>NC_140923.1:16351364-18751364 GCF_045865225.1 Trachurus japonicus
GTCACAATCAATGTGGATGCTGTGCTAACTCTACAATGACAAAGCAGTTCTCTCACCCAACATTTCCACCTCTTGCTCCCATCTGTAAAGTTGGAATGCTGTGTACTTTTCAATGACATTTTTTGATTTTTTTTTTAATTTGATCACATTTTCCTTCCTTTTATATAGTTTCACCAGAGCCATTACCATCAAAGAGTAAGTAACTCATTTAATTCTCTCAATATTGTGAATATACGGTATACTGTATATTTTTCAACTGACTCTCACCTACCTTTTAAAACAGTCACAGCGGTTGGACCCAATCCTGATGGCAGAGGCCACAAAATGTTGATAGTTGTGCTGGTCTTTGCTGGGATTGCCATGGTGGCAGTGATTGCCTTTTTCCTCTCCAAGAAATCCCGTCTTCACCTAACCATCCCTGGCAAAATAACCACCTTTGACAACCCACTGTTCTTCAGCAATGACCAGTCCCGACCTGATGTGGTTGACATTAGTGCGGAGGAAGAGGATGCAAAGATTAATACGGATGCAAAGAATGAGCTTGTTCCAACTCTGTGATTTAATTAAATCAGGCTGTTTCCTAATGGAAGCAGCCATTGGTCGGAAATTACAACCTGAGGCCGTTTGTGGTATGTCATCCTCTCTCTCCCCCTGCCTTTCCTTTCTCTATAAAATATCCCAATTTTTAGTACAAAAATATAATCATTCAGAATCAGGGGTATTCATGAAGTAGATGTGTTTAAGCCACAAAAATGATAAGAAAATTGTAGACATTCTTGATAATCGCAAACAGAAACAAAACAGCTTCCTTTCTGTGAAAATTGCACTATACTTTCCTCAGTGACATCAAAATAAAAGTAAAAGTAAAAATACTAATTTCAAACAGCCAACTATGTCCTCTCCCTAGAAGCAGTGAACATCTTCTGTCTTTACATGTAATGAGTCACTGAAGTCCCCCTTTAAAACTGGAGGTCAGATAGTGTTAGAGTAGTACCGCCTGTATGCAACAGTATACATACAAGTAGCATATATAATTAATTCTCTATATGTGTGATGTTATACTACCTGCTTCGATGAGAAGGTCTGAGGCTGCACTGTGAGCTGCAGTGGGGCATTGAGGAGCCAGGGACAGCCAGGGACAGGGACAGCTCTTGCTTCGGAATCCCACGTTGAACTCCATCAGATCGCTGGAGTGATAATCCTCTGGTAAAGTGAGCGACAGACTCGCGTTTTCCGTAGCTGACGCAGAGGTGAAGCCCCGTCTCTTCAGCTGCACAACACGCAGGCAGGCACGGAAGATAGCACCGGTTTTTTCTGTTAGGAAACCGGTGGACTCGGTGTCGTGACAGGCTGGAGTTTGCGAAACCACCACAAACTCAATAATTTACCATGTCCATGATAAATCAACGCAATCCAAACCTGCTGTAAACACACTGACTCACGATAAGACGACCACTCTGACAGACAGCCATTTGCTCCCACATTAATCTATGGCAGCGGCTAGCATACGACTCCCTCACGTGACGTAATATGACGCAATGTTGAAAAAAAGACAGTTTTTAGGCACTGTGCTCAAAACCGTCACTTTTTAGGTTAAATTTGTGCCTTTGTGTCTTGAAAAATATTTTAAATCCTCACTCAACTTTTCACGTGGTATTTTTCACACAAGATTACATATTTATTTTGTAAACAAGTAGAACCTGCAATATGCTCTTTAACACTTCCTGGTTCACATCCACAGAGCTAGGAATGCAGCGTGTTTTAAGATGAAACAAGTTTTTTGTTTTTTTTAAATCCCCTAGTTGTTCGTGTGAAGTAAAAAGTTTTTAAAAAGATGAAAAAAACTCTGAGACTTTCAACAATAATTCACACCGTTCTTAAATCCTTTGTATGCAGGAATAAAGTGTTATGCTATTAAGACAGATCAAAGAAACGCTAACAACGGGGATAACTTGTACAGCTTTTGTGTTCTTCATGCAAATGCTCCAATGCTTGGCTTTCAATCAGTTTTCCAATTATTCATTTTGCAGCTTTTCATGATATTTTATGAATAAATGTTAACTGTTAGCCTACTCTGTGTATAAGATTGCTAGTGTGATAACAAATTTTGTGTTACTGAATGAAATGAAATGAATACTGAGATAAAGAGTTTGTTTTGCAGTTTACATTTTGCGTACAAGATGCTCATTAGAACTTTTTTTGACAGTCCGTAGTTTTTTTATTGTGTATAACTAGTGTTGTTTTACATCTAATACAAAATCCTGTATTCTTCAGCAATAAAGACGCAAAAACCCATAATTTTGTCTGCCAGTTATTTCTTGAAACTGGTGACTTTACTTTACTTTATTTGTTTATCTAGTCGGGACAGTGCATATTAATGGACAGTGAGTGCATAAAGGAATAAGTGCCTGGGGGCCAAGGGGAAGAATGTTAGGAGTGAAATAAGCCTCTGCAAGTCTGACGAAAAAGAGGGAATTCAAAAATGAAACGGCAGCGGTCACTCTCATGCATTTGCATTGACCTCCTTGCAGATAACACAGCAGTCCTCTCCAAAATAATATAGGGCATAATCACCTGACAATCTCTGGTATCCAGTGGTGCCTGCACAATATACAGTTTTAACTGTTGTTTTGAGGAACTACTCACCACAGCCGGACAGTAAGCAGTGTGGTAGAAGTTGAAGATATAAACAAGAAACTAAAACGATGATATTCAAATGTTAGTAAGAACTTTTTAGGTTAGAATTACACTATGACAGATGTTGTGCAGGTTAGACCAAAACATTCACAGGGTATATTCACATCAAAAAGCTTCAATATCATCATAATCTATGCATTCGTACTGTAAAGCCTTTAGAAACTATCTAGGTCGTCATCTTTCATCACACAATCAACAGGCAAGCATCCATCTTGAGCCGCACATTGAAAAGTCAAAAAGGATTAGCCTAGACTGCAAAAGGTGTTAAGGCCCCTCTCATGATGAATAAACAGACATCTGTGCTCCTGGCTGCGACTGTACATAATAAACAGCTCCAGACACAGAGGTTAATATAATATATCCACACCACCAACAGCAGCACCACAGTTAGGTGTTACTGTACAGGCCTACTCATATAACCAGGAGAAACGGTTATAGGTAACCAGCTAGCCTAGCACAGTCAGCCACACAGATACAGAAAAGAACAGACACATACGGTAAATTAAATCTGACTCACATCATTAGACATCGAAGACAATCGTCTTTTCCTGGATGAGGCGGGATGTTGCTCTTTGATAGTTTAATGTGGTAATCCTGGTGCGTCTGTTGTTGTCGTGTTGCTCATTCAGCTGCTGACAAATCTCCACCAGCTCCATGATTAGCAACAGAGGGGAAACGCTAACGCTAATATTAGCGTTAAAGCTAGCATCATCTCATTTAGCATTTTTCATGAATTGTTGACTTGGTTGTGTTTGTTGACAGCAATACAATTTTGCTCAGAGTCACTTCTCCACATATATTTTCGTCGAAATTTTCATAGTTTTCGTATGCGAGTTAGTCTCAATCAACCTACACAAACTTGGCCTTCCTTCCTTTGTTAGCTGTCCATTTGTGCACCAAATGTCGCGCGCAATGACGGAGTTTCCAGGAGCTCGCGCGCACTGTGTCTAACACCCACGCGGCCAAAAGAAATGGATACTTTATATGCATATATTTTTGTGTCTGTATGTGTGTCTCTGTGGATTTGTTCTTAATCGCCTACCTACGCCCAAGACTTGCATTCACTTTAGCCAATTGTTTGAATGGTGATCTTACATTTTTCCCACTAGGCTATATGATAATTATTTTTCACATCACAAATGTTCACAGCAAGTGTTCTTCTTGCGAATTAAAATAGTTATTGTTGACACTGGCTGTCATTTTTGGGTCATTGTCATGCTACAGAATAAAGTTGGGTCCAATCAGGCCTTTCAGATGGTATTGCATATGCATAATGGATAAGAGTCCAAACATCTGAACTGCCTCAAACTTTTGCACAGTAGCCTACTGTATATCATGTTACTTTATTAATTCATTTTGACAGGACTTTTGTTTAGTAGGCTAGTCTCTCTAAGGCAGACTTTCCCATCATAAAATGAAATGTCACTTAACATAATATTTCTTTTCCATTTTAATGATGTTCAACAATAGAATGCATACTTGTTAAAATTAACTTCTGAATGCTGTACAAAACAAAAATAACCAAAACAAATAAAACTGAAAGGAACTCGCAATCATACACAGTAGGTCAAGTTCTACCAGACAGTGCAACAGGCAGGCTCTCTGGTTCTCCTTACATTTACTAACAAGGCAATTATGAAGTATGTACAAATGCATAGAGATTGTATTCAAGCAATATATTTTTATCACAAGAAGATGCATAGAGTATCCAGCATATAGCACAGGTCAGTGTCACCAAAACATAATTCATGCTTTCAGACAGAGCAAATGCAGGTTGATAAATATGCTTGAACACCATTTTAAAAAGTAGGAAGCAAAGTATGACTTCCCTTTATAATCAAGTAGAAAAATAGTTTGACTTTCAGTACCAATGTTTAAAATAAACCGTCGGCTTCTGAAGATATGTATTGGATTTTAAATACATGTGGGCAGAGTAAGATGTGACACTGAAACACACAAGTGAGTCATTCCCCACAGTTATCTCACCATTTGATTTGATTTGACCAAAAAAAGAAAAAATCCCTTTATGTAACTTTGTGGAAACAGAAATCATAAAAGACCAAGCCATCAGCAGATGCTGACAGTGATTTTATGTTGACAATATGAGTAAATTACCTGATAATCTGTTTCGGGCTGCAATTTATTTTCACATTGACATCTGCCATCCACTTTCTTAATTTATCAGTTCATCATTGAATGTATAAAATGTCAATAATGAAAATATCAGTTTCTTAGAGGCAAAGGTGATATCTTCAGATTGCTTGTTTTATACAACTAACAGTCCAAAACAAAGACAGACAATTGAAAATGCAGCAAATCCTCTGTTGAGAAGCTAAAACCAGACATTCATTTTTGTCAGGAAAAAAAAAATAATTTTAATAATTGCAGATTTTTATACCACTTTTCAACCCGACAGGATAAAGACTATTTTCCTCGTATTGTTGTTGTTTAGGGGAACCCCCCTCCCCTTTTTTTTTATCTCAAACTTGGACCTTTTTGTTTCTCACAACAATAAACTTGTCATCACATTCAAATTTAATTTTCATTAGGAGATAAGGAGAAAAGCTGTAACAGGACAATTCAATTCAGCAAAACAATACCAAACATCACCAACGTGCAGATCTAATGTTTGAATATCTTTTGGGTATTGAGTTTGGGCTCTTCAAAACAAGATATTTGATGTCACTTCGGGCTGAGGGAACTATCAATTTTTCAGTTTTCAGACATTTTACTGACAAAACGATCAATCAAGAAAACAACTGGCAGAATACTGATAATGAAAATAATTGTTAATGCAGCCCAGAGTGAACTGATGCAGTATAATCTTGAAGAATGTTTGTGCAAAAATAGACCACACAGCCATGTGAAATAAATGAAAATGAATCAGAAAAACGTTCACCTACAAGTGTTAAAACTCCTTTTTAGTAAAGAATAATAAAGTGACAGAGTGAGTGCATGTGGCAGAGGGTGAAGATGGCAAACAGTATGAGGGGGGGACCTCCTCTACAAAGATGACACACTCTGCCCTGTCTATTAGTGCATTATAACTTGAGCAGCATAGAACCATGCACCAACCCACGGCAGAAACAACAGTCACGAATGTATATAAGAATCTCTGTGCCATTGTCTTGCATCTCTGTCTCTATCTCTGCCTCGATCCCTATCTCTGTCACGCTCCCTGTCCTTGTGTCTTTCTCTGTCACAGTCTCTGTCTCTGTCTCTCTCTCTGTCTCTGCCATGGTGATGGTGGTGGTAGTTGTGATGATTGTGTACAGGATAGTGATCCGTGTGGTGTGTCCGTGGTTGCATATGCTGGTGGTGCCTGTGCTGCCGATTGCGTTCGTTGTGCTCCTGCTCATAGTCTTCTTCGACGTGTGGCTGGCTGTTACCACGATGATGCTGACGGTGGTGATGGTGATGATGGTGGTTGCTGCTGTTATGATGGTGATGGTTATGGCCCCGGTGGTTATAGCGAACCTCCTCCTCGTCTTCTTCTACCAGATCCTCCACTAGTTCCTCCTCCCTCTCCTCTGGCAGTTGCCTCCGGGGGAGTCTCTGGCTGTAATCCCTACTTGACTGTATTTCCATGCCGCCGGATGTTTGGCTGTGCTGGACTTGGCTGTGGTGCTCCATCCGACGGTGGTGGTGGTGATGGTGGTGGTGATGGGTGTGCTGGGGTCTCTTTGGTTCAGTCCTCAGGAGCCGCTCTTCCTCCTCTCTTTGGCCGTCCTCAGCCTTCTGCTCCTGAGCCTGGGCTGTAGGGGGTTCCTCGTCTAGGTGGTTCTCCTGGGAACCCTTCCTCTTTGGAGCTGCTGACTTTTTGTTCTTCTGCTCATCCTGTAACAAAAAAAAACAACATAATGTCACCTTACTAATTTGACTAGTCACAAAATGCTACAGTATACACAGGTTTTTATTAAAGCAAAAAAATACCAAACATCACCAACGTGCAGATCTAATGTTTGAATATCTTTCGGGTATTGGGTTTGGGTTCTTCAAAACAAGATATTTGATGTCACTTCGGCCTGAGGGAACTATCAATTTTTCAGTTTTCGGACATTTTACTGACAAAACGATCAATCAAGAAAACAACTGGCAGAATACTGATAATGAAAATAATTGTTAATGCAGCCCAAAGTGAACTGATGCAGTATAATCTTGAAGAATGTTTGTGTAAAAATAGACCACACAGCCATGTGAAATAAATGAAAATGAATCAGAAAAACATTCACCTACAAGTGTTAAAACTCCTTTTTAGTAAAGAATAATAAAGTGACAGAGTGAGTGCATGTGGCAGAGGGTGAAGAGCATGTCTTCAAATTCCGGCATCTACACTTGTGTTTTCACAGACACACAGACAGCTGCCTCCATGTAGCTGTATTGGCAGTCACACTAGAGGCAATTTGAATATTGTTGGATGGAAATACTCAGTTTTATCACAGGACTTTTGAACAGTCAGTGCAGCCTTGTGTATCTGCTCTCACAAAGGCTCAGGCTTCCCTGCACCTACTGTTTATTTTGAGTATTTTCACTTTATCATGAATAGTTTTAAGTATTTTAAATTTATTTATTTTATGAGATTGCTACATTATACCAGAGTATGAAATAAAATATAATGATTGAATGTACAACTTAGCTATTTGTGGATTTTAACAAGGCGATGGATCATTTTCAACCAACAACAAGGAAAGGGGAACAATAGTTTTTACTGAACATTCATTCAGGCTCTATGAAAAATGATCGTGGGATCAGTTTGACAGTCAGATCTTTGGTCTGACATATTTCCCACTATTCTTTAACAGTTCGGTCAACAACTACACAATGTGCAGAGTTCAGTTTTACCAATATATATATATATATCAGACAAATTTTTACATCAACAGCAACTTCTTGCACTAATTCTGACCAATTTCTGTCACCATGTAGTGCATGGTAAAGAAGTTTAAGAAATCTTAGATATAATATCTTTAAATTGTAACTTTACCATTTTGCAGCAAGTTGCCAAATCATTAAACTGAAAATGTGTAACATTCCAGTAAGGGGCTTTCTGCTTTCTGGGTTGTTTGTAGTCAGTCAGATGTTTAACAATGGACCATACAAGTTCTTTCTACCTAACTTCTAAAGAAGGTGCTGCTGTAACCACTCTCCTTCACTGCTGTTGCATGGTGAAAATGCAGCTATAGCAGAATTTGAAGGTGTCTCACTCACCAGAGGTAGACCTATCTCATTTCAGCAACTTTCCAGTGGAGTAGGATGAGGAGAAATGACATGAAAATGTTAGATGGAAAACAAATGGACACAGATAAAGATGCAGCACACTGTGAAGTTTCTGTTGTTGCATTACTATTCCTACTAAAATGGAAATTAAAATGCATTCAGCAGACTCCCTGTATGGATGAGATGAGAGGGATGAGATGAGATGACAGTATGAAATCTTTGAAAATGATATCATACTCTGCTACTTTAATTTTTCTGTAGTGTTTTTTTTCACCATCTGTGTCTGATGTACCGTTATTCCTGAAGGATTGGTGGGCAGTGTATTCTGGGCCAGCTGGGCCACCATCGCATTGGTAGGCTCCATTTCTGGTGGATGAGTAGCTCTCCAGTAGGACTCCAGGTAATCAGCAATGTGCTCACAGGCGTCTGTTAGCTGGTTTTCATCTAAGATGACATCAAACATTTCCTACAGAAAAAACAAAAAAAAGACAATAACTAAATAACCTTGATCATCTGAAAAAATGGGTGAATGAAAAACTATCCTGAGTTTGAGTGTGAATTCACTACTGTTCCCGAACATGAGCATCTAAATGCCCTCCAACATTTTACTTTTATTTCATTTTTCATACTGACATCCACAAGCTAAACTCCCAAACGTGACTGTAAAGTAGTCAGGGGAATAGAATAGAAGTCAAGGCCCGCCATCATAGTTCTACCTTATACCAAACTCTTTTGCATGGTCATTTATTAACAGATTCACAACTTCAGCCACTGAAACAAAGTTAAACGTATACCTCGGGACAAAAACACATGTCTGATGTAATGTATGACACAATATCATTTTTAAACTTTCATTTACCACCACATCAATTCCACACAATGGCCACTAGATGGCACTCACCGGCGGACACTGAGCGAGTTTATCTGCTGCCACCAGCTGCACATTGAGGTGTTTGGTCTGAGACTTCCCTCTTGTCTTGATCAGTCTGGTCAACACCTACACAACATGAGAGAACAGAGGGAGGAGATCGAAGAAGCAGAAACAGAAATTTGTTAACTGCAAATGCAGATATTATCGAGATCATCAAGGCTTTCAGATGCACATGCTATAGAAATTACTGAAAGAACTGAGGGGAAGTCGGTCGAAATGAGGGTGCTGATCTCTTTTGGGAAAACATACTTTATCTAACTAAAGGCACTCAAGTTTACCTTTGGTGAGGAGATCTTGACATAGACCAGGATTGGAGCAAGGGAGGTCTTGGACACCTGGAGAGGGTGGTTGATTGTGTCTGCATCTAGAACCACCAGCTGCAGGCTGCGGGCGAGCTCAAAGATACGCTCCACCTCCCCCTGGATCTGGGCTGCAAAAGCAGAAAAAACATGATGTTGACACCTGAGGTAGAGGAAAGCTGTCAGTCATACAATGTTAACTTTGTGATTTGCATCAAAAATAACCCAGGTAACTTAGATAATTGACCTACTGTTTTTAATAGTGGTTTTATGTATTAATCATGATCATTCATTTGCAATTGCAATGTAAATGTAATGTAAAGTTATATCATAATGTTCTTTTTAAACTTTTCTGTATTAGCATGAGAGTGTCTGAAAATTTTGTTTGTTTTTTCAATCCGTTAAGCTGAAGCTGGAAATGAATGATCAAGTAAAACGTTTAGAAAGTTCATTCTTGATCTTGGAAACAGTAACTGAGTGAATGATCTCATCACAAGGTCCAATTATGTACCTCTCTGGAAGTTTATCATATCAACCATATCCAGGGGTGAAAGTAAGCCGGTACGGTCCGGTACTGCGTACCACTAAAAGATTCAGAGGCGGTACGCAGTACCAGGAAGATCATGAGAGAGATAAAAATAAATAAATAAAATAAAAAGTAAAAAAAAATAATAAATCTAATTTCACATGAATTCCCTGTGGTTTGAAATGATTTCTGTGAAATTATCTCGGTTATTATTATAACACATAGTGTTACAAGATCCCGACCCGATCAAAGACAGAGACATGATCTACATTCTGTGCGCAGCAGCGCTGCGCCCTGGGACGTCAGCACCACCTGCAAGCAGCTGCAGTGTGCAGCTGTGCACCGCGGGACGCGCCGCTCGCTCACTGCTGCTGAAGACTGAACCTTTTTTTCCGGTACCGTGAAACTTTGCCCTCAGCGCGTCGTGGAGAGTCCTGTCGGGACCGACGCGGACGTTACACGCGTGCCAGAGCACGCGCTGGGTCTCGGTGCGGCTACAGTCGAGCTCGCGGTCTGTTTATGTGAGCGCGGCTCCAGCTGCTCGGTGTGCGCCACAGCGGTGGTGCGCGTTTAGACCATAGTAGGCTACATCCATGATGGTTTCAAGCAGAGAAAAAACAAACGTGTGTAAAAACAAAACGGAGCTGAAAAATGAAACAATAAGTCAGTTTTGCACCAGTCTGTGGAAACAGCCTAAAGTGAATGAATGACAGCAACAGTTGTATCATTGAACTACTGGAAGATAAAAGTAATGACTACATGACTTTCCGTTTGTGTGTGGGCATATTTACCATTTTAACTCTGTTTTTACTTCATTGTTAAACCACAGTAGGCTAGAGCTTAAATACAAGTTTGATGAGAAACTGTTATTTATTTATTAAATCAAGTAGCCAATTTAGAAGCACATGTTTTTTTCTTCTAATTAAATCGTGGTATTGTATATGTATCGAGAATCGTGGAAATTTACTAGTATTGGTGTCGATATATAAGAAAGCTCCAGCCTCGATGGCGAGACCGCAGGCTGTTTGCAGGCTATGATATGTTCTTTTTTATTTATTATGGGGATCAATAGGCTACCTGACATTGTCCTGGGCCAGTGGTTAGAATGGTGGGGCCAGCGATCTTCAAAATTTCCTTTATTGTCTACCCCTGACCCAGCCTTCGAAACGTGTACCACGTTTAACGTTTGTTGTAAAATGTCCCAATTAAAATCAGTAATAATAACAATAATGCAGAGAAAAATAACTTTTGGTAATAGTACCGGCAAGAATTTAAAACTACTTTCACCCCTGACCATATCATACATATATAGATGCAGGAGGATGTGGTGATATGGTTTGTTCAACAAAAATTACAAACTGGTTTTGTATGTAACATTTTATCCGTGTTTCTATGTAAGAATCAAAAAGGAAACAGTTTGTCATATTCATGTTTCTGATGAACATACAAAGCAAAGAGCACACAAACCTGTCAGCTACTCATACAGATTAGACTGTCTACGTCATGAGACCTTCTGATCAAGTGGTGTATTTGTATGTTCCTGAGTAACTAATCCATCAAGATTACTAGGATGTACAGTATTACACTCATGGGAGGAGTAATTCAGAGTTTGACCACTAGAGGGAGAGCAAGAAAGCAGGGCATGGAGAAGGCTGTGACTTTAGGACTTTTCAGGTCACACTCTCAAATAACAGCAAATGACATGTCACATTTTTGTAAACCCACTAAAAAATAATCTTGATCTAAATTCAGTCAATTTTTATCTGTTGTTGAGAGGCTGCTGGTGCTGATATGAGGTAATGGAAGGAAGTAAGGAAGGAAGGTGGAGGTGGGGCGTTAAAACACACATGGGCTACCAGTGCTTTCAGTCATACATACCGGCAGCATCTGGGATGAGAGAGCAATGAGAAAGACAAGAGTAGAGAAAACCAGGTAAATCTTATCCCCTTTCTGTTCTACTCCTATTCTTTCTTCCTCTAATCAAAGGGAGCGTTAAGACGAGCCTACTGTACAATGTCACTGGGACAAAGACACTCTGTTTTCATGAATGAGTGTTCATCCGTGCAGTGAATATACAAAGAAAATAATATAAAAATAGACTGCACAGTATTTCACTAAAATAAAGAAAAAGTGCAGGTCTGACACATTAATCCCACACCTGGGTCAGACAGTATCACTGACGTGTTTTAACCTAATTAGAGTTCCAAGTGGGGAAGGTTTGCCACAGGGGACAAAACAATGAATGCCAGAGGGCTAACACAATTACGAGAAGTTATTTTAAAAATCAATTTGGTGTTACTGCTGCAACCGATACAATCTGAGTTGTCCTGATGCAGTAAACCCTAACCATCTGGCTCTACAGACGGATAAAAGAAGGAGATGATTTGTAATGACCAGTAATGGCGGTTTGGGATGATAAAGCCATTTACTGCACCTAAACAGGAGCGGGTGTTGGACCGGTCCATTAAGGCCTTTTTGCCAGGGTTGTTGAGGATGGACCTTTTAGCCAGAGAGATGTCTGCTGTCACCCGTGTGATAGTAATTCTGGAGTGGAGACAAAGCAACAAGAACGATTACACAGTTGTGATTTTCATCATGTTTTATTTCTGCATGAAAAAAGGGAATAATCAAATCAGAACTTACCTGCCTTCAAATCGATGTTTCAAATAGTCAAATAGTGCTTTTTGCATCATATCTGTCACCTTGGATTGCACAGAAAACATTGATTTTAGACAAAACTCCCCTTTATTCAGGTTCAACAGAAAATAACATTCTCAGCTTTCATAGCATTTCAGACAGTGTGAGGCAAACTCACCTCTAAGCCCTTCAGTGACGGTCCCATTAGAACCACAGGACGCATTGTAGGCACTACATCATACATAGCCACCTGCTCCCCCTACAGCAGCAAAAACAACAACAACCATTCATTGTATTCGCAAGCAACATAATCACTAAAGCTTTCATTTGACAGCCTCAGTACTCCCCCATTCACAGTGTTTTGATCAATTACCTTTTCTACTTGGTATCCCTGACAATATTATTGTGATTAAATGAATACCAGACACATGAGCTTTTAGCATAAAAAGAAGTATTGACATTTATTTACTCCTTTGGTCCCTAACAAATGAACAAATACATAAACATAGAAATGACAGAGAATAAATTGGTTATTTCTATTAATTTAACCGTTGATTAATCAAATCCGTCAAAATTTGCTGGCTCTGTCTTGTCGTATATGTCGTATATACACACAGTACCTTCTGCACCTTTTCTGCAATTTGAATTAATCCTTAAGTGCAGTGCTGTTCATTTATTGAAATGTTTTATTAAGGTTCATTGATCCACTGAATATCTGTAGATTTTTTTCGAATGACAAGAATAACATTTGTTTACAGTCCTTTGTGCTTTAGATAAATTCATAAAAAGGTGGTTTAATTTTACTGAGACACATCACATGATAAGATTAAACATCTACAGCTCAGGAAATGAGTTCAACATAACGTTTCATTATCTTAACTTTTTCACAAACTGGACTCTACATACTTTACATGAAAAATATTAAGAAACAACAGGATGTAAGAGAAAGTCAACGAAGCAATAAACATTCATTCACTTACCGGTTTCTTTTTCACCTGCTGATTGGCTGTTCATAGAGAATGATAAGAGAGATATTCATGTTAACTCACAGATTATTGAAACTAACATCAAATAATCTTTTTTACACATTTTAGTGCACACTGGCCTTGTGATGGAGGAGTGTATTTCTTTGAGTTCATATCTTGAGTTGCTTGAGATGCAGCTTTGCTGAAATGAGAGAAAAATCCAGAATTAGCTCACGTTTCATTTTCTCCGTCGAAAACAGAGCTTTTCTTACACTCCAATTTCTAACGCTTGAGTCAAGATGAAAAGGGAGCACTTTATGTCTATTCAATAAAAGATTTTGTGCTTTGAGTATATCTGTATATCTTCTTATGAAACACAGCCATATAAAGCTTAGAGAGTAAATCCCTTCAAGTGATTCAGCACATACAGTCGCCACCAAAGCCAAATTTCCAAGATCCCCTAGATGTGTTTCTGTCAGCCTAACTAGGTCAAGTCAAAATCTTGCAGTGTGTAGTGGATCTTCTTCTCTGCTGGGCTGATTAGAGTAAAAAACAAAACACTGAGCAACCAAACCAAAACCTACTTTTAGATTTTCTGTCTCTAACAAGTTCCACTGATGTCTCTTGGTTTTACAACATGGTGAAATTAACAGAAATCTTACAAGACAATGGAAATATATTCAAATATACCAAAATGGTGTCTTTTCTTATCATTTATTAAAACAGTCAGTTTGGTTTCAGAATAGCAGATGGCCATGCCGTACAGATTGCTATGCCACTTTCTGATTGGACAAGATCTCAATAATTTCCATTGGATGCCTGGTTGCCATTGGTGGATGATCTCTGAGGCTCTAGGCTGTGGAGGATGTGTGGGATTGCGATTCAACACCATTTTACATTTGAATCCCTAATTAAATCTAATTAGCTTCCTCTTCCCACATCAGCGTGTAACCAAAGCTTAAATAACTCAAACTAAAATATTTAATTTTGATTATCAATCACCTTCTGTTGACTGCAAACACAGAAATATTACAGGCCCGATTAGCAGCCTAATTACTGGGAATAATGCGACGCTGATAAACTTAAAACTATGCATATTTCATTCGCTTTAACGTAGCTAATTTATTTAGTTTTCGTCTTTGATAATTTCATATCTTGCTTCTCTCCACAGAATAATTCCTGGTGTGAGCTTCACAACACTGATTTCACCGTTCTGGTCAAAATGTTGTTTGACTAATCTCCGAATGTTTTCAAAGAGCATCAGCTGAATGTTAGATAATCCTCTGCATGTCACTTAGTGATGATGTTTTGTTTGTACTGTGCCAGTAATGATTACTATTAGCATGACAGGATAAGGCAACACACTGCAGCAGGTTTGTGTGCTGGTGTAAAACTCCTCCTGTTCTGAATCCAGAGGAAAGAGCAGCATGATGTACGTACTTGGCTAAAGCCTTGGCAGCTTTCCTCGCCTGGACTTCTCTTCTGATGAGAATCATTTCCAGATTGACTGGACTGGGGATGAAGCCCACAACACCATCCTCCTTCACAGGCCGCCCGAGCCACCACTCATTGTTAAATTTCTGGAAATTAAAAAACAAAAAGAAAGTGTGAATGGAATAATTTCACTCTGATAATCCACCTGCACTTTATTACAGATTGTATTTGCATGTGTTTGATTGCAACCTCTTTGACATGTAGGAAGTCTCTGGCTTCAAAGGTGACAGCATGACCCGGCACGGGGACGTTGTCGTCGTCTGCTGGAGTGTATGAGAAGTTGCAACGCACTGCGAATGCCACAGGTTTGTACTGGGGACACAGGGCAGGTGTTCAAAACAGGTGTTCAAAACATGTTATGCATCATAATCCATACAGCTCACACACACTCACATAGTACATCACACAAGAACTTCTTTTTTTTTAAATTCTCTCTCTTTTCTTTAAGACTTATTTTGAAATGTATTACAGCGTTGGCAACACACACACAGGAACATACAGTCAGAGGGATGAGCACAGGTGTAAAAATTGTCTTCAGTTTCAGGGTCGTGGTTTTGAACTTGCTCACATGACTTGAAATAATACATAGCCTATAGTATACTTTTTTTTTTTTTTTAAATTCTATTTTTTTTATAGTTGTAGTATCCACCCTTTTCCGAACGTGAAAAACGTATGCCGGTTTTGCTCTTCCGGTGGAATTTTATGTTTACGGTAGTCGCGGTAAATGCATTGATTTTTTTTTTTTTTTTTTTCAATGAAAATCTGTAAAACGCATGGATCATCACGCCAGCTTTTAACAATGGATCAATGAAAATCTGTAAAACGCATGGATCATCACGCCAGCTTTTAACAATGGATATCATCACACAAATTGACATCCGTGTTAAAAGCCAGCGTTAATTTGGGGTGGTGTTTAGCTCACTTGGTAGAGCTGCTACCCCATGTTGAGGCTACAATCTCTCCACTGTGCTATCAATTAAAGGCAATAAAAAGCCCCCAAAAATAGGCCTATACTTAAACCAGCACTAAGGAACTTTTCAACCTTCATAAAATATTTTCATAACTTTTGTGATGATACATCGACTTACAACAAGTTGAATGACACCTCTGTCATGGCCTGAGGGGGTCTGTATCTCTTTCTCTGGCACTAAGCAACTTTGAGGAGCATGGTAGGAACCCTGCTCTCACTTTACTTTCACTTTCACTTTTGCGAGTCACAACAAGGAGGGAACAGGCAAAACGGCACTTTAGCAATGGATTATGTTTGTGTTTTCACTTTGAAATGATCCACTGGAAACAGAAACTTAGTTTTGATGTCTTCTGTTAATTTTAATGCAGGATATTTACAGGGCTTCACGCTAGTGTTCATGGGAAATGGAGTCTTCCTTCAGGCAAAACAATACCGCTTTGGTCCACAGGCACTGCCAAACTCAACCAAAACTGAAAGTTCTTTAGTACTGCTTTAAAAAAAAAAACAGCGTTAATAGATCCATGCATTTACCGCAACTATGACAATGACTGAAAACCATGGAAACGTAAACAATTATGTTTATTCCACTGAAAATGCAAAACCGGCTTCCGGTTTTGACCATAGATGACGTTCGGAAACTTGTGGATATACTCTTAAAATATTTTTGTACGAAAATGTACAGAATGTTTCTTTCTTTCTCTTATATTTGGATATTTTTCTACCTTGTTTACCTTCTTGTTGTACTGTATGCTACTGTTACAACCAAATCTCCCATGTGTGGGATCATTAATAGTCTTATGTCTTGTGTTTTTACTAATACCTTTCCCTGCAATGATGAGTCAAACATGTCTGCTGTGAAAGAAAAAGCCAACTGCATCTTCCTGTTTCTGCACAGTAACCTCTGTCTGCACGCTTCCTCCTGATTGAATGCCGGTTGGAGCTGTAATCCTATCAGAGTCAAATGTCAGCGGCATGCCGATCAAGCTGCTAATTACTCCACTTTGGAAAGATGAGGCTGTGGGAGAGGCTGTGGGGTCAGCAGGCGTTCGGCCGAGTGTGTTTGCCGCCTTAATTACAAAGCACCAGTGGGAGCACATTAAATCTGTGGGGGAGGATTTAATTCAATATTCAGTGGGACGTGTATCAGCGGGCGCGGTTGGTGGTTCGGTATGAGTTGAGATAGTCTGAAGTCTTTTGTGTGTAATGGTCTTCATGGTTATTACATCGACAGAAAACAGAAGAGGAACCCCCCCCACCCGCCGCCCACCACCCCACCCACCCACCCCACTATACACTATAGCTAAAATCGATTTGAGGTGAACTTACTTTCACACTTCCACCTCTCTTATTTTTATTCATTTCCTCTATTTCATTTTTCGCTTGGACCACTATATATTGTAACTATAGTGGAACTATGAATTTCATCTAATTTCATTTCAAGAAATAGAAGATGCACTTTTCTTTGACCTGGTCTATGCTGTTATTCTGTTTTACTTATTTCACAGTCTGAAAAATCTAAAAGCAAAACAAATTAAGTGTAAAACAACATCTGCTTAATTAATTAACACGTGACGTACCAGATCATTGGTCACATCAGCAAGAATGAATATTTTTCATTCAAGGGATGTCAAGGATAAAGACAACAATGACTCATTTTAAACAGTAGTAGAATATTGCTCTGCTAATCCCATGTCCTGGTGTCTGTGCTCCCTGTCTGTGATGTAATCGTGTCCTTGAGAGCAGCTTCTCTGAAAAATGAGTGTGTGTGTGTGTGTGTGAGGGCAGAGGTGGTTTGGGTCGGGTCGGGTCGGGTCGGTCTGGGGTAGGTTGGGTTGAAATCAAGGTGCAACAGTGAGAAAGTACCTTGGCCTTCTCCAGCTGCACCTGGGCGTTTCTTTCCTCAACGACATCCGAATCCTTATGCTCTCCCTGCAGGTGAGACACAGGGTAATGACAGTTTTTAGACACTTTAGACACTGGATATGGATTGCATCGTATTGTAGAATGAGTGTTGTCTTTTTGCACTTCTCTCTAATGATCAATGCATTGGGTTGGGATCACAACAACCAAACCTTGATTAAGCTCTAATAAAGCAAGTATCAGAATATATGTCACAGAATGAGATTTGCACAAACAATTACAAGATTTCAAAACCAAAGTAGAGTCTGAAATGATGAGACTAATGCATTTAGATTCTGATATAGCTCCAGACAGCACAGGCTAGACAAGAAAGTAGTTTTCTTATTAATTATTTAAAAGAGCTCTCCAGCAATTTAGTACTGCACTGCCATAAAGTATGGAGAGACTTGAAAGATACAGATAAAAATAGATGTGAAAAATGAAAGCAGCTGAGAGTGGGCCGCCTTGACTTGCATCCATACTATGAATTAACCCCAGATACTGGACTCTGCGCAGTCCAAAATAAAGCTTGTTAGTGATCCAAGTTAAATCCTCCCGGCCTGATTAACATCCACATCTCTCAAACTCCAGCCCACAGTTTCTTTGTGGAGTTTGCCAAGACAATTTATAAAACTCACATGACGACATTTTTTCTCAGACTTGACAGAGTTTGTCCAGAGCCACAGAAAAAAAAACATTACACAACTGTTTCACAGCTGCGTGTTAGTTCATATATGGTGTGCTCCTTTCAATCACAGAAACAAACTGTTTTTGTTGTTAAAGTTGTGATTATTGAATAAACAATGATAAACAGTTTTAGTGACTGTATTTACATGGAAAGGGTCGTAACTTGATGGGAACATGATACCAGCGCCTGGACACTTCATACACTGATAACATCTGGACACGTCTCCTCATTTTCTGCTCCCTTTTTCCCAGAACCCCCCTGTCCCTCCCTCCCTCTCTCTAACTGTCAAGAGGTGCTGCAGCAGATCCCTCCTGGGACGCTCAGGTTTATGTGCCATGTGTCCCAGAGATTAGATTGTCCCCTCAAAGACATGGTAATTAATGCCCTCTGTGCCCCCCTCCCTCCCCACCAACACCCGCGTCAATCTGGCACTCAAGATACACACTTGCATCCCAAAGTCACAAATCAGCTCTCTGTTGTCGACAGTCTGCTCAGTCTGACGCATTGTAACAACACAGGGATCTGGAGTCCTTGGTGTGTCAAAGTCAATATTCCCACATCTAATCTCAAACTGTTTCCACAAATGGTGAAATGTTTAATTCTGTGCATACTGATGACATTGAAATAATAGCTTCAATATGTCATTGTAGCCTATCTCATAAGTTTGCTTATCCTTCCCAGTGTTTGTTCTACTTTATAGTAACTGCCACTTGTGTCCAAAGGGTCTTATATTCTTCTCTTAGATGCACGCATTGGACAATCTGTACGAACAATTTAGTGGTTCACTGCTGAGGTTTGAACAACAGCTGCGCAACTCATTTACTGAGGTTTTTAAAAATGATTCCTTCTGTATTGTCTTTAGTTTTCAGTGAGACATTATAGTACCACAAACTGTCTCAGAAGGGATGTAATGACTTTAAAGGGATAGTTCAACATTTTGGCAAATTGGCCCATTGCCATAATCGCTATAGTCATAGCAGTAGGTTCATTACCTTTAATTGTAGGTGTAAGCTATTTTCAGTACAGCGGAGCGCAGCAGCAGGCTGCTCAGAGCTACGCTATGGAGGCTAACGGAATTTCTTGGTTTCCCTCATTAAACTCATCAAATTCAACATCCCAAAACTCCACAGCGCTTTTGTAGACAAGTTGTGACCTGCACAACCACCACGCTATGAGATAATGACGGAACGATACAAAACGGAGCCGTTTTCGAGGTAAATACAGGGTAAATACGGAGACTGCTTGCTGAAAAACTGTCCCTGAACGCAACGCGCATCAGCGGTTTTGTATGAATTTACCTCGAAAACGGCTCCGTTTCGTATTGTTCCATCATTATCTCATAGCGTGGTGGTTGTGCAGGTCACAACTTGTCTACAAAAGCGCTGTGGAGTTTTGGGATGTTGAATTTGATGAGTTTAATGAGGGAAACCAAGAAATTCCGTTAGCCTCCATAGCGTAGCTCTGAGCAGCCTGCTGCTGCGCTCCGCCGTACTGAAAATAGCTTACACCTACAATTAAAGGTAATGAACCTACTGCTATGACTATAGCGATTATGGCAATGGGCCAATTTGCCAAAATGTTGAACTATCCCTTTAACAATATTTAAGCAAAACCATTTCTTGCCCTAAGGTAGATTTAAAGTCACGTGTCTGTAGCTTGGCCAATATCTGAAATTTAATATTACAACACAGTCCAGCCTTAAAATCTCCATGCATAATATTATTGCAGGAATAATTTCTGAAACAATACATGATTGAACTGTTTATCAAATTTCAGGTAAACAATTCTGCCACGAAAAAGCTGTTCAGCAGGCGAGACTTTACAAGACTGAAAAAAAGAAAAGCAATATTGTGAATGATATCACATATGACAGGAAATACTGCAATATCCAATATTATCAGATATCAGCCCACGTCTGAGGTTTTGTGCTAATGTAAGCCAGTGACTACGCTTTACTGCAGCTGACATAGATGTGCTTAAAAAATAAAAATAAAAACACAATAAAAAACTACACTTTCCAATGCTGATGTTAGTTGAAAGTGACAAAGACATGAAGCAAGTTGAAGCATTTCCACTGTAAGTCTGTTCTCTGTTGTGGAGAGTGAAAAATAACAGACCCACAACTAGGGCTGTCAGGCGATAAAAAAAATTAATCTAATTAATTATAGAATTTGTAATTAATTAATCTAATTAATCACATTTTAATCTTATATCTGCTAAAGGTAGGCCTACCCAAATAAAGAATTCAAATTCTAGGACGTTACAAAATTGTATTGCATGACTAATCAATTGAATACACACAGAGAAGATTTGAAATCCACAATTTTATTGGTGATGTGCGTTTCATGAATGAAATTTAAAAGAAAATGGTCAAGCACATCCCAGCAAACCAATTAGGCCAGGTGAGGAACCGATCAGCGCCCATGTTAAAGGGATAGTTCACCCTAGAATGATATTTCGCTCATTATCTACTCACCCTCATGTTGACTAAGGGCTGGAAGGAGTTTCAGAGTCCTCCGTCCCTTCTCTGAGTTACAGGGGGTCTTGGTGTAGCAGTGCATGTCCATATAACGGTTGTAAAGGGACACCAGAGCTCTTCGTAAAAAAACACACACAAAAAAACATCCAAATACCTCCATGCTGCTCGTATGTAATGTCCGTCTTGTGCTGAAGCCCCAAATTGCGTAATTGTCCCGAAAAAAATTAAATAAGTCTATATTTTAAGCTTGTTTGTAGCGGAAGCTTCTCAAAGCTCCTCTTCCTGGTCCGTCCAAATCTCGCGTGATTTGCGCCGGCGTCAGTGCGGTTACTGCGAATCACGCGAGATTTGGACGGACCAGGAAGAGGAGCTTTGAGAAGCTTCCGCTACAAACAAGCTTAAAATATAGACTTATTTAATTTTTTTCGGGACAATTACGCAATTTGGGGCTTCAGCACAAGACGGACATTACATACGAGCAGCATGGAGGTATTTGGATGTTTTTTTGTGTGTGTTTTTTTACGAAGAGCTCTGGTGTCCCTTTACAACGTTATATGGACATGCACTGCTACACCAAGACCCCCTGTAACTCAGAGAAGGGACGGAGGACTCTGAAACTTCTTCCAGCCCTTAGTCAACATGAGGGTGAGTAGATAATGAGCGAAATATCATTCTAGGGTGAACTATCCCTTTAACCTATCTTCAGTTCGCTGTCTGTTCTATTTTTCACGCGAGCCGTGGGCGCCGTTGTCAAGCTGGATAGACCAGATCGTACCAGACAGGAAGTCGGGCTCAGAAAAGACGAGAGAATCCGGTCAACTTTCAAAATAAAATAATTAAATAATGATTAATTAAGTTGCTGCTTGTCCGTCTATTTGTCAGTTGCGTCTGCACGCGAGACACACATACACAAAGTTCCTTGGTGCTATGCTACCGTGACGTGCTACTGCCAAGTAGCCAGGGTCATTCAATGGGCCAAATTTAAAGTGCTCGCGCATTGAATTGCCACTCTAACGCGTTAATTTGCAGTGTAATTAATTAATCTAATTAACGCATTAAACTGACAGCCCTACCCACAACTACTGCACAGCGATGAGATGCACTGAAATAGAAATTGCGCTGATAAACTGATAAAAGTATGCACATTACCCACCATCAATCTATGTCAGCATAGAAATGAAAAAAATAAACATATTTCATATTATTTAAAGGAAGAACAAACAATACAATAAATCCATGTAGTGTTGCAATAGCGCTACTGTACCAACAATGGACCATAAACTACAACATATGGTGGGTCTGCTATTAGTCGCTTGTGTTAAGTATACAAACCCACTTTAATCTGCTCCAGTGTTTCAGCTGTTCTACAGGCTGTTCTAGCTACAGTGTGTCAGTGGGTTAAACCTACACACAGGTAGGACTCAGGACATGAACTCCAACCCGGACCCTTTTAAACCAAAACATGATTAAAAATATTTCCTGGATTGGATGCAGGCAATGTAGGAGCCACTGTTGCATGTTCATTAAAGAGGGGAGTGTGTATGATTGTCAGTCTAGTCTGTGTTCACTGTTCAAACCTCATGCTCAACCAGCAGATAACAATTTCCCTTTGGTTCTCCTTTACCCGCCGCCCACTCTTACTCCCGCTGTTATTCCAAATGAGTGCACACTGCGCTGCCTGACACGAGTGAGACTTTGACAATGATGGATTATGCAGCATGTGATTACTATAGGCCAGTAGTTATGATGGAAGTATCTTCAACTCCAACAGACTCAGCTTTAATAGCTTGTGTTATGAAATTAAGTGAGAAGACTGAAGGGGAGTGGGGGAAGGGGAAGGGGGAAGGGGGGTGGGAGTGAAGTGAGAGAGAAAAAGAGACTGTATGAAGAGAGGGAAGCGAGGTGACACGTTGAATGAAGAAAGAGAGGAAAAGACAAAACAAGAAACAAGACAGAATGTGAAGATGTAATGGCAGCGCAAATTTGATGCAAAGTTCAGTAGAAAATGTTTGCATGAAACACAAATTAATTCTGTCTCCTGCTGTTCTGATTTTCCAATTGATTTCTGAGGTAAACACACACACACACACACAAAACTGGTACATCCACCGTTTGCCAGCTCACTGTTAAACTCTGCACAGTGAATAATGGTGGAGTGTACGGGTGAACCAGTGGTTAAATGTGTGAATGATGCGAGGCAAAGGATTTACTTGTTTCCTGTCTGAACAAACCAGCTGTGTGTTGTCTGTATGGACTCACTACCGTAGTAGGAACTGTCGGATGTTTATACAGTACGTCAGTCTGTGGACACATTTTAAGATGAATAAAGACACGGTCATAAAACTTTAGAGATGTGCAGCTGAGATCCAATTAGAGATGGAGATCAAACATGGGTGTGGTCCTGTGTCCTCATATAATAATGTAGTAGGTCTGAGCTAATGTCAATGTCAATGCTGACATGCCATTATGTACTGTTATGAATTCAATTGGATTTTCAGCACTAAACACAAACTACAGCTGAGATAAATGTAATTAGCTTTGCAGGATGGATGCAAAAATCTACATACTTATGGCTTGATTACAAATAGAAAACCCACACTGACCTTGGATACAAATAAGACCTCAAATAATGGATGAGGACATGATGTATTAACAAGGTGGGACAGTGCTGGTAATTAGTGGAAACAGAAAAGCACAAATCTGCAGCCGAGACAGTGTCAAGACAGAATTCAACATGATGAGGAGGGACTCAGGAGAGGAAGAGGAAGTAAATCTCCCCGGGGCAGAATTATGCCCAGGCATGGATTTTTGTTTACCCATGCCTGGTGTAGACATCTGTTCGCTCAGCACCCGCCTCTCCTGCTAGCCAATGTCACCCGGCCAATAGTACAAAACGCCCCCGCTGAATTATTAAACAATGCTGAGCTCACTACTGCAGGTGACTTAGAGATGCCGACTGTCAGGGAAGCAAAAAATTAAGGAGTGACATGAATCATTGATGGGATTTTTAATAAAGGAAAAAGTCATGCCTTATACAGTAGTGTACACAATGGAAATGGCAACACCTGTCACATTATTAATAGCGTAGTGATGAGCTACTTTCCAATATAAATCAAGATCAGCATTGTTATTTTGTCACTATAGAGCTGAAAAAAATAGTCAAATTGTTGATAAGTCACTTGACATAAAGTTAATAATTATCTGGCTCTAGACTTTTAAATCCATCTAACAGGGATAGGGATAGCTAAGTTAAATCTTTTCAGTTTTGAGTTTATGGTTGGAAATTAGAAGCACTTTGAGTACTATAAGTGATTATGGGTGCAGTCTATTAATTTCTGTCCTTTTACTGAAATGATATAGTCAAGATTATAAATCAGTGGAATACTTGATGGATTAATTGGCACTGAAAAAATAGGGGTCCGCTATGAAAATAATCATTAATTGCAGCCATGTTTGTGGATTACACTGCCTTTTTTTCTTGATCAATAATATCTTGTATTGCTGACCTGTACAGCATTTTCTATCGTTTATATCCACATCAGGCCATTTCCTTTACTAATGTCCTTGGCTCCTCTTAGTTGAAATTCCTTTTTCCTTCCTTTTTTTTTACAGACTCACACTCTACTCCTTCATTCATCCCTCTATCTCTTCACTTTGCTCTCTTTGCTGATCTTCCTGTCCCTCCCTGGTGGAGAGCCATCCCAGTCCATTAGTGTGATTACGTGGGTTTAGAAGTGGGCAAAGGAAGGTGGAGGACAAGGATGATTTGAACAAGTGAAGCTGTGTTCTGTCGTGTGCTACCTGAAGGTGACTCCTCTCCCACTCAAAAGCGTTTACACAGCTCTTTAGGCGTGCGTCAGAGGAGTGGGAAAGGAGCATCTGATTGGGGAGATGGACTCCATCCCTAAACTGGAATAATCAGAGCCATCGAGTCACCAGGAGCCAGCTGGCTGGCCTGGAGCGCTGCGATCCCCCAGAGGACAAACTGAACTCTGGGCTAGGCCTTAAAGGACCCGTGTGTAGGACTCGGGTCTGTTAGCAGAAAGTTAACATTCATAACTAACTATGTTTTCATTATTGTATAATCAGCTGAACTAGAGAAAGAATCATGTGTGTTTTGTGAGGACTTTATATCTAAATAGGGAGTAGGCACTGAAAAATCCTACACTAATTCTTTAAATAAAGGCTCTGACACAAAGTTCAAATAAAAGACATTTAGAGCAGAAAATAATTTTTCATATTTACCTCTTTATCGTTTGATTTGTTTTAACACGTGAGAAAAATCAATCTGTTCTGATTTCTTGCGATTGAATTTATAAGAACATATGTAAACACAGTAGAATAACAGCTATGTAGATTTTATGTGAACCATGGTTATAAGGAGTAGCTGCACAAAAAACAATAACAACAAAAAGTTAACAAAAACTGAAGCAAAGTTAACTTTCCCTCATGAGCTTCAGACCCAAGAAAATTACTCTGGGACAATCTAAGGAACAACCTCTGTCGCAGAGAACAGAAGCACAAACCCATGTTCAAATACTTTCTGTGACCTTGATGTAAAACACTTAGGGGACCCTCACATTACACTCACACCTCCCAAAACACTCACTCAGTGTAGTCTCAGTAGACACAGACCTCACTGTATCTACTGTATGAGAGGGAAGCTGCTGTGTGCTGCTCTTTATCCTTAAAGGGATAGTTCAACATTTTGGCAAATTGGCCCATTGCCATAATCCCTATAGTCATAGCAGTAGGTTCATTACCTTTAATTGTGGGTGCAATCTATTTTTAGAACGGCGGAGCAGAGCCAAGCAGGCAAATGCAGAGACTGCTTGCCGGAAAACTGCCCCCGATGGGAACACAACACGCATCAGCGGTTTTGCATGAATCTACCTCGAAAACAATTCCCTCTCGTGACATTCCGTTATTATTTCATAGCGTGGTGAATGTGCAGGTCACAACTTGTCCACAAGAGTGTTTTGGAGTTGTTGGATTGTGTATTTGATGAGTTTGATGAGGGCAACTAAGAAATCCTATGAACCTCCGTAGCGTAGCTCTGAGCAGCTCGTGGATCAGGGCTCGTCTCAGCCATTCTAAAATAGCTTGCACCGACAATTAAAGGTAACAAACCTAGTGCTATGACTATAGGGATTATGGCAATGGGCCAATTTGCCAAAATGTTGAACTATCCCTTTAAGTGGTTTAAAGCAAGTCACTTCTGTTGAAGAAAAAAAAAGAAGAAAGAAAAAGAGAAAAAATGGTGTATGAATTGATAATCCATCCATCCATCCTCTTCAGACAAAACACGAGGTGTGAGCTTATAGCACAAGTAGAAATCCAATATCATCTGCAGTAGATACTAGTAGTAGCTATACTATACTATACACTTGTGTGTCACTGAAGATACCATTCCTGCTGCACAATCTCTCCACCAAATGGGGAGTCGTTTCCATGGCAACCATTGAGAGAAATATGCCACGTAAGCATAAATGACTCCCACTGATGAAAATAGTTCAATTTATATGCTGTGATCCTTGGAGAAATACACATAAGAGGTAGATCTCCAGCTCTAAGTCTTTAACTCTGTGTGTTTAGCGAAATCCGTTACATCCTCATGGACTAACTAAAAAAAAAAAAAACACACACACACACTGTAATGGAGCAGTACGTCTGAATCAGCGGGAGATGCAGTGAAGGGCTACTGAACTGACAGTTAGACCTCCATAGGGAACGTGAGCATAATTAGGTCAGCTTGGCAGCGTTCAACATCACTACTGCTGCTGCTGCTTGAAGATGTCAAACATCTAACACCAAACTGTCATTCAAGTCCATTACATGCACATAAATGAATGAACACACTGAACGACCTGTGTTTACTCATTCATAAAGGGACAGATACATGTACACATACACGTACGCATGTCATAAATAAGTATTTTTGAGGGGATGCAGAGGAACAGGTAGAAGGTCTAAAAATACAGTAGCAGTCGATTGTTCATAACCTGCATGGTGCACACACCTTTCTCGTACAGCTCAGACTGATCCAGCATCAGTAAACATCAGAGTCCACATGGAAACATCAGTTGTCACTGCAAAAACTCAAAGTCTTACCAAGAATATTTGTCTTATTTCTAGTCAAAACAAATCTCATTATACTTAAAATAAGACTCATCACATTAAAAAGTAGCTTGTTTTTAGACACTTTTTACTTCTTCCAAGCATATTTTCACTTAAAGCAGAAGCAAGCGGAATATTTGTGTTAATATAAGCCTTAAATAGTTCTATCTTCCGACGGCAATCACTTATATAGAGTGTTTGGTCCGAAACACGGGTCTGTCAGTCACTCTGCTCTGCTGTAAGCCGAGGAGAAAACTTTTATTTTATTTCCTTGTATCCTACAACCTTTATCCAATGAGGAGAGAGAACGGCATAAAGGGGTGGTCCTCTGTGTGTGCAGCCAAGGGATGTGCGTGAATGTGGTGACGTAGGGACGAGGACGGGGACTGCTAACTCCATCGGCTGACAAGAAGTTAGCCAAAACGACCGGATCGCTTACTTCTGCTTTAAAATAATCTGATAGTGGGGCAAGTTTTTCTTTCTTATTACAAGCACAAAAAAACTTGCTTTCACTGGCAGATTTTTTTCTACTTATTCCAAGTGAAGTGAGTTCTTATTTTAAGTGGAAAGAGATTAGTTTTGACAAGAAATGAGACAGACGTTCTTGAAAAGACTTTGCAGTGTAGCTCCCCTGTGAGTGGGAGAGTGGGATTCAGACCACATGGGGTGTCTGCTTGCTTTAGTAGGCAGTGTTGCTCTGATTGTTTGCAATGGGAGATGCACCTTGTTGGCTGCTCCTGCCTCTGTTCAACCAGATCTGTGATGCCTTCACCAGGATCTGTTGTGACCAAGGGAAAAAGACCCTCAATGCCAGGAACATGCTGCCTGCGCTGTGCGAGTGTGTCGTGGCTGACATCACTGAACCGCTGCACAGAATATGTGCAAACTCTGGATTTACAGGAGAAAAAAGGTGTCAGGCAGATCAGACACCAGAGTGCAGATAACACACCAGCCTGCCTCCAACTGTCAGTGCCACGTGCTGTCGAAATGTGACATCTTTCACAAGCTACAACTCACTGCTGGATGTGTTCGATGTGCATCTGAATTTGAGTGTGACGATTGGTAGCAAAACTTCTCTCTACTGTAGAGGTTCATGGTAGATCTGCTGGTTTTGATTGATAAACTATTGAAACAATGTCATCTTGCCTGATGAGTCAAAGATAGTTCATGAGAAACGATCCAAAGCCGTAATATTATTCACATGTTGTATGCCAGGCTATTGTAGCTGATCTGCAGATACATTATGGGGCAGGAGACTAATAGGCTTCATTAAAACCTTGCTAGGGAGCTTCACAGATAAAGCCATGCATCACAAAGGAGGGAAAAACATTGTCTGCTTCCCAAACACCCTTTACAACAGTTAATTGTTGTCTGTGGAGCAGGTCTCTGATCTAATTGTGACTAATTTCCTGTCGTTCCTCCAATGAGCTTCTGGCACTTAGCCCAGGTGTTTGAAAGTTCACCTATATATTCAGTATGTTGAGTCTATCTGTACCTGAGAAACACCTGATAACTCCAAATCCTTATATTTAGCTATTGTTGCTCTATTTATTTGTGCTATGTTACCCTGTTGATGACTTCTTCGCTACTCTGTCTCCGGTCATTATCAGCCTGTTCATTTGCATGCACTGTGTGCTCCAGCTCTGTTTTCTCCAGGCTCTGTCTAATCAGTTGCTTTGCATCATCTGTCTGAAGGAGGCTGGCTCCCTGCCCTCTGCCTGATGCTACCATACACCAGATATGGCCACGCTGGCACCGCCACCTTTACTTTGGCACGAGCCTCCGTCTCTGGAGTTAAGGGCTGCATCACGGCCCTTTAGATCTACAATTATAGATCTAAAGAGACAGAAAATCTGTGCTGCACTAAATGTAATTTATGCCTATATGATATGTTAATATGGGTTTGAGGTTTATTACCGGTGTTTCCAGTTTGTGGTTACAAATTAAAGACAGAGTTTAAAAGTGGAAACTACTTCAATTCATTGTCTATTAGCTAAGCCCCACCTCCACTTAGTTACTGTTTCTGCAGATCAAGGTTTCGACTCTTACGCATCACATATGATAACTGTAACAAATCCACCAATCAAAATTACAAAATATTTCTAAAACAACAATTGTCATGATTTCAGATACTACTGGACAAAGCCAGACTTTTTATTTATAGCAAACAGACATGGATTTTGTCAGATGAAGCGATTGCTACAGTTTTTATTGGGTGTCATCATGTAGCTAATTTACTAACACTATAGCTTCGGGAGCTGGCCAGCTTTTTAATGTGTCAAGATGACACCCATGAAAGAGGTCTTACATATACACTACACTAACTGAAATGCCCTGCGGTCTCCAATCTTTGGACCATTATCCATCTTGAGCTACATTAACTGCATAAACTGAAAGACAATAAAATATGTGCAATCTGTAAAAGTGTTATCAATTAGGTAAAACAATCAAATATGCAGCTCTATATTTGAATGTAAAAAAAAAGGGTGATGAACATGTTATGGAAATTAAATTGGCGCATTAATAAGAGCTGATAAACACACAGTTTCATTAAATTCTTGTACTTATATTTTGTGTTTTTGGTCGAAAAACACTGTCATAACCGGTAGGAAAGTTCAATGATGGAGAAGCACAGAAGTGTTGGTATGATTGGATGGTTCCTGTTTGCAGGAGGAGTTCAGGAACTTTTCAGTTGTTTGTAATTAATTTCTTGTGGCGTTCCTATAAGAGTCACATGACCTCTACTATTCCCATATCAGTTTACAGGTAATGACCGCTCATTCATGGTGTTTATCTTCTCTCCTCTAGAGAGAGTCTGCACATTTAAAAGAACGTGAAAAAGACTTGTCTGAAGGAAAAGCTGAAGCAAAGACTAAATTGGAAAAAAATCATTACAGGGGAAAAGCAATGTGTATGTGGGCTCCCTCTCTCTCTCTCCCTCTCTCTCTCTCTCCGGGTCATGATTGTCTCTGAGTAAGGAGATTAAGATAGCATGCGTCAATCCAGGATTTAGAGAGAGAGAGACAAATGCAAACTCCTCACAGACAGCCAACACCGCTGTTTGGACTGCATGTGCTCAGGCTCCCAGACAGTCATCACATAGAGATACAATAGCTGCATTAATATCATACACACGCCTTAATTCCTGGCTCGCTTGGCTTGTGTAAAAGATACGTTTCATCTATAGTTATAGAGATGGCGAGTCTTGCCGCTCTTCTGTGCTGCACAGCTTTGTGATGCAACATGATTAGAGTTGGTGTAAGGACGGGTTTGTGTGCGTGTGTGTAGGGGGATTATAAAAAAGCATTTTGCCAACCGTTCCTGTTATGATCATTTCTCACACTTTGCACCGAGGCACTTATGAAACCACAACTATGACTCCAACTATCATCTCTGTAACTGTTCTGCAAAATGAAAAATGTTGAGCACATAGATGACTGCTTAAACCCAAGAGTGTTAGAAGAAAAACTTAAATAAATAAAGCATAAAGGCAGAAACAGGAAACAGTTTCAATGAGTAAACTTTCCAGACATCCTCCTCCTTATTGCTCCACTTCCTGCCCGGAAGAGGAGCAGGTATCTGGATGTCATGCCCCAGTAACAGCTACTAAGAGGCTTTTCCTATTCTGAGTAACAAGTAGTGGGCCAGCACTAACCAGCAAACTGAAATCCAAGGCAGTGGGCCATCCCCCGGTCTGCCCGAGTTGCAGTTTGTGTCTTTCGTGGGTCATCGTTAGATTCGTTACATTCTCTTAAGTTACAGTGGCCCGTGTTGTGTTAGCACATTGGCTATGTACACAGATCCAAAACAACGTTGGCATTCATTTAGAGTTGAACTTTTTGACAGTGAATTTAGCCACAACATGCACTCTCTTTATGTGTTTTGGGTCTAAACCAAGCTGCTAAAAGCTCCACTAGCAACTAGCAAGGTGATACTTTCTGTCTGCTTCTTAGTGTACAGTAGACTTTTAATGTGAAAACTGCTGACTGCAACAAAATAAGAATAGCAAGAGTGAATTTAAACAATATCAAAGTTAACCTTTACAGTGTATAGGTCTTAAAGCTTATAGTTCCCCAACTTGAGACACCACTATCTCTACCTGCAGCCACAGTTCTTACCTGCTTTGAATGACACATAATAAATATTAATAATGCAAATAATAAAAAGTGTCATTACATCTGGTAACTGATATAACTTAACATGAAAATTCTTCCAAATTAAAAAAGGACATGAGCTAATTTCCAGATACCATCTTTGTTTGGGTTAAGAAATAAGATCTGCAAAAAAACAACAACCTTTTTTGTTGTTTGTTGTGCAACAGACAAAATATGTTTTCATCCAGGTGGTTAGTAGAGTCTTTAAGGATTCTGGAAAACCTCACAGAACAGCAGTGAGAGCTGTTAAACAAGCCTCTGGGTTTTTCAAAGACTGACAGGTGGATGCTTAGCTCGGTGACTTGAATGTAATGTTAATGCAGGAGAGGTATAAGTCTCCCTGCATGTGGTATTACTGCCGGCTTTTCCACACTTAAGTAATATGCTTTTTCAGCAAATAACGAGACTGGTGGGTCACAAGAATACCACAACTACAGTATATCATGACTGCTCTGCTCATGTAAGATAGGAGATCATAGGAGAACCCCTTCAACATTCACCTTTTCTGCTGCAATAATGCAAAACTTGAGTGAAAATAAGCCCCAAAGTGCAGAGTTTCATTTCCTGTTGCTTGAACACATCATCAGCACAAGTTGACACTCAGTCCAAGAGTCAGGAGTGAAAGAAGCAGAAAAGAGAAGAGATTTAATCCATCTGATCTTTACAGGCCATGAGGTTATGCAACTCTCTCCGAAGCCTGTGGTTTTTCAATTGGACACATGGCGATGATGATACATGCATGTTGTGGATATGCATCTCTATCTGCCCTGCGCATTGTGACTGTTGCAGTGAGCGCAATGATGTGGAAAGTAAAGGCCTCACACACGGATTAACGCCCAGTGCAACAGATGGTGCATTCTCCTGCCCTTCCTGCACAGCGCACACGCGCAAACACACACACACGCACACGCACACACACACACACACACATACACACAGAGAGACGGAAAATAACAGACAATCTTTCTCATTTTTTTTACCTTTTTCTTGGGTGGCATGGTGACTGGAGTTGTCCACCGGTGTTATCCCGCGGCTCTAACGACCAGTTCAAGTTATCGTTCACTTGGCTCCAGTCGAGGGGACATGGACAAGTGTGCCATGAGACTGAGTTCACCTCTGAGGCAGGTGGATGTGTCCCGAGGAAGCCGTAAACAAAACAAAACCAAACCACCTCCGTCCTTCGTGCGTAAAGGCGCGATATCTCCCCCCCAAAAAAGAAACCGCGACGCACAGCGCAGCGCCGGAGACACGGATGAGTTGCGTGAGGGGTTTCACTTAAGTCTGTATTATTGTGGGTTGAGAGTTGTTACCCTCTCCCGAGCCCCGGGGGTATTAACGGCTTATTTCTCGGTGCGGCATCTGTTGCGCCGCACACCGCTCACTCTGACCTCAAGCCGCAGAGAGAAGGTGTCCGAGCCCGTCTGAGCTGCCCGCGCCTGCTTCACTATAACGCAAAGTGGAGAGAGGAGCGTCTCATTAATGTTGTTGACCACAGTTGGTTGGCTCCATCCTCTGCGCGTGTGATGCCTGATTAGTGAGCGCGCGCATCCAAACAACTTCCCGGGGTTTTGGCTGCACACGTGGGAGCATTATAACGGCCTGGCTCCAAAATAGAAAGATGAAATTAAAAAAAAAAAAAAAAAAAAAGCTCGCAGTGCGTAATTCCTTTGTGTGGCCGATTTACGACACAACAGAAACTACAACTACAGACTAAAACCCCGTGATCATCACCCACACAGCTTAATCATCATATCCTCTCACGCCATTGGTTCAGTGTCATTATGTCACTACTGTAAACTTCTACTACTTGCCAAGGATGAGCAACACACAGAGGCTCGCCGCGGATTTTCTTCTGGTGTCCTCAAGTTACACCAGACTGTGTGGATCTCTGATAACATGTATAATATAAGTTGGATGGATTTCTATACATTAAAGTGTACAGCATTTGATTGACAGCAGCTGGGGCAGCTATAAAACTATACCAAATGAGATTTCCCATTTACAAAAACCATTACTGACATCTGGCCATGCATATAGCTCTCTGGGTCAATGAGAACACCTGGATCAAGTCCTCTGGGAGGTATTTCCCCGATGCAACAATTGTTTTATACCAAGTGTCTACTCATCCTTAGTTTTTAGGCTAAAATAAAACAAAAAATTAGAATTGAATGGATTCCTTTCAACCATAATTGCTCTACATTAGAAAAGCAAAGTCCTGACAGAAAATATGACTGAGCAGAGTTGATGAAATGTATTATATTAAAAATAAACTGTTTAAAAGTGTCAGACATAGGAAGTCTGTGTGGCAATAGTCAGAACTAGGGGTAAGAGGAGAACATGTGTTGTTTTAGCTGGGGTGAACCAACCTATGCAAACGCTGCTGACAGTGATGATTAACACTGAAAAGGGGGATATGCTGAATAAGAGTAGTTACACACTTTTACTTTACTTAAGCTTTACATGCAGGACCTTTTTCACTGTGGTTTTGCTAAAAAATAAAGAACGTGAGCGCTCCCTCTGCCACTGCTTAATGGTAAGCAACGCGGCCCGGTCCATTTGTCACTGTGGCCTGTAACCCAGACAGGCCAGTGCAGCGGACATCAGCAGATGGGGCCACGGTGAAGTACCAGAATCAGCAGGGAGAGCTTTGGGAGCTGTGGGACACACATGAGAGTGTTACATAAGTGAGAATGGAGGAGAAAATGCAGGGGAGTCAGCTGTGCCAGGCTGTGACAGCGTGGAGGAGAGAGTGGTGTGACACTGACCTCTGGGTCACACTCACATCTGGACCGACACTACACACAGACACACACACACACACACACACACATCACCATCCTTATCGATATGTAACTGCTTTAGAAGGAAAAGACAAACCTCTTCTCACACAGTCCCAACATTTAGCCCATGACCTGCAATTGAACCTGACTCAGGAGGACGTTAGTAAATCTTCTCCATGACACCTCAAATCTCCTCCAGCGGGAGCCAACTGTCCTCAAGTGCCAGCAAAACACTCAGAGCAAGTCCATGCTTACTTTGACTCCCTCTAAGCTCAACAAGATGTTACATAAGGCAGCCGGATCATTGCTGCGGTGCTGGAGAGGCCACTCACAGAAATACACCAAGAAAACTGAAATATTCTCAGAGATCCAGATCCATCGAACCACTGACACATTCACACAAACTTGCTGCACAGAGAGAGTTTTAAATACAGAGCCGGGGAAGAAGCTGTGGTGTCTTCATCCTCTGAACACAAATACGTCTGACCAACACTGACTCTTGAGGAATCCATCTACTACTGTATAAGGTCCGTAGGAAGCTTTTGAACATATAAGCATGACCTTCATCAGCCGATGGAATTGGTCCAATTCTTATATAAATCTAGATTTTGGACTTTGCATCCATACTGGTGTCTGTAAGAAAAGCAAAAACCAAAAAATGTGCTGTGTGAACATCTGAACAAACTCTACATAGTGATGAAAATCATGCAATGAGATCGAGAATGCCACCACAAACAATCGTTATCAACAGTAGTCGAGTTGTAAAAAAAATTCAGGGGGGATGGTCAATTTTTTTCACCTTAAAAAAAAAGGAGGGTGGGGGGGGTAGTACCAACTCAGCTGGGCTTTACTTGATTAGCCATCTTTCTAAAGCACTGTAGGGGGTCTGGGGGCACTCCCCCAGAAAATAATTGTGATTTTTAACACATAAATAAGGCATTCTGGTGTACTCTGAGGAGAAAATAAAGGGAAAAGACAACATTGCTTCAGATTAAAAAAAGAAAAAAATTAAAAGCCCATTTAGTAGGCCTACTGACTAAGGTTCCTTTCATTGTAATGACAAGAATAGCTAAAGTGTATGAAAGTGAACTCAGAACTGGTCTAGTGTGGAGCTGTGGCTGGAGAGCAAAAACTAAAGTCATTTGTTAAATCTTGGCCTGGTCCTGGTTTCCTCTGCTTCACCATGGAGCTCTTTCAGGCCACACTGTCTTCTTCCACCACATCTGCCCTATTCTCATCTCTATCAGATATTAAATATGAAGGGAGGCTCCCACATGAGCTTTACATTTGTCCTGGGATCTTCAGCCAACTTTGGTGATAGAGTAGCCTATATTAGCCTACCCTTAGCAGGTAGCACACACGCGTGTGCACACACACACCTGTTGCTGTGCTGTCTCTCTCTGTTCCTCTGCTCTCTGGACTGGGCCGCCTGCCTGGCTGTTCTTTTGGGCTCATAATAAGTGAACATGGACGGCAATCCGACCGGACGCGCTGGCTGGTGCCGAGGGGGGGGGGGGGCGGGGGGGCGGACCACTCCTCGCACTCATAGACGTTAGAAAAATGTAAACACACTAACGTCAGCAGGTCACTTGCAGCACCACGCCGGACCGGGCCGGTCCACTGACCCACCGGCCCACTCCCGATGGGCGGTCTGCCCCTGCTGGTGCGAGTCACCACGATTGCAGAAACTTCTCCCCCTTTCCGTTTAACAAAGCGCCCATTCTGATGATTCGGAACCGCTCGGAACGCTAGAGTTCAGATTGTCACCTTGGTTACCTGGCTGTTAACCAATAAAACACGGAGGAGGATTCTCGCTTCTACAACACTTCTCTCTGATTGGTCGTGGCGTCGTGCCTGTGTTGCATTCACTGTGACCGGGAAATTACAAAACTACCTTCTCAGTTAATGTGCGCTTCTGTTTAACTCCGTCTGAGAAAACATCCTGGACCTGGGCTATAAGAAATGTTCGGGGCTAGAGCCGGGAATGCCCAGGCCAGGCGACAGCCTTAATATAATTATAGTTATGTCCAACATTTAATGTAAAAAGGGGATGGAGAGGGGGGATGGCATTTTTACAGGGGGGATGATTTTGATCGTTTTTATTTCAGGGGGGATGCCATCCCCCCCCATCCCCCCTCAACTCGACTACTGGTTATCAATAACAATAAAAACAGTTCAGCAATGTGGCGAAGAGAATTTGGGTAAAAACAATGTGAAACATGAGATGACTTGGACTTTCTGTTCCTAAAGTGTAATAGAGAAAATATGTGATTTTAAAGGACAAAAACAAAATAAGAGTCATCGTCATCACCTGATGCAGAAACAAACTTCTCACTTTGTTGAGCATGAAATTCTTCTCTGTCTAAAGCAGCTGACAGAGTAACTCTACTCAAGGCCTGCTTACTTGTTTGTTGAGGTCATTTCAACAGTGTCATACTGGCTTCATCAGCAGATCGCGCTCACTCACTTGTTGTGGAACTGAAGATGACAAAAGCCTTTAGTCAATATTGATAAGAAATCCCAGAGAAGCATGGGATGTTGTAGCAAACTCAGTCTGATGATGAAGACTGTGAGATGTAGTTGAGAGCTCCAGAACAAACAAGTAAGTGAACCATGAATTTAGATCTTTTGTTTTAAAACTCAGATTTCTGTTACTCATGTCCAGCCACTAATACACACACAACCCTCTGTCTCACGCCCACACGTGTTCATGCTCTCACACATACGTAAACAAACATCTGTCCCTAAGCCGCTTACAACCAGTGTGTGTGTATATGTATATATCTATATTTATATGTATGTGTGTGTGTGTGTGTGTGTGTGTGTCTGTGCTGTCAAGCTGGGGCCAGCGGTGCAGGACATCGCTGCTGGGCCAGAGAAAGATGGCACACATGATCTCAGGCAAAGCTCCAGACCTCGGGCTCCACACAGTTAGAAACCACACACATCTGCCCTGACCTAAAAAAAACACACTCATTACCGGTAGGAAGTGGATGAAACTCAAAAGTTATCATCACTTTCATTCATCCGAGGTCATTAAAGCTCAGCACACGCTCGTCCCACCCACTCCACGCTCACTGATGACAGGATTATCATCACTTTTTTGATGTGAATTTTTCTGGTGACTGGTCTTTTTTAAATTTAATTCAATTTTTTTTAACTTTTGGCAAGATGGTGTCATGCAGCCTGGAGAAAAGGACGGAGAGCCTTGTGACAGTCGTGGCCACACATCTGTAGGACACATTAAGGCAGATGTGCAAAGGAGCCATGAAAGACAATGGTTTAATCTGCTCTGTTTCCCATCTGGAATTAAGCCTATAATAAAACTCCTGCTCCTTCTTTGGTTCAAAACAGAGCAACTGCATTTGGGACGAGCATGAGAACAAACTCCAGCAGGCTGAAATTCCTTAATACGTATTTATATACCATATACATAGCATTCATTTTTCAAAAATACAGCACACCAAAAATAATTTCCCAAGCAGATAAGACTGGCAGAAATGAGAAAGCACTCGAAGTGAACTCTATATCCATCATAATCCACACCCTCCCCCCACCTACCACCCACAGAGGCAGTACTCACCCAGGAGACATTTTTGTTCTTGGGTACTTTTGACATGGCTTGGAAGCGAAGAGGTCCAGGGCCCAGCTCTCACTACAGCGTCCACACACACACACACACACACACACACACACCCAGATGGCAGTCCACCTTCAGCAGCAGCAGCAGAGATGGAGACACACTTGTCATTTGATGTCCTCCATTACCAACTACCCTCACCAGAATCGCCCGCCGCCCTGGAGCTTCACCCTCAAATCACATCTTGACTAAACATGCTCCACAACTGACTCAAGGAGGAGGAGGAGGAGTGGGAGTGAGTGAGAGAAACAAAGATAGGATAACTCCAAAAAAAAAAAAAAAAAGGCCCATCAGAGGCAGAAATAGAAGATGCAGGAAAGTTTTCTCAGTCCTCCATCTGAATCCTCCTCTTCGTCCACCTTGTCAGTGGCTGTCTGCTCTCCTCAGATTCATAAACCCTGCATGGATATGCAACCAAACATCTGGCTGACGATGCTCCTCCTCCATGATGCCAGAGGCCGGGGCCAGCAAACGGCCAATCCTGCCCTCCTAACATCTGGGAGAGGAGAGACGGAGAGGGGACAGCCGGAGGAAGAGAGGCGGATGGGAAAGAAGAAGAAGGGAGGAATACCATGATCCAGAGGAGAGGAGAGAGGGATGGGAGAGAAAGAGGCAAAGAGTGATGAACAGAGAGTTATGTTTCAGGATTTAAGGAGTGGGCGGCGAGTGAGACTGGAGAGGGCCGGTCATGACAGGCCAGCGCAGATTGGAGGGCAGGTTACTGATCCCTAACATGAGATTACATTTGAAAAAAAAAAATCATGTCACATTGATTTGGTTGTTGTGGAATACAGTACTGCCATTTCAGAAGAAAGGCTGCGACAGATGACATGGACAATGTAATTTTGGATTTCAACTGTGATTGTTTTTCTTGCATGTGTATTTTTTGATTGAAGTCATGCCGCTGGTTGGAGAAGAGGAGAGGAGAGGAGAGGAGAGGAGAGGAGAGGAGAGGAGAGGAGAGGAGAGGAGAGGAGAGGAGAGGAGAGGAGAAGAGAGGAGAGGAGAGGAGAGGAGAGGAGAGGAGAAGAGAGGAGAAGAGAAGAGAAGAGAAGAGAAGAGAAGAGAAGAGAAGAGAAGAGAAGAGAAGAGAAGAGAAGAGAAGAGAAGAGAAGAGAAGAGAAGAGAGAATCAGAGCTTGGTGGTTTCATAGATCTTTCTGCCAATCCCAAATCCCAAACTCAGCTCTGACAAGCTGTAGTTGCGAGTCTCTCAAATAGGGCTGCAACTCAGTGTTTCTCATGTTACAGGAACAGTTCAGTGTTTTGGGAAAAGTCTTGGATTGATACTGTTCTGAAGGCAATAAACCCATGAAGCCCAGTTCTCTCCACCTGCTCCTCTGAAGTGGGACGACCGCACGGCACACACCAATGGAAATGCAAAATCTACAGGTTGTTGTCATTGATCTGAATCTTGGTGTCTTCAAAGTGAAGCAGCACAGACACTGAACAGAGATAATGGGCAGAAATAATGCACAGTGGGTAACTCACATTAACAGTAGAGAGAAGGACGAGAGGATAATGAGAAACTGTGATGACTAACTCTTTCACAGCAGCGTGAGTTACACAAAACAGTTTGTTTATTCTATGTGGTTTTGGAAGAAAAACATCCAATGAACGCTTTAAAACACAAAACCAAACCCTCAGCTTCAACATGTGACCAAATGGAAATCCTTTAGCTATGGTTGCTTATTTATGTTATACTATGATCAGTTGTCATTTTTTTCCCTGTCTGATTAAAGAAACACATTCTCGCTGCAGTTTAATTGCTTCTATAAATTCAAATTACTCTCCAACAAACAGACTTCGGTTTAATTGTTTTTATCCTATAGTGATGGCAGCAAATATGACACAATCAAAATGCCTATTCATTTGCTATATCATCAGGTGTATAGGTAGTTCATATAGAAATATAAATAAATAAGTATCTAGCTGAGGCAGCGAGCAGCAGCCTTGAAGAACTTCCCTGGTCCTACACAGATGCTCGTGTGTGTGATCTACAATCCCATCGCCCCGGGTTGGAGCAGGAAATAGCAGTGTGAGCACCTCGTGTGGAAACAAGTCAATACGGACCGCTGCTTGCAGCATGTTAACCAAATCCACAGGATTTTGATTCAGTCTTATAATCAATGTCCACCCTTGCTCTGCATGGATCTGCGGCTCTTACAGATTCAGCTCGACAGAAGTCGGCTATACAGGAGGGAAAGAAATTCACAAGTACCTCTGCAATATAAAAAATTCAAGAGAACACGTTTGATGCTGCTTCCTGCGCACGAAGTGAACCTGGAGGCAGAAATACAGCACTGAATCCAAGTGACCAAAAAAAAAAAATGCACTGCAACAAAATCCAGAGGAACCAAAGGTATGAACTGGATTACTGAAAAGTACTTCCTGTAAATGGATAAACAGCTAGTTCTGGTCAAACCATGAGGAAGTCAACTTCTTTTTTAGTGCTTTATCATCTTCACTCCACCTGTTATCAGACTTTATAGCATTTAAAAACTACTAGGTGTCAGTGAAAGTGCAGAAAACCAATCTCAGTTGTCACTGACTGGCTGATGTGAACGGTCCATTTCAACTTCAATCATGTTTTTTTTTTTAACAGAGGCAGAAAACTAACCTATTAAAACAAATGATCAGGTTGAAAGCAGGAGACTGTGTCGTTTCGTTGTTGCGTCTTACACCTCTCTGTCTCATAAAGCTTTAAATTTGCTGCTAAGACGTGTTACAAAGTCATTCTGCTTTCAGGGTCACTGTCAGTACCCTGAGCCGCGTGAGTCTGTTACATTTATTCATGTTGATTTTGTTCAAAGCTGCATACATATAACACCATCACATCGGATCGAGGAGAAGCCACTGAGAAGCTCCACGACACCCACTTTGAAATGACTCTTCTTGACACAAGTGCCACAACCTCAGTGGTGCATAAGGTGCAACACAGCCTAAGTGTAAGGAAGGTGAGAAGCCATGGCGAGATACTGAGATAACCGGAGAGTTGAGGCAGCATTCGCTAAAGTGAATCACAAAAGATGCTTCAGTCAGGAAGTTAATCATTTTTAGCCACAAAATGAACAAACACCTAAAACATCTGAGAAATATAACAGCTCTAAATGTTTCTAGGCTGGAGGTGAGTCACTATCAGACATGCAGCGAAGCAAACAGAGACAACAAGCCAAATATGCATAGTCTATAGCATGCAGGTATTAAAATGCAGAGGTGCACGGATACTGAATGTTTTATTCCAATTTTGAAGCAAACGGGAGAGAAGGGAGTCGGGTCGGGTTAAGAAGTTTTTTTTTCTTGCTGAAGTGTCTGATCAGATTTATATAATGGAGATAACTGATCCCCCGCCCTTCACCTGTTGGCCGAGCCGCCCTGACACTCAGCATTATAAAAGCAGCAGCAACTAAGCAGAGAACAGTAAGATGTCTTAAGCTCCTGCGTAGAGCCAGGCGAGCACTTAAGGTAATCCAACTGTGTTCTCTGCCAGCAAAGGCCACACCTGGAGGAACGACCTGAAAATGGAAATTTAACGTGGTTTGTGCTGAAAAAAAACTTGAGATCAATGTAATGTAATTGATGAATTGTGCAAAACTGATGATCATTGATACATAAAACCTACTGATTTACATGCAAAGTCCTTTTAAACAAAGCTATGTCTGTAGTTTGCTCCTTACTGTTTCATTCGAGTAGTTTTAAGAAGCATGATGAAATGAGACTTTGCTGCATTTCAAAATAAAGAAGCAAATCTGGACCAAAAAAAAACACAAAAGAAAACTAATTGTCTTTGTTTATTTTCTGATTTTTTAATCTAACTGGTCTTCTTGTGATGTCCAGATTTATTCTCCAGCCACTGTCCTAAAACAAGTGGCGGCTTGCTGTGATTGATTCATCTTTTTTAATCTCATTGATGACAATGTGCAGTTGGCAATGCAACAAATAAAGTATTGCAGCAAATGGAGTGAAAGAAACGGATGAGTAATGTACTCGCACCACATTAGGGAGAAAGGTATTGACCATTTATCTAAAGCTTTTCAGGCCTGACTACATCTAAACAACAAATTTTTATAGATTTTTCTTTTTTACTTCTTTATATTTTACACCCATTTGCTCAGCTCAGGGTTTTTCAGTTGCACTAAACTGGTGTAAAGCACATAAAATCAATGGCTTTACACTGAATGTGGGCACCAGGTCTCACTTCTTGATGTCTCACAGCTTTTAGCCGTCTGTGGTTTTATTTATTTTTTTATTAACATTCTCTAAGCTTCTTTCCTGGCTTGTTGCTGAGGTGGGCACACATTGCATGCAGCAGTACAGTATGTGGTAATCTGTGAGGCTCTGTGCTGACAGCCTATTGAGTGCCGAGGGCTGACAGTAAGCCTATTTCATGTAGGAATGTGGCTACGATATGGGTCCTCTGCAGTCAGCGCCATCACACAATGCACAGCTCAGAGACTGTATGGTATCAGCTGCAAAAAGACTTAACAGAGGTTGGAGGTAGACACACACACACACACACACACACACACAGAGAAGGGGGGGAAGAAAAAAACCCACCAACAATGAATGAATGTAGTGATGAAGCAGCAAAACCCAGTGGAAGAAAGTGACAGAGAGGGGAGAAAGGGAAGGAAGAGAGAGGGAGGACAACAAGGAGAAACAGGTGGAGGAGAGGAGTGAGGCCGGCGTCCTCCCTGTTCATCTCTGTCATTGAGAGGACAGTAAAACCTGGCCTGTAATGAGATAACTGCACCTGTCAGTCCTCCCCTGCTCCCTCTCCTCCTCCTCCTCCTCCTCCTCCTCCTCCTCCTCCTCCCCCCTCAGTCAGTCAGTCAGCTCGGCTCAGCCAGGACAGACGACGTGAAGGAGAGCAGCTCTTCTGAGCAGCTGTCATGTATTTAAAAATCACTTCATCCTCACCGTGTTTCTGTGAATCGCTCACTTCACTTTACTCGCTGATGAAATCAAACTGTTGCCTCACAGTGAGAGAGGGAAGAGAGAGAGGGAGGGAGGGAAGAGGGAAGAGGGAAGAGGGAAGAGGGAAGAGGGAAGAGGGAAGGGGGGGGTCGACAAACCAGAGCTGAGACCGTCCAGCACCAGTTATTGGCTTTTAGGTAATGTTTTTATGAAGTCCTGTGCTGGGATCAATACAGCAAGCTCTTTTGAAACTGCCACTGTCTGCTCAGTTTATGAACTGCAACTCACACGGACGGACCGTCACTGAGGAGTGAAGCTCAGCAGCAAAAATAAAATAAAATAAAATAAAATAAATAAAAACAGGTTGTAGGAGTCACACACTCTGCTGCTGCTGCTTGTGTTGTTGTGCATGATGCCGCAAACGCCTGGACGTATAGACGAAGATGAATCGTCAGCAGTATTTGTGGAAGTGCACGGAGACATAGAGACACTACAACAATCTGCACTGGCTCATGTATCATATGATTAATTTAGGATGCCCCCCCCACCTCCCTCCCCTCCCTCCCCTCTCCTCTCTGTCTGTCTCTCTGCCACAAAACACCTCCACTGTTGCTATGGGATCAAACAAGATAAGAGACGGATGCTGCGATGGTCACTTACATAGGTGGACTGCACTCTCCGCCAGTGTCCCAGCCCACAGCAATACATCAAGACATCCAGTTGGGGGGAGAGGAGAGGACAGGCCGACAGAGCCTCCGGGGTGGGGTGGGGGGGTAGGTGGGGGTAGGTGGGGGTGGGTGGGTGGGGGTGAAGGGTGGGTGGGTTGTTTCAGGACAGGCTCACACACAGGATCTTCATGGCACAGGTCACCCACCTGCTCTCCAGCGGTTCAGGAGGGGAAGAGAAGAAAGAAAGAGAAAGAATCCAACCTCCTTACGTCCACAGGTTGTCGCAAGGGGGGAGGAGGAGGATCGCCACCTGGGTCTCTGGGTGGTCGGCCCCCTCCCTCCCTCCCTCCCTCCCTCCTTCCCTCCTTCCCTTAAGTTCTTGTCCTCAGTTGAGTCCAGGTGACCCTGACGCCAAACGTCTCACAGCATCTTCAAAGTCCTGTGTCTCTGTGGAGAGTCCAAATCCAACGGCCGTCCCGACTCTGAGACCCTGATGTGCCCGCTGACAGTGAGGGTCGGATTTCTTGTCTCAAGGTGTGTGTGTGTGTGTGTGTGTGTGTGCTCACCTCATCTCAGAAGGACAGGTGGTTCATCTGCCATCATGTGTTTATTTACCCTCCCACTTCCACATCTCAAACAAACCTCCCGTCCAGCCTCCTCCAGCTTAAACCCCCCGAATAATCTTGCCACAAAAACTAAATGTCATTTTCTTCCCTCTGTGTGTTGTCTCTGTAGCCTGTCAGATTTATCCAATCAGAGCTCTCGCATCACTCCACATCCGTCTTGCCCGCATCCCTGTCTGGTCTGGTCCTCCCCTCCTATATGAGCCCACCCTGGGAGTCCAGATTCGGAGGATTTTTTTTTGGGTTCTCTCTCTGTGATTCCTCTTGTCTTCTTCCTCCAAAATCCCAGTCTCTATAGCTCCTCCTCCTCCTCCTCTTCCTCCTCCTCCTCCTCCAGTATCTCTCCCTCTCTCCTCCACCACGCTGCTTCCCTCCTCTCTCTCAAGGATCCTTCCTCATCAGGGGCGTTCCTGCTTACCTGAGTCACTCTTTGTACCTCCTGTTGTCACTGTGCATGCTCGTGTGTGTGTGTGTGTATGTGTGTGTGTGTGTGTGTCAGTGTGTGTGGAGGCTGCAGCTGAAGCTCACCGCTCTCCCTCTCTCTCTGTTGCCATGCTAGAGCAGGTAACATTCGGCTAGCGCAGGAGACACACAGCCTGAATTCAAATGCGCCTCCAGCCTCTCAGATTTACAAAGCCTCCACCCCTCCTCAACAGCAAAGCCCCCCCACCCACCCGTCATCTCTCTATCTGTCCTCTCTTTCTTTTTTTTCTCTCATTCTATCTCATTCTCCTCATCCCCCCCCCCAATGTCTGCTCGCTCTCCCCCCGCTGTTGCTTCCTTTTGTGTCATTTCTCCTCTCTTGCTGTCGCGCTCTCTCGTTTTTCATGTTACCTTGAGAGTGGGCTGAGGCAGCACTGGGGGATAAGTCTGATTTTTGTTTAACGCCGCAAAAAAAAAAAAAGCTTCTTTTTTAAGCCATTTCTATCTATAATTGAGTCAAAGTGACAAGCGAGGAAAATCTGCCCCGCAGTGATTATATTTCAACCTGTTTCTGAGAGTAACCAACTGTTTCTGAAAGTTACTTCAGACATGTGGCTGTCATCTTTTTTTAAACTGAATTTTTAATCTTTTTTGAAATACAAAACTATGAGTCTATAGCCTACTGTAGCTCTTTGGGCAGCTGTGTGAGATTCCTCTTGATGTCATTAGGAACATGCTAACATACCCACCATAACAAATGGGCAAAATGTTTATCACGTTGAACATATTAGACTAGTATGTTAACATGCAAACATTTGATTAAAGAGAAAAGTACAGTTTAGGATAAATGTAATCAGATCATGATAAACCCAGCACAACATTTTGACCTCGTAAGATGAAAGTCTTTGGGATACATCCTCTGGGAATCTCACATTTCTGGACCAAATTTGGTTGCGATGGACGTTGAGATATTTCTCTGGATGGCTGAAAACTTTGCTGCTAACAGCACCAGAATAAAATACAGGCCATCACCACAGTCAGAAGTCGTCCTCTGGGGACCATGAATGTCAGTGCAAGATTTTGCTGTAATCCATCCAATAGTTGTTGAGATATTTTAGTGTGGGCTGACCGACTGACCGACTGACAGAGAGAAAATGCTATAGCTCAACACCACTGGCATTGCAAATACAGTAGACCAGTGTTTTTCAACCTTGGGGTCGGGACCCCATGTAAGGTCGCCTGGAATTCAAATGGGGTCACCTGAAATGTCAAGTAAATGATAAAAATTTAAAAAAATACTAATAAAAATACTTTGTAAACTAATTATTATTCTTTTAAAATTATGATTAAAAACACCACACACAATCCTAAACAACTGTATTCTATACTTTCACTTTCTCGAATTTATATCGAGTTCAAATAAAATGCAGCATATAGAAATATCTGAGCTGGCGCATCTTGATTGACAGGGTCGCCAGAAATTTGTGACGTCAGAATGGGTCACAAGCCAGAAAAGGTTGGGAACCACTGCAGTAGATGGTGGTCCTGAAAGCTCGTCACACTGCAAACTAACAAGGGGAAATCCTGAATGCACATAAACATGTTCAATCCCCATTAGGTACAATGTTTGGTTTGTGGCTAGTATGAGCAGCACAATAAAGAAGACAAAATAAACTTGTCTCTTTCTCACTCATCAAAAAAAGAGACTTAAGACTCAATGATGGACAAAACGACTTGATGAAGTGGGATATTTTCAGTGCAGATGCCTAATACGAACGATAAAAGTGAATGAATAAATGCAAAGCTTCTCTTTGCACGCATTAAAGGTTCATTAGACGCCAAAAAAAGAAGTTGTGAAAGCCTGTGCCTTGGAGAGCTCTTTAGAGTTGAACGTGGGTCTTACAGAGTCAGATAAAGAGGAATGGATGCAGGCTGTTGCTTCTTCCTTTGATCATTCACATCATTCACTCGGTACCATGGGAATATAAAAAGTGCTCTGCAGCCTGCCAACATGACGTACTGTAAAAATGGCCACAATAACCCAAGCTGCACTAATGCTTCCTTGCAGATTATAGTATGAATCATTAAGGAGGAGGAGGATCATGGCTATGGGGAAATAAAGGAAAGTTAATTTTAGTTCATATTCTGCTACATGAAAGCAGTGCAGCCCTGGTCGCTCACTATGAATTACAGCTGCTTATCTATGTCCTGTCACTCGCTGTGTATGTCATTAATAATGCCTTTAACAAATCTTCCCTCTCTGTGGTAATGCATTTCGAGCAGATATAAATTTCTACCCGACATGCAACACATTTATCACGACAGTGTAGCAGGATGCTTGCTGCTATTCTTCTAATTCCTTCATCTTTTTTCTTTGCTTTTTTTTTTTTTTGGAGAGACAGGAGCTGCCACTTTGGCAATTCTTTTTAACGGTTTGTCCTGCAGCCCCGGCTCATCCATCATACGGACACAGACCAAGTGCTCCATAGGGTATAATTCTGTCAGACTTGTCCTGGTGGAGAACCGTTGATTACAGTACATACCAGCATCTCTCTGTGGTGTGTCTGTGGCATTGTGCATTGATGCACTCGCACACATACGGCAAGGTTACAATCCAGTGAGTTATATGCCCCCGAAAACGCATAAACCACCATGGTGCCTGCGCCACAGGCAGGGGGGAAAAAAAAGAGTCTGAGATGCTAATTTGCAACAGCCAAGGACAAGGCGAGGGAAATTAAAATCTGCAACACAGAGAGAATCTGTTTATCTGCTGGATCTGTGGCGGAGGCAAACATATGCTGAGGTACAAAACTGGAACGGAAATCACAAGACTGTGTTGTACGCTGTCTTCAGTAAACGCAGATGAGAAGGGAGACTGGTGTGGTTTTACAGATTGACTAACATTATCAGAAAAACATAAGGACAGCTGTAAAATGTCATCTCTTTTGTACCAAATGTGAACTTAGCATAATAGGAGAACAGGGAAAAAAACCTGTGAGTGAATAGGATGTTTCCATAGAGGTGGCATCTTCCTGGCAGGGTTTTGGGACCACTTGACCTCTCAGAGGGAAAGGTCACGGTTAATCAATGAAACATTACTCTGAGTAATCACCTTTATCCAATGAAGAAACATTTCTACACAGTTAACAAAAAGCTCATCCACAGGGTGTGAAGGGTGATTGAACGGTTTGAGACGTTTGAGAATGATACTAATTCTGTGCTGTGACCTTTTCAGTCACCAGATACACTGACGGGCCAAATCCATTCAAACACCTTTTAGAGGAACATGCTATTGCAATAACAACAACAGTATGTGCAACAGGGAAGTGTGCAATTCACTAAGCACTTTAGGACCTTATGAAATCAGGCAGCATGCAATGACATCAGCACTGAGCACTTCATCTAGTAGCACTTTAGCACATTGCACATTTTACCAACTCCTTATATATATATATATTAACAATGTGGAAGATGTCTGCCCTATATTCAATAATTTTATTGCCTTTTTTATGTCCTTCCTTATCAACATTTATCTTATTGTTGCCTTTTTTTTCTATGAACACCAACCTACCAGTGGGACTGGAGACAGAAATTAGCCGTGGCTGCAATCTCATGTTCAATGTTCATTAAAATGTATGTCCTTTTGTTGTTTTTTTAGTACAGCATGGTATGGAAGAAGTTATAAGGGATCATGTGCACATCTCAGGACTGTTGCTGGTTGTAGAAAAATCCATGAAATACCACACACTGTTATTTTTTGCCTGAGAAGGATCCGTTGGTCAAAAACTATGCTCCTTAATATTAATAATAAAAAAAAGGCAGCTGTGAATTTAGTGTGTGGGCTCTCTTTGTTTTGTATTACTGGGAGAATCTGTGCCAAAGCACTGAAGCTACTCTGGAGGTTTGTGTCCCGAGAATACCCTGTAAGTTTTCCTTTTTGTTATATTATTAGTATCAGCCCTGTGTGGTATGAGTGTATGATTAACTGCTCTATGGCATTAATTATATCGGAGGTCTTCAAAGTGTGGGAAAATAAGCCCCTGTCCACTCAGAGAACAGCTTGAAATAGTTAATGAGTCAGCAAACAAAATTCCCCCTGACAAATCAAGCAGCTACAGACAGAGAAACTTAAATATGTATTGTACTGTATGTTGTGTTTGTGGCCACCTCGTGAACATAAAAACAACATATATTTTCCTCTGAGCTCAACTTTCATCTCTACAGAAACATCTCGTTCTTCAGCTGCTAAATGCTTCAGTGTGTTTGGTGCCAGGCAGGTGGCACACGCTCCGTTCACTCATTAACCACACTCTGTTAAGTGTTTATAAAGTGTAAGTAAATGATTCATAAACTATTTAGATGAACATTTTTTTCATGAGCTCACACATGCAATGATTTAGAACCATGTAAATAAATGTTTTGTAATAGATAAACGTATTAATTCAGAGTTTCTGTCTAATCATACTCATTATAACTGTGCTTGTAAACTGCTTCACTGATTAGAATCAGTGGAGGAAGGAAGTTATTTGAATGAATTGAGTAGTATTTAACTAATGCTCACGTAATATTGTGTTGAAACTATATTGTGTTACCAATTATTGATAAATGGTGCTGTAATGTAAATTCAAAATGTTAATACCAGTGTTAAAACAAAGCAGCTTTATTACGTTTGTTGGAAATGGTTCAAAAACGTTTTCCATCAATCTTTGTCTTATGCCAATAAATGTGGTACTAAAAAAAGAAAAGAAAAAGAAAAATGTAGCAGGAACACCTCAAATTAAAGTATCAATAAATACATTTAGATTCAAATATGGCACAGAAAAATAAAAGCAGTTGGCTTATTATTGTACACTCCAGCCTCCACGCTTGCTTAGTTTGAAGTCCAGAATAATTTTTACACTTTCATTTGGATGAATGGCCTTTCAATTCGTTCGCTGTTCCTCGGCATCATTACCAGCACCGTGGCGTGTTTTCCTTGGTGCTGCTCCCTACACGTAAACATACCAACTGTTCAAGCACCCGCAACCAAAGCAAATCTTCCCTTACCAACAGGATGCGCCCACACCTCCTCAAAACATGTTCTGCCTCCTGAAAATCTTCAGCTTGGTCAGGAATGTGAAGTAGACGAACGTCAAGCTCACCAGCACATTTTTCAGAGGGTATAACACAGGTGTCACGTAACCAAACACAATTATCAGAGCGACACGAATGATAAAGAAAGGAAGGTCCTGCAGAATAAATCCAGCGAAGCACAATAAAGGGTTCTGAGGGTTGATGACCACGCGTATAGTGGACAGGAAACAGAGAATATATACAGGGAAGACCCAGGCTGAGTAGAAGACCGACGGCTCTCCTGCGACTCTCAACATCTCCACAGTGTCCAGCCAGAACAGAAAGCTATTCACAAACACCTCTGACCTCAGATCTTTCCTCCACAGGAAGCCCAGGGGCCCCGAGTCGGACCAAGGGCGCGAGGATGAGGAGTACAGGTAAGCTGTGCTTGGTGCTCGTGAGCTGGGAGTTGAGCGAACAGGTGAGCCGGCAGAGTCCTGCCATCTGCCCGAGGTGCTGCCATTTCTGGCCTCGGGAGGAACCGGGGTCGAGCCGTTCTGGCTCTCGTCGGGGTGCAGCTGGCCTGATACGGTGGTCACCGGCTCCAGGTGGGTGAGGACGGGGCCTGAGATGTCAAGGTCAGGCTCCAAGCTGTCTGCTGCAAATGACAAGAGCGCACACAACTCCAGCTGTTAGACTCCCTACGGTCTCTGGTAGATTATGGTAAAGATCACTGGTCATTTTATCTATAATGTCGCTAATATCGCTTTGATAAAATTCTGGGATGCACCACTCTAACACACAAATACTAAAATTCAACTTCCAATGGTATTTATTGAGCTGTGTTGGGCTCTTCCTGGACGATATGGGGTTAATCTGAATATAACTGATACTCGTAGAACAGATACTGTATGATTCAGGTTTCAACTTGCCTCTGAAATCACAATTTTGCAGAAAAATCTGTCCACATTTCAACAACCTGTGTCTTTAGACGGTTGTATTAGATCAGGAATGTCTCGCTTTAGATTTCTTGCAGATCTAAAGCTCGACTTGTTGCTGAAGTCTTTCTGATGTCTTTGTATCTCTTTTAAAACTATAATTCTCACTGCCTGGATACAAATACTCCAGAAAAAATGAAAGTGACATGTTTCCTTCAAGTGGCGTCAGTTTGTTGCTTGCAGAGCTTTTGGGGATTGATTTCCTGAGCAGTTATCCTGCAGTAGTGCTGTAGGTGAGGGCATCCATTGCTGCGCTCCAGGTTTGCTTTGATTAAATGCTACCTCAAGCATATTCAACATGTAAGCAGCATAATATTAAAAAAGGTATTAAAACCAGATTCCCTCTGTAAGACGTGACCTACAAAACCAGCAAAAATGTGTATCATAGTATATAGTAGCTCAATCATCATTCCAGTTGTATATGGGATAGAGAGACAGATATTTTAACTTGTTATAACAAGAAAAACACTTTGACATTGAGGCAGCTTAATGAAATCTATTAGTTACAAAATATCTCTACCAGTTCATCACGCACAATATGAAACCAACATCAAACCTTACATTCTCCAAGAAGAGTGCAGGGGCGAAGCCTCTCTGTTATATCCACACAGATGAGGGAGAAAAGCACCAAGGACACGGGCAACTCAGTGAAATGGTCCAACCTGAGCCCTCGGTCCACCTGCACCTACAGTGTGAGGACAACAGTGGAAAAATAAAATAAAATAAAATACACTAAGAAAGAAAGACACTTAAGAATTATGAGGGAAGAGGCAGAGAGAAAAGAAACTGAAATCCTTCATTATAACATTTGGCAGGACTGAGACACAGGAGCTGCTGCATTCCAGGTTTTATGGCGCTATCCCATTTTATCACCCCATAATAATGGACATTAAGATGCTGCTGAATGCCCTTAACACAGGATTGAGAAATATTAGATGTCAAACAAGCCTTTGACATCAGATCCACTTCATTCATGACACTGCTTGTCATAGAATAAAATGGTTAAGGACACATTATTGGCTATGTGTAAAAATTCCTGTGTTTTAGTGTGGAGGGTGGTATTAAAGATTGGGTTAATGGCCAACCTGTTATGTTCAGTGTAGGTTACTGAGTAGCCACAGACAGAGTACAGTCTCGTGACGGTCGGGGCACAAAGCTCCCCTGCCCTTTTCTTTTAATTATGAGGTGCCAAAGTTTTCCTCAGTACATGATGAGAAAATCCTTGGATGCACAGTCGATAAGTAAATCTCAAGTGAAACTGATGACAGGCGGCGCTTTTCTTTCTCTGTGGTGCAGCGTGCCATGTCGACCACCACTCAGTGAATAATTACACCGCTCCAAACACAGTCTCTCACACGAGGGGCCAATAAAACGAGCTTGTGCCACAAATGGACTGTTTACGACAAATATGCTTCTTCAAGGACCCCACCGGAGCATGACAGAACAAAACGTCAACAGGTGCTCCTCGGTGACAACGAGATCAGTCACGATGACGTTACCTTGGAGCTGGCGATTAAAATAGCAAAGCATGGTAATGTGCACAGGATGAGATAAGCCAGCGTTGTCGGTCTCCTGGGAAAAAAAGACAAGCAAAATAAGTTGTGTTAGTGTAATTGATGTTTTTTCAAAGTGCAGAGCTCAACAAGCTGTAGTTCATCATGTCACTGTCATAATTACACTGCTGGTACAGTGGAGGAAAACAATATTTATAGCCATTTCCATACCATGCTTTTTAATATTTGTAGTCCTTCATGTGTACTCACAGCCTTCATCTGTCATCTATAGTTACTAGAAACTCTATAGCTTTGTAACTTTGGCTGAACATCATCTACGCCCACTCACTCTTTGGATAAACATTAAAACATAATGGAACAAACAGAAGCACAAGTAGAGAAGAGTCATAAAGGCAGTAATCTCAATTATAAAGCCATATCTACCTAAATCGTGCCAACATTGGCCACAATAACCAACTGGTCCTACCAGACTGAGTTTACAGAAGCAGTGAAACCCCAATTGAGAACTTAGAGTAACTGTTTTTATTTATAAAACTATTTAGTCTTGATTTAAAACATTGGATACAAAATAAATAGTTCATAACTTGACTCTTTAAGTTATGATGCTTGATGTTTGTTGATAATAATTGTGAATTTAGACTTAATTTGTCTTGTCTAATGTTTCAAAACATTTTTACACTGTAGTATTGCTACGTATTTTCCCACACTGTTTTCTTTCTCAGGCAATTTGGCAAATTTCACTCAAATTTCACTTCCTTAGTGATTTGTTTACATGTGTCAATCATACAGTGTTTTAACTTGCTCATCATGTAACTGACGTACTCACCACTGTGTGATCTCTGTGATGAACCTCTTCCGCCTCATGATCATATACTTGAGGGGGACCCACACCAGCAGGGTCACAGAAGTCACATAGGCGATGGAGGCCGCCACCACGAGCCAGTACGCCGTTAGATCCCGTTCCCTCACGTCACGTATGAGGCCGGCGAACCTCTCCATGACCACGAAGATGGGTACGACGAGAGCCGCAAACTGCAGCACCTCGTACAGGATGAACTTGACCGTCTTCCCTGAGGGCATGGTCCCTGGACACCGGTTGCTGCTCTGAACTTGGAGCTGGAGACTTTGACAATCATCTCCCACAAGTGAGGCAGCGGAGCCGTTGGACTCTGCACACTCACAATGCTTACACTGCACTGGAGGCTGTATTCTTTTATTGCTGAGGTAATGAGGTGATCATGCTCACCTTTTTATGGGCCCACAAAGAACAGCGGCCCCATCCCATAATTTCAAGGAGAAAGTAACATTGAACCTGCTGCTGAACTGTTATGTACATGTTCTGGAGAAAGGACATGATAACACTGAGACACAGGTTTTTGTTTAGATGAGCAAAATAACAATTTCTTAAATTTACATGTCTAACTTTGTTCAACGCTGGTGTTAAGAACGCAACAAAAAAACTGAATCAAATTGATTAAAAATGTAGCATGAAATCAAACAATTCAAGTAATTCCCTACCACTTTTAAAATCACGTGCTCAGTGACTTCAAATCTCCTGTTGTGGCAACACTTTCTTCAACATCTACACTTGTTAGTTCTCACGTTCACAGATCTCCATCTAGTGGCCCGGTAGAAAATCTGGTTTTATGTATAGCAGGGTTGCATTTTCATGTGAAATACTGATTCTGTGCAGGTTTTAAATAGAGTACGTAGTGAGTTCACACTGGAGCAGTGAGAAAATACAGTAGAAAAGTCAACTACATATGGATGATTTTAGATTACAGCGTTCAGAGGAAAAATCAAAGGTTGCAAATGGCAGTTAAAATAAAAAGAGAAAAACATTTTTGAAGTTTCTTTTGTGAGTTGTAATGTTGAAGGTAACTTTCTGAAGCTCGCACAGATGTTGAAGTTTTGTTTTTGACTATCTGCTAAAACAGCATGACAAATAATATTCACTTGATAACTTAATATCTATGAAAAAATAACAGCTCACTGTCTGAAATTGACCTTGAAAACACATTTCACAGCTAAAAATGTATGTATTCCAAAGACAACAACGAGCCCATATGTTATTCTGTACATTTGGCCTGGTTTTATTGTGAATATCAATTAATAAGTATGGTTAAAAGAATACATACAAACAGCAGGGTACAAGTTTAGACAGAACCTTTTACAATAACGTTGGTTTAAAACTTAAAAACAGGCAGCATCTCAATCCTGTACAATAAAGTTACACCGGGGCTGCAGTCCAACACTGTGGTGCAACAGGATGTTACATTTGGATGTAACATGGATGACGTGTGATGACTAACCGGCACCTGGTCTCGTGGTCCCAGAATAGCAGCTAATTGATATTTTCGGCCCTCTTTGATCCAACTCATTAACACTATTTCTCTCTAGCGTTTAGTTGAAGGCAGCAGAAAAAGGGATTCCTTACATTTGAATCAACTATATTAGTGCTAGAAAAAAAAAAATCAACTTCTAGAGAACAAAACGGCCTCTTGTAAAAGTCCCAGATACCAAGCTTAAGTTGGGGGTTGTTTCATTTTCTTAGAGGTTGCAGAGGAACGACAAGAAGCAGCGCATTTGAAAACAGAGAGTTATTGAGAGAAATTTAAATAAAACAAATTTGCGACTCTGCAATCAGAGCATGTGGTTAAACACTTATAAAAAAAACTGTTTCGTGATTCCTTCATTTACCATCGTTCAATCAGCTTTTTATGCCCCAGTTTTTGTGAAAATGAAGGCCAAAGAAATTAGTTGTAAGAAGGCGCGAGTTGATCTTTCGCCCTCAGGGTGGCGCTGTGACTCATGGAGACTTTGGTAAAGAGATGTTTACAAATCCTGACAGTTAGCGATATGGAGCCTGATTTCAGTCCTGCTTCAGGTAGAGTCTGTTTTAGTGTTAGAGAGCTCTGAGAAAAAAGGACAACTTTGAAATGCATATGGAAGGGGTATGTGTGTATGTGTGTGTGGGGAGGGAGGGAGGTTTGATCAGTTTTCACATTACCATTTGACCCTACAGTACAACAAGCATGTATCAAACACAGAGAGAAACGTCCATGTTCGTATGTCAGCCATTTAAATATACAACTACGTTAGGCAGAATATCACATACTCATACGCTTTTCTCTGAATACATACATCCTGCACTGCTTCTTCATTTAAAATAGCTTAACAATAATCAAAACATAAATTAAAGTGTACTACAAAAACAAACAAAACATTGTATTCATTTTTCAACACTGACTAAAGAGATGCTTTAAAGACACTGGGGGCAGTTCAGAGAATTCACCCCTTGAGTAGCCAAGTCTGTGGTACCAGTCTGTTAGTACAGCTCCTGAACGGAGACGGAGCTGGTCTTACATCCCCCCACGAGGATGAAGAACTGCTCGAATTGAAAAAGGCAAACTCTGCAGTTTGAAGAGAGGAGTCATTGAAAGAAACAGAAAATCTTATCCTGTGTTTTTTTTTTTTCCAGGCGTGAGTTATTTATTTATTTATTTATTTATTTTTTTGCCCCACTTTGTTCTCTTTGGCTTTTACACCTTTTAATTTCAACATGACTGCAGAGTTCACCTTTAAGGCTTCACCGAAAAACACCTGGAGCTGTGTTAACATTCATCCCACCCATCATGAGGTCATCATGTGGCTTCGCTACTAGTTCAGTACAGTATATACACAAGAGTCATGTGCATGCTTGAATTGCTCTTGTTTCTTTTCCCTCCATTAAAACAAAGTGGCTTCAGTTTTCAGTACTTCTAAAAGTTGACAACATATACAGAATGTAGTAGCCTAACGTTTTCAGCGCCGCTAAACGTCCGTTTTCTGATATTTATATATATATATAAAAAAAAGAAAGGTAAAATCTAAGTCAACACCGCTTTTCTGTGATGTGATTAGCACTGCAGATGCTTAAAGTGAGTGAAAAGGCTGTTGCGCTTGGATCTATCTCAATGTTAGTGTGTGAGCGAAAGTAAATTATCACGTGCGGCCGGAGGTGTGTGTGCAACGAGAGCTGTATTGGAGTATACGTCAACAACTGTACACCTGCCTGTAGTGTGTTAAGAGTATTGTGTTTGTGTTGCTCCAGTGTGAGTGTTGGGGACAAAGTAAAAAAAAAAATGCCCGTGTGTTTTTCACACTTGATCAAATAGTAATTGCATATGTAACATGTTGTTAGGTGAAATGTTTACAGTTACACTTGTTATCTAAAAGCAATTTGATTATGCTCCATTTAACAAGCCTGTCATTTCTGAATCATTTCTTGGAAAGAAAAGCACTGATAAAACTACTGTAAAAAATGGGTGCATGTGATTCATTCAAATTAGTTGCTAGAGTAACCTAAAGAAGTGGAGCAATAATACGTAATTTGTTGACAAGCTCGCAAACATTTCAGCATACCATATACAGTATGAAGAATAAACATTTTGTTTTATTTAAGTTAAAATAGACTTTTTATTTCAAAGATGTTCCTCTGGATTTTATCAGTTGAAAAAAATACTAACAGAACTCAATTAATTTTCTTTAAAACTATTACAAAATTATGTTTTTCTTTCCAGGAAACTCAGGTCTTGTTGATAAAAATGGACGATGCATATTGCTATATTAGATCTAGTTTAAGAAGTGATCAGGCTTGAGTAATGACCGAAATCTACTAAGTGCAACTGCAGATGAAAGTGCAACTGAAAACTACATTTCTGCACACGTAAAAATCACGTCAACACATGATCAAGAAAAGCGAAAACGCGAGAACTAATCCTAAAAGAACGGGCTCTTCAATTCGTGATCACTTCCTGAACCTGAAGTGAGAAGTGTAACTGTAGAATTACTACGTGTGTATTTGCCAGATAACATAACATGGCGCCTGTCAAATGTCAAGGTTAGTCTAATTGTATTTTTCCATCCATCTGATGTTTTGTGATAAAACAAGTCATAAAATAGAATAAAAGAAATTATCCGAGACCACTATTTGATCAGGTTTGGTGCATGTGTGTGTTGCATGGGGATAACAGTGAGCCAAGAGGAAGGAGGGGCCCTATAGCAAGGCTTTCTCTGAGTAGTGGGCATCTGCGGAAGGTGCTATGCTCGGGCCAGAGGGAGTGCTGTAGTTTGGAGTCTGTGTCATGCCTGTGGGAGTCGTGCCTGGGACGGGGCCGGGGGCTGGGTTCTGGTAGGACTGAACGTCTGCTGGGGCCATGCTGCCTGGAGCTGCAGTGTAGACTGGCGGCTGGCCCATGTACATATGAACGTCACTGTGGAGGAGAGTGAAGCAACATGACTTACAACGCTACAGCAAGATGGAGTCATTAATGTATAATCATTAAAAACTGCAGCATAACGTCCGGGGCTTAAACTAACAATTACAGGCTGGTCATCGATGAAGGTCGGTGACACTAAGGGGAATTAACCTGTAGCTTCATTTGCATGCTTGGTTCGACCTAATTTAGATTTCTGTTCTTTATACTTTAGTATACCGGGACACCAAGACGTGTGTGAACTCACCTGGGAGCTGGCTGGCCAGGTATGGGGGCTCCAGCTGGGAGCTGCTCCATGGGAACAGTATATCCCTGCACTGCAGTACCGCTCATCGCATATGAACCTGATGCAGGCTGGCCAGGGTAGACCTGTGGTCAGAAACATGCACAAAGCTCCTACTGAGTTATATAAATACATATATATATTATAGATCGTTGTTTCTGCATTTCATACTGAGATAAACAGATAATACATTGATGGCATTTCAGTTACACTGTAAAATGAAGTACCTAATGTGTGGGGCTCAAATCTTTTCTGCTGTGCAGCCCAGACACAAACGGGTCACAGTGTCACAATAACAAGCTGACGATACCTGTTGTGCTACATTGGCAGGCTGCTGCATGTAGTACTGTTGACTCTGCAGCTTGGCGTACATGGCGTAGACCGGATCTTCATTCATCAGCTTTGCGTACAAAGACAGAGCTTCCATCACCTTCACGTTCAGCTCTGACAGCTCCGAGTGCTTCCTGATCATAGAAACCAAGAAAATACACACAAACTATTTGATTTCTGTAATGAGGGTACATAATATGTAGATATTTTATTTTATCCTTGCACATCAATTAAGAGGTTGCTTCCATTGTAATTTCTGCACCTGTCAATATCCTCCAACTTCTGGTCAATGAGAGGTCCCATTTGATTACAGGCACCTGATCCCAAAAAATAAATAAAATCAATATTTGTTATTATCATCATTATTAACCTTTAAAAATGTAAAGTCAATCAATTTACAATAACAAATGAATGTCACCTTCAAGCTGTAGTAGCTCAACACTGTCTGACTGGTTGTCTGTGGGATCTGCACTCTGGATCATCTGCAGTAGCTGGTCCATTTTGTCCTGAAAAATAAAGTTTCTGTAGTGAGACTCTTCCAGGAGCTGTAATGAGCTAATTTTCAACAAAACTACATCAAAGTTTAAAGGAAGAGAGAGAGGGAAAAAGGGGGAAATTGGTTCACTAATTAATATCTCTAAATAGAAAACCTTGTCCCTGTAAAGCCATTGTTCCAACTTTGTTGTGACTCATTTTTGAGAGGGTGACACATGAAATGTTGCATGTTGACACAAAACTCTTTGTTGATACAACTTTATTGATATAACAGTGACATTTTCAATGAGGCTGAGTTAGTGCACACTGGAGGGAACTCACCTCGTCTATATATACAGGCTCCTGTTCGGGCTCTATGGTCTCCACCTGGATGTCCTCACTGAACTGTACTGTCTTCTTCTCTGTCTTCACTGCACGTGTCCAAGCAACAGTGGAGGTGGCACCAGAAAAACAACGCAACAGTACCAGTCAGAAAAACATGCGCAAGAAGTCAGGATGCGGTGGGTCGATCGTCCGTTACTAACGCAAAACACTAGTTCAGATATCAGATGACAGTAAATCTGATATAAGCTAGTGGGAATTTTCTTGATATGTAAAAACCACTCTATGATAAAAACAGCAACAGTAGAAACATGTCAAACATGTTGTCTGGGAGGAGGAACAAACCCAGACAGCAGAATGCATTGGTGCATGCAGTGTGAGCGCTTTAAGGGAATACACATTTACAGAAGCAAAAGAATATGATGAAGCAATAGAAGCTGTAGAAGGAGCAAGCGATAATAAGAAAAGTGTGGCAAAGCATCAAACATCTGTTTGTAATGAAGACACATGACTCCCAGCAGAGAGGAGACAGTATAGACTACAGAGGTTTACGCCCTGGGCTAAACATGTCTGTGGCTCACAGCACAATCTACTGTGAATGAACACAGTAAAGACTTGAATGAATGAGCTGAATTGAAAAAAAAAATGGAGCATGCATCATTTTACATGTAAATGCCCATAACAAAGCAGCATTTGAATGGCACATTCAGATTTACAGATTCAATATGCCTGACAATCAAATTTGTTGCATCATTATCTGATATGGTACAAGCTGCATAAAGCTCTTAAATAAGAGGAAGTATGTCTAAAAGCTATCAGAATAATTCTTGTATGGCTTCCCAGAAGTACAGGCAGGGTTTGTGTGAAGTGTGTGTTATAACCCATGTATCATATTGTGTTTATGACAACAATAACTCGATTGCTTTGTCTTTGTAATTGCACTTTGTTCTTAGTATTGTTTCACCAGCGGTGTGTAAGTGATAAAAGTATTTTCCTCTCTGGGATCAATAAAGCAATACTGCTAATGGACTAAATGGGATATGAAGTACTAGCAATGACATAAATGGATAAGCGATGTATTCACTCCGTGTATGTGTGTGCGCGTGTGTGTGTGTTTACACTCACTCATCTCAGGCTCTGCAGTGAGGTCAGCAGTGACAAAGTTAGAGGGGAACAGCCCCACTCCTTGGTATGTTTCCCCTTTCCACCAGTTGGGGTCACTGCACAAAACAAACACAAACAACAAAACCATTTTTTCAACCTGGATTTAACCCTTTCGGTATTTGCTAAATCCGTCTTTGCTGTGCTCGTATTTTGTCTGCATGTGTAAAGGTTCACCTATCGTCCAGGATAGTGATGATCTCTCCCGACTTGAAGGTGAGCTCATTGTCCTCTGCAGCCTCGAAGTCGTAGATGGCGCGGACCTTCCTGCCGTCCGACTTGTGTGAGGAGAGCAGGGTGGAGGTGCTCGGGTACAGGCTCGACAGGGACGTCTGTGGCTGCTGACGTTGCTCCTTCAGTGACAGCTCGATAGCTGCAAACAAAAAAGAGACGGAATGGTGCGTCTGCATTTTTTTTACCCTCAAAAGCTTTTTAACCCTTACTGAACAGCTGCAGTCCATCAATCCAGTGCGAGCTGTGATGCAACGCCAGTAAAGACATGAAGGTGTCAGCGTGGATGTTTCACTTGTCCACTCTTCTGATAAGCAGCTAGGAGCCTACTTACCTTTGGCCAAGTCTTCTTCTTCTTTTTTGTTTGTTGAGGTGGACGGATCCTTTGCCACTAAAGCAGGGCTGGCTTTTGCCTGCTCTGCAGCCTGTGGAAAAAAAACAACAACAAAAAAAAAACATCATATACTTTACAGTCATTTTAAATCACTGACTGAAAAACAGCCATCAGTCATTTAAAAATGTAACAGACTGTTATGAGAATCGGTACCGGAAAATATTGTAATGGCACCGCTTCTCATCACAGCTGTACCGTTCAATAAAGTCCTCATCACGTAATGAAAGCACATCGAAGTCTGCACCTCGTAGAATTTGCGCTGTGCCTCAGTTTCATTCGTTTTTTATTTAGCCTACAGAGTTTCACACAAAACTTTGTGATAGCTGTAGGAGACTCTCCATGTTTTTCCTTCTGCCATAGTAAAAGGGGAACATTTACATTTTTTCAGACAAGATAGTCTCATGAACTATTCAATTTTTTTTTCATTGAATGACTATTCCATTATTCGAAAATAATTTCCCATCCTTAAAACATAAAATACTCTTAAAGGAAGGAAATAAATATTAAAAATTCAGAATTTTGACTATTTTTTTTTATAGACAAAATAACTTTATTTACCACACATACACACAAAAAGAACCGAAAACAGAGTATCTGTACTGTATTGATTCAAATGTGAAAGGTACCCATCCCTAATGGTAAATGGGCAGCACTTTTCTAGTCTTATCAACCACTTAAATCACTTTATGCTACAAGCCACAGTCTTCCTCCTGAGCCACAATTGACCCACTACTCATTAACTGAGTCTCAATATCTAATCGTCTTTACCGGCAGTCCACCTGGTAGCAACAAACACAGATTGAAATGTACAACAGACAGTCTGCAGGTACTGTATACTGTACCTGGGATCCCACCGCAGGAAAGGTCACGCCCTGCTCACGTAGATTCTTGATCATGGCTGAGATCAGGCTGAGCTGTGGATCGTTGCGGAAGTCCTCTGCCCACTCCACCATGAGGGCTTTCAGCTTCTCACAGACTTTGGGATGACCCTGGAGACACATTAAAAAAAAAAAAAAAAGCATGTTATGGGAACAAGTGTGTTGCATGGCTTAATTTCAGGTAATCACAGGTTAATCCGAGAATGACAACGTACCTTGTTTAAGACATTACTGACTTCACTGGCAAACTCTCTGGAGCAAACCTCCAAGTGAAATATCTTCCCACAGTTTGAGACACAAGCACCAAGGAGCTGCAAGGACAGAGACAAGGGTACAGGATATATTCGTGACAACAGGCGACAAACGTGTAGCAAATACTAAGATGCAACAAGACGCCTCCATTAACTGAACAATCACATTTACACCAAACATGGCTGCTTGTTTCCGGTCTGCTTACAGTTAGTGCCTGCATGGCCACATGAGGATCCTTGTGGTTCACTCTTCTCATTATAGAGCGGAGACATTCTTTAGGCCTGCAACACAAGGGTGGAAATCAAAGGTTTGGGGAAATTAATTGCTTGGCCACAGACCAATGTCGCTGTAGACATTTTTTTTTTACCCCGAGTATGAATATTTATCTTCAGTTTCTCCTTGTGTCCCTGAGTTCAACCTCCTAACATGGTCATTGCATTTTGAAGGAATGGAGAAGTCCTAAAGAAAAGCTGATAGATGTGTTCGAGGGCAGCAGACTGTTAACTCACCCAGTGCGCGACTGTCCTATCTTATCACATATGTCCAGAATGAGGCCCCAGTCCTCAGCTGTGTTCATCTCACTGGTCGCTTTCTCTGCAGGGAAAAAAAACACAAGGAGGACAAAACTTCAGGATTTTAAAAGCACATATTTGGAAACAGAGAAAAAGAGAAGAAGGGGAATGAGCCTCCTAAGATCAGAAATAATAAATCTTCTTGAAACAAAAAGTGGTTGCAACAAGTTCCTGTTTATCATATTTTGGTACACAGACGACCTTTGTTGTACCTGTGCAAACAACAGCGTTATTATGCATCCTTACAAATGAGAATAAATGAAATAGAGATACAAAGGAATGACAAAATAATAAGAGGCCCCTTATAATTCAATAGTACTCCAGTAAATGTCAGTCTAATGAAGCTCATATTGCTGTCTGAGGTATTGATTTAGTTTATTTGAGTGTCACTTGTGTCAAGGTAAAAATAATCTAATTCCACAGTGGTGAGAGTTTCTTTTCATCAATGCACAGTTAATAATCAGATCCTTTACTTAATAAAAGTATCAATACAACAGTCTCACACAAGTCAAAGTCCTGCATTTAAAGTTCTTCTTGAAAACAGTGATATTAGCATCACAAAAATGTAAAATATATTTGTTCTGCAGGAAACTGCTTCCTTTGACTGATACATGATTCTGTCTGACAGACACATTCATGTTCAAGCAACATTTTACTACTGAAGCTTTTTCATGGTAAAGCTGACAGCTGCTTTAGTCCAGCGCCTCCTAGTCTAGGGGTCCAGTCTTTCCAAAGTGTTGTCCACAAATCCGTTTTCAGCTTTGAGCTGCAACTTTAAGTGACCCATTACACAATATTGGGCTTTGTTGTTCCTCAAACTCCTATTTAAATGAATGTGTCTCAATAGGACTCTTTTTGGTGATTAAAAAAAAAAGCATTACAGAACATCATGAAAACTGAAACATTTTACACTAAACCACTGGAGTGATCTTTACAGTTTTTCTAAATTGCTAAAACACTAAACCCTATTGTCTGAACCAAATGCTCAGTGCCCTGAATCCATTTATTGAACTGGTCACCCTTTTGGCAGAACCTTAAGCACTTTTCACCTAGTTAGACATAACTTGCAAACAAATTCTCACCCACTAAAACACATTTTGCACTGTGATGCCTAGAGTTGCATAATGGTAAGCACAGGTAGCAAAAATGAAACTCAATGAAAGCACACAAGTGTCTAAACTTTAACACAGCAACTCAAAACTGATCACACTTGTGAAGAATATAAGCCAGTTCAGGGAGCCCTGGTTGTTGAAGTTTCACTATGGATAGAAACAACCTGAGAGGCAGAGGCATGACCCAGCTGAGGAGGCTTAGATGAATAATTGCACAGTGGATACTGTATGCACTTTTGTAGTTGAAATGTGATTCTTGTTTGTATATTTTTTATTTTTTATTTTCGAACTGGGGGCGACTGCAGTGAGGACTGTAGCCTCTACATATGGGATGTCTGCTCGACCTACTACACCCCTATATTTTTATTTTTTACTAGAAGTGCTAAACAGGATTTTTGTTTTGTTTTGCACAATGCATTTTCCTGTGAGCAATGAAAACTAGTTCTACAGCTTTATGATCTGATCTGAATGTATTTGAAAAGGATGGAAGGTTTGAAATGTGTCTTAGCAATTGAGAAAAACTGCAAAAATGTGTGGTGTTTGATGCACTCAAAATATTTTTAAATGTAAAAACCTGAAAACTACCTAGCACTAGCTACCAATACATGTGTAGTAGTTAAAGATGTAAACTTCCCATAGGATCAAAACCACTGTAGCCATTCATTCAATAACTGGGTGTATCAGACCAATATTAACAATGCTGTAAATCAACAAGCAGGGCAAGGCTGTTATGCTCAATATTTCCTGCATAAATATTCATATAGACATTGCAGATTACAAATCAGATCAGATTACAAATACCAAAATACAGGTGTGGTATATTTATCAAACACATAACTAAACAGAAAATGACCATTAACGCTGAAATAACACCGGACAGACTAAACATACCAATTATAAGCTTTAGCAAATTAGCATTTAGCCCCTTTGAGGGCTGTATCAATGTGCAGCGAGGTGTTTGTGTGTACTTTGCCCACCCCCGTGTCTCTGTAACATGCTAATGAAGTGGTTAACCACTCGACCCAGAACAAAGAGAGGAAGGGAAACACATCGTAGTTGTTTGGTTTTTCACACACCAGCCCGCATCCTCTTTCACTTCCCAAATGTCTGTGAGATGTCAGGCTTATCATTACTGTGATAAGTCAACAAACAATGGGACACAACAGTGAGGTCCTGATGAGGAGGCTGATGGTTAGCGAGCCAGCTAACTAGCTTCAATTAGCTGATGACAACAACATCTGCGGGCACAACACGCCAATTAGACTCGACAGAAGATAACAATTACTTAAATAAGCCTTGAAAAATAATATAAAAACAAACAAACAAATGGCTTTAAGGCTCATCTTGTCAAATATTTAACTTTGTGAACGTTTTTATCAGGGATTGAGGATGCTAACTGCTGCTAGCTGCTGTTGCTAGCCAACTGAGCTCACTGGCTAGCCACGAGCTAATCACAACAAACACGGGAAAAACACAGTCACAGCAACAGTATTAGTTCATATATCCTAAAAATAATGATAAAAAATACACTACAAAGGCAGCCATGTAACACCAACAACAGTGTGTATCCTGGGGCTAAGTGAGGAGGCTGTACACAAACAACAAAGCTACCATAGCTAGCCTGCTACAGATAATAAATATTAGCCCCCCAGTTGTTGATTTACTCACCAACATCTTGGTCAAATGGGTTTGTCGCGAAGAGAGGCATTGCTGGTGTGTCGACAACAACAGATTCCGCCTTTCTCCTGTTATTTCTTTGTCCCTCTGCTTTATTTCATACAGTAATAAAAACGCATAGTAACGACAGCAGCTTCATGAATGGATGTCTGACTCCCCACACAGTCACAGTCAGTCACTCCTTCAGCTTCAAGCGTAGTGTGTTAAATTACACCATCGGCTGTAAATTGTTTGTCTATCACTCACGCCTTGTTAATTAACTGTACAGCAGAGATAAAAGTGAACCATCAGCTGCAAATTGCCCTTGCCGAAAAAAAATAACATGTCATCGTCAGGTGATGGAGATCATGTGACGTTATCTCATCGCTGAGACCGAAAAAAAAAAAAAAAAGTTGGGGTGGGTGTTTCTCTGCTTTCCCCCTCATCTGGACCGGGTCAGAAACCACAACAGGAAAACTGGTCAAATCTGGACTAGATTATAGATCATCAAAGAGAAACTGAAGACTAACACATTTTTTTTTTAATCTGTGAAACCTTTATTCTGTTTATGACAATTAAGAATCCACTTCTGTGTAGCCCCTATACAGTGATGTTTCCATATGTCCTCTATAAGGGGATATATCACAATGAATATTCCCATCCCCTGCATGGATATGTGAGTATCAGTCTGTAATATGTCATCATATAGGCTACCTACCTACAAGTGCACCTCAGTAAGTTAGAATATCATGGAAAAGTTTATTTATGTCAATAATTCAATTTAAAAAATGAAACTAAAACATTACACAGATCCATTACACACGGAATAAAACATTTCATGTCTTTCTTAATTGAATTTCTTTTAATTGTAATGATTATGGCTCACATTTAATGAATAGGCCTACCTAAAATTCAGTAGCCTCAAAAAAATATTGAATATTACAAAAGACCAATTATATATAAAAAAAAATGCATTTTTAATACGGAAATGCTAACCTTCTAAAAAAAGTATGTCCATATACTGTATGCTATTTCACTTGAACAACTGGAAATTGACTTTTCCATGATATTCAAATTTATTAAGATAGGCTACCTGTATAGCATGCTGCGAGTAGGGGAGACCGGGGTTGGTTGGCTACAGGGGTTGGTTGGCACACCCCTGTCTGGCCTCCTGTTGGTCACAGACTCACAAATGTGACATCAAAATGATCATCTTTTTGAGCTGCACTTATCTAGTTTGTTAAAACATCTGAAAATTACTCATTTTTTTGCTGAGGGCAAAATATCAGATTTTTAGTACCAAAAGTAAAAAATTGCCCCCCGCACTTAAAGTGTTATAAAATTGCTTTGGATAAAGATATTGGAAATGTGTTACTTCCAGTTTGTAGAGATATGAGTCAGCTTCAATTTGATATGAAACTTGAAAGTCTTTGATGAGTGATGTTAACTGGGCAACATCATATATTCACAAAAGTGGGTTTGTTTTGGTCGGGGTTGGTTGGCACACACAAACCAACCCCAACATGCAGTATACATATATTAAATGTGATTAAACATAATTTCATACAATTCAGTGCACTGAGTGCAAGAAATGGGCACATGACTTATGCAGTGAAATGGGCCACAAAGCCTACATATGCCAATACTGTAATTCCAGTGATTCTATATAGGCCTTAATGTAAATAATCTGCATCCACCCCACACAGCAAATCTAAAACACAGTGAGATGGAAATAAATAAAAATACAAAGAGGTGATATGCTATATTTAAGAATAAATTCTATGTTCATTGAATATTTTCTCTTTAAAAAAAAGAAAGAAGCTCAAATCATTTACTGTTTGATGTTCTGTGTACGTGTTATCTTGTTCGTGGCCTTAAATGCCCTGTTTTAGTGTTATACATGCAAATATATGCATGCACATGCTATCTTCTTAAATTTGAATATATTAGAATTAAATTTCCAATTTATTATTATATTGATTGCTTCATCCATCAGTATGATTTTATTCATAAATAAATTGATTTTAGAATATAACTGTGGACATTGAAATGTGTTTAGTTAAAGCTGACACCTTAACCTTTCATTTAATGCTGGTTTGAATATTCTCACATAAATGATGCCAGAGTGCTATGGGAAAGAGTGAAAAGTGTGCCATCCAACCCCGGTCTCCCCTACTATTATATTTAATGTATAATTTTAAAATGACATGTTTTTATATAGCCTAATGTTCCTTCTGATTAGTGCCACATAGGGCTCCTGCTCTGATTGGCTGTCTGTAGCTACAAAAAGTGATTATTGATCTGAAGGTCATCAATTTAATCCCCATATTGGCTGAGATCACCCCAGAACAATTCATGAATTAGGAATTCCTCTGATTTCTCTGCAGTTTATCAACTATTCCACTGATATTTCTCCCCCTTTTCTCCCCCATTCATCTGAAGTCTCTGGGAAGCACAATCTGACACACACATAAACACAGTCACCATGGCGACCTCTGAGGGCACAGGTGATTCCCATGTTGACAGAGATCACACCCCAGCAGTGCCCCCTGGGGTGAAGCGCTCTTTCTTCTTTCTTGTTGAATAAACAACTGCATGTAGTGTTTATGACATGAAATCATTGACTCCACAAACAGTTTATTTCCCATTTTATTGTGATAAGTGTCCTGGCCTGATCCATAGGAACTTGGTAATTTAATTAAGGCCTAATAATAAGCCTTGAGCCAGATTACAAACTGCTACTCAGTTCTTAAACATAATATGAATTTGCAGAAGTCAATCATATAACAATAACAACTGATTATGCAAATAATAAGCATGTAACATATTTCACATATTGTATTTGGCATAATGAATAAATCATTGTATAATGGCTACATTACAAAACATTTACATATTGTTAATGAATGCCTCATACTGTATAAAACTCATAATGGCAGTCTAAAGTCTAAAAAAATATTCTTCATAAAACAGCAGCGCTGCTCACACAGAACATCCATTATCACAAAAGTGACACTGATATTTCAGTTTGCAGAAAGATTAAATTTATACTAGGTTTACCTCAATTTGTTATCAGAGTTTGCAGTCGTTTGCTGATGGTGAGTGGGTATTCACCATTTTTGTGGGAGCTTATTTCAGAGCACAGTTCTCAATCTGTGATGTATTTGACAGTATAAAAATAGTTCTACTCTATTAACAACATTATCCTTTGATATAGATTCTTTTGTGAGTCTAAGGATTGATAAGGCAGTTGAGAAAAAAAATGATATGAAAATCAATCCCAACCATTATTTACAGATACACCTGTACAACAGTGGCTGTACCAAATCTTGACTCAGTATAGCCTAAATAAATGACGACATTCGCATCTTTCCTTCAGTACCAATACGAAATCAATACCATAGTGGGCTGGCTCTGTGCTTGTTCTGTCTTCTGCACCTTACTGTGTTGTAAAGTGCCATTAAGACAAAGATCAGTCCAAGTCTCGGTGAAGCTGATCTGGGCTGGCTTTATCCGAGGCCTCTATTCATCTAGAGCGCCTCCTCATGTCCTTCATTGTCCTCGCATCTTCAACCTCAACTTCAGGCGCTAGACCTCTCCTCCAAAGACAGCTCATACTGTCTTAGATGGATGCTATAAAACTGGAAGTGTCACTGCAAAGAGAAGAACAGACATGTATCACATAAAATTGATTTTAACATGTTGATTAATCTACAGTTCTAGAAACACAACTACTGTAAATATGGTAATTTTGGCCCAAAAACAACAATACAGTATCTACACGTCCATGGCAACTGAGGACTGTGTGATACAAGTAAAAGCTCCAGAACAAGTGAGTAAGTGGTCTTTGAGCTGACCATGTTTTGCTGCTATTGCTACAGCCAATCCCATTTACCATATGGTTTACGAGTACTAATGAGAGCACCAAACATGCACTGTTGAGTCTTGTTTGAGTAACATTTGCTGAAGACAACAAGTGTCACAGACTGGGTGTGAAAGTCTGAAGATATTGGGAGACAAACTAATCTATTGAATCAAGTCAACTGGACTCAGTTTTTGTCTTGAAGACCTTTCGCTAGTCTGACTAGACAGTCTAGTCTACACGAACTGATGAAGCCACTTGGATAAGGGGCGAAACGTCTTCAAACCAAAAACTAAGTCCAGTTGCCTTGATTCATTTGCCTAGAGATGCCATTGACCTGGACAAATGAGAATTTGCACAGACGAGACAAACTAAGAAACTGTTTCGTCCATATAAACCGGAGCTTTCAAAATTCAAAAAAGAGATGTGATATATAGATGGTACTGACAGTCAGAGGCACGTTCACAGATGAAACCGATGCGATCAGTGCAGTAGAAATCATTCCAATTGGCATTATGGATCAGACCAGCGCAGTCCTCGCCCTGTTCATGACCATGGGTCCAGTTATCGGGTTGACCGGGTTTCCACTTCCTGATTGCCACAACACAACAATAACATGTGAAAGATGAGACGTCATAAAAAAAAGTGCTTGCTAGTTACATTCACAGAAGCGTGTTGTTGTGAACATAATAAAGAGATTGAACCCACTTGAACACAGGTAAGGTGCCATCCACCCACTTCCAGACATTTTCCTCTTCCCTATCAGTCAGGCCCAGCCAGAAATAACCCCTCCCAGCGATTGCATTTCTCACAAATTGCTATGGACAGAACAGCAATGGTTATTTCACAGGATGTTTAGTTCAGAAAAAAAAAGTATGTGTTTTTCTCAGTCAGTGACGATAAAGATAACGTCTGGGTCCGATTTTATTCACCTGTTCCTCGTTGTCATTGATAATGAGCATATGAGATGACACGTTGGAACAAAATAGCTTCGCCTCATCAAAGTTGAGTCTCTGAGACCCAGACGAGAGGTAATAGCAGCTGTCTCCAAACTTTCTGAACTCATTTGGGCAACCTGGAACAGTTAATGGCCAGAAAGTCAGAAAGTCAATTCACTGAAGAAGCAAATTTTCACAGAAAAAGTGTCAAGATATATTATTTATGATGAGCAACATATCAGTTTTCATTCTTGCAATCATTTTACCCACCAGGTGCTGTGGTCGGGGCGACGGAGGGCTGGACCTGCCGAGAAACGGTCCCTGGTTCCTCTGCTGTCTTGGGAGGCACAGGTGGTTTGGGAGGTTCAGGGGCCTGAGTGGGCTGAAGTGGCTTTACTAATATAGGAGGAGCAGGTAGCCCCGGTAGCCCTGGAGGACCCGGGGGGCCGATGGGTCCAACGGGACCACGAGGCCCGTCGAGCCCTGCAGGTCCGCCTGCTCCTCTGGGTCCCTGTGGCCCTTGTGGTCCCAGCATTCCCGGTGGCCCATCCCTACCAGGAAGTCCCGGAGCGCCAGGGTCGCCTTTATCACCGGGGTTTCCAGGTCGACCTCCGGACCCTCTGGATCCTTTGGCCCCGGGAACGCCCCGAGCACCGGGTGCACCCTTTGGACCTGTTGCGCCTGGTGGTCCAGCAGCACCTTTCTCTCCTTTGGGTCCCACCAATCCCAGCATCCCTTTGTCTCCTTTATCACCCTTCTGTCCCGACTGGCCCACTGGTCCCTGAGGACCCCTGTCTCCCCGGGGGCCCCTTGGACCTGGTGGACCTGAAATATAACCATCAGAAAGTAAATCCCAAACAGAAATAAAGAGGTTTAGTGTTAAAGTTAAAGCAGAAGTAAGCGATCCAGTCGTTTTGGCTAACTTCTTGTCAGTCGATGGAGTTAGCAGTCCCCGCCCTCGTCATGGATCTATTGGTCCTCGTCCCTACGTCACCACATTCACGTGCATCCCTTGGCTGCATACACAGCCCTTTATGCCGTTCTCTCTCCTCATTGGATAAAGCTTGTAGGATACAAGGAAGTATACAAGAAGTTTTCTCCTCGGCTTACAGCAGAGCAGAGTGACTGACAGACCCGTGTTTCGGACCAAACACTCTATGTAAGTGATTGCTGTCGGAAGATATAACTATTTAAGACTTATATTAACACAAATATTCCGCTTACTTCTGCTTTAAATGTTGGCTTAAGCAGCAGCAGAAATGTGAACATTAACTTCTCTCAAGTCATTGTCAATACAACACTTTATTAATGTTTAATGTTAAATTCAACTTGTGTAATTGTTTAATCTGAATTTTGCAACTGTGTTTATTTATTGATGTTACCTATTCACTGTATTATCCACTGTATTTGTATTATTTCATTTATTGTATTCAGTGTATATTTTATCCTATTCCAAAGCCTGACCAAGGACAAAGACTGCAAATTAGCTGAAGCTAGACGTCTTGTACGCATCGCATTTTCCATTTTCTGTGGCAATGTTGTATTGTCCCTGTTAAATAAACATTAAAATAAAATAAATAAAATAATAACAACAGATTAGTGGGGGATTTTTGCTTCTTTCAGGATGAACACCACGTAGTGTAGACCTTGAGTTCTTACCCTGCAGGATGGTGAAGTTGGTGATGAGCTGCGAGTGTTTGCTGTCCACCACCTTCATCTCCTCCATCACCATGGACAGGTTGGTGACCTCTTTGTCCAACCTGGCTGCCAGATCATCCTGCTGGACGCGCAGCTCTTTGTTCTCCGCCTGGGCATCTGTCACGCTGATGTTCAGCCCGACTAACATGTCTGAATGCTGCATCACCGTCTCAGCACAGGACCGCAGGCCGTTCAGGTCAGAGCTGATGGCGCCGAGGAGCTGCGTGTTAAAGCTCACGTTTCCAGTCACACGGTCCATGTCATTCTCATGTCTGTCTAATCGTGCCTCGATCTCATCAAATTTAGATGAGGTGATGTTATCGTGGTCTCGCTGGTGGTCCATCAGCTCACGCATGCTTTGGTCGTGTCCCTCAGTGACGGTTGAGATGTTCTGGATTTGACTAGCTAGCGTGCTGAGCTGAGCCCCCAAGTCGTCAAGAGCTTCTCCATTGGACCGAGCCAGAGCCGAGTTGTTTGCTGCCAAAACCTGGAGATTCTGGACCTTTTCCTTGAGCCACTCTGTGTCAGCCCGGTTCTGCCTGGCTGTCTGCTGCAGACCCTGGTAATCATTCTTAATTTTCTGCACCGCCTGGCCCGCGTCTTCCACTGTCTTCTGCAGCGTGGTGAGCAGATTGCGCTGCTGGGACTGTGTGATGTTTAGCGCGCTGACACCAACCTGAGTCTGGCTCTGCACTTTGGCCTGGCCCTGTATCTCTGACTGGAGCCGTGCAGTGTCCGTCTGGAGGTTGTCAATCATGCCACTGTAGGAGGTCAAGGACTGGTTGAGCCCCCGCAGTGAGGCAGCATTGCCCTCTAGAAAACTCTGCAGGGACACGTGGCCATTTTGCATGTCATCTCCAGTGATCTGAAGATCATCTAAGACCTCTCTGTTCCTGGTTGCCCTGAGAGCAATGTCATTCAGTTGGTTCTGTAATGCCTCCAGATCGGACTTGAACGTCTTGATTTCACTTGTGGCGTTGACTGACTTCTTTCCTGCCTGATCATCTGAAAGCGTTACACATAAAAACATAAATGTAATAAATAAAACAGTCCATATTTTATTATATCTAATCTTGTGTTATAGAGACTTACCTAGTTTCTTTAAATCTGTCTCCACAGCATTGATCTTGCCTCCGTAATTCTGCATGCCCTCTGTGACATTATCCATTCTCTGCACGACTGACAAAAGAGGAAACTGTGTAAGACAGTATAATGTAAATAGAAACAAAAAGTACATAAACTTGTGAAAAAGCAATGAGCCAAGTTAAACATACAATGTCATGATGCCATTTGGTGAGGGGAACTATTGTACAACCATCACAGACACTAATACAGGAAGCGCATTCAAGTGCATAAAAGCCAGATGGGCTGAGTACTTCTGATAAACAATGCTGAGAGTATTTAAACAGCTTTAACTCTGTAAAGATCTGAAAACTGCTTTCACCACTTTTCTCCACAAAGATTGGAGCTTGAATTCAGTCAAGCTGATTTTGAACAGCAGAGGGTGCTGTTGCATTCGCCCCCCTCCGGTGAACAACACCAATTCTGAGCACAGGATGCTGAACAGAGTGTGGCATTTTCCTATGATTCTTTTTTTTTTTGTAACTGGGCAACTGTGCATCTGTTGATCGATACACATCTCAGTTGTCCGAGTACATTCACTAGTTCCACTTCACGGGTATAAACAATGTTAAAACGCATGATGAATACCAAAACCAGCACACTGGTTCCACTTTCTCTTTCTTCCCTCACATCTGCAGCAGGAGTCTATCTCTTCTCCTCCATGGTTTGTTTTCCTGTCGGTATGTGGGCGTCGAAAAAAAAAAAAACTGCACTGGAAAACATCCCAGTTTTTCATTGTTATCATTCCAGAAGTGACAAAAACATGGAACAATAACATGCACTTGGGACAAACAAAAACACATGGGGCCAGTTTCAAAGAACCATAGGTCAACTCCTGGGAGCTGGAGTATGCAGCTTGGGTCTACGACGTCCTCATTTGTTTTCGTCCAGCTATCATTGATGACAGGTAGGATAATGTGTGATATATTCCCTAATTACCTGCCAAGTATCCGTCTTCCCTGATTTCTGACAGAGCTTCTAATTCCCCCTGCTAATCTTTCCATCCCCCCACAGCCCTGCATTGGAAAAGCATTATAAGTTACATAAGGCTGCTAATTTGAGTAAGGCTTATTGAGCTGCCTATTGTGACCCTAGTTATGAGACATATTTAGGCAGTTACCCAACGTCAGATCCAGTAGATTAATGCTGATCCATGCCACGGGCGCAGACAGTTCGCGACACAACAAGAAACACAAACAACAGTTTGAGCTTCACACCAAAGAGGGTGATTTGAGAGGTCAAGATAAAGACACATCTGAATTAGTGTAGTAAACTGTATTTTTGTGTGCTGAACCACAGTAAATGCAGTGCATAAAGGACAGAAACAGAAACACACTGCCTGCACTGGCGTCTTGCAAACACAAACTCTTCTGGACACTTGCAGCTATTTGTGAGTTAACCTGTGGTTCATGAGACAACAAATTGCTACCAAGCCATAAAATCTCTTCTGGGTTGTTAAGGCTGAGTAGTTGCTGCGTGGTCATCTGGTAGACATTACAGCCAAACCATCAAAATCACATGGTCTTCACATTAACACAGACCCAAAGCTGAAAACCTCAAAATATACTGACAGAACTTGCAAGGCAACATTTAAATTTGCACCCAAACTTGTAAATATCTTGAATAAAGTAATTCTCTACTGGGTGAATGTGCTTTTTGTTTGTTGATGGAGGTACAAGGTTTGCCAAGTCAGAGTGTGCAGCAAGCTGGACTTACATATTTCTGCCAAAAAAGATAATTGAACAGCTTTTCTGTGATTGATTTTGGCCGAAATGTGTAAGACAGGACAATAACCAAAGTGCATTCCACAGTGATGACTCCTGAAATAACTTGAAATCCTTTCTGTTTCTATTCAATATCACATACTTGGTTCAATCAGGCAGAAACAGCAACAATGTGCTGTAGTAAGAAAAATGCTGCATTTCCTCAATGGATGACTAAACTCAGTGATATATCAATTCAAGTGGTAAAACTTTAGCTGAATACATTTTTCCATCTTGTTGCCACTGATTTGACCGTCTGACTTTCAGCAGACCTTTCGAGGGAGAGAGACTGAACATGGGATGCAGAGGACAGAGGAAAAGAGGAAATCCTGTTCATATTTTACTATGTATCTGTGCTGAATATCAGAGCATCAAAACTTGGAGGAGACAGTCATCAGATGACCACTTTACTGTATAAGTTGGTCCCTGCCTCCCACTTAAAACCTTTTTCTTAGGGACAATAGAAGACTAATAAACAAATTAAACATTTAACTGTGTGGCCTTTGAGGAACCTGTGGATACTAAGAAGCTGTTAAAAGTTTCATGTGGTGAATTTATTTTTTCTACAAAGCAACAAAACCAGTGAGAGAACAGCATCACCACGGAGCCAAAGCCTGACACAGCTTATTGCTCTGTGCTGTAGAGCTGCATTGTTATCCAAAAGATATTAAAAACACACAAGTGAGTGGGTGACGCCTTCCTTCATTACCATACACACAGACACTGTAGTCTATTTTGACTCAGCAACAATGTCCTGCTGCCGGAGATGCTCAAAAGAGCATCAAATGTGTATTAAGCTGAGCTGGGCTTGAAATATTCCACAGTTAACATTGTTGTTTTTCATTTCAGAGGGACCTTTGCTAAATACTTTAGCGCCCAACTGTTTCAGGAAATCACTTTATTGTATATCATTAACTAGATTACTGTGTTTTTCAAAGATTTATGTCCTTGGTATGAAAGAATGGGTTTGAAGCTGAGAGGCTGGGGAGGTCAGGACGCACTGAGGGACTGACATACTCGTGGGTTTGGGGCTTTTCATGAGATTTGTCAACAACTAGATGATAGAAATTACACAACAATCCAGTCTAGAAGAGTATAAATGTCTTATTCTGTACAGTTTTTTTTCACTTCAGCTCTGACTTACCTTTGTATCCGAGGACAGCCACCGCTATGGTGAGCAGGGCACACAGCACATACAGGAGTGCAATAGCCGCCCTCAGTGCCCAGTCATTTTTACACTTTGTGCACTCTGTACCCTCCTGGATTCCTGTAACACACAACAGACTCTGCGTCACACATTATTGTACACATAATGCGCGGCACAATGTTGTCGATGCAGTAGTAACTCAGACACTCGAGAAGCACAACAGGGAGTTCATAAAAATGAGCCAAAGGTTTTCATTCAAAACCGAAATCCTACGGGACGTTTTTTCATTTCATAACTAAGTTTAGTACGCCGTGACTAAAGTAGGACACACTGTGCCTTTCTCCAGCCAAGTATATATTGAAAACACTTGTTCTCATGAATAGGCAAGAAGACTCACTATGAAACACTGCACATGTGTTATCCATACGACAGAAGAGCCAAAACAAAACACTGCCATTCCCCTTCTGTGTCATTCCTCATTGCCATCCGACCTAAAACTACGCTGCTGTGGAATATTTTGGTCTTTCACATCACAGATGTTCACTGGTCCAGTCCAAAACCATGTGATACAATACTAAACATTATATCACAGGCAGGATGTTTACTTGACTTCATTACAACTGACCAAACGGCCTCGGGCAAGCAGAGCGAGGGGGCAGCTGGTGTACGTTCACAACAGGCAATAAAAGGTCTTTCTAGACGGAACAAACTTTAAGTCAGATTATATAAGACGACCTGTAACACTGTACCAGACAGGGGGGGTTATTAGATAACTGGTTTCAGCCTGAGCTTAAGTAAAACAATAGTAATACCATGGTTTATTACAACTTTGGTTTTATTTTTACTTGGTTTTGAAAAGGACTTGCTGGGATCTCAAAGTTTGCAGACATTACTAAAAATAAGCCCAAAGGGGCGGGAAACACTAGAGATGAGCCATTTCTGTTTTGTGCAATATTACGTTAAGATTATTCTGAGCCACTGAGCTGAGTTTCTCTTTTGACAGACGTTTAATAAGTTGTAAATAATGTCGTTCTCTACAATCTCTATAATCGGCATGATCCGGTCAAAACATGCCCCGTGGCATTATGGGTAGGTCTAGTGTTTCCACTGGAGCAAGCCATAAAAATCCCCCCCCACTGGTCTGACATCTTCATATGACTTCCTCCTCCTCCTCCAGCGGCTATCAGAGGCCTGGCTCTGTCCCTTTAACGTATGTCACCCGTGATGCGGTGGCTCCATCCCTCTCGGTCGGGGGTGGGCCCGGACCACCAGAGGGGTACTGGAGGTTTGGCCTCTCGGCTTTGGACCCACACATCTGTACAAACATCACATCTGACCGCCTCAAAGGAGGCCCAGCCGCGGACGCAGACATGGATATGCAGGCCACTGTTGTCCTTATGTGTACTGAGGGCCTCATGTTGGGAGCCTGTGTGGAGAGCTCCATCAGAGACCGCCCCCCACCCCCCCTCACTGGCCCTGACCTCATGCTGCTTAAAGGACAACATCACACCATGTAAACAAGCAGCTGACCGTCTGCAGGTTCTGGGTCAAGAGCGGGGCAGCGGTGGTATTTTTCTGTGTTCATTAGAATTTCAAATACTTTCTCACAGTCCGAGTCCTTTAATAAAACTTTTCATCATTCTAGATGTTGTAATAATTAAACTTTGCAGAAACCCACTGCCCCTGAACAAATTCCTCTCGAGTGCAATACCTTTGTTTACTATAATCACACATCACCACCATGGCTAATACAGGATCAGCATCTATACTGTACACTGAAACCGTAGCCCCTGGAGCAATTCACCAGAGACTGGATAAAACACTTATGTCCATCGGATCTAAATGAAATCTCAGACATAATGAGAATAACTTATAAGAAACAGAATGGAAGAGTCAGAGTGGATGAGGCACAGAGCCATTGATTGATTTTTAGAAAATTACTTGCACTCAGTTTAACAGAAGCATTTCCCAAAGGACAGAGACAGATATTGAGAGAACAAAAAAACCTTATAGACATAAACAGTGCATACATATTAAAGGAGTACACACACACACACACACACACACACACACACACACACACACACACACACACACACACACACACACACACACACACACACACACACACACATATAGTATATGTGGTATATGTGTGGTAGCAATTACTCTATATCTTTTTCTTTCATCAGCATCACTGAAACATTTGTCCTCAGTCATTAATCTGCTTTTCTAGACTGTTTTTACAACAACTCATTTTAAAGCTGGCCGTGGTTATTGATTACATCTACAGTACTGTACTGGTTACTGAGCTCTAAAGGGGCTGCACCTTTATTTAAGTAGGCAACTAACATAGTTAATTACATTAACACAACATTCACTTGGTGATACAGGTAGGAATAGTCAAGGCAAGTCTGTTTACAGTCCAGTTTAAGGTGTAGTAGACAAAGTAAAAGCAATCATGTGTGACAGCTTATAAAAACTGAAAGGCTAAATAAAATGAGTTTGAAGGCAGGATTTCAAGTTGCAATAGATGGAGAAGACCTGACAAACTGTACTTGTACAAAATGTTCCACAGTGAGGGGGCAGCTATGGAAACTGCACAGTCACACTTGGGACTCTGACCTGGAACGTGGTTGTTCAAACTATTTGCTCAATATGGGAAAAAAAAGGGTAAAATCATAACCAAAGATGAAAGCGCTTTAACTGTCAGGACTGTAATCTAAATGCACATGTGGTCTCTGCACTAACTTCAAAGTTTAAGACGGTTACGTGCATACTGTGTTGCATATCCTGGCCAGGACATGTCAGAGACCCAGACTGTCATGTTCCCTAATAAACGACACTTCCACTGAATGAACATGGAAATTCGTTCTGAGCAGAGCTGCCAGTAAGCGATGTCCAGGGTCGCAACATTTTCCCAGTTCTTGTCACCGGAGTTTTCTGTTCCCGTCGAAGGGATTGTACTTAAACAACTGTTCTGTCAGCGATGTGGTACACGGCGAAGACAAAGAGAAAACACTTCCACGGTATTCTGTTACATATAGGATCCAGAAAGAAAATACAACTACCGGGGTTCTGAAGCCATGGGCCTTCTTATTCATGTGGGCCAAGATGCTTTGATACATTGTTTTGTCAAATTCACATCCACAGGGGGTGTTAAAGGGATAGTTCAACATTTTTGGCAAATTGGCCCATTGTCATAATCCCTATAGTTTTAGGAGTAGGTTCGTTACCTTTAATTGTCGGTGCAAGCTATTTTAAGAACGGCGGAGCAGAGCGGCGAGCTGCTCAGAGCTACGCTACGTAAGCTAATGGGATTTTTTTGGTTTCCCTCATCAAACTCATCAAATACACAATCCAACAACTCCAAAATGCTCTGGTGGACAAGTTGTGACGTGCACATTCACCACGCTATTAGATAATAACAGAACGTTACGAGACAGAGTTGTTTTAGAGGGAAATTCATGCAAAACCGCTGATGCCAGTTCCCGTCGGGGGCAGTTTTTTGGCAAGCAGTCTCTGCATTTGCCTAGAAAACAACTCCTATTCCTAAGACTATAGGGAGTAAGGCACTGGGCCAATTTGCCAAAATGTTGAACTATCCCTTTAAGGTATGTGAAGGTAATTAGAGGTGAAAATACAATATTATGTGAATGAACTCATACTGCCTATTATGTGTGAATGTGTGCGTGACTGGGTGAATGTGATGTACTGTAAAGCGCTTTGGGTATCGTTCAGGTATAGTAAAAGCGCTATATAAATACAAGACCATTTACCATTTACCATATTATCCTATGTACTGATGATGATAATCCAAGGACACTACAGCAAAAACAATCAGATGTGGACAGTCTTTTCGAAGTGGTAATGTAATCATGACCCATACACACAAACACTATGTACCTCATTAGTCAGTAAGCGTGTCATGTTTCTTACCCACAGGACTGTTGTGACCTCTTGCTGTCTACACATAGACTACCGCAGTACATAAACATGCTGACACATTCATGTCATGAGCTGAAACCAAACACATTGCTAAACCAAACGGCCCGGTGCAGAAACATGGGAGCACTGTGGCTGCTGAGCGTCGAGAAGCTGGACCGCAGCCAGGACGTCCCAATCTACAGGCTGGAGTCCTGCCATATGATCCCCAAGAGGTCCATAAATGCCAGAAAAGCCTAGAAAGAGCAGAGGTATGATGGGGGGGATACTGTGTCTTAGGGGAGAGTGGGGTAATTTGTGCCATGGGGCAAGTAGTTCCACCCCTGTTATCTAGAAAACCATAGAAGAAGTTGGTCATGTGACCACATATTTTTGAAGGGGCATCCATTTCACTCATCCGATCAAGAAGGGAGACACATGGCTTGAGAGGAAAGCACATTTATGTTCAAAAAACAAGTTTTTGCCCTCTAAAGTAAAATTTCTATGATCAAGGTTTTTTGATTGCCGTGTTTGAACAATTATAGATAACTTTGAAAACAGTTCACACATGTTTTAGTGCTTTATTAAGCTACACCATGAGTCAATAGAGTTAGCATGATGCCAGCTCAAAACAGCTGGGGAATCCTCTATTTTCAAAATGCTGGGCTTGGGGTAATTTGTGCCAAAGGGCCTGGGTTAAGTTGTGCCAGTGGCAGTGCTGTCTGTGTATAGGAGAAACATGGCAGTGGGCACTGATTTGCTTGAAACTTAACATGTGTGATGAGGGACCGCCCCTGAACACACCTGCCCAGTCTGGTTGTGCTCGTAGCCTGGTGGATGAACAAAACATTGCGTTTCTTTGCGCCACAGCCCCCAGCGTGCCTCAGACCTCCGCGACTGCATGGGGACAAGCGAAGGCCCGATCATCGCCACTTCTGGCTTTAATTTTGTATTGAATGTCTTGCTTTTATATAGCATTATCATTTGTGAGATTAAAATGATCTGTTTTACTTCAATTATCAATGGCACAATTTACCCCAGTGTATTTTCTCTAATGGCACAACTTACCCCGCACTGGGGGCAAGTTGTGCCACAAAACCACTTTTTTTTCTAAAGCTATATTTCTGAAACAGTTTATTTAAGATTCAAAGTGATTGTTCCCAGGGATGCACAACATCCTAAACTATATGTACATATATGAGTTGGGGGCATTACTATAATCCCCTTGCTTTAAAGGCAATTTAAATAAAAATTGGCACTACTTACCCCGCTCTCCCCTACATATTATTACTGTCAAGTGACGACCGTGTGCCTCCAGTTTTGCCATGTTTATGTTTTTTATATACTCATTCATTGTCGGAGATTATGGACCAAACTAAAATAAATATGTATTTTCCAAAAATCCATGAGCATTCATCTCAACTGTGTGTTCTTTTTTGTAGTTATGCTAGGCCAGGGATTACATTGTCAAGTCTACACCATGCTCTCACACACTGCGCCAGTTACTGGATAGATTACATTGACATTTGAGGTTTTGACTGAAATGTCTCAACAAGTACTGGATGAGCTGGCGTGACATTTAGCTCAGACATTCATGTCTCCTTCAGGATGAATTGTGGTAACTTTATTGACCCCTCAATATTTCCTCTTGCTCCTTCAGTTGTGTTATAGTTTAATTTTCCCAATAGGCTACTTTGCTTATGACCAAAGATACATTAAACTAACGACTTTGCCTCCAGCCTTAAATGTGATTTGTGTTTTATGACAAATTGCAAATGCTTCTATGAGATGGTCAGTAAACATGATCCCTGTTAAGCATGGCCAATTTGAGGATGTTAGCATGCTGAGGTTAGCATTTATTCGTGCATCTCTCTATCCGGCCAGATCCATCACAACAGAAGCTCCTAAGTTACCTATATTGGTACTACTTTCACTAATAAATAGTTGTAGTTAGTTGTGGCTTAGCTTTATTGTTGTTAATTGGTTCACTAGAGGTAGAAAGGAAAGAGAAAGAGGAAAGAGAGAGAAGAGAGAAAGATGGGGGGAGTCCAGTGTGGTGTCTGCAGAACAGCTGTATTTCATTTGGACTCTGACTCAGTCAAAAAGAAAAAAAAAAATCTCAACACTTATTCCCTTATTCCATGTACCTGCCATTAGACGTGCCTGCATGCCCCGTCTCACTCCTGGCTGGCAGTGGAAATTTCCATGGCAACACAAAGAAAGCCTGTAGTACAGACCAGAGCCTTTTTGTGTGAAGACCCTTTGTGCAGAGTGTTAATACTATGTTATATACAGTAACTGGGTGGCTACCACAGGAATCCTTTCACTTCACAGGTTTCCATTTTGTGTTATACGGAGGCAGAGTAGCTACGGTCGAGAGGCAGCAGCCACACTGACAGGCCGGGGCCTCTCCACCTGGATGCAGCCTGACAGATTACACTTCTGCCAAATGCTGCATTTCTGTCTCGCATTTCCAGGGTGAACACACGTATTCTGTGGTTATATTACTGTGTGGTATCCGTCTACAAATGCACAAACTGTCCAAACTACAATTACATCTACTTCTGGTTCAAGTTAGAGTTTATAATTCCCACAACCAGCCTTGTGCTGAAACTGAAACAATCTGGCTTAAAAAAACAAATTGCACACAAGCAGACACAAAAATGTGCACAAAAGAAAAATTCAACAACTGAGGATGGACACCTCTCTGTAGAAAAAAAAGGTTTAAAAATTTTTTTTTCTTAATTTGCATCATCACATTCATAATGGTTCAAACTAGAACCTCTTCACATTTGTTTCCGTGGAGTTTCAGCATCTTATACAATAATACTTCACAAGCATTTTGGCATGTGCACCCTTAACATGATGCAATGTCTACTTGTGATGCCTCATCACAGGTTATTTCCTTCTCTGGAACTCAGGTTGTGAGCTGCTCAACCAAAGAGTGTATTTTTCCTTCACGAATTTGTAAATTTGACGAATGATCTGACGCCTGAAGAGGCGACAGTGTTCTGCATTTTCCATGAAAAGAGCCTAAATCAAGAGAAAAGTAGAGAAACCACCGCTGCACCTTGAGCTAAATGCTAATACCAGCATGCTAATATCATCATTCACAATAATGCCAACATGCCATAAATGTTTATGTAAAATTTCGCTGTAATCCATTCAACAATGGGGGATCAACTTAAAGGGACAACGAGGAGTTTCTCTCTGGTTATAAAAAAGTCTCACATTAATGTGGATGAATCTACGCTACCCACACTTGTTAATGGCTCCATTTTCGATAAATATATCGTTTTGTCTCTATCGTTATTTTGTTATTTTAATTAATGGTGGAAATGTTGGGCGAGCTGACCAGCATTTCCTTACTTTCGGTTTCGCGGACGCTGCCCGGTGGGTCATGATAATAACGCCGCCGAATCGCCGTTTATGGTCGGAACTACGACGGTATCTGATCGTCTTCGAACCTCTGACTTTTATTCTTGATGAATGAAAACATTCTTGGCAAGACGTCCGTCTTGCACCGGTCCAAGAATTTCACCCTGCGCGTGGAGGCTCATGGTAAATGTAGTATGAGAACACTTTTTCACGCTTTCCAAAATTGTCCCTTTAAAGCAGAACTATGCAGCTCGGCCGGAAATAGCTCGCTCCTTCGTTGGTTTCTCTTTTTTTCCCTCTCCGGAGCTCCCCCACAGTTCTGGTAGGCACATGTCACTGTCGTAAAAAAAAAAAAAAAAACTCGCCGCCGCCACCTCCTCCACCCCCCCTACACGTGCTTGTGTTTACTGCTGTTTGCTAAGCCCTGCTAACACCGAGCTAACGCTAACACGGCGCTAATGCTAACACGGAGCTAATGCTAACACGGCGCTAACGCTAATACAGCCACACACAGGCACAAAGACACAGACATACACACACAGGAATAAAGGTTCCAAAACGCGAAGGTGTGTGTGTGTGTGTGTGTCATGATGTATTACATTATCTTATAAAAGACCCATGGTGTGTGTATCTGTGTTAGCATTAGCTCCCTGTTAGCCACAAGCTGAACTTCATCAGTAAACATTTCATGTTTCCATGGTTTCCTCCGACTTTCCGAACTCAAACCAATCACGATTCGTGACATGCATGACGTCATATGCGTTCTTATCTCGTACTGCCGTAAAGCAGTTTCTCGCGATACTTCTATCCATTGACGAGATTTGTAACACCGAGACGGACGACTGATCTTGCAAGTGCGGTTTTCAGCCAGTGGGGGGGGATGAGCGCATTGGCCTAGACCCCATTCACTTCATAACAGGTCACTCAACCATCACAGTGACTCTGAGCCACAATAATTACAGCCCAAATCCTGCATAGTTCTGCTTTAACCCACACAAATGGCCAGAGTTTAGTTTGGTCACTTTTTGTTAACAGTCCATTTTACACTTGAATTTAGGTAAATAAAGCGACTTAACAGATAAATGTTGTTGTCTCCTCCACTCCATTGTGATGTGGACAGATAAGACTGATGTATTGGTGTTTACACAAGTGGTGCTATAGCCTACTGACTTCATTCTTGAGACAGGGTTGAACCTTTAACTGGGCTTAGAGGGTGTACTGGGGTCGCTGTGTCCCCCTCTGGCCCTTACAGCTACCCCAGCATTAACAGTCGCCAACTGGAATGTTAACAAGTAAACACTCTCCAACAGGGGAAGTTACCTCTGAGACAAATTAGTGAGACATTAGCTTGCATGAATTGCTGAGCTAGCTTAGCATGCCTATGTTTTCTTTTTTTTTTACTCTCTGCTTACAAGTTTATGACACTTTAAATTGGGCCCTGGTCCTCCTGAACATCTGGACCTTGTTAGAGCAGAGCCAAATCAAAGGACGCATGCAAACATTTGATACATCATCCCTTTACGCCAAGCATCATAAGAAAGAAAGGGGCAAAGTTGGCAAAGAGTTATTTTGGGTGTTTTTATAAGAAACTCTCTCAGTGGTGCTCACTTCCTTCTCATGATAAGTAAGGGGATCGGTGGTTTACAGCCAGCTCTGTAAATGAAGGTAAAAAACATGTGGATGGCTGCATGTCTGAGCAGGATGAGATGGCCTTGTTACACATATGCACGCATACACACACATGCATTGCCTAAAGCTGACAAAGCTAAAAAAAGAAAAAAAAGTGGCCTTTGAAGGCCTTGGCCAATATACACAATATGGTATATACAATGTGGACAGACACGCATCTTTGGAAAACATCTTCTGAGCACATGAGCATTCCTCAGGTTTTGTCCTGAGCATGTTTGCTGAACTGGTATTTCATATTTTGATACTTGACATGGCTTTTTGAGGGTGCAGTGGAACAAATATTCCCTGATACACACACACAGCTATGACTGAGGCATCATGTGATTGATTTGGAGGAAAGAGAGACATCTGATCATCAAATAGCATCTATTGCATCATCTTTGATATGCATTTTCATTTAAGTATTAATTTGAGATGTTAGGACCTGAAATAGTTTTCATACGTTAGGGGATTGCAATCCTCCTATTCGCCATATGCTGCTGAGGACATTTATAAACATTAAAAGATTTCTCTGCAGTTTATATTATATAACTGCAGGTCCATCACGTACTCTGGCATGTGTACAGACAAAGTTCCACGGAGGCTGCGCTGCGCACTTGTAAACAATTAAAAGTAGTATATCCGCTGCAAGAACCCAAATTGCAAAACTGGGAAAAGTGTAATCCTTCCATGGAACAGAGCGCGGCGCGGAGGGAAAACTTTACAGGGCATTTCTCGTTAGCTGAGCAGGCACAAACGGAGTCTGACTGGTAGAGAAAACAGTTTGATGGCTTATTAAAAAAAGGAGATTCAGCTCCAATGAAGCAGTGAACATGTTAAGTTAATTAGAGCTGGTTTTGTCATCCCATCTGTGCTTAGTTAGAGGAAGACAGACCATGTATGACAAATGGGTCATATATCGTAATCCCGGGGGGACAGACTCTTAAGCACCAAAGTGTGCCTCGTAAACAGAGCTGGGCCACTGTATTGGGGATCAGGGAAGAAATCCAAACTATTTACTTTGATGTAGATCCACTGTGATCTGGCAAACAGAAGTGGTGTTGGCAGACAAGAGTTAATAGTATTAGCCTATCATTATTGTTATAATTATTATCGCTGTACTGAGAATTAGCATTTCCACAGAAAGCTGTAAAATGCAACTCAAATAGCACCTGCATATGCATCATTAAAAGTGAGTGTTTTTAAATCAGGAGCATGTCAGTCCACTTATGCACACACACTCACCACTTGTAAATATATGATCAGGTATTTCAGCTCTACAATTACTTCTCTCATGCACACTTGTCCTTTAAAACAAACACACACCCCTGCTGTAAAGATTAGTGCAGTAATAAGTAAATAGGCCCAAAGCAGCGGCCGTGATAATTCAATGTTTTCTTGCGATGAGAGGGGACCACTCAACCTAAATATGCCTTGGCTGCCCTAAACATGGTCTAAAATATCCACTCCAGCTTGAAAATTTATTGCCACACAATTGACTGCAAACACTGGTCCAACATTGTTGTAAAATCATACAGCTCCTTCTCCTCAGGGGCTGAAAAACAAACTGGTGCACCAAAGATTTTAGAAAAAATTACACATCCACATTGAAATCCAACCAGTTCTTAGCCCTATAAGCTATTCGTACTAATTCACAGTACATATGCCACTTTCCAATGCAATCTTTTTCAGTCCATGTGCATCTAGATTATAACAACTACATTTCTCAATTACGACTGTTCACATGCATACATTTGGAAAAACATGGAAACCATAAACTGAAGTTTATTGGCCTGGGTGGAGAACATGAGACCCCCTGGTTCCTCCGGCTCATGTTCCAGTGTTGTTGGCATTTTGAAATGAGGTCATTCAAGTAAAACAGGACCATGTGACTCACAGAGAGAGAGAGAGAGAGGAAGAAGAGGGGGTTGGTCATTGATCCTCACTCTGACCATGTCAATCACGCAGCCCGACCATCTATTATCTCGGCTTGACAATGTACGCTGGCATGTTCTTCAGCTCTGACGGTGTGTGTAGGTGTGTGTAGGTGCCCAGCTATGCAGCAAACAAAACCCACACTCAGTCAAGGTTGACCTCACCAGTTGACCTCTGAGGTTTGTTCTGGAGGCAATAAATTCAGAAATAATCATTACAAAGCAGAAATATAGAGGCAGCAGAGGCAGAGTTAAACAAGACCCATGCAACAGATGATGGTAGTCATGTGGGAGTGGAGATTATTCAGCATCAAAAACTACCCTGAAAGTGGTATATTTTAATTTTGTTTGTATCGCATCAAATCTTAATACGCATTATCTTAAGGAACTTACTTTATTAGACAGAGAGCGAGCGGTCACTGCATGAATAACTTACTAGTTAGTCATTAACATCATGAATATAATGAAATGTAACAAGATCTATTACAGGACAGATTTGAAATCCTCTGTATGTAGTACAGTAATATACAGGTATATCTAAACCTATATATATCTAAAGTGAGGTGACAGTTTCCATCTACAACCTGGATTCATCCATAGATGTCGTCCCAGTGTGACACCAATGTATCATCAACTAAGGACAGAAACTAAATCAACATATTGACAGTCACAAAAGAGCAGTAATACAAAAAAATACCTACAGCTAAGACTGTAGTCTAAACGTGCAGTCTGCCAGATATGACATTGACACAGGCTGCGGCCACCGCGATGACGAAACCCATATTAGATATAAAACTGTCTATGGCTGGTTTAAATCATTCACAGCATTAGGCAAAGTGTACAAGAGGGTCTGGTAAAAGAAGAACTTACAGGATGTTGTATTTTTGGACTGAGACCTCCATGAAGCACCGAGCTGCATCTCTGAGCTCACCACTTCTCAAGGACTGACTTTTGTCCAGCTAATGTTCTTGTTACGAGGAGAAATGTGTGACGCCCTGTTTGTGAAAAGTGGATTACATAAGTGTGACCAATACCAAACAAGTCTTACCAAAACTGCAACCACGTTGCTGTGGCCGTTTTATTCCTGATGGCACTCACACTGAAACTATCTGGGACATCTGAATATCAACAAGCCTGGTTCTTCCGGCTCTCCACCCGACCACAACAACACGAGCACAAATAAACCGAGTCACATTTTGTCATGCGGGTTAAGAACATTTCATTGCACAACTCATGTGAGCCCAAAACCGCTGCTCCGGTGCCGAGTCTAACGCTGGAACCGGCTCCACACACCATCTGTGCAGTGGGGTTTTTGTGTGGTCACGGCTGCTGGGTGGCCCGCCGTGAAAGCACTTAGGATCCTGAATCAACAACAATCATCACCCGGCCCCATGTTCATCAGCCCGAGTCCTTGCTGCTCTCGATCACCACTGCACTGCATTTTCAAGCCTCATCGCCCAGTCGAGCCGATAAAACCACACAGTGTGGATCCGACTGGCCGTCCACAACCAATTTCGACTGCCCACAGAGAAGATGGCACCTGACTCTCAGGCGAGTTGTGTAATTTTTTATTAAACACATAATCCATAAACGTCATATTCAAAGTGCTCAAGTTACCAAAAAAAAGAAGATTTTTTCTCACTTATTTCTGATGTCATCTAGTCAAATCAAACCAGAGATTTTTTTTTATTGCTACCCAGTTAAATAGCTATAAAGGAAACTGTGCTCTCAAGTATTGAATGACCAGCTTGGTTCAAGGCCACTGAATCTGCCTCCGCATCTGATTTTGCAGTCAGTCTGATGGGTCTGTTGTCCTGCGTCCATGACAGCTATTTCCTCAGTCGGAACAACTACGCATGTTACAATTTTAAGAATGGAGACATCGGAGACAAGGCCACAGCAGGTCATTGTGTATCAGTGAACAGATGAAGCCGCTTGAAAATCAACACATCTCTATTTGGTGTTGACTAATAATGACATCGAACTGCCACAATGTCAAAATGAAGAATGGAGTTTAAGAAATTGGTAATTCAGCCACAAGTATAACCACCAGAAAGTCTTAGTGAGTCAGAGCAAATACTGTTGAATACACACGCACACAATTTATCTGGAAAGACAAGTGAAACTCCATCCATTCACCTCCACTGCATTGGAGTAGTGTCAGAAATCTAAGGAATGGAAATCTCAAAATCTGTCCAACACCATCTGTCTACATGACAATATATTTAAAGACGTGAGAGACAAACTCTTGTGTCAGGTGAACTAACACTGACCTGCTGCGTAAAAGCACCAAACGCTGAAGTTAATCCTGAAAACATAGAGAATCTCCAGACAGATTGTTTGTTTCTTTTGCAGCAGATGTCTAATTTGAAATGCTCAGTGAAACGCAGAGTCAGTGGAAAAAAAAAAAAAAACTCTACATGGCTTCCTTCCTTGCACAACATGCAGACATTTTTCAATATCTCCAAAAAATACAAGAACTAAAGCATAAACAAGAAAAACACCGAGTGGTGTGCATGTAATCAAAGCCAGAGCGACCGACGCGCCACAGCCAGGTCTGCAGGTTTGATAGAGGAGAAACACCGTGACTCACAGCAGAACAAAGACAAACACACATTTCTCAGACTAGTTTTTCTGCAGTTTTTCAAGGAGAGGAAGCTGCGAGGTTGATGTTGGCGCTCTCTGGAGCAAAAAGTCATCCATTATGTGTGAACACTGATGCACAGCCATATGCAGAACTTCTTCACCGAGCCCGTCTCAGACTGTTGACAGAAAATGGAGTCAGACGCACACATCCAATCCTGCGTGTGTTCTTTTTGTGCCCGAGCCAAAACCTGCTGCGAAGAGAGAGCTTGACAAACATCCATTATGTGAGAGAAGACGGCCTATCAGATGACATGTTGGTTGCAGCCGTGTCGTTAACGCTGCCTTGCGTTATCCCCCGGAGACACGTAGAAGGAGCGGTGTGAAGGAGTTTGATGAGTTGGTTAGGCCTATTTCGGTCAACACATCTATGGTTATATATAAACCACTTACTGACAGAAGCTCCTCTGCAACTCTAAAGCTGTCAGGCTTTATATCTGGAATCTGTTTACACTGACATATTGAGTTAATAGGAGCTAAATCAATAGTAACTGTGATGCAACATCTTAACTGGAGGCGTCCAAAATCCGCCTGCTTGCCAGATAAGATGGAAGTCAAGGCAGCTGGAACACATTTTACAAATTGAGCCTTGAAATAGTTAAGTCAGGCTCCAGAGGTGTCTTTATAGTCACATGTTCCATATTCTGTCCAATCATATATAACCACATCCACTCTCACTATGTGCATCCTTGCTGCATCGAGCACATGTAACTTCCTGTCTGGTTCTTGTTGGGTTGAAGGAATCCAACATGCATTGCAAGTCTGCAACATACAAACTCTAATCTGTTGTATAAAACTGACACTACTGGAGATGCAATAGGATTTAACTGATCGAGAACTGAGGCAACTTGACTTGACCCAAACAGAACTCAAGAAAGATTCAACAGTACAAAAGATTCCTGAGACCACCAACTTAACAATGACCAATCACACTTGTTTTTATTCCCCCTTTGAACCTGAACCTGTTTTCTGAGAGAGAGCAGCAGATTCTCAAGGCCAATGACATCCCAACTCTCAACACTATAAGGAATTGATGGAAACACACTGGGACAGGACAGGATAAGGAAGGCTTAGCCTTTAGTGTCTCCCTTTTCCCTTAGGCATCTGGGTAAACACAGCATCACAGCACCCAAACAATCCATCCAGATGTGCATGTAACTACAATTAAAATACAGTATGATAACAATTAGCCTATGTTTCATTACACATTCCCTCTGACAGCTCCATATCCCCCTAATAAAAGTCATAGTCTTACATATTGCACAGTTCCCTACGCCACCACAAACATAAAGATTACACACTTAGGGGAGAGATACCTAAAGTCAGACAAATACCTGACAGTTTTACCTGTATGATTATAATCTATGGGGATCAGGGCTAAAACAGTTCTACTATTATTTGACAGCTAAGGATCAAATAAAACGTTGAAAAACAAAAGAGAAATACAAAAAACACTGTCAGCCTTGTGTTTTCCATCTGAAGCACTTGCTCACTGTTGTTCCTGTATCTTATTTTCATTTTACGATTTCAGCTGATGTGAAGACATTCCCTTCACTGATGCTGCACCAGGCTTCATTTGTTTACACCGTCGGCGTCTGGATCTGAGTCATTATCAGCAGCTCAGAGTCAAGACTTGAACATAAAACTGCTCCAGTTCACAGACAGTGCAGGCGTCTGTTGAGCCGACCTGCAGCTGAACGGTGGTGGGACGCCTGTCTGTCCCACCACTAACGCTCTAAGCAGAAATCCTCACGGCCCCCGCTGGGACACAGTGATTTGTGCCTCGTCTGGGACGCATTCCCGCCTGTCTGCCCATTGGCCGATCCAGGATTGACCCACCTTCCCTCTGACCAGTCACAGACACTGCCCCTTTAAACCTCGCTGGTCTGGAGTAAAACCAACAACCAGAGGTGCTCCGTGTTGTTTTATCTGTCTTTGTCTCCCCTTTTGTTGCCCCTGTTAACTTTGTAATCCCTCAAAGTTTTCTCCCTCTCTCCTCCTCCTCCGACTCACTCCGCACTTTATTGAAAACACGAGCGAGTAATCTTTCATTAGGACAACAGAACACGCACTGCATGCATGCACGGCCTGGAGGGGGTTGTAAGTAACAGGCAGGCATTCTGAAAACATTCTTTTCTGGTAATAAAGTCCCTGTAAATTAAAACCACTTGCTGTTTTGCTCCAAAAATAAGTCGGGCAAGGAATGCGACTCCTCAGCTGAAAATAAAACTGTTGACAAATGTTCCTCTCTTGAATCAGACAAAGAAATAAAATCAGATTAATATGAGCAGGCGCAAACAACTGAGCACTGAGGAACATGACAATACAGAAAAACTAGAAATAAATAATAGGATGTTTGTAAAATCATTTCCACTTTTCCATCCCCCTCTCCCCTCTCTCTCATTCTCTCTCTCTCCTTGGCACATTGCTGACACAGCACAGCCCAGTCATGGACCCTGAAGGCCCACAATGCCTGCTCCCTCTCCCTCTCCACCTCCCACTCCCACTCCCTCTCTCTCTCTTGGAGTATATAGACTTGCACTGAATAAACTTCCAGTATGGACACAGGAAGCGGCTCAGCAACTTCTCAGGTTTGGACCCACTCTCACTGGGATAATAGACCCCTTGTGGAAAGCAGATGTCAAAGTGAGTCATGGAGCTAATTTCTCTCCTCACTGAAGACGTGTGAGAAGTAAAACAACATACTTCACCACCAGTGTACACGCACGTCTGTGGAGAAACCAAGTCAGGAGTTTGACATTGTATAAAACATTTGTTTTTCAACGTCACAATCAATACCTGAGTATCTCTGCTTCTGCTGTGTATTCAGGATACCTCCATAGATGTGATACGGTATACACAGTATGTCTAAGTTAAGCTGATAGTAATGGGTAAATGCAAATTCCTCTCAACGCCACCGCCGCATTCCGTTATATTGACCTTTGACCTGAGCCATAGTTTCAAGCTAAACCGTCTCTGCTAGCAGTTAGCACTCTGGTGCAGCCGTCATGTTATTTCTTGAGCTCATTTTATATTCCAAATGCAGTTAGGCCTTTAAAAGAAAAAAAAGTCCCTTAAAGGTAGGACCATGATTAAAGCAGAAGTAAGTGATATATTTGTGTTAATATAAGTCTTAAATAGTTATATCTTCCGACAGCAATCACTTACATAGAGTGTTTGGTCTGAAACACGGGTCTGTCAGTCCCTCTGCTCTGCTCTGAGCCCAGGAGAAAACATTTATCGTATCCTACAGTTTTTATCCAATGAGGAGAGAGAACGGCATGCAGGGCTGTGTGTGCAGCCAAGGGACGCCGTGAATGTGGCGACGTAGGGACGAGGACTGTTATGGTGCATTCAAGGAAACTCGTATTTTTCCGACCGTGAAGTGGTACCAGTTCGATCTGGTACGAGTTCACCGGTCGGAAGTTACGAGTGGCCGTTATAGTGACTTTCACCGGTAAAACAGGTCGGAAAAACACGAGTGGGTTGCCTGGAACGCTACAAAGTCATAAATTGTGACTTGAAGCTGTAATTTACGATTTCAAAAGCCTGCCTGGAACGCAGCATTAGCGAAAACGACCGGACCACTTACTTCTGCTTTAATCTATTATTAAAATGATAGTTCATCATTTTAGCAAATTGGCCTATTGCCGTAATCCCTACAGTCAGAGGAGTAGGTTCATTACCTTTAATTGTTGGTGCAAGCTGTTTTTAGATCGGCGGGGCAGAGACGTGAGCTGTTTTGAAAGGCAAAAGTACTGTGCGCCTCCGTTGCGTTCGCTGAGAAGCTCACGTCTCTGCCCCGCCGATCTAAAAACAGCTTGCACCAACAATTAAAGGTAATGAACCTACCCCTAAGGCTATAGGGATTATGGCAAGAGGCCAATTTGCCAAAATGTTGAACAATCCCTTTACTCTGCTATTTTAATTGATTGTCCGCCCCTTTACAAAACTTTAGATAACTCCATCCCTTCATGAGCACAGCTGCCCATTCACATGGCGCAAATCTGAGTATTTAAGCAACACTCCAGTATCAAACACTCTTTTGACAGTTGTAGTTTGGGTACAAGCGTTTTAATGGATGCCATTGGCAACCACCGTCCTTGGCACAAAACAAATGTCAGAATGAGCACAGAAATTTCTTCAACCGCTCCTGCAGCATGAACACGTTCTCCATGGTTCATCCACACACATTTTGATGATGTTTTGACATGTTTTCAAAACCCACAGGTCGTGAGCTTTTCATTTTGAGAGAATTAATTTCCAGTGCATGCGAGCCCTAGTGACTGCTCGAATACAGATGTTGCCCAGCTGTGTATACAACACAAATATATATTCTTCTGGATTCAACTTTTACAAAACATGATGCATCAGCACAGACGCACACATTCAAGTGTTAGGGGCAGTAAGACGTGCACATGTGCAACCTGATCGTGATGATACACAAAGTGGACTCCCACCGCAACACTCACACTTCCTGACATATGGCTGCCGAGCACTGACACGACACACATCCTCTAAAACACCTCTTAAACCAGAGGGACCACCGTGACCATTTCAACCCCACAGCACTGAAACTCCATCTCTGGTCTCTCACAGAAGCAGAAAGAGAATCATCAGGAAACACTGATTCATCACACTGAAGTTATGGTTCTCCACTGCAACTCTATCAAAGAGAGAAATGCAAGGGGAAGTTAATGGCGTCCACACTGTCTAGGGGATGCTGGTACAGACGGAGCACAATAGCACAATACAGAAAATTAAGGTTTTCACATGAATAAATGACGTTTGTTGTTGCATGTGATCGAGACAAACCAAGAGACAGACACAGAGAGTCAAACAAGTCACATAACTTCTTGTAGCATAAACTTCTCTAGTGAGGACTGCAGGTCCATAGTTTCAGGATTATTGTTTATGAATGGATCAATGAACCTGGTTACACACACAGTGCAACAAATCTGATGATGCCTGCTGTGTTTTTAACAACCACCCTGCTTTAACACTACACAAGCAGTTCAAACGGACAATGAATGAACCAAATCTGTCTATTATCACATCAAATGACAAAATTGCTTAATTGTATGTCCTAACCTTAACTGTAAAGACACCAAACTCGCGCGTGTTTTGGCTGGAGACCAATCAACAGCCTGATCACTTACACTAAAGTACTATCTGTTTGTTTGGATAAAGATGTAAAACTTCACAGACTTTGAGAGCAAATACAACCACTGCTAGATTTTGCGTGTTTTTTACTTTTGTGCTTGGTGGAAATGGCTGCGGCTGCAAAGTCAGGAGATCTGTTTAAACTCAAGGAATGTGTAAATGTAAGAGTTCTGAATGTGCTTCACTCAGCTGAGGAGTTACCAACATCTGGCTGCTGGGTATCGCCTGATGTGGGGGTGAGATTATGAACCTGTCTGGAAATTTCTGTGCTTCTGTGGTTTTCACCAGTTCTGGGAACCTGATACATTCAGGATATTAGAAGAAAACGAAATGAGCAGAACCTTTTTGAGACTAATTTTTTTTGGTTTCAGACCAAAGTTATCTAGATGCTGATAAGGTTGCAAAGTCAGCTGACTGGTCAGGAACACCCAGGATGCTGTGGTTTCTCTCAGCACCGTACCCCACCGCTGTTATAACACAGGAATCAAAATGAAAGCGGCAGCCAAAACTAAGTTTGTTTCTGGGAAATGAGGTGTGGCCTCCTTTTAACCTTGGGGATTATTGTATGTGGGTTGCAGCCAAGAAAAATACTGACTTTAAAGAAAATGTACTACATAAAATAATGTGGATACATGTGTCACAGGGGATATAAAGCAGTGAGGCTGCTGGAAGTCAAGAAGTCACTGATACTCACCAAACCTCTTATAACCAAAGGACTGCACCTCCTCCTCATCAGCAAAGTCGTCTAGAGGAAAAACAGGGAAATAAATGCATTAGTTATAAATTAAAGATAAAATCAATCTTGAACCTGGCCATACTGCACCCCAATTAAAGAGCCAAATCAGAGACTGGGGCATTATGTGATTACATAAGTATCTGTGCATATAAATAATCAAAATTATTTCTGAGAGTTTTTTCAGTGCTCAGAGGATTTGATCCACATGTGAAGACTAATGGGTAATAGTAATAATAGTAACAGGCTGTTGAAAACTCCAGTCAAAAGGGTTGAAACTGGACCTCTTCCTGTCTCTTGTTTTCTCGTTTTCTACCTAAACCCAGTGCTCCTGAGGTCAAGAATGAACTTTCACAATCAGGTCCAACCCTGTTGGTCTTCTATTTGGAGGTTGTTTTCTCACTGTAATATCTATTGTTCTTGCATGGCCACAATAAAACAAAACATGCTCTTTGTGCAGAGCTTGATATTTTTTTTAAGAAAGGAGGAAAAAAAACACCCCCAGGTCTCGTTCAGTTTAGCTCAGCTCTTTCTCTTTGACTCTGTGGGATTACTCCAATGTCCCATGGCCTGACGGGCCCTGAGTGTTGTCTCCTTTCAAGCAGCGTTCATGTCTGTGGGAAAGTTACTTTGCCAACTTCAAAGCCTTTTTTCTGCGTCGTCATCATGCATGGCCAGTAAAAATAAAGAAAGGCCACATGTCCCAAAGAAACATCTCCAGAGAAAAGGGATCTCATCTTATCTACAACGATAAAAGCAGTGAGGTGTGGCAAAGTGAGAACCATGGCTGCCCATCAGGTCGGGTTAAGACAGGGTATTAAGACAGTAGGTGGCTGCTGGGGTCGTGTCTTTAGAGCGTTGTTCTGCTTATCTCTCTGTCTGGGAACGCTCCGAAATGATCCTTCCACGGGCTTAAATCTGTAATAAATAAGAGCGAGCTTTGAGCAGACCACTCCTGACACAGAACAGATGAGTTAGGAGGTGACAAGAAGAAGCAAAAAAAAAAACATCTTACTTCAGGAATTTATCTTTCCCAATACTCTGTTTCCTGTTTGTGCCTCCAACCTACATGATTGTGTCTCATTACCACAGTAATGTTACTGTAAGTATGCCTGGCTTTCCAAGAGTCTTCCTTGGATATTGACTTCATCATATTTTACCCACAGGGCTGGAAACTGAGTGGCTCTGAAAACAGATATATGAGTCAAACTCTGGGTAATTTGGATTTCAAGATGAGCTCAATGGGGCCAAGATACTAAAGAAGGGTTTTGAAACATCACAGGAATAGATCCAAGGAATTTGGTGGTCAAGAAATCTTGATAATAAATTGAATTTGTTTGAATATGTCAACATACAGGCCTCGAGTCGTGTCATTGAATTCCAGTTACTGAGCTTTTATTGATTAATAATCGAAACATTTTCACTTTCTGAATGATGCTTTCCTGCAGCCTGTAACGTGTTAGAGTTGGTCCTTGTTGTGGCTCTTTGCCCACAGTCAAAATCACAGGAACAACATTGGGAAGCCACTGTCACTGAAGCATCATAGCAAAAACAAACAAAAGAAAACTGCCATTCAGGAGCTTTCAGTCACATTTCATGGCCTTCATCAGTGGGTGAGAAGAATCCATCCACTGATGAAGGCCTGCAGTTCCAGAAAAATGAAGTAAGTGGACACTGAGGTTAAATTTATTTTTGCCAAGCTGCTGTTTCCAGAAAAAAACAATGAACATCTAAGCTCAACAACTTCTACGTGTATTTATCTTTCACTGGCAATCAAGCAAATACACAACTAAGAACTCATGGCCCTATCATCTATTTGGGAACTTCATATCTTTGCAGGTGCAGGCTGCTTCTGCCTGCAAACCACCAGGTAAACAAACCTGAAGTGTTTGCAGTCAGTGACACCCAAATCTTGAAAACCAAACAGCTGAAGAAGAAGTAAGCTTGTTCTAAATGAAGCAAAGAAGTTAAAGTCCTTCTCTGCACAGCTCTAATGGAGTTAAAACCAATTAATCCAGATCATAACAGTGGTTATGTTCAGTCCCTTTCCACAGTAACGACACAGGATGTGGCACATAGCACTTTAAACACAGATTTAAGTGTGAGATCATAGGATTAGTGTTCGGACATGAACCACACGGTGGCAGAAGCCGTGTAATGTTTATCTTGTGTGGACCAAGTCGTCGGCGTGTTGTTGACCCGCTGTGGCTGAGAGCTGGGAGTGCAGCACGCACCATGTAAACCCAGCAACGTCCAAAAACATCTGCATGTGAATCGCATCTGGGCAACGGCACAAAGCCCAATAAAGCCCTTTATTGTAAATCATGAGCCGTGACCAGCATTACTCATGCACTTTTTTTTTCTTTTTTTTTTTGTTTTCCGGGGTTTCGTTACAGTGCGCTGAAAAGCAGCAAAGTCAGTGCATCGAGGGTCCCCAGGACGCGCGCACGGAGTGTTACCACAATAAAGGAGTTGATGTAGGCAGCGACATTAAACTCTGACTCAGTGTTTCCCTCTGAACTTTTGATTCACTGCAGCCAAGACAAAAGGAAACGCGATCAGTGTTAAACGCAGGGGAAAAAAATCAAATTCTCACTCCAGACTAGGTGTAGATGAGGTTCCCGTGTCTTGGCTCTGCTAAGAATAGTTCTGTGAGTGTAGGTTAGTGTTTGATGTGCAGGAGCGGCCAGATGCAAAACAATCCCCAAACACAGCGCCTTAATTGAAACCAGATGTCAGACGCGAGTTGTACTATAGCCCACGCATTCCTCCTCGCGTCTTGGAGAGAAAGAGCGCAGGAAGGTGACAACAAGGAAAGAGTGAGAGGAAAAAGTTGCCCAAAGCAGAGATAATAGATACCCGTGGTCTCTCTGTGACTCTACATCAGCCTACCTTTCATTGTGGTTCACAGGACTCTACAAGTCGTCAGACTGTTGTTTGAAGTCACATCCACAGCATCGCAATGGCATTTGCCCCCAAAATCTCCCCTTGAGCGCCACAGCAGCAGCACAGCGCCTTGGATCTGCGAGTATCCCACTATCCCCTGTTGTTGCAGCTCAACAGCAGCCTGTTAATAATGATAATGGAAATAAAATTTAAAAAAGTTTTTAAAAGTCCCATCCGCAGCTCTCAGGGCTGCAGAGTCGACCTCCTTCAGCGCAGGTATAGCGGCAGTGCTGCACCAGTGAACTTTTGGTCAAAGTGAGGGAAAGTCACAAAGTTGGAGGAGTTGGAGGATCAACTGCTGCCGGTTGATGTGGAGCTTCTGGAGGATGAGGAGATGCTGAGGTGACGGTGGATCCTGGTCCGGCTCAGCGGTGTGGAGGCACCAAGAGCAGCAGCAGCAGCAGCAGCAGCAGTGACCCGACAAAGTAAAAAAAAAAAGAAAAAAAAGAAGTGCAGGAATCCTAACGTGAGAGGAAGTGGTGCACTAGTAGGGCTGCACCGAGAAACCACGTGCTCCACATCTGAGCGCACCGTCTGCACCCCTGGTTCTCTCACTACGTGTGAGTGTGTGTGCGTGAGTGAGTGTGAGTGAGTGTGTGTGTGATCACTATTGCACACAATAACTCTGAATGAACACCAAAACAGCTGTGTCACATCAGGCAGTATAAGCCCATGTGGAGCAGCTCACAGGCTTCACTATCAACAGGTTTTTAGCGACTTCTGCAACGTGGGAGTTTGTGGATGTCAAAATAAAAGCAGTCATGCTTTGTGTTTTGAAATTAAACTTTCACTCTCCAAGATTAGCACTATTCAACAAAGCACGATTCATTTTGATTACCTTCATTAAAAAAATCTACACTCAGTTCATTTGTTCCCTCTTTTGCAGATTACATTTTTATTTTGAACCATTGGTGGGTTAAAAAAGAAGAAGCTATGATTGCAGAAAAAGTGTAAATGAATGTGTGGGCTACTGAAATGTTTGTGTGACTTGCTCTTGCAGACTGGTACTTTTATTTTGAAATGTATCATTCAGATTGGCTCAGTGATCATCACTGTTAGTTAACAAGAGAGGAAATTATTCATGTAGGCACAGATAAGAAGACAATTAAACTACAAGTCAAACATTTATTCTCAACATGTGCTGTTAGTGAAGCATGAATTTCCTACCCATGATGCACTTCACAGACAACTTGTCTCTCCAGAAACTGACTCATTTTAATTGGAGCTTCCATTGCAGCTTCATTACTGTGTTTTTGATTGAGGAGATGCATGCTACATATTCCTTCCCTTGAGCCTTACACACACACACACACACACACACACACACACACACACACACACACTGCTCCCGTTCCCTCAAACAAAACCCGACACAGCTCTGGGAACAGCGTTTAACTGCTTCATTCATTACATCTCACTCCTGTGAAGCCGTTTATCCTCTGCACCTGTTTATCTCTTCACTCCAGGCTTTGATCAGACCAACAAAACCTGACACAGGACCACATCATGAGCTGGTTACATGGACCTACTTTATGAAGCTCCTTTTAAAGCCCAACTTGAAGAGATGGTAGAACATCAAAACGACTTTATCTCAGCCTGCTTCTTTTTTTGTGACTTAACATTTTGAGCACATGCTACCTCGAACCTTTTTATCGCCAACTGTTTTATGTTCAGGGACCGAGGGGAGATCATGAGGGGAGAGAAGGTTTCTCCCTGCAGTGTTATAGGAACCAGGTGCTGAAGGTGTCAGCGAGGATGCAGAGCAGACTGAAGCACTGGCTGGTTTTGATTATTATCCACGGAGGACCCTATTTTCTGGGTCACAGCATGCGAAGAGGGCACATTTTTGAGGGAGATGGGGCACCGGTGAGGAGATGGGGACAGAGGAACCCTTTCACCCCATGTTCCTCACATTCCAGCAGGAGTGGAGATACGGAACAGCCTCCAGCTGAGAGGAATGTTTTCACTTTACTAAAAATATCCACATTCACATCTGGCTATAGAATCTAATAATAGCTGGTGGTAATATAAACACAATAGACTGAAATTTCACAAACATGAACATGGGCAGGTCGCATGTTGACAATAGCTTAAAGTGTTACAGAAGGATGCAGCTAGAGCTCATGTGAGATCAACACGTGGCCCAGGTCCAGCAAAAACAAGCTCTCTCTTCTTGCACTGGAGACTTACAACAAATACTGCACTGAGAAAACATCCATAATCAATCAAATTTCAGAAAATATATACAGTACATTGGGCGTGCAGCTTAGAGGAGATGACAGAGCTTCTGTGCATGTTTGGGTGCAGCCTTGTGTGGGTGTGTTGCATTAAGGATCTCCTACTGAGGGATAAATCAGGAGGCGGAAGCAGTTCACTCAGCATCCAACCTACCACGGCTTTTAGACGTGTTTATCTATGCAAACAATTTCAAAACATGTTGCATATGCACTTCTGTCTTCATCAGTAGTAGCATTAAATACTTTTTCCTTGAATAAATCACACTGTTCAGTCATAACTGCGAAGGTCTTGATCTTACCCTGTTAAAAATAAAATGTGTAATGATTTAATGCTATAAAAATAAAATTTAATTTAATTAACATAAAAAACAAGTGTTTTTATTGTTGTGGCTGACTGGTGCCTGCAGTTATATAATTTGTAAACTCAATTTGAGGATTAAAAGTTATTGTCCACAGCTTCATGCTTTGTTTCACTCAGTAGAAAAAACAAAAGAAAGCACAGATTAGTCACAATATTAAAACCAATCACCTGTTTAATGTCACAGCTGGTCAGTGCACGTCTTTCATTTGTTTTTAATGACTGTTTTGGCCCAAAAAATAATTTTATCACAAGAAAACACCTCTCTGCAGTTCATGTGAAGGACACCGGCACAGCATTTCAATCCTGTGGAAGCCTCTTGTTTTTGTTTTTTAAACTAATGATTATGTGTCTGATCTAAACTGAGCACAAACGGATCGTTGTCACTGGCCAAGTGCTGAGTGACATTCGTGGTCGCCCTCTGTCTCTGTCTCTGATATGACTAAGCAAGCTCTTATGCAAACACACACACCTCTACTCTGGCAGCGAGTCCAGCGCTGGATTAAGGGGCATCAGCATCAAGTAAAGACAGTAATAGGATGAAGCTCGGGTGGAAAGAGCACAAATAGACCTGGTCAAGTCAAGATAACTTCAAGAGCACCGTCCACACTGAGCACTTTGTTTATTCCTGCCGGTGGAGTCGCAGCTTCACTCATCTGCTGGTAAGTTTCTTTGTTGTCATGGTAACTATGATGGATTTTTTTTTTTCCATCATAATATTGCTTTTCATATGTGTTTGTCTTAATATTCCCTTCCAGTGTGATGCATTTTTGAATAAATATTTGCCCCTCTGGAAATAACTGATAATCAATTTCTTAGCATATAGTAAATTACACATTTCATCTAAAATTATTCATTTTAGGTTTTACTTTATTAGAAGATGCTGTTTTTGTTGATTTTAACTTATTTTAAATTCAGAATTGTACATTTGTGTCTAGGTTCAAGACATTAAAGGCATTAAATTCACCTTCTTTATTATTGTAAACACTGTTATAAATCCCTGTTAGACATGTTGTGAGTGGTGTATAATGGAGCTGATTGTCTACGCAACTTAAACCCATTATGAAATAAGTCAAACGAGTACATCCCTGTTTACTGTAAATCCCTGCCGGACATTAACTTGTGTAAGTGCTCGTGTGGTTAAACTGGAGCAGTGTCTCCAGTGCTGACTTGTGAACAAACAACAACGTAAATAAACAAAGATGTCAGGATCTTCTCAAGGTTTTCATGTGTGCAAGGTGTTTTTTTTTTTGTGTGTGTGTGTGTGTGTTAGTCGAAGGCGCGCAGCCTCCCAACACAGCAGATGGCCCAGACATAAACAAAGCCTGCCAAGTTTTGAAGCCGAGGTGAAGCCTGTGATGCATCTTATTAGATGTCTCACCCCCTACGGCTCACCTACTGATGTCTTAAAGAAAAGATAACAAGAGTAAAACTGTCCTCATCAGAAATAAAGAGTGTACAGAAGTAGGAAAGAGAGGAGTTTTTAAGTGTGGACAGACAAAGCATGTATAACAATAAGATTCAGTCACACATGATGAAAGTAGGTGGGGAGGTAAACACTATATCTATATCTCTACTGATCTCCTGTTCTCCAGAAATCTGTTTTAAAATTCAGATATAGGTGATATAGTTTCTGTTGCATCTTTATCAGACCAACTAAAACCATCAGTCCTCTGTCTAAGTTCCTGTCGGACGCAGAGGGGACAGATCAGATGTGCGGCACCACCAAGTGGCAGACCTACTTATGACCACGCACAGTTTTGTTGATGTTTAATCATCCTCAAACTCAAATCCTATTATCTCTCTGGATCAGATTAGATTAGATAGCACCTGTTGTTTTAGCTTCCCATTTACCACACAAGTTCATACACTGTACGTGTGTGCGCAGATACTTACCATTGTGACAGGACCACTCTTGTCGTTTCCTTTCAGCCTTTCCTCGGCAGGTTTTTCTTTCTTCCTCGTCTAACACTGAGCTCAACAATGAAGCTCCTGCTTGGTCTGGCTGTTCTGGTGGTGACACTGGGCGTCCTCAACTCCGCTCCCGAGGACCAACCTAAAGACGTCTCAGAGGACACCTTAGAAAGTGAGATGGCACATTTATCTTATCTTAGTTTCTTTTCAGTCAATATCAACACATATGCCAGGCTGCTGCATACATGTACAGGTGCATCTCAATAAACTAGAATATCATGGAAAAATGTATTTATGTCAGTAAAGTCAATTCAAAAAGTGATTACACAGATCCATTACACACAGAATTAAACATTTCATGTCTTTCTTCCTTTAATTTCTTTAAATGTAATGGTTATGGCTTACATGAAGACCTAAAATTCAGTATCTCAAAAAAATATTACAAAATACCAATTAAAAAAACATTTTTAATATGTAAATGTTGGCCCTCTGAAAAGTATGTCCATCTATGTGCACCCAATACTTTGTTGGGGCTATTTGAACTACTGGAAATTTACTTTTCTAATTCATAGATATTCTAATTTATTGAGATGCACCTGTATATATGATAGTAAATGTATACTGTTTTGATTGTGTTGCTGGATTCGGTTTAGATGTTAAGATAAAAATAACATCGAAATATATTTTTTAATTTGTTATCGAGTCAACAAACTTTTGCTACTTTGACTGTAAAAAACTATGTTGTTGCATAAGTGTAAATAAAAGTCACCTCACCCAGGTTTGTCCTCTCCCTCTGTCTTCTCTCCAGGGTTGTCTGTGGATGGGGAGAAGCTGGTGGATGAGGAGGTGAGGAGAGCGCTGTTCGGGGTGAAGCAGATGAAGGAGGTGATGTGGAGGAACGAGCAGAAACACGAGCACCTCATGAAGTCTCTGAGACACAGCAGCGACAAGAAGCAGGTAGGAGTGACTCTCACCTTTCCTTAAACAGACACAGAGATGAAAAACACAGGAGGGGAGGAAAAACACATGATGATGACATGTTCCTCTTCCTGCCACCAGGGGGCAGCCCAGCTGGCCAAGGAGGTGACGGAGAAGCTGGAGGAGGCAGAGGAGCAGTGTAAAGACTCCCTGCAGTCTGAGTGGGAGAAGTGCAGACCCTGCCTGGAGGATGCATGTAAATCTTTCTACACCTCCACTTGCCGTAGGGGGTTTGCAACTTTCCACGCAAAGGTATGAAAACAGCAGCGTCGACCTCAGCTGTTCTTCTCTCTCTCTCACCTCCAACCTGCTGCAAAGAAAACTTCCCTTAACTTCTGTCTGTGTTATCAATCCCCTGTTCTCTGAGGTGTTAAATCAGTCACATAAGACATTTGTCAGACACGTGACACATGCACAGTTAATTATCTAACATGTTTACACCTTTATAAATGTTAAAGGGATAGTTCACCCAAAATTCAAATTTCAGTCATTATCTACTCACCCTCATGTCGACTAAGGGCTGGGAGAAGTTTCAGAGTCCTCCGTGCCTTCTCAGAGTTACAGCGGGGCTCCGTGCAGCACTGCATGTCTATATGACGGTTGCGAACGGGCCTCACTTTTCTTCGTAACAAAAAAAGACACACCAAAAAACATCTAAATACCTCCATAGTGCTTGTCTGTAATGTCCCTCTTGTATTGAAGCCCCAACATGAGAAATTGTTCCGAAAAAAATTAAATAAGTATAGGTTTTAAGCTTGTTTGTAGCAGAGCAAGCACTATGGAGGTATTTGGATGTTTTTTTGGTGTGTCTTTTTGGACGAAGAAAAGTGAGGCCCGTTCGCAACCGTCATATGGACATGCAGTGCTGCACGGAGCCCCGCTGTAACTCAGAGAAGGCACGGAGGACTCTGAAACTTCTCCCAGCTCTTAGTCGACATGAGGGTGAGTAGATAATGAGTGAAATTTGAATTTTGGGTGAACTATCCCTTTAAAATAACCCAGAAAAGTGCAACAGTGTGAACCCTGCAATCATCCTGCAACTCTCAGATTAGGAGTGTAAAAAATAAACCACCTTCCTATATTGCAGGTGGAGAATTTCTTCCGTAAAGTGTCGAGGCGCTTCGGTCCCCGTGAACCTCCCATGGACACGGGAGACATCCTGGTGAACCAGGGCGCTGAGACCTCCGACACAGAGATCGTCCGCATCGAGGACTCCTTCACCCGCCTGATGACCAAAGTGGGCACAGTGGTGAACCGCAGCGTGGCCCTGGTGTCCAGGATGAGCAGCAGGCTGGACAAAGTCCTGCAGGCGGCCTTCCTCAACGACACCGACGCCCTGATGATGGAGGAGGAGGAGAGCGCCGCCGACCCCTTCTACCCGGGACGGGACTCCGGCTTCCTGCAGGGCGTGGGCCTGGAGGAGGTGCTCGACTCCTTCTTTGACTTTGGAAAGAGCGTGGTGGAGGAATTTGGAGCCGTGGTGACCCAAGTGTTTGATGACCTCCATGAGGCGGTGGAGGAAGAGAAGAAGAGAGGTATAATACTGGGGCCCAGATGTGTCAGAAATATACTAAGATGACAGCTTTCCTGTGCTATAAGTGTGATTGGATGAATGAAAACCCTCCAGTCGGTAACTCTGGGTGGAGAACTTACATTATTGGACAAACTGATTAATCAGTTTCAGGAAGTAGTGGAGCTGAAATCTTTATTGTCCCCATATGAAGTTGTTAAGTATGAATACAAAAATACAATTAACACAGATGTCATGAATAAGAGAAGATAATTCACAACTACAGTTGATTAAGATATTTAAGATGGAATGATCTCAGAAATCGATTGGATTTGGATATAGGCTTTATGCACAGCTCCACTACTTCCTTTATTTAAAAAAGATCCTTTATTTCCTGTCTTACATTATTGGACAAACTGTTTAATCCAGGTGTGTCTGACCATTGTTGTGACTACTGAGGTACTGAGTCAGACACACCTGGATTAATCGGTTTGTCCAATAATGTAAGACAGGAAATAAAGGAGCTTGTTTAAGTTCAGGAAGTAGTGGAGCTGTGCATAAAGCCTATTGGATGGCCCTGACCTACCTGATAGACCTGGCTGAGATCATTTAGATTTACATCAATGATCTTCCAGCACTGTTTAACAACATTTCTCAGCGAAAACAGGCTGAGATTGCCAAACATACAAGTATAGACTCAACAAATGATGAGTAAAACATTTTCATGAGTGAACTCTCAATATGAAAAGTCCTCAGCTTCCTTAAATACAAATGTACAAATTCTATCGGTCAGGATGACAGATTAAAAGTTGCACCTGAACATAATTTAAATGTGACTATGTTTTCTCTTTGGTGTAGAGAGGAAAAGTTTCCCTCGTTTCCTGCAGAACCGCAGGCTGTGCAGAGACCTTCGCAAACAGACCTCAGAGTGCTGGCAGCTGCAGAGCCAGTGTGAAGTCTGCCAGGGAGCGCTGCTCACAGGTGGAGCACCGCCACCACCCACTCTCACACCGCCGATCATCATCTCAGACCATATCTTCTTCACGCAGCTCATCTGATCCATCCTCTCTGTCTCTCTCTCCCTGCTGTTTCCCCCAGAATGCCCCAGTGTCCGTGAGCTGCACGTGGAGCTGGACGAGGTCTCCCAGCTGGTGGACGTGTCCAAAGAGCAGTACGACGAGATCCTGTCCATCGTCCAGCGCCACACTGATGAAACGGTCAACTGGCTCAGTAACATGGCTGCTGAGTTCAGCTGGGTGGCTCAGGCTGTGAACAACGACAGCTCTCTTGAGAACATCTTCCGTATCACCATGGTGAGCAGGAGGAAGGACAGGACCGAGATTAGTGATCATACATTATTATCAACAATCAATTAATAAGGCTAGGGCTTTAAAAGAGACATTTTATGCCCCATTTCCACACATCAGAATAATTCCCAGGTGTCTTAAAGACATGTCTGTGACATGCTTTGGTCAAAATACCCCAAGGATCAAACATCACAGCTCTTTTCGTACTCTCAAAACAGCCCTGTTCAGAACGGCTGGTTTCAGAGCCTGTGGCTGTCCCTTTAAATGTAAATACACCACTGCTTGCCCCGCCCCTTCTACCGGTCCCAGGTAGGGGTGGTGTTATGCAAATTCAAATCCTAGTTACATCACTGGAAGACAACTGAGGGAACAGCTCATAAAACCATGTGGATTTCAACCTAGGGAGCCTGCACATTACAGATTTTTTTGTCAATTCTCACATTTTGGGGGCCGGAAGGCAAGACAAACACCCAAATATATGGTAAAGAGCCTTCAAAAAGTGACATTTCCTTAATATGTCCCCTTTAACACTGGAAAACTGACCAGACTGGACTGAGGTGGTCTAGGAAAGTCAGCAAAACACCAAGACAAAAATCTTTCTTATGTTATAACTGCCAAAATAACTTCACTACTTCAGCTGATTGAAATCTGAGCTAAGATGTGTGCTTTACTTATAAATAATAAATAAATACACAAAAGCCTGCCACAGCAGTGGTAAGGTTGAAGAAAAGAAAAAAAAATCTCACAATACCATCTCTAACTCTCCAGGTGGCGCCAAAGAGCCACGATGAACAGAACATGTCTGTGACTGGGACCAAAGTGCAGGTGAACATCATGAACTCTCCCCCACTCACCCTCTCTGTCCCCGGGGAGCTGGAGCTGCAGGACCCGGCCTTCATCCAATACGTGGCCCAGGAGGCTCTGGACAAGTACAAGGAGATGGTCAGGTGAGAGACGTTCAGTGTCTCCTATGTCAGTAATAACAAGTGTCACCATTGTATCTTTTCTTCTCTGATTGTAGATCTTTTTCTTTTTTTAAGTGCTTGTAGATTTTTTCCCTATACTATATATTCAGTGTAAGATATAAACAAACATGTGCACTCTCTGTCTTTACAGGTTTGAGGACGAATAAATCGACAGTGCTTCTCCTTCTCTGAGCTCCTCCCAGCTCCTTTTCTTGTGAACAGAACTAGATTGTGTTCCTGTGGAGTAGGCATGATCTTGTTGACATGTAAATATATTAAGTTGAACGCTGCCATTAACTACTGTTCATTGAATGTACAAAGAAGTCGAAGCACTTCTTACCTGTTGCCCAACTGGTGTAAATAAATAAAAACAAATACAAAAACCCAAAGAAACAGTGGGACTCGGTTCAAAAACGCTGGAAAAATGAAACGTGTTTCACCGACAGGAGTCTTGAATGATTCATGCTGAAGCTCGACTCTGCTGCTTTGTAGCTCAGCCAGAAAACAGAGATGTCAGAATCTCTGTCTTTTGCCAAGAAAAAAGAAAAGAAAAAAGACACTCGAGGGAAACCTTTGAGTAAAACTTTTATTTTTTCTGTACAAAATCATTATTAGTTACCATTCTCAGTAATGTCATTATTATCTCCCCACTAGTTCAAGTCCCCGTCTTTAGGAACAATCAGATATTAGGTTCTCGTGAGTGACGCACAGAAAGGAAATACATTAAAAAAAAGAGAGAAAAGTTCACATCTTTGTCCAATTCTTGAGCTTTCTTGCTGAATTACATCTTCTCAGATCATCATCACACACATCTGGACACTTTTCGCCATGTAACAGGACTTTTATATTTTCAATCTCTATAAAAAGCACTAAAGCCCCTTCTGGACCACAGTGTGTGCAAGGTGTTTGTTTATTTATTTTTCACTGTGCCGTCTAGTTACTTTTATCCAGGAGTGATCCAACATATCTCCACCACGGGGAATTGAAATGATAAAAAAACCATAAAGGGACTTTCACACATCCGCAAATACCATTCGAGACGTTCAGGTAAACATCAGTTGATGGATTTGCATAGTTGCATTTACAAATGAAGAGATTTGTTTGTTTTTTTTTGCGTTGGTGTTGGCTTTGGATATAACTTTCCCTCCAGCAGACACGGGACTAAGGACACTGGTGTTTAGTCAAAGCTCGGTGGGATCTAACTGAGAAGAGGAAGAAATACTACAGCTGCAGATCTAACGGTTCCCTGTACCATCAAAAAAAACCAGGATGACTCATCTACTGCAGCGTTAAAAACCGTGCAGATGTGTGTGCGATATAAGGAGAACTATGTTAGAGTCCACGTACAGCAGAGTTGTGCGACAAAAGAAAAGACAAGATGTTAACTTCAGATTCAATTTCACAGCTGAAGTGTCCATTTCAAAACATTTATAAAATGTTAAAACTGTTTTGCACCTGTAAAATATCAAAATACCTCTTTATGATTTCAAGTCCCCAATTTAAATGAAAAAAAAAAAAAAAGTACAAGCATAATAAACTGACGTGATTTCCCATTCAAGTGACTGTGTTAAAAAAGAATCATGCAAAAATCACTTTCATATTCTCATTCGTCCTCCTGATCACACCTGCGAAAAATACTTTTTCTTTTTTTAACACATACCGTATGTACATCTGGTTCGATCTCTCGGTACATTCTTGCATCCACGCACTTCACCTGTTTACTTTGCTCCACTTCACCCTCCTCCATCAACGCTTTACAGTCACAGCACATACTCACAACTCAACCACAGTTGTTGGTCACTTTAAAAAAACAACAAAAAAAAACGTACTCTTCGACCTACATGTTCAAACCAAACACATGTACATATAAAAGATCTTGACTCCAATATCAAAGAACTGTGTTTGTAAAATAAAATAAAATAAAATAAAATAAGAAGGGGGGAATTGGAGCAGATGGGGGATATTTATCATTTTAAAAAAAGTAAAAAAAAAAAAAAAAGTTGAATTAGGAGATAATCCCTCTCTTATTGATCACAGTGTTGTGGCCAGTCCGTATGGATTATTCTGATTAGCAGGGTTCCCAGAGCTCAACGTACCAGCATCAATCTGCACGCTCGGACAACCTTCCGCAACATTTGGTCCCCGGTTAAACACAAGGGACAAACCTCTACTTCAGAAAACACCTTTTGTTTTTCCTTGCACGTGCAAGTATGCCAGTGTGGGGTGTGGACTAGTTTGTGAAACCTCTTTTCTCTGCAGCTTCGGCAAAGCGTCCGCGGCTTCGCTGAACTTCTCTCATCATCCCAAGTTTTGATCTCCGCTGATGTACCTTCTCTGTAGTGCCAGAGTTCGCCGCCCCCCAGATGCCCCCAGACTAGAGGTTGTCCCCCGGCTGGTACTGTGGCTCTGTAGCTGTGAAGTAGTCTTCCAAGAAGGACTGGATGTACTCGAACGTGGGCCTCTCATCCGGGTCCTTCTTCCAGCACTGCCTCATCAACTCATGCAGAGAGTCTGGGCAGCCCTGGGGGCACGGCATGCGGTACCCTCTCTCCACCTGCTCCAGTACCTCTCGATTCACCATGCCTGAAAAACAAAAAGACAACCAAACAAATAAAGATGAGACATGCTACTAAAATAATAAAATAAAATGCCACTTAAATGAAAACCAACCCAACAAGAGACAGACAAACCATGAATTTCTTTTTGTTTTAATATAATCACATCAGTGTCACTCTGCCCTCGGTCGGTCATCCAAGCTTATTTGCGTTGGATTTGTACCAAAGTTTTGAGGTGAAAAAGGGAAATGGTAAAAAAGTTTTAATTAGAAAACTACCCAGTGTGCAGCCTGAGGCAGCAGAAAATGTTTGCATCATGCAGTCGACTGTGGGAGAGTGTGCCCACGCAAACCATCGTGTCAAAGGAGAAATAAAAAAATAAAAAATCTCATAAAAACTCAACAGCCTTTGTGAAAGTTGGGTCATTATTTCCTGTTAGACTTGTTGACAATTTCTTGGTTTTAACACGTACAGCGAAAAAAAAAAAAAAACATTGTTAGTGTTTTGTCGAAATGAGAAATGGGATCAGAAAGTGAAATGTCAGAGTGTTGGAGCACAGCTGTTTGGATGCGATGCTCAAATCTCCATAGGTAACGGCTCTGTACACAAAAGACTGTTTGTATCTGATGCAGGGATTTCAGACAAAAACCAAGCAGCGCTGCGGCCTCTTCCTGCCCCGCTGGAGCAGCAGAGATGCAGATTCCTTCCCAAGGCAGGAAGACAGGGATCCTGAACCCTGTGACACCGCACAGAAACGACTCCGCGGGGAGCTTAACTGCAGCTAAAAGAGGTTACGACACCGAGTCACAGTCGTGGTCACAGCCGCATCCTCCTCTCCTCTCCTCCTTCAACCCCCTCCCCCACCCCCCCACCCCCTCGTCTCTCTGTGGGAGAGTGGGGATCAGATTATCTCACACTCGGAGAGAGGAAAGGCCCGCAGCAACTGCTGAAACCAGGATATGGTGGCGGCGGTACGGCAGATGTCGAGGTGTTAGCGTGATTTATGTCGCGAGTCTGAAATCCTCAGCTCTAATAACATGCCTGTCATATATGAGAGTGTGTGTAGGTATCTAAATATACATATATATGTAGAGAGGGCCTAAAATAGAATCAGATGATGCGTTCCCATGCAGATGCTTAGTATACCTGCCTCCCACTGCTGCTTCCACGCTATCAAGCAAAGCAACAGAAACAGCTCCTCAAAAAGACTGCAGCACGGCGGGACCAGAGCCACAAATGTCGAGTGAGTCATATAACAATTTTGAGACGGGGGAAGGAGAGAGAGAGGGGACGTTCAGCCTCTGTGGTGAATTAATTAGACCGAATGGTTTGTGCTGAAACCAAGATGGCCACAGGAGCCAGATGGCCCTCTACAAGAGATGGTGGTTAAGTCTGCCATATGGCACACGCTGTAATCAGTGCCAGTCAAACCCTGTCAACACCAGGCCTGCTGCAGTACCGCTCACACACAGCAGGGGGCAGACGTGACGAGGCAGCCGACGGGGAGGGTGGGGTGGGGGGGGGAGGAGAGGAGGGGCGGGGGGTACTTTCCCCACGTACTGTTAAGTCATTAGACATCTGCGTTGACTCATATCATCTATATGCAGCTCTATTCTGATCTGCCTGTGTGAGAAAAAGCCTCTGAAATAGAAAGAGCACGTTGGAATAAACCTGATGCTGAAACGAATGAATGAATGAATTCCTGTGAGGAAAAACCTGACAACAGCACATTCATGGTCTTTTTTTTTGGGGGGGCAAATTATTCTGGACAGTGGAAAAATGTAAAGATCACATGATGCGATCAGCTCAGGGATGTGTCGCTCTCCTCATCCTCACCTGGGTACGGTACTCTGCCCTTGGTCACCAGCTCCGTCAGTAGTATACCAAACGACCAGACGTCTGATTTGATGGTGAAGCGGCCGTAGAGGGCAGCTTCAGGGGCCGTCCACTTGATGGGGAATTTAGCACCTGGTAAAGAAACAGGGAACAATCAAACAGGATGGACTGAGTTTGAAATCAAAATCAAAATAATCAGGATCATTTCATGATGGATTTATTTGATAAACATTTAATCAAATTAATCAGGTGTAAAAGGTTTTGTTTGTAAAATGAGCAACAAATTCTCTTAAGCCAGAAACTGTTTTGACTTCTTCCTTCAAAATAATTATTTTCTCCTGATTTGAACGGTTATTCAACAAATCATTTCAGCTTTAAATATGAGTCAAACTTTATGGCCTGTAACAGAAATGTGTCATCATATACTACATCATATCCATTAAGGATATGATGTATAAATGTTAGTTCCTGAAAGTTCCTGAAAGAAATAAAAAAACTGATACTGATACGTCAGTAATAACTATTTCCATCACCAACTAATTCAAATGTTTTTGATCAATCAACATTTTGGTCTAGAAAAACAAAACAAAACAATGAAGAGTGAAAAATGTCCTTATAATCCCAACTACAAATGATGTCTTCAAATAGCTTTTAATGCCCAGTTATCAACACACAAACACATTCAGTTTACCACCCATAGCATCCAATGAGTGATAATCAATCAATCAATGATTTGATGAAGCTAAAGCCATCAGTGCTGTAACGGTGCTAAGAGTTGAATTCAAGGTACAGGGTAGGAATTAAGTATTCAGAATAACTTTACGGTTTATTTCTAGCATGTGCAGTAAAGGCATCCAGCTCTCAGCACACACACACACACACACACACGCACCTTGTCTGGCGGTGTACTCGTTGTCCTCGATGAGTCGGGCCAGGCCAAAGTCGGCGATCTTACACACCAGGTTATCAGCCACCAGGATGTTGGCAGCTCTCAGGTCCCTGTGGATGTAGTTCATCCTCTCGATGAAGGCCATGCCGTCAGCGATCTGGGGACCGGATTGAACAGGACAGATAAAGACAGAGAACAGCATCAGGACGCCGCGACCACGTCAAACTGCTCGCGAGAATAGAAATAGAAGAATAGAAAATGTATTTGTCTGAAACCAAAGGGTAACAGAAATGTATCTTTGACAGGGCTCAACACCACCTTTACACACAAGACATTTAAAAAGACCTAAAAATACACAATAAAAAAAGTATGCCAGATGAATAAGAAAAATAAACCACACATATTGATACTTAAAAGAAAATGACCAGTGGCAAATAGCTATTGAGGTACTGAAATTCCTCTACTGTTGATTGCAGTTGGAATGAATGGATTTTTTATAGATTTTTTGAGAGGTCCTTCATTCCCGTTACATTTGACCCAGATTTTAATAAAAGATGAAAACACAAAATGACCAAAAAAAAAAAAAAAAAAAAATTATCAGCACCTGCGACAACACAAACAACTGGATAATAAATCTCTGACACATCATCCAGCACCTCTTCACACTGGCTGTCAACTCCCTCAGAGGCGTCTCAGGGTTTCAGGCCGCCTCAGTCTAATTCTCAAACACTTTTCCACTTGGCTGAGTGAGGAGCGGGGAGCGGGGAGCGGGGTGGGGGGAGCAGGGGAGGAGGGGAGGGGTGTGTGGAGAGGTGAATTAAGAGCAGATCACAGTGGGTGAGTGAACTAGGGAGCTTAAGTGGCCTCTGATGAGCAGTGTTTAAGTGCTACAGGCAGTTAAGTGGTGGGAAACGAGGGGAAGCACATAGACCGGTGAAAAGGGGAGGGAGGGGAAGGTAGAGATGTCAGGTTGGATATTAAAAAAATATGAGAGGCAGATGGAGAACAAAATGAAACCCTTATTCACAGACAACTGAGTATTTGCCTCTCAGCACACCTACACACACTTGTCCACATGGAACTCATTGTTTTATTGCTGAAGTGTGATAATCCTGCCCTCACACTGTTTGGTTAAAAACAGGCAGAGTCTGTGTTCATATTCAGATGCTTTTTGCGTTTGGTTCCTACCTGTGAGGCCATGTCCACCAGCTGAGGCAGCTTCAGATATTTACCATCTCCCTCCTTCAGGAAGTCCAGTAAACTACCTGTCAAGAGATAACGAGACCACTGTCAGGCAGAGTCAGAGCATCCAAGATAAACAAAGCATCAACTGCACTCGAGGCAACACGACTGTTGGCAAAGCTCTCCGGAGGCTTTCTTCAGGCTTTACTGGCTCCTTCTACTTTAAATAACAGTTAACATCTTAGTTTCAACTGTTAAAGTGTACTCATTTATAATAGTGCAGGGTACAATTAGTTAATTAAAAGAGAATTGTGCAAGTCTGGTCGCTTTTCAGCCGTTTTGCTAACACTCCTCCTGGCCATGTGCATTTGTTTACAACGAAGCCAGCAAGAAATCAATCAATAGAGCGCTACATAACGTCATATCATATACAATGTTAAAACGTGTATATTTGTATAGTCTTGTCTGTCATAAACAAGAGATTACGGGTTATGGGGTGCGTTTGTGTCGTTGATCTTGCAAGGCTGTTTTTCAGCCAAGAGCTAGGTGGAAGGCAGAGAGCCTCCATTCTCCCTCTTAACAAGTTAAGTCATTTATTTAACCATCACAATTACTCCAAAGCTGTTTAATTAAAAGGTAGCATAACTAAGCTAAACATCCTGCATAGTTCCTCTTTAACAGCTCTCTTCTCAGTGGTTTCATTCAAACCTGGTGCATTGCCTGGTCTTTTTCCTCCAGAAGTCTCACATTTATTCCTATGTCATTATCTCATCTAAATGATGCCGTGCAGCTCCATGTAACATCTTAGTGTGAGGCTGTCAAACAACTTTAAATGAAAGCTGGCTCATTTTCACACTGCTGAGAACATGGGGCTGCGTTAATCTGTTGGCTAATTAACACAAGCACTTGAAGTGGGCGTTAAAACGGATTAGGATTTATTGTGTTTTACATCCGAACAGCCCAGTGGGACTTTTTTGGGGGGAAAACATCAAGAAGACCCTCTGAGGTCAGATTCCTGTCTGTGGAAAGTCAGAAGAACATGACCTCGACATCCAGGATGGCTGCACCACACATCAACAGAAGGTAAAACTGCAGTAAAACACTGTTTATTTGCACTGATTTCTGTGGCTCATTAACATCTGGGCATGTTGCCATGGTATTAATCTAGCAAACAATAACAACCAACAACCACACAAACAGCTGAGGTCAGGTTTAAGAAGGCAGTTCCTGGCGCAGCGTCATCCCACTCTGAGAACATCTACATCAGGTATTCTGTGGTTACATTTAATGTTTGAAGACCTATAGAGAGACTCAGCTTGGAAGAAAATAAAAATAGTAAAAGTCTGGTGTGTTTTCTACTTTTCAGTGAAGGTGAACAGGAAGTTTCAAGTCACCACATCAAACCTGTGATGAATGTGAAAACAGCCCCCTTGGTTTCAAAAGCTGAACGTACGTTGTTCTGCACAGTGAAGCTCAAACAACGAAGTGAAAGAGCAAGAAGCAAAAACATATTTTCAAGTGGAGGGGGGCTTTAAGGGAACAACAACAGTGCAGAACCAAACTCTTTTTCAGTGGGTTTATTCACAACTGATTTTGTTTGTGTGCGTGCGTCCTCACCTTTGCCCATAAACTCAGTAACGATGTAGATGGGCTCCTCGGACACCACGGCGTAAAGAGGCACCAGTTTGTCGTGTCGGAGCTTCTTCATGATCTGAGCCTCCTGCAGGAAGGCCTCCGGAGACATGGTGCCCGGCTTCAGGGTCTTGATCGCCACCTTGGTCGTCCCGTTCCACGTGCCTGAATGAAAAACACATGAATGAACTCTGGGTTTGTTATGTGAACCTCGGTCTGCACCAGCTGCCTGATTGTACGCCACAAGTTTGAGCTGAAAAGGCTCCCGTAGTTTGCTCCTGCAGCCGCGCTTCATTTGCAAAATCTGTTATTTGCAGAGAGTGGTAAATACAAATGATATAAAATTAAATTACCAGCGCTACAAATAACCCTTGTCCTTATGTACTGCGTTCAAGTTTAGCGTTATTTCTCAGAGTTTCATTTTTAATGAAAACGAACGCAGACTGTACTAGCTGAAAAATTAAACCATGTATCATTTCTGCTTCTGATCCGCACCAGTTTGTGTGAAAACACCCGAAAACTTCTTAATGATTCTTGTGGAACTGAAATGTTTCTATTCTCGATTCTCGATGTCAAACTCTAGTGTTTAATTGATACGATTAATAAAAGTGACATTATCTGGCCTCTGTATAGTTAGACGATCAGATGTGAAATGCCAACATTTGAGATTTTCATGTGGGAAAAAGTTTGGGAACCACTGATAAAGTCATTTCCAGTTTTCCACTTTGTAAAAGACTTTTCTCTCCCTGCTTTCAAGTGACCGACATGTGAATCCCAAAACCAACCAGTCAGTGATCACTGGCAGCGCTGCCTTGTGTAGAGAGCAGAGAGAGAGAGCGAGAGAGAACATGACAGCCACTTCCTGGTTGAGAGCCACTTACTCACGCCCTGCTTACATACAATGAGCTGAGGCAGGAGATCTGCTGCTTCCGTCACAAGGCCTGACCTTCATGAAAGAATCATACTGAACAAACTGCACGGACACACACTCACACGCCGGGAGATGAAAGTAGGGCAGTGATTACATCTAATGATAATATGAGGTGGACAGCGATAGGAGATACTGCACTGCCACAAGCGGACATTATTATTTATTTAAAAAATACAAACAGCACGTGAGCAGAGTAGAGGATTTTCGGTGTGGAGAGCAGTTAAAAAAAAACCATCAAGAACAAACAGAGCAGGGAGAGACGGAGAGGGATTCCTGGGATTGCACAGCGGAGGCTTGCAGGTCGAGGCTCGCTCCAGGCCACGCTTAATGAAAGACTGGCTGATGAAAGAAGAGTCGTGTTCGCTGAAAAGGGCCCCCGCCTCGCAACCAGGCTGGAGAACTGAAGCGTAGGAGGTGACCTGTGATTACTGAGCTGTGTGTGTGTCTGTGTCTGTGTGTGTCTGTGTGTGTGTGAGAGAGAAACCAACATCAATCAGTAATCAGCATTTACATCAGTATGTGGGCCACTGTGGCAGCGAGGCGAGCTCTTTACTGAGGTCACTTCCACTCCATTTTGTCCTAATGTGAGTCATTCTACAAACTAACCCGCTTCTCAGGCGGTCAATACATCCAGACCTTTATTCATTTTATTTTTTTGCATTCAATTTACAGTAGTTATAAATTATGCATAGCGGATGTTTTGTTTTTCCTATGTAAGCCCTAATGGCCATGTATGTATATGTATGTATGTATGCTTTATGATCCTGCTCTACATGCCATGGTTTTACTCTTTACTAATTCATGTGTGCGTTAGTGTTAAACACCACCAGGGCTACAGTGTTGATATGTTTGTGTTGTTAACATAGGATAGATGGTGCATGTACTGTATGTAGAGTGGATGCTGCGGACTAATCCCTGTGTATCCCGACAGGACCCGTCCTGCAGCCGCTCATCCCTCAACAGCTGCCGGAGAGTTTCTACCTACATCAGCAACAACATCAGGCCTCCGCACACTACTACACTACACTCTACGCTCACATGACTCGAGCCGTGTCCTCGTAACGGAGGCTTTTTGACGGATTTGACGGCGCTTAAACTCTCTTTCCTCCTCAGTTTGGACAGGGTGGGTCACACAGGAGCCCCTGACCCCTTTCACGGCCTGGTCACATGGTTTATTTCAGCAGAACTGCCACAATCAGTGGATCCTAAAGCTATAAGTATTTCATTCCTTTTCCTTTTTTTTTTAATACGCTTTCACATTTCACTTCTGCCTCTTCAATATGGAGATTCAATTCAATTTCTTTCTCCTCTATGACGTTTAAATTAAAAAGCGTGAAGCAATTTAAATATTTAAGCTTTAAATCTCTCGATTTTCTGACATTTTATAGATGAAGCCACTACTTTTTTTTCATTACCAATAAATCTTTTTTAATATCCTTTAGATTAATTAACTTCAGCTCAAAGCCCATTCAAGGAAAATAACGCAGTGTTGCCATGGGGACCACGTGCAAGCAGTCTTGATGGTGCTGACCTTTGAGGGCCCAGCTGTGTTCTACCATGTAATTTCATCCAACCTTCTTCTAATGAAGTATAAAAAGGCTCCACATTAAAAGATGCAGCGTGGTTTGCAGCCATTCATTAGACCGGAATGAACAGCACACACACGCATATATAATATATATATATATATATATATATATATACACACACACATACTCTGCTCTTCCTTAACTGCATTGACACGTTATCCAGTTGGTGTAAGACTGCAACTATTCTTGATGTCATGCTGACATCGAGAATAGTTGCTGAAACAGCTAAACTGAGGCCAAAAGTGGATATAAAGCGTGTGTTCAGAGGCCCAGAGGTTCTTTCTAAAGCACTTTACCAGACCATATGTGTGTGTGTTTAATATTGTGTGTACAGTTATTGGTCTCTTACCCATCCAGACTTCTCCGAAGCAGCCCTGGCCCAGTTTGACCTCCAGTCGGAGGGACTCTCGTGGGATTTCCCAGGCGTCCTTAGCCAGTCCCTGAGTCTGAGGCTTCACAGTGGGACACACAGTCGTCAGCCTGTAGCACAGACCATCAGCATGCTCTGCGTAGAAAAAGACACATGGAGGAGGAGGAAGAGCTTTAAGTTGAGGCCGATCACTGCTCCGTCTCTTATTTCATACGAGCAGCCTGTTAAACTAAAACTCGGTATGAGTCACGTTAAGTGCACACACACGCATAGTCCAGGAACAGGAAGCTGAGCCACTCTATAGCGAGAGGAGACTGCAGATGTGATGAATTAAATATTATGCTGCCACATGACAACTGTAGCACAGTGAAGCAAACACAGCGAGCTGCTGACCCATGCATGAGTCTGTCCTCTTAGAATTAAGTTTTAAGATTAATTTTCTAACTCTAGAGAAGAATTTCTAGTATTTCTCCTCAGTGATGTGACATGTGGTGAATTTAACAATGTCACTGAAGTTTCAGTAAAGAGCATAAAGATCAAGGTGCAGTTGGTGCCATCAAAGCCTCGTCACACAGAGTCAGACGAGAGCTGACAGCTGCTGCATTAACCATCTTGAGAAACGTCACTTGACTTCTGCACACAGAAAAAAACCCCCATCCCATTATAACTGTGACGCTTTACGGGTCATATACATACTGCATATGCTACCGACTGCTCCTGCACGACTTTTCAATTATTCTCGACTTCTGTTTGGACTTCAAAAGGCTATACTTAGATGGATATGAAGGAGAGAAGAGCTTTGAATGTAGCACCAGCACTGCAGTGGGTGAATTACATGAATTATGTGGAGACCAGAAATTAAATGTTAAAGGAGTCACATGACAAACATCCTCTTGTTTATGGATTCTGCTTCTAGCCTCTCTCTAGGTATTCCTGCACAGTTTTCAATAAACAGTTTGTCCTGCATGTGTTTACATCATCCAGACGCCTTCTTGTGACACACCACAGGGGGATTTTTAGTAAGAGCTGTCTGCCTCTACATGTAATACAGATTACAGTAGGCTTAAAGCTGCCTTTTTTTTCTTTTCTGACTTCTTTTTTTTTTCTTTTTTAATTCACGGCTCTTTTGGCTTAAATCTTACATGGTTTTGCTTTTTTTTGGCACTTGGTCATGAGCAGTGACCGTGTCAGTGAAGACACGGCTTGCAACAGAAGAGCAGAAAGGAGAAAATCCTCTGTTAAACATATTCAATAACACATCCCAGCAGCAGATCTGCAGCTGAATAATGCATCCTTCCTCTGCCAGCGCTCAACTCGTTGGCTGAAATATCAAATGAAACAAGAGCAAGGAGGAGGGAACTTCTTGTTCTGCAGAAAGCCTTCGAAAACACAGATCAAACCCCTGCTGTAAACATCAATTTGTCTAAATGCTAGCTACCCTGCATGCGGACGTGCTTGTGTACCTGTGTAGTGTTTCACCAGCTTCTGAAGCGTCTCAAACTGGGCACGAGTGGTGATGTAATAACCACCGTTGTCCAGCTTTCGGATCTTGTAGTGCTTGACGTTGTCTCCCTTCACCTCGTCCCAGTCGCGGATAGAAAGTGAGTAGGCCCCTTTAAAAAAAGACACAGTAACTTAAAACAAACTCAAAAAACAACTTTGGTTTATATAAATTCATATGGCATGTGAATGACATAGATTGACCTGGACCCTGGCATGCAATAACATACATAAAAAAAACATTTTCTCATATTAGAGCTACAGAGTCACCATTATTATTATTATCCTCATGTGTTGCTATCAAAGAATTAATCCCCTCACCTTTGGTCGTCTCACTCTCTCGTGCCAAGAAAGTGCCCCGCTGGTTCCCTGGAAGCAATAACAAACGCTCAGCGTCTTTGCGGCCCATTTTACCAAAGTACCATCTGTCAAAAGAAGAGACAGTCACACAGTCAGTCACAGATGGAGCCATTCGCCGTCAGACGCTGAACAACAAGTAGAACAAGATTTTCTTATTTGTGTAGTGAGAATATGATGGCTGGAAACTTTGTGTGTTTTTTTTTTTAATATGAAGAACTCTCATGATGCTGCCAAGATAAACATCAGAGGATATAAAATATATTGGATGTTCGTCGGCTGACATTAAACATCAGGCATTTTTATGAGGATCTTATGTGGTTACCTTCAAACCACTAAATAGCGTCAAATCTTATTCAGTATAATTTCAGTTTAATTCAGACCATACTCTTCTCATCAAGGCTTATTGCTCTCTTTGCTCCAGAGATCCATAAAAAAAGTTCATCACGATCACAATGAATAAATAAGCAAAAAAAAAACAAAAACACCACAAAACAAGAGCTCATGGCTGTAAACAATGTCAGAATCTAGCTTTTCTCTTCTAAAAGGAAACGCTGTCTATTTCCAGATATCCCTACAGGCCCTGTCATGTTGGAAACAAGCTGAACTGTCTCACCTCACGGGCATATTTTGTTTTCCAGACGAATGTGCGAAGGCCCCAGAAATCCTATCCTCCTATCCCTGTCAATAACTGGTACTCAACTGTTTCAGACTTGAGGCAAAGTTAACTTGAGGGATCACACAGTGTTTTCTTTTTTGATGAGCACTGTGTGTTGTATTAGTAAAATGTCCATCAGCCAATCAGAAACCAGGTCAAAACTGTCTAAAAGCAGCGCAGTCCCCGTAACATTTCTGTCACACCGGTTGAACAGCAATGGGCACGCCACCGGCTCTCATCAACAATAACAGGGCTCCATTGTTTTTAGACTCGCTGCCATGTGTGTGTATGTGTGTTGGGTTAGTCACAGTGTGTGACCGCCCAGCCGCATCACGTCGTCTTAATCAGAGGACGGTGAGAAACAGGAAAGGAATGAAAGAGCAGGGGATAAAATTATTGGAAGAAATGAAAAGGTTAGGAGGACGACAAGAGAAAGGAACAGGATGCAGTCGGAGAAAAGGGCAGCGAGTTCTTACTCTTCAGCCTGGATGGAGTCGGCGGGAGCCACGTAGTTACTGGGGATGTAACCTTTCTGTCCGGTGTTGATGGAGCGAGCCTCCCACCAGTCGCCTTCCCTAAAGAAGAGAGGTCGATTAGTAATCACAAGCACAAAAAAGCCAAACCGACAAAACACACCACTTCTGAAAAGATGGTTAAAAAAAAAAGTACAAAAGTACACAAGGATAAAGATTTGTTCACTGTTCAACCACATCAGGAGTCTGAGTCATCATTTTGGGGGGTGGGGTTTATAAACCATGTCAAGCAGTCCGCAAAGTGTTTCATAAGTAAAAGACACTGTTGGTACTGATGAATCAGTGTGTGTGTAATCCTCCCTTTTCATTGAAATACTGGACAACTTTAGAGGCAGCAGGTTTAAAGGGATAGTTCAACATTTTGGCAAATTGGCCCACTGCCACAATCCCTATAGTTTTGGGAGTAGGTTCATTACCTTTATATGTCGGTGCAAGCTATTTTTTAAGAACGGCGGAGCGAACGATCTCGTGGACAAGTTGTGACCTGCACATTCACCACGCTATGAGATAACATTGTAACGTTACGAGACGGAGTTGTTTTCGAGGTAAATTCATGCAAAACCGCTGATGCGTGTTCCCGTCGGGGGCAGTTTTTCAGCAAGCTGTCTCTGCATTTACCTCGAAAACAACTCAGCATTTTGGAGTTGTTGGATTGTGTATTTGATGAGTTTGATGAGGGAAACCAAGAAATCCCATTAGCCTCCGTAGCGTAGCTCTGAGCAGCTCGCGGCTCTCCTCTGCCGCTCTAAAAATAGCTTGCACCATCAAATAAAAGTAATGAACCTACTCCTAAGACTATAAGGATTATGGCAATGGGGCAAATTTGCCAAAATGTTGAACTATCCCTTTAAAACTGTCTCCTTGTGCCAGTTTCCTCCCATAGTTCACAGACATGCAGGTTAATTGGCGTCTCCTCAACTGCCAACACCAGTGAATGTGAGTGTGAATGTGAGTCCCGTGATTGGCCACCTGTCCAGGACACACCCTGTCTGCTGGATCGGCTCCCATGTGGCTCATTTCAATTAAACCATCTGAGCTGTTCAGACGAGAGATGGTTCATGTTGATAACTCACAGATTTCTGGCCTGAGCACAACAGCCAGGGGAACCGCTGTTTACATTGTGACCAAAGCATTTGGTCAACGTTATCTAATGTGTTTTTAACGTCTAATCTTAATCTAATCTTAATAAAGCAGCAGAATAATAAATACAATCTATCCCCCCGGAAACGTAGCAGAGCTCAATCAGCAGAAAGTGGAAAAGCTCACAGTAAGAAGTAGCTCAAAACATAACATTAACATAACACCACTTCTGTCAGGTACCCAATCAAATGGAAAAATATACTGTAAATCTGCTTGAATAGCTGGCACAGCATAACACAGAAATTACCGACTTCATACTGTGCTGGAAAATGTTTTGTGCTCCATTTCCACTTCCACAGTTCCTGGTGTGCTCTACAGGAGATATGTGGTTTTACATTCGGAGGAGGAGAAGGAGGAGGAGGAGGAACAGAGGTGAAGGGGAAATCTGTCTTCTGGCATTTCTTTCTTTCTTTTAAAACAGAGCAAATGTGTCCTCCTCCCATCTCTCCCCTGCAAGCAGATGGTAGCTTCATTCCTACAAAATGCAACGTGAACACGCCAGGCAGTGGCTGAAGTCGGTACATGATGAATGAGGGGAGGAGGGTTTGTGGAGCACTTGGAGCTCTGCCTAATTTCACACCTGTTTACACCTGGGACACGAGATGACGCTCTGCCAGTCGGCCCCAAGAAATGAGTGGGAAAGGAGAACTTTATTATAATTTCCTGACATTTCCTTTTTTTAACAGAACATCACTGAAGTTACTGCACTCTGTGGATAAAAGGATCCCAAAATTTGGATAAAGTGACATTGATCCCACGATGCAGAGAACATGATTTTGGCTTTGATTTCTATAACAACAGTTACTGCTAAATGGACAATAAATAAATAAATAAATAAATAAATAAATAAAGTGTTTTTAATGTAATTATTCTCTGAATAAGGAGGGAAATTGAAGAAAAAAAGAACATTGATGTAAAACTGGTAACTCTTTCCTATTTCCATTCTGTTAATAACTATGAATATAGATTCTGCAAATATTGAAAACACATGCATCTTAAGCGATTTAATAAATCCTGGAAAAGTGGTTCACTTCACGGTTTCCAAAATATTCTACTCTGAACTGGAGGACTGATTTGTGGCGGGAGAAAAACCATGGGAACGAAACAGATGGCCCATTAGAGGAACCCATTAACCCAGACAGATTTCAGCCTTAATATCAGACCTGAATACAATGTGGGATTAAACACACACACACACACACACACACACACACACACACTCGGATGGAAGGTCACTGCACAAACACATCCACGCAGCTGGAGTTGGGCAGCGTAAAAAAAAGCAAAATGCACTCACGTGTTGTTGATAATCTGGAAGCGATCCCCTTTTTTGAACGACAGATCATCCGACGTCCTCGCTTCGTAGTCGTACAGCGCCACGAAAAATGTCACACCACCTGAAAGTCAAAGAAGCTCAACCTTAGGGGTGCAAACATAAGACAGCTCTGTAAAAACACATGTGATTCCTTGACTCAACACAACGACAACATCCTCATTTTGTTTCTCCTATTTATATATTATATCTTGCATCAAAATACAAGTCTGTATCACAGAGGACTGACTGTGTTTCCCTTGATGTCTCATTTGCTGCATGAAAAATACGAGCAGCTCAACCAGCATGGATTTATTTCAAGAACACATCTGGGAAAACTATTTTTTCCTCCGTGAATCTCAACCTCAGTGGTGTCGCTTCGAATCAGCGGCTGAACCCGGTGTGTGTATCACTGAGTGCACCCTTTGGTCTGGAGCGACGGAGCACACAGGGACAATAGCACTGGGATCATGTGTTTATCTTGAGGAGGAAATTGAACGGGCCGGATTAGATCTTGCAGGAGCCCCTCTGCGGGATTATCCTCCTTTAAAGAGTGAGACAGGGACTGATGGATGGATGAGTGTGTGTGTGTGTTTAGTGGAAACATCACTTGTGTGTGTTGTGCACATTCGCTGCATGATTTTCCCCTCCAATCTGTGATGATACTAACAACCTGGACTTGTATGAGATTAGTTTTCCTGTCACTACGGATCACAGCTTCATCTTTGAAAATCCTGAAACATCAAAAGTCAGACTTCCGTGTGAAATAAGAAGCTCCGCCTTTAACCCGGCACAAAGATCAACACAGGTTTCTTTGCTAAGTTTCAGACCAACACGTTTTAAAAGTGAGGTGTGGTCAGGCACGCTGTCTGCACACTGTAATCTTGAGGCGGCAGGAAGTGAAGCACGACTGACCTGCAAAAGCAAAGTGGTGCAGTGTTTCTCTGTTATTTTAAGAGCAATTTGTCAAGACAGTAGCATGCACCTACATAGAGGTGCACACACTCTGCCTGTTATGCACAAGAGGAGAAATGTGGCTGTATGTTGAGATCAGTCAGGGGGAAAGGTACAACTCAGCCTCAGACAGTCGGAGGCTCTTGCACGAGGCTCTGCAGAGAAGCTCCTTTCTCTTACTACCTGCTTAAATCCTGCACCGTTTTCCATTCATCACCTCAATTTGTCCAGTTCCATCATGTGTATTAAAGATTTACTCATACTTGTCGTCCAACAACATTAAATATTTGCACTTGGTGCTGTTAATGCAACCAGGCGCTGGTGTGTCCTGCTCTTTAAAGAGAATGGGAGACACCACAGCGATTGGTTAATTAGACGTTAAACCAAAAACACTCTCAACATGAATAATTAAGAGATTATATACAAACACTTTGAACCATGTGCCTGGAGCATCTAAATTATTGGATCATTAAAACGGAGCTACATTTAAAAAGGTGCAAAACTGAGGTCACTGTATTCAGTATGTGCGTGCGTGTGAGTAATTGTGTCCTGTGGCTCAGGAGACGCCATGCCTGCTGCACTGCTTCCCATATCACACTTCTATTTCGGGTTTCTGGTCGACCTTGATGTTTTCGCTGACTTATTTCAAATGTCTAATTTACATAACATCTGCTGCTCATAACGTCCTGCGCATAACAAAAGGTTCAGTTGAGTTTATTCTATAGCTGTAAACTCATTTGCACACAGAGGCAGAAACTAATCTCAGATGTATTTGGTTCTATTTAGATGATTAAATTCATATCTCTGCGCTTGTGTTTCTTCTTTCACGGGGCTTTGGGACTCAAACTTGTATGAATTTATTTGAATAATAAAAAGGAGTTTCATTCATGTTGAGAAACTTCCAAAGCCCGGACTCACTGTTCCTCTGTGTTCCCCTTTAAAAACCTCAGATCCTCTCATCAGACTGACCTGTGATGACGCCGGGGAAGGGGCTGCTCACGGCCACTGAGGTGAAGGAGGTGGAGGCGCCGCCGAAGGGCGTCATGATCGAAGACGCCCCGCCGAAGGGCGTGAGGGAGGCGGCGTGGCTGTTGTAGCTGTTGTTGTGTGTCTTCATAGCCGGGGAATGACCCATCAGGGTGGGGTCGGGCCCGTAGTGGCCCAGGTGGGCGTTAACCGGCGTGGCATTTGTGTTGTCGGGTCGATACTTCAGCGCCGGTCCCTTGTCTTCTTTACTCCTGACACAACCCATCGTCAAGCCTGAAAGACAGAGGAGGATCCACTTCAACAACCTGGTTGTACTCGCACGTCTACTGACACACATACAGTATCTGAGACTGTCAGTGCATGACGTGAGCGGCCAGTGACTAATATGTGACTTTCTGTACAAAACTACATCAACTATAAAAGAAACCTGAGATAGAATATAAACAAATATTGGTATAACACTTTATAATAAGTACACGCTATTAAGCATTAGTTAAGCATTAATAAATACTGAAATATTCATTTAAACGCATGAATACTCATTAGTATCTAGTTTATAAATACAGTTAGTGCTTATCAATGATTAAACATTTGAACTGTGTTTATTAACTACATGCTAATGAGTATTCATGTGTTATAAATGATGAAGTCAGTATTAAATGGACATGTAATAGGTCTCCTGGCTTAAAACTACATGTAGTGTTGCCCCAATAGGAACTATAACAGAGACAAACTTTCTTGAATCAATCAGACAATAAGACAAAAATCAGATGGAAAGAATCCGAAAGGGATATTTTGAGAACTAAGGTGTAGGTGAAAAATAAGTCGATTTAAATCATCTAAAACTCAACATGATGCTACACAAAAATGTCAACCAACCAACCAACATACAGACATCACAGTAGTGTTGAAGGATCACACACTGAACAATTGTTAGACCGGGCCATGATACGGTAAGTGATGCGTTCAGTCTCCTCCGTACTTGCATGGAATAAACAATGCTTCAATGACCGTCAGTGGTTGGAGTGTATGTGTGCATGAGTGTTAGAGGTGGGAACTAGCCCATGATGATGAGGGCATCATGATACAGCAATATTCAATACGTAGCAAAACAATAATCTATGACAAGTAACAACATCTTTAAAGGGACTACGAGGAGTTTCCTAAAGCGTGTTTTCACACACTACATTTCCCATGAGCCTCCGTGCGGACGGTGAAATTCTTGGGCCGGCACAAGACGGAAGAAAGCATTTGCCAAGAATGTTTTCATTAATCAAAAATGAAAGTCGGAGGTTCGAAGACGATCAGATATCGTCGTAGTTCCGACCATAAACAGCGTTTCAGCAGAGTTATTCCAATGACCCGCCGGGCAACGTCTGGGAAACCGAAACTAGGAAATGCTGGGCGAGCCGACCACTACATAATAATATCAAAATAACTATAAAGACAAAACAATATATTTATTAAAAACAGACCCATTAACAAGTGGGTAACGTAGATTCATCCACATTAATATGAGACTCTTTTATAACCAAAAGCAAACTCATCAGGGTCTCTAACTGATGATGATGAAGAAGAGGAACCCATACAAAAAGGTTCAACGCAGTATTTATATGACGAGGTCAGAGAACTTGTGACAACCTGTCCATGTGCACTTGTGTCATCGTTTCAGTGGAAAACAGCCATGTCACACGAGTTTATCAGCCGCACCAGAATGAATAGGAACTAAACAAAACAGTAACTGGCAACAGAAACTACAACTATGCCCGATCTCATGCTTGGTCATGAGACAGAGATTGTGTCAGAATTTGCAGAGAAATAACTATGATATTGTTCATACTAGCCTGGAGCTTTTTGGAGGGTCTTGGTTGGCATAACTGCAAACCCAGACAAACAAAGACCAAAAGCCAAACCGGTGACCTCACGCGACCTCACATGACTCACAAGTCCCAACAAAAGCTCGTCAAGCCGGCCGAGGTAGAAACTGGATCGTATTTCAGCCTATGGCCATGTCAACTCTCTCCCCTGTGATCACACTATCACTGACACAGTTTTGAGCGGGACGAAAAGCCCTGCGGCGTCAAGAGTTGGTGCTTTCCCTCATGAGCTGCCTGATAAATGAAAACCCTGTGTGTGTGTGTGTGTGTGTGTGTGTGTGTGTGTGTGTGTGTGTGTTGTCATGAGCTCACAGTGTCATCTACAGTAGCTGCTCTTTACTCATTGTTCTGTCACCTCTGGCCTCGGTGTCAAGCACCTCCGTGCCTGTGTGTGTGTGTCTGTACACTGACTGTACACAATAAAACAAGCTGCCACTGCAAATCAGATGAACGCCGATCGGTGACTCACATCCTGGCATGCGTAAAAGAAAATTACAACACAGTTTCAGTTCAAACGTCCGTCAGTGACAGGTTGCATACTGGTGTTTGCACCTCTGAATAACTGAATAACAGTGGTGTGTGTGTGTGCTCCTGTCATTGGTGGATCGACAGCCACACACACACACACACACACACACACAAAAAGAAAAGCAAAGCAAAGACAGAGAGGAGAAGAGGAGTTGACAGCCTCTATGCTCTAGTGGCCCACACAGCAGCTCTGCTTACAGTGTCAATAACTAACTGGATACCACCGCTGCACTGGAGCTTCAGTCTAGTTCCTCAGTGTTGCTTTGGATTGAAGCCTTTGGCGGATGAGAAAATGTAAAAGTATCAATGATGCAACTCAATCTCATATCAACACTTAATTGATAATGATGACAATAATCTAAAGTTACAGCCCTAAACCATATTATATATTTTTTTCATCTTGCAGCTCTTTAAATCAATATTAATAAGTTGCATCTCCGGGTCAATAGACACATTCAGAAGCTAATAGACCAGTGGTTCCCACACTTCTCCATGCCAAGGCCTCTGAATAGCACAAGCTTCAGGCCAGGACTCATTCTCCAAACTCCTTGTCAATACTACAACAAAAGACAATTTCTCATTATATTTTCTAATATTCAATAATATAACATTTACGCTTGCAACAGTTTGGTCTTCTCCTTCTCAAAAGTGTTTATTTCTGTCGCAGCAGTTGGCTACATGCTAGCAAATGAGCTATTTCAGAGACAGAGCAGCTCGGTGACGGGCGCAGGCACCAGGCCAACACCAGTTTACAACATGATGAATGATGTTTGACTGCAGGCCATAGAAAGAGGAACATGGCAAATGTGAAATACATTTTATAACAGTGCTCATAAAATAAAAGTTGTATTCGTTTTCTTTTTTTTTTAGCGTCCACTTTGAGAACCATGACTACACAACAACAACTTGCGGCCTCATTTGTTACGTTTCTATTCCTACTCATACTGTTCTTGAATCTACTACCTCTTTCATTTCTACTGTCTGTCTTGCTGTGACAATCCTGTCACTTTGATGTGACAAGTTTAAGATTTGAGCAAGAAATTTTATCTGCTTCTCTTCCACAACCAGAACCAACGATATATATAAAAAATTATAATCCAAAAGAAGCGAGGTGACTTCCTTCTCTCTATGAATTGCTGAGGTTTTATTGATTTGATTTTTTTCCACCAAACTGAAAATAAAATCAACTCCTCCGGCGAGGAAAACAATTCATTACTGTCGACCGTCTGTGTGGCCTCGGCTGGTGAAGGGCAGAACTACAACTAAACCTAATGAGGGTCAACAATCAATCTATAGATCTACTTATTTCAGAAGGATGGTGAATCGACGTCCTGGTGTGAACAAACGGTATCGACTGAAAGCCGAAGCTGAAGCAGCAGAAACGGGCGGTAAGATGAACGATGGTGAGAGCAGGATGAATGGAGATGGATCATTTTGAAGAACAAAAGGACGAGTTTAAAGAGCAGTAAGGACAGAGTGAGACAGACCGGTGCTGAACATCGTCTCACAGTCGATCACTGTTTGTCTTTTTGAGTTAAGCTCTGTGATTAGAAGGGCAGCATCTTGCCAGTGTCTAAATACCAGATACCAAATGTACCAGAAAAATGTCATCAGAAAATAGTGATGGGAGTGGCCAATGTTTATCTGTTATGTGACATATTGTCCTGACTCAGAGGAGAAGCTGGTGCTTTTTCCTCTTTTTGGGGGGACATGACTCTGCCGAGATGCCAGAGGGAGCATGCATGTTCAATTTGCCAGATGGACCCCCCCTGGAACTCCAAAAGCATTTTGATAACTCTGAAAATTCTCCAAACCCTTCCTTAGCATGACGGTGAGTAGAAAATTGGTGAATTATCGATTTTGGGTGAAGTATCCCTTTAAGGTTTAGTGAGCAAAAATGTAATTTTTTTTTTGTGAGTATGAAATATTTCTTGGTTTCCTTTACACAAAAGACCAACAAACAACAGAAAAAAAACATTGGTACCAGCATCGGCCAAATTGTTATTTTAAACATCTGTATCGGCCCAGGATTTCATAATCGTTTCATCCCTAATGAAATCCAAGCCAACTAATGCATTACATTCTCAGTACAACTAGTCCAGTTCGACATATTAAAGCACAGTCCTCCTCCACATTCAGAGGAGCCATAAGCAGCATGTGTGCAGGGAAACTCTTCAGCTGCTGGGAGTGATGTGGTTCAGATAAAACTACAACAATATAGTCCAGTTAAGTTTCTTTCCTTCTCTTGAGTACACACAATTAATCACTGGTTTACTTCAGTTGAACACAAACAACAACATGAGTGTTTGTGTTCGTGAAATCTGAAACAAACCACTGCAGGTTTAGGTCTGCGAGACGCATGCACAGATTTTTTTTTTGCACATGTCCAGAGGTAAAGGACACATGAGAGAAATTTCACACACAACGAAAGTGAAACAAAAGAAAGATGCAGCTCAAAAATCTCAGCGATAAATAGAATTAAAAAGAAAACTGCAAGAAAAAATAAAATGATTAGAAATGTGGGCGTACTAGTTTTTTCAGGGGTATTATGAAGCTCTACAAAACAATAAGTTTATCATATTCTCTCTTTAGAAATGCCAAAATTTGGTGCTTTATCAAGAAAACAATCATTAGGTCCATCAGTAATAGAAATACCTGTTTTGCTGCTGCACTGACATGTAGTCGGACCTTCCTGATGCTCATCGCATCATGCTATGTGTTTACAAACTAAACCATGAAATGAAAACATCACGGCGTCCTGAACCTCTCACAACATCAGAGGAGAAGCCAACGTAAACACATCCGTTACCTTTGACCTTTTTCCTGTCGCACGTCAACCAGTGCGTGTTTCCAAACGTCCAGAACACTTAGCGCCTGACCCTTAAGCTAATGCTACGGCAAACTGACGGCTGACCTGAAAGAAAACACGGTGTAAGAGTGTCAATGTAGACTAAGTAGGGTATCAATGGTTCAAATCCTCTGCTGTGCCCTGGCAGTAAACACCGCTGACCGGGGCTAATCCTGAAGAAACCAGACTGTACCAACAGATGCTGTTACAACCAGCTGCTGACTCAGGTTTAGTCTGACGGTAAATGTAGAGTGTCTGCTTTAAAAGGTGAAGCCAACCATCATAGTTAACCACAATAAATATGGGGAGTGATAACTAGCAGCTGATTGAAGCACTTTGCTGAGTCTGTGATGTAATTTTAAGGAAATCTTTAAGAAAGACGAAAAAAAAAGGAAGGAAAAACGAACCCCTTTCCTTAATAATTGGCAACTTTTCCGTTTTACACTATTACACACCCGGAGGATTTGCTCCTAAAATGTCCATGAATAGATCACAAGCCTCAGCGAGCCCACAGGGTTGGCACATGATTTGGCTTGTCAGACTCGTTCAGCGCCCACAAAGTTTCCCTTTGGATCCCCCTCTTCTACTTCTTCTTTGGCACAAAATAGAAAATATGGCCTACAGGAAATCTGGAATTAATCTAGGGGATATCGTTTTAAAATGTGATTTAATGCTAGCTCAAAACGGACAGCCTTAATATTAAGGACCAAGACGGTTTTGTTTTTAATTATACGATTCACTTTTCTTGCTGCTTCACAAACCAAACAGCTCGTTCTTCAAGGGATAAAGGAGAGGAGTTGGGTCTAACATTTGGATGCTGCTCATATTCAACTGTAAAAAACCACGTCTATACCTGATCCTAAGAAAACACCTATTTTTTCAACCCTCCATCCATATTCTAGTGGTTATTTACAAATAAATTCATGGGGGGAGATTTTAAACGACAAAACATTTTTATGTAACAAGCTTTCGCACCACCCGTGAAGAAACCCCCGGCGCTCCCTGGCTAATACCACAGAGAAAAGCCTTTTGCTTTCCCTTTTCATTCAGCCCCATCTACCTTTTGTTATGGACAAAGAGAAAGTACCTTGTGATGCTCCCCCCACCGCCTCACAATGCCCTCAACTATATACGATCCCATACACATGCTAACACTGAGCAACACAAATGCTAATAAGGGCACAGACACATACTGTCCTACAGCAGCACAGCCAAAAGCTCCAACCATCAAACAAACCAAGTGGTCCAATTAAATATTCAAAAACCACCAGATGCTTCTACACACAGGGATGGACTCAGTCACAACCACAGCTGGGACGAATGGACAGTTAAAGCGCTGCAGCAAACTAAATAAAACCATTGTAATATTCAACATATATGGGTGATTGAACCAAAAATGCTTCACTGGACACATTTATAGCGTGGAGGTTCACCACACCATCCCTGTCCTGGTTTGTATATGGAGCTGCTATCAAGTCCTTCAGTGTGATTTATAACAGTCCTGAGACGACACGTAAAGAAAAATCTTCCGTGAAATACATTACACTGAGAAACAAGACAGGGAATATTTGTGGCCGGGGGAATTTATAAACCCCCCAGTGTTTGTTTCTCCTGTGACAAATTTACCAAAACTAATGACGGCTCAAATCGACTTCACAGCAAATTAAATTACAGGCAGATTATTGTATCCTCTCTCAGATGGTTTCCTAAATGAGGCTGTTACATCCACAACGAGATTAGCTGGAAGAAATGTGCCATTCTTCTGGCGGCTCCTAAAGGAACCCAGTAAATACCAACCGGGGCCCCTGCAGAGAGGTCGGGTCGAGGATCTGTAGCCAGACCCCAGAGGTCGGCGAAACAGTTTGATATAGTTTTTACTCGACTACAAAAGCAAAACTGTATCAAATCATCTCTGGATCCGACTGAAACGTTAAACTATCTTGACAATCTGGCGTAGAAATGAAAGTAAATTCATGAGTGGGTGCTTTCCTCCCAGGCGTACAGTACAGGAGCACACAAAAGGCGCTGGTATGTGTGCACACAAAATACTGGATCCAGACCCTGTCCAAGGACATGTGACATGCGAGGCCATGTGCCAGACTGCCAGTGATGCCGTGTCAGATTAAGGAGACAGACTGCTGCTTCCCACAGGGCTGAATACAAACAATGCTGGAGAGTGGCAGGAGGAAAAAAAAACCTTGGCTGTAGCTCGCATGCAGGCGACGTTCAGGAAAAACAATCTCCTCAGCGCTCCACGTTATCATGCCAAGCGGTTGGCGGCGGCGCTGCACTTATTTGTAAGGAGAGGAGTTTACAGGCTCGACACTGTACAAGAATCAGCAGGTTTATGTGTACAACTCGGTTGTACAGTTATAATTAGAGATCTATACATGCGTGTACCGACAGAACGACACCTTTAACAGAAGGAAAACTGTAGGACAAAGTTGATTAAACTTCCAAGAATCCAAGAGGAACAGTTGCAAGTGACGAAATCAGAGGAAATATGAGAAAATGCCACAGAAAAGTGTGGCAGCACAACAACAATGTATATACAGTATCTCTGATGAACACTCTTCCATCAGAGCCTCTTCTATATTTAGCATCGATGTCGGCCAAGTTTTGTGTTATTATTTGAGGTTATTTTTAATCGAGGAAATTCCAGAGTTTCCACTCTCATGAATCGTCCGAGTGGACTTCTGATGGCGAGGGTACAGTAGGAGATACAGTAAAAAAAAGAAAATGCTTGCTTGAAAAAGTTTGTGTGACACATGCACTCCCACAACATGAAGTGTGACGCAGCTCTGAGCTCCCGCTGCCGTTCTGACTAATCAGATAAGATGAAACTGTGGCGAGATCTGGGAGAGGCCCTTCGACCTTTGAGCCTCTGCCTTGCGTAACCTTTGCAGTCACTTGGGACACAATGGTGACGCATACTGGTCTTTTTACAGGATGTATACTTACTCAGAAACTAAAAGCACAGGAATAGAGGTTTTTTTTCTCCTCCTAATAAAATAAGTGGGGATGAGAATGAAACATCACCAACGAAAATGTGTCTGTTTGAGAAGCTGTTACTGTTTTTAAGAAAAAGTTCCTTGGCTGCTTGATGAAATTCAGCTTTTGACAAGTTCGCCTTCTTTTGTCTGAGAGTAACGTCCATCCAGATTTTAGAGTGAAGGCAACATATCTGCACTACTCAAGTGGCTCCATTGATTGTATCTCATGTAGGACTGACACATTCAGTCGACTGATTGGTGAGTTGATAAGACAATCGACAGGAAAATAACCAGCAACCGTTCTGACCATCAACAGGAAATGGTATAAAAATGATAATCATCAGATGTTCTCTAGCTGCAGCCTCTGAAATGAGACAATCTGCTGAGCTTTGGACAAAACATAAAGACTTAAACAAGTCACTGTGGCCTCTGAGACGCAACAGTGGTAATGTTTTACTATAGATTTACAATTAATCAACAGATGTAATCAATATGGAAAATAATTGTTAGTCTCAGTTCTAATTTCATCGTCGTCCCACCAGCAGCTGAAGCAACACAGACTCTCACATCCTTTACACGCAGGAGGACTATATTTGGTCTGAACACCCACTAAGGTTCTTGAACCTCCGACCGTATCCTCCATCGCAGTGAGATGTGGTCAGGGCTGCGACCACACCCAGCTGTGTTGTTGCGTGATACTCCACTGGCGCACGGCGTTGCTGTTAAAACAGGGGGGGAGGAAGAAGAAGCACGCCGGCATGGAGGAGCAAATTATTATAGACGGGCTTCGGAAATTTTAATGAAGTCTAGAAATCCATGTTTAATTTTCCAGTGACATGAACCAGAGAAAAGCTGCGAATCAAGCCTCATGTTTGAGAAGCTGAAAATCACATTTTCTTCTTGAGAAATGAGTTAAACAGTTCAAACACGACTACAGCGTTGTCACTTTGTCTTCCATTGATCATCAGCACATCATAAAGGCTGCGAATGAGTCTCGGCAAGCATCTCAAGTGTTTTCGACATGGCTTGTGCGATGACTTCCAGCAAACTGCTCATGCTTTGAAAGATCAATCCCGGTGCAGAAGCCTGAAAAAGTTGAGGGACTGACTGGCTCTGTAAACACTCACTGGCCCACAATCGCCATCACAGAGAGAGATGATGATGATGATGAAGGTACCAGGGGCTGGAAAACCATTACTGAAGCGTAACTCAGTAATTGCCCTGGCACACTCTCTGAGGCGCAGCTCGGTCTTATCTTCAGGGCAGCCTGCCATCTCTGCCAATCACAGCGAGTGGAGGAGGAGGGAGGAGTGGGGGGGGGGGAGGCCGGCGGAGGGGGAACTTCCTTCCGCATCCATTCATGCCATTGAGGCCACCTGCTGTGCCTGTCAAAGGCTAGAGGGAGGGCTGGGATAGAGAAAGAGCCGTCGTTGGGAGCTATAAAACAAGAAGAGCTCTTCTTGTTCTCTGTGCCCACACGTCGCTCCGACTGTGTGGAAATTTTGAAATGTGAGAAATCGGAAATACACAACGTTTGTTCATTTTTCCCAACGTTTTGTTGAGTGTGTCACGTTGAGAGTTTGGCCTTTTTTTTCCTGCTGTGGATCGACAGCTCATTCAGCAGCCTTGAAAACAGTCAAACTGTAACGATACTGTAAGAGTCCTAATCGTGCAGTGAGGACACTCGACGGGTATGCAAAGGATCCTTCATGCCTCCAGTTAAACTCAAGTCCCTGAACCCCGGCCAACACCACCTGTTAGTGCTCCTCACTCCTCCGCCAAACAGCCCTCGCCATTCCAGCTGTGTGTGTCTGTGTGTGTGTGTGTGAAGGAGACACGACTGTCCAGCCAACTGGGGCTGTTCTAACAGAGGGATTACCATGGAGGAGGATTACTGTGGCACCGGAGTATATAAGCACACCAACAGACACATGCACAGTCAGGGACACTGTATAAACACACACACACACACACACAGACTGTAACACAACATTACAACAGTGCTCCTGCATTTTAAGCCCTGGAATAAAACACAGTTACTTGAAATTAGTGCAGCTTGCAGTTGCACCATCACAATAAAAGCATGCAAGTTGCAAACTGTCGACAAAAAGCTGTGACGTGATTTAAACTCTGCTGTAATATAATATGTCCTGCAATAAAGGCCCACTACAGCTGAGGCCTACAGCAGCTGATTGTGTGCGTGTGTGTGCAGTTGACTGGGTGAGGCAGACTGACTGAAAGCAAGAGGTTAAATTTAGTTATGTGAATGAAATCAAACACAAATCTGACCTGAAGCTACAAAACAAAACAAAAAAAGTGAGAGGTCTTGTTTCTCCTGTGTATTTTACAGACTAAAACTGATCCACTGCAGCTCAGTGCCTGGTCCAGGATCAGGACTAGGACTGGGACTGGGACGTTTGGTCTGAGTCTTTCCTCATTGTTGTCTTCTCGTCTTGGATTGTGCAAAAGCAAAAAAAAAAAACGACGACGACCCAGGCTTTAGACTTTAGTAACACACCGAGGAAACTCTCCTCTTCCTAACTTTCTCCCAGTGTCCCAGCAGCAGCACCAGGCCCACCAGGCTGCCTCCACTTCCAGAGACAAAATGTGACTTTTCCTTTTTCTCCTCCTCCTGCTGCTCCTCTCTGCCCCAGCAGCACTTCTTACCTTGAAAGCGACCTCAGCAGTGTTGTACTTCGGCTACATGCGTCCTGTGGGTCTTTTCCCCTGCACGTTTTTGTAATTTCACGTCGACAAATCCAAACAAAAACAAAAAAAGAAAAGAAAAAATGAGTGGGGGAAAAAGAAAACAGCAGGCACAAGCAGTCTCTCTCTCTCTCTCTCTCTGTGTCTAACGTGGAGCCTCAGTCTTCCCTCTGTCCCATACCGATTAACTACTTCACCAGCCCAAAGTCCTCCGCTGGGATCCTCTCTGCTCTTTAAGACCGAGGACACGCCGCCAGCTGACAAAGACCGACGCTTTAATATGGCGGGGCCACGGCCACGGCCACGCAAAAACTGTTAAAACATCCAAAAATCACCGCCCGCTGATAGGTCGGGGTTGCCCCTGAAAGACACACAACAATAGCCGGACGAGGACCGAGGAGCCGACGAGGCCAAAGAAGGAATCATGCTGCGTTCAGGCGCACAGATTAAACTCGGACTTTCGGCTTTCCCACCGTCAATTAGTCGCAAAACACTCAATTAACACACGATTTAAAGCTCGTTTTAAACAACTTAATGCCACACCGTGAATCTTGTCACTTAGTGGCACTGTTTTCCTTTCATAAAGCGCTGGAAAAGTGTAAATAAAAGTCTAGACCGAGTCTGCATAGCAGGAAATTGTGCTTTCTGTGTTTTGTTAATGATATTTTGACCCCTTTGATTTAACCTCTGAGTTTGTGAAGGGGCCCCTAAGCCCCAGTTTGAGAATTATTAATAACACACAGACTTATCACCATAAACAATAGCCTAAAGTATTTACTGTTTGTTGCTGCAGTCAACGTATAATCAATTAATAAAATAGTATTGAATGATTAAATACAAAATAACAAAACGCCCGTGTCCCAGAATCAAAACCAAAGTAATAAAGTTAGGCTACTAGTTTTGTTTGGTCATTGATATAGCCTATATAAAGTTAAACTTGTGTATAAAATGAGGCAATCGACATCGTTAGAGAAAGAAATAGGATAGGCGATTGAATGTTCAGCGCTCATACCGGCTTGAAGTATATTTTCCGATTACACTTGAACGTCTCGTCATCTCGTATTGAGAGGTTTTCCCGTGTGCCCAATATGGCCGACATCCCTGTCTCTGATAGAGGTGAAAATCCACCGTCTGACTCCGTAACAAACACACAAACCAGCCGCACTTTCTCTGAACCACTAAACCAAGTCATTAAACATATTTTTTCTTTGAGTTGTTTCATTCACTCTCACTCACCAACACCAACATGGGCCTGTTGTTTGTTCTTTGAACCTCATTCACAATGTGCAGGGATCTGGCGCCCTCTAGGTTTCATGAATGGGCTCACGTAGGCTTTAGGCTACTACTTCAGACTGAAGTTGAAGTAGGACTATGAGTGTTCAGATAAAAGACTCCTGTGTCACATATTGTAAAACAGTCTGTAGTTTACACATGACGAATAACAGATTTAACTTCCCATGGATTCAGTCCTATAGGATGAATTTAACAGGTCCTGTGTCTATTTTGGATAGTTAATTGATAGACCATAGGCCTAATAGAAGACCAGGATAAGACTTTTCTATGTCTTGTGATTTTTGAAATGTGATATTAGAAAAAGAAATCAGGTAGACCAGGTCTAAAGCTGCATGTTAAGAGACACAATACAGAGATTTTTTTTTAAGTGATTGTAAAGTGATTTGCTGACCCCTACTGACACTGACTGAGGCACTGCAAGCTTCCCCTGGGGGAGAGAAGAAAAGCTGCCCCCTGAAGGGAGGGCGGCACACACACACATACCACGGTCTAGTCTTTGTTTGGTATAAAAGCACCAGCTCTTACTTCGTTGTCCTCTTCAGTGAATGAAACTTAATTGTTCAGGGTCTTACTCCACATACAGTAGACAAACATCCATTCTCAGATAAAATTGTAGCCTATGTGCTTTGTCTGTAGATTATGAAGGGCTGATAAAACATGATTGAAAGGTCTCGTAGGGTAATGGATCATTGTATATTTGTTGGGTTAGTGGGGGTTATCAGGGAGTAGAGTTGTGGTGTGTCTATCTGTGGTTCCTGGCCTGGGGGTTGGGCGTCCACAAGGGGTCACAAGATCAACCTGAGAGTGATGCAAGATTATGGAAGATTTTATATTCTCATATAAAGACATAAAACCAAGAAATAAAGCGATTCACTATGTTGTAATAAATGACTGAATATGTCTTTTGTCCACACCCTCTCTGCGTATATGACTCTTTGAGCAGGATGACAGGATGTGTCTACGTACACATACGTACAAAGACTGAAGCCACCATTTTACATAGGAACATGATGACGTCCATGAAATATATAGGTATATGGAAGACACCGTACATTTCCAAATCAAAGCATTAAATACTTTTTTTTTTTTTTTTTTTTATGTGTGTGTGTGTGTGTGTGTGTATTTTTTGTACAGCACTATTATTTCTGTTTGATTCGTTTTCATTTGAGTACCTAAGATGTACAAATTCATATTCATTTGTCAGACATTTGCCTTTTTATCTAAACTCCTATTGATCTTTTACTTCTTCAGGGGTCTCCTCAATAAAACTATAAGAATTCAATTATTCTGTTCTGCTCATATCTTAGAGATATAATACAACAATCAATGACAAGGAGAGTAGGTATTTCAATGGGTTTAAATAAAAAAGAAAACTTGTATCCAGTGGCTTTTATGAATGAATCTTAAACCCCAAAATGCATCAGGGTATAGCCAACCATATCTCCAACCAGTTTGATTTTCACCTCATACCATCTTACAGTAATACTTATTATACAAGATACATTGTTCAATTTTGGCTTTAATAGGCCATATTTTAGGCTATATTTTATTTTATGCTCTATTTTGTAGGCTATATTTTATGCATAGGCTATATTTTTAAAGACAGTTCCCTGTTCATTGCATGTTTCAGACCGTGCTTGTTTACATCGTGACAACCATGTAGGTAAGAGGGTTTACTCATCTTTTCCTTCTCCCTGGTGTGTGGACTGTGACGGTGAATGAGCCTCAGCGGGGCTCGCATGTTTCCCTGCTCTCCTCATGATGGCGCCGTTTGCTCAGCCTTACCGATGCTGCTGCTGCGCCTCTTATCTGTTGCACTGGGCCTGATATTAGTAGTCTGCTCCAGTTCAAACATATGGGCTTTAAGTTGAGCTCTTCATAGCAATCGCGCCCCACGAAGACGGAGAGGAGGATGGGATATAGACCCCCCCCCTCCGGTGACAGCCTCTGTTCGTCATACTGCGTCAGAGTAAACAAAACGCTGACGTGAGTCTCTCTCCTCTTTGGCAAACTCTTCAATTGGCTGCTTGAGCTATAGGTGTGATTCAGAGCAAAACCAGAAAGGTGCGCTGACCTCCACTTGCTGATCTCAAATCAGGCCTCACACGCAGGCCCCCTCCTCCAAATTAAAAGTCTCCTATAACTTTGCTGTAAGACATTTTACATGCCATCAAAATGAATGTGAAGTTTTTGTTATACACTGTCTCTGTAGGCTATTATTCGCTTACAATAGAGAGGAGATTACAGAGGGTTGACTCAGCCCAGTAGTTCAAGTAGAGAAAGAAGTAGGCCCGACTTCCTCTTCTTGGGGTTAATTGGTTCTTCATATATAAGCTACAAGTATTTTCTCGGAATGTTTCGTTTGAAGGTATCAATCAGCGCATTATAGTGATCCAGACAATTTGAGAACAATGTTGGGGAAATGGGTGAATCGTTCATAAAGCCACGTAGGCTGATGGCTCTCTGAACCGGCATCCTGCGTCACCAGCCTGCGTTCAAATCAGATTACGTGCCTCGTTTGTTTCAACAATCTAACGGACAGGCCGCAGACTTAGTGCTGTCGTTGCATTGGCCATTAAAGCCACCACCACCTCTTAACCCCCTCTCCCCCCGCCCTCTCTCAAACCTCCCCGCGATGATATCCACCGAGCAATTATTGGAAATGATTAGGAAAAGTGACTGGAAAGTCAGAAAGCCGCAATCTGAGCTGATTCATTTCAGCACCGGACAGCTCCTGACTCCCAGGAGGCCTTGAACTTGGTCAGCGGAAGCCTGATCCACCACCAACCCCCCCATCCCCCCTTCCCACCAAAACCACCCCGGTCACATGAAACCACCACCAGCGAAGACGATCACTTCCCAGTTTAGTCATAATCATAAAAGCCTAATTGGACTTATTGATGACGTGTGGGGGCAGTGTCGGTCACGGTGACGGAAAGTAAATTTATTTGTATTGGTCCTGCGTGAAGTTCAAGAATTCGTGTGCATTTGCATTCACAACTATTTCTTTTCTTTTCTTTGCTTTCTTTCCTTTTTAAAGAAGAAAGTTTGGAAGTAAACTTCCATCATAGGTGGGGGGGGGGTGAGTCTGACAGATACATCGATGAGGAAGGAACTGTACTATTATATTCCGGGAGGAAGACTTGATGACGTCTATAGCATCCTTAATGTGACTTATTGGAGGGAGGAGGAGGAGGAGGGAGGAGGAGGAGGGGGGGGGGCATGGCTTACGATACATGGATAAAAATCCAAGGCAATCACAGCACAGGACAAAAGTTTAGAGCAACGATATGTAGGTAGACGAACATACAGCGGCGCCTTCCCACCGAGTTTTTTTGTTTGCCAGCGCGACCGGCCGAGTCTTATTAATTGTGCATAAAAGTGAGCTCGGCTGCACTGAGGGGAACATAAGGAGACGACGGAGGCGCTTCAGCCAGGAAAGAAGTGCCGTGAGAAAGATACCGTCTCTCTTTCTCTCTCTCTCTCTCTTTCATACACGCACACACACACACACACTACCACAGCCGCGCCCGGATCACATCCTACAGCACAGCGCTCTCCCTGCTCTCCTGCTATAGGTATGTGCTTTATCTGCGGATTGACTGAGAGCGAGATAAAGTAATGGAAATTATTCTTCTTTTTTTTAACCCCCCTTTCCTCTACACTGCATGGAGATCTGGTGTTTTTTTTGTTTTTGTTTTTTTTAATGACTTTGGCGCTGCATGCAAAAGGACTCTATGTGAATGCCACATTAAACTTTTACCAAACGGAAGGAATAAAACAGACCAATCTTTTCTCTTTTTTTTTCTCCCCTTGGTTGTTGTTGCTTTGAACAAACGGACGCTGCGTTTATCCAGTTAATTTAAAGAAGTTTATATTATTCGCTCCAGCTTTACCCTCCTCTTCTAGTTTGTAATAAGAGAAGTAGCAGAGCATGTGGATTTGATAGAACAAAGAGTGAGCATGGTGTTTCTGTAGGAGTGACTAACCTGTTTAATGTTTTGTTTTGTTTTCTTTTTTGTTTTCATTTTCTAACAGCATGGCCAGTTCGAGTAAAGCGACTTTAATCTTGCTCATCTACGGAATCTTAATGCACTACAGCGTCTTCTGCACACCTATCGGACTAAGTTACCCTAAGATTAGGTAGGTGTTTGCAGCTTCATGCAGCTTTATAACCTCATTGTTGTTTATCTATTTACCCATGCATCTGAAACTGTTTTTGTTCAATGGTGGCATTGCGTTGTGATTGACTATGAAGTTACTGCATTTGTACATTCTGTTTCGAATAACTGTGCGTAATTGCGCACGGACCCTGCGCGCAATTTTAAAATCAGGGAGTTGAGAAGGAATAACAAAAAGGGGGGAATATTATAACGCAAAGATGATAAAAATGCATATCTGGTGTTGTGGAAAATGGTTATGGAGATTGCGTGGAAGTGTCTGTCCGGTGGGACGGTTCACAGAACTCCCCTTATTAAAAATGAGAGTGCAGTCAATGCAATGGATAGCCCTGGGGATGACGGTGGACTGGCGTCACCAAGGAGAGGCGAGGCAACACGAATAGGAGAGCTCTATGCGTTTAAGATTTATTCTTCTTTTTCTGAGAAAAGCATATCCATAATTTGGGCGTGGTTCTGTCTTATTGATTCTAGTTTGTTTTTTTTCTTCTCCTCCTCTACTGATTGCAGCACTCTTGATAAAAAATGTTGGCTCCAGGTCTACGCTAAACACGCTGGTTTTCACACCCATTGTTTCCATCTCTAAATAATTAATGAGTCTGTAGCCTGCGTTCAGAGCAGAAGCACCAGGTTGGAATTAAGAACATATTTCCCCGATTAAATAATGAATTTAAATATATAAAAAATAAACTGTGCGTATTTGACACATTTTAAAACATTATTATTATTATTATCATTAATGCTTAATATATAAATATATATTTTAAAAAATCGTTTTCTGCTTTTATCTATAAACACCCTCAGGATTTCGTTTTCTTTGCCCGGTCTCTAAAGCTTTTTAACCTCCCACTGATTTTTTAGCAGCAGATGCAGACATTCTTTCACTCCTGCGTCCCACTTGTGCACAGATCAGATTTGTGATGAATGCTGCTCCTCTTCTGCAGACTTGAAAACGACGCCTTCGATGAGGATGGGAATTCATTATCCGACATGGGATTTGATAGCGACCAGATTGCTATACGAAGCCCACCATCCCTAAACGACGACGATTACACTCTATACTACCCACCAGAGAAGAGGTAAACGTGCTCCCACCTCCACCTCCACCACCTCCACAGCTTTAGAGCCTTTACAGAATTGAATCCCATTCTGATTCTGACTTTTTTGCGCTAATGTTTGCTTGCTTTGTTTTTTTTCCCAGAGTTCCTCATGTTATTTGTTCTGTGTTATTTTCATACCGAGTAGCCTAAAATGTTGATTCAAATACTGTCTAGGATATGTATAAATATATATTTAAAAAAGGGTCGGCACATAACGGAAGGATGCAGCCTGTGTGTAAAAAAAAAAAAAAAAAAAAAAAAAAAAAGGCTCTGAGGCTGCGATTAAATGCACCTGATGTGATATTGGAGCTGAGGGGTGGGTGGGGACATTTTAGGCTACTTCTGATCATTTTTGTCTGCGCTTTTTTTTTTAGTCACTGATGATCTATGTGTTTTTTGGCGTTTTATCATCTCAGACCAGAAAGGCATGCTGAGGAAGAATTAGATAGAGCCTTGAGGGAGATCCTGGGTCAGTTAACAGCGAGACATTATCTGCATTCTCTGATGACAATTCGTGCAGGGTAAGGGCATTTCTTATAAGCGTTCACCTGCAGCCATCTTTTCTTTTCTTTTTTTTAATATATATTTTTATTTCTATTGTTCATCCGCTGCACAAGTTCAGGCTTCTGCATCACTGTCATTTTATGTGCGTGTTTGTTTCATTTGTATCTCTTCATGTTAAAAAAAAAAAAAAAAAACTACGTGTAGACATTTTCATTACACCTTCTTGTGTTGTGTTTCTTTGTTGTGGCGTGGCACTGCGTTCATGATTAACGAATGAGGGTCAGTTTCCTGAGACTAAAATACACTGCGATTTATTTACTATATAATCAATCGATAAATTGATTTTTTGTTGTTGTTATGGTTTGCCGGGGCACTGTTGAAAAATCCTGCGTCACATTATGCAATGGGCTCTGAATGAATTATTTATAACTTTTCCAAAACGCTTAAATCACTGTTTCTTTTACACTGTCTTTGCTTGCCGCCTTGATTTCAAACGAAAAAAACGGGATGAAAGGCCCATAGATCCATTATTAATGGATGCAGGCAACTTTGAATTGTGGCAAGAAGAGGAAGAAGATGATGAAGAAGAGATTATCAAAGCAGATGTGAAATAAGAAAGAGCAGGGATCTGTTGAGAGGAGGAAGTGTGCAGCTTTATCTCATGTTTTAAATCGTGTTTTTTTGTTTGTTTGTTTCTTGTTTTTGCAGTGAAGAGAACAGCATGGAGGACGAGACAGAGCCCTTATCCAAAAGACATTCAGATGGGATCTTCACCGACAGCTACAGTCGCTATAGAAAGCAGAAGGCCGTGAAGAAATACCTGGCAGCGGTTCTGGGACGAAGGTACAGACAGAGAGTTAGGAACAAAGGACGTCGACTGGCCTATTTGTAGCGTTGTTCAAGCGCCCAAACTGAACCTCCTGTGTATATACATCCAGTCGTTAAATCAAAGTCATTCAGATATATCTGACCAACCAGTGGATTGCGCCTGTGTTCTTTCAACATGTATTTATGTATGAAGTAAAGCCATTAAAATGAATATTTTAATAATAATATCGTTTTTTTTTCTTTTTGTACAAAAGCACTTGATACCGCACAGTTATACTTTGTGGACCAATATTTTATTTTCATGTTCAGATGTTGAAAACAAAACAAAATGACTAAAAAAAAAAAAAAAAAAGAGAGAGAGAAAAAAAAGAATTAGAAAAAAAAGATAATTGTGCACCTTCAACGTTATGCGCTTGAAATCTTTAAAGGTCATCTACATATGCAGAAAATAAATAGATTTTAAAAAGACAATCAAAGTATTGAATGTTATACTTATTTTTGTAACCAACGTTCTATTTTTTTAGTGTTGTTTGTTTTCCAAAACAGGCCCAAAGAAGCAGTGAGCATGCTATGTGAGGCATATCCGGCTTATCCTATAGATGATAGATGTTGCCCTTGTCCACCCTTCTCCACGCTCCCTTAATGGGAGCTCTGTGGGTTTGTATGGCTTGCTGCCCCCCTCCAAGGGAATTCAGATGGCTTTTGTTGTACAGCCTCTCATTTGGTGGATAACTGATTGACTTACACACTCATTCATGTAACTGGTGGTGGTGGTAAAAAAAAAAAAAAACAATGGAGGAGAAAAAAAAATCTAAATCCAACCCTTCTTTTTAAAAAAGAAATTTCATTGCAGGCTTTTTTGCAAGGGCATCAAAGATAAAGGAAGCACTCAAGTTGCTGTTCACAGTATGCGGCACTACACTGCTTGCTCACTTGCCTCAAAGTCATCCACTGTAGGAGATCAATCGTGCTCGACAGGACTGTGTAAAGAATGTCCCATAATGTGTGTGTTTTGTACAGTATCGAAACGACACAGTGCACATACTCATCATCATCATCATCATCATCATCATCATCATCATCTCAATGTTGTCTGTGTTCAGTCAACAGAACTATCTGGAAGAATGTGCTTCAACTGTTGATTGTATTTTTGGGCAGCACTACTCAAGAGAGGACCCAGAACATGTAGGAAGCTAGAGATGAAGCATCTTTTTTTTCTTTAAAAAAAAAAAAAAGAAAAGAAAAGAGGAAAGGTAGCATCTAGGGATATTTAATTCATATTTCTTATTTATTGGTGCATGTGGAAACTGACACCTTGCTGATTTTTTGCCTAGAAACTGCATGCCATCATGCTTTTTTTGTGCTATCTGGGAGGTGGGCTGTGCTAAGCCTGTTTGAGATGGACTGGATATATGAAGAAGGAGGGCTAGAGCTGGTGGAAACTGGTACTGCACTGACTTGTTGAATTTTTTTGTTACCTCCCCTGCTGCTCGCATTGTGGATATCATAAGGCAAGACACTGGACTCCCTTTTTAAACAATGGCTTTAGTTCTATAGCACTCATCGAAAACTTAAATTACAAAGTGCTTTTCCTTTGGTTCGTTTATTCGCTTATTGCCTTCGTCCTGGTATAGCGTTTTTTGAAAAGATTCTTTTGCTTCTAGATGGCCGTGGTGAATTGTTATGATATGATATGACATGCAGTGCTGTGATTCAGTGGTTAAAGACGAAGCTGATCTGTGTTAGGTGTCTTACTGGTTTGGTAGTGTGTGGTGGCAAAGACACGAGCAGAGTGTGAGGTGAGAGAAAGAGAGAGAGAGAGAGAGGTATGCATGGAGGGGAAGATGAAGAAAGAGAGAGAGAGTAGGAAGCAAGTGTGTTTGTGTGTGTGAGGAAGAGAAGGAGAGAGAAAGCAAAGTAGGCTGTTGCATTAGAGACAGATTACAGCGGCCAGGAGCTAGAGAGAGAGGTCGTCACACCTGAAACAAATGGAGGGAGCTCCTCTGCTGCTGCTGCTGCTGCCGTCGCCTCACCTCACCTGCCAGAGTTAGATCAGGGTCAATGAGTCTGATGGGAAAAAAAATCAGACGTTGAATTCCATTCACTTTGGTGTCAGCTGAAGCAAAGATGTGAGTGAAGCCGGACGAGGCCATTCAGAGCCCCCCCCCCTTACCCCTACCCCTACCCCTACCCCCGCCCCCGCCTCCCCTCTCGCACTACAGCAGAGGTGAATGAAAAAACCCAGCCCTCCAGCAGAGGGGTCTTCCCACCGACTTTTATTAGAGAGATATCTCATGTATTTATTCAATATTATGCAATGCAGCTTTGTGCACTCCCTGCAATCCAATCAGTGGTGTGTGCCCCCCCCCCACACACCCCAACAGGAACTATCAATACACTCTTTCTTCAATTTGACTTTAACCTACAGGCTTTGTGTGAATGTGAGTGTGTGTATGTGTATGTGTGTGTGTGTGTGTGTGTGTGTGTGGATGGTGGGATATTGGTGCGCATTTATGTTTATGTATGAATGAGTGTATGTTTGTTTGTGTGAATGAGCTGACTGACTGATTGCGCACGTGGAGATGGAAACAGCTTTTGGCTTTGGTGCCTTGCTTCGACGTGAGAAAAACATAAAACCTAAAAAAAAAAAGAAAAAAAAAGAAGAAATCGCCACAAGTGACAGATGGCAATTTTAGTGGCCCTACAATGCTGCAGTCCATTAGCTTACATTAAAACTTCCTTTTACTCTGTTTAATTGCTCGGCTTAGTCTGCCCCAACAGTAGTAGAATTAGGCTTTCTTTTTAAAGCATGGCCAATGAGTTATTGAGTAAACATTAAATAGAAAAGAGAAAAAAGTATAGGATGTATATGTTGATGGAGCAGGCAGTGTGTGTGTATGTGTGTGTGTGTGTGTGTATTTGTGTGTGTGTGCATGAGTTTGGGGTGTTCATTGTCTGTGAGAGTTGTGAACAATGACCAGTGTTTGTTACTGTTGATTATACAGCGTGGTTGATTCCTTTGATATTGGTCCATAATTTATTAATCCGAAAACAGCACCGACATATTATTTACAACTATGTGCATCACTATCTAGAATAAAAAAAGGGGTTCAGAAGAAGAAAAAGAGACTTTGTTCAGATCATAGAAAATGCCTGTTGTTGATATTTCTGAAAGCGCCAAACGCCTTACTTCAATGTTTAATCTCTTATCTATCTGAAAAACAATGTGTTTTAAAAGTGAACATTAGTACAAGTGACATCGTTATACACACAGGAGTCCTTATATGGGGTTTTACGTTCTTCAATGTTATGAAAGTGTTGTAAGATTTGTATGAATAAATTTTTGTAAACAACATTTTCTAATCAATGTCTAATCTTTGAAACACATCTTATATATTTTTTAAAAAGGTGGTGGTTCATGTGTTGTGGAAAAACCAAAGACAGAGACAGGGAGCAGAGACACACATCCTGATTGCAGGCCTTTGTTGTGCAACTTACATCAGAGTCGAGCTTAAAGTTGAGTTCACATCATCACCGGGGGCGGGGGGGGGCATATTTGTCTGGGCAGAGGTCCTCTCCTGAAACAAACACAAAGCTCAAGTCATATTACGGCAAATAAAGTGAAACATCCTTCAGCAATCACAGCGCCAGCTCTGCTCTTCTCCACTGGGCAAAGTCCCATCAAGTTAAATTTATCTTTCCAAAGCCAAATCAACAGATATGAGGCAGCAAATCTGAGAAAACCAACCCCCCTTCCCCCCTCAAAACTCCCCCTCCTCCCAGCGCCAGGCACTTTGAAGATCTGGTCTCTAACCTGTCAGCAAGAGACAGTTTGAGCGCATCATAAACAAAAGGCGAAGTGAGGTGTATCTGGTGTATTTCATTTATTAACCCCTGTCACATAATGACATTTACAGGGTGGTTTTAAGGATTTCAGCCGGGAGTTTATCAAATGAAAACGGAGCAAATCTGCTTGAATAAAATAAATGCACCTGTAATTGAGACTGAGGAATCACCATCCACCATCTCCGAGGAGCTCGTCAAAGAAAAAGCTTCGACCCTGGACTGAACAGCAGAGATCCCTTCCTCCTGGAGCAGCCTCTCTGTCTCTCTCCCCACTCCATCCCCGGCCTTGGAAGTGCAGCTGTGTCCCACGGGAGAGGAGGATGGGTGTGGCAAAAGAGTGTGTCTATGTATGTGTGTATGTGTGTGTGTGTGATCTGATCTTCATCAGCCAGCAGGAGTGTGTGTGAGTGTGTGTGTGTGTGAGTGAGTGCACATGCACCAGAGCTCGACTAACCCAATCAGAGAAATGTTGCATGGCAACGGTCCACAAAGGGACACGGTTATGTATACGCATGTGTCAAGTGTATTTGTATGTGTGGAAAGGGAGTGAGAGATTGTGTGTGTGTGCGTGTTTGTGTGTGTGTCTTTGGCTATTTGTTTGCTCTACTCATGCAGACCTTGAGCAGGCTCTTGCATTGGGATGGGGTCCGACATGACATCTTTGTGCACACACACACACACACACACACACACACACACACACACACACACACACACACACACACACACACACACACACACACACACCCTATAGAATAGACCTAGTACCGATAGTCGCTCATAGATGCTGTAATAACGCCAACAGTCACTGACACAGGTGGAAAACATGATTAATGAAAATCCAACAAAACTAATTAACACATGACACTGCCACACACTCACATACTGACACACACACACACACACACAGACACATCTTTGTTTCTTCCCTGAGGCCAAGTGATTCATGGGAGTCGCCCTGTTGCTGTGAAAAGACCGACAGATTGTCAGGTGTCGCCATCAGAGTCCGACCTGAGCGAGACAGGACGTCCACATTCTTTATTTATCCCCCACCCCCCCTCAGCTGTCAACACCAAAAGCCGCCTTAGTCCTCCTGACAGGCAAAAGATTCCTAAATTCCTCCTGTGACATTTTCTTTTTACAAGACAAAAGCAACACATGTAAAAAAACAAAAACAAAAAGTGTATTCATAAATAAATTAGATGTGATATTCACACATCAACACGCCCACAAGTGGATATTGAAACAAATGCTCCAATTTGTTTGCGCAGCATTACTCTATACATGAGGGGCCATCCACAGCCAACTTGTATATAATATACATTAATGCCTGAATCAATAAGACCACGCTCCTCCCTGCATTATCGCTCCTCTGTGGCAAGCATCACTCCACTCCTTATCTCCCCATTAGCGTCTTCGAGCTGTTTTTCAATTGATCCTGAATTTTTCAAGAGAGTTGGTGTGGGGGCTTGTTTTGATGGCAGTTTCTTGGAGGGAAAATTGGAAGATCTCCTAAATTTAGAGCTGAGGGAGGAAAAAAAAAGAAAGAAAGACAAAAAAAAAACAAAAAAAACAGCCTGGCTCTCTGAACAGAGTTTAAAATCATACACAGCTTTTGATCATCTTCCCTCTGCCCTGCTCTGTTCCTGTAGACACGTCTTAATCATGGATAACGTGTCAGAGGGGGAGGGGGAGGTTGTGTTCAGGGCTTTTCCTGTGGGGATACCCATACATCCTCCCCCAGCTCCACGGCCACACCCAGTTCTCTTTGTCACCAAGGATCTGATGAGAGCGTGAAGCCAGAAGTGTGTATATGCATGTATAATACAGATTTATTGCTTGTGTGATTAACATTTCTGCCTTTCCTCCAATTATGTGTGTGTGTGTGTGTGTGTGTGTGTGTGTGTGTGTTTATTTACCTTCAACACAAACACTGCCCGCTCCTCCTCCTCCTCCTCCTCCTCCTCCTCCTCCTCCGTCGTCTCTCTTGCGTGTCAGGGTTAAGACCACAGTGCTCACAGGAGAGGCCCAGACACAGCAGTGATGCAATCGCACATACCTCTTTGCATTTCACCTCATGAATCAGTCATCAAGTTTGAGGAGGAGGAGGAGGAGGGAGGCGGCCATGGTGGTGGTCATGACTGCAATGAAACCCTTGACTGTGGCAGCCCTGAAGTCACCCCCCCTCCAACACACACACACACACACACACACACACACACACACTTAAATTTCATCTTGTGGTGGGCTCTGTCACATCTACCATTAAGCAGGAGGCACTCTCCGGTGAACAGCATCCCCTGTGGGAGCAGGGGGAGGAGAGGAGGGGGGGCAGAGGAGACAGGGAGGAGGAAAATAGGGGATGTGGGCGAGGGTTTGCAGACATGGACCACTGATCAAGAGTTGCTTCTTCCTTAGAGGGAAACACTTTACCTGAGCTGCTTGAGTAACCATGGGTAACCAGGGCTATCCATCATATATTATGAGGCTATATGACCAGGGAGGAAAATGACCACCTTAAATGTTACTCTCTCAGCCTCTGTATGAGCCCTGTCCAAGTTAAAACACCACATGCAACTTAAGAAAACCAACAATATAAGATTAGTCTTTGTTCATCCTGAAGGAAGATTTTGTTCCAAGATGTTTAAATGTGGATTTAGCCAAACAAACGTGGTAGAATAAAAACTACATGCACTAAACTAGAAAATGCCTCTTCCAAGGACAATATGTGCGAGCGCTGAGAACAGAATGAGACCGCTGAAGCAATGTTAAAGAAGCTGAAGATGAAAAGCAGAACTTTTAGGCCCAAAGATGAAGGGTTGAAAACAGTTGAAAAATCAGCTCCCATCTCCTGAAGTGCGCTGCTTTGAAGACTTTAAATGTAACAGTGGAGGAGCTGGGAGCTGAAGTCCATTCATGATGTTGAAACAGCCAAATTATTTACCACCAAAGGTGGAAGCGGGAATAAAATGGCTTAAAGATGTGAGAGAAGAAGTTGTTTGAATGGGATGATATTTTCCCCAAAACAAAAAATGAGACAGAGAGAGTAAGAGATAAAGAGATCGGCCCAGTGGAGCAGGCGGCGTTCAATGTGTCTGCTGCTGTATTTACTGCTGCGTTGTCCAGTCTGAGCTATAATCTCGCTCATTAACTGCTTCCGTCTGTCCATGTGTACTTAACCACCAACTGTGACCTGCTTAAAATTGTATTAAAACCCTCAATGATAAGTATTGATAATAAGTAGCTGAAGGAATCACTAAAGATGAGCAGCAGAGCAACATAAGCTTTGATTTGTAGCTCTGTCCACCTGATGAGTGTTAAAGGACAATTCCGGGCGAATTCAACTCAGGGGTGTATTTTCCTATCATTTTAGGTCTAAAAGAATGAATCTGAAGATTTTCAGTTTAATCGCTCCTGTTTTGCGGTAGTTGCGTCTGTCCCCGCGTCCCCACGGCAGCAATGAATGGGAGTGGATGTAAGTTCCGCTGTTTAGGCTGTTTCCAGCCCTCAAAGCCGCAATTTTTTTCCACAGACAGCATCAGATGGCTACTCAAACATGCACCGAGAAGTTTATTTACTTCAAGCAAGCCGACATGTTTGTAAAACTAGATCTAATTCAAAGTCTCCCGGAGTCTCACGCGAGCCCGAAGTTGCAGTGCTGGTGTATTCAGGCGCAGTCGGAGCTACCGCTTGTGTCATAAACACAGGAATATCAACTCTTTACTTGCTTGAAGTGTACATTTTTTTCCACAGACAGCGTCAGGTGGCTACTCAAACATGCGCCGAGAAGTTTTTTTTACTTGAAGCAAGTAAAGAGTTGATATTCCTGTGTTTATGACACAAACGGTAGCTTTTCCCACTGCATGTGAACACACCGCGCACGGCAACTTCGGGCTCGCGCGAGACTCCGGGAGACTTTGAATTAGATCTAGTTTTACAAACATGTCGGCTTGCTTGAAGTAAATAAACTTCTCGGTGCATGTTTGAGTAGCCATCTGATGCTGTCTGTGGAAAAAAATTGCGGCTTTGAGGGCTGGAAACAGCCTAAACAGCGGAACTTACATCCACTCCCATTCATTGCTGCCGTGGGGACGCGGGGACAGATGCAACTACCGCAAAACAGGAGCGATTAAACTGAAAATCTTCAGATTCATTCTTTTAGACCTAAAATGATATGAAAATACACCCCAGAGTTGAATTTGCCCGGAATTGTCCTTTAAGACTGATATTCACCCCTCTCTAAAACCTTCTATCCCCAATTTGAATCATTAGTTTGTGCAGAAAGAAAAAAACAACAAGCTGCTGCAGTTTGAAACATCGCTCATGAGCCTCAAATGATCTAGTATTTAAAGCAGATATCAGTGGCACGGCCGTTTCGGCTAATGCTGTGTTCAAGGCAGGCTTTTGAAACCGTAAGTTACAGCTTCAAGTCACAACTACGACTTGGTAGCGTTCCAGGTAACCCGTAGCTCGTGTTTTTACCGTCCTGTTGTCTGTGAAGGTTCCCTATAACGGCCACTCGTAACTTCCGACCCGTGAACTCGTACCAGATCGAACTGGTATGACTTCACAGGAAGGAAAAACACAAAGTACGAGTTTCCTTGAACGCACCATGAGTTAGCAGCCCCCGCCCTTGTCAGGCATCAATTGGTCCTCGTGCTACGTCACCACATTCACGCGCATCCCTTGGCTGCACACACAGCCCTTCATGCCGTTCTCTCCCCTCATTGGATAACACTTGTATCCCACAAGGAAAATTTTCTCCTCAGGTTACAGCAGAGCAGAGTGACGGAGAGACTCGTGTTTAGGCTGAAATACTTCATGTAAGTGATTGCTGACGGAAAATAGGACTATTTAGGACTTATATTAACAAAAACATTCCACTGATATCTGCTTTAAGTGGAGGGATGCAGCAGGACCAAAACAACTGGCTGAAAGATACTAAAGTATTCTGTGGAGCTGAGAAAATGCAGGGTTGGATGATAACTCTTTATGGGTTTGTCAGTGCTGATAAGCCCTTCCACATTACATCTAATTACTCAATCTTAGGGGTATAGGTTAATTACCTTTAATTGTCGATGCATGTTGTTTTGAGATCCGTGGGGCAGAGACGCAAGCTGCTCAGCAAACACAATGGAGGTGACCAGTACTTTCACCTTTCCCTCATCAATCTCATCAAATACACAATCCAACAACTCCAAAACGCTCTTGTGGACAAGTTGTGACCTGCACATTCACCACGCTATGAAATAATAATGTAACATTACAAGACAGAGTTGTTTTTGAGGTAAATGCGTAGCCGCAACTACATTCCCAGACACAGCTGGGCGGAGTGATTTCAAAAGAGCAAGTAGTTCCGAGTATTTGCTTCATGTGTCGTAATGTTACATAATTATATATTATTATTCATAGTGTGGTGAATGTGCAGGTCACAACTTCTCCACAAGAGCGTTTTGGAGTTGTTGGATTGTGTATTTGATGAGTTTGATGAGGGAAACATGGAAATACCATGCGCCTCCATTGTGTTCACTGAGCAGCTTGCGTCTCTGCCCCGCCAATCTAAAGGCAACATGCACTGATAATTAAAGGTAAAGAACCTAGTCCTAAAACTATAGGGATTATGGCAATGAGCGAATTTGCCAAAAAGTTGAACTATCCCTTTAAACCTTGGTCAGTCATTAGCTGGATGACAGGATGCCCACAGAAAAGACTCTTCAGCAACATCGATGACACCATCTGAATTGTTCTGGTGGCAAATCCGATCTAAGTGCAAACTCAAACATGAGCATTAAGGAAAGTTTGCAGACACAGCCCCTGGTTAAATAATTCCATTATGGCCAAGGACCTTGAACCCTAATTTGTTAGCACACATTTTTAACAGGCTTATTCTCAGGACTCCTATTCCCTCTATATCCAGTGGTACTTGACTGGGAAAAAAAAAAAAAAACTGAGCTTGAGACTCAGTGCAGTTTAATATCAAACACGTTTTGTTACAGCTGCCTTCTCCCATTGTGGTTCTCTGAAAGACATGAACAGAGAACAGCCTCTCAAAATTTCTGTCGATAACAATGGCAGCGGGGGTGTGCACCAGCAGGTGGGCCTGCTGGCTTTTGAACTTCCTGGAGTGTGGTGACTTGACTTCATAAAGAAGTTGTATGAATCTCCAAAGTCAGCCACTGAGGATATAGTTTTTCTTCCTTTTTTTGGAGAGTGTGTCACGGACTAGATTAGCCACACTTCACACACACTGACCCTCCAGAGTTCAGTGTGAGGTGAACAAACGAACACCTTGCAGCTTTACTTTGTCTTTTATTTTGTCTGTATAGCTCAAACACTCATGGAGCTGGTTCTGTATTGGGGCGAGGCTGTGCAAACACTGAATAATGTATCACCGCCGGAGCAGTTAGGTGTGAAAACTCAGTGTGAGATTAGCGAGAAGAAACATGCTAATGCTCTTTTCATTCTCCTCGCCGTCTCCCTCACCTGCCTCCGAATGAAGGAGAGAGGAAGCCTATTACTCCTTCCCCCCGCAGATATCCACTGTTGCATGTCTTTCCACATCATTCACCCTCGCACTTCTCTAAAGTTGTGACAGATTTCCTGAATGAGAAGAGTGTTAATGAATGGAGAACATTGACAGTAGAGAGAGAGAGATGCTTGTCAGGTTCAGGCTTCATGGGTTATATATATATATGAGAGTTAAATTCATACGCTGACACACAGCTTGTGGTTATGTTACCTTGCTTCTTTGCTTTTAATGAACGCATCATAAGTGTGTGTCTGCTAGGTGTGTGTGTGTGGTGGTGAATGCCAAATAATACTGGCAAAAGAGTGTATGACACATGGTGGTGTCTAGTGTTCAACACTCAAACACAACAAGTGTTGACTGAATTAAAAGTTGCATGAGAACAGAGACACCTCTGGTTTACACAGCATCACGACTGACGTTGTCTTTTGTACATAATGGGAACAGTTTCTTGTTTTGATATTATTGCGTCAGCTTTGTAGAATGCATCTTCTACCTTCCTACAAACTACTCACGCTTTCAAGCTTTCCTGCTCCTAGAGATTGCTTTATCCCACACCTCGCACGCACGCCGAAAGGGTAAGCGTTCGCTTAGAGAGGCGGCACAGCACAAAGCCCGCCAAAGCTTTCCCCGTCTTTTCATACATATTCAATACAACAACAAAAAAAAAGGTAGCTGCCTGTCACAGCGCAACACGTAACTCTTTGGGAATTATCTGTGGCAACTCTATAAAAAAGTGAGGCTGTGTGATGAGGGGAGAAGTGTGAGTGGGAAACGTAGGGAGATGAGGCAACCAACCAGGCTCTTCATTCACACCTGTGAGCGACATCCTGAGCTCCCTGGGGTTCAGCATCCGGATGGTAGAGTAGAGAAGCAGCCTCTGCCTGTGTCTCCCCGCTATTTCCCTTTCCTCCCCCCCTCCTCCTTCCCTTCTGTTGGAGGACTCCCCTCCTACATGGCGCTTCCCATCAGGGATCCTTTGTTACACTGACTGACAAAGCTCCTGAAGCTGTATTTCATTTAAATGTGATGTTTTTACTCCTCTCTCTCTCTCTATCTGACCCATACCACAAACTAAACTATACCATATGACCTTTGCTGAGCCCAACTTGAGATGGTCAGACACTGCGTTTCCAGGGAACCTAACTTTTTTTGTGTGTGTTACACTGAAATCTAGAGCTTCAAACATTTAACATTTTTCCATTTGTTGTTGAAAACTATTTATTCTAACTGGTCTGACAGTAAAAGCATGTATGGATGAATTCATGTAGGTAGTAGGATCTTATTTACTCTTAAAGTATCACTAAAATTAGTTGTGACATATGGCTCTGAAAAAATAATCTCCTTTTTTGACAACCTGGATATACCCAGTAACAGTCCTGACAGCTGTAGGCGTAACAGACTGCATGGTAACACATTGTGTTATTACAGTTCATTTAAAAGTTGAACTGTTTCCATTCGGGGGTTGTGTCTGGAGACGGATGTTATCTGTAAGGAATCGGATCTTATAATAAATTATAATATTATATGACAACACTATAATAAACACACAATTAGCAGTTTACTTACTCCATGGTGACCTAAAGAGCTCATATTTATTAGGGTTTACAATGATTTTACTGTGTATTTATATCCTTATTGTTTATAAAAAACGGACTAAATGTTTTCAGTTGAGGGCCTATGGAGCACTCACTATTTGCCTCATCAGCAACTATAATGTGTTACATAGCTCTATACATCTAGACTTGTTTCAAATTGCACATGGAGGCATAGATATACAGTATATCTCTTGGAGGTATGATTAGCAGTGATGTGGACACTACCAGACAGGTAAAGATCATGCACTTACATCTGTATCACATCAGATCACAAACGCTTGGCAAGGCTGCAGACATTCTTATTTCCTCAGACACGGCCATTGAGGCGCTGTGTTAATTTCTGCCTCTCTGTTATTTATAGTCTCAGTGGAACGGCTCATGCCTGTTTGTTTTGGGGTTTGGCAGCTGCTGTCAGTCCGTTGACATCACTTCACTGCCACTGTGTGATTACTGAGAAATGCAGTGAAAACAACACGGAAATGCTAAGCACCAATGATGCCTCCAAATAAAAACAAACAGTGCAGATACGTGCTGCTAATTTCACTGACTGACACAAATGATGAGGACAAAGCACCTGACCAGCACTTAAATACATGTTGTGCAGATTTAAGATGCTGTACAAATGTACGCAACAATAAAGATGGGCTTATTTGATGTAAAACCTAAGGATATTAAGTGATGAGAATCAGTATTACCTTGTGCTTCGTTAAGCAATTAAAGAAGCTTCCCTGTTGCATAAAATCTAACAACAAACAAAACAAAGAGCAAGCAGAAAGAGAACGCATTGCCATGGACAAAAGTCTAGGAGGACACAGACATCAACTTGCACAAAGTCTGCTGCCTCAGTTTTTATGATGGCAATTTGCATATACTCCAGAATGTTATGCAAAGTGATCAGATGACGTGATTGTTGTGAGAAGGCTTCAGGGCGCCCAAAAAAGTCCAGCAAGCGCCAGGACCGTCTCCTAAAGTTGATTCAGCTGTAGGATCGGGGCACCACCAGTTCAGAGCTTAATGCTCATTAGATTGGCAGCAGGAAGGTGTGAGTGCTTCTGCACGATGCAGAGTGAGGCGAAGACACTTGGAGGATGGCCGGGTGTCAAAAAGGGGCAGCAAAGAAGCAACTTCTTTTCAGGAAAAACCAAACACAGACTGTGCTAAAGTCGTTTTCTCTGATCAATCCCCTTTCCCATTGTTTGGGGTATCTGGAAAAAGCTTGTCTGGAGAAGAAAAGGTGAGCGCTCCCATGAGTCCTGTGTCAGGCCAACTGTAAAGCATCCTGAGACCATTCATGTGTGGGGGGAGGGAGTGGGCTCCCTCACAATTTTGCCTAAGAACATGGCCATGAATAAAGAAGGGAACCAAAACAGGGCAACTTCTCCCAACCATCGAGGAAACTTGATGTAATTGTCACTAAAAGCCTCTGACACTTATGAAATGCTTATAATTATACTTCAGTATACCATAATACCATCTGACAAAAATATCTTAAAACCAATACTTGTGTGATCTCAAAACTTTCGGTCACGACAGTAACTTAAATGATACTTTCATCCACATTAAAACAAGTCTATAAACAGATTCCAATAATTAAGACAGTTTGTATTGTCTCAAGAAAAAAAGGAATAAAGTTTGATAGATGACAAAAGCTCAAACACTTGTTAATGTTTACTATAAAGTTTTGCATCACTGCTTCGTGAGAAGAGAAAAAGATTTCAGGAAATAGAGCGATAATGCAAATGTTGCTGCCACAGCTGTTAAAAGTCTCCTAATGATCCAATTTAGCTCACTAGACTTAAGGTTTTCCATGGAGTGTAGCCGTGAGTGTAAACCACGCAGCTTTACAGATGAGCTGCTGAAATGGTTCAGATGTTAATTTGATTGTTATTCATCCATGCAGCCATCTTTGATTATGAACAAAGATCTTAGTTTTAAGAGTTTGACAGTTAGGTTCTTGCAAAACACAGTCTAATGAAATACCTTGACGGAGAGCCTCGGCGGTGGGAAAAGTAAACAATTGCCATTGTGAATGTGTGAAATCATCACTGAGCAATCAAAGTCCCATCACTGCAGCTGTAGCATGAAATCAAATGAGGCATTGTGCTCTTGTAGCTATGGCTACACAATGAAAATACTCTAAATGCCATGTAGCTACTCTATATCTAGTCTGAAAAACAATTACAGATGTCAGCTACAGAAAAACAGCAGAAATTAATGAGTTGATTTATAATGATTGTATTTTGACTATTAATTGGTCTTGTTTCTATTTTTGATACATCTGTATTACTAATGATTTAATGAAAGTATCCAGTCCTTTTAAAATAAACTTTAAGATGCATATTGATGACATCACATCTGTAATTAAGCTTCTCTTGCCAAAACTCCCTCTGATCCAGCCTCCAGGTCGTCTCCCTGATCCGCGCTTGATTGCACAGTAACTGGACGCTTGCTGAGAAACAGCTGTCACTCAGTCGACTCTCAGAGGTGTGCATCACAATGGCGCGTGGATCCAGAATATTCACCATCTGCTGCTGTTTTGCGGGACGTGTAGCGTAGGCCCGTATCACTTCCAATGTTTGGTGTAGGAGGTATCTAGTCACTCGCTGACAGCAGCTTGCGAGCATGTTCAGAGCCATATGGGGAAAGATTGACTGCCGCATGTTGGCGCCAAGCAAAAACATTGGTGTTTAACTCTGAAAGTGTAAAAATCAGCATTCTGCCAGACAGATGTCAACTATCTGCTCATTTAACACCTCAACGTATAGTTCTGCAAAGCTACTGTGGAGTCAAATCACCTGTGAGTGAGGAGTTTGTTTGAATACGCACTGACTCAGTGTGACAGGACCATCCAGACTGGACAGTTCTGCAGAATCAGTGCATATGCTTGATGGTATCTTGAGATAGAATGGAAACATAATGTATATATATTTTTTAATTTTAATATGAACTGTTTTATAATGGTGGTGCACATGGCAAACCACTGTGCACATGGCTGGTCAATGTGACCAATAGGAAGCTGCTGCATCTAACTGTAATTATATATTCATGGTGCAGAGTCTGGCTTTCAATATCTTGTGTGTGGCAACTATGAAACGATTAAGTGAATTACCAGTGGTTAATTTTAGTCAACTAAAACAACTGCTTCAGGTTGGCTGGAGTTGTGGTCATACTGATTGATTGATAAAAATAATGATGGACAGGTCTGTGAAGAGACACAAACTCCAGTCTCATGCATGAAAGTTCAATAACACGGCCACATCCTGTCTTTCAGACTCGCGACACAAACCTGCACTGGAACTTAACTCTGGGACTGGATATAAACTGGATGGTTAAGGAATACTGGGCTGAGGAACAATTAAACGTTGATTAAGCGTATAGTTAAAGGGATACTTCACCCAAAATCGATAATTCACCAATCATCTACTCACCATCATGCCAAGGAAGGGCTCTGTTGATGTGCGTGAGATTTGCTGCGAGATGTTCGTTCGTCGTTGTAAACCATTGGATGTATGATGTAAACACGGAAGAACATCTTGTAGCAAATCTTGCACATCTTGCGCAGCCACTGGAAGCTATTACTACAACAAGGCTAAAAACAGAGATCAAAATATTTTTTTCTGAACAACTTTTTCATGTTGTGGCTTCAGGACACTTGGGTCAGTACGGACGAGCAGTATGGAGGTATCTGGATGTTTCATAGTGTGTGTTTTGGATGATTCAACTCTATCCGCCACCATTATATGAAAATCCGTTGCCAGCCGGACCCCCTCTGGAACTACAAAAGCGTTTTGATCACTCTGAAAGTTCTCCAAACCCTTCTTTGGCACGACGGTGAATAGAAAATTGGTGAATTTTCGATTTTGGGCGAAGGAGGATACCCTTTTAATTGACAGAAACTGAACTGCAGGCAGCTAAGTAAATGCCAAACTTTTGCAGGTTCCAGCTTCTCAAATATGAGGATTTGCAGCCATACCTAGTCATATATAATAGAAAACTGAATATTTTAGGGTTTTGAAATGTGGGTATAGGCCGTTGTTTGATATTTCATAGACTAAATAATTAATTTGTAGAATAATTCTTGACGTTTGGAAGTAAATGTTGCGACTGCAGCCGTGCTGACTCCGCAGCCACTTCAGTCTTTCAGGAGTAAACTTTGTTGGAATCAAAACCGCCGTCTCTTCAGTCAGAGCACGGCCAGACAGGAACAGGGAAAACAAAATGCAGCGCTCAGAAAAATGCCTTAGGTTCAAACGCAGGGGGTGGGGGTGTGGTGGGGGCGAGCGAGAGAGTATCGATCTTTGGTCGCAACAACTTCCTCTGTCAGCAAAATTCTATTTCTGGATCCACCGTAGCTCAGGAAGCCAACGAGACCTGATTTGTGGTGAATGACATTACATTACCTTGTCTCTCCTCCGGTCCCAGTGATCTATTTCTATCCAAGCACTCCAAACCATATTGTCATTTAAGTTAAATTTAGGTTCGATAGAGAAAGACTGATTTAGGCAAACCCACTGTCATATTATTGTTGTGGTGGCTGCTCTGCTCTGCATGCCGGTTAATTGCCTCGCCCCTTGGGTAAATTCCTACTCGGAGTAGTCTCGTCAACCCATGTGACACATTACCTGCCTAGCGTGAAGGAAACCTGAAGGTAATGAGCGACACTTTTCCTCATGTCAGCAGACATTCACCAGCAGTCTGATAGGGCGGAAAGTGGGAGTGCGGCACACACCCGAGACGACTATAGGACTTTTCACAAACAAAACTACTGCAAGAAAGTGTCAAAACCTCACTCCCAGAGCCGGTGGTGCATTGGCTTCTCCCATCAAGGAGGCGCGCAGAGAGGCTCATGGGGGTTTGTGAGCAGCGAGCAGTGGCAGTGACAGGTAAGTCTCGTGAGAGGAAGGGTCTCATGTTCATGCACTTGGATGCCGTGTTGTTTGTGTGTGTGGTGCACTTGGTGACGAGATAATTTGGACAACAAGCACGTCCTGGGTTACTGCTTTAACAAAGATGCTCAATTAACTCGAGTGTAAACATATCTAGCTCCGATGATGATGATGGGGGTGAGGGTTGGGGGGGGGGGGGTTTTACTCAGCCAACAAAAACTTGTCTTCGGAGAAAAGCTCTGAACGATCAATGAATCCTGATTAAATCTACAACGAGCGACGTGGAGGCCGCAGCAAATGAGACGCTGCTGCTGCTGCTGCTGCTGCTGCTGCTGTACGGGGCTGATGCTGATGCGGCGTGATTCATGACAATCCAGAGAGTCATTCATCCCCCATCAGGCAGTCATCGTTCCCAAACCTCTGGGTCAGCCCCCCCCCCCTGCCCCCCCCTTGTAATAAATATAGATGTTGACACACAGATTCTACCAGTCACGGGAGCAGACAATTCATGTTGTGGGTGGACTGAATCTGGCCCCGTGTCCGCACCTGACACCCTCCAATTATACGTAACAGATGCTTGGCGCGTGCACACACACACATTAATACTCTGCGGCACGGAATGAAATCTCCATATCTGACACTTGGCTTGCCCCCCACCACCACATACCCCCTCCCCTCTCCGTCTTTCCCTTTTGTTCTCTGGGTGTATGTGACCAGATGTGTCCCTACTACAAATTTAATAAAGATGCGGCAATGCCACTGTGTGTGTGTTTGCCTGTGTGTGAGAGAAAGAGAGAGAGAGTTTGAGATTGTGAGAAACAGTGCTCATGTAGGATGCATTTATAAAACTAAATGAGTGTTTGTGCAGTGTGTGTGTGTTACACGTGCATGTACTGATCCTATAGATGAGGGTGGCCAAACCGCCTTATTAGCGAGCTTCATGTGTCAGTGGTTAATCCCTCAGTCTCTCGAGGGACGCCCCGCCTCCTCCTCCTCCTCCTCCTCCTCCCCCCTGTCCTCCTGTCACCCCCTCATCACCACCTCCACAGATGGGTCCTTTTATTTCCCCACAGAATACTAATAATGGCCATTGAAGGATTCCAAAGGGGCTGGTTTACCCCCTTAACACCAGCCCCAGTGCAGAATGGTGTAATGATGCAAGTGGTGGCCGAGGGAGGGGAAGAGGGAGGGTCCTACGACTAAACCAACAACAGCTAAAGCAAACAAAGATCTTCTGCTGGGGATGCTTAAGTGCTTTCTTTTGAATTCATCAAGTGTTTATATGTTCAGTGTGGAAGTCACCAAAACATGGATGGATGGATGGATGGATATATGGATGGGTTTCCTGAAGTAAAGCCTCCAATAAAGTTGTGAACAGGGGAAACTATTCACCTCCAGGTTTTATTGCAGAAAGACAGCCTGCACAAAATCAGGAGGGAAATTAATGTGCTGTAATAAAAGAAAGGATATTAAAGAGTTTACTTATATGTCAGGTTGCCATATGGTGGGAAAATACAGCTCATATCATCAAACAGAGACGCAGCCAACTGCCACCAGAAAGGAATAAATAGGGGAAATGAGTGCGCTACTACAGCTTCTAATTATAGAAAAACATTATTGAATGTCTCAGTGATGCTGCAGTGGGTAGCAAACACAGCCTGGAGTCAAGTCACTTTGTCTGTGAGGCAGAGAAAGAGAAGGGGGTGGGAAGACAGAGAGGTAGAGACGCAGAGGGAGAGCTTTTAGACAGCTTCGGTGTCCCACTGTGAAATCGACAGATACTATCTCTCGGTTGGACAAAGCTATTTTCATGATTTGTGTAAAAACTCACAACACAAGCCATAATTAAAGACACATAAACTCTCTCAGAAGAACATAAAAGAAACAAATGAGAGCTGAACTAAGAAACTTTGCACGCTGGCTGCTCCAGCTGGCAGGAATGAGCTTCAGAGCTACGACGCTGCCAACAGCTGCTTGATTTTTTTTCATGTCAAATTGGCACAAATTGTGTCGTAGGCAAAAATGATGAGTAGCTAACTCTCCTCCCCTCCGCTCCGCTGTCTTCCCCCATCCCCCCTTACCCGTCTATGCATTTAAGTGAATAAAACAAAGGATTGAAACAAATCTTTTTCTCATGCATATCAGGTGGATTCAAGTCTTTAGGTGCACAAAAATGTCTGTTAATGTTTATTTATAAATTATAATATGAGCATGAGTTATATTCACACCGGTAAGCTAGGATGAGTGGGACTTGAGCCAGAAGTCTATTTTTAAGTGTCACTGTGGTTGAATGTCCCAGTGTAGATACCTCCAGAGTAGGAATCGATTCATAGTTCAGGGTTAGGTGTCTCCCCATTGGTCGTGCACTAGACAGTCTAATTGTCTCATCACAGGGTCTATTCCCTTTGTTCATACACGTCAGAACCATGTTTACACTTTTAAACCCATTTACATCCACTGTTTTAGTAAGTGACATCTTCATGTTGAGGTCACTAAAACTGGCAAAAAGTCAGAAATCTGGTGAGCAGTGTCCTCATTGGAGGTTGTAGATGGATCAAGAAAAAAATACGTAAATATTAAAAACTGCTGTTTGTTTCCCAATGTTCATCTGACAGCTAATACAGTATTTTTTCAAATCAGATCAGATAGCCCCTGACCCAAAGCAAAGGTTTTCAACGCGGTTCTGCAGATGTTGCGTTCACAAGGCCAAAACCAGATCCAAACACTATCCTTGAGTCCAAATGGCCATTTTTGCCAAATCTGAAGAATCAACGTGTTACTGAGATGTTTTGTTCTCAAGGCCAAATCCATGTTTAGTGAGGTCACCTCAACATTGACCTCTGACCACCAAAATCTAAGCAGTTAATCCACAAGTCCTTGTGAATATTTGTGTCAAATTTGAAGAAATTTCATCAAGGTACTACTGGAATATCATATCCACAAGGACGGGATGGTCAGGTGAATAACCTGAAAACAACGATGCCCTCTGCATTGCCCACAGGTATAAAAAGCTCCACTGTGCTGCTCTCAATGGCTGGTACAAGCTTTGTCATTTCATTTTTTGCTTGCACTGATATTTGAACAGATTGGCTGTTGAATAAAGCTCTTTAAGCATCAGTGAGATACAGTCATCTTGTCTTTTGGATCTACTGTTGTACAACCCAACATCACTACCAAGAGAGGTTTCATTTTTTCACCTACTCACTCCTACACCACTAGCGTTTGGTCCACCCCTCCTAACGTCTCCTCCTAGTCATACCTTTCATAATGAACACTGAGGTGTAACAAAGATGCATCATGACGGCTGCGTAAACAGGACTATTGTTTCCAATTAGTCTCATCTGATTTTAGTGTATAAAGCAGTATGTAGTTTAAAAGATGGTGTTTAATTATATGGTTAAAGCATGAGTCAATCTTGTGTTTTGGACTTTTATATTGGTGTAACTCTTGAGGCCACCTTTTGGGACATTGTTTTGATTAGACTTGATGTTATACGCTATATATATAATGGTTTCTGTAAAGCACTTTGAGTGTCATGAAAAGCGCTAAATAAATCCTATTATTATTATAGGACAAATACTTCACCTACACTGAACCAAAACGCCCCAGTGAGCAACAACTCATGTTACAAACTAACTTACTTAAAAGGAACTGTCCTGTCGCACATCATGTGGTGATCATGAAACAGCATGATGGAGAAAAAAAAACTAAGGATAACGGTGAAGATGAATAAAAGATTAACATGACAGTGGTGGGATATTTTTTATATAGTGTGTTTTAATCTGTCTGAAGAAACTGACTGCTGCGGAGGGAATCACTGATGAAATGGAAGGTTACTTTTAATTAAAATGATTATTAATAAGTCATAAGGAAAAATGTACAGCGATCTGTGGTGTCAAAATGCATGAATTCTTCAGCAGCACAGTTTTAGCCTCTTTGATCTGGTTTCCTTTTTTTTTTTAGAATCAATTTAAAGCTCGACTCATACGAGGCACCAAAATCTTGACTTTTGCTTCTTCAGTCTTAACAATTTCTTTTCAATCTGTCTTTCATAGATCCCTGAACTTTTTGGAAGTAAAATACTAAATTGCTGGATTGCCCCATTAAAATACTCTTTTTCTTTTTGTCTGACTTCTGCATTTAAAATTGTTTTTCTTTTTCCGTGTTACGGCTCTGGGATGCTACAACAACACTTAATATTTATTTTCATTGATGCTATGGCCTATCACCTTGTCAGTGATTGTACTGTATATGCAATTATCTTTTATGGCAACAGTATCTTCCCACAATACATAATGGAAAATAAACTACTTCACTCCTCCAACTCCTTGCTCCACTTCACTCTGACCTTCATTCACATGGTCGCTGCCGCAGCTACAAGAATCAGGAGCTTATTAGCCTGCAAGTCAGACATATCAACTTCTTCCAGCGGCTCACACCAGCTTTAAGCCTCGGAGCGGTGACCAGGAGTGTGTTTATGTATCGACTGACAATGATGAGCTCCAACGGCTGATGTTAGCCTCCCATGACTCCTTCCTTTGACAAGTTATGATAATGTGACCAAGGTTTGGCAAAATGTTCACCCCTGCTAAATGTTGTGGGCTCTCCTTATTTTAATCTTTTGATTGTTAAGTGTTTTATTTTATATCATCTCCCCTGTTCTCAAGTCATCTCTGAACCCTACGCTCCCATCCACTCAGGTGACTTCCTATTCTTCATGAAAACGACGCCAGAGGCCTTTTGTGCTTATTGTTGACAATCAATAAATGACTCGTCTCTTCAAGGTCCAGTCTGTCCAGTTTTTCCCGGTGCATGTGACACACGGTCAAATTATTCAGCCTTGTTTGACTCACCGATGATCTAAGCCGTGTCTTAACCCTCCTCCCGGTAAATTCTCTCAGGCTTGACAGAGGAGGCAGGGATGACCAACAGAAGCCTTATTAAAGCAAAGCCTTCACCTGGCTGAAGAGGCTGCTCTTGAATTCATTTCAGGACACTCATCTTCTTCCCTTCGGATATTTTCTAAGCCGAGGGGAGGTGTGCAGGCACTACACATCCCCCACCAGGTCTTCAGTCATGGCTGAACACAGTGTTCCTATAGAAATGTTCCATGAAGACCACTGGTTTGAGCTGAAGTTGAGCTGCATGATGCTTTTTCTTCAGGGGGCTGTCAGCACTGACTCATACTGGCTGAGATCTGAGCACATCGGGTGCGAACAGTCCACCTGGCGGCCCAGAGAGGTTTTTAACAAGGTGAGGGCTACACAGGCAGCCTGCTTAGGTTCATGCAGTGTGGACCACAGTAATAACTGTTAAGGAAATATCACTTTTTGAAGGCTCTTTAACATATATTTGGGTGTTTGTCTTGCCTTCCGGCCCCCAAAATGTGAGAATTGACAAAAAAATCTGTAATTTTCAGGCTCCCTAGGTTGAAATCCATGTGGTTTTACGAGCTGTTCCCACGGTTGTCTGATAGTGATGTCATTAGTTTTCAAATTTGCATAATACCACCCCTACCTGTGAGTACCTGTAATGGTAAAGGGGGCGAGGTGAGCAGTGGCTCATTTGCATTTAAATGGGCAGGACTATTTTGAATAGATGAAAAGAGAACTGTGATGTCTTTAAAGGCATAGTAGCATTTAAGGTCCAAATAAAAACTGTGTTTTTCCTGCACTTTGAAGGGCTGGAAAAAATTATATTATAGCAAACAATGGAACTGTGTCTTTTTTTCCCCAGGTAAAACCTCTTTTAGGCCGCGAAAATAGGCCGTTTCTTTGGGTCTGTTCACAACACTGTATGTTGTAAATCTCTGGGCAGGGCTATGGGCTGGCGTTACTAACGGGAGGAGTGCAGAGAGTCTTCTACTGCAATTAAAGTACTTAGGGGCTATTTGTAGATCATACAAAAAAATGCTACTATCCCTTTAAGACACCTGGGAACTATTTTAATTTGTGGAAAGGGGGCATAATATGCCTCCTTTAAAACGGCTGCAGCCATCTACCCATGTTAGGTGTTTGAGGATCAGGGTTACAGTAGATGCACCATCACATCAAATGTCAGGTTATATTTTTGCTTTGCTGCTGATGACAGAATAGACAGGATTTCTTCCTTGGCTGTAGATCTGCATCTCCAAAGCACAAACATATCGACTCCTCCTGACAAATGTGAACTGGATATTGTTTTTGACACCACTTTGATAATCGTCTCCCTCTGCCTTGCATTTTAGTGACTAGCTGAAATTCTCTATCCCCCTATGGACATGTAAAAAAAAAACAAAAAAAAAAACTCCTACCCAACCCTGCCTGTGATGCTGCAAATGACACTTTCAGACATAAATAGTGCTGTATGGTCATATTCAAACAGTCAGTTTGCATTATCACTTCAAGAATCAATATTTGCTCCTCTTCTCACTCATCTCCATGTCCTCTCCTCTCCCTGTCCCGCCTCATGCTCTCTCTTTACTCTGAACATAACAGACACATAATTAGTAAGCTAGTGGTGTTTCATGAATAGATTACTAATAATTTCTGATCTGAATGACACTAATTACTACATCAATAAACAATGACTCATAGCAATTCTCTAATATCTGACTAGTACTAATTCTCTCACCACTCAAGTCTAATATTTCCGAAGCTGCCCGAAAACTAACACATGTCACTGCTTCCCTTCCTCTTGCTCACTGTGCACATTAATCAAACAAACACCTGTGCTTTTTTATCTTGAGCAACTGCCACTGTGCAAATACGCGATAAATTAAAGCTACTACACTGCCGTAAAAAGCGCTTCATCAATGATTGACATTTTTGCGCAGACTTCCCATGGGCTTTCTGAGAAATATCAAGACATTAACGTCACTTGAATACATTCGTGAGCAGCAGTGTTGTGCGAGATCAAACTTTGCAGGAGCTAGATCAAAGTTTTGCTTACACACACACTCAAATTAACTAGGTCACATTCGTAGCTTACAATTTTGACTTCTGAACCACATTTATAGTCCAAAAAAAAAAAAAAGAACTAGGTCGCATTCATTTCTTCTGTTTGCTTTTTTGATGAACCACCCTGCGCTATTTTTTGCAGTAATAACCTCCTCCTACCCATCCATCCTCTTGCCCCCATCATTGTCACTTCTTCAGCTAAATGCGATACTACTAGAGAATCACAGATCACAGATTTGTTTTAATAAAAGTCTGGTCCACAGCAGTTGTATGTCAGCTGCTAGCTAGGAACCAGAAGAAGTGATCAGACGGCGTCTGTGCAAATGGGATAAAGTGGGTGCTGAAGCTGGGGGCCCTGCACATGTCCCCCGACATAGATCATAATTACAACCCTGGATGAGGGCGTTCTCCTGGCAGGTGCTGCCACAAGCTGAACTCTGACTGATACCCCGTCCTGGTGTCTCTACATTTGACTCTGCTAGTCCACCATGTCAGAGGAAGTACGTAGCTTCCTCTCAGTCCTCCAAGGGCCAGAATGGAATAGAGTGGGACATTTGTCTGTATGAATATTAGATTTTCTCCTTCAGTCCAAAGCTAAATTATTGAATAGAATGCACTCTGGAAAACAGCATTGTGACGTGCTTCACAGATACCGAAAAGTCTATCCTTTTGGGTGCTTTTCTTCTTGTTTCGGTGTACAAAAGACCTCAGCGTGAGAGATGGAAAGCGTGGTGGAATTCCTCCCTGCTGGCTACAGCACAGTCCGACTCGTCTGTCTGCAGAAGCAACAGATGGCCATGGTCTTGGGTTGCTAGGAAACTGGTAATCAAATACTTTAATTCAGATTGATTTGGGAATCTGAGGTTTATTAAAAGCAGGGTGAAGTCTTTTGTTATTCAGATGGCAAGATGTCTGATTTCTCCTCTTTATTTCCGTTGGTAAATATTTGATTGCCCTAAGAACTGGATATAGACTTGGCATTGTGCTGCGGACAGGCTGCGGTTGTGTGTGCAGACGGCTGTGAATGCAAATGATTGACAATGTCTGACAATCAGCCACACTAGTGTGACAGTTAGTGGCAGAAAGAGCTGAAAAATCCAACGTGTCAATACAGATTTAGACCTGAGGTGCTGTGGTGCTGTTTGGGCTCCTGGCATCGTTAGCTTGTGCGTGGGCGTGCTGTACCTAGTGTGCATGTTTATGTTGCCTGTGGTTTTACCTTTGTTGCATTCAGGACATCACACACACAAAATAAATTACAGCTGCTGCGCAGTAATGGTCGGGGCCGGGCAATTTTAGGCAAAGTTAGGCAATTTGAAAGTGAAAGTTTCAAAGCTGCAGCACATATGGTTGATTTGTTATGAATTTTCAAAGTTTTGAAATTTAGAGTCATGGTGTAACGCCATCATCATTGTCTTGTGTTTCCAATTGAGGACATCTGGCATTTTGATGTGTCATCGTCATCAGGTACCCTTGCTGGGGCTTGAACTCACAAACTCTGACATCAAGAATCAGCTCCCAACTCTTTGAGCTAAATTTGCTGGAAGTGAGTCCTGGTGTGTGGCCCCACAAATGGACTCTGGTAGTCACCAGCTCAGCAGCAGTTGTCAAGGCAGATTTCAAAAATAGTAAAAATGTTAGAAATACTGTTATCTAAACAAAAATATTTTCATGCACTGTAGGCCCAATTTTTCATAAATCAAAAATCTGTGTGGATTGTTTGTGTAGGACAGTCTGCCCGGCCCCTAAATATATTCAAAAGCATCAGATGCTTTACTTTAAAGCTGGCATTTGCAACTTCCCCCATATTTCTGATCCCTGCGGTGGTGAGAGGTCGCCAACAAAGACTAGTATGGTTTCTGTGCAGTGAGTTGTTTTACTTTAATCTAATACAGGGAAGTTCATCAGTGAGCATTTGCTTATGATTATGCTCAGTTTAGACATTTTAAAGTGAAAGTTTTGAAAGAATCTCCATCTATCAACTATCAGGGGTTCTGCTGTTATATTCTTACTCTTTCTGGTATGAAAATCCGGTCACGGGTGCTAATGTTAGCAAATGTTAGCAGGTGATTCTAACATGCTGCGGTAGAGTAACAGAGGTGAGGAGTATTGCCTATCCAGCTCTTTTAATAAATCCATGTTGTTGTCCCATTACGCACATCATCAATACACATCTCTGTCAAGCTGAGTATTGATGATGTCTGGAGAGGAATTCAATCGACACAACCTTGGAAAGTTAAGTGATGCAATATACTGTAATCTTGCAATTACAACAGAGGCCGCAGTTCAGAAGAAGTTACTTAGTTTCACCTTCCAAAACAAATTTTTCAACAAGACACAAAGCAAGTTGCAGTGTCAACACATAGAGTATTGTCTTTTAAATGTATATGCAACTTTAAAAAGTCCATTAAAAGCAAATTGTTGGTTGAAGTCAGAAAATAAAGGAGCTTTAAAATCTGGATTTTTCAAACAACTTCCAGGAAATAATTTAATGTTCTGTGTTCAGACCTTTCCAGGCGCTCAGCTCTGGCTCACTGTTGCTTTCTTGATAGGTGTAAGGATACAAAGCCAAGAAAACATGAGTTGAAGCAAATGCATAATTTTGGCAAGCGTCCGTTTCCAGACGCTTTGCACCGGAGTTTGTATTCGACAGCATATTTGTTGATTTGGCCAACACCGGTGCAGGAACAGTTCAGCCTCCTGTGATGCTGCAGTGCTGCAGCTTGTTCCTTCACTTAGTGGGACAGATCAGAGCTGATATAACATTTCCCTCGAGAGTTCATAAATAGATCCAAACAGAAGACAGACAAACCAAGAGGAAAAATATAGCCCCCAATTGTTGGTGTTGATGCTGATTGTTCAAAAAGGCGCATTTGATGTGTTATTTTCTCTTTATCTATAAATAAGCATGGGATGGTATTCCTCAGTGTTCTTTCTATTTCCTGTCAGTAAAACAGACAGATGAATCATTTGGGAGGAGGGGGGAGAGGAGGTATACGTGAGCAGTTGCATATGCAAGTGTGTGTCTGTATACACACATAGCAACGGTGTTTGCAGATTTATGCCAAGACATGCACACAATCTGTATAATAACACCACATGCAGAGAAGCCTGATGTCACAGGTAGAAGTGAAACACTGAGCAGAGCGATCATAGACTGTAAACAGTCCCGTGGTCAATGCCATTCTGCCAGAGCAGCTGGAGCTTGCAGACAAACAAACATGGCTTCAATGGAAGTCAGTGAGAGTGAGTTAAGAAAATAAAGCGTCAGGCAGGCTTGTCTTCTCAGACCACATATACAACAACAGATTTATTTATTCACATAAATAGTATTTCCTGAAGAGAACCAGAGTGAAGTTATCCGTGCAGCTCTGGCAGGCCTCTCCCTGTATCACTTCATCTTGGGGAGGGGGTCAAGCTTTCCAACATGGTCTGTCAGATACAGCTCCGATGTACGTGATTTGCCTGACTATAATATGATACAAGTGTTTCGCCCATACCATCATTGCAAAGTACAGACGTGTGTTTGGCAGTGCTGACCTTTGACCATGTTTGCTTGGCCGAACACAGTGCATCCAATACAGACATGATATGCTGTTATAGATGAGACAGTTAATTCTGTATTTTTGTCTTTGGAAGAATGAAAAAAAAAGAAAAAAAAAAGACGTGGTCGGGTCGTCTAAGGTGTTGCACACATCTACCTGCCAGAGAGTTAGACAGCTGGGTCCACATGCGCTATATCCTTTAGAGAGGTGTGCCGTTAAAAAAAGAAGAGAAAAGCAGCTGAGCTGAATAACATGACAGTGTAAGACAAGGTTGGGCAACTTGATGATAGAGAGGGCCACGAAAAAAATCCTCACTACCAGGAGGGAGCCAGATTATGATCATGTCTTTCACCAGTAGAGTATCCGCATTACTCACTGATCCAATTATAGCGTTTGTTATTTAATGTAAAGACCAGAATATACAGGCAATGGACGTTTTTTCATACCAACATTTCTTTTCTTTTCTTTTTATATTGAAATGCATTTAACAATGTACTCTACAGTAGAGCTACTTTTCCAAGCTCTTGATTAACCAGATTTATATGTTCCAATCCTTGCCCATGGTCAAGAGCTCTGGATATTAATCAAAACAACGAGATCAAAAATGCAAGTCGCTGACACGGGCTTCCCCTTAGAGATATAGGGGTGAGGAGCTCAGATATCTGGAGGGAGCTTGGAGTCGAGCTGCTGCTCCTTCATGTCATGAAAAGAGCTGGTTCGGGCATCCATCCAGTGGAGGATGTCCCCTGGGCTCCTCCCTCTGGGGGGCTCCTCCAGGCATCTCCAACTGGGAGGAGACTCAGCTCTCACTGGAGGGATTATACATCTGATCTGGGCTGGGGATGCCTTGGGATCACTCAGGAGGAGCTGGAAAGCGCTGCTAGGGAAAGGGACGTCTGGGACCCTCTGTTTAATGGATGTCTGGATGGATCGACTCTACACATCACCACGAGGCCGGACAGAGAGACCATACCCATTCTTAGCTGTGTGACTGTTTCAAAAGCTTTAGCCATCTCCACTGAACAACACTTAACAACCTCACTGGCATCATAGCAGCGACTCAAGTTGGAATTAGGGCTGACCGATTAATCTTATTTTCATTGTCATCATTTTCAGTAAGACACAGGAGCTGTATGGTTAACATGCACACCTGAATATTTGCTAATTTATCGCAAGTCGTATCGCCATCGCACATCGAACATTCCGCTAATATCGTGCAGGCCTAGTTGGAATCCTTCATGACTGATTTTGTTTCCAGAGTACAAAGGTTTGCCTGTGTTTTCCGTAAAAAGATAAGTGGTTTTCAATCTTTCCTGGAGGACAAAGTTCTCTGGGTGCAGTTTTCTCTGGTGGACGCTCATTTTTGTTGGTCTTCATTGTAGGTTGCAAAGCGAATTTTCGCCTCGCGTCACTCGCGCAAATTTGAGACAAGATGAGATGTGCAAATAGTTGCTAGGATACAGGCCCCTCAGGTTTAGGAGGAGCGCAATATCGGCGCACAATATACTGAAATCACAGCTGGGATCAGGTTTTAATGTGGTCAAATGACCTGCTTCCTTCCAACACCTGCGAAACTAATAATTTATTGATCATTGGAAACTGACTTGCAGGCTGTACAGAGCAGGGACTGGGGCTTCAGTTCTCTTCCTCTGGTTTTTTTTTTTTTTTTACTTCTACTCTCCCAAGAATAGATGCGAAAAAAGTTTTGTCTCAGGATGATTTAATTCTCATCTGAAACCATTAGACGGTATCGAAACCACATGTCAGATGTTTGCGTCTTCAGAGACGCTTCCCAGTGGCAACACGTCATCAACCTGGTGACACATCCAGTCCCCATTCATCCAATTTATGGACCAGTAATCCATGAGGCAGAGTTACAAACCGAAGTGAAACTTTGGAATAAAACATGTCCTCCAGATAAAACAGCTGAGAGCCTCTTTGTAAATAGAGGACAAAATCTCTCTTTCTCTAGTGTCTTTTACATGCGCAGGATGCCTCTTATGAGTCCAGCATTTATAAGCTATGGAATAAAAAAAAAAGGGGGGGGGGGGTGTTCAAATACATTGCACTTTTTGTGAAGCTCACAGGGTGTTTCTCAGTGTGCCTCCAGCCCTTTAAGAAAGAGAAATCTAATAAATAAAAAAGAAACCAAGTGAGATGAGGAGGCTGAAGGTCACAGAGCTGCAGGCATCTGGTGGCTGCTGGTATAAAGCAGTCTGGGCTGATGCTGACAGGCAGAGGAGTATAGTTTATACAGTAAATGCAGCATCAAATAGGAGAATATCAGCACATGTGCATCATACATATGGGTGTGGGCGACCATGGCCTTTCTAAGTAAATATTTTATTTTTATTGTATTGTGCAAGTGTTGTGATCTTACTCTCTGAGCCGAAATGCTATAACTGATTGTTTTTCTATTATTTATGAAAACGTTTGGGCTTATTTCTTTCAAGCAGCTGTTAACAGATGTTTCTATGTGATGCAAAATGTTGCCCTGATTAACAAAAAAGTGAATGAATTCATATGCTCAGAAGATGGATTCATCTCGGTTTATACATTTAGCAGATTATTGTTAGTCTCAAACAAAACCAGTGCAAGCTGCTGCCATAAGCTAATGTTATTGTCACCAGTGCACAGGTGGAGAGTGAATCCTCAGATGATTACAAACGTTGTCGTTTTCATACGTCCTTTGATGTCGGAGCACCATGGTGACGCCACTCCATATGAATATTACTGTTCTGTGGGCTGATATGAATATTGCTGTCAACTCAACTGTTAGGTGGAAAAACATCGCATGCGGTGGCAGCTCACATCTACTGCTGGTTTGTTTGACATTACACAGTTTCAACTGATCAATATCAGTGTTTGATATTTACGTTTAATATGTTTGATATTTTTACAATTCAAGAACGATGAGACTCACAATTCTGCCCAATTATCCTCCAGTGTTGGTGCCGGCATAAGTTCTTCATTAAACACAAGCGCTCATTATCATGTGAGACATTTGTACTTTTGTCGTATTAAGTGGTGGAGTCTCAGTCTGTACCATCTAACCTTGCTGGTCGTCTCTGTCTGAGCTGTAACACTGTCTCTTTCACTCTAATTGCCTCAGGAGTGCAAATACAAATCGACACTTTCCCAAAAGATTGTTATGTTTGCTGGGGAAGACATTTATCTTTTGTGCTGCTCATTTTTTTTAGTCAGAATAAGTTTGTTAAACTGATCTCTCCATTTATGCATTATGTGATGCTGCTAAAATGTAAGGAACTACAAAAAAAACCCATCAGGGGCCTTCTTCTCATCTTTTTCTTTGCCACACAAGTTTCCAGGATCCATCCAGCCACTGAGATCCCAAAACACAAACATGGTTGAAAGACAAAATAATGGAAAACCGAAGTAACTAAAAGTGATGAAATTGAAGCTGTGCAGACTCGACAGGGGGCGCTGCGAAGGCTATGAGCTTGTTAAAATGTGATGGAGGTTGTGGCTGCTGTGTTGGTCCCACTGGAGGTCCTCCAGAGTCTCTGTGTTTTTTTAAAAAAAAGAAAAAAAAAGAATGATAAGGCAGAAAGTACTGAGGACAGATCCAGAATCAGCACCACTGCAGATTAAAATGATAAAATGGCTAAACAAAGACACGCTATTTAGAATTACATAAGAATCATGGATCTGTATATGAGATCATTGTTTTTGAAATGTGTGTTTGCATTATTATAGTTCATTGGGCTAATTGTTTTATTCTGAGCCAAATAGGCTAAAAAAAATGTTTGTGAGTTTATCCTGTAAGCTTGTTACACCAGACCTCTGTGGTGTTTCTGACGCTCTGTAAACTCCTTCCATGTTTGCTCATCTTCAGTATCTCTACTCTACTAACGCGGAGGCACACAATTTGAAATTTACAGACCTGCACCAAAACACACCGCTGAGCAGCCCCCTGTCACGGTCTGTGGGGAATGAACCACACAAATGCAACACTCTGCATGACTATTCCCTGTGAATGCGTTTGATTAATGCAACATCACTTCCCCCTGTTTAAAAAAATGTTTGTAATCCGATTACTGTTTTGATCAGTAACTTTAAAAAAAAGCGTCCGCAGAGACAGGCTGTCAGCTTGAGGCTGGACACCCTATTAATTTAGACACACAGCTGTTTTATCTGCCCATCTGTTTCAGCTGGCACTGTTACGCTGACAGTGTTATGCTGTTTGAATCAGATTCATTGTTCTCGCCATGAGTCTTGGGACTTGCCATTAGTTCTTGTCAGCCAAGTGGTGTTTGCCTGAATGCATCCAGCGCTGGCAAAAGCAAACTTGTGGGATCTTTATCCATCCTCTTGTCATTTTTGTCTTTGAAGTATTTCAGCTACTGAGTATCACATCTAACAGGTCATTGAGGATATAGATGATTGAACAGCGAGAGAGAAAGTTGGGCTCCAGTTGCAGGATAGCATATGGTGCATGCTGCGTGGGGATTTGTGGCAGTGAATTGACATTTTCATTGCGCTCACAAAGGGGTTTTTCTTTTGTTCTGCGTTTCGTCGGCTCACCGTCAACGTTGCTGAAGTGGGACGAGACGAACAATAGGGGGTGTGTCACTTCTGATCAAGACGACACGGTGCAATTTTGGCTCCGAGGGGCCACTGGGAGCTGAACTCAGGTCAGGTCATATGCACATGTTTTATTACTTTATCTCGTGTTTTACATGACATGCCGTCTGCACCCAGCTGTGCATTTCATCTGCCACTGACATTAGCAGTAGTGGGCTGCATTCATCTTTTATAAAGCCTTCTTGTTTTGGTCTGCAGGAGAGATTTTGAGGCGAACAACATCAGAACCTCACAGCTATCCATTCTTTCTATTACTGACTCATCTTCACATAGTTTCCCTGATTAATCTAGTTGAGAGTTGAGTTGATCTATAAATGTTGACATATTGTGAAATCCTCAGACCATATGGTATTGTTATCACTTTGCTTTTTTCAAAGCTAAAAAAAAAATCTTTCAGTTCATTTCACATAAGAGTAAAGTCACAAATTCTCACATTTAATTAGCTGAAGCAGAGATGACGAACAACTGATGATCAATATTGTTTCAGACAAAACCTGCAATGTTTGTTTGTCAGATGTAGCAGTATAGCCAATAGATGGAAAAACCTGCAAGATGCAAATTTCTGTCTCCCTCTTCTGCCAATGAAAGTCATTACACAAACCAATCCAATACACAGTCCCACTGTCTCTGTCTCTTCCAGGTGCTCTCTAATGAGAAAAAAAACCCACAACAGACATTAATCCATCTTCGTATCCTGTGGCGTTAGCCGCTATAGCCATCTCCGTTTCCATCGCTACAGCCGCCTCTTCTGACATCATGTTTCCCTCGTCTATATGTAAACTGTAAGCATACCTGCAGGCTCAATGCAAGCACCTGACAGACAGCTGCATTAATTCATGGACCTCTATTATGTGTCCCCCGTGCAACACAGTGCAACATGCTGATGGTTTCTAGGCATCTATTTCACCTAGGAACCTTGGGCATGTTGCACTGTGTTGCACGGGGGACACATAACACAGGTCCATGAAATAATGCAGCTGCCTGTCAGGTGCTTGCTTTGAGCCTGCAAATGTGTTTACAAGGTTCATATGTACGGGAGATGTAAAACTCCAGCACTGTGCCATATGTAAAGGCCTGTAATGTAATGGATGCTCATATATAATGTAGAGTTTTCCCGTCTAATACATTAATCAACAAGTTGATGCAGCTCTACACCATGTAAAGACATAGCATTGTATTTCATGGAGAAATGCAATTTTCAGAAAGTGTGTGAAGTGGTCATGGTGTTGATGTACTGAGCATCACATAAGATAAGTTACATAAAACATACAGTATTTCTATATGGCAATTATTAATCATGATGGCATTACCACTATGTCTGTGATAAGCTATATTAATACTGGCGGATATCAGTCAGGCTGCTAGACTCAACAGCAGAGCTTAGACGTTTTCTAAAAACAACCACTTTCTCATTTACGACCTGGAAATTCAACAACCTCCTCTCGAGTCTTTCCGCTGTGCTTTTGTGTGTGTGTGTGTTTGGTTTGTTTTGCTCATTTTGTTTTTTGACTGGGGTGGGCCGAATAAAAGTCTGACAACCTGTCAATAGATGTGAATCACTGTATCATTGTGCGGTGCCAGCAGGTGTCCAAATAACAACAGATGGCAGACATGCATACCTCTTCGAAGCCGGATGACCAGCGAGAACAGCATGAGCCTGACTGGGTTCTGCTGCACAACACTGATTCACTGTAACGTTAGTCATCATTGGACTGGAAGAACAGCAAGAAGGCCGCAAACAATGTTTTTTGGGTTTTTTTCTTCCACATAATCACTGGCGACTAAATGAGAGGTTGACGGTCTTAACTTCCTGTCAGAGGACGAGCTCGCAGTTTTGCCAGGGCTTAAAACATCTGCATGTGTCTGCTAACAATGTACCCGAACCGCTAAAAAGGAGCCGAGTATATTTATTTCCCTGTAGATTTTAAATCGTCTCATGCTCTAAAAGCCGTGTGCGTCAGTTTGCGGTGACGTTAATGTTGGGGTTATGTTACACTATCATCATCAACATCTTGCTGGAAGAAAAAGTTAGCCTGCCCAGAGCTGCTGATTAACTGCATTGTTATCAGCGAGTCGGAGCATGAAGACAGAGAGTGGACAGGATAACAAGGTCTGCTCTACTGAGAACCATGGTGATGATGATGGTAGGGGATGAATAGCGGCGAGAAAAGTCATTATCAGCAGCAGCAACATTTAGATTTTTGCCTCATTTGCAACAGTTTCCCACCTCACATGCAGGAAACTATTCCTGCACAGAGACGCGGTGTTATTGAGTTCATGTGAATGTCTCTTTTTGATTGTGCATGTGTGATATATTTAGAGTATAACACCCCGTTTGCTCTCATCTCCTCTCTGCCGTCTCGGTTTGTGCTTTTGTGCATGCATTTCTCTCTGCACAATGTCCACATGTGTAGGCGTGTTAAGTCCCTGTATATTATTAACAGGAATCCAAGGGAGCAGGTCGATAAAGCCCCTGCCCACCAGTGTCCCCCCTGAAGCCCAACACGCCACGTCTCCCAGCTTCGGCCTCCTATAGTCATCTATGGTAATCACTGGGATCACATCACAGCAAATCCTTAATCATGCTGGGGGTGGTTCTAGGAAGCCGAGTACGCAGTCAGTGAACCGCTGACCTCTGTGGACTACCAACTTCTTTCATCTCGCAGTTTGTACTTTTTCTCCCCTCCACCCACCCCAACGAAAAGCCTAATTTAGCACACATCGTTCCTGTCACAGCGTCACGGAAATGAGTGAATTTCAAACAACTGGGCGCTGATGTGAATGTGGATCCTTTAAAAGCTAAACAGAAGTCCTGTTCTTTTATTTTCCTTCACACGACAGAACAGAGGGTTTCTGTTGTACTACAGCCTGTCTGCACTGGAGGAAGGTGCAGCATGTTGTGTTTATACTGTAACTCAGAACTGTTTCAAAATATTTGTACATTTAGTTGCCAGCTGAGTCTTATTTTCAGCCTCTCTAAATACTGTTTACAATATACAATAAATCATTAAAGATTAAACCAATGGTTTCTAGTGGAGAGGAAATACTTAGTACTTTTAGACCAATGTCTATGGATATTCTCATTCATCCAGGTCATCGTTCTTTTCTGGGCAAATTGAATCGTAGGCAACTGGACTTGTATTTGTCTGGGAAGACGTTTTGCCTCTTATCCAAGGGGCTTCATCAGTTCATACGCAACAAGTCCGCACTAGACCAATACTAATACTACTAATACTGTATTATCATGCATAGTGGTATTTCTGCAATGTGGTGTTGTTTTGACTCAAGTAAAAGTTATTCTCTAACCACTGTTTTTTGCCTCAGGAATTTTTGTTAGAACAATTTCACCTCTGAATAAAATAATGATTTTTTTTTTCTTAAAGGAAAAAACTAGGTTTTTTCCTCTTGAATCATGAATCAAATTTTACTTTTTGTAAGAACAATGGGCTCCACAACCTAACTTTTACTTTTTTTTTTAACCACACTAGCTCTACCTTGACAGTGAAATGCAAATGTCATATATCATCATGCATCAGATGGATATTCTTATTTCTGATACATTTGAAATGCATTGGGTTTTTCCTAAAGCATTGGTTCTGGTGTTTTTTTTTTCTTAGGTAAAGGATCTGAGCACTTCTTCTTCCTCCACCTCTGCCTGTTTGCTCATATTTGTTTGTGCACCTGCAGCCGTATTGACAAGTGAGAGTGTGTCCTCTGTATGAGACGAACATCTGTGCTGATGTAGAGATCCTATTAAGCTTCAGTAAGCCTGGTGGTGTGTCGTCACTCCAACCTCCATCTCCCCACTTAAGCTCCTGAGCTACAAATCCAGAGAACTCACTGTCTCTGCCACTTTGATCACACAAACTTAAAAAAAAGGAAAAGAAACCTGACTTCCGATACAGACGAGAAAAGCGACAGAAAAATAAGAAACTCAAATACAGAGTCGCCTCATTATCTGTTGCATGTAGGCAATATAATCAGCAGCGAACTGCGAGGACAGCATCACGCAGGAGAATGTGAAACGAAGGTGATTGTAACCAATAACAGCTCCAAGCTCCTGATGTATGCAAAATAGAGAGATAGAAGATAATGAAAGATTAATGAGTAAATCTCTGCCCATGAATATTTGAGGAGGGGAAGTCTGTTTAATACATGATCACCCTGTGAAAGGCTTCCTGTACATGCCACCGCCTCATTCGCTGATTCAGAGAGGATGCTTATTAGATTTTCAAGCGGATGGCATTTTCTTTGCCCTACTCTCCAATGAGCCTCTTCCATAAATCATTTTCTATCACTATATATTTGGGGTTTTCTTCCTAGACACAATAAATAAAGAGGAGGAAAAAAACAAACGTCCTCATACCTTAGGAAAACAAAGGATGATAAATAACATTTCCTGGTGGCATTTCATGGCTTTCTCGCATTTGACAAATATATTGTTAATAAAAAAATGTGCTGCAGTCATATCTGTCATCACAATGTGATAATAAGGGTTCAATCATAATTACAAAAGTATCCATTTCAACTGCACGTCCTCTTTCGACACACAATGCCATCATTTGACCATTTGCATCCCAAATTACTTTCACACTATTGATTCCTGGGCTTTGAGGGCCACACTTGACATAGCATAGCTCTGTAGCTCATAGCTCTAACTGCTTTTGTGACTGACACACAGAGGAGGATCAATGGATTAGTTTCCACGAGATGGGTGTTGCTGGTGGCCGTAGACGTGCCTGCACATGCTAAGAGTGGGATTACGGCGAGGCAGACAGGAGCTCTCGGGTCCGACAGGCGCCCGCCGGCTCAAGATGGTGACAAATGGAGAACGCTGCCAGCAGAGTGCACTCACATCTCCAACTCAATCACACTGAGTCAACACAGGAACTCGCGCTGTCAATCAGGCTCATCCATTTATGTAAACACGCACAAATCGGCAGACATCAGCATACACAGTCACACTGATGCTTACCCACTTTTACATCATAGTTTCATACTCACCCTTCTTTCCTGGAGCTCTGTTGTTCATGTGTGGGTGTGTGGTGCTGTGATTCTATTATCATATTAATTATGACGTTAGACTGTCAAAAAAACAGGACAGGTCAAAATCTAGTCTGGGCCATCTAGGGTCAAATCCTGAAAACAGACAAGGTTTTAGTTGAATTTACTTTCTACCCAACTCAAACCTGGACTACCGGGACAAAGACTAAACCCAAAGCAGGCGATCAACTAATTATGTCAACATTCTCCATCTTGAAAAATAAATAAGTTTATTACACGGCTCTATTGAATGCTGCTCTCTGATTGGTCCAGCGCTGCGTTCTGCGGTCTGTTATTTCTGTATAACGGACCGTCGTCAAGTATAACAGACCGTTGCTAGGGACAGCGCTCTGATCAGCGCAGCACAGAAAAGAGAAACTGCAGGATATTTACCTTGTGTTTCATTTTTACCGTCATTAAACAGCGTCGGACTAATAGTGATGTTAGAGATAAATGACTTGTAACTTGTTACAAGGAGAGTGGAGGCTCCTTCCACATCGTGGCTGGAAACCAAACCTGCTGATCAGAGCCTCTGACCCAGTGTCAGCTCTCCTCTCATCTCGGTGGCACCGCGGCTCCGCGACACAAACGCACCCCGTAAACAGTAAAGTTAATCTCTTGTTTATGACAGATACGACTACACACAATACACACATCGTAACACGTGTATGGTAATCTATCGATCCACTGATTGATTATCAAAGGCTTCAAATGCACGAACGGGAGGAGGCTCGGCAAAACAGCGGAAGTGACCGGTCTTGCAGATTCGCTAAATGCAATTTTAAATCGATGAAAGTCGTATTTTGATCAGAATTATGTTTCAAATTAATTATTTCACTCGTAAACCGTGTAATAAGCGGGATAATGTACAGTTGGTCGGTTGTTATGGAGAAATAAACCCCTTCATGACCCCTCCGCTTCGCGTCGGGGTTCCATACAACCTGTCGGGGTTTATTTCTCCATAACAACCTCCGAACTATACATTATCCCTTACGTATAGAACACTCTTGGCTCCATATGTAAGAATCTTTTAATACATTCTCCATCTTGAATCCATGATAGTTTTTTTTTTTTACTTCAACTCTAGAACAATAACAGATCTTAATAAATCTAACTCGCCTCGTTATGTGGAACTAGAGACATCACTAACTATGTTTCCATCCAAAGGTGATTCGAATCACTGGGAAATGCGCATTAAAATAAATTTGAATCCTGTTAGTTTCCATTAAAAGTACGGACTTTGATGAAAACTACAAACTCGTGCGAGTTGAGTTTTCCGCCTTCCCGACCCGGAGTGTGGATATCACCATGGAGAGAGGACTTCAAGCTTTAGTGACAATCGGGCAAGTGGATAGCAGTGATGTTTTTCTCCTTTATTAATGTTTTTAAAAAGTTACTACGGTATTACGGTCCACACAAATCTTATGTTGTCGCCATGTTGTTGTCAAACACCGGAAGCAGTTGGGGTGAAAGTGCGCTACATCACACTTCGAACATAACTGTTTCCATCCCTTTCGAATCAACCAAAACCCGGCTTTAGCAAGCATATTTTAGTTTGTGCGAATCAGGGGATTTTTGTTCGAATTACGGCGTTTCCATCATAATTTTTTGTTGCGATACTTCTAGGTGTGCATCTAAACAGGCTGATGGCAACATGGCTTCTGATGTCTTCTCTCTTTCAGTTTGGTGTCTCTTATGTTTAGTTAGCCCTCTGCTTTGTTTAGTAATGTTGGTACATGGATTAAAAGTAGTTTATTTGTTGTAATAGAGGTGAGGCGCAGTGTGTTGGAAGTGCTCCTCCACTTCCCTGCAGTTCCCTAAGCAGCCGGCTCAGTACTCTGCTGAACATGGTAGAAAAACCATCAGTCAGTCAGTCAGTCAGTCAGGGTCGTTTGTGATTGTGAGACTAGACCTGCTATTGTGCTCCAGCCAAAAAATCTCTATGATGGAGGATCTGCTCTATTCCTCACAGCAACAATCTCTATCAAACCTACACGGCGCCCAGACTTTGAGGAATATGATGAATGAGGGACACACGTTTTTCATTTTTCCATCACATCCGTTACCTTGTCAGAAAATGCCCGGATTATGTAATTACCCAATGATGCACGTAGACATATTTTATCCAAGCCGGTGGCGAGATGCGTCTCTGACAAAGCCTTAGGAGGGTGTTTCACCGTGAAAGATATTTATAGCAGAGGAGGGAGCCGTGTTTTTATGTTGCCTGTACAAGGGAAACCCAAAGCTATGAAGATGATGAATGGCTTTAATGAACATATTACATAAATGTAATATCAGAGGGAACACTGGGCGTAAATAACATTAAGCAAAATTTGATCTTCCACACACACATATGAGCAGAAGATTTAACACACATACTGTAAATCTATGACTTCACACACACAAAATACCCATTTACCCACACAAATCTCACCACCCCGGCATAACAGCCCCTCCACGCACACACTTGTACATTCTCATTTACGACTTCTGCGTTCAACTTGATGATCACAGCGGCTGGGAAAGCACCAGTGACAGCAGATGTAAGCGGTGCAGAGTCTTTCCCCCTTCTTTGCATGTCATCAAAGTGGTGGTCGGGACTTCCGATTCCCCCGTCTCTATCAGAGTATGAATAATGCAGCAGTGCGGGGTTGCCTGCCTGACAGAATGACTTGATAAAAACAGCTGTGGGAGACCGTGGGAGACGTCACTACACTGAAAAAGGACTGCAGTAGCTAAATATAAGAGCTGCCAAAGTCCCAGTAGCTTCTTCTATTCAGACAAGCCAGAGAAGGGGACACAGAGAAAGTGTGACTGTGTTCATCTAAGAATCTGGCGCAGGCAACAATATTTGAAGGTATGTGCCGACGTGTTTGTGTGTATCCACCTCCATAGACCACAGACAGATGTGGTGCACCACTGGCAAGACATTCAGGAACAAAGACTGAGACTAGTTCTCTCCCACAATGAGGACAAAGATACTATCCCCATTTTGAGAGATGCAGAAAAAAACCCCAACAGCACATTTAGCTAGAAGTAAAATGAGTTATTAAACAGATGCATGTATAAATTTGCATAGTGATAGTCACTGCTGAAAAACACAGAGCCTGCTGTCTGTGGGATGGACGTGGTGATACTTCAGGCCAGCTGCTTTCACACTTTAAAAGAGTTCAAAGTTCAGTTCATACAGAAGAAAATTAACTAGTTTACATTCATTGTTCATCATCAGTTGTGTCAGTCGCTAGTGACTAAGCCGCTGTTGTTTTTCCCAGTAGAGCTTAATTCCACCATCCGTCACCAGCCTCAAATCTCTGCCACTTCCAAACAAAATGAATTATTGCACCACTGAGGAATCCCAGATAAGAGAACTGATGTTGAGGATATACATAACTAGATAAACAATGTGTCATGATTCGCTGAAAGTGAACAAGCAAGGTGCAGTTGAGTATGGAAATACTAATAAATAAAAGAAAAAATAAATGAATAAATGGAAATACCTGGTGGGCAAATCAGGTTTTTCTCTGTATGCCTGAAAAACTACACTGTGAGTCTTCAGCAATAGATGATGTGTCTGTGTCATGCTGGGCTCTGTCTGATGTTCATGTTGATCATTTTAAGGCTGGGATTAGATTAAGTTGTTGTGTGTTCATACCCACTGCTACAGGTGCAGTGGGTCTGTAGTTACTGCTCAAAGAGCCGATACATGATAACAACAACCTATCATCAGGCAATTGATGCATTTTCTTGAAAAAAAATACACACACATAAATGAGTAATTTGTCAGGTGGTTGGGGATCCTGCTTTAGACACAATATTACTGCCAACTTCAGACTACCAGTGCCATTAATACTCAATGTGCTGCATCAATATTAGGTGCTTTAGTCCAGATGTTTGGCCCTGTGACCGAGTACCGTCTCATCCAATCTCTCTTTCTCGTCCTCCATCCCATAATGCACACGTGTGTTACGTCATGCAACTGTAGCCTGATACAAAGATTCTCCTCGATCCTCTGTGGCTTCGCTCCTCATATGTACGAGCCTTTAATATTTGACACCCATCATGTCACTATAGCTGCATTAAAGTTGCATTTTTTTTTTTTTTTGAATGGCTGACCCATTATGTAATAAGTTAAATTCATGCCTTACTTGAACTTGTACATTTCACACACATTTCTCCTGACGCAGGAATATTTAACTACTCAGTGGTGGAATTTAGCTTCATTATTTCTTGCTCTGAGATTAATTATTTAGTCATGTCACAGTGAATCATATCGCCTTTCAGTTGCACACTATGCATTTCACAACTCATGTCCAACGTAAGTGACTAACCAAAGAGTTTAAGGTTGCCTTAAGTATTAAAAAATAAAATCTACCTGGGCTCTAATTAAGGTTTTTCATCACTGCTGCCTTCAGCAAACACAAGTGACATTTCCCCTCATGGACGCCCTTGTCAGGCTCCGTACTTAAAGGGTGCAATGGCACAACTTGCTAATCACACTCCCTCAGAGGGAAGCTGCCGAAACCGAGAGCAGATAACTCCTTAAACGCCAGGAGCAAATTGTACTCACTTAAGTGTGACTCCTTTTCAATGGCAACAGTATTTCAGTCAATTAGCCACTCTGTTATCAGCAACACAGCCTGTGAGGAGCTTTAAAGCTGCACATTGACAGTGCAGCTGATAGCACATGACCTGCAGCTTTGTCAGGACAGACAATGGTGAAGTTCTGGTGTGTGTGTGTGTGTTCAGGCTTTACGTGTTCAGTGTCTTTATTTCGAGCGTAGAAGTCGATACGGTAACTGGAATGTGTTGAAAGCTAGACCATCTGTAACGCATGCTGCATATAATTGTCAGTTTTAATTAAGTAATGAGCTTCATAGTATCATTCATGATTTTAAAGGATTGCTTCTAAGAACAATTCACAGAGCACTGACTAATCATATTAAACCTGTGTCTAACTCTACAGGGTTGACTCATGTGTCATTACAGGGAGATGATAGCATGCTGAATGATAGCAAAAACCCACATAGCCTACAGCGTTTCTCCTACACACTGGTGAATTAAACAAACAAAAAACGTATAATGTGTGTGCGTGCACGTGTATGTGTGTGTCTTTAATTAATTTCCAAAAATATTAATAACATTATGATTGATTTTCTTTTTATCCTATGATAAATTAAACTAGCATTGTTTTTAATACTTCAGCTAAAGTAATATCATTAGCACACTGGTACTTTGGTTAAAAAGAGTCCAAAATAAACTTGAAACTAAGCCAAAAACACACCATCAACATATTCTCATGCATGTTAGCAAACATCTGCTATTTACACATCAAACAGACAGAGGACAACATTGTCATTCATTTGGATGAATGCAAGTCCAATATACTCTCTGCTTTTTGGCTCTATATTGATCTTAAGCCCCAACTCCTGAGGGAAATACCTGGCTCTTTAGCCGCTTCATGCTCCACTGTGTTCCCCAGCTAGTCTCTTACTTTGGTGCTGAGCCGGGAGCGAAGCCCTCTGTGGAGTCCAGGTGGATTTTGTGTTCATTTATCTAACTTTCTATGCATTACTTCTATCTATCTATCTATCTATCTATCTATCTATCTATCTATCTATCTATCTATCTATCTATCTATCTATCTATCTATCTATCTATCTATCTATCCAATTAAATAACTTCTATGCTTCACAAATGAATCTGCCTCACTGTTTTTAGGTTGATTATCACAAGTCCTCTTCCTGTTTAGTGCTACACAAAGTGTGACTGTATTGTCATGTGCATCAATTTGGAAGTTTGAAGCCTCTTTGTGAGAAACCACCACTCACCCCCCCACCCATCTCCTCAAAGTGACATCATGCTAACGATCAGACGGAGGAGCGAGCACGTGAAAAATCAGTCACCCTCTTGAATAACACCAGACATTTTGTAATGCATTAGACGGATGTGCAGTGAAAAGGCATTTACTCAAAGGTCAGCCCAAGTGTCACAAAGCCCACATTTCACTGAGCTACCTTGACTGAAATATCTTCAGCAGACTTTAATTGAAATCGTGAAGAACCTGATGAAACGAGCACAAAGGTGACCTATACTGCAGTCCTATTCTGGTCCTCTTACTTATTCAGAGAAAGGGCTGCTTATAAATAGCAGCACATCACAACCTGGCACCCTATTGTCATGGCAGCCACAATCAAAGATGGCCAGTTTGTAAAGTTAAAACAAAAGTATCTTACTGTAAATTGCCATGGTGATTCTAGCTTCATGACCATATAACTGTATATGAATAATAACCTGAGCATCAGGGAGACTTATTTCTGTGGGGAACAATGAATCACAGTTAAGTTTTTCATGTTTACTTACCAGCTTCTACAGTTTTTTTAACAGTAAAAACACAAATCTGTCGTGGCACGCGTTCACTTCCTCTTTATTCAGGTGGCCATTTATCTGTTTGAATAAATAAGATGTCGTGAGGTTGGTGTTCAAGTGTGTGTGTATTTGCTTTGCATTTCCCTCCGAGGTGAAACACCTCTATGGGGAAATAATTAGTTGTAAAAAAAGATTACTTCAGGGCCTGTTCATGTCTCACATGGATCTCCATTACAATTGAATTCCAATACATGTAATTTATATTCATTTATCTCTGTGTATACAATCTTGGTTATGAGACAGGCTGCTCCAGTGCACCAGAGGTATAATAACCATACAAGACTTATGAGGTATAGCCGGTGGCTTGTGTACAGTTAAGTGTCACTATATGACACAGAGAGGGAGTAAAGTTTGCCAATAAAGAAAGGCCGGTGACAGCAAATTAACATTTAAGGCCATGGTCAGACACAGAGAGCATTGTGTTGAATACAATAAAATAAAAGCACCTGCAATAGTGGAGGCAAGCTGCTTCACATACTGATGAGAAGATAAAATACAAGATGAGATACATTCAGGAACTTTAAGATCAATCAGCCGACAAAACACTTCAAAGCTTTTACCACACGAGACACACTTTTACAACTCTTTGATTCATCAAAGCAGCAATGATGTTTCTCTATGTTGGACCAGAGTCCAAGGTAAACACTACAACTCCTGTTGCAAGGCAAGGAACCAGAAGTGTTTCATTACACTCACTAGACGGGCTGACGTTGCATTCAGAGACTCACTGATCAAACCTTTTCATGCTTGATAACGGTGTTATGTAGAGGGAAACATCTTACAAACAGCCACTGAGCTGCTGCTCTGAGGCCAAAGGTGTTATTTAGCTTCATTACATGCTTCAGCAGGTCTCCATCTAAAAACGCTTCCCCTGTGCGTAGCCCCATGTTTTTTATTCTTTTTAACTCCCAAACAAATGTAAACAGACCTGAGACCTGGAAAATAGCTTTAAGAAAATATATACTTCCAGAAATACTAAATTTATACGTAACGTTTGCTAGTCACACAAGGTTTTGCCACTGTCAGCACTGTCAGGTGGAACTGTCCTGTAAATCACATTGTAAATTAATTATCTTTAATGAGGAATATTGATGGCTGGTCACTGTTGATCTCTCTGTATCTGCTTGCGTCCCAATTGCATTGTGGCAGGTCTATGTTATCTTTGCTGGATGAAACTGTGTGGGTGTGGGTGTGTGTTACTTCGTTCCCATTTTACTATATTGGTAGTGTCCAAAAACTGGCACCCCACTATGCCCACAGGTGTCTGCTGCTATGTTCTTCATGGGGACCAAAATGCTGGACCTCACAAGTTGAGTGGGGAGTTTGAAAGGAGTTTGAAGGTTTGAAGACCTGTCACCTGTTTTTGAAGAGCAGTCTTAAGACACAGAGTGATAATAAAATAGTTATCATGAAGGAGGAGATTAGCCTCAGAGGCCAAATAGATTTTTGGTACCGGGCTGTAAATGTGTTTATTTCAGCTATGGAAGTCTATGGGGACTGACTCGCTTTTGAATCTCTCGGACTCAAGCAGCCACCCAAAGAAGTGCAGTTTTGTGTTGCTTTCATTTGTCAGACGATGCAGTACGGTGGCCCTGAGAGTTCAGTGCAAAGACAATTCATTAAACAACTTAATCAGGTTGACAATATATGCACGAAACTCACAAGGAGGGCACAAAAAGTGTGTTGTTTTTTTTTAACTTGCAGTGCATTGAGCTCTCAGGGCCACCGTACTGTGTGGTTTAACAATTAAGGTTAAAATTAGGGTTTCAGTAAAAGAGTTGTAGGGTTATAGCAGCATTTAGTTGTCATGGTCAGGTTAAGGGTAAGGAGCTACAGGGAAAACATTAAATCAATGACAGGTACCCACAAAGATAGCTATACAAATATGTGTGTATGTGTGTAAATGTACTTGTGTGTGTGTGGTGGTTTCTTTGGGACGCCAGGTGTGCTACGCAATCTCACTTAAATGAATGAGGAGGCTACTGTGTGCGGTGTAGAGCTATTATTATCATTGTGAACAGTGCCTGCGGGTAACTTTGACCTCAACTCTGACAGAACTATAGAGGATAGGACTGAACAGAGGACAAAAAAAAGACATAATGAATGGATATCCCCAATATGTGACAGGAGGCTGCAGCATCAGAAGTCCTGCTGGTTGTCGTGTTTTGGGTTACAAAACTGAATGACACGCTGTAAGGCAAACACTAGTTATTTATAAAGAGACTCTGACATTGTGTTGTACACTGTGTCACACAACACAACAGCCTGTTGTGAGTTATTGCTGAAGTATATACTGTGGGTTAAGTCAAAATGTAAAGCGTGTACATGTGAAATATGGTGACCCATTTACTTTGTTTCTACACAGGGTCAAGTACTTGCTGCAGTCAGATAACATGGTAAACAGTCTGGTGCTATTTCTGTAGCTGCATAATCTGCTCCACAATATATTGTGCAAAGCAGCAGACGACATTCCCCGAGTCATATTTTCTTCGGTTACATATTAATTCAATATTTGTATATTCATATTTCATAACGACGTATTCTCGGATGCAGTGAAAAGGCCCTCAAGTTGAATTTGTTCCAGTTCATTTGACGTGTTTGCTGTGCACTGAACTCTGCTGAGAGCGTGTGTGCGCTAAAGAGGCAGAAAGAAAAGAGAAAGGAGGAAAGAAAAGAAGAAGTCAATCATGAATCCAGCTGTCACATGAGACCGCTAATGTGTGGGGTTAGCCTCCTAACATCCGTACATGATGATTCACATGTTAACGCTCACCTGCGGGCAATCCCTCAGCTTTCTCTCCATTTCCACGGCCATCTCTCACTCTAATGTGCACCATTCGTTTTATTGCAACCTCTCAATTATTCAGTAGCGTCAGCTGAATCCATATGTGCATGTGCATCCGTGTATGAGCGTATACCTTTGTGTATGATGCAAACTGTGTGTGTGTGTGTGTGTTTGTGTGTGGCAAACAAGAAATGAAAGAGAAAGTGAGAAATTGAATGGCAAGAGCACACAAGCGTGGCTTTTTCATTCTTGGCCATGCATTCACAGTTAAAAAATAAAACAAAAAAAAGAAGAAGTATTCCACTGTTGGATTTATTTTTTCTACGTGTATGAGAAACAAACTTGGACCTCATCTGGCCCCTGTGCGTTGAAACACACCGCTGTAAAATCATGCCTTCTATTATAGCACCACAAAGATGTGCATTCTCTTCCCGTGGATTTCAAACAACCGACTCACATAGGTGGGAATATAAAGCGGCACGCAGCACGCTGAGCCGGCAGCTGCTTCAAGGATTGAGAAGAGAGTTCCTGACCAGAAGATTACTAGTTTGAATCCCACAACCGATTAAGGGAAGTCTAGGAGGATAAGCGAAAGAGCGTTTTGTTTTTCTCTTCTTAACTCCCTTGTGCCCTTGAGAAAGTTATGTTACTCAGATGCAGAGAAGCCTGCTGTGTGTTCGGAAAACTTTGTGTGATTGTTCACTGTATCGATGTAAATCAAGGACACACAATTGTTTCTCCAAATATTAAAGTTGTGCTATTGAAATAAAATGACTCTGCAACATAGACTACTTCACTCTGTTTTGACTTTAGCACTAAAGAGCTAATAGTTATGACAATAGACAAAGTTTCTACTTGCTGGTGAACATACGGCTGCTGATTTATCTCAGGAGTTGGTGGAGACCAAAATCAGAGGTAAAAGGAAAGAAAATAAAGGACTCACATCCATCAAGTGGACGGACATTCAAATGATGAGATGAGTCTTTATTGTCTCCCTTGGGAGAAATTCATTTTGGACAGACCAGAGACTCCAGGCGACAACACAACACACCACCATATCACCTCCCCAAAGCTCCACGCATGCCACACAATATTCAACAGTGTGAAAGACACATAACTGCTCTTAACTATTGAACTATCATTATAATACTATAGGTGTATACTTGAGAGGGAGCAGGTAGTTTAGAAATATCTTTCACCTTATTTCAGGTTCTTTTAGGATTTTCCAGGTAATGTTGCAAATCAGTGGGTAGAACTTCTTTGTGTTAATATTGTAATTACCATTACTTGGAGACATAGTAATAAATTAGCCAAAGACGTTCCCATCCAGTTTAGATGGATGGTATTATACTATAGCATTCCTCCAAGACTTTAAAACTAAAACTTACCATATATATACTGTATATACAGTATATTACATATATATTATGTTGTGAGATTTCATGACCTGCCTCCAGAAACAAAGACATTAGAAACTACTGAACACGTGTTAAAGTTCCCATTTGCTCCAGTATAATCCCAGATCGGCTATTTATGGAACCAGCACAAGATTATTTTTGACTGAGACAAACTCAAACATCTGCATACATGTTCGTACATCACCTCTTAATACAGTCCGTGCAGTAGATCCTGAACGAGAGACATCTGGCTGATATGCTGAATGCACAGCCTTGTTCATATATTGTCAGCAAATGCTTCATCAATTATTTAGGCTCGGCGCTATTTATGGGCCAAATGCTCCGTCTTCAAATATGCATGATGTGTCTATAAAGGATTTGATGTCTCCTCGGCTCTGTTTGAGTGGCAGAATCATGTGACAGCGGGCCACAATGGGCAAGAAAACACAAATAGTACAAGACAAGAGTGAGGTCTGTGTGTCAGGGTTTATTTCAGGAGGAAGTATCTTAGGCTTGCGTGACCCGAGCACAGTGCGCTGATGGAGCCAGCGCTGCAGATGTGTGGTCTGTATAATGTTGTGAAAAAGTTGGAGTGCACAAAGAAAACCTGAGCCGAAGCCTCCGGGTGCATTATAACTGGAGGTTCAGCCCAGAGCGAGGGGATTATCTATGGAGATTAGAGTATAATCAGGAATGTGGGTACTTTAATATAGCAGCATAGTAAATTATATCAAAGGGGCAGAGCATGATGCATGTCTAGGTGTATTTTTCTATTTTCTCATAAGACAAGAGGATTACAAATATCATATTATCATGAGGTTATTGTTTTCCTGTTAAAGCATTATCACACTTAACACTTATACAAATGGACTTCTGAGATTTACAGATTTTTGTTTTCCTTCTCACTGTTGTGTACTTGTTATAAAGCCTGAAGTCATTATATAAACACATGTCTGTCTTTGTTTTTCACTTTACCTTCCATTACAGATTGGCACAACAACACTGTTCAACCCATTCCTCCTTTATGAAAGGATTGTTATATTTCTGCAGCTGCGGGTCCCTGGTGGTGCGCTGACATTTATTTCCCCACAAAACATGCCTTTTTGCTCTGTGACTTGTTTTTGCCCCGATTTCAAACAACAACATTTCAGTTTAGTTTGGATAACTTTTGTAAATGTGGCTTTATCAAAAGGTTAAGAGCAATGGTTTAATATTGCATCATGTGGTAAAGAACAAATGGAGGACATTAAAGCAGCCTATGAAGTTGTTTCATGTGAAGAACAGCTCATCTCTCCTCAAGCCGTTCGAGAGACGCTGTCATGCTGTTTGAATGTTCCTGCATGTCTTTAATATAGAACATTTCCCCTGCGATAATACTCTATAAAACATGGAGAAAATATCTGCCTCACAGGAGGTTATGCAGCTCGTGGCAACACCAAATGATGAGTATGAATATGAATACGAGAATGAGCTTGTATTCTCAACATGTAACTTACAACCATATCACAAAGAGGTAGGAAGACAAAACTCAAAACACAACTCAAAACTTCTTCTACTCTACCCTGACTTGACCATTACCAATGATTTGTGAAGTGATCTACTGCAAGCGTGGTGTTAAAAACACCACCGCGATGACCACTTATCACGACTTGTGATGCTAAAAATCAATCTAGCGTCTCCTGGATTTGCACTTTGCTGTAAAGCTTTTCTCACTTCCTCGGCAATAAGTCCTTGCTGTGTGTCGTTATCTCACACCCACCTACGGTATTTATTAATATTTCCTCTGATTCCAACACGTACAGGGCACTCGCATGTGAGTGACAGAGGGAGATTATTAGTAATTTTGGTTGTTTTTCTTACATATAAATTCGTTTTCAACATGGATAAACTAAAACAGACATTAGGGCTGCACTGTCTTATTTTCATCGTCATCACGACATCAACATGCGCAATAAAGACACCATAAAGGTTGCCTGAAATGGCATGAGTAAGTTTTATTTACAGGCGCACCAACAACAACAGTGGACTTCCTTCGGTCCCTCGGATACCGCGCCTGAGACGCGTCCACGCAGCATCAATGGGCATATTTGTTCTGGCACGACTTCTTGTGTTTAGTCGACTTATAATGTTTGGAGTTTATTTAAAGCGCGCAAGCTTTCCACTCTTCTTTCTCTCTGTTTCTCGTGTATTTGTGTGGCAGTGTTACAGCGCCACTACAGGCCTGGTGTATGAACTACAGCGTATTGAGTTGTTTTCAGAAAGACACAGGAACAGTATAGTTAATATGCACACCTGAATATTTATCGCAAGTCATATCGTCATCGCAATATTAAACATTGTCATCGCACATCGGACATCTTGCTGATATCATGCAGGCCCAGTAGACATAAATATGTCTTCATATGAGGAGAAATTTGTTCAAATATTTCAGGGACACAGTAGGAGGAAGTAATGGCTTCCATTTCATGTTTTCCTTCCTCACAGTAGGTGTTTGGGATGCTGAGGGATCATGAGTAATCCACAAGTCCATCTGAAATGCCTGACCAGGTTCCTCCACTCCCCATCCAGAGGCTCCATCTGTGGGCCCCATGGGCCAACTGCTGGCCTCTCTCACGCTCCCCTCAGCCCAAGCTGCCCAGCCAGCTTCCACCTCTCCTCCTCCTGCTTGCCTGACTTCCTGCATGCCTGCATCCGGAGGCTGGAAGCGCTGCTACGGACAGACATCAGCTCACTCCACAGAAAGCCCACACGAACACAGCCCCTGCAGCGCAAACATTTGGAGGACAACACGCACCTGTCTAACTGTGAGCACCTCGGAGCATGTCAATGACGGTGTGAGATGGGAAACGGAGGGAAAGGCAGAGTGTGTGTGTGTGTGTGTGTGTGTGTGTGTGTGTGCTGGAAATATGGGCTTCTGCTTCAAGCTGGTAATTGGGAAACGGAGGAAGCTCTTTTTTTTTTTCAAGCTTTGCACCGATCACGCTACCATGTGAACATACTGTGGCATTGCATAAGGTTGTGTGCTCATTAAGGGCTAAAAATAAGCCCAAACCAGCAGCTTAAAAAAACATATTGCAACTGTACATGGCTTATTATTATTATAACAAATATGCTTTCTCTAAATATTTACTTTTCAAAGTTTGCAGCAAACAAAATGAAATCTAATGTAGGATGCAAAACGGGGTTCAAGTTATCCAGCTTTTCTTTTTTTTTTAAATTATTATTATTATTGACCCAATGAAGTGGTACAGGTGAATATAGTGGAAGAAGTGTTCATGTTTATTTGAAGTCAAGTCTCTGGTCACCTGAACAGTTTGGGTTCAGGGTTCACTGACTCTTAAGCTATGTTTAGGTCTCCACAAAATCTTGAAGGTTATAGTATCAGTCAATCTAAGCATTGATCTACCCAAGTATCTAAATATCTGTTTATCCTAGAATCCATCTATTCAAGTGTCTATCCATCCATCCATACATCCTCCCATACATCCAAGCAGAAGAATATAAACATGTTTTTTTAGACTCCTCTTGATGTGTATTGACGAGATTCTTAACTGACTTTCAGCTTGTTAAATGTTACCACCAATACAGTGACAAACTATTCAGCACGACTTCTCAGGGCTGGAGCCCGATAAGACAAATTACAGAGCTAAGATGAATCATCGAACTTGACGGTGACGTTGCATTTCATCTACATAATCTTTCCTCTTTTCGCTTGGGACCTCCCGCTTGTTGACTGTCACGACTTTCTCATTCATCCCATATTTACATTTTATCTCACCTTGCAATTCAATCTCCGAGTTTTCTCCCCCTGAATTGGTTTTCACCCAAGCAAAAACTGAATGCTTACCCTGAATTAAGCAGCAGCAATTGATTCCTCCCAACACACAACAAGTATCTTTGCAGTTGCACAGTTAAAAAGTCCTGTTTTACCCTTGTGTGTTTGGCCGGCTCATTGATTTTGAATGCGTTCTGACTGGCCACAGCAGAGGACGGCTCTGGCAAAGCAAAGTAGAGCCAGAACCTAAATCGATATGAAAATGATATCAGAGGTCCTGCCTGGTGATTTGTGGGCAGATTCTTGGCCGTGTGTCCACATCCTACAAGTGGAAATTTAAATTGTATTGCATGCGCTCGTCATTTAACGGGTTAACTCCTCATCAATGGTGATCCTTTTTTTGAGGGGGGTGTGGAAAGGGAGGGGACGGGATCAGCCTGTTTTAGATGTTTTAATAATTCATCAGTGACATGTCCCCAGGAAATGAGTCTTTTTTAATATATTCCTAATGGCCCACTTAAAGGTTATGTCTATCAGATGGCTCTAGCTGGAGACACTCTGGCATTTTAATCAGCAGAAAAGATGGTAGACTTTGGGTTTTTTTAATGGATTCCCATGTTCTATTGATTACATGAAAAATTTCCCTCTGTCTTGAGCGTGACTATGCAGAGCTGCTTCGAGTGAAGATGAATCGCACCAACAATCTGTTCAAGCATGGATCAGTCATAGGTGTGTACGCCATGGGCCATTCTGTTAACTAAATTATTACACCTAGCACAATGCTATTTTGAAGCACCAAGTATCAACAAACATTTTGAATAAGATCTGTCATATAGCATCAAAACAATCACTGACAATATTTTGTGTATCATGTCAGTCTATTCTTGAAATAAAACATGCCACTTGCACCAAAATCAGAGTATTTTCTATAGTTACACACTAGTCAAGTCAAGTCACAATTTATTTATGAAGCACATTTAAAACAACCTCAGTCGACCAAAGTGCTGTACAATTGCAAAAGCACAACATAGTTAATCATAAACACTACAACAAACAAAAAAAACAACAACACAAGGGATACTAGTCAATTCAAAACAAATTTAGATTAAAGGGATAGTTCACCTAAAATTCAAATTTCACTCATTATCTACTCACCCTCATGTCGACTAAGGGCTGGGAGAAGTTTCAGAGTCCTCCGTGCCTTCTCGGAGTTACAGGGGGTCTCGGGGCAGCACTGCATGTCCATATGACGGTCTTCGTCCAAAAAGACACACTAAAAAACATCCAAATACCTCCATAGTGCTCGTCTGTAATGTCCCTCTTGTATTGAAGCCCCGACATGAGAAATTGTTCGGAAAAAAATTAAATAAGTCTATATTTTAAGCTTGTTTGTAGTGGAAGCTCCCAGTGTTGCTCTGCCGGAATATCGTGCGATTTGCGGAGCCGTGAACTGGGTGTCAATGCAAATCGCGCGAGATTTGCACATACACAGGCAAAGCAGTGAACTGAGACACTGGGAGAATCCGCAACAAACAAGCTTGAAATATAGACTTATTTAATTTTTTTCGGAACAATTTCTCATGTTGGGGCTTCAATACAAGAGGGTCATTACAGACGAGCACTATGGAGGTATTTGGATGTTTCTTGGCGTGTCTTTTTGGACGAAGAAAAGTGAGCCCTGTTTGCTACCGTCATATGGCAGTGCAGTGCTGCGCCAAGCCCCGCTGTAACTCCGAGAAGGCACGGAGGACTCAGAGGAAATTTGAATTTTGGGTGAACTATCCCTTTAAAAAGAAAGAATAAAAAGAGAGTAAGAGAGAGAGAGGGAAAGAAAGGGAGAGAGCCAAGACTGCTTGTTTACCTGGGAGTGAACGCCAAGGAGAAAAGATATGTTTTTAGAAGTGTTTTAAATGTTCAACAGACTGTGCAGCTCTAACACTAATGCGCTCAAAGCACTTGAATAAAGCCAGGAAAATATCATCATTTATGTTCAAAGGCAAAAGTGACCTGAAGGATGCGTTTATTTCCGTTTAACATACAATATTCTTCTTCTTAGTTCATCAAAGTGCTTTCACTGCCTACTTCTAACCTCCTGTGTGACCCACATAAAACCTGGTGTCCACATCCTGCTTCTCCAACTGTCCAGACCACCTCGCATGCAGACCCCGACTACGACCTCTGCATGTTATTGCATCTGTCACACTGTTCTCTTTGCAATGTAAAAAGCTCTATTTTAACCTCATTAAATCACATCATGACCCCACATGTCTCTATTCATGCCCCCCAAATGATAAAATGTTTGCCTGGTATAAAAACACCACATTTCTCCTTGTACCAGAGGCTTGTACTTTGCATAAATGTGTGTTAAACTTGTTTCAGTCTGTGGAAACAATGGATTTAAAGAGCTGTGGACACAGATGGAGCTCCCAGTAAATATAATTGATGCAGAAATTATGTTTCCCTATCTGATAAAACAAATTAGCTGTATACAAATGCATTTTCCAGGAGACAAATTTGCCACATGAGCTCCCACATATACTTGTACACAAGCATTCAGTTACACACACATTTTCTCACTCATACACCCACACACTCACACATATATATTTCAACATTGGAGCAACATCACTGTTCCAGAGGAATTCCCCATATTTTTTTTTCTTCTCCGCGGGTAACGCAGATTGCTTATTACGTATTTCCCATGATTCCCGACATCACCTCCATTACTGCGGCTGTCGTCATCATCACCCTGCGCTGTGTGAACTTAAGTGCCAAGAGTCTAAACTTCTCGCCATCTCATTATTGTAGTTGAGTTTGTGAACTTTGTGCTCTGTGTCTGGAGGTGTTTTTTTTTCCCCTGCTGTATCGAGCAAAGTCAACATGAATTTGTAATGTCCCCATGCACCCCCAGGACCGTGACAATGTCAGGCGTTTGATGCCGGGGTTGTGGCGAGATGAATCAAGGAGTGGTGGTGATGAAATATACATAAGGGCCTTGTAACAGGTGACCTCTGTGAGAAAGTGCACAAGAAAGCCCTGGAATCTGACAATCTCTGCATCCTGGGGATACTGTGTGTGACTTGCTTACACATGCCGAGGTCTTGACAAGCAAACATTTCATTTGCATCTTTGTTTGAAAAAAGATAGCACAGGCGGAAATGATAGTGTTTCATAGTCTGGTTATTGTGGGGTCACTTGCTATATGCTGTTAGAAAGAGAGAAAATGAATGCACTAAATATTAAAGAGCAAATCCTTCTGTAGGGTGGAGTAGAAAGTTGAGATTCCCCGTCAACAAAGCACTGAGTAAGACCAGGGACAGATGAGGACTCAAGTGTTATTCAGCTCTTTCACCATCTGGTTCTACCAGACGGGTTAAAGCAGTGGCATATGGAGCAAGATGCGAGGATGACGCTGTATCTGAATTGTTAATGCTTACCCGCTCTGCCAACGTGTGTGCTAATGACACCACTTGGATGTTGGAGCACACTCTTTAAAAAGGCAGATTGACGAGTTAACCCGTGGAGCTCAAATTTGTTTTTGGATGTTGTCAGAAGCAGCTTCGCAAAAAAAAAACAACACAAAAAAAAAATCTAATCATACGCCTCAAAAAAAATACAGCAAAAGCAATTTAGTGCAGGAAAATTCACGTGGGCAATGACACATCTGCAGAGGACCCATGTGTTTAAAAAAAACAGAAAACAAAGAAAGAAAATAGCAGAGGTGAGGTTTAATCTACGCAATGGCATGTTGAAAGGTCAAGCATACTACTACTTCCTCTCCCATGAGCCGTGCTGACAGGGACAAAGCACCTCATCCCTCCACATAGTGACTAATCAATGGACCTCAGCCATTTCCCACCAGTGAAATGTTTCCACGCCTCTCTCCGTGACATACAGTGCAGTATAAATATAATATGTACAACTGTTAATACACCCATCCCACCTCCACCTTGTGCACATGAGCCGACAGGATGTATGTTACAGAGAAAACAGAGAAATATGCGTCACCATGTGTGGAAATGTTCTGTTTTCTTTTCCTCCTGCTGTTTCTTAAAGGCTGCAATAAAAAGGTAAATGCTCAATCTACAGTAATTGTAATGATGTTGCTCTTTGGGTGCAGGTATCGTCTTCAATGCAAACTTAGTCCTGCGACTTTCTGTCATTACGTCCTCCTCACTGGTCGCCTTATTTCCTGAATCAAACCAATTTTGTTCTGTGTCCAATTGAGCAAATCCGAGCTCTGTTGGTGGGATTAAGAACGAGGGATATCATCTCACTACACCAGAAAATCAGCTACAGAGAAACTGTGACAAGAGCAGATGAGATTTGTAGGTTGATGTGAATTAGCCTTTCAGAAATGAGAAGTCTTAAACCAACATGACGAACATTAAAGAGCGAAGAAGCATCAAAGTCTGTCTGCAGGTCTTGGAGAGCACTACTGGGGTGTGGAGTCTGAAAGAAGTGAGTTTTCGCAGACCTCTGTAGCTGATCTGCATGTCTGCTTGAGGGTAGCAGCTACAAATGTTAACACGCCCAAACCTCTGACTGAACTTCTGGCAGCCAAACTGTATTGTGGGTAATGTAGGTGCCAGATTTTTAATGTAGGTGCCAGGATTTGTTGGTGCCAGGTGGTTATGTAGTTGCCAATGAACAAGGATGTGTGGAATAAATAATACGTGCTGTATTTGTTTGAGGTCTTGCAAATGTGGTGGTGAATATATTTCCTTCCTTTTCTTCTGTGTCTGAAATAAAGCAGTTTACATCTGTGTTTGTTTTCTCAGTGATTTGTTGGTGCCTTATTGCCCCCAACTAACATGAAACCAGCGTCATGTTGTGAACTGCTTCTCACACTTACATGTGTTACCTCACGCAGATTCGGGATACAAATAAAATGGGGCCCATTCATTAAAGATACTGTTCCACAATGCTAATAATAGAGAAGAACTCGACAGCACGCACTGCAATCAACTGTTTCTGCCTGTACTCTGATGCATTTCTGTGTTGAAATGAAAACAACATTGACAGGCTAGTGATCATCAGCGTAAAATAACCTTCATTTCAAGACAGAACACAGCTAATACGAACATAATGTTAAATTGACGAATGATGTGAAAAACAAAAAGTGGAAATTCAGATTCTTATAATCATTCTCCTAATGGTTTATCTGTCATGTTCTGGAAAACTACATAAATGCAGAACTACTCCTTATAACCAGTAAACACTTGTTGAGTCACCAACATCGATCTCAACCCTGTAAATATATATTTATCTTTCTGTATGGAGAAGTAGAAACCTGTAAAATGACACCATTAAAATGGAAATGACGCAGTTGTCATATCTGTAGACTGAATGTCATCGTTGCAGAGCCCTGACTCACTAAATGGTAATAAGATGTTAAAGTATTATATTATTTCCTACCTAAAAATTCAGACTCTGTCTAACACTTAACGGCTGAGCTTGTTAATGCAAAGCTGCATCGTAAGTATGGATTACCTTGAATGATATTAGCATCACTTCCAGCTATTGTTATTCAGATGTGAACAGGGGGTCAGATTGAGGGGAGACGGAGCAGACGATATCCACCTTCTTTGCAAAATTGATGAAGGGCGCCCTTAAAGGAACAACACACAGGCACTGTCACTGCAACGTACCGCTCGGTAAATTTCTCCAAATTGCCCACAGGCAATCTGTGTGTATACTCTTTGACACTGGGCTAACCTGTTTTGAGAGGATGGTAATATTGAAACATTGGAGGAAGAGGAGGAGGAGGAGGAGAAGGGAGAGCAACAGACAAACACAATAGACAATTTTGTGAGTGTACCATGAGACAGTGAGGCAGACGTGTCTTCATTTAAAGGTTGTCTCAAGCACTGATTGTGTCTGGAAGGGCAGACCTGAACTCCTGCTGGATAAAGGTTATGGTGGCTGCCTCCCCCCTGAGAGGAGCTGATAAAAGGGAAGTCTTGTTGGAGGTATCAGGGCCAGTAGAATCATGACTGTAGGCAGTGGGATCCCGCTAACTGTGTTGACGACATGATGGAGGGCTTTTTCCATTTCCCATCTGTCCCTGAGAGCAACAGCCTCTGTTTTTATTACCTGGCAGAGCCACGTTTGAGCCAACACTGTAACTCACAGCATTCAGCTTTCACACCAGATGTGTGCTTCCATGGAAACATGTTATACCTCATATATGTTGATAATAGTGTTTAAATAATGAAGGTAATGTAATGTGTTGTCTGTGCAATATGTATTATGAACTCACCAATATCATGTTTATAGGGAAGACCTGGAATGCCTAATGTAATCAGACAGAAGGCTCAACTACTCATAATGTTAGTTAGACTGACACTGTCAGAGAGGTAGAAGTTTAACTAATTCAACTACACTGCATGTTCTCAAATACTAAAAACAGGTTTGGTTTGCATTACACTGTGCATGTGTGTGTAAAAATGGAACATACCTCTTTTTTTAAATTATATTTTCTTTTAAGTTGTATATACATTTGCATGTGCATTGTTGAAGTGGCATGTGTTATTATCATATCTCCATATGTGAAATGGATTACTTTCCTGTGAGGGAGAAATAAGGTATTTCTGATTTCTGACTCTCTCTTCTTATTTCATGGGAAAGGGTAAATATTTCCCAGAATGCATTGCTTACAACAGTGCAGTATAGTGTTTCAGTAACCGTATGTTACAGTAGCCTATGTTACTGTCAGATTCTGCCTATTTATTACAGTGCAGTATCATGACCATTGTACAGTCAAGTTGGTGTACATTTATGTATTGTGTAGTTTTAAATAGAATCTGGCCTTGTGAATAAAGTTTCCTCACTGGTTATTTGTCTTCTTCTTCTTTCTTTGAGTTGTGTCCTAGGCAACTGCTTTAATATTTAATAAAGTGTTATGTTTGATTCCAGCCTCTAAATGTATATGGATTCAGTGCTTTTCTTTGGTATACATAAAAGTAAATTTAAAAAAAACATTTTGGTTTTATATAATTAATCAGTTAAAATGGGCCATTTTATACTGACATGGATAGTTATTAAGTGGTTGACTGAGAAATAATCAGCGGAATAATCAGTCATTAAAACAATCATGCACTTGTAATAATAATAAAATTTACATCAGTTCAGATGTGCACAGGGCAGTAATGCAGATCCTCTGCTTCTCTACACCACATCTCCTCTCTCTCATGTGAAATGGCTGAAATAAGAAAAAAAAATGAAACCTGTTGACGGAGGCAGCTCATTTCATCCTCGGAGATTTCTCTTGTTTTGCAGGAGCAGAAGTGAATTTCCGGATTCTTAATTTCGAGCTGTATGTTGAAGTTATTGGACTGACTTCATCATTCCTCTGTAGGCAACTGCCTTGGGAAACTGTTATATAGTGTTTAGTCTGTATCTGAGCTGGTGCCAGTGGGTTATATGTCAGAGCCCCCTGGAGAGCAAAGAGAAATACAGTCCTGGCTCGAATGTTGGTGGTTGACAATGTGAGGAATATAACACATCTATATGTAAGGCCTGGTGTGGTAAAAGCACTGCATATAACTTACTTACACTTCTTTTTTTCCAAAGTTTAATTGGAATATCATTCTTTAACACGCCCGAATGATCTCCAACAAAGAAATGAAAGACAGTAATGAAATGAAATCATCAGCATCCCTAAAGTCACTCATCTCATCTCCCGTCTTGCTGTTGGCGTTTTCATACCACTGGCTAATGTGACAGTTGCTCTGCTACGAGCGAAACACCCAGTGAGTTTCTCAGTGCTGCAAAGGTGTGAGACTGTGCACTGCAGCACTGGGAGTGTGACTCATTGCTGCACCCTCAGCCAACAGGCAGCCATGTTGGCACACCGGTCAGACCGAGTCCTCCTCAGGATAGTTGAGCTCGTACATCTGTCCATCCTGGAACCTGCTCCTCGGCTTGAGAGTTTGCACGTGCAGATGCCATCTCCAATCTAATCCAGCAGACTCATCAGCTACACTAATCAAATGAACATGATAATTCAGCACTAATGCCAGAGTAAACATGACAAAGGGCATGTTTCCATTAGCTAATTAATGGGCTTCCTCATTACTTTACTCATTTGCTAAATGAAAAAGAAGAGGTAATACATGTTTGGTTTCATATTAACACCACTCAGACATGTAGCCTCAAGCAAGAACAATATCATAATGTGAAAAAACCGTGGCACAGCATCACAGGACACTCTTAACACGATCATTAAAAGTACTGTTGCCATCCCATATTGCTTTAGGTCTGCGTTTGTCCAACTAAGTCTGTAACCTCCCAAACCCGACAACGGACATTCACAACTACTTTGCAGCTTTCTCACCTCCGCAGAGCAAGTCACAGTGCAAAGATCTCTCTCTCATTTTTACACAACTATTTTTGTCACTTTTCCTGTTTACACGCGAGTGCAACACTCCAACCTATGATGACCAGCTTTTCACCCTGCCTTTGCCACTCAGAACAACTATAACAACAACCCATGTCATATTATTATGTTACTCTGTGTGATACTTACATGCAGGGAAGTAAAAGAAAACACTAAGGGACTGTTCGTTATTTATCATCAGTGCCACCGGAGGGATTCACAGGACTTTTTTTTTTTTTTACATGACCCCCCTGTCGGAGTCAGTAAATTTTAACATGACCCTGCATTAAGCCTTATCAAAAGATACATGACCCCCCCCCAGCCATCGACACGTGACATCGCATCACGTAGCGCGTGACACTACATTATTTCATTTTGACAACTATGTGTGCAACACCTTCTCATCACAATGCCATTCATCAGCTGTTATTAAAACCCAACTCATCAATAACAGAATCGCGATTTTGGACCAGCTCACATTACACAACAAGCCATTAACAATTAATCCACACTCAAACCGAAGCAACAATAATGTGAACTGCACTCAACAACGTATTATTGCAAGGTTTACGACAGATATGACAGACAACTGTGTGTGTGTGTGTGTGTGTGTGTGTGTGTGTGTGTGTGTGTGTGTGTGTGTAAGAAAGAGAGGGAAAGAGAGAGAGAAGTAGATAAAACCAGCTAGCTGTTAGCTACCGTAGCTCAGGCGTCGGTCTCCCGTCAGGTAAAAGCTGCCGTTTATTCCTCAAATGTAGTTCATGAAGTTGTCTCCGGTACAGTTATCCATCACTGCAGTTGAATTAGCCGCTAAACTGCTGGACGCGAAAACCGAGGGGGCGTCTGTGTGTTTACAATTCACGAAAGCAACGTGAACGTACGTGCTGCTCAGACTATGTAGAGTTACGCAATGAGGCAGGCAGGCAGCGTCATAGATATATATGGGCAGCGTAGCCTCTGTACGGTACTGAAGTTAAACTCACTCATCAATAAAAGACGTGCTAAGCCGCGGGCAGAACCCTTATTGAGTTTTTGGCGAAGCGGTTAGCGTCGTCGCCTGCGGTGCGGTAGACCCGGGTTCGAAACCAACTCAGGGCAGATCAGGGCAACATAAAATAACGTTGTGATTCGGGGGCCGTTGCTCTCATTGTCATCAGTGCTCGCAGCTTTGAAATGTCCCGTTTTTGTTTTGTTTTTGTTTTCTGCGGGCATTGCAGTGTCCTCCAGACAAAATGTTGAATGACCCCCCCTCACTGACCTTTTTTTTTTTGTGGACCCACCCCTCAACAAAGAATATTATGACATGACCCCCCCCCATTTTCCTCCGGTGGCCCATTCCATAAATAACGAACGGTCCCTAAGTGGTGAAAACTGTTTTAAAGGCAAACTTTTATGGAGTAAGACCACTTCCAAAAAGATGTGTCCATGATTCTAACCATTCGTATTTGTAATGATAAACATTTGTATGTCAATAAAAAAGTTGTACCCAAAATTCTGCTGTCACACACATGAGTCTGAGAAATTGTTAGGGTTAGGATTGTTTTTATGTGAGTATGAATCTAAAAGCTGTGAGTGCAAAGTCTTGTGAATACAACTCTAATTTCTACGACTACGAAATCTTCACTGTGAACACGAATTCAAGTTTGTGGGTACGAGTAGAAAAAGACTTGAAGAGGAACTATGCAGGACTTTTAGCTTGACTATGCTCAAATTTTACTTGAATTAAAGAGCCTTAGAGTAACTGTGATGGTTAAACACAATTGCACCCCATAACCCATAATTTCTTGTCTATGACAGATAAGACTATACAAATATACACGCTGTAACATTGTACATGATATAGCTATGATGTATGTTAATATGTACCGCTCTTATTTATTGATCTCTCGCCGGCTTCATTGTAAACAAATGCACATGGCCGGGAGGATTATTAGCAAAACAACGGAAAAGTGACCGGACTTGCACAGTTCCGCCTTTAACGTGTGCATCACTTTCCACTGCTGGAGAAGTTCAATGTTGAGCTCATTTTTCTGTTAGCTATTAATGCTACAGAGCCAGTTCAGACCTCCATGGGGCCCTAGGCAAAATTCTGCTAAGGGGCCCTCCTAACTGAACCCCAAAAATTTTCAACAGTCGCACCTGACACCCAGTGCTTCCACGCATCCCCCCTTTAAACGTATTGCAGTGTTGGCCTAACTAAGAATAAATTCAGAACAAATCAAATCAAACTAAATGTAACAATCATCAACATGTTAATGTTTGAAAAAACTCACTATCAAATAAATCTCTAGATAAAGCGACTATTAATTCAGCTCCATCAAATTGGCTGCACTTGTTTTACTTTCACTTCAAATGTAGGTAATTATGTTTATTATTATTTATTATATAATTATTATTATTTTTAGCACCATTGTCATAATATTTCACAAGTTTTGTTTGATTCTGCATCTATATTTGCATGTAGGCTATCCAAGCAAACAAAATTCAATCTTAGTCAATATTTATCCATTGCTTTCCATTTTGTATGTAGATGTAACTACACTACAACTAAAATTATAGAAGCCAGCAAGACGCACACGGAGACCGGGGTTCACCCAGGGCCCACCGCCCTGTTAATGCAGGTCAAAGACGGACTAGTCCCTCCCTCCCTCCCACTCTCTCACCCGGAGAGGAGAGTTACCTGACTGCTGTTCCTGCAGGTCATTGTCAGCTGTTTCTTCCCCCTAATTCCCCGAGGGATAACTCCGCTTCATCGTGGCGTGCTAAACGCTGTCTTGCTAGGCTGTACTGGGAATCCGGTAGGCTACACGTCACGTCGTCAGTTTTTTTTTTTTTTTTTTTTTTAACGGGGCCTCTGCTATTTTGCGGGGACCTACGCAACGTGCGTAGTGTGCGTATTGGGTGAACCGGTACTGTAATGCTAACATTTATCTTATAGCTATAGCAAATATCTACATGTAGCTTCTTTAAGTGTGGCTCGTGTATGACAACTCAGCAACTCAAAAAGTCAAGGTTAAGTTAGAGATGAGAGTTATTGGCCGTCAGATGCAGCAATATTAAGCACACTGCATGTCTCTAATCAGCATGGTACATGCTAGAGTGTGAAGGTCATCAGCTCCGAGCTCAGCATATTTGCCGGAAACCTGCACAACAAACAGGTTAGTGCACTACCAGCTACGGTATGAACGACTGACAAGAATCACTAACAGGATAACTTCAGGGCAGGAACCACTGGGAGTTAAAGGCAATAGCCGCCAATGTGGCACACACGGTTTACTTCCAAGATCAGTCGCAGGGTGTATTACACAGCAGCTACGCATTGAGCCCAGGAGAAAGCCGCTAGACGATATCAATATGTATCTAGGCTCTGTTGCTGGGATCAGACATGAAAAGGTCAAAGGAGTGTGCTCCATACTGATTTAGTCAGTGATGGATCGAAGAGACTGCACATCACACTGATTTTTTTATGTGTGTGTGTGTGTGTGTGTGTGTGTGTGCTGCAGCAAATTCATCCTATAGAAACCAAACAGCAAATGCTGAAAGGGGTGAAAGGGCCATGTGATGCTGCATAAAGACATATTTCAACTACATAATGACCAAGATGGGAAAGATAGATACCGTCACACAGGTCATTTTAAGCATTAAGTTTATTTTTATGTTTGACTCGGATGGTAAATGAACTGAATTGAAGTGATATCAAATCTCTTGCATCCTACACACAGCTGTGAAACTGTTCACACTCTCATTTCTGTTCTGTCTTTTCTTTTAAAATCCTGACGCTTGATTTTCAGCTAACCTTGCTCACAATTCAATTTGGGCCTGAGGGAGCAGAACGAAGGTTCAAATGTTATTTTTTCCACATTTCTTACTTATCTGTATTCTATAGTGGATCCAGGAGTTGAGGGGAAGCTGGGCAGGCTGACCCTTTGTTTCCTCTCGACTCGCTTGTGGTCTTAAGGTGCAGTTTTTCATCTTTTTTAAAAAGAGGTTTCTTTTTCCATTTTGTCCATTTCAGGGTCTCTGGACACATCACTGATGCTGGCCGGCCTGATCATGTGCATGTTGCCTGCCTCTGGATGAGACTGTCTGCTTAAGACAGAGGAGGGGGAAATGTTGGGTGTCCAGGAGAGAGACAGAGAGAGAGAAGATGAATGTGGAAGATGTTATTATGCAGTGTCGGTATCTGTTCTTTTTTTCCCTCCCAGACTTCCTCAAGTGTTTCAGAGCGAACAAAGATCTGAAAACAGCTTAAAAGCAACAGCTTCGCTAGGTTGCTCATGGATTCATCCAGTTATTCATATCAACAAAGCATTTGTCAATTTCAAATTCTTATTAGATGTGTTCTACTAAGTATTCAGTTACAAATCTCCAAATCTAATTATGTTTTGCAATTAATCATGAGGCGTCGGCTCAGGGCTTATGATTACTTTTGCTCTACATAACCCCGAGCTCATATGATTGCAGCAAATATAACTCTACAACCATGGTTAATAACCCATGTGGACAGGGTTTTGGGCTGATTTTGGCAGTGCAGTACATACTGTTCTGGCTGACCTTGTCCCGGTCACTGGCACTACGTCCCAGTCAGTCCCACTTGGCACCAGATGACCAACTGTGGTCCAGAAGCCGGCGGCGGCTGCACAACCACTGCAGCCAAATCACGCAGGAGCCAAAAAGAAGCGAGGCAGGGCTTCTCCAATTAGGACCAGAAGTCTGTTTATTTATTTAGAAGTGCTCGTGTTGGGTTTTCTCATTAAAGCACAGTCGGGAAGGATGGAGGGAACAAGCCAACCAAAGGAGTGCAGCAAATCTGGCGATTTCACCATGACATGTTCACAGTCTGTGAACCCGTTGTTTAGGCTTGGCCTCGATGAAACCACGATCAGAGGACAGACAATAGTCAGATTTCTTGAAGTTGAAGTCATCAATTAATCATCATGATCACCAGCAGAACATCTGTCTGTGATAACCCACAGCAAGGACGTTTGAAAAGCAGCTTCAGGAAAAAAGAAAATATTTCTCCGCCTCAGGTCTGCCATGAACCAACACTGTTCCATCAACAATTAAAGTGTGTAAAGTCTAGCAGCAGATAGTTAGTCTGTTAACAGTCAAACAGTTTACATGGTGTCGTGTTGTGTACTGCTTCTCAGAAAACGGCGGGAGAGCTTTGGTAAAAATGCAAGATTCAGGTGGGTAAGATGAAACATGTTTCTCTGGGACTGACAGATAAAAGATGGAAGAAATGTGTCGTCTGTTTAAATACATTAAGCTATTGCACATTATTTTTGGTGCAGTAAAAAGTCACATATAAGAACTGAGCTCAGGGCTCAGCTGAAGCTAATGGGAATATGAAATGCATTTAAAATCTTTCCTGATTGTGTTGCTAACAGAGCAACCAGGGTCATTATAGCATTCATTATCTGCAATGGAAATAAGATCCAATGTTGTTGGTGTTGAACCAGCGCCCAACCAACTGATCCCCCCCCCACACACACAAATCTCTACAGAAACAGAAACGCTGCACAACTGAGGCGGCAGACTCCTTTGGTATCATTAAACTCAACATTTTGAAGCAGTACTCGCAGCGGTTAAGACTTCACAGCAATCGCAATGGCTCTTTCTTCATACGTCAGGTGTGAAGGGATGAACATAGCTAAAATATTTATCACAGCAGCTCGACTGTCAGAATAACAGAACAGGTTGAGATCACACAGGTCTCTTTGATGACAATCTAAAACTATTAAGGCACCTGTGTCTTCACTATCAGAGACTTCAAGGGAAACTAAGAGACGTGGGAGTGAGACTGCAACCATGTACTACTCCACTTGATCTTCATTTTTATTGAAGTTTGAAGATGAGCTGATCAAAGACCCTGTAGCTTGAGTGTGAGTATATTGGCGTGCACACATATCTACATATATATATGTATATGTATGTATGTATTTATGCGCATGCATGTTTCCCAAACTCTCTTTCAGCTTGCATGTGTTCGCAGGAGAGGTGCTGCTGTCAGATGCCACTTTTGCATCCTCGCAGACACGAGGACACACTAAGAAGACAACATGAGCTATCAGTGGGACTTCACAGATGAGAGCAGCTTAGAAAAGGAACGACACACGCTGAGCAGATCCAGACCCACGAACCGACTGTGTCCTTGCTAACAGGCTTCAGTTTCCTGCTGGTGGCTCTGCAGTGTGTGGATGTCAAAGAGCATCTCCGCTCCTGTGGGAGCCAAAGTGTATTTTATATGCATCAAAGAGCTTGTAAAAAAAAAACTTGCAGTGGTAGCACATCTTAATTAGTAAATTTGAGAACAAAATACTCACTTTTCACATGATTTATTCTGGCTCACATCATCAGTGCTTTACAGTAAGTGGAAAAAAATAAGTGCCGGTACTCCGCTTATTCAACTGTGGTAAATTAGGCGGTGGACGGTCGGTATCAGCAGATCATTAAGTGATACATTCAAACATGATGCTGATTTTTTTTTTTTTTTTTAATTGTTTCATTGAACTTTCCACAAAGAGTTTTAATAAGTATTTTCTCGTTCAAATCCATCAATGAATAATCTATGAAGACAAATGAAACTGTGTTTGTCATTTGAATGTTACCCACTTCAAAGGTGTCTCTATCCTACTGAAAAGTCCTTTCTCAGTGTTTGTGCACTTGAATACTGGCCCAAGGGGGGTCTTCAGAGGGCGTCCTCAAGTAGTGCACTGAAGGAGGCTGATGAACAAGGGAACTTGAACTGGCACTAACCATTGCCTATGGACACACACATCAGTAGATGGATAAAAGATGGACACCAGACATGGAGAAAATTGGAGAAGGAAGCTATTGACAAGTAAATAAATCAAATGACATACTCCTGTGTTTGCTTCTATCATAACAAAACAGTAGACAATATATTGTTTTAGACCTGAATATGTATTTGATTTTTGTATAACTTAACTGGACAATACACATATTTAGGAGGACCAACAACATTAACATTATTGATGAATAAGATCTTCATACTTACAGAAATGCAAACAGTGTTTGTTTACCGTATATTGGAAAGTTCATATGAATGTAAATAAATAATTGATTTGATAGGGTTAGTTGATTAAAAATAGGCAAAAGACAAGTTAAATTCATTTGATTTAATTCATGTTTATTTTGAAAAGAATTTTTTGTAACCTTTTTATAGGAGCCATTTTTATGCTACTGTCGCTTTAAGAAAACAGGTCCACAGTTTTCTTACCGTAGTGTCTTTCTGATGGGAAACCTTGATTTTGGATATCTCCTGTAACCAGATGCTTTGGAAATCTTGGAATAAATACACTTTTTGTTAAGTGTTTTAGTCCTATGGATGTTTTTTTTTCCATTCAGTGAAGGTGCACAAGTTAAGTTAACCTAGTTTAAAGCTTCAACCCCCACAGCTCCCTTTCATATGTTGTGTAATTAGGCATCAGTGGGCATGCATGGCTGGTGACTTGGAAATGACAAATCTGAATAAAAGATCTGTGTTGATGGTGGTGGTGGTGGGGGGGCTTTGAAATCCAGACAGTGTCAGTAAATGTGAGCAAATCAGCAGGGTGTTAAATCTGTAATGTGTCTGTAGTTATTTGCAGTTCTGTTTTTGCAAATGCATTTCTAAGTTGTCATTTGTGTGAAACTATAATCTATGTGCACTCTTCAAACTCTGCGATGCACAAAATCAGTCGCGACTTTTGCTTGTTTACACGCCGCGTGAAGGGAACAAATAAAAATCATTTTCAATCAATTTGCTGCATCAAAATCCATCTCTTTCTCCGTCTCCTTCTCCAGGAGTTTGGCTGCAAAACATCCATTCATTCTCACGAAGCAGCTTCATGACCTGGGACCTATCTGGCCTTTAATTTACACAGCACAATGAGGCATAGACCAGTTATATAATTGGAGGCAGCAGCAATGACACACTGGCAAAGACAGCCAGCATATTTCAATCTCCTTGCACACAAGCCTCTGCACGCACACACTCACACACACACAGCTTTCCTCTATCCTCTGCACACACAGTCCCCAATAAAACTCCCCTGCTCAATTATGCCCACAAATACCCACATACCTCACAAGCCAGCGTGGGCCTATAAATCATGGTCTTCCCTAACATCTGGTCTTGAGGATGAGCAGAACAAGCCCACAGGGCAAGTGAGTGAGGATGGGGGCCGAAGGGGAGGGGAGGGGGGTGGTATCTGGTATGAGAGGGGAAGATGGAGAGGTGGAGGCAAGACGTTTAGCCGAGCTGCGGTCGCGTGTGCTTTCCTGCTAACAGACATTTTTCTCAATCTGGCCTGTCACGCGGTGAAATGTTCTAAGCAAGATTAATCTCTGGTTCAGGATGCAGGTGAATACTGTGGCATTTGTCATGTAATAGAACGAGGGGTAGCTGCACTAAACAAACTCACACAAGCCCACACACACATGCAAACGCACACACACACACACAGAGCATCTAGGGTGGTGGAATGCAGAGGCAGAAAAAAAATGTCCAATCTCCCATCTTCAGCTCGAAGAGCTTAAATGATCAACTGGTAGGATTAACTGTTTTTTATTGAACTGGCAAGCTCTGCCGACAGGATTTGATCCACGATCAATTGACCTTTGCTGCCAATATGACGAAAATCTCCCGTGTCTGATGAAGAGGTCTCCTTTCAAATAAAAACCTTCAGCGGCGCTGTAAATGTACAGCAGCTCCGATAACAGTGCGAAGAGTTGGAAGTTTAATATTTCCTAATGAGACTAATTTTAGGCTGTTTGTGTCCAGTATCGCTGGAAACATCCTGACAGGCGAGTTCTCCATAAAAGGGATGTGATGATGATGATCTGGGTTTGCGTGGTGGGCTGTCCCCAGCTAGCTGCAAACAATTAGCCGCATCTCAACATGAGACAAGTTAACGCCAAAGAATAATGAGCAGGTCAGCTAACAAGTAGCCAGCAGCCCACATCCTGATTAGTGGAGGAGCCAGGGAAAGGACCACTCACACATTAAGAGAACCATTTAGCATAATTAGATGTCCAGGGGAGAAAACTGCTTGGACGAAGGGTTCATCCTTTTAGATCACATCAGCTTGGGAGTGTGTCATCATATTATGGGGGAGGGAATAAAGGTCTGCGCGCTTTAGCAGAAAAAATATCAAATATGAGCAAGAGCAATTTTACATTTCTAATGTAATTTCACACATTATTTCTAAATGTGGGATGTGTTTTGTTTAACCTGCCTTGGAGTTTCTAAATGATGGGCCTTTAGCTTTACAGTGCTTTGCAGCTTGAGTTTGTTTTTGATAATTAAGCACTAAGTCTTGTTAACCGTACCATCTCTTACCTAATATCTCACAATTGTCTTCAATTAATGAAAAGATTATCACATGTCTTTCAAAACAATGTCAGAAAATAGTAAAAATAAATACCTGCACTGTGTTTTAAAAAAAGTTTACAGTCTATAAAACTCAAATAAATTCAGGTTTATGATGATAGAAATGCCACGTCAGCTGATGGGTTGCTTGTTTCAGCTCTTTCGTTTATCTTCTTGGAAAAACAGACGTGCCGTCACAACCGGTTCACATTACTGGACAGCAGCAATATGTTGACCCATCAAAGGTTTGTTTGAACACTACTTCAAAGCACCGACGCTGACCTTATTATACAGGCCGCACCAGACTTTGGAAGAAGGGAAAACACAGCAACACTGGCCTCTACAGGCTGAGAGGTTTTGTCTCTGGTCACGCCCAAGAACCCAGGTGGGGGTGTGGTCGGGTCTGTTGAAAAGAGCACAAAAAAAATGTTGCGATAATCAGGATGATCCCATTGTGTTACTCATTTAAGAGTCATTTTACATAATGTCTGAAGAGAAAAGTCTTTTATTTGCTCTACTGACCAGACTGATTGTCACTGGTGTGTCACCTGCAAACACACCACAGTGATGCCACTCTGCACTGACCTGGCTGCAACCTCTGAGGCTGAAAAATGTGGCTAACACATAAAACTGCACTTCTTCAAATGGAAACCCGAGACCGGATCCAAAAGTGAATCAATCCATGTACTGTACTGTAGGCTCCCGTGTTAAAATGTCCAACTCTACAGTGGAGAAAAAAGCAACTAGGAACCAGAAACTGGTTTGGTCTCTGGCTAATATCCTCCTGAAAGGCAGGTGAATTTTTAACTCAAGCTTGATGAGCCACAAGTTCCTGTTGCAGGTATCTTTATTTACAGTCTATACTGACACGCCCTATAATGCATTTCTACAGTATCTGCTGTTATATAGGTCGGGTTTAGGCCACATGTGACAGACTCACATCAAATATGGTTCCTTATCCATATATGCATATACATTTTTATATATTCTTGTCATGTATCATGCCTCAGAGCACTTGTACTATACTGTAGCATTTAAAATTAGCACATGAAAGATAGTATCAAAAGATCTTTTGTATACTGATCAGTAAACAGCAGGTTTGCAGTTTTTACATGAGACCAATTAGTTGGTGTGATAACCGATCAGTGTCTGTTCAAGTCAACAGATCTTTGCAATGTGTTGACTTTCTACAGCTTTAAACCAGACCAGTTTCTGGACATGTCTGAGCCTAATGTTGTTACCCTGCAACAGCAAAAGATAAGTTATCTACAATTGAGTTAAGACCCATTAAATGCCTTACAAAAGCCAATATTTCTGCTGTGTGGTTTTTGTGGTTATAATGGGCCATTTCACATTGCACAGCAATTTCCTTACCAGTCTTTTTTTTTTTTCAGCGACAGTTACACAAGTTGACCAGTGTTTGTTTGCCAAGCATGTAGTGGAAGTTCAAAATTGTTTAAAAGATGTTAAATTAACTCTTATTGGATGGAGCTCAGCTGCCGGAATAGTGTTGTTTTTAACACTCTTAGTATTAAGGATGGCAGTTAAGCCCTGCAGGCTTTTTAGTCAGTAAAACTATTCTCAGCTGGGAAAAAATAAATAGAATCAGAAAATATGGAAAAATTGTGAAGATGGATCTGAGGAGAACTTGAAGGGAGGGCTATCAGTTTGAAGAGAGAGAGTCTAATTTACTTTGAGTTTGTTGCTTTCTATTTTGCTCTCATTCAAATTTTTGGTGACATCTGCACTTTTTTTTTTTTCCACATCCTTCGCCAAGTTATGACTCATCCTGAGCAAAATCCCTGCATTACAAAACAATTAGATCAGAAGGCTCCGGTAATGCAGCAGGGATCCAACCCTCCCTACCTACTGCTGCGGTGAGAAATGGAGGGGGAGAGGGTGTCTGGGAGGGAGAGGCAAGGGATCTCAGAGGCGGTGGAGGAGCGAGGAGTGCAGGAACAGGAGTATGACTCACAGATCAACACAACCACTTTCCACATATAAAGTTTTTTTTTTTCCTCTCCCTATGAAAAATTAGCATTTTTTTTCTTCTGTCCATCTCTCTTCACGTGTCACGTTATGCTCATCCGTGCCGCTCTGACGTGGGGGGGGGGCTGATGATGAACGGCTCCTGGCTCAGGGAAAAAAAACAATACATTAAATTCAAATTAACCACACCGTGACTTACTGTGGTGTCTTTGCCCATCGCTCTGTCTTCTCTCTTCCTTCTGATACTTGGCAATCTGACATATAAAAGAATATCCAGTATTAATCACTGGTGTGTTCGAAGCTAAATTTTGCTAATTCATTTCCCTCGTGGATCTCTTCACAAAGCCTCTTAAAATCATTGACTGATAATGAAGCTCATTAGTGCAGCTTCGTACTCTGTCCATTTCCCCCTCTGCAGCTTACTTAGTCTTGACAAGCAACACTAACAAGCAGCTGTGTGTTTCATAGAGTATCTTTTCTTTTTATAGAAAGCATCAAACTGGAGCTTATTATCTTAACAGCACCGGAGCACGAGGATTAGAAGTGATTGTTGATCATTCAGTGGACTTTATTAGTGATATTACTACTCAATGGAACATTATTTTCAAATGATATCACTAATGAAGTGTTTTTAAAAGCTGGTTGGTTATTTCAGTTCGAAAACAGTGTGTTATTAACTAACCTCCATCATGTGGTAAGATATTATTTATGGATATAATGATCACACATAGCCTTCCATCAGCGTAATATCCATATGGATTCACTTTTGTTACACTGAGTGAAAAAGTATTATCTAACTACCAATGCATAAATTCATTGAGGAACTCGTGATGGCTGCTTCTACATTCAAACTGCTTCCAATCAGTTATTTCTCTGGTGATTGTGAAATGGTGCAAAATGTCAGCCTGGATTAAAATTGGCATAAGGCAGAAAACCAAAGACTTAGGCGGTGGATACAGTCAGTCAGTCAACTTGCGTGCTAAACGTGCTAAAAAAAAAGAAGAAATATTTTTGATTAAACCCAACACGAGCTCCACACGTGCTGTTTATGTCTCGTCAGCTGCCAGCTAATGAATTCCTCCGGCGGTCTGCACTAATGAATGTCAATGTGTCGCACGTTCCAGTGGAGACCAGGTGTGACATGAAACCTCCAATATACCACAAGCTAAATATGACTTTGTTTAAAAAAAAAAAAAGGTGTTTTTTTTTTTTCTATCCTTTCTCCGAGCTGGGGCAGCAAGGTTTTCCTGTGATTTTGTTTAACACAACTGCCAATTACACAAGCTTTATGTCTCCAATATCACATTTTCATTACGCAGATGCAACATGTAATATGGATCTCCTGTCAGGTTTGCCATACCTAGTGTAGCATTATTTTTGAATGGTCAATCACTCCACCATAATTGCATTTCCTCTCAGTTTTGGCCGACATTTCCCCCCCAGCTTGATACTGGACATTTGTCTATGGTAATGATATAAAAACAATCCTATGACAGCTGAAATTGAGTTTATGCCTTTCTCATTTTTAGTAAAAGAGAAGGGCAGTAACTGAATCAACCCCATCATCTAATGCCATTTCTTTTTCAGAGTTAGGATTATGTAATATTATATAACAGTGGACACAACCAATATCTTCAGACAAGGGAGCACCGAGGTTCTCCACAAGCTAATAGCTGCTCATTACTCCCATGTTTTCTCCTCCTCGTGTGAAACTTGCTTACAGAAAATGTTGTTAGTTAACTTTATCTCCTAACTTTCTCTCTCTCACACACACAAACACACCAGCTCACACGCGTGTCATTTTCTCGCTCGTGAAACTGTCGTTTAATTGCCTTTTTTTTCCTGACACTAATCCTGCGGTGTAAAAGGTGTATAGGAGGGAGAGGACATGCAGCAGGAAACCTATTTATAGTGTTTCTGTTGTGCTTTACTGCATAATGTGGGGGTAGAGTGACAGGCATGCGCACTGCAACTTGCTTTTAATACGTTATGTATTACACGGCGTATGAGCCATGGAAGAGTAACACAGGGAGTCACTTATTGATTGTAGGGTTTGGGATGTCAGGTTGAGGTAACATGCTATTAATTTGCTCCCATGCATTGACAGGGGTCAAGCGATGGGGTGGTGTGTTTATATAGTCAAACAGTCATGCTCTGAAAGCTTAAAATGTTTGTGTGACTAAACACACGCCTCGAGCTAATGACTAATGCTGTATATTAAATCCTTCAACACTTTTGGCCTCAACCTCTGGAGATAACTTATAGAGTCAAGTTTGAAAACTGAAAAAAAAAAAAGTAAGTATTTTGTGCCAGCACAATGCTCGACACAGTCATATGAGTTGTAAACCAAATGTGTTGCCTGAGGTGAGTGCTTCATTTGGTCTAGTTGTAGGTGAGTGCTTCATTTGGTCTAGTTGTAGGTGAGTGCTTCATTTGGTCTAGTTGTAAGTTCTGAGTTGGGTAACACTTTATTTGATGCCTATCTCTATAACACATTATAACCATACACATTATAGAGCATTTTATAACTCTATTATAATACTTGACCTTATAAGCCATTATAAAATGCTCTATGATGTGTTATGCTTATTGTTATAAAGCCTTATGATAATTTATGTTTGAGTATTTATAATGATAGTTATACATGTTTATAGGACAATTATAACTATATTTATAATGCATTTTTGATGTCGGCATTATCGATGTGGGCATTGTCAGCGAGTTACTAACGCCACTTTGAACGCCCCTTGGCTGTGGTATGAGCGTATACCATGGCCTGTTGTGATATATTGCTTAATTATAACATATTATAATACCTGACCTTATAAGTCATGATAAAATGCTTTATAGTGTGTTATGATTATTGTTATAAAGCATTATGATCATTTATGAGTGTTTATAACTATAGTTTTACAGTGTTATAGAGATAGGCGTCAAAGTGTTAGTTACCCTGAGTTGTTGTTTTTTCGGCTCAGCTGTTACTGAGCGCTTCAGATGTTTCTCCCCACAGCTCCTCAGATCTCATTGACATATACGGCGCAGGTGTTGCTACGACAGTTACCGCGCCATGAAAGAGTTTGGGTTTCCTATACAGTACCTGCCTTTCATAAGTCCTCCACCAAACGACTGCATATATCATCTGAATGTACATCATCTACACAGGCAATCAGTAGAAGATACTGTATATGACAACTTGACGGCAGCTGGCTGGGGGGTGGCCATGGTTACGAGTCATTTAAACAGGTCTTAGGAAACAAACAAAAAATAGAAATGTAAGTGTTTATGCATGAAGGGATGAAACACCTGATAATGAGGAGAGAAACACATTGATTTTCACAATTGTACCCGAGGAGACTGATATACATGCAAATCCATACAGCTCAAGTGAGGTGCTGCAATTTTTCCACAGGGGGGTTGGGGGCTGGAAACGCTGCAAAACGCAAAAGGATTTCCTCAAAAGATTTACCCAGAATCCCCCATCTTTATCTGCAAGTCATCTCTCGAGGAAATCAAAAGAATTTCACTTGGATTTGTGTCAAGCGATGCAAGCGTCTTCATGTTAAATGCAAGTCTTTTTTTTTTTTTTTTTTCCTGCATCGGAGCTTTGCCAACTACAAATGACTTCTGGAGCTCACCAAGAAGGTCTGGATTCCCTGAGCTACAGATGTGTATGTATTGGATAATGAGGAATCGGTGGGGGAAGTGGAGGAGAATCAGTACTACAGTACTACATCTATTTTTGGCTGTGAAAATTCCTGTTTTTAGACAGACGGCGTCACTGAGGGACCAGGATAAAAAACATCCTGCTTCCATACTATCCATACATCTAAAAAGAGAGACACATGCAGGCTTCTTCTCAGAGAGATGTAAAGCTCTAACGGAGGCTGCCAGTGAATTAATTAATTTCTGAATGAATTACAGCCTTTAATTTATTCTGCATCAGGGTTTTATCAACATATGGGTATCTTCCTCACAAGCACAATACTATAGCATTTCCTCGCCAGTACCATATCCCCCGTCTGTTTTGATTGAAGTGTTACATGAAGACAGTTCATTCTCCTATACGGTTCAAGGCCCGTGGCCTCTGCTGGACGTTCTCGGGTGCCGGCGACCCGCTGTGATGACTTGTGGCAGCATCATCTGCTGCAGCTCATTTACTATCTGGCATCAAAGAGAAAACACCACGGCAGCTGTAAGTCCATCCACAACAAACACCCACCCACGCTTTCACACACACACACACACACACACACACACACGGACTCTCTCTCTCTCACACACACACACACACACACGTGTCTATTAAAATAATCTTTGAGCAGAGAACAGGATTCATTAGTGAGACCAATGGTGTGCTCCTCGCTAATGTTGATTTTCATGTCTCTTTGATACATCTCCTCTCTTATTCTTCCTGACACTTCAACCCCGTAATTGCGATCCCTCAAGGTAGCGAGAATGATATTAGAGTGACAAACACTATATTTCCCTCCGTCGATCAGCCAGGTGAGATAATGGGAAGCAATGTGCAACTACCTTTGTAACTTATTGACTTTTGGATTAATGCTAATAAATTAGATTAAAAGTTGAAAATGAGCCGCGTATGAACTCCCGGTGAAAAGCAGCGCTCATCCTTGGGGGCGCCACACGAGAGGCCGCTTTAATCAGCAACAGCTCGCTCAGTGGAGAGCAGTTTATACACGTCTATAGAAATTATCTATACCAGTCTACGCTCGCTGAACGATCAATAACAATTAGAGGCGTCGTCTCCTCCATCACCTGGTCAGTATCGATGGAGATATTGCAGAACTTTAGGGATCGCAGCGGAGTTTGCAAAGTGCGTCTCCCTCCCTGTAGATCTGGAGGAGGAGTTGTTCTCCCCACTGGGACGTTGAGAAAACCTAAAGTTGTTTGCATTATTAGTCACTCCAAAGCAACAGAACGGGCGAGTGGAGGAAGGAACTAAAATAGTTTGCAAAGGTTTTCTCCATGTGCACACAGCCTCATGAGGTCTGCTGCTCTGGTATTGTCATTATCTCCTGGAGATACTGTTTTTTTTTTTCTCTCTCTCTCTCTTTTCCAGAAGTGGATTTTATCTCCTTCGCAGTCCTGCTGGGTTTCCCTGACAGAGAGCTGGAGAATCATTTTATACCTGCCCTGAAGTAACACTAAAGCACAGCAGGAGCAGAGTGACAGTGTAAACACACTCCATTATGGGCGTAAAGGGAGATAGATGTCTCTCACCAGATCAGGGTTTCCCAGACCTTTTCTTGGCTTGGGGACGGACACCAGAGTTCACAGTTTGCTGTCAACAAGGTCAACAATAAACACTAAAGCTGCCAATAGTAACACTGCAAGCCTTTGTATGTTATCAATTGAAATCAACATTTTAATAGACAAATAGTTTCACAACTGAATAGGTATCAGGACCTGTGAGGCAAAGTGATACATACGGTTAAAAGCCCCAGCGCTGTAACGGATACAGTAGAGGAATGACATGATTCATTTAAGATATTTTCTGTGTGTCAAGTGAGTTTGTCAGTCTCTCTGTCCCTTCAGGAAATCAGCAGCAGGTTTGAGTCACTTCAATCCAATGGGTGAAGTGAATGAGATGAGATCACAGGACAGATTCTTTCTCACCGTAGTCACTGAAATAAAGCCATTTCTCACAATCCACAGACTCTGCGAACAGCCTGACATCAAGCCACAGATCAGGAGGAAATTGACTTTATTTGTGACCTGCTTCCGTCTCGGCAACAAACTTTTGTGAGACCTCAGAACATCTCTAACCCTCTGTGTGTGTTTTGGTCCAGTTCAGCTGCTACAGTGGACACTCTCCAAGCACAGAAGTTTGGCGGGACTAATATAACCCTGTTATCATCACTGAACTGACAACAGAGAGGGTCATCAGACTTATATGATGTTGTACTGGGTTGCTTACATATAAAAATGAGCAGAAAAATCTAATTCAAACTGTAAAAGTGTTGTTTTTTTATGTCTTGACAAAGCAATCATGACTAGAAATGTAAATCATTTTATACCTTTGGTGCTGGCTGAAGTGTTGTATCTTGTGTATGGATCTTTGGTTGTACAGCACTCATCCAATCAAATACATGGTCAGACCTAACTGTTGTATAAAATACAATGATGCAGATCTGTTAGCAGAGCTGTAGAAGAGTGAAAATGAATCATAAGAGCAGAAAACAGAGCGAGAGAATTCTCCAAAGATAAGAGCATTAAGAGGATGACAGGAGGACGGATAATATCAACATATCTGTCACTAACACTGCACCCAAAGTAAAGCAATGCAGTCTGCAAAACCAATGGAGGAGCTGAAGTAATGAAAAACAGGAATTTTTGTGTTGTCACTTGTCACTTGTGGTCACTGATATCCCAAGGTCTGTCTCTTGTATGACCGTCTTTGTTAAAAATAAATAAATAAATAAAATACACACTTCACAAGCCATTCACTATGGCAGGTGAAGTTTGACATAGCTACAACCAGAGGAAGGTGAGTGGACGACTGCGCTCCAGGAGAGGGTTTAGTCATTACTCATTGTATCAGCTAAAAGCTAATCCACAAGATTGAACAGCGGCTTCTTCAGCCCAGAAATGTTTTACAACCTGTGCTGATGCTTGTGACGCAGATTAATAGCAGAGATCTGGAGTACATTTCCTGGAGCTGTGAGACAACAGGTCACCCAGTGATTCAATTTAACATTTACCATTATTTTACCAAAAAATAAGTTCCCTTCTGCACCTCTACTTTATCTTTTTTTATCCAAAAGCCACTTGCACTGGTGGCGGGAGGCTACAAAGACAAACTACGACAGATAAGCAAAACAGCACTCACAATATGAAGAAATAGGCCCCGTTTCTAGATTCCTCTGGCCGGCGATTTGAAGCCCTTGGAAAGGAAGTTGCAGGTGAAGGCCCATCCCAACAGGAACGCCGCTGCACCAATGAGGCCTGGCCACCGTGGAGCCCGGACCCTCCTCATGTCGCTCCAGTCAATCATGTAATTGAGATGGCACATCCTACACTTGATACTGGTCAAATAAAAAAAGAAAAGAACAAGAGTTTCAAAATGCTTATGTATGTAAAGATGCATTGTTTGTTAGTTGTTTTTTTTTTAAAAAGGCATGAATCGACTCTCTGCCGTGTTTAGTTGCCCGAACTCCCCCTGGAGCAGAAAATTCAACTATCAACAACAGGAGCACTACAATGAATCACAAAAAGTTGTGAGACTAATTTGTGTGAAACTCTCTCTGACACCTAATTTCTACCTCCTAAATTAAACCGAACTATTAATCATGCAATATTTAAACCCAAGGCCGCCTCAAGGAAATAAATCGCAACGGCCGCCTTGTGAGAATCTTCCTCACTCTCAGCAGGAGAGGCTCCTTTGAAAATCCTGGCTTGAGAGAAATATGCTCTTCTATTAATATTCAGTAGATTCCAGGAGCAAAGTGAGTTGTTTATATTGAGAGAGAGTGTCCTTCATGTTGGTGAGAGAGCGCTGTACATGTATATGAATTTACTATGTGATGGTGTGCCTGCCGAAGACGAGCGTCGCTGTCCTTCATGGTCCTACGCTGTCACGCCTTCATTCTTCCTTAACTCTCAACTGTTGCCGACGTTCACAGGTGTTGTTTTTGTAATGAAGTTGGTGATGTACTGCTGGTTCCACTTGACGCCTTTGTGTTACGTTAAAGTTGTGAATCTTGTTTATGTTTCACTTTATCAGCATTATTTGTGAATAAGAATGAATCAAGACACAAAAAAAGGAGCAGCTACGCCACACTTTGTTTGTTCTGCTTATAAATGATTGATGGCGAGAATTGCATATATTTCATGTGAATTTTAATGACTGAGCCCCAAGCAGAACCTTTCTTCTTGCTCCACTAGGCTCGGCTTAACAATGATGTTGTTGTAGTGGCTAAGAATTGTGGGAGTTGTATTTGCTGAATGCTGACACGATAATCAGGGTGTTTTTTCAGCAGAGATGACGAGCTGCACAGATTCAGTAGAAGGAGCCCATTAAGCTCAGAAAAATGAACAGATCAGCCCTGATTAATGTTTGGAAAGATCAATGAGGGAAACTCTCAATGAGAAAAATACATAGAGCCAGTGGAACAGAGGCTACGTCTCTGCCAAAACACACATTTCAAAGGATCAGACTTTATATAAGGTCAAAGCCTACAACCACTCTGTACTCATATGGATAAACTGACCGGCCCTGAGCGTAAACACCGAAGCCCAAGCCGATCTGTTGCTGAATTGCAACAGTGTTTTATATTCAAACGAGACGATCACATCCTCAGCAGTTTTGACAAAACAAGTGAAACTGCATCACTTGGAGTAATTCAGAGCAGGCAGGGAGAATAAAATACGTTAGGAGCCACAGATGGCTGGAAGGTGCTGACAATATGCTCTGTCTGTTCTGCAGCAAAGTTCACTTTTATGTCACACCAGATTCAAAACTAAAGTTTTAGCCAACAAACTTTTCACCACTACATGTAAAATCTCTCATTAGAAGCAGCTCATTACTCACACTGCAACACAGCCAAACAATTTAAGTCTTAAAAGACAATTCATTCATGCCCAATAAAAAATAAATGGCAATGCATCTACACAGCACACCAGAAACTGCATGTAAATAAAGCCTCATGAGTTCTCCTATATGACAGAGACAGTGCTGATCCACACTGTATATTTCCTGATACATTGTGCAGCTGCATATACATTTCAAACAGAGTAGGCATGCTGTTGTTTGTGCTCTGTTTGCATTATTATTGTCATCTTCACAGCAGGGTTGTTTGTGAAGCCGCAGAAGAAAATCTGCAAGTTGATTTTATGTCAGTATTACTGATGTTAATAGCAACTGAAGCAGATATCGGCCTATTCTTATTTAATAGAGATGATTCATTTTATGTAGTTAAATTACATGTTTTGCAGCTGTAGACCTTCAAACGGGGAAAGAAACCCTGCCATCACATTTCATTTTGACTACAGTCTGTCTGAATGAAGGTGCTAGTGACATGTAAGTGGCTTTCACTTACAACCGAGCAAAAAATAGAGAGCAAAAACACAGAGGCAGGATTTCTGATGACATTATTTCATCTTAAGGTTCAGTCGGCTGCACATAATGTGAAAATGAGTGGTTTTATTTGCAGGGCAGTGGCATTACTGTGTGACTGTTTTCATGAAAGCTCTGGTCGGGTCAGTATGAACTGTGGCAGTGACGTTTGTTAACTTCAGGTTTAACATAATAGCCATACAGAACAGGCCCAAAAAAACAAAAAAAACAAGCGGAAGTGACCTAGTTATAGATGTAAATAACACTAATTAAAAAGTGGAGATTTTTCATTTTAGGAGAATCGCCATGGCTCTCAGAATGTGCTGACATCTTTGAGCACTGTTTCTTTAATACCAAACTCTCTGCGCACTTCCTACATTCAATATAATTAAACATCTAGAGATTATATTAGTGGGTCCAATGGGATAGAAAACTGTAACACTGGTTATATTTCATCAAAGCATCAACAAATTTGCCCACACAAGGAAACAACAAATTTGCCCACACAGAGACAGAAATAGACGCCATGAACATCACCGAATGTGGGAATCCTGCTTCCCTGCCCTCCCTCCACTTTCACATTGGCAGACGAGCAATATACTGTACCAAAAAAAAAAAAAATGCTATTTCACGGCAGGTTGAATGAGGGTTTTTGTTTACACGTTCCCATGTAAACAAGTAGGCTTCACTCTGCTGGTTTTCCCAGAACAGAATGTACGTTATGAATCATACGTCTATCATTTGGTGTTTTGTGAATCACATTTTGTGCAGGTATGAAGTTGTTATGCCCCTGTAGCTTTTGGTATGTTATACATGAATGCTGGACAAATATTCATGACATGCATGGGCCACTGTGGATTTTATATCCTGCACTGTGCAGTATTTTGCATCAGATGCAATGCATGATAAAGTGGAGTCCATAAGGCAGAGACCACTTGGTATCACAGATCTTGGGCCCATTGCAAGTTTTAAAGGCTGCAAGTCTGATCTGCATGCATCTAATCTTCCTGAGCATTCTGCCACTGATGCGGCACATCTGTCTGGTTTCGTAACTTGAGCTAAAAGTGAGAAACAGTGACTGTAGATAGTAACACATGCTATTTTTATAGTAAAGGGTCTTAAAATTTGCATAAGGCTGCGAGGCGAGGACGGCTCCATTCCCATGCCTCTGGGCTACAGCATTTAGGATGGATGCGTTTCATTCTGGGCCAAGTAGAGGGTGTGAAGCCATTAGGAAACGAGAGTTCAGATGGGCTGGGATGGTTATTAATGGAAAGAACCAGGAAGAGATCAGCTTTGGAGGATGAGTCACACAGGCAGCGGCCCATCCCCAGAGGCCTCCGCTGGGCAGTGCTTTATTACTCAAGCCTTCCAGTGGTTGGGTGGGATCTAAAGAGCTACAGCACACGGCATGTTTTTTTATGGCTTTGCTGTGCCTGATGTCTCTGAACCTGCTTCTCAACTACTCAGTGTTCAACTCGCCAATAGCTTGTTTGCACAAGAGGCGTTGTTATAAATAAAAATGTCTGGTGGAGGTGGCTGGAACAGAAGATAAAGAGGATACAGTGGGAAAAAGAACAGGAAGAAAAGTGAGGGACGTCTATTTTGTATGATTTGCATTTGATTTTTCAGATCCTGTAAATCTATTAATATGTATTGTTTTATAAATGAATCAATTAATTCAGTTGGGTGTTTCATTGTGGAGGGAAAGCAGCGTTTGCTTCAAGGAGAAAAACATCTATCAAATTCATGTCTCTTGAGATGATACAACAAATACTTTAAAAAAGGGATTGTTACCGGGCTCATGAAATTTCAAGGCAAAGCAAAGTCAATGTGGAACATCATGTCGAAAGCAAAAACCCCTCAAATTGAGATTAACCACACGTCTAAAATTAGACTTCAGTCTGAAGACATGCTGTTATGAGATATCAAAGGTATAGTTCAACATTTTGGCAAATTGGCCCATTGCCATATATAGTTTTAGGAGTAGGTTAATTACCTTTAATTGTCGGTGCAAGTTATTTTTAGAACGGCGGAGCAGAGCCGCACAGAGCTACGCTACGGAGGCTAATGGGATTTCTTGGTTTCCCTCATCAAACTCATTAAATACACAATCCAACAACTCCAAAACGCTCTGGTGGACAAGTTGTGACCTGCACGTTCACCAGACGGAGACAGAGTTGTTTTCGAGGTAAATGCAGAGACTGCTTGCTGAAAAACTGCCCCCAATGGAAACGAGCATCAGCGGTTTTAAATGAATTTACCTCGAAAACAATGAATGTGCAGGTCACAACTTGTCCACCAGAGCGTTTTGGAGTTGTTGGATTATGTATTTGATGAGTTTGAAGAGGGAAACCAAGAAATCCCATTAGCCTACCTAGTGTAGCTCTGAGCAGCTTGCGGCTCTGCTCCGCCATTCTAAAAATAGCTTGCACCGACAATTAAAGGTAACGTACCTACTCCTAAAACTATAGGGATTATGGCAATGGACCAATTTGCCAAAATATTGAACTATCCCTTAAAGTGCAAGAACAAAAAATCATGAACTTGGCAGAATCTCAAAAGTCCAATCTAATGTGTAAATCGTAATGTTCATGGAGAGGTCTGTATCTGTGATCGTAAACATCCAGCTGCTGCAGCAGAAGACAGGCATGTATGTCACAATAGCTTCAGCCCTCTCATGTGTGTGTGTTGTCGGGTTGGGGTAACATAGCGCAAAAACCTGCATCATAATCAAAACGATACGCGCCACATTACTATATAAATCAATTCAATATTTACATTGTGATATGTTTAATCCCACATCCCACAGGGTGAGATAAATGGTTGCAGTCAAGGAGCTTGGTGGGATCAACACTGCCATTAAGTCCAGAATACACAGCAGACTGAGCGGACAACAATGAAGTGGCAATTTCATTATCCGCCAAGGAGCCCAGGTACAGAGTGCCTCCAACAGTACACTGGGGTAATTGGCCTTTTATAATTACCACAATGTTTAAATTAGATTTTGACAAAGTGCCCCACTACAGGACAAGGCCTCTAAGTTGGGCAGTAATGCAGGAACTTGTCGCAGGTAATTTGACTTGATTAATTTGAAATTAATGGAGGTTACCAAAATACAACTGACACACACTGAACCTGGGGCTTTCGGGGTCTCTGGGGTAGCTGCACACTTCGCTCTGTTGGTTATCCAGTGTTGTCTCCACACACTGTTGTACAGAGCTGCCACACACTTTGGTGTAGCTTATAGTTCCTGCAATACAAAGAAATGTCAGCGCATACTGACATTTTCTTGTTTTGCATGGTGGATTGTTTTTTGTTTTTTTTACTGGAGGTAGTAAACGTGTTTTTTCCATCCCCCCCAGCCCCGGTGCGTACACACAGACGCATGTAGAATATGAAGTAGGAGTCTTCTGAGAAAAAGCAAAGTTTTTCAAAACAACAAAGTTCTGAGCTCAAGACCCTTGAGGTGTATTTCTCTTTTCCTCCGTACGCCATCAGCAGCAGCTATACGGTAAATACTGTACATGATTTCCTCACACTTGGCTGCCCAGCTAACTGGCCTAATACCATCCATCTGGGGATCATGAGACCACCCACAATGCAACAGCTCTGCAGGTTAATTCAGCCTCGCTGAGCCGCACTTGACTTGTGTTACGGTGGCTCTTATTATCGGTCCAGCAGTGCAGGTGTAAGAGGCAGAAACAGCTTCTCAGCCGAGCCGGGCGCCACGCTGACACATCGCTTTGACCAATTAGCATTTCCTGTCACTCTGCCGTCACACCTCGTCCCAGTTTACTGTAACACACAGGCTGGAAGTTACAGCTAGAGTAGACAATGGACAATCATCATAAATACAAACACACAACACGTGGTTCCACTTGAAATTATGTCTTGTGTGTGTGTGTGTGTGTGCGCTCTGGTAACAGCACCATGGGTTAAAGTATTTGATAGCAAAACATGTCAGAGCCGCTACACAGTTACTTACAAAATTGATTTTGCAAAGTATTGAATGGATATGTGATTAAATTTATGGCTGCTACCAAGAATTAATGTTACTATTGATTTATTTTTTTCAATTAAACGTTTCAACTGGCCAACCTTGTTTACACAAGAGGTGTTGTTATGAATAAACATGTAATTTGATGTATGTAAATGAATTAAATTATTGATTGCTTAGTAGTAATGAGAATAACTCTATGGCAGTAAACGTTGTCCTATCTCGATCTGTCTCTGTGTGTGATTTTCCTTTTCTTTTTTGTGCATTTTACATTCTCATGCTGGTATTTATAACCCAAGTTGTAACTGAGTTGTGACTGCATGCCTGCATGTGTAACATCTTGAGAGGAGGAGAGTGCCTTGTAATCAAACTCTCCACATCTTTACCCTCTCCAGCTGCGAGATGGACCTAAAATAAACTCCGAACTTCGACACAGGCAGCAAAGTTGTGAAGAAAAGCGGGGAAGCCTGCTGGGACCGCGAATCAATACCAGGAAAACCTGAAAAAGTGTCACCTGGTGTGTTGCTAATGAAGCCTTCAGGAAAAGTTCACAGTCCCATCTTCTGTCCTCGTGGATCTGCTTCTCAGAGTGATGCTACTCAGTACCAATTCAGTCCTGCTTCTCTCTAACATTAAAATTAATACAGTTTCATGTTTTTTCTCATTTTTAACTTAACATTACTGTCTATAATTCATGCCTTCCAGCACACAGACTTGGACATTGATCACCGTTGTCAGTCAGGATGGACACTAAGCTAAGCTAAGAAGCCACATGGAGAGTCTATATACCCAACCAGACCTCTCCATAAAGACTTTATTAATCACGTCTACTTTTGACATCCAGTGTGTCCTCATCGGTCCTCTGTGTACGTGAGCAGTCAGCTGTTCTTTCGGATGTTTGCGTAGGGAGTGCGTCACGCCTGCCAGAGATGCAGGCGGAGACAGTGAGGGGAAAAAAAAAAAGAACTAAACAAACAACACATTAATAAAACATGGTGAGTGAGAGTGAACTAACCTGGGACCAAAGGTGGAGGTTTGAAGTTGTTGTTTTTTTTAGCAGCAGCAAAAAGAGTTTCAGTGTAATTGGGCTGGAGTGAAGTTATTTGGGGTGGAGGGTAAAAGCAGAAGCCGCTGCTCCAGTTATGCAATTGAAGAACAAAAAAAACAATCAGGGCACAAAGAGGCCTCATATGTACGTGTACGTCACATATGTGGACACAGAGGTTTACACATGGTGACATGGAGTACAACTTGGACTATTTAATGTCACAGAGTTGATATTAAAGTTTTAGTTGTTTGCCTTGCAGCCTCACCGGAAGATGCAGAGGATAAAACACATCCTCAAGGTCCAATTTGAATTACAAATCTGCCTGAAAGCCTTTTTGTATTATCCAAGAATCTTTAAATATTTAACCGTGAGGGATGCGTGTTCACTGTTCTGACAACAAGATATTTTATACTAACAATGTTGCTGTTGTTCATAATAGATATGATACTACTAGCTATCTACAAGCTTCTATTATAGACAGTTTCATTCGTCCATCTGTCCATTTATGCATTTACCTACCTACCAACCAATTCCTTTACATCAGTTTACATTTAATATTATTCAGCTCCACCATGACCTTTTCATTTCAACCTTTAGTTTGACACACCTGATGCAGCAGACTGAGGTATTTATATGCAAACATTTAATTATGTATGTGCTGAATATTATTTCCATCAAGTTATAGTTTGGAGGAAGTATTAAGTTACATAATATGGTTCGGCCTAAGTTCAATGGACACTAAACTTTCATGTTCAAAAGTTAGATTGTCTCCTTTTATATCCATATATATCTTATAACACTGAAGTAAATATGGAATGTGAAACCTAATTTATTTATTTTTATCAATATTTTATGCAAATATAATGAAGCCCCGGGTCCAAGTCTATTTTAGGCCACCTGTCACCATCATCCACGATGGAACCACAGTTCATGCTTGAGCTCTTATGAATCCATGTGATATTACTAAACACAGCTGAGACAGGGTTTTTTTTGTTTTTTTTTAAACACACACACACACACACACACACACACCAGTGGGTATTCACAGGGGCAGCATCACACAGGGAAATCAAAAACCATGGAAACATATCCACATGGGCCAATCGAACGCAACGGAAACAAATCCATGTGACGCCACACAGATTCCAGCCAGGTTTAGAAGTTTGCAAGCAGGCAAGGTGAGATTCCTCCTGGGAGCTGCTGCCTGAGTGGTAAAGATGGAGAAAAACACAATACACTTTACCGCCGGCTACACACCACAATCCTTCTCTGTGGTTCATTCAAACAGAGAGCGCCGACGCCACACTCTGCGACGCCCATCAGCGGGGGAATAAAGTCCATAAAACCATTTCAATATCAACGCCAGGATGCAGTTTGATATTTGCACATCTTTTCAAATATGTCATCGCTGCTGATTGCCGTGTGCTTGTCAAAATCTCCGCCAGCCTTGCAGGCAGAGAGAGGTCAGGGACACAGAAGCCACAGGCATGTTTTTGCACAACATGTATCTATTGTTCCGATTAATCTTTCGGTTCCTTTCTGTGTGCAACACACAATAAACTGCAATATCGCACAACATGCAGATTGAAGAAGCACTTGTGAGGGAAGGATTACTGGAGCGATACTCAATTTGCAAGGGGGGAAATTAAATCCAACACCTCAAGATTTGTGAATTGTGGTTGAGATGTGTTGCAACCAAAATTTTAATCCAATTCTGAAGGCTAATTTGTGACTGCGACTCACACTCTGAGTATATTGTGGGCCGTCTAGCCCTGTGTACATCTCTGAATGATGCAGCAGTGTGTTGGTGTCACAGCAGACTGGAGTGATGCGATATGTGATATCTCATACTGTAGCCTCTGCTTCAGTAAGTTGCCAAGACTGTGAGTGGGCTAAGCCTGAAAATAGAAAGGCATTTATAGGGGCAGGTCAGATTGCTGATAATAGCAGCACTCTACAGTATATGAAGCCTTTCATCATGACATTCACTTCTGAAGTCATCTCTTAAGTGTCTCCGAATCCCAACAACTCTAATACGTATCAAGGCGAAGTTCTTTAATCTGTGGAGCAGTTATGAATGAACTGAGGTGGGTTTATGAAACACTGACGTGTGTGTGAGAGAAAGTGACTCAGTTTTTCTTCAAGGGAAAATGTTTGGGTTTTTTTTTTTTTTTTTTAGAAAAGAGTACCTCTGTTACATTTATGTCACAGCCAATCTCACTACTAATATGCTGCAGGAAAATGTTCTTTGGTCCCAGCTTCTCATCTGGGAGATAAACTGTTTTCCTTTCTCACTTTATGTGGCAGTGAAATTATTAGTTTATGGTTTGGGAATCAAGCATTTTGAATATGTTACAGTACTTTGGGCTTTACTCGTTTCAGCAGCAGCATCCACAACTTTTGTCCAAATTGAAGTATCTCTAAAACTATCATCTGGATGGGTACTAACCAGCGCCATCAGCAGGTCAGAAATTTGTCAAAATTGTCACTTACGCTTAAAATCTCTCAACATGGACAAGATTGATTTCCATGAAGTTTAACACTGATGTTCAACAATAGAAAACAATCGATTTAAAATTCATCCTGTGGTACCAATTATACATGAATAGGCCCATTCCACTCACATGGTAATGGGTAATATAATGGCCCAGTTGCACAACTAATGGTTATTCCGCTTTATACCTTTTGTAATTCATTAACGCTGTTGCCAGTACAATTTCAATCTTGATGACTTCTATGAAGCTCTGAGTCAACTCTTATCAATCTGATGACTTTGTCAGTAGGTTTAGGTCCTTTTCAAATTACTTGGTCAACCTCAATTATATAAAGAAAATGAGCAACAAAGCAAAACAAAGCAGAGTGTGTCGGCAACCATTAGGAGCTTTTTAATGTGCTCAGTGACAGACAAACTGACCCCGACACTGATGAGCACTTCCTGTCCTGCCGGTCTCATCTCAACAAGTCACAGTCTCAGACAGACAGACCTTCTTCTGGCCTGAGTAGGAAAGAATAACAACTGATTATAATGAAACACAAGTTAACATTGAGTTTTTCAGAAGCCAGTAAAGTTTGCAACACTATTCAAGTACTGTACCTTTATGAGAGTTTTCAAAACTAAATTCATACTGTGAAACTTCTTTTTCTACAGCGATTGACTGATTCTTTTTTATTATTATTATTATTATTATTGTTATTATTAAATATCCACTATTATCATACAGTAAAGGGGATAAATAAGTCACTATAATAAAGTATCTCAACAAAAGCATGCATGCTTTTATATTTTTGTAGTCACATCTACAAGTCTAACACCTTTGGCTGAGTGAGCCATAAAAGCTGTTACTCTTGAAAAGAATAGCATTTCAATTAGCACAATGTGGCTCTGCGGTTGTCAGGCAACACCAAGGACACGCCATTCTTTTGTACCGTGGCATTCAGCTGTTTCGTAAACTGTAATGACATTAAAGTGAAAACCACAGCCAAGGATGATTACAAACCTTTTGAGGGGCTTGGATAAGATGCTGCCCTCACCCACGTCCACTTTTGTTTGATTCAGTCAATTGACGCGCTAAGTTGCGACTTTTTGCTTTAATAGAATCACCTCGATGGCAATGAACCACCAAAGACGAGAAAAAATCTTTTATAGTCTGTCAGTGTCTGCACAGCCTGTAGCACACATTCATTTGTATATATAATATATATTTTTCAAAAGTAGGATTTCACAGAACCACTTAAGTTTTACAGAGAAGGACATTGAAATATTAACTGCTGCTGGGTGAGGTCAAATGTAAAAGGGTTTATGACTTAAGTTTAAATCAAAAAACTAGACATGGTGTTTTTCAAAAGCTCCAGCACGTTCTATTTTATAACGCTCATGATCTTATTTCAAAGCCAGAGACAAAACTAATTGTATTATATATGGATGACACACAAACTTAAATGCTTCCCTTTTGTAAAAAATATTCCACCTCTCTTTTGTGTTCATGTGAACTAAGCATCCTCCTGAGCAGGGTAAAATCCAAAACTAATAACATTTTTAAAAAGGGCATATACAGCCATCCCTCCATTTGTTCTCTGTGCCCACTTATCTCGCCTAGAAGGAGGCTGGAGCCAGTCCCAACATGCACTGGGCAAGGGATGGGTTGATACGAGATGGACTGCCAGTCCATCTATATCACATTTCAGGGCATCCCCCTGGAAAGCCATAAATCTGCCTTTTAATGTGGTATTTATCTGACATATGAGATTCATATGAACATATCAAATTTTAATACTCAGTGTTTCTTTAGATTCCCTCTGATGCCGAGTGGCGAGTTAAAAACAGCCAGCTTTACTTGCAAGCTTGTTAAGAGGCACTGGTCGTTTACCAAAGCAACAACGAAGCAGTAATGCTTAAATTTGCATGTTAATAAGTGCACATGAATAAAACAGACTGATATTAGAGGAGACAAACACCAGAATCTGTGGAATAAAGAAGGAAAATCACAGTGTTGTATACAAGTAAACAGACAATTACAATGGGATGTTTGCCTAGGTCCATTAACCAGAGGATACACACTTTACATTTACTTTCAACAAGATTTTGGATCTAAGTGTCGACCGGAGGCTCAGAGAGCGCTGAGTACTGTTAACACGGGTTAGTGCCGGAACCAATGACTGAGAGTAGGATGTATAAAAATATCATACAGAGTATTGACATATAGACATGACATACATATTGCCATGTGAGGCTGTTCCAGAGGAGCTTGTTACAGCGAACATATTTGGTGCCGTCATTCTCCCAGATTGCAAACAGTAACTTCCGACCCCAGCATATAGCCTGCTCCCATGGTCCGTATACCATCTGACAATCATGCTGTACATGAACCAGATCTGGGCTGTGTTTTCCTGCCGCTAATAAAAAGCTCGTCATTGAACTTGTCGACACTTTCTGACAAACCACTCGAGGTTCTTGCGTTGCTTAAACCACAGCAGATTAAATCTCTTAAGAAGGATCTTGTCTTCTACGATGCTGAACTGATTGAAAAAATAAGAAAAAGTCAATTTTTGTAAAATTGTTCTGACAGAACAATAGAGAGTCTGGAGAGCCTGTTCTCCACTGCTGGAGGCATAATGTCAACAACAAGACGAGAGAGCAAACAAATCAACATTTTGAACAACATTATGGCTGTAAATTCATTGCAGCATTTTCATAGTTAGCTAAACTGTCATGAAGTCTTCACTGCTCAATCAACAAAGTACAGGGTTCATAGTTTTTGACACACAATGCATTGACTGGAGTAGTTTGCCAACGTTCCCACTCCTATTACATAGATAGCATCACACAATGGGCAGCAAAACATTTGCTTTCTTCACGGAGCAGAGGTCAAAAACACACACACACGGCTGTTTGCACCAACGAGACAATATCACAGAAATGTGTCTTTGGCCAAAGGACGCGTGCACCTGGTAAAACTGCCTGACAGGACAAAAGCACCGCTGCACCTCTGGCGAAATGACCCCTCAGGGTTATTCTGCACATCTGTCAGAACTAGACAGTGTTTTTTGCAGCAGCTATAGGGACACGCAATCAGAGTACAGTACAGTACAAGCAGGATGACAATAACAATTCCAACACTCTTCTGAATATGTCTCATTTCCTATAAGCCACTCATAAATAATACAGATCAGTATACAGCAGGTGGTCACGTTATGTTACAAAGGTCAATCACACAACAAAACGTTATTACTGAGTGATGATGCTTCTCTACTTCTCTTTAGTCCTTTTCGTTGCTTCTCTCTTGACAACAGCACAAACACGTGTCAGGGCGAATCTGACTCCCACACACTCACATATACCACCTGGCTCTTTTGACACTTGGTTGTACTTGTAATATTTACAAAAATATCAACAGACACAAGACAAAGTCTCATCTCACACAGGTCTAAAGAGCAGGCCACGCTTTTACAGTGCACTACTGTATACGAGCACTTACGGGTGTCAAGGGCAACATGGACGTTTCTTTATTTGGAACATTTTATAACCTACTGAAGTCTTGAAAGCCAGTTCTTCTTCACAGTTTTACTTTGATGACTGCAAAGTTTTTTACTTTGATGACTGCAAAGTTCAGGAAATACACCATGTAAAGCTTCTTTTTTTTTCTGAAGATGAATATCTCCTGGTCTGGAAAATGTCAACACCTACTGGATGGATTGCCGTCAATTTTTTTTTTTTGTATAAATATTCATCATCCCCTCAGGATCAACTGTGATCACTTTGATGCTCCTTTACTTTTCATCTCACACAATTATCAGGTTGAAATTCAAATGTGCGCAATACTTTGGTTTTGCAGGTTTTTGTTCATAAATCAATGACAGTGACTTTCCTTTGTGTTCACAGCTAATGAGCCAGTGTTTTCATGTTAACAAACTGGAATAGGCCTATTCTTTGTAAATTACACTGTCTTACTTTTGAATTATTTCATTATATTTGGCTCTTAATTATATTTTTGGTGCCATTTTAAAACTCAAACAGTGGAGAGTATGCCTGGGCAGTACCTATAGTAACTAACTCTGCATGTAATTACTTTTATGTAAACCAATATGGTGGCTGTTGGTTGTTTAGGTAGTGTCTGCATAAGGCTTAGTGTAAGGCTTTAGCATATTCTTTCTGCAGATATGCACTCCTTGTATACATGTATTTATATATTCTTACAAAAAACAAACAACTCTATCCTATTGGCAGCTCTTCTGCCTTTTTTGTCCCACATGGTATTTCCATTATTTCCCTGCAGTGGCTTTTAGAAAACAGTGTTTGTAGCCGTGTTGCCTGCTAATGGGTACAGCTCATGTTCAATGGTTACACAAGACATTTGCTTGACCACAGATGTCGCACAGCTCTGCTGAAGGCTCCTTCGGTTTAGCTTTGGTATCTAACCTTCAGACCAGAGTTAGACTGACACCAACATAGGCACATACTCAGAAGTCAATTACTGTAGGAAATAACACATGTACACAATCAGCGCTGGTGAAAGCAGCAACAGTTGTTGGTTGTTGCTGATGACTGTTGTCATTCGGCCACCTCCTCGCGGTCTAAGCTCTCACTGAAATCCAGTAAACCAGTAATGGAATCAGCCTGGAAAACAAAGGGTGTATCTGAACAGCAGAGTGCAATACAATACTGGATACATTACACACAGGTCAATCAATCAACAGGGACACAGCTCACAGTGAGTGTCTTTACATGCTCATTAGTATCCTGGTTATGTTGCGCTTCAGTGTAATGACAGAAACCAGGATAAAGTAGCATGTGAACGCCTAATACAGGTTTTTTCATGTTAACACAATATTCTGAAAATAATCAAAGCAGGATGGGGCTAAATACCAGGACCTGATGCACATTCAGGTTTCCGCTGCTACAGACAACTACATCTGAGTGTTAGATACCTATAGCACTTAAATTCAAATTACGATAAAGAAAACAGACAAATGGATTATGTTCTTTGTTAACTGTTGAAATTTGTTGACCTATAAAACGTAAACACAGTTCAAGTTGCAATTGAACTTTCCTTCATTCTGAAGTGACATGTATAAAATGCTACTTGTGTGGCTTTCTGTTGGCAATGCTCTGGTAAAGAAGGTATCAATCTTCAAATGATCATGTAGCCTGACACCAACAGTCCCATTTTCTTCTTTTTCCAATCGCTGCACATGTGTGTGTTAATGTGTTTCCTCAGAGAAGAAGTGTCATTATGTTATTTTATCAGAACGACACCATTTTTAGTTCCTCATCATCACCAGCTGTACTGCTCTGTCTTTGTCTGGACAGTAATGATTTTAATCGTCATGTTAAAATTAGAAACTTTCACTTACAACCTGTCGGCATCAGTCTGAGCCTGTACTGACTGTCAGAGAGGGAGTTATATATGGCATCCCACCATTCCTCACAATTTGTCACAGTAAGCTGGTCGTATTTTTTCCATTGATGACTTTGGATGAACGAGAAAATGTGACGATTTACATGATAAATGAGATTCTATATTTAAATATCTCATCTAAGATGCATCCTGCATTTGCCAAAAAAAAAAAAAAGAAGGAATAATTGTAACATACATCACCCAGGATGGTGACTGTGACAGCACCGCTGTGTCCTAAAATTAGGAAGTGAAAAATTAGCATTTTCCTCTTTCATTCCCAGTAATTCAGTTACTGTAATGCATACCACTTTACAAATAATGCATTACCCCCCCAACTGTAGCTCTGAGAAAGAAACCTGAAATCACATTTTCAAAGACAGGGACTCATGCTGCCAGCAGGACTCATCACGATCTGGCCCAGTGAACAGATTTCAAGGTGATAGAGTGAGCTGGTGGAAGTTAAGTCAAGGCTTTTCATCTTTAATTAAAGGTGAGGCGATGAAATAGTCATGATGTGGGAGCTTGGAGGAGGGGTGGAGGTTGTGTCTGTGACGTGTCTCTCTTTGCATGTTTGAACCTGAACCCATCCCCCCACCCTACAGTACATCCACCCACTCCAACGGGCAAGGTCGTTTCTGGCCTCCCGGGGTACTACATTACCCAGAGGCCACCAGGCAGAGCAGCAGAGGAGCTGGTGCTGGAGGTTGCTATTTTAGACGCCGGTTTCACTCATGGGTACAAGCGTCCGTTCACCAGGGAAAACCACGTCACTTGTTGACGAGATCAACAGGTACACGGTCCATCTGTCTTCACTAATTCCTCTATTTCTGGTGCCTGAATTCCTGTTTCACTTGTTGCCATTAAAATGCTAGAACTAGAAATGAACATACCGATATTTCTGTCTGATGATTGACAGCCTCAAAACCATCGTTGCATGCCGTTACTATGATACGTCACCATATATACGCAAGAAGCAGCTCATGGTGGAAAAAAAAAAAATAGCGCTGGTGAAACCTACGTCCACCGTAGAATTTCACCCACTGGAGAGCAACAGAGAACTGTGGCAGCTGTGGGTAGTTGACGTGAATGATGGGATGAAAAACACACAGGTGGAGCGAAGGGAGGGAGAAAAAAAAAATCCATGCACAGTCTCATGTCCCTGCAATTTGTAACTGCAGTGGGATTCATTAACCTGGTCTAATAAGAACTAATAAAGTTGCTTTGCCATTGTTCGCTATCGATTTCTGTTTTGCTCCTCTTGATGACTGTAACGGCAGCCCCCTGAGAGAGGGGCAGATCCATATGTTGGTTCATATGTCTGTCACAGCCTTGGCAGCCTTCATTGGTTTTCATGGTGAGTTATTGAATGTGATGTGCAAAGCTTTTATTGAGGCACCTGTGTGTGTGTGTTTGGGGAGAGCTCGTCTCAATTGACCGGCGGTAAGTTGAAGTTATTAAAACAGTGGTTCCTCGCCTTTTTCACACCAACCTTTTCCCTTCACTCCCCCTACCTCCCTGGGAGCCGCACACCTACTTGATCACTTTCTTTCTGGTTTGACAGCTTCCTCCCACTCACTCTCGTTCTTCATTATTACTCTTCTCTAAGTCTATCTCTCACCTTCTCTCCCTCCCGCTACCCACTACCCACACTCTTCCCCCCTGGGTATTCTCTAACTCTCTGCAAACCACCTTCAACTCATTCCCCATCCGTGTCCTGTGAATTTACCTGTCCTTTGTTGCCTGAACTTGTCACCACCTTGTAACAAGGGATCGTTTTCCCCCGGTCTTGTGACAGCAAAAGTGAACACTTGTCATATTACTTTTTGTGACAGAGGCTTTTCTGGCTCAGAAGTGTCTAGGCTTGCTTATCTTTGTTCTATTTCCCACGGCGTGCCTGTCCAACTACAAAGACTGCACCTGAATTCACAAACACACGCACACCTGTGTGCACACAGAGCGATGGCGTGTTCCTGGAGAGCGTTGGCAAAGTGTTGGAATATTTCTAAAATATTCATCGTTCGAGCATCTTCAACATCACTGGGTGGAGAAGGCAAAGAATTTCTACGGTTCAAGTGCATCGCAAAGAATTAAACCCAAGAGGCTTAGTAAGTCATTTGGTGGGACGTGACTCAGGCCTATTGGACTGGCTTTGTAAAGATGATAAACACAAAAACAACTTTTTTTTGTTTTGGATGTGTGAGGGGGGGGGTTCACCCTCTCAAGAAAGGTTAGATAGAAAATGCAATCCCACTGAGGGAGCCTAACACGGCCAGTAAAAGGTTAGAAAGCACTAAAGTTAATTGGCAGATTAAGTTGCAGGAGTGCTATAAAATGGATCCAAATATAGTAAGGAGGAATCACGCTGGCAAAATTATAACTGCTTCTCCATGTGTAAGCAGATATGTAAAGTAAACTGTTTTAGAGACGAGAAAGAATAAGATTACACTCACCGACTGCATTGTGCTGCTTAAGAGTGAGCTCTAGTGGCAACATGTTGAACCACAAAGAGGCAACAATGAAATACCAAGCTGTACATCCTCAGTCATGGGCAGTTATTACACAACCATAATAGATGTGCTTCATTCAGTTCATATTTGTTTTAAATCTGTTTGTTTTTGCTGCCTCTCATCACTTAGTGTTGGTGTAACAGTGTGTTTTACTATCTCTTTATAAAGAACATACCCCACTGTAGGGATACTGGCACACTGGTGATGTTGTGTTTCAGTAACAGCAGCACTGGTGTTGCCATAAGATAAATGATGACTTGTATGTATATAAAATCTTAAGGCTTCTGCAAATCTCATATCTTCTGTTCGACAACTAGATGTATGACTTTAATAAGTTCTGAAAGTTAAGGTTGAGGAAAAAAACAAACCTACAACTACTGTATATCACACAAAGGACAATTCACTGCCTTGCTCAACACCAAAACAAACACTTTGCTCTTCGACTGTAAATAAAATAAAATAAAAACCACCCAGCGACCAGAGAAACATTCATTCAAAATGATTTGAGGAGCATTTCTGGTAAAGGAAATGGTACTTTAATGGCTCTTGCAAAGTGCTTCAGAGATCACAATCTGCCAAAACAAAACAATAATCTGCCGTGTGGTAGCCTGGAGATTTCACTAATGAGGAGAGATAGGGAGATAAACTACTGACTTATATTACAGTCGCAGCTGAAAGCGCTTTAACTGCTTTCACTTGGCAAAGATTGTGGATTCGCTAACTAAGTGTGACAGAAGCTAAGATGTGAATTTTGCACTGTTGCTTCTTTGTGCGGGGACGGGCCTGGGAGCAATTCCTGGTGATCAACAAAAATGAAATAAACTTCAAAATTATAAGTGCAGTCCTTTGTTTTATGTGCACCATGTAGGTGCTTAGGTGATGGTGGCAGACTAGTGGAAAACTGTTTGGCAATTAGGAATAAATCAGGCTTCAAAGTTTGTTTGACAAACACCACAAATCACTCTCACTTTGGCTCTCTCTCTCTCTCTTGGCCCTTGGCTCTGAGAATATGCAGCTTTCCTTCAGGTAACCCTGCCTGAAAGCAATTCAGCAATAAATCTCCAGCCGATACGATGCTGTACGCACCTTGATTAAAAAGCAAAGCTATCACACAGCAGCTTGTTCACCTTCAGACGATGGTCCATCCCCACATACCAATCACCGTGGAGGCTCTGCTCCCCTCGCTCTGCCTTGCGACTCTCCCCACACATAACACTGCCTCTGCTAAAAAAATAAAAAAATAAATACAAAAAAAACCTGTTTATTATTCATGTTTATCATCACACCATGTCTACTGTTTGCTACCAGTTTCATGGATGGACTGGCAGCAATTTAGAGTTGCTACATGAAACCCCGGCTTTACCGTCAACACTGAAACAGATCCCACTTAGTTTAACACAGCCAGCCACATTGATGTGTGCTCGTGGAATAGGCACGCACACACACGCACGCACACACACGTACTCCGGCTGCCGTCGAAAAACGCCCACACACCAAACATTCACATACACATCAGCTCTGAGAACTGCCTGTCAGATCACCATTCGAGTTCATGTGTTTTCTCAACACCATGGGCTCGGGACTCTCAGACACAGTGGAGGGAAGAGGAATGAGAGTAATACTGCAGTAATCACAAATCTACTGAGATGGTGGATAATTACCTCACAATGACTTCCTTGCTTATTAAAAACCTATTGGTGGTTTAATCCTCTTTTCTGGATGCAGATATTACACATGAAGAGATGAGAGAGAAAAACACAGCCAGGTGTGCCTGTTGATCCCCAGCCTGTAGATCTGAGTGCTGTATCTGTTTTATACGCCGACTTTTACCACATATTTTCTAAATATTCGGCAGACTGCTGAGATTAAAAACACCATAACTCTGACAGAAAGCTTTAACTTGTCAATGAGATGCAGCTGCCTGAAAGGGAAAGAGAGAGTCGAGGTCCAGGCCAGAATCCGAGCACAATCAAAAAAAAGTAGCCCTAATGTCGAAAACCAAACGCAGAACACGAGACTTCTTTCACTCTGACACTGATTTAAAAGTCTGAACGCATTGACTATAACAGGGTATGACAAGAGCATGAGATCATAAGCTCTGGTGACAAGAAACAGGCTAAGAGCTTTGACGAACAAAGGTTTTTTTAAATGTTATCTGTCTGAGGACAAACTTTGGAGAGTCATAAAAAGTTATGTCTTCCTTGAGTGCAAGAGAAGTCAGTGCCGGGTCAAGCTCGACGTGACAGATGGATGAGATACGCTGCGACTTAAGGTCAACGTGCAAGTGAAACCATCTTGTCAGACACGGGGAGTTCATCAGTCTCGACATACTGTGCGTGACTATTAAAAAGAAATAGGTTCATATTTTTGGAGGAGTGTTTATTTGCGTGTTTGCTCACCAAATAACACAGCGAGATCTTGTTTGTTTGATCTGGGCAAAAAGCAGAGTGTAAAACCAACAGCACGTTGGAGTTTCAGTAGAAGTTGAGTATCAGAGCACATCCTGAAGTCTTTGATGGCTGCTTGAGTTTCTGAGGTGCTGGTTGGCAGATTTTGTTACCTTTGAACGGGACTCCTGGGCATTTACCTCTGTGTCCACTTTTTATGCTAAGCTAAGCAAAGTGGTTGCTGATAATAGATTTAGACTGAAGGGATACCCACCTTTCCTTTGTGAAGAATTTGCCAACTAAATATTATTTCACAGCTGTAACTTTATCTCAAATTCCCAGTGTCATTCATTAAAAATGTATTTGAAAGCAAAGAAACCCCTTTATTTCAAACAGACGGCATTTCAAACACTTTCAGATCTGAAACTCAGCCAGAGAGAGGTGACTGTGGTCAACGTGGTGTCAGACTCGACAACATATGCTGCTTACACGGCTTGAAATTGTGACACTTCCATCAGAGCTGGTGGTGAGGCGTTGTTTCATAAAATCCACAGGAATGCTTGTAGGCTCGCAGCGGACGAACCTCTGCCACGGATTCATCAAATACAAATACATTCCCGCTCCACTGTCCTCCACATCATCATTATCATCATCATCGAAGATATGAGAGCGACGATAACAACATTACACTTTTCAAAACAAAATAGGGCTGTCAAAGAGATGGCTACGGCTATAGCTGTAACCCACGCTTGACCAACCTGGGAGCTCAAAATCAGCAGAGTAAATGGTTTGCACTGTGGTTTAATAACCATGCCACCTCTCACTATTCATAGCTGCAATAGGAGGCAAAGCATCCGACACCCCCTCTCACACAGTGATTTGCTATTGGAAGCCATAAAGTCAAATCTATTCAGTGGAAAAAAAAGACCTTACACACAGATAATGTCAAGCCAAAAACAAAAGAGTAACACAGGTCATGGAGAAAAGATGCTCTCACAGAGTTAAGATATTGTGTTGTTGCTCAATGCCTGAAGCCGGTGCACATCCATACTTAGGCATGCTATTTTTCCTGGAACATGGGAGATTTTTTTTTTTTTTAAATGATGATGGAGGATGATTTCATTTTCCATTGCACATATTTATTATTTCATGATGTCCTCAGAGTTCACGTCTCACCCAGAACAAAACGAGAGCCTGTGATCCAGGACGAGCACAATGACTTCAAGGTATAGCCTAGCCCGCAAATCTGAGGACTCATCATCCCATCACTCCGTCATCTGCTTCGTTACTACTCTGTCTGGTTGTCAAATGGCATTACGGGTTGCATCTCTAAAGCCCTCCGCCGAATGCGCTCACTCCACAGAGGAGCGTTTGATCCAACCACTTTCCACCACCACTCCCCTGACAGGAAATGAGATGGTGTCATGATGAATGTGGTCGATGCCTATTTTACACTGATGAGCTCAAGGATGACTGTGGCGTAACGGTTTCCCAGATGCTGAGTTTGATGATGTCTGAAAATTGAGCTTGTAGCGAATAAAGTGGCGGTGAAAAGAGGGAAAAGGGGTTTTTAACAGCACTGAAGGTTGAAAACATGACCCTCAACCTTTTTCTTTTTTATTCACGGTACAACCTGTTCACGCATTCAGACGTTGCCAAATTGATGTTTTCTGATTTTTCCAAGTACCTAATCTCAATCAGACAAATTACCTCATTTTATCGAGTCTGAAAAAAAAAATTATTTTTGTACCCATAATTTACACCTTCAATTAAACCACAATGAAGAAACATTTTAACTGATGAAAATACTCATCACTGATTTGTTTACTGAACATTTTGGATTAATCATTTAATCATTTTGAACAGAGAGAAATATTCAGAGCCGGGACAAAATCCCAGATGTGTTTAGCTACTGGCATTTAACAAGGAAAAACATGAAAAATCTTCACATTTGGCAAAACTGTAAACTGACTATTAAGATAGTTGATGATTTTCCTCACAACCAGTTTTTCAGGAAACTGTTCAGTTCTTCAACTATCATGGGCCCCAACAGAGGGAGGAAAGATACTTTAATTATCCCTCAGTGGCTTCCCATTCCTAACACTGCCAGAAAGATAGAGCCAGTCTTCCCTAAAACAAAACCGTGTTTCAGAGTTTGTTAAAAGAGACATAATGCACCTTTTCCATATTAAAATAGTGCAGGTGTCTTAAAGACATGTCTGCTTCGGTCAAAATACCCCAAGGACCAAACATCACAGCTCTTTTCATTTGCTTAAAACAGCCTTGTTCAGAACGGCTGGTTTCAGTGCCTGTCCCTTTACATGCAAATGAGCCAACTGCTCACCAGGCCCCGTCCCCTCTACAGGTACCGGTACTGACAGGTAGGGGTGGTATTATGCAAATTCGAAAACTAATGACATCATTGCATGACAACTGAGGGAACAGCTCGTAAAACCACATGGATTTCAACCTCGGGAGCCTGAATATTACAGATTTTCTTTTATAAATTCTTGCATTTTGGGGGCCGGGAGACAAGCCATACACCCAAAGAGCCTTCAAAAAGTGATGTTTCCATAATATGTCCCCTTTAGAATATCCACATAGACCTGTATATAGAGCTATATAGAGTGCATAAGCTAAAAGAAAGAGTGATGTTCTTCTATCTCATTAAACAGGAACTCATCTCTGCATTGAAACACTTAATGCTGGCTTCTAACATCCATGACTATGAAAGATTTGGGAAATAAAACCCTTATATTCTGAAGAAGAGTTTCATTTTATTTTGATGGATTTTCTTTGGTCTGTCTGTACAACATTGTTCGCTCAAAGTTAGAACATCTTACCTAGGCTAACCACACCTCGAGGGTCTCATAAATCACTACTGGGAGGCACTGACAAACTACCTACTTTGTTCCTTAAGTATAAGAACTTGTCGGTCAGTTTTGCTCAGTGGGACCAAGCGGAGTGAACCACCAATGTGGACTGTCTGTGTGAGACTGATCACCCATCTGTGCTGCCTTAGCCTCAATAAAAAGGTCTACATATAATGTCAAGACCAACTTTTGCCAATAGGAACAGTTCAGAGAAATATGGGACACCTTTATGCAGTTCCTGGAAAGGGATGAGACTGAAACTAATGAGTAAATTCGATTGGCAGCACTGGTGGAAACTGGCATGCCTCTTATCAATAAACAGGACCACTATTGATTTTGTGTTTTATTTGATCTTCATTTCTACTTTTTTACCTTTTTTGTTTTGTTTTGTTTGTTTGATTGTTTTTCTTTTCGTATTTCTTTTCCTGAATTGTATATTGTTGAGGGTGGGGGGAGGAGGGACGTTCACAATGTTATCGTCCCTGTGACTGTACATTTTTCTATGTCAAAATCAATAAATATATTGTTGGACTTGCTCTCTGTAATGAATTCCTAATGGACACACATGTGCAAACATATTAGTGCGAGCATCCTTTTTTTTTCTTCCTCTGCCAACAACTTGGTTCCCCGTTCGAGGGTCACAGCATTAAAAATGCATTGGCAATATGAAAGTTTAAACAGCAGCAAGCTGTTGCATACCCTGCAGACCCTGCCACCGCGATACAACCACTCAACATTATTATGTGCAAATTGACTGCGATCTCATCAGGAGGTACAGCAGCTCTTAGTCAACCCATTATCCTTTAATCTGTCTTGGTAATGATACATACAAATCCTCACAGAAAACGGTGGCAGCCTGGGCAGGTTTTCAATGACCTGACAAAGAGCAGCAGAAACTTTTTTCTTTTTTTTTCTGGCGTCGATCCTCTTAATGCCACTGTTCGCTGCGGATGAACATTTATGCCATGTTCTTTGACTCTAACCACTGACTCAATTAACAAGAGAAGGAAGCCACCCTTTTTCTAATGTCATCCTAAAAACCTTTCCCCAGAAACCAATTACTGGCAAGTGAGTTCGTCTAATTTGTCGTGACATGTCTGGCTGCGCAAAAACACAAGAAGACTGAGACAGAGTTGTGATGAGGGATTGGAGGGTTCAGGCCACAGAGAGATGAATTGTCTTTCACCCCTCTACCCCCTCACCCCCCCCTCCTCATTCCCATTTCTGTCACTACGTGGTGACCTTAAGCTATAAGTCAACAGGGGCCGGTGCCTGGTGCCAGCAGCTTTAGTATTCTGCATTCAAACCACTCATCCATCACATTTTTAAGGTCAGCTTCTATTTTCACTCACTTTATCAAAACATACACAGGCACATTATAGATATACACGGAATCACGCATGCACACACACGACCACAACATACAAGCATGGACAGGTGTGAGCCAACAGCTCTTCGAGTAAAAGGGAAAAAAAAGAAAAAAGACACAACCACACACACGCACTGAAGCATAGAACATAAAGTGGTTTCAATTGCTTTCAAAAGATGCAAAGTAAATGAGGAAATGTCAAGAATCATCTCCTCGTACATTTGTATGCGTTACTGAAAGCATCATTTCTGCACCAGGAGACAATAAATGTTTCATCATGCAGGAATATTCTAATAAGATATTTAGAAAAAAAAAGAAAGAAAAAACAAGATTCAGTTATATCACATCCATATTAAACTATCCACTGGGGTATTGTGGTAGGATGGAAGTTCCTCACACCCCTCCCTGGGTGGTTTCACACCAATTCACACCTTCACTCATGTGACCAATGACTCTCAGGACTTCTAGGTCACCTCCAATGACCGTCCGATGTGATGTCATTGCCTGGTGCCATCATGGCGCATCACCATAGTTGGGATTTTAAAAAATGTCACCGTTGGAGCTGGATGGACGAGTCGGTCGGACCTTAATATACACGACGAGTGAGTTGTGTTTAGTTTAAGTCAAGTTCAGTTCCTCCTGAAAATTAACCACACGCACGGCAAACTGGCGAACTTGAAGTGGGCTGCTCACAATCTTACAGGTCTCATTATTTTGCAGAGGCTCATTATCTTGTCACAGTGAAAGGATGAAGTCAAAACGCAAAGTCAAGAAGTAAAAACTCTGAAATCATGACTGAGTCGATGCAGTTTCTCACTGAGAGTTTTTTTTATTTTTTTTTTATCCGTTACGGAAAAAATGAACCATGATACAGGTGTTCACTATTCATATCCTGAAATTAATGACTACTTATTGTTAGAATTCAACCCCTTTGTGATTTGAAAAAAAAGTTATCATCCAAAACCACCCAATGTTCCCTCCTACTGTCACCTTTTTATATTTCCAGCTGTGATTCCTGCCATTGAGAAAAAATCTACACAAAGTGCATTCCCTGCACCTGAGTGAAACATGTCAGCGGAGTGGAAGAATTAATTGGTATTTTCTTTTGCCGATTTAATGAACATTCATTTAGAGCCAACTCCCTGTATGCTCCCTTCATAATAATGTCTCTACTAGACACAGCTCAACTTTATGTTGAGCTGGTTGTGGGAAATAAAAAATGGAAATGTTAAATATACCTTATAATTAGTTTTTTCATTTCTTAACCAGACATATGGTCTGAATCTCATAACAAGATTGTGTGGTTTCTATTAATCTTCCTTCTTACAAATGTCAGACTCGATATATATATAGGCCTATGAGGTTTTCTGGCATCAGAAACAGAACAGCAGCTCTTTTCTTTCAACGGTTATTTACATTTTATATATGCAAATCTCCATAATAGCACATCACACAATTTGGCACATTGTGAACTTATATGTGCCACATTAGCAAGACTTCAGCGTCTACTTCAGGGCGTACAGTCTACAGTTGATAAAACACTTGCAGCCTTAGACACGAACTGAAAGTGTTTAAAAATCTGCGCACTAGTTTTTAACTGCACACTGCTCTACGAATGCAGCAAACTAGTTTCATGTCTCTTCTTGATATTTACTTGGCAGTGGTGAGGGGAAGTTTCTTTCAACTTTGTCACGATGTTACTTCGGAGACGCCCACAGAATATACATTTCAGTCCACCACATGTCCCCGGTGCTGGGGCTCCATCTATCAAAGCCAGCATGTGTAGATGCAACAGGGCAAAGTATCTGAAGGTGGAAAAAAGAAAAAAAAAAAAAAAAGAATAGTTTCACGCCTGCAGAGAGGGTTATTCAACGGACAAACTTGTGTTGTGTTGTTCTGCACATCTGATTCGGAAACACATTAGGAATATATATGAGCAATCTAGACTGCATTTGGTCGGAGAGAGAGGAAAGCCTGAATTAATATACACTGTTTAGACGTTGCCTTGTTTAAAGCAAAGTAGGAGAGGCTTGTCTCATTAGCAACAAATCAACATGCTTGGAGGCGGATATGTCCAGATTAGCGGGACTATGCAGAGGAAGAGAGTGTGACACAGCGTTAGCATGCTCCATTAGAGAGCATTGTCATCCTGGTGATTATGTGTATGTAATAAAGGCGGCTATTGAAAGAGCTAGCCAAGTCTGTGTGTGTGTGTGTGTGTGTGTGTGTGCCTTTGTCTGTGTGTGTGGTAACAGGCTGTACACACAACTGCCATCTATCACCCACATACTGTCAGCAGGGGAGCTAAACAGCGCACACACACAAACACACACACACATACACGGTCTAATGTGTGCTCCAGCTTGGCTTGTATTAGAAACAATTAGACACACATTAAAAAAAAGCAAAAAACACACACACACACACACACACACACACACACACAAGAATCCCCAGAAACATTCCTCCTCTCAGTCCCAGACCTGAACGTTTTGTGATACATTAAAGCAGAAGTAAGCGATATTTTTGTGTTAATATAAGTCTTAAATAGTTATATTTTCCGACAGCAATCACTTACATAGAGTGTTTGGACCGAAACACGGGTCTGTCAGTCACTCTGCTCTGCTCTGAGCCGAGGAGAAAACTTTTCTCGTATCCTACAAGTTTTATCCAATGAGGAGAGAGAACGGCATGCAGGGCTGTGTGTGCAGCCAAGGGATGCGCCTGAATGTGGTGACGTAGGGACGAGGGCGGGGGCTGCTAACTCCATCGGCTGACAAGACGTTATGGTGCGTTCAAGGCAACCCGTAACTCGTGTTTTTCCGACCTGTGAAGTCGTACCAGTTCGATCTGGTACGAGTTCACGGGTCGGAAGTTACGAGTGGCCGTTATAGTGACTTTCACAGGTAAAACAGGTCGGAAAAACACAAGTGGGTTGCCTGGAACGCTACAAAGTCATAAGTCGTGACTTGAAACTGTAATTTACGGTTTCAAAAGCCTGCCTGGAACGCAGCATTAGCCAAAACGACCGGATCGCTACTTCTGCTTTAATTCAACACTGGACCCGTTAGGTGCATTGGGTTGGATATGAAGTTGCATTTAGCTCAGTGAAAATCCAGATCTGACACCACGCCAAAAAGTACCACCAGCACTGGTTATTATTTAATTTCACTGAAGTGGTCACTCTGAAGATGAGGCCTGTACTTATTACAGCCAACAGCGAGTGTTTACTTTTCGTTCAGCCATATGATGATCATTTCCCCGCTTTTAATTGGCTACACCTTGTCACCTTTTGCTCACAGTGGCTGCTATCTTACGGCAGGGGATCGCTATTATTTTTTTGAGATTGTTATTCCCTGTGCTAAAAGTTGAACACTGAAACAGTGTCGCCAGAAGATAAAAAATAAATAGATAAATAAATGGGTTAATAAGTTTATATACACATCATGCCAGGCTGCCAAAAAAGTCTCTTGGTATCTCACAGAGCAGCCATTGTTCGCACTTTGTGGCTCTAATTAGACTCATGAGCCGATTCTTTGTGGTTGTTGGTGTTGTTGTTTTTCTAGGAAGCAGACAGGCATGGAAATGTTAGAAAGGTAAAAGTTTCCCTTCACACCCTCACTCAGTGACAGCGCTGGCTACAGTTGGACCTGAGTGGCCCGTTGCCTGTAGAAAGCAAAAGAAAAAAACAAAACACTAATTGATTACTGACATCATATGTGAGAGGGGGGGTGGGAGGTGAAACATGCCAACTTGTGCTGGAGTATCACTGAGTTGTTGGGCTCCTTCTCTCAGGCAATATGTTATGTCTGAACTGCGAGGTTTTATTATGGGCATGATCTTATTGATGAGCAAGAACTACAGTAACTATCCCTCTGTGCCATTTAGAATAATCTCTTCTTGTGAATCCATTTTACTGCAGCTCTTCAGGCAATAAGAACATCATACAACAAGCTGAGGAGCATCACACTTGGACAGAGGACACTCACTCCCAAATAAAACAAAACAAGACAAAATAGTTGTTTGTAAATAGAAATGAAGAACTTCTGCACACAAAATCATTTGTCCGCACAAATTACTTAATTAAATAGATATTTTATCTTATCTTTATATTTTGATTCCTTGTTTTGCCACCATTTTCACTTACAGTACATTCATTCAGCAGTGGTGCACTAACACTGCTACTATATTATGAGCGCTGCCACTAAAATGTTACAGGACCATTAATATCAACAGGCTACTAATGATTTTCATGTTCACAGTGTGGCCATGACAATGCCCATTGTTGTCTTGGGATTGTTCTGAGTCATCGGCCAGTGCATCATATCCTCCGAGACTCTCTCTCCTCATTCTTCAAAGGACATGTACAGTATGTGAAAGGCAACACTACAGTAGAGTAGCTCCTTTAGGGAATAGGAAAGTGCGTAAGAGGCGAGCAGCAGGAGAGTGACGCGGTGGAGTGGTGAACTGAAGCGGACAAGAGGAAAAGGTTAGCAACATGTTGTCAATATGGCAATAAATATACAGCCTGGGCTGCAATGTGTTGGTTACTGAGCGCTCATGCCGACGCTCAAACGCTCAGGTGATATTTTGCTATAGTGCCGAACATGCAGGCAGTGTTGGGACTAGGGATGTCACGATTATAGATTTTCTTGGTACGATTATTGTCAGAGAAATAATCACGGTATTAGGATTATCACAATTATTATGCATCAATAAATTTCACAACACTATGAATGTGTGAAATCAATTATAGTCAAAATATAATTACATTACTAATCTCTTAATATAGGTCCAGTTATTAATCCCCCGGGGGAAGTGTTTGACATATTTAAGTCATTAATTGTCATTTATACCAAATGTTTAAGTTTATTTTAATCATTTTTTGACAATACAAATAACAAGCTAACATTTAAATTCCTACCAATTCAGTGTTACTTTAGATAAATGGACCAGTATCTGTGCATTGACCTGCACATCTGCCGATATGGTTCCAACATAATCTTTTTCGGAAAGTGACGATATTTAGGAATCTTTACGATCAATTAATTGTGGCATTTAATACCGCAATTAATTGTGAAAACAAGTAATTGTGACATCCCTAGTTGGGACGATTACTTTGGAAATGTAATAGTAGTGTAACTATTTAAAATTACTTTCTCAAAGCAATGTAACTAATTGCATTTGATTACATTTTGATTACTTTTCTTAATTTTGAATGAATGCTCTCTCAACTGTTAACCATTTTCACATTATAAGACTTTATAGTGTTAACCCTTCAGTGGTACTTAAGACAACATAAAGACAATATAATAACAAGATTTTACTTTTTTTTTTCTGTGAGAACAGCTGTATACACCTGACATCTTTCATCATCTTAAAGCAGAAGTAAGCGATCGGGTCGTTTTGGCTAACTTCCTGTCAGCCGATGGAGTTAGCAGTCACCGCCCTCGTCCCTACGTCACCACATTCACGCGCATCCCTTGGCTGCACACACAGAGAGGACCGCCCCTTTATGACGTTCTCTCTCCTCATTGGATAAAGGTTGTAGGATACAAGGAAAGTTTTCTCCTCGGCTTACAGCAGAGCAGAGTGACTGACAGACCCGTGTTTCAGACCAAACACTCTGGATTGCTGTCGGAAGATATAACTATTAAAGACTTATATTAACATAAACATTCTGCTTACTTCTGCTTTAACATATCTGCATGTAAACTTTCAAAGCAGTCAATGTAATTTGGGCAAATGCAATCAAATCAGTGTTTGGTACTCATTAAACTTGAAATAGAACTGTGAACAAACACCTTAGCTTGGTGTCAAAGAATAAACATCATGATACATTTGTGTGTCTAACATTTCACATCTGACTGACATTGTTGCTGAGCAGCAGAATGGCACATGACCAAAGAAAGCTTTTTTTCAGATGTAAAATTTTAAGTAATCATGAACATTTCAGGTTACAGGTTATATTATAACTGTAAAATTTGAGTGTGAATCAATGTGTATTACGAAAGCAAATCTATCAGTCTATTCACATTTTATTTTGAGTTTTCTATGATCCCCAACACCACAGTGCCAATATTTCGCAACACGAGAAGTCTTCAACTTTCTATTTCTTGCATTAAAACCACAGCCCTGTGTGAAAATGTACCTTGTTGCAGTTGAAGGTGAGAGGAGTGCAGCACGGTGCCCTCGCTGAGGATGCGACCGGGCACTCTGACACCTGTCAGAATCGGCTGTCTGACTTTTTGCCTTGCTGCAGCAACAGTCTCGTTTTAAATGAGCTCATTTGTGGCTACCTATCTACACGGGGGTGGACTGTCAAGAGGCCATGGCAGGGCAGCAGAACATGGTGGTTTTCCTCAGCCACCCCGCCCAAGCCTCAAGGAGACACAGGACCACGAGAGCACTCGTCTATCTTTACTATTTTAAATGCTGAACATATTTATTTTACTTTTTTTGTCTTTGTCATATCTGCCTTAAAAATGACAACATGACTTGTCATTAACATCTCCTGAAATCTACAGATGCGTTCATCACCTGGCCTCTCGTCATGAACTCCCACAATACAAATCGTAGTCATGACAACAATCCCTGCCTAGATTCCAGCAGTGAGTCCTTGTGGAGTTGTGATTGATGACAGCTTCCCGTGCCTCGCTCTCTATCAGTGTTTCTGAGGTGTTTGATGTCTCAGCCCTGCCCCAGGCTCTTCCCCAAGCTCTCGCCTCCAGCCAATCATCTCATCGCCCGAGCCGGCTAAACTCCGGCCGAGGCAGCCTGAAAATAAGATGAACCACCAGATACAGTATAGGACTACAAGCCAGCGGTCACAGATGTTATTTACTGCTGTGTTTTTAGTTATACCTGGAATAAGTGATTAAACCAGCTGAGGGTAAAGGGAGTGGCAATGGGACACAGTTACTTTAGTGAAACAGAGTTGTGATTGTATAAAAATTTTGATTATTTCCTGTAATGTTATATTTTACCAAAGAGTGAGTTCTTTAATCTTTCTTGCCTGGAGGACTGAGTGAGTGCTCATCTGCTGCCCTCTTGCTGCACTGCAATCCTGTGCATGAGCAACATTAGGCAATGAAATACAGTATGACACCTTAAATATACTGTGACACAGTATAGCTGCTGTATGTCCAAAATACTGTGGAGCCTGAGCCAGTGAGAAATATTTCCTGATACTTAACTTACATCTACAGCGAAGACCTTGGTTTTTCTGTCTGAAATACATTTCTCCGCGCTCTCAGGTGGACTGACGTAAGAGACAGACAGCCAGAGCTCTTTATTGCGCGCTGAAAGAGTTGTGATTTGTTGAAGGTCAAGCTTTCTTGCCTTTCATGGAGGTCTTTGTCCACAATTTCAATAGCAAAGTATTGACTTGACAACATGTGGTCCTCTATTCAGATGGAGACATAGATCATTTCTTTCCCGGCGGCTCTAAGTAGCCCTGGCCAAAAGACAAGCAACAGCCCGGCTTATGAATAAATGCCAGTATGGAGCAAGTGTGAATCTTCGACCACTGCACAACACTCAATTTCAAATTTTCTTTCTCTCCTCTCCATTTCCTTTGCTTTATCCCGTCTTCTTGATTTCCATCTAGTATTTATTTGTCAGTATCAATATTTCCAGCCACATATGTATATTTGCAGACCACCACGAAACAATGACACGCTTGACACTCAAAATATTAGCTTGCCACTCTTGTCATTTAGTTCATATTAGGTGTTTACTCGGGAGAGCTGTGAAATGGCAATAGACTTCACAAAGGCATGAGAGTCAAGTTGTCATCATAGGTGGGAATACTCTTGTATGGCGATTGATCCGATTACTGTGATTTGTCATTATGCCAAGAATGACATTTCATCATCCATTAGGGACCATAAAATTGTAGGGAAGCGGCCTCGTGGAATTTAATTAAAAAGCAAATACCACAATCCTTTATGTTCGGCTGAAGCTTACGGTATCTGCAGGACTCACAGATTCAACACAAAGGGAGTTGTGTTTTTCTTGTTGAGATATGCGTGAAAACCACTAAAAGAATGATCGCTTTAGAAATGATTTTGTTTCTATTGCCTCTAAAGGGAAAATGCATACAACTAAAGCAATGGGTGGGTTGATTAATCTTAGGAACAAAAATGTATTATCATGTCAGTCAATTACTGATTCCAGCATCTTAAATATGAGGATTTGTTTCTCTTCTCTGATTGATATTTTGGATTGTCGCCAAATATAGCAACAACTTGACAATGCTATTGGCTCTGAGGAAGGCGTGGTCATATCCTGTCATTACATCCTAATAGGGGTGGGCGATATGACGATATTAGATTGTGAAGTGATTAGAGCGTGTAGACGATCTGCCAAAGTGCAGAGATCGTAGGATCGTCTGGGGCACATTCTATAAATTGCAGTTCTATGCTGATGCACCGACGCACCAGACGTGTTATGTCGTCAACCTGAACAACCAATCATAGCGAATTATGGGCAGTGACGCGCTTTCTTACCCGCCTCCTTGTTTGTGTGTGTAGCGGTAGCCGCATGGAAAGCCATGGCTGAAAGCCAAAGCAGGAGTTGGTCGCTTTTTCTTTTTTTTTTTTCACTATCTCTCATCTCTGCCAGTCAGCCCCTCCACCTGCCCTCTCTCTCGCACGTACGTACGTACGTACACACAGAGACAGACACACACACACACACACACACACGCATGGATAGGTCGCTCTTGGCCCCTAATAAACGGTAAATGCGCTATATCGCGCTAATTGTACAGTGTTCAAATAACCGCGACTCCCCCCCCCCACACACACACACACTAATAGTCCGACTAACGACCCCCCTAACCCCCCCCTTAAATAAAAGCTACCTTTTGTGCATTTTACTTGCACATGTTGGCAAAACTGCAACTATTTAAATGGGCTCTATGCACATCTCCACTACTTCCTGAATTTAAGGCAGCTCTTTTATTTGCTGTCTTGGATTGGATTAATCCAGGTGTGACCGTTGTTGTGAGGTCAGACACACCTGGATTAATCAGTTTGTCCAATAATGTAAGACAGGAAATTAAGTTCAGGAAGTAGTGGAGCTGTGCAGAGAGCCCATTAAAATCTGTTCAGAAAGGCTCTTTGACCTAAATTGTCTGTTTTTCAATTTTCGATTTAAGATCGTGATAAAATCGAGATCGTTATTTTATTTTTTAAAAATTGTGATGTGATATTTTCGCCATATCGCCCACCCCTACATCCTAAGAATAGACTAAAATCTATGACTGTTAAAAAGTTAAATTAACCATTGCACTGGTTCATGTGTTAAAGGGATAGTTCAACATTTTGGTCAGTAGGTTCGTTAACCTTTAATTGTCGGTGCAGGCTATTTTTAGAACGGCGGAGCAGAGCCGTGAGCTGCTCAGAGCTACTCTACGGAGGCTAGTGGGATTTCTTGGTTTCCCTCATCAAACTCAACAAATACACAATGCGGCTAAAAATCTGTTCTAAAAATAGTTTGCACCGACAATTAAAGGTAACAAACCTACTCCTAACACTATAGGGATTATGGCAATGGGCCAATTTGCCATATGCAGCAGACAAACACACCTATACTATACATTTTGTATCTTATTATGGGAACCCGTGGGCTTCAACTCTCCGTTTTAGTTTTTTTCGTGGGATTTGTTCGCATGGACAAAACTTAAGGAGCCAGAGGTTAAATATACAAATCATAGTGAAAACAATCACGTCTCAGCACTCGTATGCAGGGCCATACGTCTTCTATTGGAGCCTTAGTCTTTGTTGCTGTCCTTGTATAATGTTTAGGCCATCAGTATGCAGCATGAAACTCTTCAAGTTGTCAATATGTCTGTGCACCAATGTCACCACGGCAAAACTGTCTCTTATTTCCTCTTGGCGATTAAAACACATCAATAAAGTCTAAGAAATGAGAAGACACTGTGCAGTCTAATGTGTGTCGGTGTGTGCTCGACTCCCCCACAGCAGATTTCTCCTCCTGGGAAGAGCACTCGCATCTCTGTTTGCGTTGGATCACATTGTGTTTGTTGTGGGAACTTTACTCTTCACAGTGACAGAGTTATGACATGGTCAGTGAGTAATTCACAACTGAGGCTCATTCGACACATTCACAACAAATAACAATCACTACTGTTCTCAGATCAACTTTTACTGTGGACAGTCTTTGTGTTTGCCAGGTTACTCCTCAGCACTACACATGTGAGTGGTGACCTGCGGCTCTCCTCACTCTGCTGCAACAGGCACTTTAATATGAGAGCGGTGCAAAACTTTCACAGCAAGATTAATAGGAGAAAAACCAAAAATAAAAATCTTTTTTTCTTCCTTCCTCAATTCTTTTTGTCCGTCTCCTGTTGAGAGAGTGCCCTTACCTCTGTGTACGTGCGCTATTAAACGAGGAGATATTGGCGTTTTGAGTGAGCCCATTCATTGAATGTCAGCATCGGTCGATGGGTGTTAAAAAACAAATAAGACCGAGCTGCAGCCCTCATGCCCTCTCGTCCCTTTGGCTAACACTGACCCCTACTCAGACCCGAGTGCCGAGAGGTAGCCTGCTAATCCTGTTGACCATGATGCTTTCAATCAGCGCTCCCTCTCAGTCCTTGTACTCATTTTCCTCCCTTCTCTCTCCCCCTCATGGCTCCCACCCTTTCCTCCTCACCTCCCTCCTCTCTCCGTATCTTTACTTGGCTCCTTCTCTCCTGCCATCACTCCCACTTAAACCCAGTACGCAGAGGGCCTGACCGAGCAGATTGATTTCCAGTAAGGCGGTGTCCGCTGCGCGTTGTGGAGCTTTCCAGACACGTTCATCCTCCTTTATTGCACTCTAATCTCAAGGGGCGACCGTGTCTGCTCTTTAGGCTTTGCTGTAGACGCTCACACACACACACACACACACACACACACACAAAATACATAAAAGCTTACACACAGAAACACACACACACGTACACAGCCACGTGGAGCCCACAGTACAGTAATTTCACTATTTGCCTCTTCTCTCCAAAGGCTCCTGCTTAATAGCTTAGCATTGTTATTACCTTCTCTGTCTTAATGAATCTTATTGGCCTTTCACAGTTCAGCTGATCTTACTGAAGAATAAATAGCCATTTCATTTATAGCAATAAATGATACCTATCAGATTTAGTGTGCCGGTAGCTACAGGAGGTGGTTCACACTCCAAAATGTAAGAGAGGAAACCATCTCCTCTGACCGGTGCTCTGTAACACGCCCACACCCCAGGTGCTCAGCCCGCCAGCTGCCAGAGGGAGAGGAAGCCCTGCGGCCTCACGGCGAAAATCCTTTACCGCCCTCCCCCTGGAGCAGGCACCCAACAAGTCATGCCCAATTAATGTCTGGGTCAAAGTTTTAATACACTAGCCAACCGTCGTTGCTATTCAGCCCCCTACCCCGAGTTCAGGACCTGAGATAATGAGATTTCTTTGCACCTGGTGATTACACCGAGCAGCCGACCAGAAACCAAACAGATCAGGACGGCAGGATATGCCCACTGACGGGCCGATTGCTTAGATCGACCCTCACAGCCCTGGTCTATTCTTAGCCACGCTCCGCCTGCCATTTCCTCTGGGGTCAGGGTTTGGGGGAATGGTTTTTTTTACACACAACAATGGCCAAGAAGTCAAAAAAGGGAAGGTTTCTACTAATCCTTACATCAATAACCTGTTTAATCGCTTGGTCAAAAAAATTAATCCTACCTATTATCCTATTTTTCAGTGTCTACTGTGACTGCAAATGTATTTGTTTCACCCGTCCACAAAAAGGGGGTTGCTAATGATTTACCAAACAAAAAAGGAAAACGATTAGTACTTCAACTGATGATTATTTTCATCATCCTCAATATATTTTAATCCATTAAATGTTTGGTCTTATAATTAAAAAAGAAAATTCATTCATCAAAAAGTGAAACAATGCATCACAGATTGTCCAAAACCCAAAGATATTCCATGGAATGAGTCATTTTTTATTTGCAAGGGTTGATATGATAATTTAAATTGTTGCCAATTAATTTTTGTAGATGGAATACTAACTGATGAATCAACAACTGTAGAAACTTTTAAATGATATGCATCATCAATTCAGTTTTACAATTTTTGTCAATCAGCTAATCAATGTCTCATTTAAAAGAGCCAAGTAATGAACCATCATGTCTGTGCTTGACATTTCTACATAAGAAATTACTCAAACAACGAATAGATGACTAAAACTATTCTTGAGTATGTTTCATTGATTGGAAAATTGATTGACGGGCTCACTAAAGTTGTTGACATTTACTTTTAAAACCAAAGGGGTTATGCTTTATCCAGTTAGTTGGTGAGAAATGTGATGTGAAAAGTTCTTTAAATGTGTTTGATGCATCAATGGAACAACACACTCCCCCAGCAACCAAACAATACCTCATTAACTACACCTGAGCAACTTATAAAACACAAACTTCGACCTTCTTGTTAGGATTCAAAACACACAGTGGAGGAGCCTCTATTCTATCTATTGTTGTTGCGTCTGAAGTGTGCCACGGCCGAGCGAAAACGCTGCCAATGTGACACGGGGCTGATGGGGTGGCGCTCTCCAGCAGCTCAATAATGATGAGACAGATGTATGACAGCCACTCACAGGAGAGTGTCAGCCTATTTGTCTTTCTGTCTCCACACCAAGATGGATGACCCTTCAACCCCACGATGGTGGAAATATTCACAGTGCTGCCATGTCATGAGAAACCCATCATCATCCTTCACCCTCATGCCTCTCGCTCCTCAGGACTTGTTTAGACTGAGATAGTGAGCTGGTTTTGACGTTTGCTGCCTCTTTTTTTTTTCCAGTTTGTGTGATCCGATCATATTCAATGGAGAGTGATTCATAATGCAGTGGGTGTTGCAGTAAGCAAATTTGAACATAGTGATTATACTTGTGATTATTATAAACTGGTAAAATTATTTCATCGCATTGTAAATTTCAAATTAAATTTCTACTATACTACTACAGAGTTGTAGTGATTTATAGTGCCTTCAGTGTCTCTATGCTTCCTTACACAACCCAGGTTTGACCCACACTGCTACAGGAGACCTCACTGACCAGCTAGGCCTGTGGTTTCTCCCTCATTCACTGAGGGGTTTAGAGAAACAGCGCTGAGAGCGATTAGTGAAGTTGTCAAGTTTCCTTCTTTAAACCTGCATTAATTGGCCTCATGGGAGCAGGGGAACACACTGTAAACAACACTGACACGCTGTGACCTTACAAAGTTTATACAACGAACATGTTGGCAAATAGCTGCCTATTTACACACCCAGCAGATAGAGAGCAATGTTAGCATTCACTTAAAGTGATAGCTCTGGCCTCCCGACCAAAATTTCAGCCTCCTTTTAGCTCTTGTAGCTGTGGTCGGAAAGACCAGGGAGGATGAGACGAAACCATAAGCAGAAGAGCCGTAAAAAAAAACCAAAACGAGACACTGAAAGCAGCTAATACACTCTAAAGTGGTGAGTGAGTGCATTGTGGGTACACCACTTCCTTCAAAATCATTTGACAGATTGTTGTTGTTGTTTTTGTTTGTTGCTGTTGTTCGTAAAGAGCCAAAACGAAATACTGGCAGAGCAACAAAGCTCCTCAGCTGGACTCAAACTGGGTATGTTGATCTCCACTACACCTCTAAGCCACCAAAATTGTACATTGTACATTCACATCCACTGTTATGGATAAAGGCAGCTTTGAATGGGAAATCAGCAGCTAATGTCACTGGTTGATACCAGTTCAGTTCACTGCCTTAACTTAAGCCGGATCAGCAGTCTGGTCAAACCTATAGTGCAATCCCAACCCTCCTGCAGAGCAGAGGAGAAAAACTATATGTAATCTGTGAGTCAGTCTTAGGCGACAGCACCAAATGCTTCCTCAGCCTCTGAAGTTGCTGCAATTTTAAGCTGTGCCCAGAGGTTTTTAGAAACCTTGTTTTTTGAAGTGTATGTTTCTGCATTGATACAGTAGCCTAGTTCTGGCTATGTTTTTTTTTATGTCATTTTAATCCAAAATTAACAAATTTACCACTGACCGGTTAAATTAATATTTAATTATTCAAAATAACACTCCAACCGTCATTTGCATGTGAATTTAATTAGTATTTTGTGTCATACAGCTTCTGTTAATCACACACAGACACAGACACACACAGGTCTCTGGGGATCGAGGTCAGACACAGATGGGACACAGAGGACCAGGGCAGGGGTCAGGCCGGAAGATTGGAGGAAATAATTATCTCCATACATTTCAGTCCCTCATTTCCCTCGGGGGGAAAGCAACACTGATGTTTCCCAGTCTCCGTTTCCCCAAGATCACATCAGCCTACACGGATCTTCCAGAGCAGGTAATCTTGTTCAAGTGAAATTCGTCCTTTGTTTAAAAACAAAGACTCGGCTCCTCCTCAACTTCTCACAGTTTCTCCAACATTATACAAACACAAAAAAAGTCAGGCGTAGTGTGAGCGACGTCAAGGACTCGCAGCGCATTGTTTGGTTCAAAACCCCTTTGATGGTGCGTTACACTCTCACGACTCAAACCGTTACCGTGGCAACAGCCGGTGGTGCTATGGGGAGTTCATATAAGGTGCAAATTGAGTTTGTTGATGCAACAGTTGTTAATGAGAAAATAAATATGGGTGGATGGGTTTCCTCGTCAGATCTCAGGAGGCTCGACATGCCATCATGACACGAAGTACGTTACATGTCTTACATCCTGCCAGTCATTCACCTTCATTAAATACAATCCGACATAAACAGTATGAACTATTTTCATTGCAAGATTTATGACTAAACTCCCCATTGCCTTTGAATAAAACCCTCATGAAACAAACAAAGGAAAATACTGCCCAATTTGCATTTCACAAGAACAAACTGTGGCAACAAGACAGTTTAAACCCCATTCAAAATCACAATGCATTTCATAATGAAAACCATGATTATTTAACAACAACCCATCCAAAGAGCAACATGCATTTTTCACTGTATATTCTCTTATGCATCAATACTAACTGATAATAGTTCATTTAATACATATGATGTCAAGTTTTAGCCCTGATTTGTGTTTATGGTCACACCAACTACTTTGTTTTAAAACTTTATGAAATTAAATATTGTCATCAGTTATGAAAATTAGTTGTGACCATCCTCCTTTGACTAAGTTTGTTTTGTTTTTTTTTTCCAGTGGCATTATGCCTTGAATGATTAAGTTTTGTTTCCTTCACTGAGTCTTCACAAATTATAGTCTGAGCAAATGAAAAACAACAAAATTACAAAAAAAACAACTGTAAACAGTTTAATTTTAGCTTTAGCTCCAAACAAAAGGTCCAGTCCATAACAGCAGGCTTAGTGCTGTGTTTTGGATGTTGCTGTGTTTCACTGTGATGGTGTAATGTTGTTTTGAGGATCCACTGGAGCTTCTCCAGCATTCGCCACAGTGACAGCTTGATGGATGTTGTTTCATGACTGAATGGGATTTGCTTTTCAGTCTGTGTACGGTGTCGTGTGTGGAACAAGAACTCAACTTGTGGTTCAAACGCATAACAATGAACCCGTTATACAAACAAATATATCAAGCGCTTGTGCCTGAATAACCACAGTAGTGTTATATACAACCAACACACATGAAGGCAAAACAGACACAAGTGTAAACAGTATTTAAGTTTCAGATGGCAAAGTGGGCCTGGCTATATGGAGTGGCTATAATGTAATTTTATCTTAAATTGGGAGCAAGTGAAACTAATAATGTTGAAAAGTAAGGTGGAAAACTGAGATTTAGAGGATAAAAAAGCTCACTGGTGTCATCTGTGTTCAAGACACTGCCCATTAAATTGCAACATCCTGAGTTTGAGTCCACCTGGGCTGGGGACTTTGGTTGTACACCACTCTCACTCTCTTTCGTTCTTGTTTTTCCAACCTTGTCAGGTTGTCCACCATTGGCTGTCTAATAGGGTGAAACATCAAAGTTACAACAATAAAGCCTATACTATCAGTGTTGTCATGGCTAATCTGTAATTAACAAATACAATAACAAACAGCTCAGAAGACAAGGATGTTCGGTGTGACAGTCAGAAAATGTGCTATTTTGTTGTTGTCCATTTTGCCACTAACTGGAGACTCTAATGTTCAATGCGATTAAGTTTTGAATGTGTTACCTAAAATCTCACACTGACAGTAGACTGAATGTGAAAACACCAGATGGAATTGTACTGTATGGCTACAACAAGAATACTTAACTTCAACGTGCAAACTTTAAAAAGAGCTTGAGGTTTTGTATCAACATACGTTAAATCACAAGACTATGCAAACTGTTCCAGGACATAGGCTCACTGTTCTGGAGACAAAACCAAATATTTTGTTTGGGTGAGTTAACGCTGATCATCTATCATGTGAAACCCACCATGAGGGCCACATAAATGATAAAACTAATGCACCTTATTTTTATCCAAGTTGTGAAAGCAGTTAATTGGCAAGCTAGCTAAACCTCACAGCTACCAGCAGCTCATGCCAATGCTAAAATACCATCTTCAAAAAGAAGCAACGAGCAGCTGCTCAGTTAACACAAGCAGGGAGCAGAGTGTCAGACAGCAGAGAGCAACACCGAAGCTACAGTGCTAAGATTTGAGGCAGGCAAGTCCTTTAAAATGTGCTCCAAATATAAATCAACATAAAAGTGATAAAGTGTATGAGTCACGCCCACCCATATATGGTGGGAAAAGTTAAAATGCGTTTCCAGCAGCGGCTATCAAAAAAGGAAATGTCTTAAAATTTGTATCTCTAGTACATATCATCAAAAATTATACCGGTTAAATCTATGACTCCTACAGGATTGTTGCATTTCAGATCATTAAAAGCTGCCCCCACTCACACTCTGCAAGATGATGCAACTCTGAGGAATCATCACTTCACCCTCTAATTAAGAAACCTCACAGTCTACAATCATTTTAGCATCTTTGCCACACACATGACAGATTATCACCATGAAACAATAAACAACACTGGGGGAATCTGCAGAAGGCTTACGCAACTAATAAAAAGGCAAACATGCCGGGTCTGCAGTGGCACTGAATGCTGGCACTAGATATAAATCATGATGTGGGAAATATTCAATATCAATGTAATTCCAAAACACCTGATAGAAGAGCAGCACTGTCAGTATCTTCAAATTCTCTAACCTCTGCCCAGGCTTTCCTTACCTAAGCCAAGCAACTGGTTTAAATGACAGATTTGGAGCCAGGTAATCGTGGCACATTGGCCCATTTACAGGAACATGAAACATTAATTTATCCTGGATCTTCCCTCTGGTTTTGAGAGGACCACTGCTGCTTTCAATGGGCATTTTTAATGAACTTTTTTATTTTTGAAGAGATTTCAAAGGCAGCGTTACTCCCCTGCACAGTGCCTCCCTATGGTTTAGAGCTCAGGAGGATACACTGCCCATCTCGATGCATGAAAATCAAACCTTTACAAAAGAACTTCAGATGAATCCTTGTATCTCTTTGCAACTTCTAGAGAAACTCTCTCTGACATGTGCGAGTGGTTTAAGCTGCAATACTTCCCCATATAATTACAGCATGTCCACCTACTTGTTCACAATCAGAATTCAAAAGGAAGGATTGAAACCTTGCTACCTGGATGAAAAAGAAGACATGCTTTTAGTAACAATAACCTTGTCGTTTTCAGTACTTCATAATTAGTGAAGTGAGATGCTTTATTCCACATAATGGACCTCTGCGTCAACACCAGCCAACAAACTAAACTTCATGAACAAGAAAGTTTCGTTCAGATGCGAAACCATGACATTAAATGCTCTTAGGAAACAGCAACTTCTCACACATGAGCCGCAGAAGCTTTTGATTCCCTGATGGGTGATTAGACGTCCACAGTCTGTCTGCCACCTGCACCTCCACTCTTTCAGTGTCGCACGGCAGCTAATTGACTTGTGGGGGAATCTTGGGCATCCCTTCAGGCTGAATGTTGAAGTTCTTGGTAACAGCAAGTGATAAGACATCTATCAGCCTGCAGCCAACGTGCGTCTCATTTCTAAAGCCGGATTGATTTTTTTTTTCCCCCTGCAATTTTTTTTCTTTTTCTGTGAGATAAATAGATAAATGTCAACTGAAGAACGCAATCTCCCACCCAAGTGTTTGATCAAAGGCTAACTGGGCAATTCAATAAAAGATTTTGCCCCAGCTGGAGTCTTGCCTGACTTCTGTATTAAAATGCAATCCCTCTGAGTCAGAGGTATTGCTGTTGTTGGTCCAACACCTAGCTTCCTTATTCACATCTTCACAGCCAATGCAGCTAAACCAACTCCACTGAAAGATATGAAGCTATTGTTGGCAGAGCTGCTGGCAAACCAAAAAGAAATCACCGATCACCAACGCAACAGAAATTCATTTTACATTAACATTTGCAAGCCTTATTGAATGGATCTCCGCTCGTCAGAAGGAAGGCAAACACAAAAATAATTGGTTAGGTTGCTTTAATAAAGTTTCTAAAAGTGCAGCTAGGATCTGCTTTCACACTCTTGGGAAATATTCTCTCATTACTCTGGGTGTAGAGGAGGAGGGAAGCGGCAATAAGGTAGATTTCATCCGAGGCTCAGGAGAAAATGAAACCTTCCGATGACAGTAGAGCATGTAATGTTTTCATCGGTTTCCACCCATGGAGAGGAATCAAATGAAAATTACTGTCGCGTGCATTTTTTTTACAAGTCACTCTTTCATAGTGATGGTTTCCTTAGCAGATAAAATGAACAGTAATACCGTGTCTTGATCCTGTTTTGTGCAGCTACCTGTTGTGCTGTAAACAAGCTGAACTGCTGCCTTTGTGCAAAACACATGAGAACCGCCTTGTACTTTGTTCCCATTGTCACTGCAGTGTGCAAAATCGAGTATAAACTTCACATGAAGACCCTTGCTGAGTTACTAATGCAGGTATCAGTGATTTCTGAGGATTACTTTGCCCTTTGGAAAAAGTAAAAAGGCCAGTAAGAAGCCAATTTCAAAAGGAAGGTAGCAGAAAAAGGGCCAGAAGGTTTGGGAGTCACAATCGACTAAATCAGTCTGCAAGAATGTCAAATAATTGCAGTTTTAGAGCTTGTGATGTTTTTCTCAGTTTTATATTATTTTAAACTGAATCAATGTGTTTTTAAAAAGGCACCTACACCAATAAGGCGTGTTAGCTGCTGCCCTTTTACACTAGTATAAAAAACTAGAAAAAGCATTTCCAAGAATGGAAATGGTGTGACTGCTGATAGCAACTGAACGCTGTTGCAGAATTAGCAAATAGTGCAAGCTGTGATCACCATACAAATGTTTGACCAAGGTCAGAATCGAACCCACATCCTCATGGTCATTAGACTTCCACTCTGCCTCTAGGCCACAGTGTACACACAGTTGCAGAGACTGTTGTCTGTTAATGATCTGCACACTGTCAACATCAAGAAAGCTTGAGAGTCAAGCTTGAATGACTTAGAATGAAAATGTCTGTGAATTTCAGGCTGAGCACTAACCATATGGCCACAGAGAACCTGAGTTACAATGAGCTTTATACTATGAGGAATCAAAGACTGTCCAATGACAGCTGAATAATTGGAATCAAAAGTCAAGCAATGAAGTGAAAAGACTGAGGCAGGAATCGAACCCATGACCATATGATCACTAAACCTTTACTCTGCCACTCGGCTACAGAAAGCACACCGCTTTCAAAACTGTTGTCATTCATTGTAATGTGATGATGTGCTGCAAACTGGTATGAGTAATCAAGGAGATAACAAACACCTGTAACCAATTGAAGGCGGGGGAGGAGAGCAGAATTCAACATAACATAACAAGAGTTCTTCCCTTGGATTCGAACCAGTGACCTTAGGGTTGGCAAGCATCCACCCTAACCCCGACACTACAGTGGAGTTGTGAAGAAGAGAGGTTGAGACTTTGATGAATGTGAGATTTTTTGTGAAAAAGTTAAATATTTGAAAAAGTATCAAAAAAAGCTGCACGTTTTGATATATGAATTGTTGAAATAGCACAAAGTATGAAGGACTAGAAGAAGACCGTAAAAAGGCGGAAGAAAATGGCCAAACAGAAGAACAATAGTGTGACTGCTTCAGCAGTCACACTAATGACACGTCATTACAAGGTTTGATGACTAACTGACCAATCGTCTAATGATTTTAAATAAGTTATGACTTCAATAAATTTCAAAGTTGGGAATCTGTGTCTGTGACAGTTTCAGAGATCAGAGCAGTTCCTCTCGACTAGTTCACTTTTTCAGATTCAGTGACACGGTGTGTAATCCTGCCATCAGGAGGGAAGGTCATTACCCTGCTGTGGAGTCAAGAATTAGAAAAGACCAGACAACGTCAAATGATGACAGGATATCGGTGTTGAGCAACGACATTTCCTGAGATATTCTCTCAGAAGAGCTAAAACATCACTGTCACAATGTTTGACAATTAACCAAAAGTTTTCAGTCATACTGAGAGCTTTGAAGTGAGCTGTGCTGTGACAATTAGTAGCTTGATCGATTAGTTGATCAAAAACAAATGAATCATCAACAATCAAAACAACCGTTTCATCATCATTTGCTGGTGCCAACGTTTTAAATGTGAGGATTTTGTTTTCTTTGATTGTAAACTGATTGAACAATTGGTAAACAAGACATCTGAAGACATTAACTTTTTACATTTTACAGAAAATAACAGTTGCAGGCTTAAATTTTGTGTCTTCTCATTTTTCTTGTCTGTTATATAGCTGCAGTGATAACTGCACACAATTGACTGCATAGTTTATCATTTATGGACTTATGGTTACGGTAGGTTTACATATGACGGTCTGGGAGACGCTGTGGAGTGGGGGGAAGCGGAGGGGGGGGGGGGGGGGGGGGTTACAGGTGCAGGCGCCGCTGCAGTAGACACACTGCACCTTGTTCTCTTCCTTTTTGAGTATGTAATGATCCCAAACTTTAGATTATCTCTGCCGTTTACGGACACTCTCCTCCATCGTGCACTAGTGGTGTGTTTCCTTAACAACGGTCCGTGTGGAACAATATCCCTGCGCGTCATAGGAATATAACGAAGCTTCGAGGCTATTTTTTGTAATCGAGTTAATTGAGTAACTCGATGAATCGTTTCAGCCCTACAAAGAGCACTCTCGAGACCTTCAGAAACTTATGTTGCAAAACATATTGATGGCATTGGTTACAGACGTGTCTGAATGCACCGTTTTATCCGTTATCCCAAAGTGAAAAGAACATAATTTCATCATAAACCGGCCATGACTAGATGCCCCTCGCAGGAGTCAAAAGAATATTCAGAAGAGTTGTCCAAGAGCCAAGGACCACTGACAAAGAGCTTTAGAGAGAGCTGCAATTAGCAGGTACGGTTGGAAAAAAAAAGAAGAAAAAAAGAGTAATACGCCATGACCTCTATGCACGCTCACCATGCAAGTCTATTGACACATTTGAATACTTATTTTCCTCGCTGTATGATTTAGGTTCGAGAGAAATCAATTTCATACACATCCTCAATAAAATTGAATGTGAGATTTATATTATCCTCCTTTCAAAACAATTTTTTTAGTCTATACCCATTAGCATAATTCTACTCTGGCATACGCAAATCAAAGCATGGCATCATCTCATGGCTTCCACTGGCTCCAAGTGGATCCAGCTGATATCACTGGGTTTTTTTGTTTTTTTTTAACATATTTTGCATATCAATATAGGCGTCCTCAAATTGAAATCCTTTTCTATTTTAGGAGATTGCTTTTTGATGGCTTCTCATTACAGGAGCGTTGGCTACGGGTCAAATGAAAATGTCATCACAGGCTCAAGAGAGGCTGTTCAGGGGGAGTCCAGAGGAACCCCCCTTCACAGTTTAACCTCCTTCACCTGGGGGATGGTGAATCATGGAGCCCGGCAAAGAGGGCGCTTGAGGATGGACGGGTGAATGAGTGTTTGACAAGGTGCCAGTCAGCTTGCTTCCAGGCAGCCCGCTTCCCAGGGTGTTACTCACAAGCCATAATCACTTTAAGCCAGAGAGTTAGCTGAGGCTTTCCACATCTGCTTCCGTACAAGTTTCCTCCAAAAAAGAGCAGAAAAAATATCTGTACACTGTAGATCATATAGGAATTTGATAAAATCATTAAATCACTTGAACTATTTGCTTTACAGAGCAAATTGTTTCAATAAAAAGCTTAAACAACATGAAGCAACATATAAAATTTTACAACAACTTTGAAGATATTAATGAAGAAGAAGAGGAAACTTTCAGGTGAAAAGGTTTGAAACATTTTCCAGTATCGAGCACATTTGCTATTTGATATTGTGACAGGACAAGATGACTAATCCATGAGTGAACATAAGCATTCGCTGCAGCAATTAAATTGCATGTGAAAGGTCTGTGAAAGTTTGTTCCTGTACACTCTCTTCACCTCATCTGCGTTGTGAAACAATGTTCTTCTAATCTTCCTCTGCGCTCTGTGGCATTGAGCTTCCTGAATGGGGCTGAACTCTGTGAAAAACACCGACTTTGACTCACTCCCTCTCAATAGACACCCTGAACACAAAAATCTGCGTCTTTTTTGTCTCTTGAACGCCACATAAAGCACCATCTGAGTCGAGGTTAAAAAACAGTTCGGTAATTTCACCTGCGTCTCCATGGTAACGCTTTTGCCATTGCCTCAACATACATAGCTCCCGCCTCCGAACCTGCTGAATGTCATGTCTGCTGCATCCTCTGCAACACCAACGGACACACTCTCCACAGCCAAATGCTGCGTTCAGAAGCACACCGTGTCAGACTTCAGGTGAAGAGTTTGTGTTATTTGTTTATCGAATCGTGGCATTTGCGGCGTTTGTGTCACAGCGAGCAGGAGGTCACCAGAGCCACGTGCGGTCTGGTCAGCTGCTGTAGAGGTTCGAGCTGCGAAGAGCAAAGTAGAGAAGTAACGAGCAACCTGTGGCATCGTGCTGCACGAGTCCGCTTGTGGAGTACCAGCGCTGTAATGAGGTTTTTATTCAGCCACAAGTTGTATCAGGACGGCAGCCTGTTGAGTGCAGACAAATATCTTTCTTTCTGTCTGAATATACACTATGTCGCTGTATAATATATGTTGCCTAAAGATGAGCAGTCCTGGAAATGAGACAGGGAGGTGGGGGTGTAATGAAGAGGGAGAGAGGTGGGGGCAGGATTATGCCTTGTGTGTGTGTAGGGGTGGGTGGCATTCAAAAGAGGAAGCATGCAGTTGTTCCAATCACTGATTAATTAGATCATCATTGTCTCTACGTCTATTGTTCATCTTCTCATTGTGTGTGTGTGTGTGTGTGTGTTGGTCTAGTATTTCTGGATGTGAGGTCAGCTGGCCACCGTGGTGCTGGTGTGCTAATGTAGAGGAGGCATTAACCCCACTCTCTCTGGATGAGAGACCGCTTGGCGAGCATTCATCCCCTGAGACTGGTGGCATGCTTCTGTCTGCCTGCCAATCTTATTTCCCGGATAGGTTGCACACTTATTTCATTTTGGCCTGTTTCACAGCCCTGTATTGATTTTTGAAACATCATGTCAGTGTGAGAATGAAGGGCCCTCTCTCAAACACAACATGGGCTACTGAAATGAGCTTGTTGTGTTTGTTTGTGTTTCTTCCTCTGTAGTTATTCAAAAAAAAATCCTTTTGGATATTTTAGGAAAGTATTAATTAAATCAGACTTTAAGTACAAGCCTCTTTACTATTCACTTTCTTTTTGCTTTACCTCTGTGTGTATGTTGTTTTTCTCTTCTCTCAAACTCTTTTGTCCCTATTTGTATAACCCCTCTCTTTTCCACAGCTTTTATTTCCCTGGCTGCTTTTCATACCCCATGTGCTTGCTTTGTCTGGCTTCGTGTGTCGAAACTAGCGGATATGAGACAGCGGGCTGGGTATCGGAGACGTCGCTGTCTGTCTGTCAGTCCCTGTGGTACATTAGCCGTCCCTTACCATGTATTATTGATTCCCTCTCTCTAATCACTGTCTCCAGTGTTCCAGATGAGCCTTTACTGCCAGCAGCGCCCGCACTCCAAGGAGTTTAGAGCAGCCAAAGTCCTGGCTAAAGCACACCCCTCAAGATACTGCAGATTTCAACTATAACAACAACAACAACACCAACAACAAGTGATGTATCCCCATGTCAGGTCCAACAAAAATTCCACTTTCAGTCTGCGTCTTATTCTCATAATTGTGAGCACTATGGCTGGTGGGTCATGTCAACTTTGTGCTTGACTTTTGAGAAATTGTGACTCCAGCATACAGTAACACAATCAGGGCTAACAGAGAGAGCTTTCCCAAGAACTTTTAAATAAAATCCTTTCGAATGCTCTAATTCTCCGAGTTTGTGCCATCACATCACAACATGAGATTTTCCCTCAACAATTATTTTAGCCAAAAGAATACACAATAGCGACACCATTGCAACATCTCATGAAGATATTCTATTCATCTTCACCTTGGATTTTTGTGCACTTTGCCTCCTTTCTGAAATGAACTTAAATTTAAGGGGAGGAGGAGAGGGTCTGGAAGCATCACTGTACAAAAAGAACAATAACAATATTGGTCTCTCTCAGTAATGTCTTTAAGGAACTACTTCAAATTTGGTACAAATGTTCCCTTGGATGGTGAAGGATGACTGCTTTGTTGACAGAGGTCAATTTCACAGTGACCTAACCAATCATGTCTTGAAACTCTAAGGGAATTCATTCGAATTTGGCACAAATGTCCACATGTGCTCAAGGATGAAGTAATGAATGGAGTGGTCAACGGTCAAAGGGCATGGTGACCTCACAGTTTTGGCCTTAGCGCAAACTCTCTGCACGACCTTGAAGAGTTTTTTATCAAATATGGTACAGCTGTTCACTTGGACTCAAGGACAAACTGATTCAACTTTGGTTAATCAGTTTGACGTGACCTCAGGAGACACTTTTTGACTGGACAGACAAGGACACTAACCTAAAACCCAAGCAATCATGAAGCACAAATTGTTTTATTGTGCAACAGTTTTCTTGTAAAAACAGTACGTCAATATGCTGTCAATCCAAGAGTGGACCCAAGACGGTAGTTCAATTTAAAAGAGTAAATGGTCAAGTTCTACTGAAAACATCTCAGTATCATAAGATATGATATAGGCTAATAATAAGAAAAATGTTCACATGATGAGCAAGACGGCAGAAGGGCATTCACCACAAACTACATAGAGACTCAGAATCACCACCAAGATGCACTGATCGCAGCTTTTCCTGCTAAACACCTAAATTCAGAAAAATAACAAAGAAACCATTGCCAAACTATGTGCAGTGAATATAGAGGAAACACTGATGGACATCACCTTTACTGAAGTAAGGCCTACATTGTCTACATTAATTATTTACATCAAGTTTCCTCAGACAAACAGCTGTAATGAAGTCCTGATCGCCACGTGAAGGCCATGTGTGTTGTGCTTTTCCTGTGCTTTTGACAGGGATAAAACGGATAAAGACAAGGCTGTGAGATGAGCCCAGATTTTCTCTGCCCTTTCAACTATTCAGTCAGTGTTTGTACTGTGACTCTGAGAGACAGATTCCACACAGCGGGAAATCAATTACATTCACACCAATATGGATCAGAGACCACTGGTGATCTGCATCCTCTTCTTCTCTTCTCCCTGTGTCTCCCTCTGTCTTGCAGAGGAACAGAGACTTCTTTTGAGATTTCTTTCTTTTTGAAAGAGACGACTACTTTTGAATCTTTTCTGGGTGTTTTAGCACAGAGTGAAACACGGCAGAACCACTGGGGGTGTGTTGCATGTGAGAGGAGGAGTGGGGACACAGAGAGAGTATAGGCTATGTGTAGTGAGTGAGGGGAGTGGGCACTTACAAAATGGGCCAGTTAACTCACAGCATTACAGGTCTTTTCTGATGTCACACTGACATCATCAACCCAAGCCCCACCTGCACCACACGCTACACAAAAACCATTTACATCACTATGAGTCATACTGCACCATAAAGGTATAGGCTTCATCAATATCCTAGTGATGTCATTAGGAAGAATGATAAACTTGCATCCATAAATCACATTAGCCATAATTTATCAACCTTTAAATAATATTCCCATCTCAAGAAAAACAAGGTTCATATCGAAATGGCCAAGTAGGCACGGAAATAAATCACACTTTGCTGAAGTTTAAGATGAAATCTAACTTGAGAAAGTGCCTCAGATTTTTTTTGGAAACCTGTACCGTTTGCCAACAAGAGCTGTGGCACTCAAGCCAAAGCTCAGGGTTAGTTCATTCTTCACACTTTTTTACAAAGCACAGATGGAGGAGTGTTTGTTCCCTTCGAACAAAAAAAAGGACAAAGTCTGAAAGAAGGGTTACATCACTTCAACACATCCAATTCAGTGCAGTGCAGTCCTTGACTTAATTGGAGGCAACTTACAAAAGGAATTAATAGAAAGATAAAGAATTCTAAATTAAATAAATAAAACAAAATAAAAGGAGCGAATCAAAAGGACGAAATATGAAAGCAATCAACTAATCAAGTGCCTTCCATGATGAAGAGTTGAAAAGATGTCAAAAGGAGGTGAGTTTTCATGTGAGAGGAGGAGAGCATCGCCTCCACCCCGATGGAAAATGTGAGTGAAAAGATGAACTTGATAAACTCAGCCAAAGCAAATCATGACTCCTCTTGGAGTGTTTATTTTATGTCCTTGTTTCTTATCTGAAAGAATGAAAGTTTTCGGTAATGTAGAACTTACACAGCCGCTTACATTTAGAGAGTTATTGCTCAGTCCTATTGACCTTAGACACATGAAATCATCTTTCAAAGTGATAAATGTTTAGTGTGTCCTCATACAATATCTACTTACTGAGCTGTGGTAGAGGTAGTAAAACAAGACCTAATGTTAGACCAACCAATACTGGCATTATGAGTCGGGTTGAGATTTTAGTTTAGAAGACCCACAAACATTTTTAAACATAAATACAACAAGTGTTTTTAGACAAGGATGAAGAAGCAATACGTTTTTATCATCAAAGAAGTGATTTTGTATTAGAGGGACATTTTACAGCTGAAAATGCTCAGTGCTCTCTGGTGCCCTGAAATGGAGAAACTGTTTCTACATACAGTATCTTTGCCATGCTAACCAATAAATCCTTACAAATGTTTGGACATTTGTTATCACATCTGTCCCAACAAAACCAACAACAAAGCAGTCTCATTATCTGACTGGTTTAAGAAAAAATCTCTCTCTCTACTGCAAAGCTTGAGGAAATGTGTTATGTGTGTCTATGATATCTAATAAGTCACAAAATCTATGTTGACATTGCAATGATGCAGATATGTCATAGAAATCATGATGTGAACAGGCAATGTGCACATAAACTAAAGCCAATACTTGCAGGGGCCTAAGAGAAAACCACTCAAAACAATATGACACGTCTCAATACAATTCAGCTCTGCAAACAAAGGCCTCCAAAAAGACCCCACATTTTCCAAATGACAACAACCAATGGAAAAAATAAACTCAGCCATTGCAAAGCAAAAAAAAACACAATCAGCAATAGGCCATATAGGCAGCCGCAAACAGAAACAACACAACATCAGAGAGGAGCATCTAATAAACACCAGAGCAATGACCAGAAGTAAAGGGACAACTGCTAATGTCTCTCTGGACAGGACAGCATGCCTGCACACTCTGAAAACAACCAATACACAACTTTCACATTAGCGCAAATAATGTGGCTTACCTTTGCAGTGGTGATCCCTGGAGGGAAGAGGCCTTTTGGGAATCGTTTCTCAACTCTCGGGGGAATATAGAGTAGGGCAGGAAAGAAAAACTGTTTAATAGAGTCAAAGTTACTTATACTTTCCGTTCAAATCGTTTTCTATGTTTTATCCAACGCGAATAAACGTCCATTAATCCTTAGAAATCCGTTCTGGCCGCCAATGAACGCGCAGGTAGGCTAACAGGAAGTGCTTGGAGCTCATTAGCATAAAAGCTACGCGAACTCCGTGACTCCATGACAACAGTATCCATAGTTCCACCTCTAGGGGTTACTGTTGCTATATCAACAACTATGAGTTAAAGTTTTTATTTACACAATAAAACTGTGACTTTGTGTGCATAGAAGAGGCTGGATATTTAAAAGTGTGTTGTGGAGAGGTGGTAACGCACACACCACAGCTGCAAGTAATTATAATAAATTACAGACGGAGGGAGAGACTGAGAAGCAGAGGGAACCCAGAAAACAGATAATTAACCAATTTTGCTCTTATTTGTTTAATTGGGAGTAGCAATCTCATTGTAGTGATTTACTCATTTACTCCGCTGTCTGTAGAAAACTAGGAGTGTTTGTAACCTCTATAATTGCGACAAACTTGATGAATATATGTTATTGCATATTCTGTATAAAGCAATCAGTATGCAACTGGGGCTATTTCCTGCTTTCCCTCAGATAATAGGCTAATAGCTAGATATTGCTGGAAAATGCATTACCTAAATATTGTTTTTAAGGCCTACGTGTGATTTCGTATATTTTATAAACAAACACAATGAAGAAAAAATACGAATATATATGAATTTATAAACAAACCACATTATATTAGAGCATGAAATTGGATTCTGTCTACAGTAATTAACAATTAACTGACTCCTGCTTCTGTATGGCTCATCACTGCCACTCCTACATGGAAACCAGCCCTCATTAGTGCTATTAGGTCCTTCACATGAAGGTTTGCTGTTATGACACAAGTGTCTATAACCATTAAAGTCACTGATGTCAAAGTGCCATTATCATTAGGCTGGATAAATGGTGATGGGATCTGATATGTGGTGGTGGTGGTGGTGGTGGTGGTGGATGCTGTTACAGAGCATGACTGGCAATATTTCCTCACCTTCTTCGATGCTTGCAGGGTTATACTGTAGCCTAGAAGCGCCTTAAGCGAGTAGACTGCTACAGTAGGCTACCACCAAGGTGCAGCGCTGAATGCCACAGGAGGTCCGTTCTCCTCGTAGCCAACTCCTCTGTCACTGCTGGATACTAAGACACTGGCAAGAAATACTATAGCAGTCACTATTATGATATAGCCTTAAGTCAGTCCACTCCGATCCTTACTGTTTGTGTGAGCTGTTTATTTCACCGAATAATGACCATCCTGCACCAAAGATTTCCTTTGGGATGAATGAAGTTCTATTTTAGCTCATGTTAATATAAATGTAAGAATAGCTGAGAACTTCTCCCATCAGGCATGAGTCAGTTTGAGACAGACAGCGCAGACATAGGCTGGCTGAGGGTAAAAATGGATTTATATTTATCATTCCCTTTCATTATCGCAATGGTTAATTCACACACTGCCATTCATTAATTTAATTACTCTATAGCCAAATGGGCACGACCCATCTCAGGTGCCCTCAGCGTTTCTTATTATAGCATGTGGGGGTCTTGTGGATTCAGCTCATCTGTTGTATTTGCTCAGTAGCTCGCAGAGACCTCTCGGCCCCCGACACAATCTCACCTCATTAACATTTTAGGTGACGAGTCTGTCACGGCCTTAATTAACAATTCATGAGCACAGCTTATAGCTATATTAACATTTTACAACCAATAAATCAGCTTTCCTAATCTGCTGTGTGTGTCTGCATTCACAGGCCCGTGTGGATGTGTGAGAGACTCAGGAGGGAGACTTTGTATGCGTGTGGGTGGGTGCGTTATTTGTGTACATCCACGACAGGCAACTGTAACGCTCCCCCTTTTGTCTCCAAGTCTGTCTCCCCGTCTGTCTCTGACCCTGACATTTGTTTGAACTTTCCCTTAATCTTATGTTCTGATCATGGCACTTCAGTGATTCAGATCCACTATGCTTCCTTTTTTTTTCCCGTCAGCAAAACAAGAGGAATCAAACCTACACCCTGATCCAGAGGAGGTCATCCACAGTGTTATGCCAATTAATAACCTAAAAATAAATAAATCTGTCGACGCGCCCAGAAATGCAAGTATCACACACATAATGGAAAGGTCGACTAATTAGGGTGTCTATTTTTCGATTAGTCAACTGCAACAAAAGCAACAGGATACAAGTCAGTGTTGCCTCCGTCACGTCTGTTTCTTTTTCTCTGGGAAGCAAAATAAAGGAGAGAGGAGTCATGGAGACAAGAGGGATAAAAAAAAAATCTGAAATAATGGTAGAAGACAATCTGGTGCAGTCGATTCTCTGAGGTATCATCATTTCTGCTTCCCTTTCACCAAACGCATATTCAAAAAGCCTCTGAGAGTGGGTGTAACAGCATGCAGTGACACCAGGAGTCTTCACTGCTTCATCATGCTATTAAATGAGCCCTCATGCAGTACGGTATATGTCTCTAAAGGTGGTCAGGAGTGTGATGATGCATACTGTCTATAGACTATTTAGACCTGTGACTACATATTACATATAAGAACCTGCAGTGAGGCAATAAAGTGAAACATGATCAAAACACCACGTCGAATACTGTTCTGTTTTGCTGTGTGGAGCTACAGGAAAGAAAAGTGATACTGAAGCAACAAGCCCACCGCAGCGCCCCTCCTCGCCAGGCCCTTGACCCCACTTTGAAAAGCACCTGTGTGTAGGCAGTGTGTGCAGGCCTTGGCTCTCCCACTGCTTCGCCCTGTGAAAGTGCAGCAGTATCATGGTGTAATGCACGTGGTGAATAGCCCGCTTGCCAAATGAAAGCAATCTCTGCGGCAATGTTTACGCTCGCCGGGTGACACAAAAAAAGTCAGTGCCGGTATTTTCTTCCCTTTTTGTGAACATGGACATTTAGCTCAGGCTGAATCTAATATGATCCACATGATGTGAAGCGATGTGTTCCAGCTCTCTTTGTGCTGTAGTGACTTTGCAGCACAGTACAGATCCTGGTCCTTTCAAATAAATAAATAAAAAAAACATCCTTTGTGTTGCCTCGGTAGCAGCATCGAAGGCCCCACAAGTGCACCAGCACATTGTTTATAAGTTAACATAAAGATCAAGGTCGGCGCTTTGCAGGAAGCACATGGAATTTAAAGGGTAAAAGTAGCTCTGGTGAACGGTGGCCTTGCAAAATGCATGTCTCAATGACAAATGCATTGTATGCGCCAAAGGATCCAACTCGGGTTCAATGCAGGCTATTCCAATTCCAATCAGTCCTCCAACTTCTGCAAAGTCGAAAAATAAGAAATTGATCCCAGAGAGGTGAAATGAGGAAACGTCCCCTGGATTTATAGCTGAAATTATTGTGTGTGCGTGTGTGTTTTCTTTTTTAAACTGAAAGATATCGGCTGCTGTTTTACTTCAGTCCTGATTCCCCTTATGTCCCATTCTCTATCTATTCTATATTAATGCCTGGGTATATGAGTTACTATTTAACTTCCAATATAAATAGTAAAGGGTGAGGTCTGATAGCAGTGAAAACAGAGTATGCAGTGTGTGTTTTTTTGTCTCTGAGGTGGACAAACAGAATGATCACCTGGTGACAATTAGCTGTAAATGTTAACGGGCATTGTAATGGTGACAAATAACATAAAACAGACAGGAAGGGAGATTGGCTGATGATGGTTTAGTCAGAGAGATAATGTGATGCCAATAAACCGGACAGTAATAAAGAAGTGATGGTGATCTGTGGCCAAGACAGATAATTGACATGAGCACAGCGTGGCGAGGTTTCAGGACTCAGGCACTTATACTGTCTCATTAATGAAATGTCCTTTTCTCACTCCCAACACTTTTGGAAAGGAATTGCCATGACTACAAGAAGGAAGTTTGAGCTCTCTTTACTGCTGCTGTGCTGCCCTCTTCTGGAGACCAGGGAAATGACCAGAAACGATCCCAATTATGACTCACATGAAACCTGTTAACCAACGACTGTTTTTCCCCTCTCTGAGTCTGAATAGCCTGCGATGTTGACGTTTGTCGGATACATAATGTGGGTCAGGATGGTGCGTGAGAATGAGGGGGGAAAGGAGCCAGAGAAAATCAATATAAGATTGTCAATAATCTCATTAAAGGGTTGTTCAAGTGATATGATATGATGATAGATAATGACATGTCAAGTTTGCCTCAAGCTTGCTCATGTTGATGAAACACTTTAAAATCAATCCCCTGCAGACATCCTCCACTTACATAACCTATTCCAGCATCTCTCAGTCGGCGGGCCCAGTACACGCTGCCTGATGAAATAGCGCAGGCTTATTTTTAGGAAGGGCTATCTCTGGTCTGACAGCAGTTCAGGAAAAAGCTTGTTCACTGGTAAAGGGCTCCTTTCAGCCAGGGAGGAGCCATAACTTGTGGATATATATGTCTGTGTATGTGTCTCAAACTGTTTGTGTCTGTCCGAGTGTGTGTGTTTGTATGTTTCCACCCCCATAAGGTTTCACAGCATCCCCCTGAATCATTAGGCCCCTATCTGGTGTTATGAATGCTCACTCTGCCTTCGTTTAACTCACTATCTCCCTCGGTTTCTAGGGTGAAATTGCTTAAGGCCATCTGACAAAAACAATTTTCACAGCACCCGCCATGTGCATGGAAAATCTTCTTGTGCTCACACTTTTTTTTTTTTTTACATGGCCCTGCACTGACAATGAATTCCTGCCTGGAGTGCTGTGAATTGAAGCTCTTGTGTAACTAATGTGCTACTTTCTGTCTCCGTGCACACTGAGATATTGCTCAGCAAATTGCTCCGTTTGGCTTAAAAAATGGAATTTGCTCGGTGAGGGATTCAATGTGTTGGAGAAAAGAACAGACATGATACTTTCTCTCTCCCCTCCACACACAGACACACACAATATCCCCCTTCACCAGCCAGGCAGAATTAATGTAAATCACTGTTGTTATCCCTGGTCATGAATATCATCAGCACCCGGCTGCCCCTGCACACACCTTTAACACTGGAGGCTGCATTCAAAAGACATTATCCTCTTATGTTGATCACTGAGGTGTGAATTAATGGCTGTTGGCTGAGAAAGACTTAATCAAGCTGCATCCCAAGTCCTCTTTGGTGGCATCGTCTCTTTCATTGATTAATGACCTCTAACTACATTAAAGATGAACTACTACAAGCCTGGACATCTACTAGCTATAAACGTTTAAGGCAGGGGGAGTGTTGTTTTTTTTTCTTCCCTCATCTGTGTTTTTGGGAGGAGGGTGTGGGGCCTTAACGTCATTCCAAGGGAGCAGCACTGGATGTGGACTTCCCCAAACTTGAGTTATTAGAGTTGGTTCAGTCACTGGGGCAATGTGACTTTGGTTTGAGGGAACATCGCGCCTGGTAACAACTGAGTGGTCCATTCGTTTCTGTGTTGGGAATATTTATTTTGAAGCGTTTGTTGAGTATGAATCACAGACATGGAGAGATGGATTGGCGGTGGACACTTTTCACACTGTTTTTAAACTTTCACTTCACGTACGGGTCTCCCTCCTCCTCCTCTTATGGCTTGTTCCAAGGGTCTGCATACACTGGAGTGGTGCACAGACACAGAAACAGGTAGGAAATGTTTTCTTTTTGAACTTTTATTGCGAACTATCTCAACTTTTTCTGATTTCTAAAAAGAAAGAAAGAAAGAAAAAAGCCTCTTCAAACGCAGTTCCTCTCGGGCGTTTCTCTAATCGCACTTTTCCCAGAAGGTGAAGGCTGTGCGCTTGTGGTGCAGCACAGTTGCCAATAAAAACGCGATTACTTCCAAACTTCTCATCGATCGGTATGACCTGACCTGAAGCTTTAGCCTCTTTTGGTCATATCTATCTGTAGTCGACTGTGCCTGTGTGTTATCAGCCTGTGTCTAAATACGGCTCGAGCTCTGCCAGTGTGGCCATAGGTGATACGATCCAGATAAATGCAGGAATGTCAGTGATTAGTCTAATCTCTCATCTGGAACACACACTATTAGTGCATTAGAAGCCGTTTCCTGATAATTCATAATAGACTTGCGAGGAGAAAAAAGGAGGAAAACTGAAATTACGCACCCTCCAGAGAAAGTTCAGTAACGCATATGGAACTAGTTATGATACTTTTATGGCCAAATTACTAAAATAAGAAAAGTCCGGCTGTTTTTCTTTGGTGCATGCTTGCACAAGTGTTCTCCCAAAAATAAATCTTGGTAAAACAGCACATCTAGGAGCTCTTGTTTATATCTGCCTCTCTCCTCAGGAACTGGTGCGCCTATGTGGTGCACAAGAACGTGAGCTGCGCCGTGCAGGGGGGTGTGGAGAGCTTCGAGGAGCCCGTGGTGGCCCCCTGCCCAGCCTACCAGCCCGACTGCCAGCAGCAAGTGACGTGAGCATCCAGCGTGGGGGGCAAAGGGGAAAAAAAGGGGTCAAGGGTGCATGTTTAGATGTAGCAGATGAGACAGACTGGAGTACTGATACTGTACAGAATGTTTTTTTGGAAGAGACCAGGCAGCAGAAATGTTACGTGACTGAAGAAACTCCACTGTCAGAGCCAAAAATGCACAGTTCTCAGAAAGAGAAAAAAAAGAAGGCAAAATGGTTGTGCAGGAAATGTTGCCTAAACATGATTGGGACTAAGGTAAAAGTTTGGATCCCGAGGCTCAGAAATAGGAAGCCAATACAGTTTAATAGTAGGAATGAGGTGAGGTTCAGGTTAAGGGAAAAGAAAACAGGGAAATACAATCCTTGGACTCTCCTAGACCTGTATCTGAAAAATGGACACACTAAGTCCCGGTTACATTTAGACAAAAGGACCTTAACAGTTTAGGTCTAATAATCCCAATTCATCACACTTCACTCCCCTTTCTCTCTCCGGGGAAATATAGCTGCACCATTCCCAGTACAATGTAGCCTACACATCAGTATGTTGAACAGTAATACAAATATGTGTTTTCCCAAAGGAGATAATTACATTTTTGAACCAAATTCAGAATGGTCTTTGATCAAATTCAATATAAAGATTTTTCACATGATGGCCTACTTCTATACTATAGGGTCCCCGATTGAACCCTAAATGGTAATGAGGGAACCAAGTTGTCTGCATCATATTTGTATATTGATTGGTGACAAATTACTGAAAAAAGTTAATCACCATTATGTACTCAGAATGTTTATTTATATTTAGACCAGCGCAACCTTTTGGTCCAAGCATCAAAGCTTGATTCATTTATTCATTTCAAATTATTAAAACCTCTAAATCTGCATTTATCTAGTCCCATCTTGTATTTGAATATGTGTTATCACACATGAACAGATGGTTCACAGCTGCTGATTTGTCATTAGCAGGTATATTGGCCCTCAATGTAACATAACTCTATATCCTGTAGTAGCTTTCATCATCATTCTGGGATATCATTTCATCCGAAAAGCACATCAAAAAGAATCTCATCTGAGTTGTATCTAGGAGCTGCACTCCACACCTCTGTGCTGAATTAATGTCCCTGTAGATATAAACAGTTGGGAGTGGTGCGGAAGATTTATTATAGGAATTCAAAGTGCATTTCAAATGCGAAACCCAAATATTTACAAAGACACTACAAAAACTGCTTCTTGTGTATATTTTTGAAATAGTTTTGTGTATATTTTGGAAGTCTGGCAGCATGGGCTTTTCTCAACACTACTATTTTCTTCCTTTTTTCTAACTTTGATAAGATAATAAATCATGTTCAAGTAACACAATGTTTGATTTAAGCCAACAAATCAACCAAATCATGATCTTCCTTTGTAAATGCTTCCTGTAAATGGACGTATTCCTACCAGTAATTGGGAGTAAGTTGTCAGTAATTCTGCACAGGGAGATGTTGTGTTGCAATTTTAATGTGGTTTCACTTTATGAATCATTATTAGTTTAGAAACAAAATATTTCCACAATGCTGTGGAAAGATCATCCCTGGAAACTGTTATTTCTTAGGTCACCAGTGCACATTTCCAAGTTCCCGTGTGAAGCAAGAAGTAGCTGGAAGTGAGAGTAGACACCTCAAGTTTTCACATTTAGTTATGACACACCGTGCAGGCTGCAAGTCTCAAAATAGGGTGAGATTTAAGTTGATTACAGCCAGACTGTGAAGTATGATTGTCCTACAGGTTTTCAGTTTCCTTTTGCCCTATTCATCAATCTAGAACGGGGGCGTCAGTAAGGGTGACAGTTGGGAAATGAGCAAAGATAACCATTTCGACAGCAACTTTCCAGATGTTCCACATGACATGACCCCTGCCTTCAGGAAAGTGATGTAATCTATTGTTTCTTTGGGAACTGTTTGCCTTGGCTAGAAAGTTTGACATTAATGTAGTGTTAAGAGCAGAGAAGCTCTAAAATGTCCATACCCAGGAATCAGACATTTTGGTGTTTGTACAACAACAGTTTCCAATAAAAATATAAATCATTGAAACCGTTTCTTTCTTCTGTCTGGAAGGTTGCTCTTGCATGGAAAAACAACACATGTTTTTACAAAAAGACAGGAGTAACACTGATAACACTTTCCAAATGCTCTGGTTTTGGTCATGGACATGAAGCTCTGTGTTTCCCATTTCATATCCACATTGGATATTTTGATGAAACAAAAGTTATTGATTACTCTGCCTTGTTTTACAGATATAAAACCCGGTTTCGACCCACATACAAGATTGCCCACAAGACTGTCACAGAGTTAGAGTGGAGATGCTGTCCTGGTTACCAAGGTCCAGACTGTAAAGATTTAAAACCACCCCCGGATCGACAAACAGTGCAGGGAACACAGCCTTACCTCCCACCAAATCCTGGATATATACCCAGACACACACAGCGTAAGACACCTCTTTCTATTCTACCATCTGTGTTTTTATTAGTTTGCCGTAAATCATAATACAAATGCCAAATTTTTACCTCTAAACTGCTAAATGAAACTATTCTCATAGAAGATATAATCACTTGTGTGTACTTGTGCATTTTGTGATTATAGGGCCAGAGCGGAGAGAGACAGGGCACCATGAGACAAGACACGGTGGGATAGATAAGGTGCGTCTTCTTGAGGGGGAAGTTCAGCGCCTCTCTCAGACAGTCCTGGATCTCCAGTCTGCTTTGTCGGGGCTAACTGCCAACGTCCGCACAGACCTGCAGGAAGACACAAAGAAGATGCTGGTGACACTTCTTAACAACATGCGTCCAGACAGCTCTGTGACTGCAGGTACGGAGGACAGCCCGGGAGTGCTCGATGGACACCAGGCCACCAGAGGAGGGATTGCTGGAGACAAGGCCATAGAGAAAATAGTGGCCCGGTTGGATGATATCAACAATGCATTGAAAAGTAAAGATGAGGCTTTGGAAGACCTAAGAGGAACCATGACGAGTCATGAGGGTCAGATCCGTGTCCTGATGGATGCCTCTCAAGCTCAGGCTCCGGCCATCACAGAGTTTGATATTGTACAGACCTACGTTGATGGAAAATTTGAGAAGCTGAAGAAGGAGCTAGACCAGAATGTGGAAGAACACGTGGCCAAGTTACAAACCTCATGCAATGACAAGATCCAGAGCTTGCAGAAGACCTGTGAAGACAGCTGTGACCATGGTTTGGTGAGCCTGACCAAACTGGTGAACTCCAAGGAGGCTGACCTGAAAAAGGAGATCCGGGCACTGCGTCTGGACATGGCTGCTGCAGACGGACCCGTTCGAACCCAGAGGCAGACGGATCCATCCAAGGAGAAAGAGGACCACAGTGACCATAGTGACCACAAAGACCTGTGGCGTGAGATTGATCGTATTGCTGAGGCTCACCGCATCCTGAATGTACGTATTGACAACGAGCTGCTGCATCTGTCAGCACCTCAGGTAGACAATGATTTTGGTCCAATGATTGAAGAGCTGGAGGCCCGTATAAACATCACAGAAGAAAATGCAGAAACTCACTGTTTCTACATTGAAGAGAAGCTGACCCGAACAATTTCAGAAGAGGTGGCAGCACTACGTCAGCTCCTGGACGACCGTGTCAACCACGTGGAGGATCAGTTTACCAACATGCTGGTGGAAATAAGCAACAATTCATTCCCAGGGATGTTTAGTGACTCCATGGATGCCCTGCAGGCTCAAGTCACTAACAACAAGTTCCTTGTCGATGGTTTGGAGCACAAGATCAATGCTGTCGGAGAGTTATGCTCTGCAGGATGTTCAGCCTCAGGAAATACTGAAGGTGCAGCAAGTTCTTCAAGCACGTCTAACGGCCTAGGAAACATTGTGAAGGACCTGAGCCGGTATAGGAACGACCTGGACGTTCTTCACACAAATGTCACTGCCAACACAGACAAGCTCAAGCAACTGAAGGACATGGTTGAGAGACACTCAACTGAACATGACCGTCGTGCCAGAACAATGGATGACTTCCAGAGGGGATTAATTAATCTCCAAGATAATGTGCTTGGCCTGGCCGGTGCTGTTAGCGGGTTAAGTGACTCCTTGAGCAAATACAACCAGGATGTGGAAAGAATAAACTCTACCTGCTGCCATGCGGAGCAGAGCGGTGCTCGGAGTCCAACATGGGACCACCGGACACCAGTTCTTGCAGTACCCGCCGGTGGTCATGCAGATGACACCAGACGTCAGGTGGAGGCGCTGAAGAACGGGCTCGATGCGCTCAGTAGACAGGTGTCCACTGAACTGAGAGAGTGTAAACACAACACAGCGGGCGTTTCCGATGGCATTTCTGCCGTGGATGGTCGAGTGAGCAGACTTGAAAAAGTGTGTGGAAGATTAGACGGCGTTTCTGCCAACATCAAAGAGCTGAAAGACGGGCTGGAGAGACATGTTGGCGGTATGCGTGACTGTGTCTCCAGGATGAACGTGACCTGTGGAAATCATGGCGCAGACATCGTCGCACTGCAGAACTCTGTGCAGAAGCTCCAAGGGCAACTATCCCAGATGGCCAAACACGTTTTGAAAGATGTCGCTGCCAAAGAGCCAGGTGAGTTGGTGGTTTGGTGATACTTCAGTGATATCATTGGCTGTTTGTGGTACTGTCTTTAAAAGGAGGTGATCTCAGGACCTAATGGTCTTTCACTGAGATGAAAGGTTAATGTGAGTTCATATTTATCAATGTTGCCATTTGATACATAGAAGCCTGGCCATGAGGCCCATTTTAAGAAGGTTTATCACTATAAAATAGAATTTAACTCATCGCCATTGATATCGTGGTAAACCTTGGTAGTTGGTGTCTACAGTTTGACTGGGTCTCTTCCTGAAAGGAAACTGAAATGAGGAATCAAGGCTAGGCCACTGTGCATTGTTATCATCTGAACATAAAGGAAAGCAAGGGCGTTTATAGCTTTTTATAGCAGCCACACTCAAAGGCAAAGCAGAAAAGCCTGCTGACGTAGAGGAGCAACAGTGCAAACTATTGGGTGGGTCTCCCTGGAAGACATTTAGAGGACTGTGCTTCATTTGTACATTCAAACAGTGGATGATAGAAGAAGCTGTTTAGTGATGAAAAAAGCTTGAAAAAGAAGTTCAAACTTCTGCCTACTTTCTCCCCTCTGCACCCCTGGCCAGCTGCTGGCATTAAGTTCTTGGATCATGCATTCATTAGTGCTAGGGCTGAGGTCTTACTAGATCAAGATGAGTAATTAGACGTAGATTACGGCACAATTTTGCTGCTTAAATGTCTGTTGGTTAGTTCTGCATTTTCAGCTGATACCAGCATTAGCACAGTCAAGCACCAAAATACACTCAAAATAAGTTGGATAAAGACACAAAAACTAAATACACAATCTTTTTTTCAGCTTCCTCCCTAACTTTCAATTTATCAAGTGTGATTAACATCTGTGTAAACACAAACTGTTCCTGGAGATAATCCCCCCCATATAATGCATTCTGCTTTGCCTGGTTTACATGGAGGCTTGGAAGGAAGGATCAGATCCCATGAATGACCACAGGGTATTTCCCGGAGTGGGAGGACACGAGTTCACTGGGCCTCCTGTGCTTGCCTTGAGTATGTCATTCAATATGTCCCGGCACCGAGAGGCAGAGGCCCACAATGGAAACTTCCTGTGACTTAGATTCATGTTGTCCTAAGAATTTCCCAGTTTTAATGTCAGGAATGTGACAGGTAAACTGAATCTTAAATTTTCACATGCCAAGCTAAGTTTATATTCCGGTCTCAGCCCCTCCTAGCTATGATTTACTCGCACTGTTTCGCGCCTCATTACTCCCTTATGTAAATGTCAGAACCCGAAACCTAACCCTTGTAGATTGTTCCATCTTGCCCACTCCCTTTATGACCATGTTGAGCTGTGAGATCTTCTTTCTTGCACCATGACATAGCTTTTTCTACTCATACCACAGAACCTCAACCTCAGTGCTCAGTGTCTCACCACACACAAAAACACACACACTCATACACGCATACACAATACACCTCCCTCTTTCTCCTTGCACATGTACACATACCAACCTCCAGAGATTCCCGTCGGGTGACCTCAGCCTTATGAGCAGAATCTGGTCTTCATTAAGGGCCCTGACTCACTGCTGGAGCCACTCTTGATGGAGAGGGGAGAAGCAGGGCTCCACACCCAGGACCAGATGCTTCAACTACCCTCGCTTGTGATGTCATGGCTTGGGCCCCATCACCGGTGCCTCCCTTTTCTGAAACCATCGTCCAAAAAGCAGTTGTGTGATAGAGAGACCTGAGGAGGAATGGAAGGTGGATGGATTAATGGTTGTGGTGTAGAGAGACAGAGTGCGTGAAGGCATTTTGTATTCCATTTCACTCTTCGCCAAAGATGGCCAGTTATTTCCAAACTATGATATTTGATTTCATTACCGTACATGGAACATTATACTGCACTTCTTCCCGGCATTAAATCAGAGAGAACTGTGCGTACTGACTCATGACTGTGAAATTTGCTATAGAGGTGCTGATAGTCAGAAGTAGCTATTTCCATTTTGTCGTGTTTTTTATTACTATGCTGCGTTTAAAAGGATTACAGTACAGGCATGACAGTGGTAGTGAAAATAGCACACACTAGTTCACTTTCTTGCTTAGAGTCAGATGAGAAGATTGATACCAAACTCATGTGTGAATGTTAAAGGGACCACCCACAGCTGATAGGGGAAAAAGCTCCGTCCAAATGTAACAAAAGTCCACCCCTAAATCTCACAGTTTAACTTCCTGGAGTTGCTGCTGGTTGTCAAAGCAACTGGTCCTGATCAAGAAATGGTTTGGCATATATTGACTGCAGTGATTTTGTATCGATTTAACAAACAAGATATAAAGTAGTACGTTTTATTACTGAGGTGCTGGTAGCTGGATTTTGTTCATTTGGATAGAAGCTGAATAATTGTTTACATATTTTGTTCTGAGATAATTTAGTTAGCTTCCCATTGACTATCAAGATAACAGAGAAGTATCTGATTTCCCATCCAACTTTTTACAATTAACCAGATATTACATTCCCAAAATGTCCTGAGACATTCCCCTCATCGTATTCGTACACTTTGTATACACAATCTGTATTGTAAATCTCATGATGAGAAGGTTTGTTTGGCTGTGTGGCCCAGAATTTAATGTTTTGTCCAAGCTTGGGAAAGAGAAAAATACTCTAAATAGAGATAAAAAATAAAAAAAAATTCCATGAAAACTCCCAGCTCTCTGGGTGTGGTGGTGGTTGCGAACCTACTGAAATGTTTCCTCTCTGCTCATATTCTCCACACAGTCATATGAAGACCCCGAGGAGGCCGGGAACAGATGAGGTGTTGTAATAGCATAACTGAAAGATTAAGTGGAATAGCTTTGCCCTTACTCAATGCGACTGCTGAATGGATTCGTGTGACTTCAGTTGCAAAATGTTGGCATTGATTTGCCCTCAGCAGCAGCAGCTGCAGCCGCGGCGGTGGTGGTTTACTACAACTGCACCACGACTTATGTGTTTGTCTTCTGCATGGTCTTTCTCTCCAATAGGGAGGTGGAGTTCAGCAGCTGCTCAAGGCAAAGCAGACTCTTAAATCTTGCCTCATTTCAAAGTTTAACTCTCGTGCATTTTGTTATTTTGAAATAACAGTTTTTCAGTATCTAACCGGCTTGATAGAGGTTATTAGGAAACGTAGAAATATGTAAAGAGCTTCTGCTCTCAAAGAGCTGGAGCACACTGTTCCTTATTCTGACAGTGACTAATCAGCCGTCTTGTGCTGAATTTTCTCATTTGACTCTCAAGCTGTTTTTTTTTTCTACTCCTTTTTTTTTGGAGGCGATCCCAGCCCAGCTCAAATAACTTCCCTGTCATTTCCCTTCTTCTCTCTCTCTCTCTCTTATCTCTGAATTGCTCTCTCTCATCCTCTCTCCTTTTGGCCACTTTTTTTTTCTCTTCCGATTTGTCCTTCCAAGAGTGCAGAGGACTTCTCCTCCTCCCTCTCCCTGTAAGTATACATTGACAAGGGAGGCTATCAAAAATATCAAAAAAAAGAGGGGAGAAAAAAAAGCTGGAATAAAATGAATGCTTTGATTTCATGGATCAATACTTTGCAATTGATCATTCTGACTTTATATCGGTGAGACAGGCAGTGAGATTAACTGTCTACTGTGATGAGGGAACACAAGAGAAACAAGACATCAAAGGCCTTTTTGAAGTCGAAGCGTGTCTGCTGGGAAAGAATGGAAAATTGTATTTGACAGTGCCACACACACACACACACATACACACACACACAGTATATATTTAGTCAGCACCGGATTTTTTGAGGGGGCGCTTTGACTCCAACCGTTTCCCCCAGAGACATCTGAAAAGCCGTGAGGTGAGGTGTTTCCATCTCTTAACCCGGGAGCCCATCTGAAAGTCTTCAGAGGAGAGTGGAGCCAGATACATAACGGGAGTCCCAGAGGTCTGCCATGTGGTGCACAGTTTGAAACTCCCATCATTAATATCAGTGGAGGAAAATGGGGGGTGGACGATGAAATTGTGTCCATGTGCATATATAGAGAAAACGAAAAGAGGATAATGTATGTCAGACAGACTGTGAGTGATGCATTATTGTACGCGTGTGTAACCACCACCATCACCACCGTCACCGCACCCTGCTCCGTGCCCCTTGACACCATTTTCCATCGCATGATCGACTTGTCTGTTGCAATACTACATGATGCTCGCCGACGCGTTTGAAACACTCATTGCACTGTCACCCAAAAGCTGCAGCCACCGGTGACTAAAGCATCCCTCCGATCCGCCTACCTACGATGTCTCAATCTGCATGTAAACAATAACATCTGGTTTTGGTGAATCCTTTTTTCGGTTGCACCAGCTCAGTCTGTGTGTATGTGCACGCGCCCTTCACTGTGTTTTTTTCCCCGACTCTTGCGGTTGCCCCCTTAGTGAGAAGCAGGCTGAGAGCTCATGGGAAATATGCACTCAGGCAACTGGCATCCTGAAGGAGGCATAGGGAGGAAATGAAGAAGAGATTTCTGATTATCTCAGTACATGATGATTGGTGGTTTTAATTTGTTTTTGATTATACATGTGGTTTCTGAGTAGCTTGTGGTGCCACTCGCTTGCAGTTGGAAGGGAAAATTTGTTGTTGATGTTTTATTTGATAAAAAAAAAACAGAGTGTCTGATTACTTTCATAATCCGGAGTAAGAAGCTGACTCTAATATAACATGATTATTCTCAGGTACTTTTAGATTGATCACTTCGCCTGAGTGCAGGAATCAGTGCACAGTTTCAATCATTATAATGTTGTTTGCTTTGGCAGAACTCATAGACGATTACACTAGTTTCAAGATGCCACAAAGTCCTTTAAAGGTACTGTAGGCTACCCTGTGAAATTAGTGTGAACGTTTATTCTTGACCTTGGGAATAGAAAGTGGAAAATCTAATAAACTCATCTAGTTGAGAGTTAAGAAAATGCAGCATTGCACCAGCTAATAAAATACCAAAGTTTACATTCATGTGGCTAATGCTAACAAAAGTCCTCTATAAACACAGAAAAGCCAATGTTTGACTCTTTCTAATAATATACTTTGTTCAGTACAGTGTTTGCCAGCTTCTTATTCTCCTTCCTTGTCTTTTCCTGCCATATTGCTACATTGCATATTGCCTTACAGCTACTAACTGCATAGCATAACACCATCAGCAACAGATGTGCCCCCCCCCTCCACACACACACTCATATGGAAACATATGTTTCCTCTTGTGTGTGTGCGAGTAGCGCAAGAGACACACACACAGAGGAGACCCCCTCATCAACAGTGCACATACATAGACTGAGACGTGAACATGCTCCACATTACTGCCCAGTATGTCGACAGTTTTGTTGTGAGCATGCTTACGTTAGCGTTTGGCTCAATCACCCACAGTGCTTAAAGGGATAGTTCAACATTTTGGCAAATGCGCCTATTGCCATAATCCTTATATAGGAGAAGGTTCATTACCTTTAATTATCGGTGCATGTTGTTTTGAGATCCACGGGGCAGAGACGCGAGCTGCTCAGTGAACACAATGGAGGTGAACGGTACAGGTCCCCTGTCCCTCATCAAACTCATCAAATACACAATCCAACAACTCCAAAGTGCTCTAGCGGAGAAGTTGTGACCTGCACATTCACCACGCTGAGATAATCATGTACAAATTATGTAACATTACGACACATGAAGCAAATACTCAGAACAACTTGTGCTTTTGAAATGTAGTTTCCGGCTAATTTGCTCCGAAAACAATTCTGTCTTGTAATGTTACATTATAACATGGTGACTGTGCAGGTCACAACTTCTCCATGAGAGCATTTTAGAGTTGTTGGATTGTGTATTTGATGAGGGACAGGGGACCTGTACCGTTCACCTCCATTGTGTTCACTGAGCAGCTCGTCTCTGCCCCGTGGATCTCAAAACAACATGCACCGATAATTAAAGGTAATGAACCTACTGCTATGACTATAGGGATTATGGCACTAGGCGAATTTGCCAAAATGTTAAACTATCCTTTTGAATAACATCATCATCAATCAGCTGATTTGAAACATCCAAATCAGATGTATAGCTACACAGCATACACAAGGTGGCCTTTATGCCTTGGCCTTCTCACCATTACACTACTGACATCATCATATCTACACGGCTTGCTGATGCATCGCTGTTTGCCATCTCATCTCCATTATGCATTGAAACATTATGGCAGTGATGGCTTGATGAGATTTAACATTTGTGCATCTCTCTGTATAATAGTTAATATGCTTATTCTCCCTGTAGAGTCTTTTGTATACTGTGTCTGAGAGCTTTGCTAAAGAGCAGAGCCTTTTCCCACCATAATCATTTGCAATAAGTGGTCATTTCCTTGATGCAAGTGTCTCTGCATGAATGACATTACTGTAATCCTGTTAGCCAGGCTCCATTTATGCCCAACCTCACCCACAAGGTCGAAAATGGCACGACAGATACTAGTTGTATGTGCCCGCCCCGGCGCACCAAACAAGTCATATAAACGTACAGACCGTTTACTGAAGCCAGAAAATACAGCGCGACACAAATCTGTCCGACACCTGGTTGTGAGAAGGGGCTGACACAAAGCAGGTACTGTAATTACTTTTTGTTGTCCCCGGGACGCTCTCGCAGCGTCTCTGCGTCCACCTCAGAGGCCCATGTGATGTCTCTGCCCTCAGGGGGTCTGGCAAGCAGCCAACCTGTTTCTCTTCAGATGGTTCTCGTTGCCTAAAAGTCAAATCGACCGCCTGGTTTGTTTTTATGAAGGGTAATAATAAGGGTACCGGTTGAAAAAAAAAAAAAAAAGCAGCTCCAAGGTGCAGAGCAGGCCTGGTCTAATTTGGCTCGTTATCAGAGTACAAGATATTGAGGAGATTTCACAAGCGAAGGGAGGGATGTGGTCTGAATGTGAGAGAGGAAGTTGGATAAGTAAACAAAAATTACACCAGAGGCTTGTGTGATTCACTAACAGTGTTTTCCATAATCATCACAGATCATAAAGCCTATCATATGGTTGGGAAGTGAATTATAAACTGATATATTTACATATTTGCTCCTTTTTCTTATGTCTTTTTTTTTTTTTTTTCCTCCCCAAGGAATGACTCTGAGACCAGAGAGGCCGGAAACCACTCCGACCAGAACTCGAATACAGCAAATCCACATCCCTCTAATCATCCCGCCACCGCCGTCCAGCCCCAGACAGCCTTACAACCCCGGCCAGCCGGTGCAGCCCAACACGCACACAAACAAGATCATCACTCCACCGAGGCAGCCGTCCAGCCCCCAGCAACCAGGCCACCACACTCTGGTTCCCCTGGTTCCCGTAAGGCCGGTGGTGGAGACGGGCGAGGCCGGACCTCCGGGCTACGTCCGCAGGGTGACCGTGAGGAGAGGCTCCGAGCACTCGGCGTCTGGCGCGCCTGTCAAAGGGTTCGCAGGCGCACCAGGTGAGAGAGACACTATAATGTTCACAATGACCTTTTGGTTTTCTATCTAGACCGACATTCATCCTTTTTAATATGTTTTATTTGATTGATCTGGACCGAACAACAAAACATCTGAGTCTCCTTGTAGTTTCACCATGGGGATTTTTTTTTAGCACAAAACTGGATTTGGCAATGCTGTAAATTGTAGCCTGCAAATTACAGAGGCAAGTACCATAAAAAAAAATTAAAAAAAACTGCAATCCGTTTGTTGTGTTTTGGATCCTATATTGTGTCTTTAAACTGCTTACTTCTGCCGCTTGCATATTAAAACATAACTATCAGCTACAGAATCTTTCTCCCATGCTTATCGTAATGTTTAATTCCCCAGAACAACAATAATAGACATACAGTACGTAGCTCATATTGAAAAACAGAATTTCCCAGAGCTGCTGTATTTCTGTTGGTACAGTATATAATAAGTTTAAAGCAGAAGTAGGCTAAGCGATCCGGTCGTTTTGGCTAACTTCTTGTCAGCAGATGGAGTTAGCAGTCCCCGCCCTCGTCCCTACGTCACCACATTCACGCGCATCCCTTGGCTGCACACAGAGAGAGGACCGCCCCTTTATGCCGTTCTCTCTCCTCATTGGATAAAGGTTGTAGGATACAAGGAAAGTTTTCTCCTCGGCTTACAGCAGAGCAGAGTGACTGACAGACCCATGTTTTGGACCAAACACTCTATAGAAGTGATTGCTGTCAGAAGATATAACTATTTAAGACTTATATTAACACAAATATTCCGCTTACTTCTGCTTTAAATAAATACCATCATTGCTAATTGAACTGCAGCATAACTAACTGTACTAAATACTAGTAGCTATCTATTGTTGGTCAAATATACTCAACAACTTCCACTGTAATTTGCAGGCTGCCGTCTCAGATGTCTCTGATGCACAGACTTGTAAGATGCATGAATGAAGGGTGAAACTAGAATCTGTCATCGCTGCAATGACAGCAAGGATTTTTATGACACTCACATGACAGCATGTCTAGCGCGGTGCTGTCGAGGCTGAGCCAACATCACCGCACGTGTGACAGAATGTACTCATGTTCCTCTTTTTCAATTGCTGCTGTCAATTCAAAGTCACATCCAAACTAACGACGAGCGACAAACTTTGGAGCTGAGCCGTCTGAGCGTCTGTTTTTTGTTCTTTTGTTTAATTTTCACACAAGGAACCAATAACGGGCGTTAAATTATCCCTACACTTTTTATTTCCACCTCCAGACATCGGATTTCTATACCAAAATGACTTTTTAGTGGAGTCAAATTGGATGGAAGAGCAAACAGATAGTCTTAGATTTTGCCAGCTCCGGGTTGAACTAACTGGACTCCTCTTGGGAAAACAAGAAGCAACAAAATAGGCTTTGTTTTCACTCTCACATGGGTATGTTTTGGCAGCACAGTATTAGAGACAGCAGTTGTACAGTAATTGTTCCCTGATAGTGTGGGAGAAGAAGCCATGTACTTCCTATTAGTCCAAGACTTCTGGCTTTGATATGGAGCCATGAAAGTTGTTTCAGGTTTCTTTCATTACCACGCAAGTGGGTTTTTCACGTCAATTTTTATTCTCAGTTGTGTCTTTGAGAGTTTTTATCTGGAGCTCACATACCTGCAGGTTTGGATCCATGTCAAGCCTCTGGAGAAACACCTGCAGTAAACAACTGAATTTTCTCTCATTGCCCCGAAAGAACAAAATCAGAATCAACTTGACTCGAAATGCACTTGTAAAACCAAAATTATGCAGTTTGGATTATGAACTGTTTTCGCTTTTCTTATATCTTCTTGGGGAAACTGTCCCTCAGTTGCCATAATGTTTTTGCATGGAAAACCAAACAGCTGCCTCTGGCAAGTGCGTTCACTAACCCCCGTCTCCTCAGATGATAATAAAACATGATGTGTTTCTCATCTGGTTCTCTTGCAGGCTATCCCCCTCTGCAGCCAGTGTCTTTCAGGCCGCAATCAACCAACCACCAAGGTATTGTAGCAGTTCATTATCAAGTTAAATTGCATGCATGTGAAGACTTTGCCATTCTACCACATCAGCGCAGAAGAAAAAGAAGAAAAAAACCTGGAAAAGCTGTGAATAATTTGTAGCCTTAGAGTGCGAGGGAGTGAGAACTGGATGTGTTTAGTTGAAGGAGATGTGGGCGAGCTGTGGAAGGATTTTAACTCATCAGGCACTTACCAGAAAGTTTTTTTTTTACCCGGGGCTGCAAGGCAAATGTTACATTCGGTGATTATGATTAAAGAAATGGTATTGTTGAAGTAGATACGTGACTGAAACAAAGTTCAGTCAGTCGGTCCACCGGCTGACGCAGATAAAGCTAGACTAGAAGAAACAGATCCTTTGTATTCGTGTTTTTTTTTAAAACACACAACCTGAGACTCATATGACTGGAACAGCTATAAACATAAAAAGGTGTCACACTTTGGCTCAAAGCCTTGACAGTAGGAACACGTACCAGCTTTAACACTTTCTTCATTTTGCACCTTGTAGTTCCCGTAGCAGCAAAGGTGCCGTGGAACCCGCTGCATCAAGCTCCAGTTCAATCACCAGGTAAAAAAAAAATAAAAATCCATCTGGAAATCATCTCTCTGCCTCTCACCACTTCTATAGCTGCATGGGTACAGAAAGAAAAAAACATAAAAATAATTTCATTAGTTTATGGAGAGGTTTATGTGAAGTGATGTATTCAGTGAGATGAGGTGACAAATACACCTAAATACATACGTACGTCTTTGAAGTGAGTGAGTGAGTGAGACGCTGCCTGACTCATGTGTTTCTGTGGCGTCCAGTTTCAGTGGACAACAGCGCCTTTGCAGATCCCTTCTCCTTCTCGGCCGGCCTCACCCAGCAGCCTTTCTCTGGAGACTTCGGCATCATTCGCTTCAACAGGATCCTGGTTAATGATGGCGGACACTACAATCCACAGACAGGTACAGCAAACACAAACACACACAGCATTATGATGATACATTTAATGAAACGCAAATATCCCAGGAACCACTTTGATTCCTTTCAGTCTTTTGTTTCTTCCGTTCATCACTGGGCCCAGTTGTTCAAAGGTAATCTGATTAAATTTTGGATAATGGATTGGATCAAATCTTTAAAATGGCTTGTTCAAAACAAAAAACGGATACTGAGACCGGATCAGATCACATACATAGTACAGTCTTGGTTTTAATCTGGATCAAACCCTCAGTTTGTGTTGTTCAAAACATTTTAGTAGCATCGGGATAACCAAAAAAATCTGGATTATTCTGATCCCAACAGTTTGGTGGATTCGGGGTGAATTTCAGGAACAAAATGTGGTTAAAATTAAATTCAAACTAGTCAAATAAACAACATTCATACTGTAGCATAAATATACACATTTTTTGATTTATATTTTGCACCTGAATTTTTAAACCATTACAGTGATAAAGTAAATAAAGTTAACTTTTGATTATTCCACAAATGAAGAACCTTTCCCAAACTATTGGATAATTAAATGAAATTTGAAATTTGAATGAAATTAATTGGAAACACATTGAAAAATATTCGCAATGTATATGAATAATGTACTTTTTACCTAGTAGCCTTCAGTGTGATATGCAGCCCCATTTAGAGCAGTCATTATCCAGATTTGGTAATCATGAAGTCTCTATCTGGATCAGACTGCTCCAATCCAACTTTGCTTTTAACAACTGGCATAAAAGTAAAACGGACTACGTAGACTGTGGATTAACAAAAAAAAGGGATTTCAAAATCCAGATAATTTTGATCCAGATTAGCCTACACCTTTTGAACAACTGGGCCCTGAAGCCTGTTGCTTCAACTACTGTACCTCGTGCTGTTTTGGTATAGATCTGAACCTGCTACTGTAGGTCTGTTGTTGTAGTCTAAGTTTAAGGTGTGGACCGGGTCTGGTTGTGGTGATGAGGGCAGTGGGGGTTTGTTAGACAGTCTGGCAGGATAATGGTGACGGCGGCCCTGCAGAGCTGGGCAAAGGCAAAGAAAACCCAAGCTGGCAATAATGAGATGGGAGCTGAGCGTGGCAGGCAGCTGGACAGCAGGCGAGTGGATCTGAGGCACAGGAGCAGGATTAGAAAAAAGTCCATAAAATACACAGAGAGAAAAACAGGGAACAAACCGAACATGGTCGCAGCGTTAGCAGCACTAAAAGAGACGGAAAGATCTAGTGGAGAGACGCTGAGTTGAACCGGTCCTTTATACTGCAGCAGGTAGAGGTGGTAATTGCATGATGAGAAGCCGGTGTGTGTGGAGACTGGAGGGCGCATAAGCCACGCCCACTTCCCCTCACACACTCACACACACAAATACAAAGAGGCAAACTGCAGACAAACAAGAGAACAAGAGGGAAACAGAAGGAAAACAATGCCTTATCCTAACAGTGTGTGTCATATAATTATTAATCACCCATGGAGACGGGTTAGGATAGGAAACAGGGGAATGAAAAGCAAACATACCTGTAGGTTACAAGTCACAAATGTAACAGCGTGTAACTCGGGTACAGTGTCATCATCACCCTCAGCGGCGTTGTTTCCACAAGAGGTAGCCTATATTTGATGGAGAGGAAAACAGAGAAGATTAATATTGGACATCCCATCCACTGGAGGCCAGAGACGTGACTCCAGATGAATGCTAATGTTGCTCTGTGTCTGCCGGATGAGCCGATGTTTGCTCACATGTCTGCCATGATTCTTTTATAAGGTGACAATATATCAATGTGATGTCGTCCCTGATGGGCCGAGACAATATACGTTTTTGCACTACATTCATATTTCTCTTCTTTCAGCATTAAAGGAGACATATTATGCCACTTTTCCACAAATTAAAATAGTTCCCAGGTGTCTTAAAGAAATGTCTGTGACATGCTTCGGTCAAAATACCCCAAGGATCAAACATCACAGCCCTTTTCATTTGCTCAAAACAGCCCTGTTCAGAACGGCTGGTTTCAGTGCCTGTCCCTTTACATGCAAATGAGCCACTGCTCACCAGGCCCCGCCCCCTCTACAGATAGAGGGCATCTTTATGCAAATGAGAGTGACTGAGGCATCCTGGGTAATTTGGGGGCAGCGCCCCTCCATTGAAAAGTTCAGCCTAACTGGCTTGACAAACTAACTAACAAAAAGTTGGCTACTATTTACAGACAACACTTAGCCAAAACCTACCTGGTGATTCGACCAAATACGTGTGGATGTCTGGGTAAGAAATTTCTGGCCACTGTGTGGGGTCATTGATCATTGTGGGAGGCTAAATGGGCATACCGGTAGATTAATTAAAGCAGAAGTAAGCGATCCGGTCGTTTTGGCTAATGCTGCGTTCCAGGCAGGCTTTTGAAACCGTGAATTACAGCTTCAAGGCTTCAAGTCACGACTTACGACTTTGTAGCGTTCCAGGCAACCCACTCGTGTTTTTCCGACCTGTTTTACCTGTGAAAGTCACTATAACGGCCACTCGTAACTTCCGACCCGTGAACTCGTACCAGATCGAACTGGTACGACTTCACAGGTCGGAAAAACAGGAGTTGCCTTGAACGCACCATGACGTCCTTGTCCCTACGTCACCACATTCAGGCGCATCCCTTGGCTGCACACACAGCCCTGCATGCCGTTCTCTCTCCTCATTGGATAAAACTTGTAGGATACGAGAAAAGTTTTCTCCTCGGCTCAGAGCAGAGCAGAGTGACTGACAGACCCGTGTTTCGGTCCAAACACTCTATGTAAGTGATTGCTGTTGGAAGATATAACTATTTAAGACTTATATTAACACAAAAATATCGTTTACTTCTGCTTTAATTGTAATTTTCCAGATAGCGTGAACGGTCGGTTTCAAGGAGGGTGTCAAAATAATTACGAGACATAGTGCTACAAAAGAAACAAAAAATAAAACATTCAAATTGATTGTTAGTTAGTCTACGTTCCATCAAAACACAAAAAGCCACTGAGTGCAATTTAAAAATGCCGGACGCTGCCCCTAAATTACCCAGGATGCCTCAGTCATTCTCATTTGCGTAGAGATGCTGCTCTGGTCTCTAGTAGGGGTGGTATTATGCAAATTCGAAAACTAATGACATCATTGCATGACAACCGAGTACACAGCTCGTAAAACCACATGGATTTCAACCTCGGGAGCCTGAAAATTAAAGATTTTCTTTGTCAATTCTCACTCCTACAGGGATCTTCACCGTGCCACAGGATGGCCGATACCTGGTCTCAGGTCTGCTCAGCGCAAAGCCGGGTGATCGCGTGGAGGCCGTCCTGTCGGTGTCGAACCGCAGCGTCCAGAAGCTGCAGAGCTCGGCGGGGCCTGGAGACGCTTACCACCGGGGCCCGGCCGGAGACCACTGCGGCTGCGGCAGCTCGGTGTCCTTCAGCCTGATTCTGCCCCTGAGGAAAGGAGACCGCGTGGGTCTGGTGCGGACCGGGGGCCAGCTGGCCACCACCGAGGCCAGGGAGATCCTCTCCACCTTCAGCGCCATCTTCCTGTACGCGCCGCAGGCCAAACGATAGCTGGAAAAGCTGGAAAGCTCACGTGGGACACTGAGAGCAAGGACTAGTTTGTTCCCAGACAGCTGGAAATGTTGAAGAAAAACCAAAGTTGTCACTGATTTGCTGTGATGTAGCTACTCTGCCACGCAGTGCCACTGTGTGAAGATCCTCAGTTATAAATTTCTGCTACGACATTGCAATTTCTAAGCCAAGATACCTGAACACATTTGTTCCTAATATATCTGATTACCAAGTTGCCTTTTTGTACCTATTGTGAATGTCTTGTGTAAAAGTGTTTATAAATTAACATTAAATACATAAAATTAAATTTTTATAATAACAAAACCACCTCAGAGACTCAGTACGGTCAACATAGCAGTGGAATATAATGTTACTGGTTGGACCATGAAGCTTGATCAATCACCTTTGAGCCTGAGCTCAGTTCATCTCACTGTCTAACCTGCACTGTAGAGGCAGCGAATGATTAATGATTAATAAACACATATAAAGAGATTGATGTTGTTAAAGCATGAGGCTTAGCAACACTAACTTTAATTACCGGTAATGTCACAAACTTGGCCAGCCTCAGAAAACAGAGCTCAGAGAGACAAGGTTAGATGGGGGGGGAAAAAAAAAAAAATTGGGGTCATTACGTAAAACGGGTGTGGATGAAAAATAAATTTCCCCTTCTGCTCACTCCTGAGATTTAGAGAGTTCCCCCAACAGCATACTGCAAGAATCTGAAGTGTATTTAACCTTCAGCTCAGCCTCTGCTAACCCTTTAAAAGAAAAAAAAAAACCTCTGAGTTACTGTTTTTATATATTTTTTTAATGTTTGTCTTGTTAAATAAAACAAACTGAACGTCAGAATGACCTGAGGGATCCACTGCAGCGCTCACCTATTGTTACTTAAAACATAAGCAATAGGGTTGAAGTTGACGCACTAGCCTGTGGTTACTGTTGAACCTTTTGACTCTGACTCAGACTGGAGACAGGAAATGTGTAGCGCACGAATGTATTCAGTTAGAAACTTTATTAAATACAAATATGACCACAAGCCACACTTTGTTAGCTTCATTAGGGCCTGGGTTCCTTTTTTTTTTCCTTTTCTTCTTACAATGGATATTCGTTTGTTTTTAAACATACTTTGAACCACATTTCTATACAAATCAAACACAGCATACACTTAATGTATTTCTGTTGGTCAGACACTATGAAACATCAAGCATTACCTCCAAACAGAACGAAACAAACGGCCCCACAAAGAAATCATACACTGTAGAAGAAAGAATAAAACAGAAAGGCATCGAAGACAGAAGAGTGTGACTGAATGTGAAGTGAATCAGTGTATATATACAGTAAAAAAGTTTAAATATACATACACTGGATCATCTTCCACAGCAGTTGAGCATTGAGAACAAACAATATTATCATTATCATTATTATACACCACTTATTCCTGGATCATAAAGAGTATGAAGTGTGATTCTTCCACACAAGATGCTTTTACTTTCATAGAAAGAATGGAATTCATTTTGTTAATTATAAGATAGTATATCTATTAGACTTCACCACACTTCTTAGAGAACAAGCAAACAGATCAATGCAAAACAAACAAACAAAAAAACACGCATCTTAATCATCATCATCATCATCACAAAAACATCAATGTTACAGAATGAATGCAGAAACACTTCAGCCAAATAATGACTTCTGATATCTGGATGTAGCGCTCAGCGTCAGTTGTGCTTTCTTTTTTTTTTCCCTTCCTTTTCCTCCATTAAATGGTTTTGTCTGTCATTTGTCTTTATTTATTTTTATTTTATTTCATTCCTCGCTAGCACATTCTATCATCGAAGCGTCCCACTCATGCTGGAGTTATTATGATCCATGTCAGTCTTTTTTTACCAGAGGCACAGGACCAGGATCAGTCTTTTCTCTACCATCTCTAACATGCACACACACACACAGCGACACATACACACACAAACAGAGGCTATAAACGGGTGGCCGTCATGTCTCTTCAGCACCACAAATGAACATTTTGTTGTTTTTTTTTTACTCAAATCCAGCCACTGCTCAACAGATACTCACACTGACATGATTCAGAAGAGCTGATTGGTCTGTGGTGTCAGAGGGTCACTCACACAACAAGAGAGGTAAAACTAAGAGTCTCTTCTTCCTGCAGTAATTGCATACTCGGGTCTACCGTCTAACAAAGACCTTCAGAGAGAGAAGTGCATGTGGGTGAGAGGTTTCGCCGACATGGAAGTCTGCGTCCTCTGGGTGCAGCTTAGACAAAAGTGCGTCGGATAAGTCTCGGTAAAGCTACTGAGGGAACGTAAGCAAAGGGCGCATGATCCTGTCACCCCCAACAGCAGCAGTACTCAGTGATTAGGTATGCACACACACGCGTACACACACATACGCACAATTACATCATCCCTCAGTCGTCCGTCAAGCGACGTCACAAACTGAAATCCTTCATTTTAAGCTCTTTTTTAACATTTTTTTTCTCCTTTTATTAGATCTGCTTATTTCCGCTGCTCTGACTCCTCGAGCGTCGTACATTTACGTTTTCCACATATCGAAAACACAAAAGCTGCGGATTGTGAGGTTTTGCTCAGGAATGTGTGTGTGTGCATTACATGTTGAAAACACCACGGTCAAATAAGGAATACATACAGGTCATTGTGAAAATGATCTACAAAAGAAATAAAAAAATAAGTTGATACAAGGCTGAGCAGTTACGGTTTAAGTGCATGTTAACCTGTGACCAATACAAAATATCGATTTTCGAAGTTATTTCCACAATGTAGTTGTGATAAATGACTTTTTCCGACCAAGCAAAGGCATCACGAGATAGAAATCAATAACTTAAACATATCAATTATCATAAATAATGACAGCATCGTTAACAAAACACACTTGATTTCACCAGAGCTTGTAGAACCGAATAAACATTAAAATAAACAGCGAGACAATAAATCGTGAAGCTGCTTCATTTTGTTTTTTCTTCTTTTTTTTAAAGTCACACCTCACTGTGCATCTTCACATACCTGTTGGCAAAAGTATTATTTCAGGGAAGAAGTGGCCGCCTCGTGTCAGAGTCCACCAGCACCGAGCTCATAGTGACGGTCTGTCCACAGAGAGAGAGGGACGAAGCCCAACAACACTTCATGGTAACTCCTTTTGTTTTCTCTACAAACTGAAGACTGAATGGCTCGTAGTTGGTGTAGATGGTCACTTGGCAGCCGCTATTGTCTTTTTTTTTGAGAACATAATAAAGGCTGGATACCTGCGAACACAGTAAAGTACCACTGGCGTATGACGAGTGCTCTGTGTTAGTTGCCTGTCCTGTTATATTTGTCTCCTTGAATCTTTTCCATTTCGCTTCCTCGGGGTGTTCGCGGAATGTGTCGGCTCTGACGGTGGCGCAAAGGGCTCCTGTCGCTCCCCCTGATGGCGGAAGCTGATCGTCCTCCTCTGCGAGGAGTTACGGAGAGAAGAGGAACTATCTCCGGTCTGGATCCCTGTGCAGAGATGGGCGACTAAAGAGGAGCGAGCGCCCGCTGGGTCAGGATGCCTTCACAAGCATGAGGAAAGATGATAATTTAGGTGATTAGTCTCTTGTCTCCCAGGGATGAGGTCTTTCAGCAATTAAGTCTTCAGGATGTTCTGTTCTGGAGAAAACTTCCATTCATCTCTCCGGGGTAATTACAGTGAAGCAGCTTTTCTGTTTATGATCATATAACCCTGTTACTGTGTGTCTGAATACTATGGGAGGGAAGTCGGGGTTCCAGTCCGTGGGGTGTTTTCGTTTTCCTGGAGATGCATTCAAGTGCCGTGTAATAGTTGCATGTTGTGTGTACCAAAAGGAAATCCATATGTGCTGGATCAGAGGAGCTCATCCGGGTTGATGTCTGGTATGGGCTGTCTCCAGTAACAGAAAGAGCTGTACTCTGGCATGACAAAGGCCTCGTTCTGCTCTTTGCTCAACAGAGGGAACACATGCTCCACCAGCTCACTAAGCCTGCCGTAGCTGTGGAGGAGAAGACCAGATCGCAGAGACAAGATGAAAGACAGGGGAGAGAGAGAGAGAAGAGAAATCAGAGTTAAATAATGAAATTGAGAACAATCATTTGTATACACGATGATGTATCGATGTGTTAGCAAACATTTAGACACCCACATCAGCATTCATGTGAAATACTGTTGTTCAGCTGACTCTCCTTTCAGCTGACTTTTCATTTCTATCAACCCTTTGGGGAAATATCTGATTCTTTAGCTGCAAAATGCTCAATGAGCTCCTCTCTAACTTTGTCTGTCTACTCTGCTGAGTTGTGTTCCTATTTTCCTTTTTTTTTTTCTTTTGGAGAAACAGCTGCCTGCTTCTGATGACATCTGTGGGAGGGAACCACAAAAGTTGCATTTCTAAGAACCAAACTAAAGAGCTGAAAGCTTTTTCAGCCTCTATAAAGCCGAGCATGATACATCTCAGTGGTTTCCTCATCACAACAACAACCATTACACATCAAATCCATCCAGCTTTGAGGAAATAGTTTCCCCCCCTCTATAAAGTCCAAGTGACTGCACACAGATCTCGCACCGATACCAGTGGTGTCAGTGTTTTATCCTCACTACTGGGAATCCAAGCAGTGAGAAAGAGAGGAAGAGTAGGTGTATGTACTTACGATGACTTGTTGCCCTTGGTCTGCTCCTGGATCAGCTCTCCTTTGGGGTTAACTGTGAAAATCCTACACACAGGAACTCCCACCTCCTTATAGGCAAACACATCCTGCGTAGAGAAATGATATTTAAAAGGTTTGATCTGTTGACATAACGCTAGTCAAAACTGGTAAAACTCACAAACTGGAACCAGAGTTTTTACTTCTAAGTTCATTATGAGGCTTGAAACACAGACTTGTATAATCATTTACGACAAGTTAAAACCATTAAATTCTTTTCTTCCTCTTACATAATAGGTTGACAAATACTCATAAGACCTTTAAATGCCATCCGAGATGAGAACACACTCAATCAATTATGTAATTGGCAGAATGAGGCTTGCATACATAATACACCCTGGTACAAAGTGACATAAGTGTGTGTTAATAACATCAACCTCAGACTTCCTTTTAGTGTTCCACCTAATGGACGTAATGGTAATATTTCTAGACTGGATGTTTTGGTGGGCAAGAGCAGGACCTGATCTTGTGATCGTGTTTTTTCTTTTTTTTTTTGTATGTTTTGGCGAGCGTTGGAGGCAGACGGAGGTTTTGATGGGGAACCCACTGCTTCATCTGGGTGTTGGTGTTTGTGCAGCTGAGGACAGGATGCTGTGCCTGGCTTGAGCTCCCTCTTCCACAGACACACAAGTCACACGGGGCCGTACTCCAGCCAGTGACCTCAGCTCAGGTTCAGCCCATTACTGATTTCATATGTTTGTGTCTGCTAATTGATAGCCAAAGTGTCATGCCGATCTTACGATGCATCATGACTCCATCGACTTCTGGAAAAACACGGCTCTACTGACGCGTAAAAAGCGATCGCCGGAGTCTAACATTTTCAAACATCCATTAACTCACATTAGTTCTATTCCCAAAGGCGGCGTGGAACGGCTGCTTGTTATGCTGGAACAGATTCTTGATGTCTGTAAGGCATTCAATCTTGAAGATCTCTGGTTTCTTCTCGATAACCTCCCTGAAGGAAACGGACAGATTGATCAGAGCCAAACACACATGCATGTCTTTACCATTACAGTACATTCTATCTTTCCTGCTGTCTCTGTATTAGATTGTATTTTACTCTTATACATTCAGTATGTAGATATTTGAGATACTGCACAGATCATTTAAACACACTGCTTTAGTGAAGGTTTCTTGATGGGAGTGGCAATGCCAGGATGTTTTAGTGTGTTTCCTGACAAGAGCATGGGCACACACATCTTTAAAGTGAATCCAAGCAAATTTCCGACGGCAGAATTTCATGATATATTAACATAGAAGAATAGATAGTATTATTGAATGGGCCACATCACTAAATTTATGTATCGTGTCATGGGTAGGCTGTACAATGTGGAAATAAAGGTTGAATTTAATTTATACGAACTGTCACAACATTACTATTTAATACTATTTATTGTACTGATGGACTGATTGGACACCCTTTATGGTATGTATGTACTGTATGTGTCTTAATAAGGCCTTTATTCTACTGTTTGAATATTTAAGCTTGAAGGTAGGAGCTGGATACAATAATGTAGCGACACCAGAAGACCACATGGCATTTATGTCCACAAGCTACAGCTCTGTCAGTGTTGAATTACTGTTATTTAATTAATCTGATTTTAACATATCTCCCTCACAATTTGTCTGATCTGCATAAGATGCAATCACATCTTGTAGTAAATGTTTCTTCAGAAACAATTAACTGAACAATCTGTAACAAAAGGCTGAACAAGAGTATATTTCTGGAAGCTGATGACAACACCTGCGACACAGTTAACACCTTTTTAAGTTAGAAATTCATGAGCTGGAGATTTCCGTATCATTAACAGCCTCTGTGTAGGCTCATCATAATGAATGAGGATATGGAGAGAGTGTGCAGGACTCTGAGTCAGAGAAACTTGGGGTTATTTAATGTGAAATTAAGTTAGCAGACAAGAGGATTTTGATTTTAAAGGAGCAAACACAGGGTGGTTAGAAAATGAAATTACAATTTGGGCATAAGGAGGATTTGATATACACATAAAATGATGATGCGTAATAAAAAATATCTGGCTTTAAAACGCAGAAAGCAGCAGCTATTTACAGAGTACGTACCTGTGGAAGGCAGAGAAGAGGCTGCTGGGAGACAGCATGAGAGGCCCCCGGGGCAGGATGATGCCTCCGTCGTTGACCCACTGCAGGTAGCCTCTTGTCATGTCTGCCATGCCGATGGCTCGGGCTGAGCAGTACAAGAACTTGTACCCGTTCCTGCCAGAGGGGAGAGCGGTGCTCATTAATGGCTGTTAGAAGACACTCTAATACCACGACCATCATTAGCAGCTACTAAGAATAGCACTTTAATTAGATCAGTGATACTGGCTGCTTTCATAATGAGCAGAAGTAATACCGATTCAATGATAATTTTACTGAGGAAGGATTTGATTTAAATATTACTGCTCATAGAGACAGAGCCCCTTTCCTCCTATGGTGTTTTAAACTTCTATTGTCTGCACGACTGAAAGCAGTAAAGACGGATCGAGGTTTAAGTTTTAAGAGTTAAACCAATGCATAATGAGAAAAAGTAGTGTGGTGTTTTTATTTGTCTTAGATAATGAGTCATCCACCTCAAAGCAGCCGATGCAAACACTGGGAGAAAACATCAACCCCACTGAGATGAGGGGGGGGATCAAACCCAGACGCTGCTAATCACGGCCCAGACACTCGTCCTTTCCTCTGTGATTAATCAGTGTTGTTTTGCACTTACTCGGCTACTGAGTGGTAAAGCTTGGCGATGCCTTGGTGGGTCCAGTCCTTCCCCAGCTGCGGCAGGATCTGCCCAAACACATCTGACCTGAAAAATGAAACAAATGCACATTAATGACATAAAAGACGGGGGGATGTCCTCATCTGACACACGACTGAAGAACAGGCGGCGAAATAGGAAGAAGCAGGAGTCAGAGAAAGCATATGCATGAATGAAAAATGTAGTAGATCAGTAGTGCGTCACATAAAGCAATATAAGTACTTTAACATTTATCATATATGAAGAACATCGTGGTCTGTTCCTGGTTAATGAGGATTACTGGCCTATAGGGGAGGCACCGTCTCAACCTTAGCTTATGATGATGTCTGCTTACAGACTGAAATGTAAATGGGCTCATTATAGCTCCCGCACTCTTCCCCCTGATACTCAAAGACAAGCCACATGTCACAGGTTTGGCCTGAAGGGTCACAGAGATAATAAGCTGTGGTCGATCTGGACCTCGTTTGATGTTGACCACCTAGGAACCGCACAACGAGGGAGCATCAGAAAGGAGGCAGGCGTCGCTTTTCTGTCAAATGAGACGAAGCCGGCTTGAGGCGAATTAAAAAGCTTAAAATAAATTGAGATGCATTTATAGCTTTAATTAATATTTGCTCTGGAAAAAGGGACTTGAACGTGTCCATGGCGATGAAGCTGATCAGAAAAAGTCTCACTCTTCATTCACCTGCTGCCTCCATCTGCAGCCACCACACTCATCATCACATAAGGAGCCTTATTTCACAGTACATATGGGCAATTTATAGACATGAGGAAATAAGTAGAGCTTCACACCCCCACGGATGCTGGCTGATGCATGAATTACTTCCTTAAATAATAATGATACAGCAGACGTATAGCCTGAGCACGTGCACGCTGCTCATGTTATATATCCTACAGGGATGCTTCAGAGCACAAAATCCCTCACACTGGTGGAAAACTGATGAGCCCTGGACATCAACAGTGATTTACTGCACAGTGCAGCACACCATCTATTTGCTGCCACACAGTTTTAGTTCAGTTTTCATGTGTGCTCTGAAGCAACAGTATGAAACTATGGCCCTGTCCCATTTTACCCACTTCTACTTGATTTTGGCCCTAGCAACCGGTTTTGCACGTTCTCATGTAGGGGTAGAGCAAAGGGGAAGTGCTTTACAGCTCTTAAAACTTCCCCTTAAATCGGAGGGAGGTCGGAGGCAGACTTCGAACGTAGTGCAAGATGAAATTACCCACAATTCTTTGCGAACTGTTGTTGTTCTGTTTCTGTTTTATTGTGGGTGGCACCAGCTTTTCAGGCGCATTATCGCCACCTTCTGTTTCTATTTCTTCGTCGTTCATTTGTCAAATGAAGGAAGATCATTACAGCTCATGCGACGGGTAACACAACAGCTGGAGCCGGCATCTTCAAACATGAATGAAAACCATGGAAACAGGTTGTGGCTCCTATAGTACGTTGGCGCTACGTGTAATGTAGGTGACCACATCGGCTATGCTAAATGGTGTCTCACTGCGTAGGATGCGGTCTCTACTTCATGGTCAAGGGGGTATCTCCCTTTGGACACCACTTGCAACCAAGTGCTAGTGTTCAGGGAAGAGGAATGGGATTGGGTTTATATGTTTATCTGTGGTATGAACAGAGGGAGGGGTCGTACGTACTTGGTGATGGTGCCGTCGATATCAGAGATAATGACTTTGTCGTCCCAGTTCCACAGGTAGATGGTTCCCTCGCAGCGGCACGTGCCCTGATACTGGGTGGTGATGCTGAACGTCACATCATTAGGTCCCTCCTTCAGCTTCAGACTGGCCTGGTGACACAAGGAGAACAGTGATGTAGGATCAAAGTCTGTTTCATTCTCCAGTGAGAATGATGAATGATTATGGCCACAGTAAAAAAATAAACATGCACAGGTCTTTGGAGCCCCCTACAGACCATGAGGAGAGGAAACGCATGCAATTCATAATTCACCAGCAGAGGGAGCCCTAAAATACAGAATAACCCTTTGAAGTACAAATCTCAATGCCAGTGTACAATCTCATATTACGAAAACTGTTTGTATTTCAAGATGATAAATTAAATGCCCTTAAAATCTAACTGTACAAATAAAGACCATAATCAAACCAGTACAGGCTGTACAGCTGTATGAGTTTAAGGAAGGGAAACTTCCCTCCTACTTACTATCTGATCAGAGGAGAGGCGTAGAGACTTCCTGTACGTGTGTGGGCTGGGGTGGTGCTGGCCGTCTCCCTGCTGCAGCCTCTCTTGACAGGACGCAGCGCTCACCTCCTTGGCATCCTCATCACTAGATGACTCTCCAGCTTTAGGCCTACGAGGAAACAGCAGCCATGGTTACACAGGACAGATTACTTCCAGACCTTTGTTATTATTTGAAACACCAGAGCAAAGCTACTGCGCATAAACACATGGTTCGTATATTGAGATTTTGAATGTAATGTAATATGTGATGTTGTGATAAAACAAGGGATTTTTTTTTTAACAATAATGTGTCAGAGTTCAGAGTTACTGATCTCACTTTGGTATCACTTACGGTAAGACCAGCTTCTCCTGAGACAGAGAAGCTCCTTCCTCTTCCAACTGAGACTCCTCCTTGGTTTCCATCTTGGTCTCCGACTGCAACGATTAAGGGAAGACACATCCCCGGGCAATTAACACAATTAAGAAAGTAATTCTAAAAACATTTTCAGTGAGTTGTCCTTAAAAAATAAAAAAATAAAATTTTTTTGGCAGCACACGTTTCGTTCTTAGTGCTTCTGCTCATTACCTGCTTGATTGTACTATCTGCTCTCTTTCGCCAGAACCACCAGCGGCCTGACTTCTTTGGCATTTTCTCCTTCACCCAGGCCTCCTCTGTAGCCTTGAACAAAACAAGACAAGGCATTTCATTATGAGCTTATTGTAATGATCCACAAACAGTGCCTGCACAGTACATAGAACAAAACCTTCCTTTACCTTTGGTAAATTCTTCTGAAATGCTTGTAGACTCAGAATCAAGGGTGCAGCTAAAGTCCAGTTATAATATCTAGGAAGAAAAATTAAGAGTCAAAGATTGACTATGTACTTATAACAACACATAGCTCTTGCAGATTTTACTTGTGAAATTAAAATGCTTACTTACCTATTTCCTATCTTAACTACCAGGTTGGGGTTATCTATAATTGCTGGATTTTCAGCAAATTCATTATAGGAGATGATGTGCTCCATGAATCTTTCTGCAAACACAGAACAGAGAGGGACATTAATTAAAGGCTGTAGATGAAAAGGTCAGTGGTGCCGAGCCATACGATCCGACTTAAAACCACAAGAATGAGATCAGAAAAGTTTTTTCCCTCCACCAGACACAGCAGGCGAGAGCTTCTCAGACACACTTCTAAGGAGCGTTTATATTTCTAATGTATTGACACAAGATCAAACAGAAGTTTGAGTTGTTCAGATATAAGAGAGAAAGTTGGGATCCGATCCTGGTAAAACAGACACGCGTTCTTGAAAGGAAATGTGGGCACAAGTATTGTTAAACTGTTAAAAACACACCAAGATAGAGAAGAGATTCCACCTACGACGCCTTGACGCCTTCTTATGTGGCAGATAAAGCACGGAAACTTTATTAGGAAGTTATACAGTTATATAACAAATGTAGCTGTACAGTACGTCTCTACTGGCTGAGGTTAAATGTTCATCTTACATAAAAGTGCACTTAAGGCTGCATCTTTTATGAGTGTCACTCTGGTGTTGTACCTTTGGATATTTCAGCGTTTTCGGTGAGGCCTCCACACAGAGAGAGGGTGACGTCAGGGAGGTCGCTGGCCGAGTCAGAAAGACACTCTGTCCCGCTGTCGGCTGCAGCGCTGCCCACCGACTGAGGAGACTGTGAGCCGGAGCGCATCTCCGAGTCCATCCAGTGCTTGGTGGCGGCCTCGGACTCACTGTGGCAACAGGAGAGAACAATACGTCATGATACTTGTCTTTGAGGCTTTCAGTGATACTTCAAAAGGAGGAACGTCTTTCCTCCATATGTTGGGTTTTAAAATAGATGATTGCTTTGTGATCCTAATTAAAAAAAGGTCAAGCAGTAATATTAATGAGGTACTTTTTTTCATATACTAACCTCTTAGGGAAATATCGTGCAGCAACATCAGGTTCAAGTACATTCAGGTCATCTAGGTAGATATCCTCTGGACCCTGATGCTGACTCCTCTTTGGGACACCTGCACCAAACAACACAAGAAATTAACACTCAATAAACAGCCTTTATCATCATAAGTGATACCCAGAGGTGCTTGATAAAGATATGTACGTGCTGATATAATTAACTGATTAAGTGTATTTATGCAAACGGAATTTATAACCCCTGATTAGATATATTTGACAAAGAGCAAATATTGTGCTATTTGTCTTAATGTAATTTGCTACCTTTATTATAGGTCTCATTGCCATGCTCCATCCGGCAGGGGGACTGCCAACGGAAATTAGCCTATTGGCTATAATTGGGTGCATTTACATTTTATCTTTTTAAAATGTTCATTAATGTACACTGTCCCTCTCGAACAAATAAAGGAAAAGAAAGAAAGAAAGAAATTTTTGATATATTGGTGTTATTTTTGTTTGCTTGTTTTGTATTCTGTATGTTTGTTTAGTGTTTTTTTGTCCTCTTATGTTTGTTTATTATTTCCTTAAGTATTTGGTTATTTAAAATTTGTATTCTCTGATTTATCTATATATATATACAGTATGTGTACTGTATATACTATAGTATATACACATACTATAGTATATGCACAGATTTACTTATAAGTAAGTAAATCTTTATTTATATAGCACCCATCGTAGTACGAGTACACAGAGTGCTTCACAGTATATAGATAAAACCATAATGCAATCAACACAAACATATATAACAATAAAACGCATAGAGGAACGTATGCACAAGGCATAGGGCAGTGCATAGATAAAATGTAATAACGATCACGTGGCACTGCAAGGCCACAGGAGGTTAACGTCTACTACAGTCAGCATAATTGTGTTTAAACATAATTATGCTGACTGTAGTAGACAAACTGAACTGTCCTACTGGGTGTTGAAATGCTACTGATGTAAAAGTGGATGTGAGGAAATTAAAAAACAAAACAAAACAAAACAAAAAAATAAATAAGGAGCTTTCATTATCTGTAAACAGGAAGGAAGTGATCCAACTTGCCTTTCTTCTTAGAGGGTGAATCGCTGGGATGGCCGATGGAAGGGGTGGAAGTCGCCACGTTGGGCGGCAGGACATCCAGCGGCTCCGTGGGGGTTACAGGACTGTCGGGCGTTACAGTGCCGGCAGAGTCGGGTTTAGACGCAAGAGGTGTCACCGGCGTTACAGTGGTCATGAGGGTGCGTGGCTCGGGCTTGACAATGGTACACAGCGACGACGCACCCCCTCCCTTTATGATCCCCGTGTCCTCCTCCATGGCCTCGGAGCTGAGGATGACGCGGAAGTGGGTGCTCTCCGACGGGGTGATGGTCACTGTTTTGAGTGGTTCTAGTTTTTCTTTCTTGGTGACCTGGATCATGAGAATGAGAGAATAAAAAATATGATTAAGATGTGTACACTTACACTGACAATGTTCTTCTGAATTGCAGCAGAGACAAGTGCTGATTACCCTGGTTGTTTCTGGAAACTCTCCCCAGGTCCACTGCATGTGGGACTCGGCTCTGAGTAGACTCTCTGAAGGTCTGACCACCAGCTCAGAGTCACTCTTTGGGGAAAACGCCTGAGACAAGCTGTGACTAAAGGGATAGATAAAACAAAAACAATCAATTAAACAATTTTAAATGTAAAAAAAATGCACTACACTTCTTGTTTCTGTTTTTGTTTTATAATAGTGTCATGTTAATTGTCTTTCTTTGTAGTTTTTATGTCTGTTGGTTTCTGTTGGATACATGTGTTTGTTGTATGTGTTTTTTCCTGTTTTATTGAATTATGTTGTTATGTCCTTGTGTTCATTTTAATGGCTTTAACACCTTGCCAGGAGGACTAGTCGGAAACTAGCCATTGGCTAACACTGGCACCTTTACATTTTATTATGTTCATTAATGGGCATTGTCCTCCTTAAATAAATAAATTAAATAAAATTAAATAAAAATAAAAATAAAAATAAAATAAAAAACACCTTTGCTGATGGCTGTAAGTTCATGTTTACACATACCTGTCATCAGCCGGCCAGTCCCCATCAGACATTGAATAACCATCCAGGTTGTGTCGGGCTGCAGGTAGTTTTGGGTCGATGTCACGCATCGTCGTCACTGAGGGCGACCTAAACACAGGCAGAAGATGTGTTATAATCCAACCCGTCTCTCAACAGAGCTCGGCTACAGCGACAGCAGCATGAACCCTTGAACTTACCTGGAGACGTGTGCTGCGGCCGCCTCCTCGTCAGAGCTCAGGTCCATCTCAAAGATTTCTTCATTTTGCCCAGTGCTGGACATAGCAGCGGTCGTAGCAGCGGGTGCGTTAGCAGCAGCAGCGATGGCGGTACCAGTAGTGACGGACATGGGCGGGGTCAGCTCCTCTCTTCGCGGGTCTCCTTTGTGCTTCTTCCTCCGTCTCTTCTTCTTTTTCGTGGTCACGGTGCTGGGAGCGGGAGGCTCGGGGGGGTCCTCGGGGTCGGCCGGGTCGTCCTCCAGATCTTTTGCTGACCGGTGCTCCACCTCTGAGATCCAGAAGAGGGGACTTCCAGTGGGGATTGGGGAGGTGGCCAGATGGGCGGGGACAATCTGCTGAGGGATAAGGTGAGAGCGCAGGAACGTGAGGCTTAGGAGGCGTTTAAGTAAGTGCAAACCAAAGCAGCATTACTCGGTGTAGTGACTCAAGTCTATTAGAGCAGGGTGGCTGAGCCGGCAAAATAAGACCTTGGAAAGCTTGAGCAACAGGTCAGCAGTCAAACGTAGACACAGAAAACAACAGAGCGATTACTTCCTCATTACCCTACACTTGTTCCTCAAGAACGCTGCAACCGCAAAGACTGTTGTTGAGGCAACAATGTCAAGAGACCTGTCTTTCTGATGTGCAGAGGAAAGGCCAAATCTGTGTTGACACTGTGTGTATTGGATTTTGCCCAATTAAATCATCTTCAAATTACTGACTGGGTGCGATCACTAGAATAAAAATGACATCAGAAACCTGCTGTTGATGTATACTACCGTAATAATATTTTCTTTAACTTTAAATACTATGCTTCACAATGTACAAAAAAAAAAAATCCAAATTAATATTTGTGTTCTTGCCTGTAGTGGTAAATTAGGTAAGTGTGGGCTTCCAGGGCTCCAGACTGGCCCTAAATGGAAACATTTTGCTCCTAAGTCAGTATTTCATCTACTTGCATATGTGCAACCAACAAATTCACTGTTTGGTTTTTTTTCCAAACACTAGTGAAACATGGAAAGGGGCGGCTCAAAGAATCTGTAATCCATTATTACAGGTGTCAGGCCAATGTGTGTGAGGATCATGAATGAAAAGGAAATGTGAATATTTGCTTTGCAAGTCAATTAACGGTGTGTGTGCTCCTAAATTTTATGCTTGCGCTCCTTAAATTTTTAAGTGAGGTGACACTGTGCTCCTAGTGAAAGGAGGTGTTGGTCTGGAGCCCTGGCTTCATTCATCTGTGTGTTAGAGAGATAACGTACATTCTGCTGTTCAGATTCCTGGACAAAGAAGGCCTCTCCATTGTCACCGAGCTTCATGTGCAGTTCGACGGGCTCTCCATTCACCTCGATATCAATCTGGAAAAATTTGGGGGAGAAAAGTGTTAAAAATGACAAACACAGTAATTGTGAAGTATGTATGTTTTATGAGAAAATGCAAACCAAAAAAATAGCACACTGAAGATGGTATTTACCAGACATCTAATTAGCGTGAACGCATCTGTCTCTGCGAGTCTAATTTTGCACTTTTAATTGGTGGAAAAACAAAATGCATCCTGTTTTATAACACTTCCAGCATTTTGTCAGGTCACATAGAAGACCTTAAGCTGCTTCAGAGCCACATCTTTCCTAAAGGCTTTACAGAACCTAATAAGCCAATGGGTCCTGTGGGCATGCATTTTGTTCAGCCTGCCAATAGAACGGGGCCATTCATGTTGGCCAGGAAAACCCCCAGTGGACCCGAGGCCATTCAGAAACTTGACACCGCAAAAGCAAAAACCAGGTCACGTCTGGCAGAGACAACAAAGGAGATAGACTTTGACTCAGAAGAGCTCTGCTCAGTCCGACAAACCTGAAACCAAATCATCAATATTCATTGTCAACCCATGGCCACCGCTCTAATCTCAGCAGCCTCGAGATCTAATTCCACCTCCTCTGGGTTTCTAAGGGAAATATACAGTGTGGCGAGTGACCGATGTGGATTTCAATGCCCAATTAATAACCAGACAAAGTGAATGAGGGTCCTCTTGAACCTTTCACAGTCGGTGACAGGTCACATTCACTGCAGTGGCTTTGCCAACACGATGCTGGATTGCTAGAAGGCAATGAATGCTGTCAAAGGCCTGAAACTGGGGCTTAATATTGGGCTACTTCCATCTGACAGCACTGGCCAGAGTGACTTGGCCTCATATTTAAATAGATGCAAACAAAGAACAAAATATGGAAGGAAAGAAGAAGTATAAAGTGCAAAGCTGAGTTTAGCTTTCTTGAATGATTTAAACTCTAAAACTACTTTGAAAACATTTCTGGTTGCTGACCAAAGAGACTGGTGCACACGCCATCAACAGCCAGACTTTAATTAGTATTTGGCCGGCGACTACGGTCAAACTCTAACTCTGAATATTTGAAAGTATCTGCATGGCATAAACAAATACCACAGCATTTGTTTGGTCCAGTAAATGCTAAATTCATATCTGTATATTTAGCCGCAGCCCTCGGGGAGCTGATAGGTGATCTCAGGGACACATGCACAACTGTTTGTTACACAACAGCCCTTATTGAGGCCTCTTTTCTTCATGCGTCCTCCTCCTCCTCCTCCTCCTCCCCCTCCCACATATTCAAGTTGTAGAGCTGTTGCCATAGGAACCACTCATTCATTCCTCCCCTCAAAAACCCATCAGCATTCTGGGTAGGTGGTGAGACGGCGTCAATCCCCCGCAAATCATCATCCACTCTGGTTCACAGGCAAGTAAATAAGCTTTCCTTAAGTCAGAGCACGGCTTCAGCGCTCCAAGAATAGAAGTCGTGGACGAGTTCACAACTCGGAGGGATGAGAGGGTGAGAAAGAAAACACTTTCACTGATGTATGACGTCTCCAATTTTATACATTAATTACAAACTGAGCACCGAGGAATATTCTGATTTCTGAATATTCTTTATTCAATTCAATTCAATTCAATTCATCACTTTCAATTTCAGACACAGAGGCGGTCCATAGAACGATAAAAACACACAAAAAGAAAAAAAAGAGACAGATATTCAAAATATAAAATATTTACATATAAGCTAGAATGCCAATGCCTTGAGGTGAACCTAACCGTACCCAGGGCAGACTGAGATATTCTACACATACCACTGAACGTGAGATTCCTGAGTACAGCAATATTAAAGTAATATTAAATATTATATTATAATATTGAAGTCAATACCACTTTTAAAAAAAGGTTGTGTCAACTTACGCCAGTGCGTCATCATTTTCCATCAGCAGACCCTCTATTTAAAAACCATATCATTCAGCTCTATGTCTAATTAATTACGCGCTCCTATTAAAGGCTTCACATGTTCTCCTTTCTCATCAATTAACCCCAAGCAAAGGTGTTATAAAAATACGGTTTTCTCAAGTGAGAGGTCAGCACTAAAAATAGCAGCATTGTTCTAGTGTTCGACTATGATTAAGTGGCTCTTACTCCCAGGAAGGAATGTATAGTAAGAGCTACTATCAGCGGGTGGAGAAAAGCCAAGAACACCCCGTCTGTGATCTGCAACCACAACCTGAGAACGTGTTGATTGATTCTGAACATCTGCTTGAAATATTATTGAAATCATAATATCCAAAGCAGGAGCTGACATTTATTTATAAAAAAGGGTAAAATGTGTCACAACATATCATTATAAAGGAGGCGAAGAAGCAGTGTGGTGCCACGGAGAGATGCCCTTGGGCTACGAATCAAATTCTCCAAAATGTAAGGGAACATGTTCTTCTGGTAGAGACCGCAGAATAAAAAGCACATCATCATCATTTTACATCAAATGAAAATGAAATGCAGAAACTACCATTGCCATAAAATTGTGACCCATAACAGTCAAACTTCTTTTTTTTTGCAGCCTTATGCGTCGGTGATGTTATGAACTCTGGCTGAAGCCAACGCATTTGAAGATGGGTGACTTCACAGGTTGATGGGAGAGGTTATATTCACCCACAGATGTTTTTATTGTTAGTAATTTGAAAGAAATCATGCTTGAAGTTAGGCCTGGTCTCTCTTTAAAGAGAAACAAAGTCTCTCTAACCTTGATTAAACTTTTATATGGCCTTACATATCCTTACATCTCGGTAGTAACAAACCAGCAGGCTTGATGCGAGTGCTATCACCCATTTTAATATAATATTACACTACCAGGCTGCTAACTGTGCAGCATCACTCTGACAGACTGTTTGTAGTTCCTGGTCGCTTTGTTCAACATGTATCTATCATCCACATTCAATTTTTTGAAAGGAGGACTAAATTGGCTTCATGCATGAGCCACATTTCTGTATGAATGTTGGTCCTGAAGATTTATTATACTGTACTGTGTGTGAATTCAAAATATTTATTAAATGTGCCCTGTTTGAAGAATGGGACTCGCTTCTTCAAAGATTAAACACACGTTGTGTATGAAGTGCGCTCCTGATGCTTCTCAACAGAGAGTTTGAATAATGTCAAGGAAGAAGATTTTTCTTTTATTTTCTGTCGGTATTAATTACAAGTAATTTGGCAGAGACCATCTAGTTTCATTTCAAAAGGAAATGATTTCGGGGCAGGGAAAATAAGTTATCTACATCCTGCTCCTTTCCAGGCCTGGAATGTTTACATTGTAATCTCATCTTGTCAGTAATGTACGAATTGAAAATGTCCATGCCTGGAAGTGGAAAATGAAATGTAAATGAAAGATTAAAACAAATAACTTACTATTTTCTCTTTGGAGCGGAGGACGCCCAGCTTTCCAAAGCGCACATGAAACGGTGAGCACTGGTAGGAGCCATCTCTCTGGCGGACGACCACGACATCGATGCAGCCCGACAACGTGGCCTGATTGATGCCCTTATACAGTTCTTTGACGGTCACCAGCACCTGACCTGCCAGCTGGCCCACGTAGTTCATGGTGTCCGCCTGGAGGAGGAGGAGGGGGGAAAGAGAGACAAAATAACAGCAGAGTTAAACGACAGACTCACACACTGTTCAGCAAAGTGTCCAGAGGAGGAGACAGTTTCTGGCCCACAAAAGACATACAGTTTTGAGTTTTCCTCTTGATTTCACTTCATTTCTTTTGGACTCTTTTCGTCCAAACCGTCCCCCGGTCCACCCATCGCTGTCTTTTCTTTTAAGCGTCTTCTGTCTGTCGGACAGTCTGGCCCGGCCCTCGTTTTGTCTTTTATTTTCGTCCCTCGGTCCCCTCGCTGCCTGTTTGGCTGCCCTGCGGTGTCTGTTATCTCCTGACCTGCATACAGACTGCAAGAGTGCCACTGTTACCCTGTCACTGGCCGCTGTCCCACATGAGCAACATCAGAGAGGAGGGGGTGCGGGGTGGGTGGGGGGGGCTGACAGCTGGGGCTGAAACAATGAGAAGAGACAACCTCACACATAGTTCCCACCGCCCTGCTGACATGAAGGCAGCTGACTTCCTGTTTACATTTGTAACCCCTCCGCTATGTACATCAGATAAACCCGATCAAGCCAAAGTTTGGTGGTGGCTATATTTATATGGACTTGGATTAACTCTGCACATTTTCCTCTGAGCACTTTTTTTTTTTTATAACTTGGGACAAGCGGTTTGTGAGACTGTTAAGTCTTTTACAAGCAATCTGTCATAGCTGCTAAATCAGAACAGACATAAAACACACGGCCAAAGCCATAACCATGCAAACTCTCCAGCCTTCATGTGGCCTCACTGCAAGTTCAGTAACTTCAACAGTCATTCCTGCACTGTGACACCGAGCACGTGTAACTATTAACTTAGTCAACATGATTGAAGTTTGTAGACCGACGACCTGTGTACTCAACCCTCGCGCTCCAGGCCCCACAACCACAACCACACCCCTAAGGATAAGCAATACAGCTAATGAACGTATGGATGGGTTCTAGTTTGCTTGGGTCAGGGTCTAGTTTAGTGGGGCTTGTAAACACACTCCCCTGTTGATTTCATTGGGTTTATGTAACCTGAAATGCTTCTATCTCACACTGACCTTTTGTTCAGAGTCGAGCCCTGAGAGGTGGGTGTTTGGGGTCGGGCACAGAGAACGGGGGCATTTGTGTAAATGTGGCATTTGGGGATGCGGGAAAACACTGTCATGATATTTTTACCCAAGGATTGGGTTCATGAAAAGATAATAATAAAATTGTGTGTGCTGCTGGTAAACTCAGAATAATTCTCACCGATGAGCAAACATGGAAACTCAACAACCATCACAGTAAACTGATTGTTCAAGAGGGGTGGAGAGGGGTTTAGATAATTTGATATGAGGCCTTGTGTCAACAACAAGAAGCTCCCAATTCTTTCCGGGAACTGAGCCTCACTGAACTGGTACACAAGGAGGACCGAGGAATAACAGCTACGCCTGACAGGAGACACAACTTCTGCCTTCAGGATTTTACAGGGCAGTGACACCTCTGCTAACACCTGAAGGGTAGAGGAGCTGGTTCCCAGAGTTTATACATTTCACTACTGTTTGTATTATTCAAATGAAGAATAGGAGAGGAGGCTTTCATTCAAACCAAACTGAAAACTCAGAATAAAAGATCAACATTTTGAATACTGGGGAAAATGTTTGCTGCCACACCAAGACTGTGCATGTGAGAAAACATTTTCTTAAAAGACGACTCTGTAAAGTGAGTTTTTCATAAAAAAGGGTGATAGTGCACACAAAGCAACTCAAGGACCAACCAAGTAGAAGTAAACCATAGTAAGCAGCTAAGGCCACTGAATACAAACAACAACAACAAAAAACAGCCAAAACCAACACAACAAAGCCACAAAACCAATTCACTGGACTACTGGCAGGTGCAAAACATGCCTAGGTGTCATTTTTTGTTGGTCAATTCTCTATTGATATATACTGTATTTTTCTGTACTCCTAGATATTGAAAGTGGTTTCAAGAAAATTACGCACTGAATAAATACAAAAGCGTTATGCAACTTTCACTTTTATTTTGACACCTTACGCACCTTACAACGCACCTGAGAGCTACTGTACATTCCTATCTCCTGGTCTGGCATACAGCTAACACAAATAGCAAAGACACAGTGAGAAGTCAGTTAACATACTGTTAACATAAGAATAAGGCTCTAAAAATCGCTATAAAAAGGGTATGATATAATTGTAAATATTCTATAACAAAAACAGCAGACACCTTTTCAAAAGAGCCGTCTGGACCGGCGCCAGTAGGCAGTTATCTGTAACACAGTCACATGTGGTGACTAACATGCTTTACCTGCTGCAAACCATTGTTTTGCTTTGTTTTCCCATTCATTAATGTCAGCTCTGTGGCTGCAGTCCAGACAAGAGACACAATAACAGACTCAAAACTACAACTGACAGGATAAGCTTGGTATTTTGTAAATAAGATAAGAGAGGATTTGCTGATTGGACGACATGTGATGCAGGCTTCTTAACCCAGCCTTAATATATTACACCATTACAAATATAATTGTTAGTATTTTGTTGTACTGTCAGGGGTGTCAAACATGTGGCCCGTGGGCCAAAACCAGCCCACCCGAGGGTCCAATCCGCAGGATGAAAGTGTGAAAACTATATAGAAGACGGAAGAGACATAATATTGTTGCATGTATTTTTCTTAAGAAATAATGTAGCTACTTGTACTTCTGTGCACTAAAACAAAATGAGAATATTAGAGTTCTCATTATTCATTGGTTATGTTATTATTTTACTGGTCTGGGCCACTTGAGATCAAATTGCACTGTGGCCCCTGAACTAAAATGAGTTTGACAACCCTGGTCTAAGTTATCATTAAAAAAACTTGATCTGTCTTGAACGTAGCTCTAAAAACGGCTGCCTTCCTTCTGGTTCACTGTGGTCAGGTACCAAGCCACTGTGCTTGGCTACAATAATCACCCTATAGGCCTATAGCAACCAGGCAAACAAAACAAGTGTGTTTCCCCTCCAGCTCAAGTTGTGTCTGAATAAGAGACCTGTCACTGTGACTCACCAGGGACCAAGACGACCTCAGAGACGAGGCCTCATCCTGCTCACTGCTAGTATCTGTTGTGTCCTCTGTGTTGCTTCCCAGCAGCTCGCTGTCACCCCAAGATCTCCGTCTCTTCATCCCTGCTAGTGGAGGACCAGCTTCCACTTTAACCAGCTCCATTGGGACCGGTGCTTTCCCTCCTGACACCATGATTGTAGTAATGACTCACTGCCATCCTGAATCCAATCTCAAATAGGGCCCAGCTAATCACCTTGGAGTGACCCTCCCAGGGGTAAATACCAATACGCAGCTATCGCACGCCAGTGCAAATTACGCAACGCTGTCATAAACTTTGTCATCCTTTTACCAAGCTATTCTTTTTCAGGATATGCACCTCTGTTCCTCCAGTCAGCTGACGGGACACAAAGGGTTCAGCCAATGGGATGGCCTCTTTAAGGTGGCGGTATATGACTGATAAGGGGACAAGCTAATTCCTGTGAACGGCGATGCAGTGTTTTTCCCCCTGATAAGAGCACACACACGCTCAGGGAAAAGACCAAGCAGTACTCTGCAGCGTGACGTCGCACAGCCAGTCACATGTCCGGTACAATCGTTGTTGTGTGTGTGTGCTTGTTATTGTGCATGAGTAATCAAGGAGGAGGCATTGATTGGCTGACGATAACCAATGGGGATTGTCAGTGAGTGTAATGAGTGGACCTAAACATGTAATAACCTTGAACTTTTTTGGACATCCTGTTCATGTGATTGTGAAAACAAACAGGTGAAAGTCCTGTAAACACTGAAGGAAGGTATAATCTCTTCTGGGATGATGATCCATTAAATATCACTACTGCTTTCTAAGGATGTTTCTCTCTGTTTCAACCTCCACCTGTCTGGTCTATCTCCTGTGTGAAGTGAATGCCACAGAAAAACATGATACATGCACGAGGCTCCTCCAAAAAGGCCTCGTCCCTATGTTCCCATCTGCTAAGCCTTTTGTAAACACACCACCAAAGGAAACACACTCAGATGAGGGCTGTGTTAGGGTCTGTTCTCTGTTGAAGAATTTGACAAGACAAGAGAGCCATGCAAACTATTTCCTTCAAGAAGTGAATGGAGAAAGAGTTAAGAAAAACATTTACATGACTTTCACTGAGTCACCAAGCATTTGCCAGACTGAAACACCATTAAGTCCCTGCCTTTACTGTATCATTAAGTATTACAAGACCAGGCATGTGTATGGTCATACCTACTAATTATTGTCTACGCCTGGAAATATCACGTGCACTTTGCTTTGACTGGAAGACAAAAGAGTGGCGTCCTGTGACTGAGCTGGCCAACCAGACGACACACGGTTCATGTTACACTCTCTCAAGTATTAGGTTACACCACACTGCACTGAAACTAGCCTATATGATGCGTCTAAGGTAAAACCATGACAACAACAACCCCAAACAGGTAGTCTAGGGGGGGTTGGATTTCATTTTTACACCAACTGCAGAGCAAGAAACAAAAACACAGCTTCTTATATAGAAATACTGAAGTCAACTGAACAATTACTTGGCTTGTTTTTAGCTCTGTGCCAAAAATCCCTGCTGCTGTGAATTTGGTGATACAAAAGAGGGGAATGGTTAACTAATTCACCGTGGAAGGACTGAGGCTATGCTCTGTAAAGAAGAAGAAGCCATGAGCACTGTAAAGTGTTTGTTCCTTTTGATTAAGTAACAGAACAACAAATCCTTTATTTGCCCAGTGTTTCTTAGCGTCAGTATGTGTTGAAAAGAGAACTTTGGACAAATGTTTCTGATATTGGGCTGAGTGAAATCTTCCTCTCTGAGATTTAATTCAGATCCCCTGTGTAAAAACAAGTCAAATTGATACTGATGTAGTGGGTTTGTAAGTCTGACAGTATACACAATGGTAAGTTATTAGTTGCACCGCATAGAAACCATGCAATGTATCAACATTTCATGAAAAAATATTGTTAAATCCTGATTAAAGCCATTTCAGATAGCCTATTGATTTCATTTGATGATTAACAGACCAACTAGTAACTTTCAGATTAAGATAGGGTATAGGTCGCATGTGTACGGGTTCTTCTTCGACAGGATTGCCAGGATTTGACACTTTCCTTCAGCATTTTTGGGTTTTAGACTATGAGCCAAATAAAACCAGTCACTGAAATGAGGTACTTTGGGCTCTTTTCACTCTCTGACATTAAAGTTAGTCACTTTGTCTGTAACACTGTACAGTGGAACAACTTCACAAACTACCGCCTCTAAAAATGATCTGAAATAATTTCCCTGCTTTAAGGCAGCATTAGTTTTGTCCTGCAAACCACACAAACTGCGACGTGTACATGAGTTTCAATGCATTCCTCTGTGAGGTGTCATAATATAGCCAGTTCAAACTATGTGAGTCCTGAGGTTACCATCATCTACACTAGATATAATATTTACTTGACAGCGTGGGACTCATCTCTCATTACTCATTTACATTATATACATACGTTTTTATCCCATGAATAACAAAGGTTTTGGTGAAATGTTTTCAAACAAACCTGCCTTCAAGCCAACCCACACTACCCAGCTACCCACTAGCTTCAGGCATAACTTACTGCACAAATGTAACGTTAGCTGTAGCTATTCCAGCTAAATATGCTAATTTCAGAGATTAAAGCTGACACACACACAGCGCTTGATTAAAAAAAAGTCACCATCTCACAGTGAGTGCTCAGACGATTTAGTGAAGGCTCAAGGCGATATTGCGGAAATAAACAAACAGAAACCAAAAGATGATGTAGAAAGATGTACAATAAAAGTATGTATACTAAGTTAAAGCTTTTTCATGTCTAATGGTTAAAGCGATAAACAAGTCGGCGTACAGAACACAGCAGACGTCCAGATAAATGAATGGAGTCGGGGCTCCGTTAGCCGTTAGTTCACCCTCGGCTAGCTCCAGTGTTGTCGTTGGGTTTGTGTAACCGTTAATAGCAAACGGCCAAACGGTAACGGGCGAGAGTCTCCTGCTACTAACGCCGAGTCGCCGGTTTCAATGAAAATGATGTGGATACGTTCATTTGTTGAATGGTGAATGAATTTCCATCCCACAGTCACTAACATGTCTGAGTGAAATTAATCCACCGTGGCTAAAAAAGATGTTAGCCTGCTTAGAGGCTAGCTAACGTTAGCTGACGGCATAATCATAGAAAACGCACGATCACAGGCAGCAGCTGCTGACAATGACATCAGCCCGTTGCTAAGCATTTACCTTTCAGTTACTTCAGCGGGATGCAGCCGGTGAAGGACGCTGCGGTGTCTTGTTTTGTTTTCCTTCAGTGAGTCCCCATGTCTGTGTGCCCGTGAAACTCCTCCTGTGAAGCCTCCCCTCGACGTGTCCGTGGCTGGACCACCGTGGCTGACTGGTGCGGCTGGGAAACAGCGAGCTCAAGTTGATGGGACAGGAAGCCGCACAGAGGCGGCGCACTCGCACAGCTGGTGAGCCAGGAGGGTGAGGCAAGGGTTAAGATAAATCACTCTGACTACTTATTAACACGCAACAGAGGAACTCAAGACACCTTAAACAAACCAAAGAATGTAAATACATCTTTTAATTTCAACAGCTTTTGTCTTGTTCTTTATTTTTCTTTCATCTCAGAATAATGCATCTTTGTTGTTGATCACAATATATGTCCTACTAGCTACCACCACTTGTGGTCTCAGAAAGTAAACAGAGCATGTTTTTGAGACTTCCCATATGGTATCGAGTAGCTTTTGTTTTAGAAAAACCCAGAAAATCAATGAGGCTGTACAGTACGTGATCAGATATGGCAGTAACCTTGATGAACTTTATATAACCTGTTTACTGATAACTGAGTCAAAGGCAGTATTGATTCTGACTGATGCAATGCTTCAAAGGCCAGAGTGTTGTTTTGACCAGAACATGAGGCCTATATATGGGGTTCCCACTGACCCAAAAAGCACACAAACAGTGACCAGAATTGCCTATCCTCAAATTTAGAGGAATGAATTAACAATCAACAACCAGTACCATATTCATCTTTATTCATAAACTTCTAGTAGTGTGTTTTAAAAGTTAACCAGTGAAATTCCACATTGGTGCTGGTTCAACTGTGGGGTGCCACTCAAGGGTTAATGTCCTGTTTTGAGGTCAGAGAACAAAGGTCATGTCCTTTTTTTTTTTTTTTTAAGTGCGGCCTACTACTACTACCATATCACAAAGAAAGTGGATTGTTTCCCACATCTTAAATTATACTGGTAAATCTTTGCTTTTATGTGAAAAATGTTTGTTCTACCCATAAATCAGGTGTCTGCATGAAACCTGTCACATGATTCACGCTCTGTGAACAGGTTTATTTGTGTTTTTGAAGGTTTATGGCTTGGAATAATTTCATTATGGGCAACAATAAAGGCTACCAGTAACTTTTAAAGTGGAAAGTTTTCTTTCCTGTTACTCATTGCGTGTTTTGACATTGTAAGTTAATGAGCAGACTTTTAAATATAAATTTGACAACTTTAACCATTAATTTGTTTGTGTTGACTCTCTTGCACTACGTCACATGCTTTAGTGATGATTGGCACTTCAAGCAGTGAAGAAGGTATGCCAAGTATGTTTAGGAAATAGATTATGTGAACTGTAGTAGCTGTATTCTCTCTTGAAGAAAAAAAAGTGACCTCATTTCCTGTTGCTCGGTTGTAGTACGCCTGAGTGAGGGTGCTTCCCCTGTTTGGGGCCAAGAACCCAGTTTGGGAACTGAAATCAGGCACAACAGGTGTTTTCTAATATCACCATTAATCCTCCACACACGTGAGCTTTTTGCAAATCAAATTATTGAACTTTAATGAAGGCTTCTCTTCTTGTTTATGAGAGATGATGTCATGACAAAGGGAAATCTCTCGAAAGCAGGTGCAGCTTTATTACCATAGAGAGTCCGGCCTCCAAGAGAAACAGACTCACGTTTAACTTGTTCATTGGTTACACAGCCTCAAACCAAATCCTGCTGCGCAGTGTGTTTGGTTTCCTTCTGTCACATCCGACTTACAACACACCACACCCCCCAACCCCCGACACTTACAACACATCCTTCTAAACGTATGACATATGTTTAGTTCTACTGAAGCACGTCAAAAAGAAATGTCAACAATGTTTGTATCTCTTTACAACACCTTGAATGAACCAGTTTCAACTGTCACATGTGTGTGTGTGTTGTCATACTCGCACAAAGCTACATGTCATCAGGGCTAACCGGCTCCACCTATCCTACAAACTGTTGCAATGACTGACTCTTGCATGATGCAAACAGCACGTCAGAGGCACATAACATACATGCACACAGTTGACAGAGCTCAAACCATTGGAAAACATCACATAGCCAGTGTCACATTTTTCCAATGTTTTACAACACAAAGCAAATAGCTGGTAAGAAGTTCATGGCATCCTTTTTTTCCTTTATTTACTTTTTTTTGTCACAGTACATAATCCTTAGGATGACATGGTTTGAGGGGGTTAAAAGTTTCTCATGTTATCCTGTAATATTATAAGAAAACAGAACTTTACCCCTGTTGGTATTGATACTGTTTTTAAGAAAAAAGCTTGATGACAAGTCAACCATCTCCCTTACATCACATTAACTGCTGATAGTGGCCAGATGTGACAGAAGACTTGTTGAGCAACTACAAGCACACAATTATCCTCTCTCTGTATCTCATTCATCCTTTGCTTCCCTGACGAGCAATGCCCCAAAGCTCTTTAGCCCAGCACACGAAAGAAGCAGGAGAAAGCAGCTGTTTTCATCATTTATTTTTATACTGCTTTGGGTGCACCAGCATGTGCCGGGGTAAAATGCTTTGGAGATAGCCCAGTCATTCATCTTTTCTTCCTTTCATCACACTGGACCGTCCTCTAGTCTTTCTTCTCCTCCTTGTGCTCATCTTCCTCCGGGTTGTAGACGCTGACGGTGAACTCGCCGGCCTCTGTGCCGTACTTGTTCTTGACCACGAGGGCGTATTTGCCAGAGTCAGCGGTGGTGACAGCAGCAATTGTGATGCTGGCGAACTTTCCATGCTCGAACTTGAGCTTGTAGCGGTCGTCGGACGTTAGCTCCCTTTCGTTCTTTGTCCAGGACACCTCGGGTGTAGGCTCACCCCAGACGTTTCCAGTCAGGTTCAGGGACTAAAAGAGAAGAAAAGGATCGTGGGGGTTTCATACAAAACAAAGTTAATGAGAATTACCTAAAAGTAGAAGGTGGGACAGAGAATTTAACACGTTTCAACACAGTGAATATCTCAGTTATTTACCTTGCCCTCTTGGATTGCAACAACATCTGGTAAACCTCCAACAACGCGAGCGCGGTCTAAACAAGAAATACAAGAGTGAGCCGAGAGGTGCATGCCAGACATTAGTCAGTCAACCTGTGTAACCACTGTTTGTGCAGTAATATTCACCTGACTCTCACTTTCAAACTCATGAACCCTCCATCATAAAACATGCTATAGTGTCTATAACCTTACTGTGTACTGTGGATTTATGTTTTCTTTTGTTCAGTCCAAAACTGTGGACATTTAATCTCTAGCAAAGCCCATTTTCATAAAGCTCATGTGTTTCTATTCCACTGAGGCAAAGTAAAAAATCCTATTGAAACTGAAGCAGCCTCTTAATCATCACGTCATTTCATGGAGCGATGTCTCCTGGGAGAAACCAGGGAATAAATAATCACTTACTTCTCTCTGCAATTGCTGCAGCCCTACGGAAGGAAGGAGACGTACATTGTCAGAAGCTTCTTAAAATGGTATCACAGGCAGACAATTTAGGACGTTATTATCAGTAATACAATGCCAGGAAATTTATTTTCAGTGCTCGCAAAGTACATTGAGTCCATTTTAAGTTTGTGATGACTGTGACTGTTATTGTTTATCTGTGTAAACATCCTCTCTAGAGACAGAAATACAATATTACACAGCAGAGGGGGCGAGTCGGACGAGTTTGTTTACTTACTTCAGCCTCTGGAATTCTTCAAATGCCTCCTCCCATACTGCATCGGAAACAAATCAAGTTATTGTTATGTAATTATGTAGGCAAAAAACATTACATTTTCTTAACTTTTAAACTTTTACTCACCCTGGCCACTCAGATCAAAGGCTCTCTTTACGCCGTCCTTGCCGTCAAAGATGTCCATGGCATATTTGCCTTTGTCCTTCTCAGTGGGCTCATTGATCTTAAGCCAGAGCTGCTCTCCTGTGACTCCAGCCTTAACTCTCTCTGAGGCAGCAATCTTAGCATCTCTGATGTGGAAATGAAGAACACAGAGATCAGGTAATGCATGTAATGAACTTAACGTACACAGTGATGTGATCAAGCACACTAAAAAGCGAAATTCGAGAGGACTGTTGTTGTGTATTGTCCTTGAATCAAGTGAAATACAACAAATATACTGTATTAGAGCATCATTACTGGAAACTTTTCTTATCTTAAGATAAAAAATGTGGTAAAAGCTGTTTTCAACAAAAGAGTCAAACTGGTTTTTATTAGTGCATGAGGATGGAATAAAGTTGTTTACATACTTGTGGAGCCAACCAACACGCAGATCCTCATTGTAATATGTAACCGTGGAGTAGAGGATGATGCCGTGTTCAGTACTGGTGACTTTTACCTCACTGGAGGAGTTGGCTAAGAGGAAAAAGGATAAAATACATTTAGTTTACACATTCCTGCTGCCTACCAGCAGCTGTGTATACAATGTATCTATTTATGTCCCATGGAAACTGACACAATAGAGTAATGTTGCAAAATAAAAATATACTTCCATTTCCTGCTATTAACAGTTCATGCGAGGAAAACTACTGTACACTGGCACATTCTGCTGCCTTCTGTGGTTTTCTTATGAGTGCTCCATGTGTGGTCCTTCATTATTGCTGGGTAATTTGTGTTTAATGACTCACCAATAACTCTGAACAGCTCATTCATTACAGCTTGGTATCCTGGGGAAGATTGAAATCAGCTGTTAATGTCCCTTTTCTTTTTGCCAGATTGTCTTGTCACTTTTCATTAATCGAAAATTAAGACTTTACCTGCATCTGTCAGATTGAAGGTGCTCTTATCTTTGCCTCTCTCGTCCTTCAGGAAGACCTCGTAAATGCCTGCATCGCTCTTGGAAATCTACATTTTGAATTGAAAGCAAATTTAGTACATTCGAGACAGCGATGAACCCCCTTTTACCTCAAACAGAGAAGAATGCAGAATTATGGTTGGGACAGATAGAAGGACAGAGAGAAAGCCAGACAGGGACCAACTAAACCGAAAAGGCAAGCTTTTCTGCCGCCCGGATGCTGCAGGCGTTAAAGGGAAAACATGAATATGGTAAGATGACGAGGACACATGGAGAAATTATAGGCGTCAACTTATGGCAGCAAAGATTATGTCCACACTTTGGGTCTTGGCGGTGGGGGAACTTCGTCTGCAGGTGCCTTTTTTCCTTCTTTGCGTTTTTCTTGCTTAATTATCCACTGTGAATTAGACAAATAAGCCAGTTAATGCAAGTGCGGATGACAGAAGCGGCGATGAACAGAACACCTCTCCTGAGCTCATGCGATGACACCAAACCTCTCTTGATGAGTTATGGTTACAATGCAATGGTACTCGTGAAACATCAATATAACTTCACTGGCACTGACTGTCAGGAAAGACTGATATCCTTAAAAAGGGATTTCCAGCTTTGAAGTGTTTCAGTGAATTAGCCAGAGAAGCTAAATTGAATAGTTAGAAATGAAATGAATGAATTAACCACACAGATAAACCATACACTGCATTTACAGTCTATGGTCATAAATGATGAAAGATTTCAAGGCTTTAAAAATACAGACCAGTGTGTCTATTCAGAGTCCCACGGACAACATGTTGATGTGCTGACTCCAGCAGCACTTCAGCAGGACTCAGGGACGTGAATATTTTTTAAAGTGTTTCATCATTTATGAATCTGTGTGTCAGAGAGGGATGGTTGGCAGTGTCCAATCTAGTCTACGTCTGAGATGGAAGCGTAGCTGCACCAGAAGCATGGTTTCTAGCTCTTTTAAAACATAAGCCCACAACCCCTCACAAAGTATGACCTCCGTCTATTGGGCTGACCTTTCCAATATTAAAGGTCATGTCACCGTCCTTCTTCTCAATTTTCTGAGCATCCTCATCGTCCTCTCGAATCTCAATGCTGTCCTTAGACCAGGTGATCTCAGTCTCTGCTTTGATGTTTCCTAACTATTGGGTGAAAGAAAAGAGATGATAACAAGTCATCTCAACACTTATGAAGCTCCTACCTTAAAAAAAACAAAAACCATCAACACCAGTGAAGATATTTGCAGCTACTTTTCTTACCTTGCATTTCAACAGCACATCACACTCGGGAGTAACAGCAAAGTCAAGGTACTCAACAAAGTGAGGACCTATGGATAGTCAATGGGAAATAATTAGGGAACTACATGTAGAGTGTGTAATTAGTTTTAGACGTACATAATGCAGATCTCTTACCTTGTTTCCTGACCCATTCTGCCCTCTCAAATTCAGATTTCTTTTGAAGCTCTCTGAATTCTGGACAATGGCGAAGAAAAATGTAAAGGTTAAAACCATGAAGTCAGAGAAACACATTTTCTTTTCATAACTGAACAATGCATCAAAAACCATCTGCAACAAGAATAAAGAAGACTTGACAGTGAGGAAAAGGTTGTCTTCTGCTGCCCCTCAATGGACATATACCTCAACTGCAGTACTGTGTTCACAGTTCACATCAGTATTCTGACTCTGAGTCTCTAAGCACAGCATCAACATGGAGGTAATGAGTGCATGTGAGGTGTCTTACCATCTCCAATGAGCACCAGACTGGTTGTACCCTTCGCTTTGCCATCCACCAGGTTAAAGGTGAACGTTCCCTCATCGGTGACCTCCAGAGAGTCCATGAACATCTCAATGATGCCGGTGGACTTGTCAAAGTTCATGGAATATTTCTGAAACAAATCAAGCGTTAAGAAACACAAATCAATGTAAGAGATGTAAGGCTAAGATCAACATTTGATCCAAATTAAAGAGTGCATATACAGTATAATACATGACGACATGACAAACAGACACAAACTGACCTTTCCCTCGGTGACGATGACGTCGTTAAACACGTACTCCACATGGCAGTCAGCGGTCCATTTCTCCACCTGAGTCCAGAATCGTACGCGACCTTTCTCAAGCAACTCCATGGCCATTTCATTCTTGAAGGGAATAACTGGAGAGCACCATATTTCATAAAAAACCTTTGTAGAATCAGTTGTTCTTCTGTATATTCATCTGCACAGTGCATGAAGTAACAACGGCAACTAAAATCCTCTTGACAAACATACACTAGTAACATTGTCCTTCTTGAATGATGTGATAATTTCCAAACTATATACTGTACAGAACATAATTTCATAGTTTCATAGTTAAAATAGAAATGATTGGCAAGTGAAAAACTCAGTGGCAGCTGTGCTGGGGTGGGGATATTCACCAGGGAACTTGTGCTCATGGCTGATGTCCAGAAGACGCTTGAGACCTGTCAAATAACAACAGCAGCGGCAAAACTGTTAATTTCATGACGTGTGCAAACAACTTCAGCGTCAATCCTCCAATTACTTGCTTTAATGCTTTTTTCCCATTTGACAGTATTTTGAAAAGTTCCTCATAATCCTGTCAAGAAGGCTACTACACATATATAATACTATAAATGTTTCTGCATCTCTGACAGATAAACAACACAGAAAGAATTTCAGATAACTTTCAAGACAAACAGACATATAGTCAGGGAGTATCAGAGGTCAATTTGATGCAGCTGTTGAAACAGTATAACTAACAGGAGACTCTCTCACACCTTCAGCACTTACGTCACCCAGACAAATAACAAGTGAATCAAGTTTCAGGCGCACAGGGCCAGAGATGCCAAGACTGTTGGCTGACTCACCCTCCTCTGTGAGTGTGTAGCTGGAAGAGATGCCGTCAGTGTTGGTGACCACACAAGAGAAGATGCCCAGATCCTCCAGGGAGGGGCTGTTGAAGATGGCTCTGGTTCTGGAGACGAGGACACAGGATGTGAGGACAGAGGAGAATAACATGTGTCCTGGTGGTTTGACATGTATGACACTTACTTGCCCTTTTCGCTGACAATAGTCAGACGGGAGGTATCTGTTATGGCCTTGTAATTCTTGGACCAAACAAACTCAGAGCTCTCATTCATCTCGGAGCATTCGAACATCATTGAGATGACACCGTCATCATCAACATCCACATAAATCTCTTTGGTGCCTGAAGGGAGAGTAAATGGTTACTGTGTGCGTGCATCACTGGCAGATGACACATTTCTGGGATTTAACTCAGTATTTCAACCTATAATATCATATATATATTTAAAATTTAAGACACCACAGTCTATTTACGTCTGTATAAAAAGTTTAGGCATTTTCTTTACTTTTCCAGACTGAATGGACGTGCGTAGGAACACTGTGCGACTGAATGTGTGAGTTGCGTAACAATCACACTTACCAGGACGAGTCTGGGCCAGGACTGGACCTAAGACTGCAGAGGTCTTTCCAACTCCAGCAAGATTTTGAGCTCGCACACGGAAGACGTAGGATGTACCAGCCTTCAGCCCAGTCACCTGAGTCGGAGTGAGAGACGGTTTAAATCAATACTTAATTCAATATTTTATGTGCATATTTCACATGGGCATGTACTGTATGTAGGAGGAACATGCTGTTCAAGCCACATATTATAAAATACCATCTTCATTTCCCTTTACCTTCATGTATTTCTTCTTGTTGGCCTTCTCATGGCCAGCTTTCCAGCCTGCCTCTCCAGCAGAGGCCACCTTGTGATCCAGATAGTATCCATTGACAGGAGAGCGGCCATCAAATGCTGGCGGCTCCCACAGGACCACAACGGTGGTGTCACGGACCTCCAGCACATGGAGACCAACAGGAGCACCTGAAGGAGAAATGACAAACTTATATTATAAAAAAACATATAGTTCAAGAAATACATATATGTAAATCAGTAATATTTTGTACAGTAAACTAAAACAAATCATTTGGATTATGAATTTGAATATTTTCTTTGCTATTTTTCATGATTGGAAATACAATCATTGTAGCACAAGAGAGATTTTCTCTGTTACTGTTGTACTGTGATAGTCATCGATGCTGCTGAAACTATTTTCTTTGCATTTATCCTGCTTTTGGGCCATGTACCATCAGTTCTATTTTTTGTGTTAGTAGCAAAATGAGATACATTCATCTTGCTCTGACTGAATGTGAATATATCATCTGTCTGAAGTTTTCTGATACCTGGCACAGTGAGGGTCCATTCCTTGCACTCCAGTGATTTACTGGGCAGAGAGGCCTCGCTCACACCGGCCATGTTCATAGCGCGCACCTGGAACTGGTAGAAGATGTCCTCCTTCAGGTTCTCAGCCTAAAGAGAGACAAGGGCAGATAATGAGGAATGGTTAAAAACTGTTCAAGTATAATAATTATCAAGTAGACACATTAAAAATACCTGTGTCAGACTGTAATAACCCCTCCATTCATAAAACAACAAAACAATGTCCTCATGAATTTGGTATATTGGTGCTTGTGAAAGAACTTACTTTATAGGAGGTTGTGGTCAGTGCCTGGTGGTTCATTTCATGCCATTTCCCAACAACGTCTCCCTTTACAGTCCTGTAGTCCACAAAGTAACCCCTGACATCAGCACCTCCATTCTTTGAAGGCTCGTTCCAGCCCAGCATCATGTAGTCCTTGACAGCCTCCAGTAATTTCACACCAATCGGCTTCCCTGGGACGGCTACAAACAGAGTAGATAATCTGGTCAGGACTCATTGTAAGAGAAAAAGACATGTCAAATAAGTTCATTTTCAGATCACTGACATTTTGTTAAGCAAAACAAATTTGGTCCTATACATGATCTGATAAAGATAATCTGGCATTAGGGCAAATATCGAACAGATCTTACTGGTTATTAGTGCTAAGACGTCACAGTAAGTTGTACAGTTAAAGCAGCTACATGCTATGCACAAAATCTATCTAAGGTAATTCTTATGAATAATTTACTTACGCTCAAGGCCATAAGCAGGGTAACTTTGATGTTAAAAAGTCTCCGAAGCCAGACGAGACTCTCATTACGTTCATGCTCTTAAAGCACACAGTTTTAGCCTTCACCTTGGCCATGCACCTAGAGGCAACCCTAAAGAGTTATCAAACAGCAAAGCAGAACTCAAGCAAAATAAAATTTATACAGAAATCAATAGCTATACAATGGAAAGCATCATAAAACATTTGTTATCTGACGATGTCAATGATAAATGAAAAAATGGGAAACAGCAAAATTGCAAAATCCACTGTTAGTGATGAGGCAGGCACATGCAAATAAGCACACAAGCAGTCACATATAAACATAATGTGTAACTTGTATGCATGAAATGTAATATATATATATATATATATATATATGACAATAGGAAATATGAAATAACTAAAAGGGAAAGGAATGATGAAAGTCAACAAGGTTCATGAACAAGGATGAGTTAAGAGGATCTTATGGCTCAGTGGCAAAGAGCACAGGCCTGCAGGGTGTGTGAACGACATGAATTTAAAGCAGGTCTTTCTGAAAGAAAATATCAGTGTGTACTCTCTGCGATCATTCCTGGGACAAATAAATGTTTAAAAATAGCAGGCAGGATGGAACAAAGAGAAAGGGGATGGCTTGAATGCTACAGGCAAAGTGAATAATGGAGATAAGTTATGATGAGGACACTCACAGATGGCAGCCTGAACAACCACTGCGTCAGAATCGGAGGAGCTCTGGCTGTACCCGGCAGCGTTAACTGCCTTCACTCTGAACATGTAGTTCGCCCCTGTGGCCAGGCCATGGCACACAAACCTTAACAAAGTAAAGAGAAAAATGTTAACTGGTTCATATTTCATTTTACTCTGATTCTAATAGTATGAGAAGGAGCTGGTGCCAACCACAAGATTGGACCTTTAACAATATAAAGGTTACTTGGTGCTTTGCTGCTATGGAAGCAGAAAATATCTTATGATTCTCTGTGTACACAGCCATGTAGGCTACACTAAAGCCTGGGGAAAGAGCTAACTTAATTTGTGAAGTGGTAATGCAAGTTTTCTTGTTCTTCACCTCGTAGATTAAAACTCTTCTGTACTTCTGTTACTGTTACTTTTGTTTTCCTATAATTGTCACATATCCAGTCTTACTCTCTAGCTACTTCAGGTCACCTAGCTACCCTGATAATCATAGTAACAATGAAGTTTAGTAACACAAAGTGGCATTCATTCATTTTTGTGATCCCTTTTACGTCTCTGCATTACCAATTTGCTGTAAACTAATCTGAACAACAAATAGACATATATAATGGTTATATGGATTTCCCCACCAGAGCAGCAAGAGGAAATCAAACTGTGTCTTTAATATGAAAAATGCCAACCTAGTCTGCTTGACAGGTTTATTGTTGCAAGGCATCCAGACGTCAGTGCCGACCACAGTGCATTCAATATAGTAGCCGACCAGGTGTTTGACCTCCTTTGAGGCCGCCCAGGAGACCACCACTGAGGTGTCAGTGTTCCTGGTGACCACTGGGCTGCCCGGAGTGGAGGGCAGGTCTGTCAAGAACAAGAACAAGCGTTGTGAGTAAGAAGAAAGACAGAGAGAAAGAAAAGAAAACCAGAGTTATTACAGTGAGCATGGTGTGGATGTAATGTATTGGGATTAGACAGAACACTCTGTAATACATGAAGGTCCAGCAGTTAAACTGATAAAGGAAGAAATAAGGCTGGACTGAACCGCTGACATTATGATATGGATTTCTCTTTCCTTAAAATAGATTTAATTTCATGTTCTGATAAACCATGACTCCTACACGTTATACAAATGAAAGTCTTGCTGGCTCACCTAGTTTATCTCCCACAGTGATGTCTCCAGTGGATACAGAGGGCTCGCCCACGCCGGCAGAGTTGCAGCAGCGCACACGGAAGCTGTAGGATTTACCCTCTGCCAGGTCAAACAGTGCAAAGCGTGGAGATTTGACTGGCATGCCAGTGTTCACCCTCTGCCAGGTGTCGGTTCCTGAAATACACTGAGGTTGACAGAGAGTGAAAGACAAGTCAGAGAGACACAAGATAACATAACAGCAGCAAATGATATCTGACAACTGGAATTTCATACACATGGCATATAATGTATTTCTATATAACAAAATAATCATATTTCAAGAGACAGTTATCCATCTCTCCTTACCTTCTCTATGTAATACATGACTCCTTCATGACCTCTCTGGAGTGGGGGCTTCCAGGCGAGGACCACATAACTCTTGGTTGCCTCAGTAACCACAACATCAGTGGGATCTCCGGGGATAATGCCCGCTGCAGAGGCAGGAGTGACACCATCATGTTATGAAAAGGAAGTCATTTAAACCAGCTGACCTGGTTCAAGATACTTGGACTGGACACAGATACCAAAACAATACTATTTTAAAACAATAGTTTGAGGAATGTAATCATGTTTTTTAAGCAAAACCATTTGTTTCACATTTTAGAAAATGTAACAGTCTTCTTCCATAAACAGGTGGTGTTATGTTGTCTCACCAGTGGAGTCCTCCTCTGTAAACTTGATCATCCCAGTCCATGGAGCTGAGGGGCCAGCTGTTGCAAGAAATAAAAGAAGTACGTCAAAATGCAGTTGTGGGCTTTATTGCAGCAAGCCAACGGCTCTCTGGTGCGTCTCCTACCTCTGAGGCGAGCTCTGTCAGAGGGATCCATGGCAACAACGGGCTCAGAGACACGGGATGGACGGCTGACTCCGGCTTTGTTCAAGGCCCGCACCCTGAAGACGTACGAGCGGCCCTCCACCAGCCCGGTGACGGGGAAGCGGGCGTACTTCACTGGGCTATCATTACACTGAGCCCAGTGATGGGTGCCCACCTCGCACCTGCCAACACAAAACACACACAGGTGCACTTTGTTTTGATCATCAGGTAAACATATTTCTACTGCAAAGTGCTTTCTTATGAGTTGATTTGATGAACTCTCTGTCTGTCTAATCTCTCTTGGTTGGTGGCTGCTGCAGTAATTAACTGCTCATCATTCATATTATCTGCCCACGCAGTAAGCAAATGGCTGATTGGCAGTTATAATAGGCTGGTAGGAAGCTATGTAGGAGTTGTTGAGGTAACATTTATCTGTCAAAATGCCAGTTTGAAAGAAATCCATGGGGAATTTGCTTGCACTTTATGTTTTTTTTAACATAGAAACACCAAAAATAGGTCCACAGTTTTCGTGGATATCCTGTATACAGAAAGGTTTTATAGTTGAAGTAAGTTGGTGAAACTGAATTACAATATCACGCTTTGAGGTAAAGCCATTGGTAAAATATATTAAAAAAAACCTTGAGAGAGTGAGCAGACCAACCTGTCAATGTAGTATCCCAGGATGTGGCTGCTGCCCTCCACCGCTGGCTGCTTCCAGGTCACCACCACATAGTCCTTGTTGGCATCATGACAGCACACGTCCAGGGGCGCCACGGGAATCCCCTCCACCTCCACTTCAGCATCTGGCATAGGAAGGCACACACACACAGTGAGTAGTGCTGTTTCTAAATCAGGATGATCTCCATTACATACTTGGTTTCAGTTCTCTGACCTACTTTTGTCTTTACAGTACAGCATGTGTGGCAGCACTGTAGCTATGATAGATTAGTTTGTATTATGGTAACCTAAAAGAGGATTCTGGAGATTTCCCTAATGTACGTATATTCAGTCTGATTTTTAGTGCAAGTAGATCAAACTGTGTTGTGACTTTCCTGACATGCAGACAGATATAGAAGCAACATTCTTCAAAGGAAACCAAACACCTCAGAGAGAGAACTACGTCACTTAAAGACACGGCAGAATGAATGGTTCCCTAACGTATCTGCATGTGTGGAAATCTGTTACTGTACATGTTGCTTTGCATCTATTGACCACTTTACCTTTGACAAACACATAAGCAGAGTATGAGTCGAAGCCAGACTTGGTGTTGACACGCAGGGTGTACATTCCCTCATCTTCCTTGTTGAGGTGGACGAGAGTGAGTGTGGCACGCTCCCCGGACCAGTGGGTGTGTACCCATTTAGAGGGCTTCAAGGGCTTAGCTGACGGGAGAAGTCCGAACAAAAGAGCCGTTACACATAATAGATAAGAACTCATCACTGTAAAATACAGTGTATGAATGAACACAAGGCACTATTTCCATTTTATTCATCTACTTACAGTTTCTGTACCACACCACTTCAGGCTGGTATTTCTTCACAGTCGGAAAAACAATGACAGTGCAGCCCAGACTCATTGTCTCGCCCTCGTGGCCAAAGGCCACCTCGAATTTGTCAATGATGGTAGTATTAAAGGTAACACCATGCTCAGAGCAGAAACCATCTGCAGAGATGAAAGAAATATGCAATATTAAAAACAGTTAATGGCCTCATGAAGTCAGGACAGCAGAGTCACTGCCACAGGCTGAAATCCTTTTAACACTACAGCACCCTCACTTATATCCCGTTTAAAATAAAACTGCACTACTGAAAATGCCTGTAACATTGCCTGTCCCAAAAAAAAAGTCACACACTCTAATATTTCATTGGACTGCCTTCAGCTTTGATTACGGCATGCATTTGCTGTGGCATCATTTTGATAAGCTTCTGCAATGTCACAACATTTATTTCCATCCAGAGTTGTATTAATTTTTCAAAGATTCTCAATGGGGTTAAGGTCTGGACTCTGTGGTCACATTGGACCACATTTCTTCCTTGAAGATGATGATTCCCCATTATCCTTCCAGTTTTTAACAATGCGTTGGACAGTTCTTAACCCAGTTTTGGTAGTTTCAGGAATCTCCTTAGATGTTTTATTTTCTTGATGCATGCCAATAATTTGACCCTTCTGAAACAGATTAACATCTTTTCCATGACCACAGGATGTAGGTACTTAGGCACATAGAAGATGTAAATACAGCAAGTAAAAATGACACGAAAATAACAATGACCTCACAGACAGTGCAGTATACTAAAATTACAAATCAATGTATAGTCAGGATGAGTAATGATGAAGAATATTAAATAATATGACATGAAATGCAGGTTTCAGTTCTACCTACTGAAAAGCACCTTCAATTGTACTGTTCATGAATTGTAAAATGTTCCTAACACACAAAAGTTGCCCTGTTTGTTTTTTAGTCTGTTACTTGTATTTTCATATGTTTATTGGTCTGTTTATTTGTCAGAAGGATTATAGAAAAACAAAAGATGGAGGGATGTGGGATAGGCCATGAACCTACTATATTTTAGGCAGATCCACAGAATTCACTTTGAATTAGATTTTTATTTTCTTATTTTTTTTACTATTGTCTATGTTATTTGACAGGTCTGCACTCTCTGACTGCACCTCTTGTTTTGCTTAATAACAAAAGAAAATGAATATCTACTCACGTGGTTTTGGATCAAGTGGGCCTGCTTCGTCGCCCTCCTGGTACCCTGTGGAAGAATACATCAGTCAGTAACTTCATTGCAATTGTAAAAGGAAATTTGCCATTACATATCTGAGATGATTAAAATACAATACAAAGTCAGTCAAACATTTTCTACTGATGCCATCCAACCCTCTGAAAAATACTGGAGCATGTTGTTTGAAAGTGTGACCTCTATGACCTCTAGCTGAGGGAACAGGAGCTGCTACAGAGAAGGGGACAAAAATAGTTACCTACTTTTGATAACAACTGTAGCCACAGAGGAAGATTCTCCTTTCACATTGAGGGCTGAAATGCGATACTGAGCAGTGTCGAGGAAATCGCAGCTGAAAATAAAATACATGCACAAGATGAATTTCTGGCATCTGATTTGCATTTAATATTCGGCAGAACATTGAACATTCAGTTTGCGGCATTGTGCATTTTGGGTGCATCTCATTAATTCTCACTGAGGCCATGCAGAGTGAGCTGAAAGATTACCTACTTCTTGATCTCCAGGGAGTGCATGTTGTAATTGCTCTCGGCTGTGTACTTCTCGGAGTGGGCCTTGGCATCAATGAGCACATTGTTTTTGTACCTTGAAGACAGCAGAGAGACAGCTGGTTTATTTTTACCGTTGTCCTCTGAGTCTATAATTGCATCTTGTGACTCAGAGAAGGGGGACCGGTGAACTTGGAGCATGTCTTACCAAGCAACCCTAGGTTTGGGCCACCCAGCCACAGTGCAGTGCAGCTTCACAGACTTGCCCTCCCAGACCGTCTGTCCACGGGGCTTGACGATAAACTCTGGACGGTGTGTCAGGCTGTCGGGGTTCATTTTCTTACGGAACTCGCACCACTCCTCCATCTGTGCAGCGGGAGAGTGAAGCCAGATTCGGATATTTGATGCAGCTGTAGAGTGGCTTCGTGATTCACATGGGAGAGTATTTTGACCTGGACTTTCAAAAGTCCATCAAACTTAAGAATAAACAGGATTTACCGTCTTGCTGAGTTCCAGGCGTTCAGCAGATTCCCTGACATGCTTTGTCCTGGTTTTCTTCTCCACCCTCACCTCCATGGCCTCCCTGGCCTCCCTCACAAACAGGTTCCTCATTGCCACATAGTTTATCCCCTCCTCAGTGACCTCATCCTGGGCCTCCATCAGACCACGAACCACATCATGACTACAACAAAACAATAAAGAACACAGCTTGAAAGGAAAACATTTAAGAAACATCTTAAGTATCAGTAACTATAATTAAAAAGTGTATTAATGGTAATGATTGTTTGCTGTAAATGTTTGGCACTTTGTTCACTCACTTGGCTCTGAATACAGGAATAACATAGCCAATGACTTCTTTGTCCGTGTCCATTGCCAGGTAGGTGCGTTTGGCTCTCTTGGGTAGTGGGCTCAGTTTAACCACCGCCTGCCCCTTCTCTGTTGTCACAGAGGTCTTCTGGCTTAAAGATCACACACAACAACCATGTCACACGTCAAACACCATTTCCATTGCTGTAAACACAACTACAATACTATTATGCTGAAGATGACAGTGCCAAGCTATTGTAAGGGAAATAAAGAACTCTTTCTTTTAAATCAAACGATTTGTTCACTCTGAATGAATACAACTTATGTTCTCAGTCAAAGCAAAACAGGCTTAGAGAAACTCTTAAGGGACAGTCCAAAGTGTTGTTGGATCGGATGGATCCTACCATCAAGGTCATGATGTTCAGCTTTTGTTGAAACACTGGAAACTCTTGGAGACATATTGTTTAAACTGTTTCATTATTTTGAAGGCTGTACATGTAGATCAGTAAACTGAATGGCAGAGATGTGTTTTTAGTATTTTGTTGATCCACTAATATCAATAAAGGTTGGCAAAATGTCACCGATTACTTTTAAATATGTACCACAGCTCTTTTAGAGTCTAAACATATTTGACAATGTTCTCAATACAAACTCTGTTGCCTAAAACTTTGAATGAATATATTTGTTACATAAAAACACACTCATATGCCACAGTCCAGTTACACAGAGAAGGTAAATGTATTTCTGTCCACCTTCTGGGGTCTTGACCCACATCATACTGACTCATTTACCTATCAGCCTGCAAAGCCTCCTGATTTTCAGATGGGTTTATAAATGGAGTCGTAACTTGTGGATATGCAGCAGGGTGGAGAGGTTCATCTTAAATCCCTGCTTTCACTCATGATCTCTGTCAAGTCTGCCCCAGTCTATCCATTTGGCCTGGAGGAATAGCGGCATAGCATGGCTTTGATAAACTCTATTCCATTCTGGCGCGAAGGGATCAAGTCAGTGGAAGGGGCTGAATGTGCGGCATTCAGAGACAGGGAGACAGATGGAGAGAGTCTCACAAAAGATTTGCAAAGTGCCAAGAAGTTATTCCGACTGCTGATTCATCAAGAAAGAAAGTCTTTGGTTACGAACGTCAAAGGTCCAAAAAGTTTTGTGCTGATAAAAGCATTTAATCTTTACAGTCTGGGAAGCTATAGTATGTATGTGACCTGAGTAGCAATGTTTGATGAAATGAATAATTGGAGAACATTGTGTTGTGACAGAAGGATAATTGCAGTGGCTCATCAACTCAACTGGGAAATGCAGAAACTGAACCAAGTTGATTAAGAATCAAACATCTGTGGAAGCCGGTGCACAATCCTTTACACCTCCATGACTTCCATACTGTGTCTTTACAGTTTGCCTAGTGGCAGTGTCTCATGTCCTGCCTACGGAAATAGCCTGGCTGTCCATGAATATATCTGGCAGCCACTCACTACAGCTGAAATTCCTTCCTTGACCCCGTTTAGAAAACTATCATGGCTCCAACATGTACACTGAGCCCTGCAGCTTGAAGGACAGAGGAAGCGACAGACAGTGTTATCATACAAAGTGTCAGTGACACAGTGGAACATAAATGAGGTGCTACAATTGCCAGCCATTGATTTTGGGTGTGTTTTGATGGACAGCTTTCCTTTTACACAGCCTGTACGATACACTTCCAACACAGAGTTTCATAAAAGAATGAATTGAATTAAAAGTCAACACAGAGGAGGCGGGCGTTAACCGACAACCAAATGAATTCTAGTGACTCTTCCTGGGTTTTAAAAATGTTAAAAAATTTGGCCAAGAGGGGTAATACAGTAAATGTGCATTATAATTAAATCAAGTACTAAAATTGGTTATTTCCTACACTTGACTGTCCCCATGTCAAAGAAATCTAGATATGTGTAATACTGGATTTTCTGCCTAACTGACTTTGGTTTAATTGATGATACCGACTGATTTCAATTGATTTGTTTCTCAGCTTCATCGTATGTCGCCTTTTAAAGGCTCTGCCAAAGGATGTTGATTCTTAACTTAAGAAATTCCAATAGAGTTATTTGAATAAAGTCCAATAGTTACCAATATTATGATAGCTCATGAGTGGTAGACTTGAGACTTGAGAGTTGGACTAGAGTCATCTTAGACTATAGGAGCCCTGAGATTTCACCTAATCAAACTTTCTTAAAAATATAACAGTACAAACACTTAGATCTCATGTTCTGATATGGTAAAATTATAGAACAATAAAGGAAGAAAGAAAAGAAAAATCTGTGTTATGCAGACTCCCTTGGCCTCACAACTCACATGTTCTACTATTTTCAGATTTCGACATTTGTATTGACGTGAGTTTTGTAAATTTAACAGCCTGAAGAGTTAAAGATGAACATCTATGGGTTGATGACAACCAGCACACACAGCCCACCTGCTCTCTGAAAACTCTCTGAGCTGCATGTTATTTTTATTTCTCTCCTACTACCGAACACAATTCAAACCACACCCAAAAATGCAGAGTTGAATATTTGAAAGAGGTCTGCTTGGATGCACTCCTCACTTCCTAGTACGTTTATGGAAGTGGGAAGTTAAGTCAAGAGAGCCTCGTTTTCATTTGATATCTTTCAACAGGGTATATACAGGAATCTTGAAGTTCATTTTAATACCTTTTAAAGATTTTTTCAGGACCTTATCAATATTTTTTAATACCGTACTGTCACTTCAAGCTGTAACACTTTTAACTTAACAGTTTTAGTTTGTGATAAAGACTATAGACCGCTATGATGATGATTCAAAATAGGCTAGGATAATAAATCAAAGGCAAAGTTTATAAAAAAAAAAAAATTCTCCACTCTCAAAAAACAAAAACAACAATCAAGATAGTCATGACATGTGCCTCAGCTCGTTTGATTTTGTTTCTAGTAGGGCTGCAGCCGATATCCGAGTACTCGAGTACTCGCTCGACTTGGGTGGTATCCGAGTACCATTTTGCTACTTGGATACCTTCAAAATTTAAGACTTTATAATGTCGTGAAAATACTTTTTAATACTTTTAAGGATCTTAATTTTCCAAAAATTTATTTATCACCTTTTGATACTTTTCAAGACCCCGCGGATACCCTGTTCAAATATCAACTATCAGCATCTGCATTGCTCCCATCCTCTTACCGATGGCTGGCAGCCTTGAAACTTGCGAACGACTGCTTGCTAACAGATGACTTGCTGCTCAGGTGACAACTGCTCTCATAGTGACGCTGCTGCACCTGCTTCTTCTGCACTTGATGCTCATGATGATGATGCTCATGATGCTGATGCTGATGATGCTGATGCTCATGATGCTGACGCTCATGATGATGATGCTCATGGTGCTGATGCTCATGATGCTGATGCTCATGATGCTCATGATGATGATGCTGATGCTGCAGATGATGATGCTGCTTCTGCTGCTTCAGCGTCACTTGTAATGACTCTGACATCTTGAGGGCCACTGCGCCAACTTATAATGTCAGGCTGTCCTTTACTTTACCAGCTCTGTAAATCAATCTCATTGTTATTATTATGGATTGATTTCTGAATTAGGGGTTAGATTGAGCAGGAGGGGTTGGTTGGTTGGTTGGTTGGTTTTTTTAGGGGGGGAAAGTTAGATGGTGTTATGCTTTTCATTTTGAGTGAGCAGTGGTGGCATTAGCTCTGGTTAAAATCTAATTCTACTGTGTTAAAATAGAAGCAGGTAGAAAATAAGCTTGAGCAGCATCAATTTTTATAACAATCAACATTTTTATTTTGTGTCTCTTTCAACTCCAAGGATGGAACTAGGTTTCAATAACAGGGACATGTGGTTGGGACCCAATGACTGATGAGAGGATCCACGAGAAAAAGGGTAAAATATTTTGTGTGGGAATGTCTTAATTTGATCATTCATTTGACATATAAAATGTCAGTAAATATAGAAGACCCATCAGAATATCCTGGAGGCACTGTTGACATATTCAAACTGCTTGTTTTGTCCAAATCCTAAAGGTTTTCAGTTGAGTCTTGTAGAAAATGGGCAGATATTCACTCAAGCCTGGCCTGTTTTGTTGGTGCATGTTTTCATCGAAAAGACAAATAGTTAATATTATCAAAAGTGTTATGTGAATTAATCTGCTAATTGTTTCAGGCTAGTAGTTAATGCTCAAACTAAAGAGCTTGAAAACATGAACAAACTTTCACTGGGCATAGTCTCATTACCACGTGACCAAAGACCATACGTTTATCATCAAATCTGTAGTTTATGACAACAGACTTCTTTTTCCCCATGATTATGTCCTTGAGCAGCACACATTGCTGAGAGCTGAAGCCTCTTGTCAACCATTATACACTGTAATCTGGACTACTACTGGTCATGCACAAAGCGGAGAAACAATTAAGAGGTAAAAGCCAATGTTAATTGAAATGATCAGCTCTTTTTGATTGAGGGTTACATTTCATTGCAATGACACATGCAGTCTAATCTACATGAACATAGTAGCTAAAACTAAAAAAAACCTGTTAGTATACAGGACAGTGAAAATACATACATTGGAAAAAAAATAGCATTAAAAAATATAATAAAAGAGGTTGAAAGTAGGCCTCCGTCCTCATTGATATAGCTGACCAAATAACAAACCAACAGCACGAGAACAATTATTATAGAGACAGTTTTGTGAATATATATATCACTCACCACAAGTCAAGATCCACCAATCCACAACAGTTGAAATTAGGAGAATATGAGTGCTAGTCCAAAAGTAGCGAAAAGCAAGTCCTGATCCGGGCAAAGCAGCAGGGTGAGGGGCAGCGGACAGGACAGCAGTCCACAGAACAAAAATAATGCTGCCACTCGGCAGAATGCACAAGACACCGTCAGGACCTTTTAAGGCTGGGACAGTTTTAAATTTAGACCATGAGACCATGAGAAGGGCCAGCAGCAGGCGAGCTGAGGAGCCTCTCCTCTTGGCCCTTCACTCTTACAGTAGTGCAGGAATAAGAGCTGCTCTGGTAGTGTCTGTGCTGCTGCTGCTGCTGCTGCCTGCAGGCCCAGGTACAGTGGATTAGTGGAAGTAAGTTAATGACAGAATAATCGCAGCAGCACCTAAGTGGTTGTTTGGGTTGGGATGACATAACTAGTCAAATGTCTTCAGACAAACTGCTGGAGTTTAAACATAACTGACTGCCGTATTCTTCTCAGAAAAACTGCACGCAACCATAGACTGTAAGCACGCAACAAGCAAACAAACTGCTGCAGGGCTGTCTACCTTCTACAGTCTATGGGCTAAATATGACCCCAAAACACTTTCTGTTGCATATATTTTCCTAAAGAAGCCATGTTTCCCCTCTTACTTTCTGGTGGACAGTTTGCAGTCTTGTTGTGATGCAAAATTAAGTGTGTGTTACTGTTTTCTGTGTCAATTAAACGTTCACACACACAAATAAAAACGCTGGTTGGAGTCGAGCAGCTGAACAACCAACCAACCGTTGACAAATGTTAGCTAAGTAGCTAATTGCTGCCACCTGCTGATGAAACCTTTTAACCGCAGATTTGTGGTTTTGGACAAAGCTCAAAATAAGAGCTTTATTATACGTACCTGTATTTGTGTATCATCATTTACAAATTACCTAAAATCTTACTGCTAAATTGATGATTTTTATCCTAAAAAAGAAGAAAAACTTGAGAAAATCCACCTGTTACCTAGACGACATGGAATGTTCCAGAATGTTGGTCCCGTCCAGCTCGGCTCTGATTGGTCAGTTCGGCGAAGAGGAAATAAAACATTGATGGTTCCTCCTCATCATCACACTGTGGATGCTCTGGGACCTGTGTGCGCTGCCCTTTGGCAAGTAACGCCTGTGTTTTCTGAGGTTGGTGATATTTTCCCCTCTCTTTTACAAAGTGCTCATTCATGTCCCCTAATTTGAGGACGCACAGTTTAAACGTTTTCCTCCACCGTGAGCTGATATCGGTTAGCTCTGTGAAGTTAGCCTAGTCATGAGTTTATTTAGGTCAACACCAGTCTATGGTCAACACTGGGCTACAGCTAGCTAAGAAATAAAGGGTTTGTTCAGGTTATTTACAAAGTGGAGGAAATGTAAGTAACAGCAAAATCATGAAGGTTGATTTTAATAATTATTCAATTGTCATATGCGTGTGTTTTTAAATCATTGTGGCACGGTAACGCTAGCTTAGTGTTGTGTGATGCTACAACACACAGTCATACAGATGCAAAACAGAAATCTTTTTAATAAATAAAGGGTTCAATAAGTTATTAGTCACATCCACTTTTTTTTTAGTCACATCCACGTTGACAAATGTAAATATGCGTTTTTAAAGTTAAGCCTCTTTTACCAACTATAAGGATTTCCTAAGTCTGAAGGCTGAATCAAAACAGTTTTTAATGTTTTACATTTGGAGGAACAAAAGGCACATTCACACAAAATGGTTATATTAAAGTTGGTGGCACTGCTTTTGTTCAGTAAAATGTAAATCGTTTTTTAATGAGTTAATTTTGTTGACTGAAAAAGATGTTCAATCAGCCTGGTTCACAGGTGTATCCTATCTGAATCTCAAACAGGTCATGATGTATTTGATCCTGACAAACATAACAAGGAAGCGGACGTCATAAAATAATTTCCTTGTGTAACATTTATTATCATAAAGATAAATCTGACAGATGTTTTCATCACATTGTTGAGCTCTAGTTCACAGCCTTCATATCATTTTATTTGTGCTACAGGAGGGGGCAACAACCAGCTGCCATCATGTCAAGCAAAAGGGCCAAGGGGAAGAACACCAAGAAGCGTCCTCAGCGCGCCACCTCCAATGTGTTCGCTATGTTTGATCAGTCCCAGATCCAGGAGTTCAAGGAGGCTTTTAACATGATCGACCAAAACAGGGATGGTTTCATTGACAAAGAAGATCTTCATGACATGTTGGCCTCATTAGGTAAACGTAACTATATATTAACTCACATTTAGACAGTATATATTCAATATTTATGCCCTTTTTTAACAATAAAAATGGTGAGCACTGTTCAAAAAACAAACGTGGATGACAGTTAGTATATTCCGTCCTCATTACTCTGACTTTTTCATTTCTCAGGTAAGAACCCCACAGATGAATACCTGGAGGCCATGATGAATGAAGCGCCAGGTCCGATCAACTTTACCATGTTCCTGACCATGTTTGGAGAGAAGCTGAACGGCACAGATCCTGAGGATGTAATCCGTAATGCTTTTGCCTGCTTCGATGAGGAAGGCACAGGTGAGGTTATGTGCTGTTTGAGAAAATGGTAAAATACACACAGTTCAAATGACCATGCACCTGATCCAAAACAGGAAATAGTGAAAATGATAAAACATTGAGATGAATTTGATTTACATTGTTGAGATGTTTAGGTTTGGACATCCTTACACTTTAGAAACTGAATCCAACTGTTGACATTTTTCTCAGTGAATGACTAAAACAATTTAAATTTTGAAAACTGAAATACTTTGTGCTTGTTTTAAGATGACAGCAGCAATCTATTCTGTTGTACTTTCCTTCTAATGGATTCACCCATCTCCCCCTATAGGTGTGATCCAGGAGGAGTATCTACGGGAGCTGCTCACCACGATGGGTGACAGGTTTACAGATGAAGAAGTGGACGAGCTCTTCCGTGAGGCTCCGATTGACAAGAAAGGCAACTTCAACTATGTAGCATTCACACGTATTTTAAAGCACGGTGCGAAGGATAAAGACGATTAGAAAGGAGTATTTCACTGGATGAGGTTTATACTGTTCATCTTGTGTGTTGTATGTGCTTCCACTGGTTAGAACAGCTGTATCCTGTCATTTGATGAAGCTTCACTATGGTGTAGCCTACTGAAGGTCATTTAAGCTGCTTTTTGGTTCATACTTCTGGACCCCCTCCTTCCAACCCCCTCAACCCTACTCTTTAAAGCTAATTTGCACATATGTGATAACACCACTAAGGGTCTGTATAAGCTAGCAAAGATGTATGTGAAGACCCCAATGGATAAAGCTGGAAATAAACTCAAACGAGATCTGTTATTGTGACTGCTTTGGTTTCACTGAATCCTTTGTATTTTATAGGAAATTAAAGTTTTGAGATGGAACCGTGTTCTGAGGTGAATCAACAATGCTCTGTTCATATTTCAAAAGGTCCTTTTATTTTTTTTAAAACAAAGGAAAATAGATGGGATGTGTGTCGTCACTGATGGTTTAAAGCAATTACAGTTTCACAGTTCACACACATTTCAAAGACACATGTGGGATCACTCACTAGAGAAAAAACAAAAGTTGCTGGTTTGGTGTTGACAATTCATGGAGACTGAATGATAAAAATACATACACTATCTGGCCAAAAGTATGTGGATATTGATGTGTACCTGGTTGTTTGTCCTTTGGTTGGTAAAATGTCACAAAATTGAAGAAATGTCCACAATTTCTCTACCATTACTTGAACTGAGTGGGAGCTGATCTCTGCCACCTCCTGAGAACAGTGGAAGCTGTTAGCATGGCAAATTAAAGGTAATCGTTTTGTAATGTCCACGTACTTTCAGCCATGTGTGTGTAAATCCCCATATGTAACACCACAGTTTGGTACGTCACAATTAAGGAAAAACGAAACCGTGTTCTGTGTTGTTGTATGGTTTGTCATCATCATGGATAATATGACAGATATTTTGGCAGTAGTAGTCTGACTGATTACCTGTTCTCAATGAGGTTTAGGGATCTACATAATGTTACACAATTCAAAGCACCTCTGATGCCTGCGGTTAAAATATGTCAAAAACACCTCACATGTTTCTTTGACCCAGATAATGTATCCGTGCTGTAACTAGCATCAGTGTTGTTAACCAGACTCCTTCTGATCGTAGGATTCTCTGTGATGAGGCATTTCTCATACACAACACACCAACAATAAATAGATGAAGATCTGCTCCACACCTGGAGCTTTCTGTACACTTTGCAGTTGCTCACAGAGCAATGTATAGCACATGATGTGGGAGTCTTTGTCTTCTCCCTAATCTGCCAGGGCAAGGTTTTTTGACTGGATCTTGGATAGGTGGTCTGATATACAGGCCTCAATCTTGTCACACTGAGCCAGGAAATCCTGTTGGCAGAAAGCAATAACACTTAATAATAATGATAATAAAAAATACACAGTATGTGATTCTCAATTGTAATATATTGATAACACTGGAGGTGAACTTTACCTGCACTGTCTTTACAAGTCCCTTTTTCTTCATTTTGCAGTCATTGAAATTGTCTGGGACAGTCTGTCAGAAGAGGAGCAATTTGGGTTAATATGTGACGCATGAATAAAACATGCACTCAAAAATAAACACCTAAACCACAATAGATTACCAGGGCGTCTATCTGCTCCAGAATCTTCATGAACTGCTCGGCTGCTATTTTTACTCTGTGATCGAGTTTACCCAGAGCCTCTGCCTGGAGGTCTTTGGCCAGGAAGCCCTGAAAAAATAGTCACAGATGGGAGACAATCAAATCTCAGGAGCAGAACAAACCACCACAGGAAAAGTATGCAACTTAGAAACTCCACATAAATTCTTACATTCTTGAGTCCAGTCAATTCTCCATCAACTTTTTCCAGCTTTTTAGCCGTCTGCTCCATGGATTTCTCTATGTCTTTTAGCTTCTTCAGTTCCACTTCTTCCTCAGGACTATTCTGTTTTGAGATTATGGTCAGTATTTCATCACAGATACATGGAATGGACACTTGGAAAAAAAAAAAAGAAGCCTTACCCGCTTTCCAATCATCATGAGTTTTGAGCCCTCTTTTACTCCGTAGTTGGACAGGCTCTCCTCCATGTCCTTCAATGATTTTCCTGCCAGAAAGAACAAGGCAAAGTTACATCTGGAGATAATGATATTCAAGATCTTTTCACGCTGTGAAAGAAGAGAGACATGCAGTCTACCTTTGAAGATGAGTTTCTGTGAGGCTGCTGGGACTCCAGTCGCCTGAGTGAGAGCATCTGACAGGTCTTTGACGGTGGGACCCTTACCATCATCCTGACCCGCTATTGTGAGGTTGTGCTTAGTAGATCCTGAAGTAAAAGGGCAGAAATCGCTGAAATCCAAAGTACTGACACAAGTATTTCTCTATAAGGCATTTACATTTTGTCTTTTTTTCTTTACATTAGGATATTGAACATTTCATATTGAAAAATATTTGATAAAACAATAATATGCCTCTTGGACAAACTCTAAAAGCATTTTATTTACACATTTTTCTTGATACATTATGCAACGTTGCTGTAAAACAACGGTTTGATGTCAGATTAGCGGAAATGACAGCAACTGAATCAATATAAGAGAAACATTAATATTATTAAAGGGTTACTGCAATGGTATGACGTCGTTCAAGATGTTAAAGTGGATGGAGGGATGAAGTATTTATAACGGAGCCAGATGCTCGGTGTGGTAACTTAGCCACATTAGCTAGCCATTTCTAAACCACTCGATCCACGGTTGTTAGTAACGTTAGTAAACTATCGATCATCTGGTAACTGTCGTGCAACATCTTTTAAAAAAAAATACTGTTACCGTATGCAACTGTCACTGTTATCGATTGTTCTGACATTTTCCTTTTCAGAGTCCTTTTATCACGTCAACTCAAGAGACCGCACAGCAGAATGTTGATGCTCGCTGACTACTTCCGGCAACACACCGGAAGTAGTTCTTTACGTGCTTTTATTTTTTTAATTCATTTATTATCTTTTGAATAAACGAAACCGCACGAGAATAAAACATATAGATGACAAAAGTGATAATTCTAGCTATAAATACAACCTTTTTCCACAAAAAAAATAAATGAATAAATAATTGTTTAATGCGCAGCCGTCTTGTTTTCAACATATAACTTTGGTGTCCCCTTCAGATGATCGTAAAAAGTAAAAATCAATTGTCATAGCTATCGTCTAACTCTTTTTCAAGTCACAAATTTGGCAGGAAGTTTGAACAGAGATGGGGCATCTGGCTCTGTGGCGCAATGGATAGCGCATTGGACTTCTAGCAAAACACATGTGAAGTGATTCAAAGGTTGTGGGTTCGAGTCCCACCAGAGTCGAACTTTTTGACTTCAAACTAACTTCTGCTCTCCTCATGTTGTAAGTACAGAAAACGCGGCGTAATATTGCACTGACTATAGTAATAAATATAAAATAACCAGAAGGAACCTGTAAGTAACCTGCTAATACTTGAGCAGACAGTATTATTGCCCCTTCACTCAACATGGACGTAGTAATGTAGCATAGAGGACGGACTTGTTTTGTTTGGGGAAAAGAAGAAACAATGAGAAACACACCTGAATGAATTTTTCAGGACCTTAATGAGCTGCATCACATTTCAAGCTGCCCACAGTAGTCCACCATTCAACCTACATGGTTTAAATTAAATAAATGCGCTTTAACACAGTAAAAAGTTAGGCTATATTAAATTGAAAAATAAGAGAGGCATCATCTTTTCGTACTACAACAACTACTACATGCAGTAAACCTCGAACAGGGTGTTATTACAGCAGATGAATACAGCCTGGTTTGTGTGGGCGTCTCAGTAGCAGGCCACCTCTCAGTTTTGCCCCAGGGCCATTCAGCCAGGTCCTGGTTGGACATTTACAAATAAAAAATAACCACAAAATAATAATAATAATAATAGTAGTAGTCCACCTCCTGAGAAAGTGCAGGAGTCTGTGTTTTCTTCGCCGGCAGCATAAAAGTCAAGGTCTGTGAGTAGAGAAATGTGAAACCGCAGGGACACAGGAATAATGAGATCATAATCAATAAACAGTAATTCAAGGTTAAATTAAAACACATTTTATTTTGCATGTTTCAAATAACCTGCAGACATCTGGGGCAGGTTAAGAGGGGATCAACTCCACTTTTGAAAACTCAAACAAAATGGTTATGTCTAAGCAACAACACACAAAACTAGTCATAAATAAAAATAAATTAATCCTAGGTAACACTGATGATAAATGACACCGACAGCTGGAGGGGACACAAACAGGAATAGTGTTTTTTAAAAAAGGGATCAGTATGTTACAAGGCCACATGCTAGCACAGTAGTAGTAACAAAACACAACCCAACACCAGGACAACTTCGAAATCGTAGTGTTCTCAGGTCAAATGGTTTTCTGCATGTAAAAATGTTACTCTACATATAAAAGTGTTTTCTGGTGAAGTGCAGTTGTTCATCAGTCCCCTGTTTATGAGGCAGGAATCTGTGGGAGGCCAAACTCATCCACCAAAACACCATCCTGAAAACAAAAGGAAAATGTCATTAACTACAAACGCAGGCAGACAAAGCTCTAAATAGACCCCTTATATTTCAAGTGTTATTGTTCTTTTGATTGGTTCATGTTTAACCGCCTGCAATTTTTACGCCATTTCCTACATAGCCACATACTTAATCAGTTTAATCTTGGTTTTATTCAAGAGTTTTTTTCTGATGTGCATTCATGTTGTAACTTCTCTTGAAATAACATCTGTGCAATGAAAAGCTCAGGAACTGAGTCGCTTAATATTAGAAAACCAATGAGCAACCACAGATATCATGAGATGGATCGTGTGAATTTGGTAACATTAAATCGATGATACATGAACCTTCAGTACAATGTGCTACGTGGACTGTTACCTTATTTGTCTTGCTGTCACTGGGGATTCCCTCAGGGATCGATGGGGCGGCTGAGGCCTCGTCCAGGTAGGTGCTGTCGTCGTCCAGCAGCAGCTCATCACCCAGTGCGTCCAGTTCTGAAACCACAATGACACTTTTCTCATAACTGCAGCTTTAAACGTCAACGTTAAACTCATTTTGGTTTAAAGCGTCAACGAAGAACTTTAATTTTGTGTTGATTTTGGCGACCCCTGTGGACAAAGAGACATCAGCACAAATGAGAGACTTTGGCATATCCAGTTCAAAGTTCTTTGTAGGGCCTTTAAAGGTACAATATGTAAGAAATCTAAAGCAACTGGCTGTAAAATCATCCTAATATGTCACAGAGACTCAGGAATAATGTTCATATAACATACTGAACTCACCAACAACAATAGTACAGCCAGAATATTCACATTTAAACATTTTTTTGCAGACTGCAAATCATGTTTATGTTTTGAATTTACGTGTTGGCATGTTGCACCACCTAGCCCTCTCTCCCAATCACAGTGTCAGTGGCATTTCAGCCTCCGGGTTGCCAGTTAAGCTTCCACTGAGGGAAACAACGCGCTGCTATGTTTTGAATTTGACTGCAGCAACAATTTTGGCCACATTCTTACATACCGCTCCTTTAAAGCAGAAGTAAGCGATCCGGTCGTTTTCGCTAATGCTGCGTTCCAGGCAGGCTTTTGAAATCGTAAATCACAGCTTCAAGTCACAACTTACGACTTTGTAGTGTTCCAGGCAACCCACTCGTGTTTTTCCGACCTGTTTTACCAGTGAAAGTCACTATAACGGCCACTCGTAACTTCCGACCCGTGAACTCGTACCAGATCAAACTGGTACGACTTCACAGGACGGAAAAACACGAGTCTACGAGTTTCCTTGAACGCACCATAACAGTCCTCGTCCCTACGTCGCCACATTCACGGCGCATCCCTTGGCTGCACACACAGCCCTGCATGCCGTTCTCTCTCCTCATTGGATAAAAACTGTAGGATACGATAAATGTTTTCTCCTCGGCTCAGAGCAGAGCAGAGGGACTGACAGACCCGTGTTTCAGTCCAAACACTCTATGTAAGTGATTGCTGTCGGAAGATATAACTATTTAAGACTTATATTAACACAAATATATCACTTACTTCTGCTTTAAGTAAAAAAACAAAAATAAACATGTCAGAGACAGTCAGGTATACCTGCTTCAAGATCATCCTCGTCTATGTCTGGGGTGCCGTAGCTGCGGCTCAGGGCCTCTTGAACCTCGTTGGCGTCTTCCATCATGTCCTCCAGTTGGTCCTGTAAATCCTGGAAGTCCAAACACATGGGGTCTCTTTTAGGAGCAGACACAGTATCTCACAGCTGGACTTCTGACCGTTATTTAACACCAACACTGTCATGTAAGATGCTTTTTTTTTTTGGTCAAGTTAATTTATTTACAAACCACCAGTAACAGAGTGCACAGTAAATGAGCAAAGCCTGGTAACGATGCTCAAAATGCCATACATATGCTTAAAATGTGTCTGTCTGGTAATTATTTTCCTGTTGATTTGTGGCTGAAAGGAAGTACTTAAATTAACATTTATTTGGATGCAAATTATAATAATTATAAGAATTTAGTGGGGGACATTTCGATGAAAGAGTGACATTTAAATGTGTCCAGAGAGAGGAAATAATGTCACCCTCACATTTACAATTTGACACAGAGCAGTGCTGAGAAATGTTTGTTAATATTCTGTTAATTAATTAATTAATCAGAGTCTATATATTGTGGGATATACTGTAACTGTAGCCGATAATGTAAAATAAACATACGTCAATCTGATCAATTTTGACGTCCTTGTAAGCCCTCTTCATTTCCTTTGCACCAATCTTCATGGCCTCCACCTGCAAATAGAAACAAATCAAAGAATATTTAGTTACATGTTGAATCAGTGTGAGTGCATTCATAAACAACCTCACATTAAACAAAGGGTGGAGGCTCTTTTGCCTCCGTCAGGCAGGTGACCGAGGTCGTTTCCCGTACGTATGTCCATTAGTTAGTCATGTTGGCCATTAAAATTGGAAATACTAAGAGGAAAGGAAAATATTACCATAATTTCTGGGAAAAACTGTTGCAAAAATAAAACATTCATTCATAACAGATAAAAACACATGACTCATCTCTGGACTACAAATCAAGAGGAAAGAAAAAGCCTGAGACATCGTCCTACAAGCCAGAAATGTTTATTAGTGACTCAGAGAGCTGAGCCAGTGTTTACACTCTGGTTAACATTTTAATCTCAATCTCACCTCACCTCAGACTCACCACAAAGTAAAGTAAACAGCAGCAGTACAGAGAGATTACCAGTGTAATCCCATCAGTCCCGGCCACACTGTGGGGCTCTTACCGTTGTTTTGGTGTCCTTTAGTGTCTGGATTGTGTAGTTTGCCTGCTCCATGTTGAACGACTGCTGGGCCAGCTGCTCCCTTTGACCTTCATACCTGAGGAGAAACAATTCAGTCGTGACAACAGTGATTCTTCTCCAAAGTTCAATGATAACTTCAGCCTGATTGATAACGAATTTCTGAGGCTGGTAACAGTATTACAACTGTTTAAGTGCAGCTAACTTCAAACTGTGAATATTTGCTGCTTTTTCTTGACTTTCATTCGAACAAATTGAATCACTTGTTGTTGTTTTTTTCAATTTTCAGATATTTTATACTGCAATTGATCTGTATTTGAGAGGTTTTAACTGTTGTATAACCAGATGTTGTCTAATTCTATTTTTCACATTAACAATATCGTTTTGGTTTGTTTATTGTTTCAGAATTGTAACTATAAGATGTACTGAGTGGAGCATTTTAGAGTTTAACAATTAACCTAAAATTCAGGATAAAGTAATGATTTGGCCAGATGATGCGATTGCAATTTCACTGTGAATGGTCATTGTTGCTTTTCATTTTCACTTAAAAAACAAATTAAAAATGGTGATGTAATTTTTGTTGGGTCTTTTAGCAAACAATCATGTCCCATCTTGAGAACACGACTTGTTGTCCACAGTGTCTCTGTAGCGACTCTGTTGTGACACATTTTACCTTTATCAAAATAAATACATTAATAAATGCATTCCCTTAAATTTGGATATTGTGATTTCTATTACAATAAGATTTTTTGTGCAGCTCTAAAACCACTTATTTATTGCAAAAGTTCTATATGTATATTTGTTACCATACAGTATTTTGGCAATACACCATACTGTAAACCATATATATTTATGATTATTGATCAGGCTTTACTTCTGATATATCAAAAGATATGCCTTCACATCATGGGACTTACATCCTCTTCTGCTTCAGCACTCTCATCGCCTTCTGTTTCACCGTGTTCTGCGTTTGAACAAGAAGAAAACACAATAATTATTCCCCATTTCTGAACCGCACATTTTCCTCTTAAGACTGGGGTTGAATGTGGGTGGGTGTCCCCACCTTGGAGGGCCCATCTCTCATCTTTTTCAGCTGGTCCTTGTACTTGAGAAGCTCAGCATCTAGTCTGCCAATTTTCTTGTCTATGGACTCGGCCCGGGCATCCACCTGTGACAGAGAGAAGGAGAGCGAGAGGATCAATTAGAGGTGTAATGGCTTGGAGGCTCCCAGCAGACCAAACACAGAGCGAACCAACCTGCCCCTCCTGTCTCTGCCTCTGCGTGCTGTGCAGAACCAAGCACCTGCTTAGGACCCCATGACCACTGAGAGCCCCAAAGATCAATTCACTTTTTTAAATCTATAGTGTGCAACTTCTGTCGATCCCTAGAGAAATCCTGCATAATTACATAAACTATTCTTCTCACTATTCTCTACCGACTAACTACTAACTCACTCTCTTTGCTGCTTCCTACTCCTTTTTCTTTCCTTATTCGTTGGTTCATTTATGCGCCTGCTGTACATACTCTGAACTAATTGCGCTTTTGAAATCACTCTGGAGTGTAGTTCCGGCTGCATTCGCCTCAAAAACAACTCTATCTCGTAACGCTACTTGATTATTTCATAGCATGGCAAATGTGCAGGTCACAACTTGTCCACGAGAGCGTTTTGAAGTTGTTGGATTGTGTATTTGATGAGTTTTGAGGGGACAGGGGACCTGTACCGTTCACCCCCATTGTGTCTCTGCCCCGCAGATCTCAAAACAACATGCACCGATAATTAAAGGTAATGAACTACTACTACTATGACTATAGCGATTATGGCAAAGTTCAAATTTGTTGAACTATCCTTTTAAGTGTACTGTAAATCAGTGGTTCTCAACTGGTGGGTCGGGACCCAAAAGTGGGTCGCGGACCCGTTCTGGATGGGTCGCGGACAGCTGGTCAAAAAAGTAAATAATATTTAATGCACATCTGATGTTGGACATGTCTTTTATTTTGAAAAATAACTTATATTGAAAGGCACGTGAACACACGCAGTTGTAATGCTCCTCCTCAGTTTCTTATTATTTGCTCTGAATGCAAAGATATCAGTTTCTTATTAATGTGGCCTGAATGCAGTGAATCTTGTTTTGTTTTGTGGGTCTTTATTTTGTGCAATTTGATATTTAGCCTATTCACTTTTGTGAACATGCTCTAAATGCAGAGATGCATTATAAGTCAAATATATCGTTTTGTTGGTCTCCATTTTGTGCAGTTTGATATTATTTTATTCACTTCCGTACATGCAGTTGTCATGGTCCTCCTTAGTTTCATTCATGTGCTCTGAAATGCACTTTGCTCAATAAAGAGCAAAATGAGTTTTTAAAGGCTTTAAAAAAAAAAAATCTTGGTTTGAATTCTATAAAAGTGGGTCGCGACTTAATGACCATGGGAAAATGTGGAGCCCAGAGTGAGACTAGTTGAGAACCCCTGCTGTAAATCAACCCCAGGCTGCACTTTTAGCTGAATTTGGTACCATTTCTGATTAAAAACAATAGGCATAGATGGGTAAAAACATGCCAGGCTAGGATCATGATTTGTAATGATTAGAAAAATGAAACAGGTGTGTAAATGATTAATAATCTGTATTATAGGCAGTAATAGAGGGCCCCAAAATAAATGTTTGCCTAGGGCCCCATGGAGGCTTGGGCCGGCCCTGGTGTTGTGTGTTTATGGAGGAGAAACATAACAGGAGGAGTGGGCTGGTGGGAGTCTGTCTGTGTTGTTGAACAGCCCAGGCTCTGCCTTATAAACACGCTGCTCTCTCACAGTATAAAACGGGAAACATGTAAAAAAAAAGGAGAGTCCTGTTTGTGATGCACTGCCATGGTAGGATGCTATCTCGGTTTAAAAAAAAGAAAAGAAAAGACATAAACAACAATGCAGCCCAGCCTGACAGCAAATACTCACATTCCCAATACAGTCCGACAGGTTCGCAGGAGGCGCTTTGGGTTTCCCGCGTCCGAAAATCCTGTTCATTTTCTACTCGCTCTTAATGACAACTGACTGAAGCCTAGTCTAGATTTTTCTAGAAAACACACAACAAAAAAAGCATCACAGGGATTTTCTTCATTGAACACACCCGGAAGTAACGGTACGGACGCAGAGCTCTCTGATTGGTCGACGTAAACAGTTGTCGCCAATGAGGCTTCAGAGTCCAGACGCTGCCCCGCCCCCGCGTGGCGAGCGGAGGAAATGCAGCTGTTGTGGAGAAGGGGGAAAAAAAGCCATTGTACCCGGGCGAGGACACTGCATACATACATCATCATCATCATCATCATCAGTCTTTTGTTACACCCCCACTGCAGATACCACAGGAATTAAATGTGACTTTTGATCAGGGTTTTTTTTATTCACTTTCTTCATCTGATCATCTCTATGTAGATTGATGAGCTCATGTCCTCCCTCCCACATGCTCTGTGACCAAACTGATGGACAGTACCATGTGCAATAACACCCTGGTTCAGTAGCCTATACATCTACAGTATATGTCAGCTACCATATGTATGTAGTATCTTATTGTATTACCCACTTATATTTATTGCACTCTTTCATGCCTGCATCTCTTTTTTCTTGAGGGCTCTTGAGATGCATATTGGAATTAGAAAGGATGGAGGACGAGATTCATCTTTCTTGGTTCATTTCACCACTTGGAATGGAACTAAGACTTATAACTATTAATTATAAATTAATTAATTAAGGAAATTGTAATTGTAATTGCTTTTAGCCGAAGGAGACGTTCAGTTTATTATCACAAATGACAAAGAGACAAATTATCACATTTGAGTAGCTTTTCTTCCAAATAGAAGCAGACTTTATTGTTTTTCTTTTTGCAGCTCTAAATGAAATAATTTAGGGAGGAAAACCTTTCAATTGTAACTCCTAATAAGGACTCACTCACAAACAAAACACTTGTGACAAGGAGGGAAACAAATGAACACTGTCTCTTTTATCAAGGGCCTCAAGCTAAAAATATTTAGGAACATTTGGTTAGATATCTGAAAATGCTACAAACTTATGATATGTTTTATGTACATAACAATAATAATAATAATAATAAACACACCTGTGAAATGAATGTCTCTGAGATGTAGTGTAGATTAAAAGAACAAAGCAGCATAAAAATGAAATACTCAAGTACCTTGAAACTGTCCAGTTCTTTGGTGCAGGTATTGTAAGATTACCAACATTTAGAGATCATTATCAATTATCAAACAGATGAATAAACACCAGAAATGTTTGTCATAAGTCAGCAACCTAATAATATATGAAAACATATTAACCATTAACAAAGCTGTTACTCAACCCTAAACATAAAATGCTGCTTTATTTACAAATGGCCAGTGATTAAGAAAATGATTAAGAAATCAAATTCATGTAATCATGAGCACGTAATTATAACACACACAGGCGACAGTGAATGGCACAACCGTGTTCCTCCCCCCACGAGGAGCTGTTAACTGTGACATCTGCCTTATGTGGCCACAGTAATGACTGACAGTTTTTCCTTTGAACAATGAAGCCTATTAGAGCCTTATTAGACACAAGGGCCTATTACTGAACCTGGCTGTGTAATGGCTTCCTGGTGCTCATGTAGCAGGGCAGACCTTTATCATCACCTTCACACTAATTGGCACTGATTGGGAGTGGTTTTGGGTGGCTGTGTGTGTGTGTGTGTGTGTGTGTGTGTGTGTGTGTGTGTGTGTGTGTGTGTGTGTGTGTGTGTGTGTGTGTGTGTGTGTGTGTGTGTGTGTGTGTGTGTGTGTGTCTGTGGGGTTGATGAATTTAGCTGAGAACCAGTGGCAGTGACTCAGGTGCTAATTGAGGCAGGGCAGGTGTGTCAGAGTGGACCTCCAGTCTGTGCTCTGTAAAATCCAGACCTTGTTTGGCCTTGAGAGTGTTTGTTGCGGGCTTGGTCCATGGAGAGAAGACCGCCACTGACCATCATCGACTGGTTGAAAGTTGTCAACAACAGACTGTGAGGAAGCAATCAACCTGCAGCACTGTTGACCTTTGGCCTTAGACTGTCCTTGCCCTGCTTTTTGATACTTGAAGGATGAGTGTGTGGATGTCTTCCCTTTGACTTTTTACTCCATTTGTTTGAAATAATAAAACATTTTTCATTCAATATATATACATACATAAAAGAAAAGTCAAGAATCTGTGGACTGGAGTGCAGTGGGTGAGTTGCACAGTGTCTGAATTTACATTCTCTGCAAATTCCTCTGCAAGGCCACCGACACAAAACACCTCACAATTAGCACAACAAGCCTTGGACTGCTGCTTTGTCAGCAGGTGAGCTCTCCATGGAAACGCTAACTTTACTTCTGAGTAGGGATGGACTTAATACAGGATTGGAAAAAAAAAGAAATGAGCATAGGAAGGTGGGAAGGTGGGCTATAAATCTGATGCCTCGTTAGAGGTGCTATACCATAATTTTCTTCTTTCAACATAGATATCATATAGAGAACAGTAGCATGTTTTCCAGCTTTATTGTGGCTTAGTTGCACATGTATGAAGCATGTTCTGACATTCAGAGCTAAAAGATACAGTAAAATATAAATGTACAACACATACAGTGAGTTTACAAAGCAGCGGCACATTATACACACATGGTGCTTAGCCCTGGGCCAATTATATGTTCATGAACAGTATAGGTAAAGACTGAAATCTTGTCCATTGAGTAGGTTATACGGTATTAAAGGAATAATTAAGAAGTACTGTAACCAAGCCAACAGTGGGATTTCCTCTGTAAGATGAGATAATGCTACAGTAACTTTCAGCAGTATTGTTTCATATAAAAACATATACACAAAAATGGATGTAGTTGTGGATAATTGCTGATCTTTGAGAGCAAGCAAACCAACTGAGTTAAGAGATCAAAGATAAGATAAGGCACACAAAACAAGGCACAAAAACACATCTGCTATAACTACTGCATCTCTATCGGATCTAGGCAGATAATAATATATCGATAGTTAGCTCTACATTGAGAAAAACACTTTGGTTCTATTAAATCTGGTTTCTGTAAAAGCTACAATAAAAGAAACCAAGGCAAAGATGACAAAGATGTGGTTCAAAGCAATGTTCGGTGAAATAAACTGACTTTCCACCATCTAAAAACATTCTTTATCTGTATACATTCACTGATTATTAGTCACCGTGATGAACCGGTTCATTCAGAAACGCAGCCAGGGACAGGAAAGAAATCAGTGCTGCCCATATCAAACATGTAAAGCGGAAAAACCCACACACTGCTATTTAAAACAACGATCAATACCACGTCAGGCTGTCCATTATTGATCAAAATTTACAGCACATGATACAAAAACCAAACTGAACTGAACTTTTGCTGAGAGTAAAACCCGACTTTCACGAGGAGAAGCTCACAAACGTGTGGTCACTAAGCAGAAAAGATGAGAAACAGCGAGCGGTGATATTTACAGCATTAACAGTAGATTGAAAATAAAACAGACAATAAAAGCCCTGCTGTGCCGGTTTACAGTACGCTATCATCGTCATGTCGGCTGTTGCCATGGAGCCCTCTGCCCAGTGTTCACATGTATCGCTAGTTTCAGACAAGGTGAGAAAACAACAGGTCGACAATACTATGTACTGTACAACACACGACGTCGCCTGCATGTGACACCATGCAGGAGACGTCATGGCAGAAAATGTTCAAAGGTGTCGAGTCTTGTCAGATGTAATAAAAGTTTCTTGAAGCTTTGAAGAAGAGTGGATTTTTTTGTAAAGCCGCGTCAAAGTCAACCATATTGGCAATGAGAAAAAAACACAGTGATTCACAGAGGATGATCCCTGAGAGCTTATTAAATATCCTACATGTGTTTACAACCAAAGCGAGACTCTTCAAAGTTATAGGCTATAGACAAATTTACAGTATACAACCAAGCACCAAACTACAATTCACTTAAAACACAGTTATTGTAAAAGTAATGCTGTTTCTGAATTACATTCAACTTTTTTTTTCTTTATTTGCACAAAACACTTGTTAAATATTTTATGCATGTGAGAACTATTTTCTATTTTCCACTTTCAGGTGACGGCCAATTTACAAAATGCAAATGTAGCTACAGAGTAAAATACTTTTGGTTTTCCTTGTTTTGACATCTTCCATCATCTTTTTCAGTACACAATGTGTTAAATATATTAAGTTTCAATTTCCTCAGCAGATTGTAAATTATGAATACTATACAACGATGATTAAAGATCTGACTTGGCTGTGACTCCAGAGACCATCACTGTCTCAATGTCAATTTGACGAGTGTCCCAATACAAGACCAAAGCCTACTTCATGTTAAATACTCTAAATACTTTCCTATATCCCTACCCTGGAGGCGGTTCCTTCAGAAGATGCAAATCCTTACAAACAGATCACAAATATAGTTTCATTTAAAAAATAAAAAAAAAAAGCTCAGTAATGTTTTTTTTTTTCAAAATGTTACTCAAACAGGACTAAATTATCCATCTGTTGGGGGATTCAAACCGGCATGGTGGAGGATCAAGTCAAATAATTGACAGTTCCCATGTTACCTGTGATGAACACCTGTGCCTAGTGACGTTCAATTTTGGTTTTAGACTTTATATGGGGTTTGTTGGCGATAAGAGAAATCTAGTTTATGAATGGACATGCCTCTGAATTCTCTGGGCAACAATTTGGATGAATAAATAAAGACTATAGCTCTCTCTGCTAGATGGCAGTGGTGATTTGAGTCAAGCCCAGGTCGTTGGAGTCCTCCCAGCCCTGACAGGGCAACGAGGACGTGTCCATGGCTAGTCATACAGCCCTGGCCTGCCGTCCGTCTCCGCGACCTTCTGTGGGACACGTGTGGTCCCGCAGCGTGCTCCTCACCCGGCTCACCCCCTGGCAGTCCCCGTGTCCTTGCGCTCGGGGGCAGCAGAAGTCCCTGAAGCACCTCTTGAAGTTCTCGTCCAGGAAGGCGTAGAGGATGGGGTTGAGGCTGCTGTTGGTGTAGCCCAGCGCCACGCAGAAGAAGTAGGCGGCCATGACCGCGGTGGTCTCGGGGACGTTGGTGGACAGCGCCTTGACCAGGATGAAGATGTGGATGGGCGTCCAGCACACCACGAAGACGGCGACCACCACCAGCACCAGGCGCGTGATGCGGCGGAGGTTGCGGTCCTTCTCCCGCGAACCCGACAGGAGGCGAACGCTCTTCAGCCGCAGGACCATCAGGGTGTAGCAGACGGTGATGATGATTACGGGCGCCACGAAGGCGAAGATGAAGACGCAGATCTTCATCAGTGTGTCCCAGTAGGTGTAGGGCTCGGGGAACTGGAGGGCGCACTCTGTCGTCCCTGTCGGTTACAGGAAAACAGACTTAGAGGAAGAGGTTTGAATTTAGAGACACAGTCACAGTATGTGTATTTTACAGGTCAAAGGCATCTCTAGGCAGTTAGATCAGGTCAACTGGATTTAGTTTTTGTCTTTCGCCAAGTGGCTTCATCAGTTTGTGTAGACTAAACTAGCCAGTCTAGATAAAAAACAAAGTCCAGTTGACCTGATTCAGTTGCCTAGAGTTTTTATGGTTCATCCTCTGGGAAACACGACTGACTGTCTGAACTGAATTTCACGTCAGCAACCAAAACCAAACCGAGACATTTAAGATTACTAGGTCCAGTTGACCTGATTCAGTTGCCTAGAGTTGTTAGATCATCAAACACATTACGGTTCATCCTCTGGGAAACACGACTGACTGTCTGAACTGAATTTCACGTCAGCAACCAAAACCAAACCGAGACATTTAACCTAAAACCACAAAAAGAAAAACCTCATGATGGCGGTAAAGTCAAACGCTCACATCCTCTGGGGACTGTGAACATCCGTGCTAAATTTTACAGCAATCGATTCCTCGGTTGCTCAGATATTTCAGTCTGAAGCGAAATATTGGCCTGACACGGACAACAACAGTGATTGCCAGTAACAGCCATGGAGCCACATCCCGAGCATGACTAAAAATTTTAATGTCACATCCCACGATGCAAAGAAAGGTCGACTCGTCACCACAGAAAGGCAAAAGGGGGAGATCAGATTCATCATCTGGTCTAATAGCTCTGGGTAAAGTGGACTGCGCTTTATTGAAGGGCGGCTCATTGTGAACATGAACAATTTATTAGACTGTCGCTGAAGGAAAGAAAATTAATCTTTCAAGCTCTATTCTCAGTCAGGGGAGACCCATTATGCCTGTCACAGCATCATCTAGTCAAGTAGCTGTAATGCAGACTCTCATCAAACCTACAAAAATCCTCTTCGTTGGATCTGAATGACGCTTTCTACGGCTAATTGAGATAATTCAGGACGAGTATGCTCTAGTGCAATGAGGCTTCGAGTTTAAAAGTGCTTAGAAGTGTCCCTTTGCATCCGATGGAGTGTGTTTTGCCTCTACAGTCGACACAGGTGTGGGATTAACCAGATAAATATGAGTAGAGAGATTTACACCATCAAAGGTGGAGTGCGACCAGCGGATTTAACACTGTGAATATCAATGTACCGTTATTGGTTTTAGTGCTGCCAAGTATCATGGCAGGGATCCCGGCAGAGGACGACAGCACCCAGATGATCACGTTGATGATCTTGGCCTTGACGGGCGTGCGGAAATCCAGGGCCTTGACCGGGTGGCACACGGCCACGTAGCGGTCCACGCTCATCATGGTCAAGGTGAAGATGCTGGTGAACATGTTGTAGTAATCGATGGAGATGAAGACTTTGCACGCCACCTCGCCAAACGGCCAGGAGCTGAGCAGGTAGTCGGTGCTCTGGAAGGGCATGGTGGTGGTGACCAGAGCGTCGGCCACAGCCAGGTTGAAGATGTAGATGTTGGTGGCTGTTTTCATCTTGGTGTATCTGCAGTGGGAGAAGAAGATCAGGACGTTTTTTGTTTTGCGTAAATCCTCTAAAAGAAGTGGAAGGTTTTAATGAGATCATGTGTCCAGTTAAGGATTATAGCTATCAGAGTGCTCAGCTGTCTCTCCTGAATAAACAGATTAACTCCTGTACTGTATGTACACAAGTGTAACTTGACAGAGAGCTGAAGGGGTGGCGTATCTCCTAGTTTTTCCTTTTCCACCATCTCATATTCAAGGTTTTAAAATGTAATCCAGCAAGGCTGCTTTCAGCCTGAACACTTGAAAAGAAAAAAAAAGAAACCTTCCTGAGGCTTTACACAGACCCTTATATGAGACAGAACAGATCGGAGCAATATTGACATCACAATCAATGCAAATCTTGTAATAAGAGAAATATGTCACAGGGTAATGTAGATCTAAAAATATCAATGTAATTTCTACAAAATGCACATGCAAATGAAACACCATAGAGGAAATAGTTAGTTTTTTAAGCTTTCTTTTCTTTCTTCTTTTTCATCACAGTTCATTTACATGTGTGGCCCTGCAGGGACGCACGTGGATGCACATGTTTCTAAACTCATCAGAGCAGCTGAACAAACACAAATGTCCAAAAATGATCACGCACTAAATTCCCTGCATCCATTCAGACACGCATATTGTTGCAGCTGAGAGACTCGCATCTTTGTTGACACATCACAGTCGTTGTATATAGCCTACTGTATATATATATATATATATATATATATATATATATATATATATATATATATATATATATATATATATATATATTTTTTTTTTTTTTTTTTTTTTTAAAGAAGAAAAAGAAGGGAAAAAAGCTTCAACTCACCTGATGATGACATACATGACCAAACAATTGCCCACGAGCCCCACCACAAACACCACGGAGTACACCGCGACTATGATTGGGATGAGGGGCGACATGGGCTCGGGTTCATTGTCCCATGTGCCGTTGGGTGTGTAGTTGAAGATGTCCGACATGCCGGGCTGCCAGGTGAAGTTTGGGATGCACTCCTCGGGCTGGCCCGTGGGACACCTGTCCTCCTTGTAGATGTGCACCACGCTGCTCTCCATGGCGCTCAACGCTGCTGCTGCTGCTGCTGCTGCTGCTGCTGCTGCTGCGGACTACACTGCTGCTGAAGCTGAGGCTGAGGGCGTAAACTGTCCGTTCACATTAAACAGACACCGGTCACAACAGAGCTGAATTTTCTGACGACTGGTAGGATGATGAGGGGGGGAAAAAAACAAAAAACAAAACACACGAACAGCAAAATTCAGCTCAGCTCCAGGCAGCGGATAAGAGCGCAAAAGCTCCGCGCCCTCAAGGACAATTATTACACCAGTGTGCCATTATAGCTTACCTGTTCCTTTTTCTGCTTCCAAAAAGTTAATTTAAAATAAGAGCAAGACTGTTGAAGAGTGTGTGACAGCCAGGACGCACGGCTGCAGGTTAGATATCAGACTGTCAGAAACAAAAGGTTTGTGGGCAGCAGCTGAATGGACGAGCAGGAGATTCACTCACTCGCCTTGTGCCACCGCTGCGTCCCCAAAGGTGCGCACTGGAAGCCCGACTGCTCATTCAGTGACATCAGAGGCTGAGCCAACAGATTTGACAATATCCAGCAGAAACCAGCAGAAACCACACTCACCACGCTCAGCTCGAAATATAATCTATCACGCACATTTTACTTATTTTTTAGACTTTGGTGGGGGGGTTTATATCTAGTAAAACGCAGCACAAATGGCCCCTCACACCGTTCAGACACCTGCTTGCTCATTCACTTATTATAACCTTTTTTTAGGCCATTTTTTTTAAATGTTGTCTTTCTATTTGAAGCAGTTTACTTTTTCAGTAAAGTAAAACTGAGTACGCCACAGTGTCCACATCTTTCTGAAAATGTTTAAATTCCCATCAGTGCTGCCATAAGATGTTCCCTAGCAACTCCTGTGAGAACTGCCACTGCAATGCAAACATGCAGAGTCCTATCAGATGTTGAAGAGCTATGAAGTAAGAAGGACACTTAACAAGCAACCTACACATGATTGCATCCCATGCACATCACCTCATAGTGTGTAAAAAAAAACAACAACAAACAAAAAAAACAGGAGCACTGGTTTTCAGTAGAACTCACAATAAAAACTGCGCGTTATTGTGTGGCCTGTTTTCACCCAATTTATGGTCAAAATTAGTTTTGCTGCAAGAAAAAAAGTGTAATTTTCATAATTTTCTTTCAGCATCATTTCGTCTCATAACTTTTATCTCATCAATTTTCTTCTTCCAATTAACTCACTTTTTTTTTCTGCTGCCTTTAAAAAATGAATGTACTAATCATTCCCACAACAAGGAGAGATGTGCTGAGAGCTCAGGGGAGGAAAAAAAAAAAGAAAAGAAACTCTCTCTGTCTTTAAATAAAGAAAACATCCATGTTGACAGAAATCACAACCAGTTCTCTCCCCCCAACACACAGGACACAGATTTAAACCGGCACATAATTAAGCGGGCGCTGTTTCCTTTCCCTCAGTCATTTCATGCACTAACACCCGTTGCTTAGAGACCCATCATGGCCAGATGTTGCTTGAGTGACAAAGCCTTTTTGTAGGTGTGTTTCTATTGTTGAGGACTGTGCAGGCTTGACTTTGTGAGACAGTCTCTCTCTGTGTTTGTCAGTACAAATATTTGATGCAACTTCATCGACGGAGGTCCTCCTTGAACCTTGAACTGGCAGCATCTCTCCTCCAGTGAGAGGAGGGGGGGAAAGAAAGAGACAGTTTCTGCCGGTACGCATCGCTTAATCCTAATGATACAGGTGCCAAAGGTCTGTTTGTGCACAGATACGATTTGCTACTCTTCCTCTGGCACTTGAACAGGTTGTTTTATTTGAGTTCCAGAGGAGGAGAGCAAATGTTTGTTATAGCCTTCAGCAGATGATGTTGAGAATAAATCCCTGTTTGCATTTTTACTGCCCTGTGCACAATAACCCGAGGTGATGTCTATTCACTAGTACGCTTCAATTACTGGTTTCATGAAGGAGAGAAGCATTCAACACTAAGACCTTTTGGAGTTTGCTCATTTCGTGTTTGGAGAAAAAAAGTTTGTCTTTTTGTGTTGGAGTTTTCCCCAACTGCTTGTGCAGGATTTTCGAAGTGTGGCTCACTCATCTGATTACTGTCTCATTTCGGCGTGTTTCATTTATCCTTTTCGAATTAAAAAACCATCACAAATCTCCTTGTGCATTGTCATCTCCCTGTGGAATCCCCCCCTGCTCCTGAACAGTCAGCGCTATTATGCATCAACATGGAAAACCTCAATTTCCCAGCAGCTTTAAGGGAGATAAAAGACGCCCTTTCCCACAAAGGCAAAATGTTGATTTCACACACAAAGCCTTCCCCATGCGCAACACAACACTCGTCTGATCCTGCTGCTATATTATTGATTAAACTTCAAAATATCTGCCTCCCATCCCACACTCATCCAGGCCTGTTATCCAAGGAGGAAACACTTTCCACCGAGTGCAAATAGCCACAAGTTGCACCTATAGGCTGCCAATGTCACCCCACTGTTCTGGAAGGTAAGTTTCGAAATAAACAGATGATGACGTATATGAGCAGTAAGTTAATTGGGTTTGATACATGAGGAATGAAACAAGAGAAAATAAAAGGACAGATTTTTAGTTGATGAAACGTGAGGACAGTTTTGTCTGTTGTCGTCATGTCTGTATGAAATGTTATTTTCTGTCAGAGCAGCTCAGTGGAAACAGCTGCCTGATGCTGCTGCACTGAGACTGAGCCAGAACAGTGAAGCTGGGGCTCATTAAACCAAAACAAAGAGCTGAAAGACGCCAAAAACCTTGAGTGATAGTTCTCTGTGGGCTCCTCAAGCAATGCTTTTCACATTATCTAACGGTCATGGGACTCATTGTTAACATGAAGATACTGTCTAGTGCAGCTTTTAATGCGAAAACACAGAAACGATCATCTGGATTCATTTTTTTATCTGTAAATATTAGCATTTTAGCTCAATAGCTTCCAGGTCATGTGATCAATTGACTCAAAGTCAGTGTGGGATCATAGTACTCCGCTGGCTGCATGAGATACACCTCTTGTTTTTACATTTTACTGTAAATCTCTAAATATTTTTTATTAGTTATTAGCATTTTAGCTCAATAGTTTCTCAATATGGTATCTCTGCTTTAAATATCCCACATTTTTATTTTGAAAACAGGAATACGGTACACACTGTAGCCGTCTTCTCCGTGTGTTTACTGTAAAGCCTGTAAACTGTGCATGTGAAATGTTGGAGGGGCTTGCGAATATCCAACTTACAGTAAAATAACTTCACTGCGGTCAGTCACCAGACCAGTTTATTTATTTTTTTAATCTATTTGGGGGGACTTTTTTGCCTTTATTTGACAGTAGTACAGTGAGAGAAAAGGGAAATGGGGAGGCAGATAGAGGGGTATGTCATGACATAATATATTGCTTTTACAAGTGTTTAGAGGCGTTGGAGCGTGTAAAGAGCCTAATAATATCTTAAAGCTTTGGAGGAGAAAAAAGCAGAAGTAAAAGAGTAAAATTCTGTTCGATATGAATTGATAAATGAGTGACAGATGGATGGACGGATGGATGGATGGATGGATGAGTCAGATATTCAACAGATAGATAGATGGGTGGGTGGGTGGATCCCATAGAATGGATGGATGGATGGATGGATGGATGGATGGATAGATAGATAGATAGATTCCCAATTCCCAAAGCTTTCAGAGCTCAACTTCATATCTCCTACCACCAAAGTGCAGTTTCACAGAGGTAATGTTCCTACTGGGCTGTTTGCAGTCACACCAGGTTGGAGTTACCTGCCGGTTCAAGTACAATCAATGACTTCCAAATTAAATAATATATTGTTTTTACAAAGCGTTTAGAGGTGTTAGCCACGAAAGAGCCTAATAATACTGTAAAGCTTTGGAGGAGACAAAAGCAGAAGTAAAAGAGGAAAATTCTGTTCTATATGAATTGATAAATGAGTGACGGATGGATGGATAGATAGATAGATGGATGGATGGATGGATTAGTCTGCCAATAGATAGATGGATGAATGGATGGATGAGTCAGTCAGTCAGTCAACAGACAGATGAATGGATGGGTGGGTGGATCTCAGAATAGATAGATAGATAGATGGATGGATAGATAGATAAATAGATTTGCATATAAATACACAGTGCAACAGTTTCTCTGTGCAGCATATATTAGAATAAAGAATATACACAATATAATAAAATATACATATCAACACTGTTGATATTGCAGCTGCTGTTTTCTCCTGTTGAATTTTTCAGTTATGTTAACAGCTTCATTCTCATTGATGCCTGGAACTGGCCCCACGGGGGAAAGAAAGCGGTCTCCTCAGGTGCAGAAACAAGGTGAATGTTTTAAACTTATATATATTGTCAGACAGGAATAACCAACCGGCAGAAAAGTGGTGAGAGGAAGAAGTTGGGTGTTGTTGTCCCGGATGTGGGATTCGAACCAGGGTTGACTGCAGCGAGGACTATGGCCTCTGCATATGGGGCGCCTGCTCAACCCACTGATCCACACGGTGCCCTAGTCCCCAGTGTGTTAGGTAAAGCACTAAAACTACTGCAGTCTATTCACTTTAGCCTTCGCAACCCACTGCTGCTCAAACACAACTGTGTTACAACCTCTACCAACCACCAACTATTGGTACAACAAACTGGTAAAACCCAAGGTGTTGAGTATACAGTAGGTGGTGAATAAAGCGTAGGAGGCTAATGGCGGCTGTGGCTCAGGAAGTAAAGTGGGTTATTTGGTCGGTGGTTCGATTCCCAGCTCCTCCTGTCCATGTGTCGAAGTGTCCTTGGGCAAGACTCTGAACCCACAGTTGCCCTCCGATGTGAATGTGTTTTAATGATTAGCTTCCAAAAATGTGTCTGTGAACAGTGCTGCATGAATGTGTGTGTGAATGGGTGAATGTGACAAACAGTGTAAAGTGCTTGGAGTGGTCCGAGTGCCTAGAGAAGCGGTACAGAAGTGCATTTACAGTGTAATGAGGTGTTTATCAACAATTATATCTGAGGCTGTTGTATTGTATTGTCAAATAAAACTGGGTACATTTATATTAACGAGAGAAAACTAAATAATGAGAGGATATTAACAGACAAGCCTCTCTATATAATACAGCAATGATATAACGTTTCTAAAATCTAAATAGGTAACACTTTACAATAAGGGCCCCTTAATTAACGTTAGTTAGTACATTATTAAGCATTAATTAACTGTTTACAGATATATTAACAATCATTATTATGTATTACTTAGGATTAGGACACACATTCATTTATGTAGCCTATTAGTAAGCAGTTAATTAATGTTTACTACTCAAAGTTAGTTAATAAATTATTAAGTAATAATAAAAGTTGAATAATGTAATTAGTTATCATTATGTATGCATTACTCAGCATTAATTAACACATTAGTATATTAGTGTTGCCTCTAAATATCCTGTGGTTATTTGTCTATGGTAGTATGCCAATCTCCCTCCACCACTGATGTTGGGGCTTAACAATCTGTTCCTACTGATGAGACGTGGTATAATTTCTTTAGTTCTATAGCTACAGATGACTCCCATCAAGCTCCGTCAACAATTACAGTAATGCTCGTAACAATGTTTCATTATGCCAAGATTTCTATTCATCACGGCTCTTTGTTTGAAACCTCCTGAGAGGGCGAGGAGAAGAGGGCTGAGATGCCCTTTGTCCGTCACTGTCCATTCAAACCCACACTTCTTTCAAGGACTAAGCTAAGAAAAAAGAAAGAGAAGTCTTGCTTCACGCCTTGTAGGATAATCCAGACAGATTTTAAAAAGGTTTTCATCCAACGCAGACATTTTTACCCATGTACATTAAATGGCCCTGTTATTGTTCATCTTCATCTTGGCATCTCTGTACTCAGTAGTGAATACTTTGAAATCGTTCCTCATTAGCTGTGTGGCCATGTTTCTACTCTGAAGTGTAATATGATATTCATCAGTTCCTTTCACCTACAGTAAGTGGACTCATGACCTTTAGTTATTTCATTAATTCACAACTGTCCCTCATGCAGCCTTGAAACATGAATCTACTAATCACCCCCACAACAAAACCAAATGAAGGAGCTCAGGAAGAGAAACTCTGGCTTGAAATTATGTCTTTAAAAAATCCAACACAGACATTTGTACTGTACCCGAGTACTTCATCACACCAGATCTGTATTCAGCGTTGAATACTCTGAATCCACTCCTCATGAGATGCTCCAGCGGTTTCACCGGCCAAGAGCAAAACATCAATACTGTTAATTAAAACACACAGAATATATTCACATAGTTTAATACTAGCATGTGTCAGATGCCACTTTGTGCGTTAAAATTGTCTAATCTATCTATCTATCTATCTATCTATCTATCTATCTATCTATCTATCTATCTATCTATCTATCTATCTATCTATCTATAGTATCTACCCACAGCTGAGCAGCGAACACACATTTGGGGTGAAAAGCAGCTTTGTATGCACATCATACACAGGTACCCAGATGGCGTGGTCACTTCAGGTCTGTGTGTGTCTGCTCTGGATGAAAATGACTTGGTTTGTGAAAAAGTGATTGGCATGTGTTGTTTTATTTGTCCCCCCTTGGTCCAGGAGCTGGATTTCTGCTCTCTGTCTGTGGGTAACGATGTGGAACAAAATGTTCTTAGTAGCTGCGCTGACATGTGAAATCCACTCAGATAATCTTGTCTTAACAACAACAACACAACCACCCAACTTCTGCATCAGTACACACTCTTCCTCTCACCACTTTTCCGTCGGTTGGTTATTCCCATATATACAAGTTCAAAACATTCACCTTGTTTCTGCACCTGAGGAGACCGACCTTTCTTTCCCCCGTGGGGCCAGTTCCAGGCATCAATGAGAATGAAGCTGTTAACATAACTGAAAAATTCAACAGGAGAAAACAGCAGCTGCAATACCAACAGTGTTGATATGTATATTTTATTATATTGTGTATATTCTTTATTCTAATATATGCTGCACAGAGAAACTGTTGCACTGTGTATTTATATGCAAATCTATTTATCTATCTATCCATCCATCTATCTATCTATCTATCTATTCTGAGATCCACCCACCCATCCATTCATCTATCTGTTGACTGACTGACTGACTCATCCATCCATTCATCCATCTATCTATTGGCAGACTAATCCATCCATCCATCCATCCATCTATCTATCTATCCATCCATCCGTCACTCATTTATCAATTCATATAGAACAGAATTTTCCTCTTTTACTTCTGCTTTTGTCTCCTCCAAAGCTTTACAATATTATTAGGCTCTTCCGTGGCTAGCACCTCTAAACGCTTTGTAAAAACAATATATTATTTAATTTGGAAGTCATTGATTGTACTTGAACCGGCAGGTAACTCAGCGAATAACTTATTTATGGTTGAGAACAGCCTGTAAACTCCAACCTGGTGTGACTGCAAACAGCCCAGTAGGAACATTATCTCTGTGAAACTGCACTTTGGTGGTAGGAGATATGAAGTTGAGCTCTGAAAGCTTTGGGAATTGGGTAATGTGCGGCACAGCTAACGTCACAGCATGGGATAACAGATATTCACAGCGTAATGTTATACACAGGAGGATTATTGTCCGGATGAGTGCCAGGCGTAAACACTCTGGTTTTGGGGATTTTCCTCAGATGCAGCCTTAAATCGAGCACCATGCTGCGTGGCTGTCAGCAGAGTCTTGTTTTGATTGTCACTATGGGAACAGCCGGTCTCTGACCCATGGTTACAAGAGGGAAGAGGGATTTGATCGATGAAGCAAGGTAACAATACTCTTTTCTCAGCGAGCTCATATAACAGAGTGGCCGGCTGAGCAGATGAAGATGTCAAATACAGATCAATTTGGAGGCATGAGCCGGAAACTCTTCACCTGGTAAAGTACTTGAATATTTATTAAATATCCAGACTTATAAAAAAAAAAAAACAGGCTGACCGAGGGAGCGAAGAAACGCGTGGCCTCAGGGGAGTTTCATCTATAAAACAAAACCTCAGAGGCTGAGTGAAACACAAACAGCCAGTTTGACCGTGAACAACAAATGTGGGTAGCATAATAAAAAAAAAATGCAGTGGGGGAAGAAAAACCATCTGTTTCAGAGTCCAGAGTTCACTCAGTTGTTGCAGGTGAGGATGCACAGGGACCGCAGAGTACCTGCCACTGTAAATAAGCGCTCGGAGAGCAAAGCAGGGCCAGGCGACTGCAGCCAGAGGCGGTGAGCCTCCACATAAATATTGACTCTGTGAACATCCCAGCTCTCCAGACCTTTTTTCAGATGTGAAAGCACGAGGGACGAGCGCGTCGTCAGAGTTTGCAAAGACAAAAACCTCATTTGAATGCTCGCTGGCAAAGTTTAAGGACAGGTTACATGCACAGGAGGAAACTGTAGGTGTTTGCATTGAAGAGCCGTCTTTATCCATCAAGGTTAGAAACAAAACAATGTCTTACTCTGAGAAAGTAAGGTTGCATGATTTCTTCGGAGGACTCAGAGGTGGGAGAAAAAAGAAAAAAGAGTTTAATTTCAGCGCTGAAGGCATCACGAAGCAGATCACCCACGGGTACGCTGACGCCAGTGTGGCCATGTGAGTATAACGCAGGCAGTGTAAATAATAATGTCTCCAGATTAAATGTCAACTTGATGCAGATCTCGTAGCTTTGTTGACATAATAAATGTTCAACTGAATATTGAAAAGCTTTGAGCAAAACTGTACTTATGAACATGTGTTGTATAGTACACAAAGTATATGCATTATGTCTTAATCAACAGAACATATTTATAATACATTAACACATAGTAACAAAGTCTGTACTATGTCTACTATATCAGTGAGAACAGAAGCTGTTATCATCACCAACTAAAGCTGCAGCTGAATAAAAAGAAGCCTGTTATATTAGATTAGGACCTGATTGTGCGACTGTAGTTGTCGGGTTACACAATAACTCCCCTTGATGCTGTTAGTCTGCAGACTTCACACTGTAACTCTAATACCGTGGTCACAGTGGAGAGTTAGAAAAAAAAGCAGATGAAAAGTGATGCAACAGAAATTGTGTTTTTTTTCTTCTCCCATAATGCAACTTTGTAATAGCCCGAGGCCCTGATAGCCTCAGGATCTGTAAACATCCCCTTACATTTCTGAATATTTAATCCATATTTCTACCTATCTATACATACTGATTAGTGTATCTAGAAATGATGTGTTGAAAGGTTGTTTCTTGAGTTAAAATAACAGTAATTAATTGGACGGCTTGAGAAAAAAACAAACATAACAATAATTAATCCCATGGCTTTTCTTTCAAACATGTCGACATTGATGGAGCCGTATCGTCCAACAGGGATTCATTACAGAGAAAAATGAAATGCGGCACATAAACTTGGCACAGTATGGTACAAAGAAACAGCCTTGGGTGTTTTTTTCTTAGTCACATTCAGAACCCAGCCTCAGTCCCCTCTCAACACTCCCCATTACAAACGTCCAAACACATTCACACAGCTGTGCCTTCCCCGTATATACGAGGACTCTGCGGCTTTGGTAAACATCGGTCCTGATTGTTGCAGTCACTGCGTGTACTGGACGAGCTGTGATACTGAAGGGAGAGCTGTGAAAAGGCGGCGTTCGGTCAAGGTCGGAGGAAAAACGCGGTCAAATGCCTGAGATTTCAATTTCAATTTGGATCCAACAACTCACATCGGCAGTTTTATCCTAACTTACTTGTCAGATTGCGACAAAATTGTTTCTTTTTAAGAGTCATGCTTCAACAACAAATCGGTTTTGGTCGTTTTTCGGGGGTGGGGTTGTTGATAGAAGGTGTGAATACTGTTTCAAGGACTTTGGTCTTTCTGTGATGGCTTGAGAACTTGAGTAATTGTTTCCTGTGATACAACTTCACACAACATCAGCTCAGCGAGTCATCTTTAATAAACACCCATTCCTTGTCTTTAAAAGCTTTATATTTAAAGAGATGTGAATGTGTCATCTGCTTTTCCACCGTCATGAAAAGATTGGACTAAGATGGCAATAATGATGGGATGGAGAAATAGTTCTCAGATGGGGAAAAAATCCACATCTTTTCAGTCAAGTGAAGTCAACACAGGTGTGGAAGAAAAATCCTGGAACAATATGACAGGACCTGACGAGACCAAAGTCAAACGATTTGGCCGTAATTCACTCATGTTCACACAGAGATAAAATAAACGAAACTAAGAACCATTGCAGCTCAGTATTAACAGGTTTTTCAAGCGAAGCCTCCCACCATCAGCCCAAGAGCCGAAAACACAGAGGCAATGGATCCTTTGAGAAGAAGACAAGCGATTCAAAGCACGAAGCAAAGTCATGCCGGGGATAGTTTAGAAAGAATGAGCTCAAAGTTTTTGCCACGGCCTTCCCAGCCTCCCGAGGTGAATACAATAGAAACCCTGTGGATAGATGCGGAGAAGGCCGTACGTGGCAGACAGCTAAGACATCTGGTAGACTTGGAAACAAAAATGGCACGAAGAATGGGTCTGAAATCACATCTGAGGGGACGCAAAGCTGCTCAAAGGGAACCCACAGAGGTTGGCGGAGGTTAGAGAGACGAAGGGACGGCATACAAAGTAGAGTAGAGGACACTTCACAAAGGAGAATGAAAGTTCTGATTTAATCTATATCATACAGACCGTCCATTTTACTGTTAAATTGCTGATGAAGGGAAATCTGTTCTAACTTAATATCAATGCTGGTGAAAACACAATCTGTCATTTTGAAGTCAAGGAGGTAGATATTTTTACACCCAAGTGTTTGTAAATATCTTTATATGTGATTACTGTAGTAGGTGTATGACATAACCACCTCTGAATTAAACATGAAACGTTTTACACATTTTCTGACCGTGTTGACGGAGAATTTGAAGAATGTATAACAGAGCTGATTTGCATTAGATTGCCCTGATTTTCATGTTTCTTTTATAAATGAGTGGGTTATGATATGGTGAGTTAGAAACATACTGATTTCCATGTAGGAGTTTAGTGTTTTTAGGAATTAAAAAACAAAAATCTTCTTATAAAATAACAAGTCATTAACACTGACTTAAATCAAATTAGTTTTTATTATTCCTAACTAGAGGGACGGTTTGAAGGATGAACTTGAAGGTTACATTTATCCTCAGCCTGAAGGCAGATGTGGGTAAACATGACAACAGAGAGGCGTGTGCTGCTGTCACTGCCTGGGAGCCAATTGAATATGGTCTGATAAGAAAACTCAATAATCTTATCAAGTTAACCTCATTAAATCCCCTTGTTATTTAGCCGTTGTAGCCTCAGCAACGACTGAATCCTCGCACAGGAAAAGTCACACATGTCACAGGAGCACCATAGATAAGCATCTTTATTGATTCACATACAATGTTGAGGAGGTAAGACTTAAATAACTTTCAGTTTTGTACATAATCACAGACGTAAAGTGCGACTCCAATCACCACACGTCACTTAGCGAGGGCACGACACGAGACACGACACTCAAATCAGGGAACATCGAGGATCAATTCGGGGGCGTGGGCGGAAAGAGGAAACCACGGCATCTGATTTTCGACTCATTACACAAAATGAACAGGAGATTATTAAAATGGCAAAGACCCATCCAACGTACAGTACACACTCATCCACACAGTGATACACAAACACACACATGCACAGGAGGAGTTCAGCTTCGAGCCGCCACGGCCGGAGCCTGCTGCTGATCGCTGGACTGCAGCTGCCGCCCCAGGTACTCCCTGTGAGAGAGGGACGACAAACACGTTAGAGTTTTCACTCACAACATGAGCTCATCTGTTATATCCACCCACCTGATGGAAACAATGATTGTTAGGTCTATGAAACTTCAGGAAACAGTGAAAAAAAATCCCAGTCACAACTTATTTTACGCCAATACCTTTGGATATCCAAAGCCTAAGAAGGAAATGTGGAAGTACAGTATTACTTTAAAGGAACAGTTCACCAAAAAATTACTTTTGCCTACATATTTGTGTGTACACATGTGTAGAAACCTTAGCCGATATGGCCAGCTGCGTTCTCAGGACATTATACAGATGCAGGTCCCGAGAGTGAGAACGGAAATGGGCAAAAAGGCTTTTAAATTTTCAGCCCCGTCGACCTGGAATGATGTGCAGAAGGACTTGAAACTGACACATCTTGTAACTCTGGGTGAATTCAGGTCAATTATAATAGACAGAGAATTGAGCTCAATCGGACTGTGTGATTGCGTTGTTTAATCATGTTTTCCTGAAATGTGTGATTGTATTTTATTTGAGTCTTGTGTGATGTGCAACTGAGCTGTTGTGTGCTGCCGTCTTGGCCAGGTCACTCTTGGAAAAGAGGTTTTTAAATCTCAATGAGTTTTTTACCTGGTTAAATAAAGGATATTGATTGATTGATTGAAATTCAGTCATTGTTGACTCACCCTCATGCTGATGAATACTCTGGAGAAGTTTTTTATCCCTCAAAGTGCATCTGGAGACCCGGGAGGGGGGTTTGTAGTCCAACGAAATCCTTATATGAGAGTCAATAGTGCCCGACACAAAAAGTCCATAAAACTACACAAAAACCTTGTAATATTCCTACACACTGCTTGCCCACTGCAGTCCTGTGTCCTTAAGGGATATAGTCCAGAGTTTACTTGAAACGACGTCATTTAGGACATTTTAACCCAGTCTTGTATTGAATTTGCCTGGGGCGCACTCTCACGTTCACACGATGCATGCGATTCCTTCAGGACACTTGGATTGCAGTGGACGAGCAGTATGGAGGAATATTACGAGGTTTTTGTGTAGTTTTATGGACCTTTTTCTGTCGGGCGCTATCGACTCTCATATAAAGTTTTCGTTGGACTACGAACCTCCCGGATCTCCAGATGCACTTTGAGGAATAAAAAAGTACTCTGGAGTATTCATCAGCATGAGGGTGAGTCGTTAATGACATTTTTTGGTGAACTATTCCTTTAACTCAACCATGTTGTGTTGGTTGCAGGGATTCGGGGCCTTTAGCATCAGTTTGAAGAATAGTTCTCCTGCCGATTCTCACCCAGACATGATGATATTTTAAACATAATGCCATTATTTTGAAAGGTCACAGTCTTCTACTTCTTCAGGTTTCTTTCCTGGCAGTAACATTTTCAGGTGTGTTATCATGACACTCACCTTCCTGCTACCAGAGATCTCAAATGTCTCTCGCAAAACTAAATAGGGAAGAAGCTGGCAAATAACTCCTGATGGAAGAAATGCTCCTCTTAAAAAAAAAAAAATAACACCCAGACCACTGAGTGTTGATGCTGCCAAACATCCTGTGTCTATTTCTTCCTACAGAGCCAGAGAGCCATTCAGAGCTTCTTATGAAACTCTTTCCTACACGTACCCTATTTTAAGCATCACAGCAGGCAATTAATACAGCACAGTATAGGAGGAGCCATGGGGAAACAGTAAGTAGCCTTTTTCATCATTTCACTGAATTGCATTTTCTATTTTCCAATTTTTCAGTCTCCATGGCTGCACTACATCTCTTTCATTTGTTCACTTTTGAACTCAACTCAATCAACAGTCAAGTGTTTTCATAACTAACCAACAAAGCAAGAATTTCACTGCGTCGCACAAAGGCAATTGAAGACAGAGAAATTACTTTTATTTCCAAAAGAATTGCAAACCTGCCGATTTTCCAGTGAATTATTCCTCACATCTGCTCCTGATCAATCCCCACCTGTCAAACAACAGCTTTAAAGCCCCTGACCTTTAAATCACGGTCAAGTGCTGTGTATGAAGGGTGTTCCTCCGGGCCTCATGTATCTCTAACACTATATTTCGAGTCAGAGCACAACCGACTAGTTAATAAAGGAAGATGGTTTTGCAACTGGGAGGAGGAGTTAGGAAACCGGAGCACTTCCTGATGAACGTATCTGCAGCTGCTGTGTAAATCTGCTCTGCAAAGTGACAACAATAACAACTGAATAAATGTGATTCATCTTCTGAGGTGTGACAGAAAAAGGTTTCACTGCAGGTGGAAACGCCTCAGGCCAATGAGGGCTAACCGTAAGATAAATAAAAACAATACAGCCACTTGACAATACATCACACCTTCGCCTCAGGGGAATCATGTACATAGTGGGATTATTTTTTTTACATCAGCGAATGCACTACAGTGTGTACAACGTGGAATTTCAATCAAGTGAAATGCAGCTTTCAGCCAGTCTTCATGTGCCTTCGCCCGCAATAACAACACATTACATTACGGTTACATTCATTTGAAAGTCAATTTTGTCTGAAGAGAAACAACTAAGGTTCGGCCAATCACAGCGAGCGACACGACTCATTTGCAGCTGCCGAATGGCAATGTAACGACAATGGCGGAGGCCGTCTGGCAGCAGCGGCACTTTACAGCCAAATTAAGAAGTGGGAAATGGCAACACATGATTTTAGTACTTGATGCTCGCACATCCACAAAAGACACACAGGTGCTGGGGGCGTGCACAGAAAGCCTGCAGACTGTCACAGTAAGGAGCTTAATTGTTCCTCCCTGTGCAGCTTTTGGTCTGAAAATGTGATGACTCATGAAATCCACAGTCTTCCAAAATGCTCCTGGACTCCTCCTTTCAAAGACCACTCACACATTTACTTGTCAAAAATGTAACTTCTAATTAGGTTCACAAACAGGTGGCTCTCCTGTGATATCAGATCTGAAATGTCTCATGGTGAGAATTTCAATAAAGATTTGTTTTTCTTCAAGGTTGTAAAGACCCTAACCCTTTTTAAAACATTTTTCGTTGACAAGGATTCACAATATGCCGAGTAGATCCCAGCCAGACTGTGTAATACTGTCTTAAACAATGCAGTTCAATATGCAACAACATTTTGTTTTATTTTCTTATTTTTTAAATCTTATTTATTATACCTACTGCACATATTTACTTATATATGTATGTTATATATTTATATATTTTTCTACTGTTTTTTTAACCTGGTTATTTTTATTACAGATTTTTTTTATCTATTTGTTTTGTTGTGGGCAAATGCAAACATAATTTCATTCTGCAATACATCTTGATGTAATGTCTGAAAGACAATAAAAACATCCATTCTATTCTGTTATATTCTGATTTAATACTCATTTTGTATTCATTGATCAGTAATGGTCTCAGGTGTTTGTGATCAGTTCTTACAGCCGAATGTTTCAGATGAAGACGTGTTGTTTCTGAGACTTGGGAACATGTATCCTTAGTAACCTCATAGCTGACAGTGTGCAGATGATGTCATTTTCCTCTGCAGCCGTCCGCCAGCTGTGCAACTCTACAGTCAGTCAGATGCAGCGACTACTGCCTCTGCCTCACAACACATCTGCATCGTTCTCTGTACAAAGAGGCTTTCACAAAGAGACTCATTTAGTGAGAGATGGAGATGTAAACACGTATTTTAGTAATGTGTAGAGGTTAGATTAGATGGATTTGTGATACTTTACAGCCACAAAAAGCCCAGAGTGGGACAATTTTCTTTCATTCTTGGTTTTAAAGTGTGCAACTAGTAGGAAACATGTTGCACATTTCAAAAGCTTTTGTCAACTCTACAAATGAGAAGAAGAATGAGAATAAGGACCTAGTCATCTGGGAAATGAACAACATTCAAGCAATCAGTGCAAAATCAACAACACATTCACTCTATTCAGTAAATCACGGACTGGAAAGAGGAATACGCATTCAAAGCCATTGGAAATTCTCACCAAGGTCAATTTCCCACTCTTGCACCTTCTCTCCCCCCCACTTACTCCCTCAGGCTTTATTTTCTCTTTTTAAAGGTAATACCCAATGATCTTCAACACATATTTAGGTATTTTTGTATGTATGAACACTAATACTATTTAATGACAGTTTATGTATAGACTTCTGCACAAACGACCATGACTCGGCCTCAGACACTGAGGCACAGGAAAACACATGGATGAACCAAATGTCAATCGCTGATGGGTTTAAACAACAAACCGTCACAATACAGAGCTGAATGGAAACATTACATCCATTCACACGACTTCTTGACCTGGAATTACCTTACCTTATAGGAAAACAAAAAACGACTTTTACAAAGCAGATTAAAAAAGGTAACGAGGATAAAAGAACGGCACTTTCTCAGTTCAAACATCCATCTGTGCTGTTGTCATGACAGCAGAGGCCTTTGGTAAGTAGGCTGAGAAGATCATGAGAACAACAAAGACAAGACAGCCCACTCAAGGTGACAGTGGGTGTGGTGAGCAGCTTTTAAAAATACTGTATGTATCAACTTGTGGGTGAGTGGAGACCGTCCTTCACTTCGGCACCAATCAGTCCTTTTTTTTTTTCCCCCCTCCTGCCATTCGATTCACACCTTTCTGTTTTCATGGCGACAGCGAGTGTAGGCAGCGCGCAACTCGATAGAACGACAGAACAACCTTGAGACACCCCCACCCCAAAGAAAACTGACATTGACAACAAATCCTCAAGTCTATTTCCCTTCCTTGATTTCTTTCAAAACCCTTTTTTTGATTCTTTCTAGCCAACACAAACCAAGCCATTGTGCTGCTGCGTCAGCATGAGTCAAACACAGTGCGTCGTTATCTGAGGCCGAGTTCATAACAAGGGAGGGCGTGGACAGATAAAGAAGTAGATGTCAGAAGGAAACACAATAACAAATGAACGGCTTTAGATGCGATTTATGCGCCGGGCTTTTAAATGACAGGCTGTAGCTTTCCCCTGCGTAAAAAGGAAAAGTGAGAGTGCTGAATATCAATCAGACTATAAATCATATGCAAGTGAAATCCCTGAGCAGCCGCTGTTTCTTTTCTTACCTGCACCTACTTCGTTTCCCTTCAATTCATTTTTCTCTCTCTTTAATTTATCACCATCTTTCTGTGACATTAGCTCTTCACTCATCTTTTTTATTGGCCATAGAAAATGAATAACATTGAGTCCAATTTCTGAGAGTCATTATATCGTCCCATGCCGTCTTTTCTAACTCAGAAAACTACCTCCTTTTTTTTCTCTAAACTTTAAAAAAAAAAAAACTTTCCACTCAGCCCCCCTCTCTTCCTGCAACAGACACAGGCTGCTGTTGATGAACATAAGATCGCATGTTGAATGTCAGAGGATTCAGGTTGAGTGGTGATAACACACCCTACTTTCTATTGTGGCTCTGACAATGGGAGTGTGTTTTTCTTTTCTTCTCAGTTAGCGAAATGAGGGAGAAAACCCTTTGTGCTGCAGTGGATGAATGAAATTCTGCTCACACTTCAGTGAACGCTCAGTTTACATGGAACATTAAAATCACTTAGGAGGGAGGGAAAGCAGCGCTACGCTACACTCTGATATTACACACGGCTCCTGCATCAACTGTTGCTCGGGAAGCTGAGTGTGTTTTAGATAGCGGCAGGAAAACAAACACATTTTCACTTGTTGCTTGTTGGTTTTTAGTGTTTCCAAGCAATCAAGTAGACACACACAACCACACACACACACAAATAAACCAACAATGGTGATGGTGAGTTGAGAGTTTGCACCGAGAGAGGATCTTCGGTTTGGTATAGATGATGATTTTAAAGCTTTTAAAACTCATGACAGTGGGATTTGAGCTCTGATTTCGATTTGAACGGAGGATCTTTAAGGAATAAGGGGCCGTGTCCACCCAACGAGCTTTTAGCGTTCACACATCCTCGACCATCATTTTGGAGCTCTCTCTCTCCCTTCCTTGTCAGAATGCTGCTGTCGCTAGGTTACAAAACGAGTCGTCTCACTTCCGTGCCGTTTAATGTAAACACTGCAACGTTGGTCCAACTTTGAGTTTGCAAGCAATGGAGCGCAAGAAATTCATGACAGCACTAGCAGCAGCTTCTGATGTGGACCCTGAGGTTCCTTCAAAACGAGTGTGGGTGCATGATATAACCCGAGCCATGTCGCCGGTTGTGTTGTTGTCGGTAACATACAACGGGGAAAATAAGAATTGAACGCGTCACCATTTTTATCAGAAAATATATTCTAAATATATTCTATTCTAAAAATAATTCTAATAGAGCTATTGACATAAAATTCTCACCGGATGTCGGCAACAACCCAAGTAATGCACACATACAAAGAAATCCAAACATTTACGTCCATAAATTAAGTAATGTGTAATAAAGTGAAATGACACGGGGAATAATTATCGAACACAAGAAGAAAATGAGGTGCAAAAGGTTTGGAAAGCCAAGAAAGCAGCTGGAGTCTGTCAGTATTTAGAAAGCAATCCTGTCCCCTATCAGTGCAAAGTATTATCAGCTGGTTTAGTCCAGTTGATGCCTATAAAAAGGTTTCTCATCACCAAGGTGTCACACAAGAGGCGTCTCATGATGGCTGAAAGCAAAGAGCACTCTCAAGACCTTCAGAAACGTATGTTGCAGAACATACTGATGCATCGGTTACAGACGTGTCTGAATGCACCGTTGTATCCGTTATCCCGAAGTGAACAGAACAACATTTCATCATAAACCGGCCATGACTCGATGCTCCTCACAAGGTTTCTGACAGAGTCAAAAGAAAACTAAGAGGAGTCGTCCAAGAGCAAAGGAGCCCTGACAGAGAGCTGTAGAGAGAGCTGCAATTAGCAGGTACAGTTGTAAAAAAAAAAAAAAAAAAAACATGATTAATGCACTCAAAGACGGTTTATAAACCAAGACCTTTCATGACGAGTCAGCTTCCTGTATGCATGTCACGTGGGCTTCTGCACGGCCACGCCCCTTTAGAGAGACCAGAGGCAGCTTGGAGTGTATTGATTCCTATGGGACAATTTAATGTGAACACCGATTATGGTCGGGTCTTTCTCCCCACGGTCACTGAAGCAAATTTTGGACTCATTTCTCACAAGCCACATCTCTTCTGAACAGTTTGACACCAAAATGGTAATTTTCAGACGGAGAGATCCGGAGAAAATCCACTTTGTTCCAGACCTGTCTCTGTCTCTACGACACACTCTCGCGAGATTTGGCACCGATCTCCTAGGCAACGTCAAACAAACGGCCGCGAACTCCCGTGAAAATGATTTAAATTATTTTTGGCGTGCTAAATATGACTGTTAGTAGTGTAAATATTTAATGTTATCATAAGAAAATATAAATATCTCACTTTCATCTACCTAAAAATTGTATAAATCCACACACACGTTCACAGACGAGGTGGGGTGACGGTTGGCCACGCCCATTTAGAGAGACAGGAAGTGTAACCATTTCATATCATTGGAGCAGCCGCTCATGGAGTATCTTTCCATTTATTGAATATCTTTGATGCACTCAACCGCCATGGCCTCTATGCATGCTCACCATGCAAATCTATTGACGTGTTCAATACTTATTTTCCCCACTGTATCTCCCATCCCTTCTTGATTCTGATTGGTCAGTGTAGGAAAAGTGACATTGACGAGCGCCGCGCTGTTTTAAAAGTCGAACAGATTTCATCTTGAAGCGCTCTGAGCGAGAGTGTTTTTTCCGCTCAAGACTCCAAAGGATCTGTATGGAAAGTAAGTAGACGCTGTGAGCGCTAATAGCACGTTTGGTGGACACAGCCCCTAATGACACCAATATTTGACAATTAAAAAATAAACAATACCTTATTTAGTTATATACTAGTGATGCCTAATTGACCAGCTGCCGACAAGATTTCACTAATTACAGTTTTTCTGTAGGTCTGACTTAATTCATCTGATCACTTGTGGTCAACACCTCGTCCTTCCTCCCTCCTGGTTCAATAACCTAGAGCACGACAGGTCACCAGAAAAACAACTGACATGTCAGCTGTGTGGAAGTGTCATTAGTGTATGATACTAACTTTTTTTTTTTTAATATAATCTTGCACTGTTGTTTTGTGACTACGGTAACCATGCACTTATGTGTATGTGTGCGTATGTATGTACATGCATTTGTGTGTGTATGTGTGATGATATGCATGTTTTTCTTGCTTCTTGTACGTTCTTTTTGAATGGAACTTAACATAACAAAAATGACTGTTATCGGCCAATCTAACTCATTGATGATCGGTATCAGTTACATAAAGTCATCAGGGCATTCTTACTAATTACATTAATTATTAAATTGATGAGTATTTCTAGCAGGGATTCTTTAAAGGTTGTTATCAAATAACTGTGGTTAAAGATATGCACTGATGAGGATGTTTTACAGTTGAAAAATTAACTTGTCAGAGCAGGACGAATGTGAGACAGTTTCTAAATTACATACTATCCTTCCTTCACTGACATTTCATTCTTGATGGTTTTTATGGGCTAATTTTCACATAGTTCCTCAGAAACCTTCAGAGCAGTTTATCCCTCAGTGTCTTTTGATGATGAGTAGTTAAACAGAAAACATCAGTCACATAAATGAGGCTATAAATATGTCTATTAATGTGTTCATACCAGTTGTGCACCATCAGCTTCTGCACAGCCAACAGTGCGTTGTAACGGACTAGCTGGTCCTCGTGGTGCATATGATTCATCACCAGCTGTTTTCCACCCAGCTGCTCGATCACCCTGAAATGGGAGGAATAAAGGGAATAATGTGTGAAAGCCTTTATCCACAAAGAGAAATGGCCCTATTTTCATAGGTCATTCAGTGGTCCGGCCTTGGGTAATCTAATCCAGCCTCACTGTTATTTTCTTTGTATTGTGAAAGGATATAATGCTTCGAAATGGGAAAACAGATCAGTGTGAGGCTTGGTAAAACACAGTAAATGATCTGGACAGAGAAAAGTAAAGCAGGTGAACGTACATGCATCGGTACAGTAAAGTACTCCATTCATCTTTTTAGGGATTTAACTAACAATGAAATGAGGTGAATGACCCTGAGATTCTGAATAAAAAGAAGCCGTTACTGATGGATTACTAGTGTGCATTACAGCTAACAATATATGGAGGGAAAGAGAGAGTCTCAAGACGAGTAGAGTGTTCAGATATTTACAAACACCGGCTACAGTAAATGAGAATTATTCCGTTAAAAATAAACTAAATCTTGGTGAAATTTGGCAGATTGTGTTTATTGCTCTCAGCTAATTCATAAAAATAGCAAAACATATTCATTAACTGCATTATAAAACCTTGACTGTCTGATCAGGGTCCACAGTGAAGCCGCATTTTTCAGCTTTAAATCTCTCGGTAGGGCAGGGGAAATAAAAAACCAAAGAGTGTTACACAGCCTGCTGACAGGAGAGCTCTCTTTAAGTATGGTGACAGAGGTCAAAATCAGTGTACTGGACACTTCAGTAGCTGTTAGATACGCTGCCATCTCAGCTATTGATATAGATTTCCAGGCCACCAATGTCCGTGGCCTGTTTTTTGTTTTTTTTGCATGGTTGTAAATCACAACTTTACTGTAGCCTGACATTTTGATGCAATCTGGTTTTCCCCGCCAGATGCCTTACCTTTTGCCACGTGGGTAATGTCGCACATACTCTCCAACGTCGTGAGCTGCCACTGCTATGACTTGAGGATCATCGGACACCTCCAACAGCCTCGTCAGGATCCTAATGAAAGGAGCCAGACAAAAAGAGAGGCATTCGATCGGAGAGGTCTGTCTACTTCAGAAAAAAAGAAAAGCAGATTCCATCACAGCTTCTCCCAGGGAAAAATACCTTTGAGAAAGCTCCACAAAAGAGCAGCCGAGATTTTCTTTCCCCCCCCAGAAGAAGTGATGGATGTAAAGATGCCAAGGTGAATGTTACTTTAAAACTGGAGGTAAAACCAAACTCTAAAATGCAAATCCAAGGACATGAGAGATGACACATCCTCTGAAAGTGAAGTGACACCTCGGGGTTGAAAGCAAGACAAAGTGTGAGTGAGATTTGGGGAAGGAGACTAATAAAAAGGAGGCTAATTTCAGCCGAGATGATGCCTGAGTTGATTACACAGAGGACAGTGATGAGACAATGAGATGTGTAAATCAGGTTTTTATACTGAATGTCAATAGGCCCAACAGAGTGTGTGACCAGAATACCAACCAACACAGACTCAAATTGATGTTTTATTCCTTGTCGGCCAAGTCCATCGATTGGGCACACACAGACATCAAAAATGAATTTGTCCTCTGAATCTGTGTGATCAGTTACATCTAATACTAATTTTTCATTTCTTAAAAAAAAAAAAAAATGTTTTCCATTAAGTTTCACCTGATTAAAAGGTGGTTAACATTAAATATTTAAAAATCCAATCTAGTTAACATCTCATTTTCAGAAACACAGTGACAATGTTTAACATGTGCACCAGTTTATTTTGGTGAGTTAAAGGTAGGGTCGGAAATTCATTTTTTTACTGAATTGCTTGAAATCCTCTTCACACCTCAATTGCAACCAATTAATTAATTCACAAAAATGAAAAAAGTCGGCCACCTGTGGAACAGACAATCCTGTAAAAACACCATCCAATCATGTTGAACGCCACGTTCAAGTCAATAGGATCGTGATGTGTCAATCAAGCTGCCGTTTCTGTCCCTCCCAAGTTACGACACTGAAAAGACAACGTCAGTGATACAATGTACCACACTGAAGTCCAGTAGGTGGCAATGTATGTACGTCTAAGCTTGATGCTGGGTGGTTTATTATGATGTTTTCTTTCACATGAATGAGCCGTGAGAAAAAGCTGTCGGAGAGTTAGCGATGCTGCACAGTGTCGCTCTACAAACGTATCGGTCAATGTAATCCCAATGTTGAGCAACGCGTCTTTCTGCGATACTGTGGCGTAATGGGGCTTCAGCTTGATGTGAACCCAACGTTGAACAAGCGTTGCATGCGTGTCTTCGGAGAGAAGTCTGAGAAAAGGGGCTTGGACTTTTAAATTGTGTATTTTCAAAATGTGGCCTGCTCGATCCTTTTTCCAGGATCTCCAACCCTACCTTTAAAATGGAAACAACTTCCATTAGTACTGAAGACAAAGTAGAGATAAGGTCGATGGAATTAGTTTTGTTATGTTTTGTATGATGTAGTTTTGTTTCAATTATATCATAAAAATACAGTTCATCCTGGTTGGTTCATAGATGTCTATACCTAATTTCTTTCTCAAAATCAATCCACCAGTTGTTCAGGACATTTCATTTGAAACCACAAATGTCAATGTGAGGATGGCGCTCCAAGAAAAGTCAGGGGATCACCACAGTCAGAGGGATTAAGCCTCTCGAGTATGAATGTCTGTGCCAAAATGTCACAGCAATTCATCCACCAACTGTTGTGACGGTCTAAAATGATAGAGGTGTGCTCAGAGGATACGACTCTGGAAAAACTGAACAAATAAACAATGATGCTCATTAAGAAAAAAAAGGGTTGAAATCTCTACATATGTGCAGAAGAGAAAATGTCAAACACTGGTGTGCAGAGGAGCAGAAATATGTGGAGTTTTTTTTTTTTTTTTTACATGGCTGGTTCATCAAACAATTAAATAAACTGACTGTTTGTGTCATTAACATTAATCAGTCACTTGAAACACACAATCCACACTGTAACTCTTGTGACCTGACTCACAAATTGTACAACTCCTGTTTTCTGAGCCAAGGTGAAGGTATCAAAATGTTTCAAAACTCCACTTTCTGCTTCTCCTCTGAGTCTGAACAGTGTCATCCCTGCAGCTGCACAGTTAGGCCGGCTAAAACATAAACTTTGAAGTCTTTTCTTTCTTTTTTTTCAACATTGCCAGTTTTCATTAATCCAAAAGCAGTTTCAAAGTGTGTAATCTTTTTCAATTTTGTAAACTCTATTAAACCTTCCAGAGACTTAGTTTCAAATTCAGCTAAAAAACAAAACATCAAACTTAATTCAATTTAACCTATTAGAGTTAAATCATGTTTTTAAGTTCCAAATGGCACATTTACCCCAACAAACTGTACCGAGTTTCATTACTTTGTTTTCCCAGAATGTCAAGTTAAATCAAATCAAATCAAATTGAGTTATTGAAGCCATGGAGAGAATGAAATGCTTTGTTACGGATCAGGTTTAATCTTACTTGAGGAGCTCATAGTTCTTCTCGTTCAGACGGACGGCGTTCTCACGCCAGAACTTCTCAGACTTGTGCACAGGACTCCACTCGAGACGGCCGGACTTGAGTTCAGAGCTGTACTCATCAAATGAGCTGTAAATACGAAAAAGGAAAAACAGAAAAGATGTAAACCAGTGGAAAAGAATGTCCAAGTATCACCACTGTTATATGTACGGTATGCAATGAAAAAAGGAAAAGCTACTACTTCTATCAAGCATCTTTTGTGAAAAGCAGTACTTTAAGGCAATCTGAACATTTGGAGGTTACCAACATACGTATGTAGTGAATATAAGATAAACAGAAATATGTCTTTAGAAAATAGACTGGCCTCATATCAAAGTGACAGTATCAAAGAATCTTAAACAGAGATTCTTTTCACAAGCTGTCCTTTTGTAGCAGAACCACTTCTGAAAATGAATGGTTTGGAGAACTTTCACTAATGACATGTTATTCGTGAGGTGCAGTGGAGTACCTGAGATCCTGCACGCTCTCTCCCAGCCTCTCCAGCAGGAACTTAATGTCCTCAGTGATGTCCTCATCGTCGTACTTCTGCTGCTCGAGGTTCTCCAGCTGCTTCAGCACCTTGCACTGAATCATGGCCAGAGCGTACTCCTGACGAGTCTCGCGCTCGGCCGACTTCTCCAGGAGGTTCTGTCAGAGAGAACAACAGCGTGATGAAGACCAGCAGCTAATTCACTGTCGGTCATTTATAAAAGCAATAAAAGCCGATAAACGGTCACTTGTTACATCTTGTTTAAGTATCTTTGTGTTTGAACCGCTGACTGGACAGTGGACTTGAAGATGCCATCCTGACCTCTAGCCAGTGTTTATGAGCTTCTTGTTGTTAAAGGCTTATTGTTAAAAGAAATGTCTTGTTTTCTGGGAGTTAATTCAAAACAACTTAAAGTACCAGAGTTAGGTTGGTGCAATCACATCACAAAAACAGCAGTACTGTTTGTCAGGATGCGTTCAAGGACTTCCAGATGGTCCGTATAATTTAAGTCACACTGCTGGTCCCATGTGGTGAGCAGACTCATTTGCATAATTAGGACATTTGGGAAAAATAGCGACATGCACAACTTTGCTGACTGTATTTGAAGAAAGATTTTGTGAAAAAGTGAATTTTACATTTTTGTGATAATCTCAACTTCCTAAAAATCAGCATGACACAACATTTAGAGCTTTTTACTCAACAAAACAATTAGCGTTTTCTTTTCTTTTTCTGAATGGGACTGAGTTTTTACGCATCTCCTTATTTAACATCCCTACTCATTGTAAGATATGCAAAACGACTCAAGGGAAAACCAGCTGAATGTCAAGATGTTTCTGAAGCTTCCTTTTGCTGCACACCATTGCTTTTAATTAGTCGGGATACTGCAGCCACACCAAACCTCAAACTTCTATGACTAATTAAAAGCAGAGGCCCTTTCGTTCATGGGTGCATTCACAAACACTCGATGTGACAGCTGCTGCTGCTGAAATGAAAGTTGTGATGAATGAGCTTTAGGGGAAATTCAAATCAGGAACACACATTGCATTGAGCCAAACATAATACTGTACGACATGATCTCTAACAACTGGTCTCAAACTAATTTCTTTTAGCAAACTCAAGACACTAGAAGGTGGTACATTAGGACCACAGAGACACATTTGATTAGGTCACAGTGACAGTGAAATACAGCTAAAAAAAACTGTCTGAGAGAAGTACAAGAAACCATCAACACTTTTTCTTAAGGTTGGGTTTTGAAAATCATCCAACTTTCCTCCACTTGGGTATTAGCTCATGTTTCAATCATGTAATCAATGCCATTCATCACACCATTGTGCTCTGAGCAAGGTCACAGACACTGCCTGCTGCTGCTGCTGCTGCTGCTGCTGCTGGCTTGGACAAAACTATATGTGTTAGCAAAGACATCAGTGCCATACTTTGGATAGTTTCAGAGGAGGCTTCATCTTCATAAAATGTAATAAAACTGTAGAGAAAAACTAAATACTGTGTGCTCTTCCTCTACAAAAGACAGCTTTCAGAAAGAACTGGTAGTTATCACATTGATTTTCACTGTATTTTCATGGTGCCTCGTCAGACTCACTCACTTCCTCTAGTTAAAGAGCAACTCGGCACTGGGAGATAAATGGGTGGCCCTGCCATTAATTTAATCCTGTCAAGGTATAGTATGGGGAATTCATTACCTGGCATCAACACAAAACAGCAGAGCGAGCCCAGAGTCACAGCCCATAGGAGTATGTGACGTGTTGGTCTATATACGACTAAATATTCTGAGCTGCTGTTTAAGAGTTGTCATTTCAGTTCAGCTCTTGTTGTGATCAAGTGTCGAGCCTAATTAAAAACAAATGTTCAAGTTGCCGTGTAAGATTTCAGTTCAAAACACTTCTAAAAACAGACTTAATAAAGTGTAACACTTCATGGCAAACACCTTTCCATGGCAGCACTTTATGTGCCTTTCACAACAGTAACGCCAGTAACAGATTTCAGTTTTCTCGTACCTGGGAATTGTGCGTTTTGTCTGCACAGCTGCATAATTGCAGAAAGAATAGATCTTATATGGCAATTAATTTTAATGGGTTTTAATTCCTATCATATGCTACGTTGGAAAGGAGAACAAAAAGAAGAATGCTTTAACGTGATAAATGTGTTAATTGATTTTTTTTTATTTTTAACTGCATATTTGCACTAAATCTTCCAGCAGTTCAGACAGTGTGGTCCAAACATTTTCAGTGAGAAGCAACACACAGAAGAGTGATAAATTCCCCACGTACCCTGAAGGCAGCCAGGATGATGCGGGTGACCTTCTCCTTGACAGACTCCTGGAGGATGTCGGACAGGGCAGGGACCACGTTGTAGCGTCTCAACTGCTCACAGAGTTGAGGACTGAAGGCCAGGAGCCAAACACAGAAGATCATCTGGTACTGGAGCTGGAAGCCGCACTTGTTGCTCAGCACCGCCGTGATGCTGACATTAAAAAAAAAAAGAAAAAGAAAATGAATATATAACAATCAAAATAGAAAAAAGAAAAGTGAATCTCCACGACTCCCATCTAGCACCTGTTTGCTAAAAGAGGAGCTTTCACAGCTGTGTGCCTGCATGTTGCCAATCCATTATTGTTGATGATGGCAGAAAATGAAATGTTCAGACAGACATAGACAGTCTTTCTGTCACGGAAGAGCTCCTCAAAATACAGAGCACAGAACTAATGACTGCAGCCACAGAGTGAGCCATGCATTTGCGGAAATAGCTGCTAAGTGCAGAGATGTGGAGCTCATAGATGTGCAATAATTATCTGACCCAAACTAAGTAGTATGACTACTTTGCAATGCTGTATAAAGTGATATTTCTTTTTTACCTAATGCCTTTTCTACACACTTAATACAACACCCATGTCACAGGTGAGGAATTGATTAGCAAGTCTTTTCACATGATCCACAGGGTTAATTTTTACAAGCAACATCACATTTTAAACTTAAAGATTTGGTGAAGTTATAGAAATAACTACAAGCATCACACATACGGTATCATATACGAGCCAAGAAAGAGCTCAGATCATCCTGTTGAACTCCCAGCAGCCTTGAAATAGTGACTTTAATTGGCCTCCATCAGGACGGCGATTTCGTCCCAGTAGAGGTGGCACTAACTCAGGTTGATCATTTCATTAGCTACTGGCTTTTAGAAGAAAATCTGATTTTATCCTTTAATAATAGCTATGAATTCAACAGGACAGTCTCTCGCATCTGGCTTCTTGTATAGTAATGTTGGCTTTAATCCGTGTACTTGAGTGTTTCTTTTAATTGAATATTTGATTTTTGATTTTTTTCAAGAACAAAGTTACAGTTGCAAACTGACAAGACAAAATCAAATCAGGGAAAAACTCAACATCAACAAGGTGGCAAGGTAAAAATGAAATGAACTCACAATGACAGGACATTAGAAAGTGGAAAAATAAATAATAGTAATGAATGCATAAATAAATACATAAATCATAGTAATAAATAAATAAAATACATTTTGCAATAATCAAAGTTACATAGAGAGACGAAGGGCAGCATCACTGCTCATAGATTATGCCAAGCCTGAATACGGGGAAATTAGTCAACCTGGTGTGCTGGTAGATTTTCCATATAAATTAAAAATGGTTGCCATATTTTGTAAAAAGTCTTACTTCATTTCTGCATCCAATAAGTTATGATTAATACATTTAAGTTTCTTAACATAATTTGTCTCAAGATTGGAGTAAGTAAAGTTCCCTAGTAAACAAATTTCAGGGTCCAGTGGAAACGTATTATTGAGTGTTTCTTACTACTAATAATTTTGGTGTGGTCATGGTTTCGTCCCCCAAGTGTCAAAGGGAGGGACTGTGGATGTTTGTATGCAGTCTTTATTAAAGAAACATTATACAGGCAAAGTAAACGTGTTTATGAAGCAGTCACTACTCACCAGTTGACTCCATCAGCCTCCACCCAAGCAAACCTGTACTCATTCACCCTCAGCATCAGCTGAAGGCAGCCAGCAACACACTGGACATACTGAGAGCTCTGCAAAGAACAGAGGCGTAGATTTACTCAAACAGGTTGGTGTGAGCCTTAGCTGCGTAATCAGGAGAACAAATCACATGTTAGGAGGTCAAGTACAATTAATGCAGTTTTAAAAAACACTGAGTAGTTGACAAGCAGAGAGAGCACATGGAAGAACACCAGTCCAAAACTTGCATTACCATCACCTATCAGACCTGAGGCAATGCACATGCAGTCTATCATATGTATACACCAACACATGCTAGAGACCACAATAGTACAATACAGAGCAATAGCAGGGAAGTGTCCCACCACACCTGAGCAGAACAATGTAAATTGAGATTAGAGCGGAGGAAGCTGAGAGGAGGAAAATAGATCGCATTAATCTGTTATTTAAAAGGAGGGTGAATAAAAGCAAAGAAGTCCAGCAAGAACAGGCAACAGTGAAGACAGAAGAGTGGAGGAGTAGAGGAGCAGAGGTTACCTGGTTGGAAATGCAGAGAAAGAGATGATGTTCAGTTATTAGATAGCGCTCAAGTCAGTATGTTTCTGAGCACAGTTCTCAGAATAATCACGCTATTCTCAACAAAGTCTGGGATAATGGTAGGATGCTGCTGCTGTGCAAATTATGCTCTTCCAATTTCCCTCATTAGTACAGCAGAAGCTGTGTTTGTCATGCGCTTTCAGCATTGAGGCAAAGTGGCTTATAGCATGCAATTTTGTACATTTAAAACCAACCAGTGGCAGCAAACACCATGCTGTCTAAATGGAGATTTCCGCTCAGATTGCTCTAAAAAAGACGGCCCTCCAACATTCTTTAAGTAATCATGAAAAAAACCTGAGTGCAAGAGCAGGATGGGAGAGAAAAGGAGGGGAAAGAAGAGGCGTGAAAGTCCAGTGACAGCTGATACTTTGCAGCTTGCACAAACCCTGCCTTTGTTTTTTTTCTTGAAGCGCCAGGGTGACTGAGGATGCACCACTCATACTCACTTCACTGGGGGAAATAGTTCCTGCTCCTGAGCCTGTTTCTGGACCTGTACCATGTAGGTTCTAATGAGAGATAAACAAAAGAAACAGGTGCAAAATTTCACAAGCCATCGCTTCCAGGTGGGTCACAGTGTCACAGTGTGTGCGGAAAGCTCGGCCACGAATGCAATTCAGTGACGGTGGATTATTCACTGATTTGTTGGGTGGCTGTTGAGGAGAGAAATTAGTATCAAATACATTTGAGAACATATACAAACCATGCTCATGGAAGAACTCACCTTTAACCAACCTCAAGATATTTTTTCATATTGTACAAAACCACAAAAGAAACCAGGAATCAATATTCATCTGTTTTATCATCCCACTCCTTGGTGCATTCATCTGCCAAGGCAAACCCAGCACCGTCAGTACAGCTTTCAATGGACCATCTCAAGATCAGACAAGCCTGCTTCAAGTTGAATGAATGCATAATATCAATTAAGACAAGGTTTTCACTGTGGGCCAACACAGTTTAATTTAATTAAATTAATAGAAATAAATAGAGAAAAACAATGTTTGGCTACTTGGATCATTATATTTCACAGAAAAAAAGGGAATAAAATAAACTCCATGAGAAAGAAGAGGCCAATGTCTCTGGAGGTGAATGCTCCAATAGCTAAGAAAAGAAAAACCCACCACAAGGATAAACAATGAATACATTTCAAAACTTACACACAAAGAAAACAACTGCTTTGCACATCCCTGCTGCCAGGAGGATGAGCACCCACAGTATGAACTGCATCATTCTTAACCACTATAAACAAACTTTACATTTTCAGATGGAAATAAACTTCAGACTATGAACATTGCAACATGTACCTTGAAAGCATGGCTTTGCTGATGTTTGCCGCCTTTCTGTAACTGCTGTTCAAGAGTCCCATGTTTGTTTCCCCTCTTATAATTCAAATAACACAATTTACACAGTACTGTAGCATGCATGAAAAAGACAGAACACATAATTTGCTGCAGGAAGGACACAAGATTGTACCATTTAGACGCCACGTGTAGTTCAGACCGTCCTGTACACTGTGAGCATCTATTTAAAATCAGCAGTACTTACAAATTCCCTTTTACATGCAATTTTGACTACTGTACCTGTGAACTGAGCTGGCTTTTGATCCAGTTGAAGTAGTAGTTCAGATCGCTTCCCTCCATCAGATCACGGCCCCAGGCAGCCAGCTTGGCAATGATCCTCGCCGCCTAATATGGGAGGGACATATTATTCATATTTGCTGCGCATGAAGAGTCCACCAACAGTAGAGAATTTACAGCGGTGCCATCATTTCGCAATTTAACAATTTCAGCTTGTTAAGTGCAAATGCATCCAGTGATAAGACAGGAGCAAATTCAGCTATGCAATTTCCTCCTTGCCAGAGGCGGACGTGGAGAAGTATTGATGCTGTAATTTGAAAGCGAAAGTCAGTGTGACAGCTGGATGGAGTTAACGTGCAGTGTCAGAGACTTTGGATCACATCGGGCCCACCTGCTGGGCGTCATCTGGCCGGTATGATTAATTGAGCTGTGGATGCCCTATAATAAGTACTCTGTTTGTCACTGGGTGGTCATCCTTTTTCTATTTAAAAGGATGGTCAGGAAAAATCATTATATAATTGCCTGTTATTGAGAAAAAGGAGGGAAGGTTGAGGAATAATTGATGCTTTGGTATGATTCAATTCAGCTGAATTGCATGTGTGAAAAATTAGGCTATACAACCTTTTTATCTGGAAAAAATAACTTCAGTACACTATGGCTACGCTTAATTGGCTTGTGGTAATTGCCTAAGTTTTACTTGCACCAGCTAGTCACACATTACAAGGACAGTGTGAATTACAATATGTCCTTGTTATGATTTTTCCACATTTCCTAACTCACCATGTGGACAGTAAAGAGGTCCTGACGATTCAGCATGGGGAGGAAGTAGGACCAGGCGGTGTTCTTTGTCTTTTTGGCGTAGTCAAAGAAGATGCTCACCCTCTGATGGTTCTCCTGTGTGACAGTGAAGATTAAGTCAAAGATAAACTCTTGGATTATAAAGTTAGAGTAAATTTATACTAATACAAGTGTCATAATGCAAACGACAGTCATAATGAAGTCTGATGTCTTGATTAGAGGTGCAATCAATTAATACATTTCAATGATATAATTCATTCACTTCAATGAAGTGAAGTGATGAGGTTTGCTGTTGTTGCTTGGATTTTCAGTGCAAAAATATGTTTTACACCCAAGGGCACTTTAAAATGACAGAGTTTTGTAGAATTACCATTAACGGTATAGTGTTTAGAAGACATTTTAGAAGAAGTTCAGTTCTGGGCAACAGATTACTTAGGACTTAAATGCATATTACTCCATTCAACAATGTGTCTCTTTTTCATTTCAAATGTTACTTTAAGTAACTGTTGAGTAACAACAAAAGATTTCCCATGAGCAGTCTGGTATGAAATTTTCATGTCAAAAATTAATTTGAAAGTAATGGGAGTATCCCTAAAGATACAGTAGCTCTATACAATTGTTTCCCGAAGCAAAACAAAACAAAACCTAAATAAAAACTCTTGTTTGGCGTCAGTAAAATTATGCAATTCTTCCAAATTTTCTGAACATGTCTTTAAATATGTACATAAACAACACATTTGTCCAGAGTCAGTGAGTCTGTTTGTTTACCTGCAGAGTGTCATCAATCAGAGTCAGGATGTATTGAACCGTCTGCTCCTTGGAGATGTGGGCCATCAGATTCAGAAAGGTCTTTGCACACTGAGCAAACACAAATAGATATATAGAAACTGAGTAAGACAAAAACCCCTTATTGATGTATTGAACAAAAAAGCTTTTACCTTTATTGTGCCTGGTACCTCGACTCAAGTGAGCTAAAGTAACATGTGTGTCTAAAGTCAGGTTTACAAAATCAAATTAGCTGACAAATGATTTTAAAGAGTTAACCTCTCAGCATGACCTTTTACAGTGACCTACAACCTAAAGGAGTTGACACTGGTCTTTGACTCTGACTACTACACACACACACACACACACACACACGGTAGTTTCAGACCAAACACGGTATTACAAGCTAAAGGAAGAGATACCAGGAAGTCAAGTGTAAAAAGCCTTTAAAAACCAAATCACAGCAGGTTTTTTACTCTTGTTTGAGAAAGAATTGTAATAATTATCACAGAGAAACACATTTTCTTCTCTGCCCCACTGCTCCGTGGGGCTGGGCTCAAAAAAAAAAAAACGATTCAAAATAACAAAATATAAAGAGAAATCTTAAAGGGCACCAACATAGAAACACACAAATGATATTAAGTTTTCCCTACCTGATGTCCTTCATTGGTCAGAATGACCTGCTTCTCCTCGGAGTTGGCCACCTCAAACTTCTTGATGAACTCACAGTCCTCCACCGAGATCATCTGACTCCTAGAAGAAAATTAATTGAGACAATACGACTTTAGTGCAACATCACTCATTTCTTTCACTACTACTGCAACTGACCCTCACTGAAAGACTGGGCTTTGCCTTGTCACTAGCATGCTGCTTCTAATGAAAAGGAAAGTTTGCACAATAATGATAATGAATCTGGAAATACCACATGTTAAGGCAAAAAATATTATGGTTATGAAGACAGGATGTTAGTGTAACAACATTTATAGTACATGAGTTCAAAAAAAAAAAAAAGGAATCAAGTAATAGGATTGACAATGTCAGTCACAAGTCAGATCAAAGAGGAAGTATCACTCAAGACAGTGAATCACAACACAGGAACTGCAGCAGAGCCAGTTTTGGATTAGGACACTGCACTTTCTGTAATTTCACAGCTCTACTTGAAGGAACTGATTTAGTGACAGCTTGACTTACCTGGGTACAGTCTGACACGCTGAGCTAAAGCAATAACACAATACCACAATAAAATATGTCAAGCATTGAAATGTTGTTGTACTCACTGCAGGTAGGACTGCCAGTTGACCAGATTGGCCCGCACCTCAGCTGCCTTGGCAGCGATGATGTTGGTGGGGACTGCAGCGTCCACAGCCCCGCGGATATCCATGATGCCGTGATATGTCCACTACAATATTATGTCAGGATACAAATCCAACACCACCTGAATGGAAAAACACCACAGCCAATATAACCACAGGGTCATAACATTACAGGAAACGTTATAATTTCTTTTCTGTATGCGTCTACGACAAGCTAAAATAACAGATAGCTCTCCATAACAAATTACTGATTGATTTGCCCAGACAATAGTTAAAGTTAATTTTACAGTAGCCTACATGGCACTGGAGCTAACTGGACTGGCTACAAGAGCTACCAGGAAGGAAGCCACGTAGAGACCATTCAGGTTTAATTTTTAAGACTAATGCTATGTACCTTGGCGTGTGATATTAATAAACACCCTACTTTTCGTTTTTAAGGTTTAATTCTGCCTTTGGCTGGTCCAAGCTCACAGCGCTAGCATCAGGTCATGCTAGCTAGCTACCCAGGTCCAACCAATGTCACGACTTAGGATGGGAACTCCGAGATAAAACAACACAGTATACACACATATTACAGGCTATTAACCTGTATTAAGGCGGTGGCTAAATGTACGGCACACAAACAGAAATGCCTAGTTATAACGTTGTCAGGGATACAGACAGAGCCGTTTAGCTGAGCAAAATAAGCTGAGGATGCTAAACGGAGTTAGCATGTGCTAACACAGCTTCTCGTCCGTTTCAAAAAGGACGACCGCTACAAAGACGATGGCATTTTCACAACAACATAATTCGGCATTAAAACAATAAACATATATACGTTTTATGCACGTTAACATATTTGATAAGACGTGAACATCACATGAATGTACTCACCCTCCTGCACTAAACAGCTGAGCGACTACAACACGACGTCACGTTCTATCATGTGACAACGGGTCAGTCACGTGCTCTGCAGCAGTGATGCAGCCGAGGAGGATCACATGCTTTTAAATGGTAATGTTTAAACACCACAGTGCCTTTTTAACATCAATTTGATAATTATGAAATTATGAATAAGAAAACTGTGATGCTTGATTTTAATAGGATTACTCAGGATGAGCTATTTTATAGAGTTTGTTTGTTACTTTCCCTGTTATTTGTTTTGAGTTAGGCTACTTTGGATCACTTTCATTATTAGCTTGTTTTATTTTGATAATATCCTCTTTTGTTGGAAATCAGTTTCTCTGCAGTCTATATTATTGGCTTATAAGTAAGGCAAGTTAGTATGGTTATGATTAATCATGTTATGTGCACATTAGGTAGCCTGTTATGCATATAGCTACTTTATGTAGACTGGTTCAGCCATTGTTTTGTTTTGTTTTTTTACCAGCAGAGGCAGCAGCAGCAGGTTTGTTTTCTTTGTTTGCCTGCTTGTTTGGAAAATAAATCATAAATAAAGCGTAATGGTATTGTCAAGACATTAAGTCCTATCACCTATAACCACAAACCCACAGTGCATCAGTGGCCTTTTCATTTATTTGATCTGAAGTTTGTTTGAGGACAAACAACCACTTCACATACAAAGTAATGCAATTTAATTGATGAAACTACTACTGTGTGTAACTGTGTGTACTGTGTGTAACTTAAAAGTTCTCCACCACGATCCACTAGAGCAATCAAATGCTACTTACATTTGGGCTTCCTGCATCGGTAATAATAACCAAATGGCATATTGAATAGCATAATAATATAATACGATTAAAAATGGCCAGTTCTTATTTTATCTACTCTCTAAACATGGTGGAAATGCACTGCTGTAATGCATAATAGTAATTAACATAATCAAATAATCATATTCATGATAATAACAATCATGTTAGATAGTAATGATGAATGAACTGTAGAATACACTTATGTGACTGACTGACTGACTGACTGACTCATGTAGATGCACAAGGAATACATTTTTTTTTTTAAAAAGGACATTATAAAAGGAGCTGTGATATTACAAAAAAAGATAAGAGTCTCCAGATATAATGAGTTTGAGTAAATTGCTACTGATGTGGCTTTCTGAGATGCTCAAGCAGTGAGTTGATGTAATAACTGAGGAACTCTATACTCCCTTGTTGTCTTTTAAATCATTTACAAACTGCCCAAAATGCAAAAAATGAAGGTTGCCACCCACAATGAAATGTGAAACTGATGCAACCAAAGTGGACTGTGTGTGTCTACTCTTTGCCAAAGCAAGGAGAGAAGCAGACAAAGTTATTACAGTGACTTCCTATCTGCCGATAATATTTCTGACATCGTGAGGGTCAAGAAAATGAGAATACACCTCACATGACATGAGCCAATCAATCACAATCAGCTCTGTTATCACTTGATATTGTGCTTTAACTTTGTGGCTTTGTGAGGATGACTGAAGGCTAAAGTCAGTTGATTGCTCACATTGAGGAGCTTTGATCAGCGTTTATCCTTGTGAATCTGTAATGAGTGGCACGACCGAGCACAACATGTTAGCAGCTCCTCGCTATCAGACTCCGAACAGAGCCGCCGAAGCAACACAGGAGCCAAGTGTGTGTCTGTGTTAATGATTCAAAGTGTCCACTGTGGCCATATGTTTCCTCTACAAAGACCATTTACCAATGTGTTTTAATCCTTTGTATTACATGGGAATTCATCAAGAAGCATATATAATTACAAACGAATCCACGCCTGTCACTCGTCTTCCTCTCCGTCCATCTCACTCAGACACTAAGACCTCCTGGCTTAATCTGGCCTAAGCTGGTGAGACAGTAAAGCACAGAGGAATCAGGATTGCATCCAGTGGGAACATTGTCCTAATCCCCTTCTGCCCTCTCCTTTGTGAACACTCTTCTGTTTGTCAGGGTCACTGATGCTTTTTTTTTTGTCCTCCCTCTCTCTCTGTGTCTCTCTCCCTCTCACACTCTCTCTGTCACGATGTGCTTCAGAAGAGACGCAGGGAAAACATAAGAAGAAAGGAGCGAGGAGTGCGTGGATTTCTGACGATGATCTCAAACGGACTTGAGCCTCACATGGCGAGTGAGGCCTCGTGGTCGGAGCATGCCATATGCTAGAGCGGTGAGACAGTGGGAGATCAGGCCCACGTCTGCTCTGCGGGGGATCAGGCGCACCAGGGCCCTGATGTGGCAGCGGATACGGGGACTGGTCCGGGCCTGCCACGGGGGTGCCGGGTACTCCGTGAACTACAATGACGCGGACCGAGAGGAGCAGGAGATGGTGTGCCTTGAGGTATGAAAGTGTGGTGGGTTTTGCCACATGAGGAATTGTTATTGTTGATGGCCGCCCCTTAATTATCACAAACCTGTCTCTAATCATCTAAGTATCAATGTGAAACTAATTTTCATCAAGCAAATATTGTCAAAAAAGACCCCAGACATTCGTATAAGGCTACAACTCTACTTATGACTGTATTTTAGATATCTTTAGATGCCGTGTTGCACTTACAGTACAAAATAACTCTAAGTGTTGCTAAGATTACTCATTCTGACATCCGACCAACTTTAAGTAGCAATGCAACTTGCAAGTCACTACATTATTATACATTATTAATTGAATGCACTAAATGAAACAGCCCTAATACTGTCTACTCCTGTTGTTGTTATTGCAACCAGATTGCTCTTGTCTGAGTGCCAGCAGCCCCATCTTGCTTTTTTTCCAAACCTCTATTTAGGGAAGTACTTCCTGTCTGAACGAGGCTTAAGAAGATTAAAAGAAGAAGATGGTGTGTCTTGAAATAGTGTAAAACCCGTCATTAGAAATGATTAGAAATCCATGCAAAGTTATATAGTTGGTGGCACAGACAGTCAAAACCTATATGATGGTGGTATTTATGCGCAATGTAATATTGAATGAGAAACAAGAATACTAATGGTTTCTAAAAATAGCCTGAGGATGTGATTCCGGAGTTTGGCAGCATGCAGAATCCTGGTAAAGGGATAAATAAAGATTTCCGTGGGCTTTCTGTAGTAAGGAGAACTGTGTTACTATTCACAGAGGTGGAAGGGATTGTAAAAGAGCCACGAGGACACAGGACACTTCAAGAAGTGAGTGGGAGGACAGGAGACGTTTGAATCATTAACATATAGGACATTAGCCCGAGTTGTTACTCAGCCATGTGTCTCAGAGGCTTGTTGTGGCTTGTTGACCTCCAACCAAACTATGATACATTGGGAAACTGAGCTTAAATGACTGGATGGAAAGAACTGCTGTGTGAGAACATGCCTATGTGGACGCTAATGTCCAATGTGGAATGACCTACTGTTTAGGTTTAGGTCCATGAAGGTACATATTAAACATTCCAGACAGCAGGGGTTGTGTACAGTAATAGCAGGTAACACACAGGTGTGCTTGATTATACTAACGAAGGCCCTGCAGGTCTACACAGGTGTTTTCACTTATCTGTCTGATTAGACCACTGCATTTGAAGGCACTTTGCCTTCACTCTGAATTGCAAGGTCTGAATAAGGAGCTGGGAATAATGTTACATCTGAGTTGACCTGAGTTGGTGACTGACTGAAGCCTGAATAGCATCCATATTGTTAGCATTATTAGCCCACTGTACTAACTATCCCACAACTACACACTATGCAATAGTTTGCAGGTGAAAGCAACATAACAACATGTCTACAGGTAGAAGTTGCACAATACTGTCAGTACGAAAGCTAAGTGGCTAATAAACAGAGTAATGTAGGCATACAAGCTTTAAATCACTATAAAAAAGCAAAGAAAAACTCCAAGGCACTCTCTTGAGTAAATAAAATGCCTTTAATTAATCTGGCATTGCCACAATCACATGTTGAAAATAATTAGCTACAACGCGTTTTAGCATCAAGCCTTCATCAGGAAGTAAAACAGACCATTCAGAAACACCTAGGTCTTTTGTCTTGGTGTTCAACCAATGACAAGCTTCCAGGTGTGGTCGCCAACCAACTCCTGCAGAAGGGGCTTGGTCATCACCCACCCCACAGGTAACAAAGCTGAAAAGCTGAATAAATCACTGTTGATGCACATCTTCGATTGCAAGCTCCACTGCTGCTCTTTTTTTTTTGCAGCTTCGAGTCGATTTGGGGTTCAAGTTAAAATGTTATGGTGGTAGTAACATGTAGAGGATGTACAAGGATCAAAGGTGAACAGTAGTGTCAGGAGAAAGTTTGGGAGCTGCTCGTATAGATGTCCATCCATATACACCCAGCCTATTAACCTAACGTACTGTACATGTTTTTCGACTGTGGGAGGAAGCCAGGGAACTGGGAGAGAGCCCACACAGGCACTGAGAGAACATGAAAACAGAAAAGCCTGGTTTGAACCCAGAACCTTCATAGCTTTACTTATGTTTTGTCTTAATATTTTTGGGACAATGTTATGCCTTTATTTAAGAAAAAATGACAGACAATGAGGGGAGAGAGAAGATGGAAATCAACATGCAGCTGGCTAAAATACAAACAAGAAATATTGTAGTGGCTCAAACCCTTAGGCTGCCCCCTTTTCTTTCTTTGTAGTATTTTATAGTTTAGCCTTTATTGTCACACAGGGGAGAGCTGAGAGAAAGGGAACAAATAAAAAGGAATGAGATACAACAAATGTCTTCAGCCAGACTCAGTTTAGGGTTGTTGTTATTGTGATTAAATCTTTGGTGCTTCAGAGCTCCAGGCCACCCAATAGATGCCTTTACCCTCTATTTACCATCTATTTTAGATCCAACTGGACTGAAACCCAGCACTTTTATGTGTTCACTCATCTGACACATTGATGCAAAGCTACAAAAATGTCTGTGGTTTTAAACAGAGCTGTGACTTGTGGTGACATTATGTTGTATGGAGACCTGTCCCCTAGAGTTGTGCTGATGATGTGATGTTGAAGTAAAAAAAAGAAGTAAAAAACAAAACAAAAGAGCCATTGTCTGTGTAACTTGGTTATAGGAGGAATACTACACTGATTGTGGTTTAATAAATTGAGCGTAACCTTTACAGTACAAAGATCAACTTGATCAGCACACCTGGGGGGGGGGGGGGCAGAGAGAAATTCATTACAGAATAATAATGTCAGCAGGAAATAGAAATCTAATAGAGAGAAGATGATGTTTCCAATATTCAGTCGCCACCTCTATCCGTCGCTGGCTGTGACTGGACAAACCCCCAAATCTTCACCTTCAAAACGCTCCGGGAGCTCTGGAGGTGTTAGTTAGTGTCAGCATCGCCTCTCCAGTGCTTCTCTGCACGTTGAGCTCCGCTGATTGAATCTGTGGTTAATTCCATCTTCCTCAAAGCTTCACAATGATCTGAATCGCCTTAACCACTCATTGAAAAGATTTTTATTTCATCCTCGTCGCCCGGCTCTGTCCTATTCTCTCCTGTGACCTTGTGTGTTCAGAATCCCTCCTCCACTTCAGGTTTGTGCTCTGAGAGAGAAATAGGCTGCATGCACGCTCATCAAACCACAGCAGCAGAAAGTATCATTCGTTGCTTGCATGTGTATGTATCAATCTCACATGGCTATTTGTGGGACTGTGTTGCGTAACATGAACGCAAGGGAAGGTGTTAAATGAAGTGTTGTGGAGAAAGTCACATGCTCATATCTCTGGGGGGAATAAAGATGTGTGGATGCTCAGGGCACAACCCGGTTAAGCACGACCAGAGAGTAGTTCATCGAGTAGTTCATGGACGGGGAAGGAATCTGTTATTCGCCCCTTGTTTTTTTTTTGTTGAGATTACAGCACAGATGAATGCTTATTGTCCTGAAATGGATCCATTGCTTTTATTATAGTACCAAATCTGTGAGAACAGTTCCCCACTGAGTCTTGTATTTCTGCTGCTCAGGTTTTTCCACTCTTCTTATTACAATGCAGTATTGGCGAGATTGATATCCATCATCCAGAACATCTTAACTGACAATGTGACCTAGACAGGCAACAGCACAAATGTGTCGGTGTAAATTAAGTAGATAAGAATAGGCAGCTATCGAGTGCAGAGTGCCACCTGCTGTTTACATATAGCAAAGAAACAATGTGCACCCAAAACTAAAGGGTTAATAATATAATTTGATAGATTACATTGAAGGATATGTGCGGAGATGCTTATGTTATTACCTCTGGCTTGATTCTGTGTCAAATAGCAATTACACTGGAGTGGTCATGCAAGAAAGTGCCTGGAGTCAAATTAAAGAGATAACATTGTAAGTATGGTCATGACTTAAAGAAAAAAGAAAAAAAAAAGAAATCTGAAATTTGATTTTTATCAATTGGTGTTTTGTCACACACACACATGGAGGATATCATGATAGTGCTGTAGTTCGAGCTCACCTTCAGATGGCAGTGTTGTCCTCTGCATCATTACTGGTTGCAGGCCTGTACTGTAGATTAAGTCACATAAGAGCCTAGAAATCATGTGTGAAATACAAAGAGGAGAGGCACTTATATGATTTGACTTGATGTACTAGTTTATTAAACAGAGGCAATACAGGAGATGTCACTCAGGCTAAACAAGATGTCCAAGCGAATGCGGTCCACGGTCCCTCTTTTTGGTTCACCTTCACCAATTCAGGACAGAACAACCATGTTAGAAACACCACAATGTGCCAGTGTGTTTATGTGTGGCATCTATTCGTGACATTCATTGATTGTTCACAAAGTGAGGGGGCAGTTTTGTTGCTCTTTGAGGGGGCAGATCAAGCCCGAAATCTCAGATGAAAGGCGAGGACTTATAAAATGATTTAACACTGGTTGTAAAAGTCATGGTAGTCAAACAGCTGCAGCCTCTGAGCTGCTGCTGCTGCTGCTGCTGTTTCAGCACCATAGACAGCGACTCAATGTGAAAGGCTCACTCACTGATGGTGGAGGTTTGTAGTTTATTTTACTGGTAATATTTATGTGTCTCATAAAAAATAAAAAATAAAAGAAATCTATCTGTTAGAGTTGAATTAATGGCTGTAGTGTGAAAAGAGCTCTGGTTGACTTAGGGCTTTTCCCCCTCCTGTTTTTAATCGGAGTGTGTGTGTGTGTGTGTGTGTTTCCCCTCCTTTTTTAATACACAAATGGTCATGCAGACACCCTCGCGTGGACAGTCTCCTTTCCACGGTGTCTCACGCAAATACGGAGGCAGGAGCGGACCTGCACAATAAACCTGTGCCATACTGTCGGGGGTTTACACTCTTCACTGAGCTACTACGAGTTGGGAGAGAAGACGCATGCGTACTGACTTGAAGCAGCCGGTCGGGAAAAAAAGCCTTATGTGCCATCGGATGTAATCAAGGCAAAGAATTACCTCTTCTCGCTGTGCATACATGGTGAAATTGTAAGTACTTGTAGCAAAGCGATGTATCGTTGCACGGATGTTTGGTGATCGGAGCGTTTGAGGCCGTCTTTTTTTTTTTTTCCAGGCATTTAAAAAAAAAAAAAGGGCATGTCACTATCTTGCTGTACAGTGGGCTTTTAACAGATCTAGGCAGTGTCTTTTCGGTGGTTGTCCAGGGCGATGAAGCTCTGTGGTTCTTCATGGTGGCACTTTCCATTGATGTGATGTGCGAGTTGCTAATGCAATGGTCTCTTGCTTGTTAAATCGCTCAGAAAGCATCACGTCCCCCCTCTTGTGTCGTTCCTGTTGTGTTTTTGTGCCTGTGTGTGTGTGAATATGTATAGGCTATATACTGCCGTGAGAGAATTGCGGCTTTATTTGTTGTTATCATGATTTATCCTTTGAATGGATACGACCACCCCACCCCCCATTTCATCGTCTATGGCTGTTGAGTCAAGCCATAGCGTAGGGTAGGACTGCAATTGTGTCGAGCTTTGAAAGCACCCGACACCTTAACGCGTAAAATATGCCATTTGGCACGACGCACCAGATCTGCAGCCGAAGCCAGCTCCGGATCTGAGGAGGGGGGGGAACCGCGCGCGGATCCATTTTAGAAATGACCAAATGGTATTGTATTCACTGAGAGAGAGGCTGTGATAGAGCGATGCTGCGGTTATAGATTTGCAAGCTGCGCCTTCAGCCACCCCCCTCCTCCTCCTCTTCCTCCTCCTCCCTCCCTTCCTCCCATGTACCAAATCTTCTGACATTTTTTCTCTCTCTCTCTCTCTCTCTCTCTCTCCAAAGCATCGTTTTCTTGTGTCAGGTATAGTAGCCGGATGATGCCGTGAGTTTGAAGCGACAGCTTTGTTACATAAATGATCTGACAGGATTTGGCAGTGTCTGACCTGGTGATGACACATTTGTTAAAATCAGACAAGAAGTCATTCTGTGAGCACAGCCTGTCTGTGCTCTATAGGCCTGCAAACCTTCACGGGCATTCTGTTGAATAAACGCTAGAGAGCTCAAGTCTCAATTAAACCACAGTAATGTCTCATGAGCATCATCAGTGTAGCCAATAACAGCAAGACAGTCTGACACTTGAAAAGCACAAATCCTTTAAAAAAAAAAAAAAAAAAGAAGAAGAAGAAAAGACTATATTCACATTATTTGCAATCTAATTTATTGCTCCACTTGGGCCCAGGGAGATTTGTGAATCATTTAATGCACAGCTGTGCCACTGAGGCATTTACAAATGATATTTAAAATTTTGGAAAATGGATATTAAACCCATGGTCACATGCAGTTAGGCTATATAAGGGATCAAAGGCCAGTTTGAGATTAGATGAAGTGAAATGTCATTCACTGGAGCATGTTTGGCAGCAGTAAAAACAAAATCAGCAAATTATGCCTCCATACTTTCCCCCCGAACAGAGCGAACAGCATTCCTTCACCGTGCGGCCTCTGGGCATGCCAGCACATGCTCCGGACAGAGACCAGCAGCTCTTCACTTCCTGCATGTATAACAAACACATAGGTGTCAACTGCTGAGAGTGATTCGAATGAATCCAACCAATCTGTATTAATGTGGATTATGATTGTGGTGCTGGTAAAAAAATCAGATGCACAGCTGTCCGGATTTCACACTGCTGCTCAGTCTGAGTACAGGACACTGAGTGCTTGCCCGCACCATCTCCATTGCACTGGCACTGATTTATATCCTACAACTGCAGCTAAATAGATTTTCTTACAACAAGACAGAATCTCGGTTAACCATTCCTGACATCAAAACAGTGAACTCAGTGCCTCCCTGTCCTCTCTCCTCTGTCTATAGCCCATGGGATCAGAGCGGATGGAGATGCGAAAGAGGCAGATGTCGGTGCAGCAGGAGTCGGCAGCGGGGGGAACTGCACCGGCCCAGCAGGGCCAGCCGGGCCAGGCCAACCCACGGGGCTCAAATGCATGTTGCTTCTGCTGGTGCTGCTGCTGTAGCTGTTCCTGGTAGGTCTTCCCCCACCCCAGAACTAGCTCGTCGTGGCCCAGCATGGCTGACATTAGTGCACACAGGAGAGCACAGCCTGAACTAGTGTGTCTCCGCAAGCAGGCTCCAGCTTGTGTCTTATGCTCTTGATATTTTTGCATGTGGTCTGTCAGCTGGTGCCTTTATTACAGTGTAAAACCTACTTAAACAACATATTTTGTTATCTGCTGTGAATGTGAGCTCTTGAAATATCTGCAGCGGAGGATGAAATCAAAACGAATCAGAATTTAAATGTGAGAAAGCTCTGTTTTGTTCCAAATAACTGTCTTGAATTTGATTCATGAACACAGACATAGAGCTAAACAAAGATAACAAGCTAAACAAATATAAGCAACTTGCAACACACAGCTGTTAGACACTGGCAACAGCTGCACAATTTGTAATGAATATAGATCACCATTTACTACAAGAACAATATCAAACTAAAATATCTTTTTATAGCTGCAATTAATTATTATTTTCCTGATTAATTATTCTTTTTTTCCCCATTCTCTCACTTCCTCAGTCTATAAAATGGTGGAATTTGGTTAAAAGTTTCCATTCCAGTTTGTCACAGTTGAAAATGATGTTTTTAGATGTCTCCTCTTGTCCAACCAGCAGTCTAAACCTGAAATATTCAGTTTAAACAGGTATAAAATAGAGGAAGTAAGGAAATCTTTATATACGAGAGGCTGAAAAAGAGCTTTTTAAAAAAAAGTTAGCCTACTTAGAAATAAAGTGAGTGAATCAACTAATCGATTAATTATGCAGGAGTGTATTATCTGATACAGGAGTGTATTATCGCTAGCCAAGCTTTACATTAATGAAATATTCAGATCATTTTGCTGAAAATACCACCGTAACAATTAATCGATTATTTAAAAAAAAAAAAAGCACTTGCTGATTGATTTCCTGTCTGTGAGATAATCAATTAGTTGACTAATCTGTTCTATATGGGATATGACAATTGCACAAAGTTTATGTTTAGGATCAGATTTGTAAACTCGTTTCTGGTGTGTTTTCTGTATCAACATTAGGAATGAAGACCGGGATGATAGGAACCGAAAGGCATCTTATGACGTCAAGGAAGGGACCTCAGACTGTGAAGACTGGTCAGTTAAATCCACTTCATAAGAACGTGTCATCTATCTAAGACTTTTTATTTCCTAAATGTCACTCACTTCCATATTATTGTCCTCCTCTGCAGTCCTAAACCCACGTTGGAGGATGTGCGCTCGTGGGGGCAGTCGTTTGACAAACTGATGTGCTGCCCCGCGGGGAGGAACTCCTTCAGACAGTTTCTTCGCACCGAGTTCAGCGAGGAGAACATGCTCTTCTGGTTGGCCTGCGAGGAGTTCTGCAAAGAGACCAATAAGAGCGCGATAGAGGAGAAGGCCCGGGTCATCTACGAGGACTACGTCTCCATCCTCTCGCCAAAAGAGGTTTGACAGCCCACGTCCATTATCTCCTACCTCATGATGTCTGACAAATGTTGAAGGAAATATGTGTAATTAAGTCTCTAGTGGGAGTTAAATGAAGCTGTAGCCACGAATCTGTTAGCCTAGCTTAGCATAAAGACTAGACAGCTAACTTGGCTCTGTTCACAGGTGGCAGAATTAGTCTCACAGCTCCATTACAGCTCACTAACGAACTACTGTAACATGTAAAGTGTAAAAATGACAATAGAAATAGAAAGAGCCTGAAATCTGCCTTTAAATGGCTATTTTTTATAGCCTGGCTAACACCAGACCTCATCTCAATGTAGATTGAGATTTGGTCTGGGAACCACCTGTTCATTTTTTCATATTTGAGGCGTGGCTTACGAAAGCCCAGAGTTTATTGGGTGCTACGAATGTCTATCAAGGCGTCTGTACATAGCTTATAGTCAGTCGTATCAATCATACCCGATGACGTATGAGCGACAGAAATCTGATGAGGAAAAAAACGCTAAACGTTGCTCTTTTTTCATAATAAACTTGCGGTCTAAACTACTTAAAACTCTTTCTAACGCTGCATCAAAAGGTAAAGCGCCTGCAGCCATGTTGGATCGACAAGCTGTGTCGTCATCGTCTTGCTGCCCCCTCCCCCATTCAGTGATTGGCTCCCTCGTTGAGGGAAAAATTGGGTCCATGGTTTCCAGGCTGACTTAGAGCGAATAAAATCGCGCGCAAGGCAGCATGGGTATACCCAGGCTATGGTTTTTAGCCTTTAGTTTTCATAAACAAAATGTAACATTTTATCTTTTGAGCTGTGCTAGGTGAATTTTTATTATTGCCACACTTGCTGTTTCTCACAGTTCCCATTTATTTTTTGCTAAACTATGCTAAGATAACCAAGTATGGCTTCATGTTTAGTGTTCAGGCACAACACAACGCATACACCCCGTTCTTGCTAAAGTCTAATTCTGTTGACTCCCAGGTGAGCCTCGACTCCCGTGTGCGTGAGACGATCAATAGGAACATGCTGGAGCCCACCTCGCACACGTTCGACGAAGCCCAGCTGCAGATCTACACACTAATGCAAAGAGACTCGTATCCACGCTACATGAACTCCGCAGCCTACAAAAACCTGCTCAACACCCTGTCGGAGCAGTCCCCTGAATCTTAGGGTGGTGATGACCTGTGATATTTTAACTCTCTTTATTCCCCCCTCCCTCCCCCCCCAAATCCTTCCCCCCCTTTTTAAAACATTTTTACTTTGTATGTTCAGTGTAGGATTACATGAACCGGGCCTCCAGCCTGGCCCCTCCCAGGGATCTCAGCTCTATTGTGATCTGCACCTGACCGAAGACACTCAGGTCTCAAAAATCTCCCGAGGGCTTGACATCACAAGTACTGCTACAGATCAACATAGCAAAACACTCCAAAGGAATATAAATACATTTTGTTTCTGATTTCTTTTTCTTTTTTTTTTCTTTTGATAGAAATCTATTTTATTTGTGTTCAGAGTTTTTTATGGTCTGTTGTTTTTTGTATGATTGTTTGGGGGGAAATGATTCCTACTGTAGACTATATATTTATGAGTTTGTAAATAGTAAAAAAAAAAAATGGAATTGTGGGTATTTTATGTGGAAACGCCTGGTTCTATTTACTGCGTATGAAAATCAAAGCTCAAGTCAAAGGCTACGTGTTAGCTCTACTTGCAGGCAGCTTTGTGGGGTACTGTATGATACGACTTTATTTTCACCCTGTTTTGTTACCTAACCTCACACTTTGGTACCTGTGACAACGACTTGGCAACTCCAGTTCACGGAGAACCTGTGTGTAATTGAAACTACTGTAAGTGTGGTTAAAGTGACAAAGTGGCAGTAACTCTTGTCACAGTGTGCAATTTGTTTCCTTAAGAAACTCAAATCAATAATAATGAAAGGGTGTTTTAACTTTCTTTACTCAATCGTAACCACTGAAGATTGCCTGATAAAAACACTTCTGAGATATTTTTTATTCAAGTGCTGCTCATTGCAGACCTCATAGTTTTAACTTAGTTTTACCAGTGTGACATAAAAACTATAGTAATTATATTTACCAGATAAAGTATTTTTTATTTATTGATATCTATTGCCAATACCGAAGAACCAACAAGTATAAATTATATTTAAGTTCTACGGGAAAGAAACTATACTCTGTAAAGTCACTGTCAGGAAATGTAAAAAGATTTGGGTAACGCTACATTTTACAGGTCTCTTGTTTCCGAGTAACTGTTCAGGAAGTTTCCTGGAAAGTAATTTGGTACTAAATATGTAGATCAACATTTCAGGAAATATACGTACATGTTTTTTTTGTTTGTTTGTTTTAATGAGAGTTAGCTGAGAAGATTTATACCAATCCCATTTCTGTACGATAAATATGAAACCACAGAGAGCAGCTGGTTAGCTTAGCTTAGCTGAAAATCTGCAAAATCTGAAATGTAAAAAAAAAAGTGCTGTTTTCATCAGGCAGACACTCCCGCCAAAAAAATATAGCCCTTACACTGATTGGTAATTTGAATTATACCAGTGTACCAACTAAATTGTTCCTATTTTAGCAATAAATACAACCAAATTACATTTCCAGAGGACTTAATGTAAATCGTTCAGACATGAGAGACCAGTAAAAGGATGCGTTACCGAAATTTGCGTGAGACTGACATTGTTCAACGGCAGGCTGAACCATCCTGGTAGTTTTTTTGACATAAGAGTCATGGTGTTCGTAAAAAGCCGATCGATTGGAACTGACACGGGGGGTCAGGCCAGGTTAGCAGCAACACCAAAGCTACCACGTAAAAACTGTGTGTGTATACGTTTATCGCGAGCGTTTCCATTGACTAAAATTGGAGTTGCCAAGTGTTAAAAACTTTTATGTATTCTGATAGTTTTAGTTGAATTACTTTGTTGCCTCACAAACATGTCACTCAAAGACAAGATCCTCACATGGGGAAGTGCCTTGACATTCAATTTTATGACATCTTTCTCATGGGCAACGGTTGTTTTCAGACTCTTGCCATAAGGGTGGTTACTGGAGCACGGAGCCAGTTTACTGGAAATTTGTCCCTCTCATTGGCAAAAATTATCGCATGTGTTTTGTCTTGATTACTTTAGTCACGACTACATCGGTCCATTTTGGTAGCGTTGGAGGATGATGAAAACACATGTCTTTATATTTGCGGAGGACAAAGATCAGTGGATGGGGGGGGCTGGTTGATCTGAACTTCTTGCCAACCTGTGTGCTTCACGGTGGGACTTCTACTTGTCTTAGAGTTAACTTTAACTTACTATGTGCAATTTGAGCTGATGGATACACCGCGCAGATCAACCTCAAAACACAATCTAAGCCAATGGTTTGGAGTGATGCCTATAAATGTTGTTTCTTCTTCTGTTTACTATATGAAATGTGTTATTTTGCGCTGAGTTTACTGAAGAATACATTTTTAAAAACAAATAATGTGAATGTTTACAGTATATGGTTTAGGTTTTTTTTTTCTGCTACTCTCCAAGAAAAATAATGACTTGTGGGCATTTTGATTAAGATAAAATAAAGCACAATAATTTTATCGACTCTGGAATGATTTGATCACTGAACCACAACACTTAACAAATAACATATACTTAAATACTTAGCTACCTTGCTTGGTATATACAGCTACATTACAAAATGACTGATTGATGAGGATTTTAGCCATGTGTTCAGAGCAGGATGGTATAGCTTTTCAATCAGAGACTGATCAGGTGAATCCAGTTGAAGGATATTATCAGTTTAGTGTGAGTGCACAGGTGAGGGGTTAACGATGTTTAATATGGTAGAGGAGGGACGTCTGAATGAGAAGTGAAGGCACTCTGTTAAATTATTCACAGGACCTACAGTGAGGCTTTTAAAACCAAACTTGAAAGAAAAAAAAGCTGCACATTTGAGCTTCAGGTGTATTATGTTGTAAATTATTCTGTGGCATTTTACTCAATGGGCTTGACCCAAGATCAAACTCAAGAGTATGTCACAGTCCAATCAAGTTGATATTTCATTAGAATAGTGGCAATATTTCCTTATATAATAAATATTTCCTTACGTGGTTGCTGTAAGGAAAGGATGCTGATTGTTTAAGTGTTACCACTTCAATTTTTGAAAGAGTCAGGAAGAAAATATGCTATATTCATGAAAAAAACGTTGAATTCACACTTTTATAAACACAGCGCGAGGGCTTGGAGGTTGAGTCAATGCCAAATTAATCTATATGAGCAAATGTAGCACATGGTACTGTAAATCAGTCATGTGCATTTAAAGCAAAAAAAAATTTGGATTTGGGATTTTTTTTAGAGATATTGGGTAAATTATTCAGTAAATTGTAATCTAAAAAAATTAATTATTAAGGATAAAGTAAAGTTTTGTTCATCCCCTTAGTGGAAATCATTTTGCAGCCTCAATGTTTGTTATCCAGATAAAGAAATGATGTTTAAGATGGGTTGATGGGATTAGCGTCCTTTGAAAGAGGGACAACTTACTAATCAATAAGAAGCCGAACCTCATTAGATAATAAACAGTATTAGGGAGAGTACAGTTGGAAATACATGTTGTGCACAAAATCTCAATGTCGCTCTGGATTAGGAGATACGAGTTGGCGTTCTGGTGTAGCCGTCCTACAATTCAGTGAATAAGCGCCGTTAGTCACTGTCACTGGCCTGGGTGTAATTTGTGTGGAGGTAAAGCAGGACAACAGCTCATGAACACAGAGTGGCTGCACCTGGCAATTAAAAAAAAAAAAAAAAACCTTGAGGAAATGGAAACAATTGTGCATCTTCCCTGGTTCAGCCACTGACATCATCCTTTCCCTCGACAGAATGATATGCATACATCTGCATTCACTTTGATGTGATGAATATTCCACCAATAACAAACGTATACTCATCAACCAACACACACACACACACACACACACACACCTTTGTCCTCTCAGATCCTTGATTGCATTAGTATAATGTTAAAGATCCACGCAGCCAGATGAGACTGAAGGCACATCACACTGTGGGAGACAACTAATGAAAAGCACTTCTATTTAATCAAATGGATTACATTTTATTGGTAAATTAAATAAAACAATGCAATGTTGTGAGGGGAAAGCAAAACAACATCTTTCAAAGTGTTAAAACTACATATAAAAAATGCAGATAAAAGAGAATGAGACATGATCGCATATATCTGACAGTGAGAAACAACTAATAACAATAGTAAAAGATTTTTTTCGGGGGGTGGGTGGGACTCTGGGGCGGTGGGGAACGGACAATGAGATCAATCTATGAACAGGATATTTACTCAAAACGGTAACCGCAGTGGCCTCTTTGTATGGCATGTTGTGCACCATATACCACAGAATAAAAAGCTCCAATCAGTTGCTGATAGACAGAACCTGGTCCAGGAAACTTTGCTACTTGTCAGCGCCGTGGATGATGCCTGCAGATTCAGCAGAACTGGGACACACACAGAAAAGCAAAATTAGTGTCAAAATAATGTGGTATCCACTTTTATAACGACTAGCAAATAGCTAGAAAAGAACTGTCCATATCAACAAAGACTGACCACACATTATTTACAAGACGTTACTCTGGAGGTCGCACTGGTTGAATTAATGGCATGAATAAAAACTGAAAACATATAGTTTACAGTTGACAGTTGTCTGAATATCAACCTACGAATTTGGATTCAATTATGTGTGTGCAAGATATACTATGTAGGAGGCAAGTAACAATTATTTTCCTTATTGTTTAACAAATCAAAATATTGAACATGTTAAAATTCATTTGATAAAATTGTAATTTATAAAACATATTAAAGTAGTCCCAGAGATCTAACACAGAGGAAAAGAGGGTTGTGAAGTTAACCAACATACCTTCCATCTATTTCCGCATTCATTGCAGAAGACAAACGTGGTCATTGGCTCATCAGCACTGCGAGTTTGAACCTGGGATTGATTTTAAAAAAGGGGGGAAAAGCACATACACATCAGTACGATGTCAACCTGAAGTCTAATCTGAATCACCATCACTAATTAACTAAGAGTACAGGGCACCAATTTTCACCTCACTTGTTGATCACACTGGTGTGGAAGTATTAAAAACGTTCACACTAGGGATGTCACAATTACTTGTTTTCACAATTAATCGTGGTATTAAACGCCACAATTAATTAATCGTAAAGATTCCTAAATACCGTTACTTTCCCAAAAAGATGATGTCGGAACCTTATCGGCAGATGTGTGCAAAAATGAAGGTAAATGCACAGATACTGGTCCATTTAACGTAACATTGAATTGTTAGGAATTTAAATGTTAGCGTGTCATTTCCAATTTAAAAAAAGCAAAAAAAAAAACAAAAACGATTAAAATAAACGCAAACATTTGGTATAGATAACAATTTATGATCTGAATATTTCAAACACTTCCCCTGGAGGATTAAGAATTGGTCATATATTAATAGATACTTAAATATTCTGTGTAAACAATGAGTAATGTTATTATATTTTGACTATATTTGATTTTACACATTCATAGTGTTGTCAAATGAATTAGTGCATAATAATCGTGATAATCGTAGTACTGTGATTATTTCTGACAATAATGGTACCAAGAAAATTTATAATCGTGACATCACTAGTTCACACGTGAACAATCAACCACATCATCCATAAAGACTTCTACTGGGGATGCACATGATTAACTGTTAAACCTTTAACTGATAACAAGACCGATTAATACTATCGGTTCTTTTTTTTTATTTTATTAGGTCCTTATGTCGTCAACTCATGGGGGTGTGTCGACACGTGCAGACTTCCACGTGCCTTCAGTCATATTTCGCAGCAAAAAGTTACACAGGAGGACTGACAGTAATGATGCAGCGCAGTCCCCATGAGGGAAGACCAGATATACAGAATAAATGAAGCCTACACGGACATAGATGTGCATCATCTGTAACAACGACACTGCTAAAAAAAAAGTGGCCTTTACCTGTGTGTAGGTGCAGCATTTGCCCTTGCACTTGCCACAGGTGAATAGATCAGTCTGAGTGCCTCCGGTGGTGGCCATCTGGTGGTCCCTGACAGCTTCTTTGGTCAAGTTCTTCCTCATTTCCTTCAGCTCATCGCTGGCCATTTCCTACAGAAGAATACCAATAAAGGTGCATTCCAGTAAACACATAGAATAACTACAGTCACAGTGTATTGTCAAGTTACAGCAACATGGTGGTCAAAGACGAAATTCCAAGAGAAACTGAAGAAAAGTTGTGTGCAGTCATCCAGTACAGATGTGGAATATGAGTATTACAGGCTTAGTGCTATGGTCTAAGACTGAGCCATCATCAGCAACACACCTCTGCCGTCATCTTAGCCATCCGCTCAGGGGTTACACTCCCACATAACACAGTCCTCCTTAAATTAGGGTTCTTCACATCCTTCAGATTTGAGATCCGGCTCCGCACGCGATTCTTGTATTTCATGTCTGTGTTCTTAAACTCTTGGAAGATGCGTGATGGCAAGTCAAGGAATCTGCTTTCAACAACATATTCATCACTTATTTATTTACAGTATGGCGTAAAACTACACGGTTAAATCCAGGTTCTGGATGCATCAGCGTTAAAACATTAAGTGATTAACTCATTTATAAACTGAAAATCAATCCATGAGGGACAAAAAAAAAGAGTGAACATTCTCACATTTCTATCCAATGCAAAGGATATATTCCTCAATCTGTGCTCCAAGTTCGTCACAATCAGCACCAATAGCAATATGGTCATCTGTCAAGAGAGCGGACAGACAGAAAATGTTAGATAACTTTAAATAAATCAAGCTGAACACGACCACCACAAACACACGATACATCAAGAATTTATTTAGATACAATGATGGAAAGATTACCTCCTGTCTGCATAGCGTTGGACAGCATTTCTCTGCACTTGATCCTGATAGAATCAGAGGTGCCGGGGGCACGAGGAAAGGTGTTGATTAACGAGTTGGCTGTGACCTCAGTGGGCTCACTCTTGCTGCTGGAGTTACTGCTGGAGCTGCTACAGAGGCAATGAGAGAAGTTACATCAGTTACCGAAGCAAAAAATGTGTAGAAAATGTATCCACAGCCATATGCAATTGGAAAAATGACTTGTCTTGACGATCAGTATGAGCAAATGTATCACAAATATCAGAGCTTTGCTTTGTTACCTTTCTTCTTTTGCCTCTGGGCTTCCCTCTGAGGGAGAAACAACAGGTGTTGTTTGCTCTTTCCTCTTCTCATCTGAAGGTTTATCTCCACCTCCAGGCTCATCTAAGGCACAGATGATATGAAACAAGTTAGAAAGAAAATCACACAAGTGCGAAGGATTCAAGTAAAGGCCAACTTGAAAGTAAGTAAAATCAATATTCTTCTATGCTGGACAGCTGAATCTCTCTGCATGAATAAAAAAAAAACTGCCTTGCAGCTTTCCTTTAATAGTTTCTGCAATGTTTTGCTGTGTTGTTCAGTGTTTCTTGGCGATAACTTCTGGGGTGACAGTGGCTCAGGAGGTAGAGCAAGTCATCCAACAACGGTGGGTGGTTCGTATCCCGCTCCATCCCAATCGCGGCTGTTGTGTCCTTGGGCAAGACGCCTTACCCACCTTGCCTCGTGCAAATGTGTATGAATGTTTGGTGGTGGTCAGAGGGGCGACCGCACCGTACCAGTTTCGCTTTTACTGTGCATTACTGTCATGCATGCACGCTTCTCTGTGTGTGTGTGAACGCCAATAACGGAGAAACGGCGCTATGCGGAGATTAATGTATAGGAACGATACTGCGTTGGTCGAGCCAAAAGTCGAAATCTATTCGTGGCGGACGTAATTCATTTGTGGCGAGCTGTCACGAATAAATGAATGTGTGGGAAACACTGAGATGTTTTTCAAGATTATTTTATGTAATTTCAACGTGCAACGTTGCAGCCTCAATTGATAGGCAGTGCAAACTGATGGAAAACATCAGGGAGATGAAGTATGAAGATGGGTGTCACATTTTCAGAAATTCCAATATAGTTTGAGTACACACCGTGTTACAATAAGCAAATGGTTTACCTTGGCTTGGGCTCAGCCATTAGACTACATGAACAAAACCTTAATTGTCTCCGATATGATTGTGCACAACAGCATAGATAAACTAATGTATTATCAGAAAACAATACTTCAAACATATCTACACACATTTAGGAGGTGATAATTACCCAAAAGCTTCTTCCATGATTTGATCAAGGACTTCGCTAGAGATGTCACCTCGTCGTCTGTGCTCTGCTTACGGATGGCGTTAACGGACATTCCAATTCTGGTTGACTGTGGGGAGACGTTGCGTCAGCGTTTCAGGGATTGAGAGTGTACGTGTTGACAAGGAGCCATGAGAACGAATGAGCAAAGATACCTGAAGGAGCTCCAGAGTCATGGGGATGCTGCGCAGCTCCTTCAGCAGGTCCAAAGCCCCTACCTGCAGAGGAAGAGGAAGGCATGTTCAGAACTACAGCATCTCACACAGGACATTTAACCACTCCGTCATCATGGCTGGATCTCACCGCAGTGGATTTGCAATCCTGAGTGATGCAAAGTGATTGTTACCGCCCCACAAACATCATCATTTGCTGCCTTCCCTTACATTTCATGATATTTAAATTGAATAACTGGCATGTTAGCATGACCCTTTTCAAGTAAATGCTGTCTTATATGTGCTTTATATGGTTTGTGTATATTAATATGAATTGTATTTTGTTTTTAGTGGCAATGGTAACTTATTTTCTTAAGTGTCATATGGACAATGTGTCTGAAATAAGGATTATACATAATAATGACTAATTACACTTAATCAAATGTGTCATTATAAGCTTCATTGAACTCAACAGGTCAGTTTTCATTGATCTGACATTTAGCATACCTAAAGATTCATCGAGAAATTAATCAGCAGATGTATTGCAGGGCTCCAGACTAACTTTTTTTTATATATATTAGGTGCACAGTGGCCCCTAACTTAAAATTTTAGACTTGCACAGCAAATATTCACATTTCCTTTTCATTCATGATCCTCACACACATTGGCCTGCTGCAACCTCTAATGCCAGATACCGCCCCTTCCACGTTTTAACAGTGTTAAAAACAAAACAAAAAACAGCTAATTTACTGGTTGCACATGGTCAAGTAGATTAAAAATATTAATTGCACTCTGTCAAATTTTAGGGGTGAAATGCCCCCCATTTAGTCTGGAGCCCTGTATTGATGATCAGCCGTGTTGCATTACTTTACCTGTGGTGCAGTTAACGTCCAAGCCCCATGATTAGCAAGCTAATTAGCCGCTTGCTTGCTTGCTTGCTTTCAAAACCCCAAACACAACTTAAACCAGAGAGAGATGGATTTGATTGCTGTATCTTTCGAAACGGCAAAACACAGCAATATGCAGCAACTTAATTTAAGTTATCCCAAATTAAGACAGCATCCCCCACAGAGCTACTAGCAGCCAAGGACTTACTGTCTATCTGCTGCTGCTGCTGCTATGTGGCTAGCAGCTTAGCAACACAGAGCTGCCGTTGACATAAACAGACAGGAGAGCTAGCCGTTTGCTGTTAGCTCTGTAGTCATAATAACCACACGTTTGCTTCCCCGTGACGCTTTTTGTTATTGTTTAGGTTAACTGTGGATTTCACAGTTAAAAAAAAACATAAATACTTCTGTGTAACGACGCACTGTTGAGGAGCCGGCTATGCTATGGGGTCAACTAGCTCTACAGTCGGCAGCAGCAGCAGCAGCTAACCGCGTCGTTAGCCTCGCAGCGGCTGAGCAGGTAAACATTCATTCTCCTTCTTCTCACCCCGTTTTTCTTCTGCGCCATTTTATCCATCTTCTTCGCAATTCTGATGATCTCCTCTTCCTCCTTTTTGCCCATGTTGATTGATCTTGATGAGATTCCCCCGAAAAAAAAAAAAAAAACTAACTGGGAGGGAGCGAGCTGAGGGAAAGACAAGTTGCGCGACAAAGACCACGCTAACTGGAGAGAAGGCGGAGGCGGCGTCTGCTAGCTGCTACTACGAGGCGGCGGCGGCGGCGGCAGCGGCGGACCGGGACCGCACAGAGAGCCGCCGCTGTGTGGAGTGTGTACCAGACCCAGCCCGTCGATGCACGATCAATGGATTCAGGAGGAGTTAATCGAGACGGAACTGAACTCACGATTCCGCTCTGGAAGCTGTCAAAGTAATGAGAGCTCGTCAATGAGACACTGACTTTTTTTTTTTTTACTCAGAGCACAGTGGCCCTTAACTTTAAATTTTAGGAGCGCAAGCAGAAAATTTAGGGGCACACACTGTAAATTGACTTGCAAATTCAAATTTCATTTTCATTCATGATCCTCTGTAAAGACAGATCACAGATTCTTTGAGTCGCCCCTTTTACGTTTCACCAGTGTTAAAAGAAAAACCCAGCAAATTTACTGATTGCACACATGTGCAAGTAGCCTAAATGAAAATTTTACTTGCACACTCTCAAATTTGCCCCGATTTAAGGGCAGCCATTTCTGGAGCCCTGAGTAGCCTATAGCCTACATTTAGATCAGGGGTGTCAAACTCATTTTCAGGGGCCACACACAGTGCAATTTGAACTCAAGTGCGCTGGACTAATAAAATAATAGTAGCCTATAGTTATAATTTCCTATAAATAGCCTAACAAGAACTCTAAACTTTTCCCTTTGTTTTAGTGCAAAGTAGGCCTACAAGATGTTTACAGTTTATGAACTATCCGTTTACAAAACAAACCTGAAATTTCTTGAGAAAAATAAATAAAATGATTATGCCTCTTCTGTCTTCTGTGTCCTTTCATTTTCACACTTGGAAAATTCATCCCAGTGGCCAAACTGGACCCTCTGGTGGGCCAGTCTTGGTCCGTGGGCCATATGTTTGACACCCCTGATTTAGATCTATCATCCAGGGCCGTTGCTGGAAATTCTGGGGCCCCTGAAAAATACTGAAGTGGGCCCTAAATTTTTTTATTTATTTCAACCCAGAGTCAGCCCAAGACATAGGCTAAGTGAACTAAACACCTGCTTAGGGCCCCTTGACCCACTAGGGGGCCCCTAAGAGCAATTATGAATGGTGAATGTGGCTGCAATCATATAACGCAAATAACAGTGGCTAATAATAGCTTTGTGTGGAGTCAAGTGACAGATAATAGTATATAGGTTAGTCATAGAAAGAGTAGGCTATTGGGGGGTCTGTGTGGGCCCTACTGAGCCTGACTGTGGAGAGACATTGTGTCGTGCCCTGGGCCTTCATGCACGGAGAGATCGCCACCATCCCGGCCAGAGACATTAAAGACGTACAGAAATGGCCGTTTGTCCTGTTTGTCGCGCCGAGTTTCCACGAGTTGCAGCACAAGTTTACCCGAGTAAGGAAAACAAATTTGATTGGTCGTTGTCGAGAGGACGGGATATTAAATGCTTGGGGCGAGACCGAGCTCGGTGTGTGTGTGTTGACTTAGACATTTGATTGACGGATGACAGATCCAATATCAGTGGCTGATGAATTGTGCGCAGGGTGACGTATAATTTGTGCGCCTGCATTATCCAATGTGGAGAAAAAATACCACACTTTCATCCCGGATTTACTCGAAAATAGAATTTTGCACAAAGTTTGGGCTACATCGTCTGATAGATGAGTTATTACACTAATGTTAAGACCCATAGTGGAATCAAATTCAATTTTCTTTTCTGTACAGCTTTAAAGTCAAAAAGGAGGACCCTTAAAAAAACACATTTTCTCCTTTTAAAATTTTTTTTAAAAGGAGACAGGCCCCTAGAAGTGTCATCACCGTTCCCCCCTATGCAACAGCCCTGATAACATCTAGATATAAATGTATGTTGTTGTTTTTTTCTAGTATGCGAAACCATGTGTCCTGCGACCAAACAAAGCCTGCATTTAAGCAGTATGGCTCCCTGTCATTAGATAGCGCCAAAGTGCCACCTGCTTCTCTGCTGGAGGTCAACAATGGACTGACAACCATAGGAAGTTTTAAGTGCTGATTGATTGATTGATCATTGAAATCGATCAACTGAACATTAAATGGAAACTTTATTAATTCATTGAATCTTAATCATTCAACGTCTTGAATATCCCAGATATCCACTGATTCACATTTCTCACATGTGATTATTTTTTTTGTAAAAGCTTAATGATTCTTTCCCACCCACTTTCAGCTGTAGAGCTGAGATGATTCAGTTACTGTAATTGACTGACAGAAATGAATCAGTGAATAGCCATTTACTTGCCCTCTCAAGCAAATGTGATCGTAAAATTAATTTCTTTGGGTTATGGACTGTTTTTCAGACAAAACTAGCTGGAGACATAACCTGGGCCTTGGGCATAGTGTTTTCCAGATGTAGCCTATTGTTACTCTTCAGAGATTCTCAAGTTTAGAATCACTAAGACAAACGGTAATCAATTTTTCAGTTCATTGGTTGGTCTATAATCGGAGAACTGGAAATATGGCATTCAGATGCCGTTTTCCCTGCAACCCTTATTAGAGAAACTTGAAAAAAAAGAATATATTTTCAGACAATCCTCAAGGTTTTTGCTTGAACATTCATAGTGTCAGTGGTGGTGTGGGGACTGATGACATATGTAAAAAGATTAGTTTTGCTGTCAATGTATTATTCATTGTAATTAGCAGTTACTGAAAGAGCATCTGTCTTGTTCAGGAAGCCTTTGGATGCACTCTGGCTTTTGATGAGGTCTTGACTGTGGTGCAGATCAAACCTGTGCCCTTTGTGTAACAGGATCTCGGGCACGACGAGGGTACACTGTAGATCTCATGCTGCATTTCTGTGGCACTGATTGACTCACTAATTTGGATCTTGCTAATCCAAACAGCTTAGCATGTGACATTACCACCTAGTGACTGAAGGTTAGGCAATCACTGCAAACGACTTGAATTATTTAAAAGAGCAAACACGTACTATGTTGTTAATAACACTATATAAAATATGTAGAAGTAATAGCCTAATAAAGGTCAAATGCTGCAAGGAAATTCAAATTTTTTTCTCTACTTTATCAAAACTGGTGGAAATAGAAATAGTATGAATGAAGTAGTTACAGTATATTTCACAGTAAGTCAGCAAAAAGTAAAGTAAAGGAGACTTTCTTCACTTGGACTTTGTGTGACCTCGATAGGCCCTTCCTTCCACCCCCCCCCACCAGCCAGTGTCCATCATCCAGGTCAGTGCACGTGCTAGTGGGAGGTATTAGCAGCGTTTACGCAGTTAGTGGTACCATGGTAATTGGCACACTGTCTGGTAACTGCCGTGCAGTGACACAGCTCTCATCCCCTGAAGCAATTAGATCATTAGCCACAATTTGAAAACCAAATTTCAGGTCTTGGTCGACTGCACTGTGCCAACTTATGGATATTCTGTCTGTTAGCTGTCCAAGTTTGGTACAACGCTGCAGAGAATCCACCATTATGGCAATATTTCTTACTAATTACAAGTGTCAAGAAACCTTAACAACCACAAATACTGATACACGGTGTGTCCTAAAATCTGATGGTGGATTTCAAATACCTGCTGTGAGGTAAAAGTGCTCTCTAAAGACCTTATTCTGCTTCATGCTGTCAGCAAGTGCGCAAAATCTTTAACCTAATCCCTATTAGGCCAAGACTTCTCAAATCTGATTATGCAGGCTGCTTGCAAATTAGAAATAGTCCGAGCCACCTGTGGTATCTGTTTGGAGTGGTAACGATTCACTCATTTCCTTTGACCAGGGGAGTTCCTATGCCTTCATGAACTTTCAACAAACCCCTTCCTCATTTTCTTACTCGTTTGATACTCAATAAGCCTTTCACCGTACTCATTTACTGTCTTGCTTTGTTTTCTAGAACAAATGACATGAACAGAAAGAAATTATAGCTGATGAGGCAGAGGGGACTTTGAAACATTTGTTTTATTTCTTTCTTTAAATAAGATTCCCTCATAAACCGTGATACAAATATATCAGCTGAGTAGATAAATTATCAGCCCAGTCCTTTAGGAAAACATCAAGCTACTTTTTTTTTTTTTTTTTTAAATCTCATATTCCTAAAAGTACAAATTTGTATTCTGATGTGACGCAGTTCCCCTGTGTTTCCCTTGTTTGTTACCTTATGTTGATATGCTGATTAAGTGTGAGCAAAGATTAAGCAAATTGGCCATGATGTTGCATGTCCCAAAATAGCCCTCGACCGCAGCTGAGAGGCTTTGACCAGTGCTTGGAGGAATAACGGAGGCACACTTTCTGTTGTTTTAGCTGCTATAATTAAGGTGAAATGTGAAGGTAAGACTTTTTTTTATTACGTTGTTTTTGCCAGTCAGTTATTCTATTCATTATCTATAGTGGATATAGTGCATTTCAGGTGTGTATGTGGCCTTTGTCTAAGACTGTGGTTATGTCTCTGTAGACTTGTAGTTTGTACAAATGCAAGTGGGTAAATATGTTCACTACAATGAATCATAGTTGGTACTGACTATGTTCTGTCTACGGTCTCGTTCTGGTATATAACTACTGAAAGCTCTTCAACAGGATAAACAACAGAAGGACACAAGGTGTTATCTCTTAGTGTTCAAATCATGATGCTCTTTCCTACTGAGCTGCATTTAGGCTTTGTTCTTATGCAGCTATAATCGCAACGACACATATATTACTTAAACAAAAAAGACATTGACATATAGGCCTATAGGAAATAGTAATACTACATGTAAAGCTGCTTGTATTGCTGCTGTCATACTGTAATGGTGTATTTAACAGTTTACTTTGTAATATGTTGTCCAATATATACCTTAAATTGCTGCTAACATACCATACTACCATAGATATGTTTCTTCAGTAAGAAACGTAATGTTGCACTGCAGATTTATGTGAGTTTCTTGTCAACTGAATAACCATGACACAGTAAATATGCGCTGACCACTGCCTAGTTCTGCCGACTGTTGTTATGAGTGCTCATGTGGGCTCTCCAGTTTGAGATGATGATGGAAAAACACTCCTTACCTATCAAAAACATTATATTTTGTTCATTTGTTTATAAGGGGTGTTTTAATTTTGAAATACTGTAGTTTAGGAAGTAGCAGTGGAAATACAACCTTTTATGCTGATTTCATCAACAATGGAGGGAAAATGTTTTTCACCTGGCTGTCAAAACTACAGCATTATGTAAAAACAATTGGAAAATATATGTATGAATATTATGAGTGTCTTCAGTGATGGAGTATCACTTTAGAAGATTACATCTGAGCTGCAATAATAACTCTCTCTCTATGTACTTTCTTTCTAGCTACCTCCAAACAAGATGAGCAGCACACCCGTCCAGGACCCAGTTGTCCAGGGGCTGTCGTCTGGCAGTGGGCAGACGTTACCCTCCCGACCCCTGCAGCCTATCTCTGATCCCTCGGCCTCTAAACGAGTATGTTTCTACAAAAGCGGTGACTATCAATTCAGCGGGCATCGCATGGTCATCAATGCCCGCACCTTTAAGACATTCGATGCTCTGCTGGACGCTTTGTCCAAGAAAGTGCCTCTGCCCTTTGGAGTGAGGACCATCACCACTCCTCGTGGGACCCACCTGGTTAAAGGTCTAGATGACTTTCAGGATGGGGGATCTTATGTGTGTTCTGACCGAAAACGCGTGAAGCCTTTAAACCTGAATGAAGTGAACCGGCGGCAGGTTCCTTGGAATACCACGAGACCAAGACCCCCGAGCGCTGGGAGACGGAAGCGTCAAGGTTTTCGGTTTCGTCCAGTTGGCAGCAGGAATGAGGTCAGGCCAGCTAAGGTCACCGACAGGGTGGCAGTACGGACACCAAAGAGACTTGTGGTCATCAAGAACAGGGATCCCACTGTTAAACGGACAATTGTGTTGCAGAAAAGAACTGCACCAACATTTGACTCTTTGCTGGATTACCTCTCCCAGATTCTGCAGTTCCCAGTCCTGAAACTCTATTCTACAGACGGCAGAAGAGTAAGTGTTTGGTAAATTGAAAATTGAAATATTGAGTTGATCAATATTAAAGTAACCCCTGGGAAGATTATGAACAGTTGTGGAACAGGTGGAACAGCTCTATACATGCAAATGTCCTGAGAGGAGAAGTCCTAATAGGAATAGCCTACCTCAACAAGTCAACATTCAAATAAGCTTGTACATTTATGTTTATTTATTAATATCTTATCTAGCCAGGGTCCAGTTAGCTTAGTTTAGCATACAGTCAGGAAAGACAGCAACTCAGGGAATCCCCAGAAAGTCCTTGCCAAGAAATACCTCCTGCCCACCATGTGCCACACAACTTTGTTGTTTTCACATTTCAGTTTTGTATAGATTAAGCTGACAGGATCAGTTTTAACAATGTTGACAGGTTAATTTGTTGCCTTCATAGTCAGGCTATCTGTTTTCTTTGTTTGCAGTCCTTATGCTGAGCTAATATGTGGCTGCATGTTTAATGACAGTGCTATCAAATCAAATCAGTGTCACATTCATTCTGAATTTTTGTAGCTTCAATAATGATATGTGGACGGGGTGTTTGTTACTATCATAAAACATATTGCATTTTCTGACTGGCTTATTCAAAGTTGCTGTATGAATATAGCTTGATGGTCATGTATATTGTCCACCTTTGTTCGCCCGCCAGGAGGACAAGTAAATAGTAATAATTTAGACCTCAACCTGACTGAAGTCTAAACAGACCCCCTCTAGTATTTGTTTTGCTAGCTACCAACTAGCTAATGGTCAAGTGCACTTCTACATGATAGACCAGTTATCCCAAATTTACGGTAGGCCTACATTTAATTGGATACATTTATGTAACTACGTCATGAGTTTTGAAACTATTAATCAAAAAATATTTCAATTTCTAACAGGGAGAGTACTTGCTTGCACTTTATGTCTAAGGGTAGCTACCTAAGGTTTTTATTATATCAGTGTCAATAGGACACAAGATGCACTTGATTGTTTGTTCTTGTGGTTCTACCTTATTGCACAAAATCAGCTTTCAAAGTCTAGAACAGCATCAAAATATAGATGTCATAATTAACTAAACAAAATTACACAACCAAATAAAGAAGCGCTGTATTTTTACTTTAACTCATAAATATCTCAAGGATTAACAATCACGACTTTCACCTTGTTAGAAGTGTTCCAAGAAGAGCTAAGAGGTGTTATCAAGATCTCTACCCCCTGGTGAGTTATCAGTCTGTAATCCCATGTGTCCTGCAACAACAACAACAACAAGCTTCCTGTTAAAGATCACGATTCCAGAAAACCTTTAAGTGCATCATGAGCCACATGTGATATCATGTCCAGTCTATGCTTGGAGAGCATGTGGCATACAGAAATGATATTGCAAAAAAGGAAGTTGTTTTCATTATTAAAAGAAAATCAGTGGAGTGTAATACATGTCCTGGGATGTTTTCATATAAAGTGTGTTTTCAAGTGTTTTCAGTGGAATTTTCTCAGGTTTTGACCGACATGTCAATCGTGTTTCTCCTCTCCTTTCAGGTTGATGGTCTCGCGGCGCTTATCTTATGCTCTGGGGTTGTTGTGGCAGCGGGCAGCGAGCCATTTAGATTAGGAAACTACAGCTTTCACAGAACAGGCCAGATGGCACAAGTCATGTACGTGGAAGCCGCGGAGCCATCCATGCTGCTACCTAGAGCTCGTAAGTTATAATATGTTTCATTGGTATAACTGGAAAGTATGTCATAATTATGCTAATATCATGAAAAGGTCAGTGCAGCCGGTTTTAGGACAGCAGAGAGTGATGCTAGGGACTGTCATAACAATGAAAACATGACAGATATAGTTTGTCTCCACATTTACGCTTTACAAATATACATAGCCTATACATATAGCTTAAAATTGAAATGGCATAGATTTAGATTAGCCTACTTAAATATCGAACTGTTTCTTTAAATATTCCTACCAAACAAATATGAGCAGTACATATTACTAATATATATTTTTTTCTCTATCTCCTCCTCTTTTGCTTTTCAAACACCTCCAACCAAAGAGAACAATAAATCTTTCTCAAGCGGAAGAGGCTCAAGAAACTTCTCCTCATCGTCAGAGCGATATATTGTCAGTCAGATCAACAAGTCTCGAAATGGAAGCACAAACAGCCATGTGCATCCCCCTGATGGATCAACTGAAACAGAAGTCAACCAGCCGCATCACACACTCATGGAGACATGTGGGACTGAGGGGGAAGATGATGAGCAGGAAGCAGCCATTGTACCTCAGGACGATGACATTGAAAAGTCTTTCCGTGTGAACCAGGATGGCAGCATGACAGTAGAAATGAAAGTTCGTCTGACCATTAAAGAGGAGGAGATGCTCCACTGGACTACCACACTCAGCCGCTCCAGCCTTAACAAGAGGACATCTTGTGCCTCCATTTCCGAGTCAGGCAACAGCTCACCTGACTCAAACAATGCCATTGCCAAAGACTCCTCTAGCATCAGTGAGGACGAAACTAAAGAGGAAAACCACCCCACTGGAGCTGGTGTCGGCTTTAAGGGTGAGCAAGTTTATGAGGGCTACGCTTCAACGGCTTTGGGAAAAGCAAAAGCAAGTTTCAAACGCACACCTACGCCAGGTCCTCGACACATAAAGAAGAAGGCATCTGTTGAGAGTGTCAAGACGGTGACGGAGACAGGGGTTCAAGAGAGCACCCTGGGACATTATTCCTACGTGGAGAGGACGGCCGATGGTGAGACAACCGAGGGATACTGCGTTCTCAGACACAGCAGCAGCAGCAACCGGCCAATCCCAAAGCCTCGGAAAACGGCATCTGCCGAAACAAGCAACAAAGGCTCCCACTCCTCCATCAGGTCGTCAGGAGTAGCCGAGGTCCTTCAGATACAGAATAATGGGATGGAGGTTACAGAAACTGTCATGCATATCTATGAGAGTCAAGGCTGCTATGACAACTATTTAGCAAATGACGAATATAGCCCAGACGGCGTACCTTTGGAGGGTTCCACTCCGGCAGCAGAGAGCAAACCGTCAACTGAACCTGGGTCGTGTTCATCCAGCAACGATTGTGATTTTAGCCTGGGTCAGCCTTCTACTGCTGACCCACTACAAAGACATAGAGAGGAGATGTTATCACTATCCTCAGAGCCTCAGAGAATATCTCCAGTACATGACATAGTGAAAAAGGTCAAAACTCCTAAAAGTAAGAAGAGTTCAACTTCCAGAAGCAGCTCAGATAAAAAGCTAAATGAAAGCATTAGCATAAGCCCCTCAAAGACTAGCAAACATTCGTCCACTGACAAGCTCAGTATGGGGAAAAAGAGTTTGAGTTCATCAGAAAGTGCTAAAAGTGGTCAAAAACGAAAAGGAGCAGAAAAGAAAGCAGGAAAGTCTCAGTCTGAGAAATCAATTAAAGAAGAGCTGACACCCAAGAAGGGCTCAGCCTTACTAGGTAGCTCTGAAAACATGAAAAGAACCCCACCTAAGAGACAAAGCATGAATAAAGTGACTGCTAAAGACAACGGCCATAATGTAAATACTTCAACTGGACGGCCTCCAATGAAAAAGAACATGTCGGACCTTTTACAACCTAAAAAATCACTTCTGCCAATCAGAAAAACAATGAGCAAACCTAAATCTATGATCGAAAACAAAACATCTTCATCCAAAAATGTGTTAGAGTTGAGTGAGAGTGTCTCAATGCCTTCGCTGAATCCTACGCCCTCTGACATCCACCAATATGTTGAGAACTGGTTGGAGACAGTCAGCCAAGACCAGGTGCCATACACAGAGTCCATCCCAGATGAATCAGAGCCTCGGCCGAAGGTTATCTTTAAGATTGGTGCTGATACTGAATCAGATGAAATGAGTGAAAGTCAGAATAATTTAAATGAACATTACCCGTTATCTGGCAACGCTATCAAGAAATCTCCTTCTTGTCTATCAGTTCCTCTTTCCCATGAAGGGCCCGAAACAACTGTGCCATACAGTGAACAAAAAACAAAAGGTTTAGGCCTATGTGTTTCAATGCCAAGTGTTAGAGTGGATCCTGTCCCCCAGGAGAACATGCTGAGGGCTCATAAATCTGCAGAAGCCATCGGTCCACATGAGGATGAATCTGCTTCATCCAACATTTTGAGTCCCAAAGCAAAGATAACACCTGTGCTACGGCAACTTTGTTCATCAGTTCAGTGCATCAGAAGGCCGTCTGAGACCAACGCACCATCCAATCTCGAGAAGTCCAACAGCCTTCCTGATTTCTCAACTCAAGTAGCTTCAGTGTTTGGCTCATCGTGTAAAGCATTTCTGTCATTCTTGTCAGTCATGACTCTGAGAGATAGCCTAACGAGTCCTGGGCCGGGAGACAGTAACCCGCCAAGAAGCACCTCCGAGGCCATGCTAATGATGGAATCCCTGCAGAAAATTTCCACCATTGAGAATGAGGAAGAGCAGAGAGCAAGTCTGACAGATCTGCAAAGCAGAGCATCTTCTGATTTAAGAGATCGCTGGAAAGATTTCCAGATTCTGAGGGAAAGGCTTGAAAGTGAACCACTTTCTCCCAGAGTTTCAGAAACGGAGTTTGCTCTTGATGTTTTTTCTGAAGGAGGTGACCCATTTGAGGATCAACATCAGGATATTGATGAGCTACTGGAGGAACTGAATATGCCGCAAGACATCAGAGCCGAGATTTCTTCAACAATCCAACACGCTAAAAGTTTTTACCCAATGGAGGAGAGCACATTTGTAGAAACTGATAGATACCAGTCAGAAACAGAGGAAGATGTGGAAAAATTTGTTGATGATTGCAATGATGAAACTAAACAATCAACAGATCCTGGTGCTACCTGTATAGATGAGGAAACTACTGAACAAGAAAGAAAAGAAGATGTGGATGGAGGTGACTTAAATAAGATGCAATCCATGCTTTCTGAGAATGAAACGATGATGAGAGAATCACCGCAAGAAGCTGATGAAGTTGAGGAAAAAGGTTCAGAAGTATCACAGAGAGAAGATGAGACCCTGGAGGTTAAAGATGAGACAGAAGAAAAGGAGGATGAAGATCAGGTAGAGGAGGATAGAGGGGAGGGTGGAGACGGGGAAAAGGACAGAGAGGATGGAGAAAGAAAAGATGATGATGATGATGATGATGATGCTAAAGAGCTTGAAAATATGGAAGAGGAAGCTCAGGAAGAAAGGGATGAGATGGCAGCTGAGGAAAATGATGAGGGGCAAGAAGAATGTGAAGCAGAAAAGGGAAGCGGTGGGGAATCTGTTGCGATAGTAGAGGAGGGGACAGAGGAAGATATGCCGGCAGATGAAAGAGAGAGGTTAGAAGAGGGAGAGAAAGATGCAGTTCAGGAGACGGAGGAGGGACTGGTGAACGAAGAAGAAAGAGAGGATGACTGTGCTGCAGAGACAGGTGAAAGAGAGGTGGTTGAGGAGACATTGGAGGAAGAAACAGGGAGGGATGAGCATGAGGTTGGAGAGGAAGCAGCAGATGAGGAAAAAGTGGATGAAGAAGTTGTTGAGGAGACAGAAGAAAATAAGGAAGATAGGGAGGATCAAGAAGTAGCTGAGAGCAGTGCAGAGGAAGAAGTGAGGGAGGTTGATGAAGAGGCAGATGATGAAGAGGAGGTGGAAAAAAATAGTGAGGTAGATGAGAAAGAAGTAGATGTGGTAAGTGAGAATGATGTAGAAGAAGAGGAAGTGGAGGAAGATAATAAGGATACAGATGAGGTAAAAAATGCCACTGATGAGGATGAGGAGAAAGAAGAGGTGGATGAGGTTACTGAGAACAACATAGAGGAGAAAGCGGAGGAGGATAATGAGGTGGAAGATGAGGTAGAAGATTTCAGTGATGAGATGGAAGAGAAAGATGTGGATTTGGTTATTGACAATGATGTAGAGGAGGAAGAGAAAGAAGAAAATATCGATGAAAAGGAGGAGAAAGAGGAAGAGGAAGTAGATATGGTTGTTGAGGATGATGTAGAGGAAGAGGCGGAGGAGGCCATTAAGGATACGGAGGAGGAAGAGGAGGAAGAAAATTTGAATGGTGAAATGGAGGAGAAAGAAGAAGAGGAAGTGGATGAGGTTGTGGAGGAGAAGGAAGAGGTGGAAGAAAACATTGATGATGAGGGGGAGGAGAAAGAAGAAGAGGAAGTAGATGAATTTATGGAGAAGGATGTCGAAGAAGATGTGGAGAAGGTAACCGGGGAGACAGATGGTGAAGGAGAGGAAGTAAAGGAGGTAGAAAACTTCGATGATGAGATGGGGGAGACAGAAAAAGATGAAGCGGATGTGATTATTGAGAATAATGAAGAAGAACAAGTGGAGGACATTAGTGAGGAGGAGGAGGAGGAGGAGGAGGAGGAAGAAAACATCAACTGTGAGGTAGAGGAGAAAGAAGGAGAAGAAGCAGCAGCAGAGGACATTACTGAGAAAGATGAAGAAGAAGAGGCAGAAAATCTAAGTGAAGAGGAAAAGGAGGAGGAAGAAGGTGGTGATGAGGAGGAGGAGGAAGAAGGGATAGATGCAGCTGATGAGGAAGAGGATGAGGAAGAAGATGAAGAAAACAACAATGATGAGGTGCAGGAAGAGGAGAAGGAAGAAGGGATAGATGCAGCTGATGAGGAAGAGGATGAGGGAGAGGAGGAAGAAAACATCAATGATGAAGTAGAGGAGAAAGGAGAGGAGGAAGCAGCAGAGGAAATTACTGAGAAAGATGATGAAGAAGAGGCAGAAAATCTAAGTGAGGAGGAGGAGGAGGAAGAAGGAGGTGGAGACGAGGAGGAGGAGGAGGAGGGAATAGATGCAGGTGATGAGGAAGAGGAGGAAGAAAACATCAATGATGAGGTGGAGGAGAAAGAGGAGGAGGAGGAAAAGGAGGAGGAGGTAGATCCGACTACTGAGAGGGAAGTAGTAGAAGAGGAAGCAGAGCAAATTAATGAGAAAGATGAAGACGGAGATGCAGAAAATCTAAGTGACGAGGAAGAGGAGGGTCAAGAAAGAACAGATGTGGTTGAAATGGAAGAAGATGAAGAAGAAGACAAAATGGAGCTGGTTAGTGTTAGTGAGGAGGAGGAGGAGGAGGAGGGTGTTGAAGAGGAAAGAGCTCAGGTGCTCACAGATGACGAGGAGGAAAAAGGTGACAAGGACACAGAAGAGGAGGGAAAAGGTGATGAAGGGAATCAGGAAGCTCTGGAGAACGTAGAAGAAAGTCTGGAGGAGAAATCTGTTGAAGCAGAAGAAGCAGAGGAGCTGGAGATTGAGGAAAATATGAAAGCAGGTCAGACAGATGAGGAGGAGATGGATGATTATAATGATGATGATGAAGAAAATGAGCTAAATGAGGAATTCAACAATGATGAAGACGAAGATAAGGGTGGTCAAAAGCTGCTCGAAGAGGCCTCGTATTTGCAGCAGCACTGTAGTACTCATGACGAAGCAGATGTAGAACACAACACTGAATCACCAACCAGATATTCCTCTGAGGGGCAGTGTGAGTTTGATAAAGGCAACGGAAACGACACTACTGACGACCTTGAAATAGGCGACGGAGGGGAGTATCATGAGGAAAGTAGCAACAGCCTACCACATCCAGTTGAAATATCCCAGGAGTTGCTTGACTTTGTAAACTCAGCCCTACAATCCTCTTCACTTATATTCACGTATGATGCTCGGGGGAAGATAAGGATAGAGCCAGAAAACGCTGTAGTCGTACAAACTAAGCTATCTGCTATTCCACAAAGTCGAGAGGACAGTTCGTCGTATGGTTTAAAATGTCTGCCGAGCCCCAGTACCTCCGATTTAACAGATTACAGACCAGAAACTTCAGAAAGTGGTGGTTATAAAAGTCAGGAGTCTGTAGATGTTGTCACGGAGAGCGGAGAAGAGGCTTCAGAGAAACCTTTTCCAGTCTACAGACGAAGGACTCACATCCCCAACGGGACAACGAGTGCAGCAGTGAGTGCTGCATCCAAAGCATCTGTTGCAAGTAATTCAGAAGTCTTGCAAAGTTCCAGATTAAAAAGTCCAGGGAGTTTCTCTTCCTTTGAGTCAGGCACTAAGGCCTCAAGGGAGGACCTGTCTTATTTCAGCGCTACGAGCTCATTAAAGGCAGATGCTGAGGCTGCACCAGGGGCCACACAGTTTGTTTCTTTCACCTCAGGAATGGACACGAGTGATGGGGTTTTGATCGATCGAGGAAGGTGGCTGCTGAAGGAGAACCACCTAATAAGAAAATCTCCTCCAGTCTCTCTGGGGATGTACGGCAATTTGGATAGTACCTCCATTGATACAGGTCAGGAGAACACCAGCGAGGATTCACCACCTCATTATAAAATCCAGCACAACCCTCTTGCAGCCATTTCCTCATCAGAGCTCGAGGAGATGGCGAAGCCTCAAACTCCAAAGTGCACCTATTACAACATGCCACACGGGAGTGATTCAGACCCATTTTTGGACGATTCCAGTACTCATAGTCAAAAAAGGGATATAAGTAGTATCAAAGGGCGAGGCGTCAGAGTGTCACCTACTATTGATACTTCCAAAACGTGGTCAAATAAAAATGGTAGTCTGTCATCTTTTACATCAGTTGAGTTTAAAGTATCAGACAGGAAAGTGCATCCTGAGGGGGAGTCGTCAGCTGTAACACAGGCAAGAAGGCCACCTAGTGGAGGAGTGCGTGCGCTACAAGCACAAGACTCCCTGGATGCAATGCGTGTGAGATGTGGACAATACTGTCCTATATTATGAAAGCAGGAGATTATAAACCACAGACATATTCACACAAGCAGGTCCAAGGTGTGATATTGTTTTTGATTATGATTATTTTGTTGTAGCCTATGTGTCTAAGGTCAGCAAATAATCTTAATCACAAACTTTTTTGACCCACTGGTGTGGTGACTGAGGAGAGTTGTGCCTCTTATTTATGTTTCATTATAGTTAAATTGTACGTTTACAGACTACAGATTTTGTCTTTATTGTGGTGAAAGATGAGATCCATAATCAAAAATGGAAAGTATCAATATCAGCAAGTAAGAACAACATATTTTTTTACTCATTCATTGCTCATTGTAAATACAGTAATTATCTATCTATTATGAGTACTACAAGTTTTTCATTTTTATTGAATGCACTACATCAAAGAAATTTGATTTCTTGTCATTTGTTTTTGTTTGTTTGGGTTCTTCCTGAATGTGCAATGTACATTCAGTTATTTTCAAAGACAGCTGTAGATTTTACAGTGAAAAAGTTCAAATTGTGCTGCTACAGGATTATCTCATTTGACAACTTAAAAAGAAATGAGAACTAATCAACCAGGGAAAAAGAAAAAGGAAAATCCATAAATTAATTAAAAGGCAGCTCCTGGTTAAAAAAAAAAAATGTTGTTTTTGGCTGCAAGAAAATGTTCATTATTCAATAAAGTGTTCTATTTTTTAAATTAACGTGTCTTGTTTATAATGTCCATACATTTTATGACTGGGTGTGAGTGTTTATAAAATGTATGACATTTTTCAATGAATATGCAAAATAGCTGGTTATTGTCACATTTACCTGTAGTATCCAACTGGCCAAGGCAGCAGAGGTGCCAAGATGCTCGCTACCGATGGAGTGAGGCAGCAGACCAGATGTTAGCATCTGGAAATGTAAACATAGGAACATCAAGGTAAAGACATCATGGCATCGTCCACTTTTGGTTTAAATGAAAGTCCAGGCATGAACAAGGATAATACGGATCATAGATGCCATCATTAGAACAACAACAGACATTATGAGCATTCAGTTTTACTTGAATGGTATTGGAATTTAGTTTTTCAAACAGAAGTTGTGAAAATAGTCCCATTTAGAGTGACTGCCTTGAAGCAAGTCTGGTCTGTGCTGCTGACATTTGACTTGCATAAGGTTATTAAACAAGTGAGACATGTGAATTCTCTATTAGCCTTGAGCTAAATAGCATCATTCCTGGGACTACAGTAAGACAACATTGTGCCAAATCTGTGGCTCATAGGGGATTTCCTTAAAATCTCCTCGAATATCTGGGAATTTATGGGGAAATTATTTATTTTGTTATTATTGAACTGTGAAACTTGAGATACCATATTCCTTCATACAGTATAGCTGTAAGAATGAGTCATTTATTATTATTATTATTCACACTTGAAGAGTCTGTCTCACTCTGGTCCACTCGTCTCCAGGCAAGAGTGTCATCTGGAGCTGTCAGTCGGTCTGGGCGATGCTCCCTGGTGCAGTCAGACATATGCAAGTGACACCTGTGATGTGATGGTCACTGACAGACAGCTTGAGATATGTGTGACCAGGGGATATCATCCTTTAAATAAGTATGACCAAATGACAGCAGGTGTTAATGGGGATAGGGCTAATTCATTTGGACACTTCTATGCAATGTATTTGGCAAGTTATGCAATTCAACTCAAATTAAAGCTCCAAGAGTGAGAGAGGGGTGTTTCCCCGTCCGTGTACCCCTGACCCAATCACTCCCTCCAAACACCCACATACACATGCACACGCACAGAGACAGACAAAGAAAAGAGTGAGACAAAGAGAGAGAGAGAGGGAGGTCTTTACAAAGTGGCCATTCTGGATACTTTCCAAGGGTTTTGTCAGTCACTATGGAGATTTGGAAAATAGCCTCTGCAGTTTAATTCCTCTGTTGTTACTATGGCTGAAAGGTATCCAGTGGAAGCTCCATTCCCTGAAATGAACGCCCCTCCTTACTCTGCTCATTTTGCTGACCACTGACAGAAACTGTGCAGAAAAGGAGCTGGGGAAGAGGAAATTCTTCATGGTAACCATAAATAAAAGCATAGCCTACTCATACAAAAGGACAAAGGTCATGTATTAAAAATCCTGCTCTTGTCAAAGTGGTAGCATTGAGAGCAAAAGTTAGCTTGTTTGTCTGACATTAATTTATCATTTGGGCAGACTGTAGAAATAACACTCACTACTAGTAAGGCAGTGGATCACAAAATTAACCTGAGCGTTTGTGGGATAGATTAGAGAAGAACAACCAAGATTAGATCGGAATTTATTCTTAGCTTTATTGTTTTTACTTCTTTGTGCTTTGAAAATTTGTCTTTTGAAGCCTTCAGGTTAGAAAATCAGAGAGTGAATGCATAGTGAAACTGCTAACAGCCCACAGATATCGGAAAGAAGACTAAAGCTGAAAATACTGGAAAAAATATGGACTAGCCTACCCATCGGACTGACTGGCCATGGTTGTTGGGGCCTCCGACCCCCAAGGGGCAACTCCTACCAACAGGCCTTGTTAACCATAAATCATTGAATGAATTTAAGTAGCCTATGTAGAACTATAAAAACCAGTACAAGACACTTTATTAAGTACAGTATATCTGATGGGATTAGTTCATGGCATTCTGTAGCATAACTACGATGAATCAGGTCAGGGGTCAGAGGTCAGGTCAGGGGGTGACCATGATGGCAATCTATAGCCAAACCGGAAACAAACGTAGAAAACAAACATTGGAACAGTGAAGTAGTAAAAGGGAAAGATAAACAAGAAAATTACGCCGAGAAACTGAAACTCAAAGAAACAAACCATCTGTCTCTCTGTTGTTCATTCGTCGGGTCGTTAGCACAGAGACACAGGTCTGTTCACCTGTCCCACCTGAACAGTGACAAACTCAGCATCCCTACAGTTTATATTAGCGTCTTTGGTATTTCCCCCAAACCAAGAACATGAATGGACTTAATGGTGGAGGTCGAGATGTTCTGGTGGAGAACAGCCAGTAAGAGGACACGTGACACAAGGTAGGTTTTCTCTCGTTATATTATTGTTGACCAAGGTGTTGTGTTATGGACCGCAGCGAAGTTAGTTTTAAGTTGGATATTCGACAGACATTCGCAAGCCACTCCAACATTTCATGTGCACCTTATTGCAGGCCTAAACAGAGAAGACGGCTACATACTTCCTGTTTTCAAAATAAAAATGTGGGATATTTAAAGCATGTTTAAAGCTATTGTGCTAAAATACTAATATGTTAATATTAGCATTTTAGCTCAATAGCTTCCAGGTCATGTTGACTCAAAGTCAGTGTGGGATCATAGTAGGACTCCACTGGCTACATCTCTTGTTTTTACATTTGATCCATTTTGATCCATTTGTGCTTGATATAGGCTGTTGACCATAGACCAATATCTTGATATTCTTGCTGCTGGCCTCGAAAATCATTGTTGCAATCATGTGGTGTAAATCCTGTCTGAGAGGTTATATCTACAGGTGTTGATATTTTCCTTTAGATTGTGATCAACCCTGTTTATTAAAAATAAATTATTTCCAGTTACCTGATAAAACTTACCGGGAAAAATCCAGAGAATGGCTAACATAGTATCAAGACCAGCACTTGACTGTAGCCTACTCATGATAAACAATGTTTATGTTCTCTTGGCGTGGATTTACCGTCTTTCTCTTTCCCTGAGGGTAACCTCCCAAGGGATTAATAAAGTACTATCTATCTATCTATCTATCTATCTATCTATCTATCTATCTATCTATCTATCTATCTATCTATCTATCTATCTATCTATCTATCTATCTATCTATCTATCTATCTATCTATCTAATGTTTAGATTTGCTCCAGTCTGATCTCAATGCATTCACTGTGGTAATGCAAACACATTGTGCTGAAACACGCCCTTCACTAAATCTTCTTTGTCATCATGACCCATAAAGAAGTCCCTCAGTTTTTCACACCTAAAACCCTGAAAGAGCTAAAAAAAAATAATAAAAAAAAAAAAAAAGGATGAAAGTTGGTGTTAGATTGTGAAACGTCATTACAAACAAACACTAATTACTGCAACTTAATGAATAAAATGTAAGAGTTCATCTGTTGAACAGGGCAGCCCCTGAATCGGTCTCTGTCTGGGTTTCAACTGTGGCAAATAATGATGGGGGCGATTGCTATGGCTACTGGGCGTGCGGGTCGGTGATTCACCATCATGGGAGATGAAACAAAGGATGTCTTTTTGCTGCCCAGCGCCTGCGGTTTTGAAGCGATGACACCCAGAAAAAAGATTTAACTTATCTATTGCCCTGTCCCATTACAGGCTGACTGACTCTGATTTATTTTGGAGTCTTATTTGATCCCTTTTTGTACAACCTTTTTTAATTAGCTCCCCCGTGGTGCTGTTGCTCGGGGGGGAAAAACAGGAACCCCAACAAAAAGGAAAAGACTAAACAGATAAATTCTAAACATTGCCAAGAATGGGAGCTATTTGGCCCAAACTGTGGCACTGGCAAACACCGGCCTACAAACAATAATTGCGGCCTACTGTCTGCATTCTGTTGCTGCAGTTAGGTGACAGATCAGCAATACACAATCCCTGCTCTGTCTGTGACAATCCCGGCCTCCTCTGTCTGCCTCTGTGGCCAACACTGGCAGAGCGGACTCATAATGGGCCTGAGAGCAGGAATTTGTACGGCCCCCACCTCTGCCTGTAAGTGAGTGTTGATCATGTGAATTTCCATTGCCGGTTTCAGAGACGGGGTTCCACTGTTTACTCGCACTGTGGCCCCTGTGTGGGCCCTCGAGCACCACAACCCCTAGCTGAGTGCAGTTGTACAATTATTTGTTCATCTATTTTCTTTTTTCAAGCTATTGTGCCCATGTTGGTTTGGCTGTTTTTATGTCGTCTTATATTTTATTTATAATCCCACTTACACTTAAGCACAGAATTTTGGTAAATGAACTCCATGTGGAAATATTTTCCTTTATTTCACAGTTTTAATAATTAGTTACTTTGTTGTGCGAAACATACTGCTTTATAAATAATGCACAGCTAGAATTAGCTTCACCTTTATCAGCAATGGCAGTACGTGAACACAAACATACTGTATCTTTCATAATAATCCATTGATGCCAAATCAAGCAGAGTAGGCCTAGTCATTTTTGAGTTTTTATTCCTCTTACTTTTGACACAGTAAAGTATGAAGTAGATCTGAATCCTTCTTCCACCACTGAATCAAATACTTAAGTATAACTTTGGGGATCTTGTTCTTTGTTTGTGTTTTTTGATATTATGCTTCTGTGTGCTTTGACTGCTCTGAATTTCAGACGGAAGTAGAAGTAAAGTAGAAGATTGCAATACTTTTTTCATTACTGTTACTACTGCACTTAGCCAGTTCTTGAGTATTATCATGCTCATCAGCCCCAAACAAATAAAATTACAACAAAAAGAAATTGTTCAGATGACATTCCTTAAAGCAGAAGTAAGCGATCCGGTCGTTTTGGCTAATGCTGCGTTCCAGGCAGGCTTTTGAAACCGTAAATTACAGCTTCAAGTCACAACTTACGACTTTGTAGCGTTCCAGGCAACCCACTCGTGTTAATGGCTCCTGTTTTACCTGTGAAAGTCACTATAACGGCCACTCGTAACTTCCGACTCGTTATTATTACCAGATCGAACTGGTACGACTTCACAGGTCGGAAAACACGAGTTTCATGGCGAGTCATGAGAATAACAGTCCTCGTCCCACGTCACCGTTCACGCGCATCCTTGGCACACACAGCCCTGCATGTCGTTCTCTCTACCTCATTGGATAAAAACTGTAGGATACGAAAAATGAGTCCGTCTTGCGCCGAGTGACTGACAGACCGTGTTCACGGTCCAAACACTCTATGTAAGTTATTGCTGTCGGAAGATATAACTATTTAAGACTTATATTAACACAAAAATATCGCTTACTTCTGCTTTAAATGCAACATGCATAATTTTACTTTGATTTATCCCATCAAGCGGCAACACTCTTTTTACACGTTACTAAATTATTGTTGTACTGCTCCAAAGGGGCTCAATTGTATCCAAAATAACATGAAAGTCGTAAGTGGCCATGCCTTCACACAGTCTGACACTGTGACACTTTATTAGATTTATTCATGTGATTGAGTAAAGACAAAGAAAGTTACTTTGCTCCCCTTTATTTGGCATTGGTACTTTCCAAAATAACTGGCAAACTGGAGGTGTGCACGCACATCCAGGACAAAAATAAAGGCAGGTGCTGTGCTGTCTAGGTCACAACTTGTCCACGAGAACGTTTTGGAGTTGTTGGATTGTGTATTTGATGAGTTTGATGAGGGAAACCAAGAAATCCCATTAGCCCCCGTAGCGTTGCTCTGAGCAGGTTGCGGCTACGCTCGGCGGTTCAAGAAATAGCTTACACCGACAAATAAAGGTAACAAACCTACTGCTATGACTATAGGGATTATGGCAATGGGCCAATTTGCCAAAATGTTGAACTATCCCTTTAAGTGCTGATTACATTTTAGGACGTTAATGATAATCATCCAGTTATAGAATAACACTAGGGATAACTGTTGGTACAGATAATTATCGGCCCCATATTGGCCAATAATTATCGTCATAATTCACAGGTAAATCAGATAATTCTATTTCTTGCCAATTGCTAGGGCTTAAAAATGTTATCAGCATGAAGAAGCAGGAAGGTATTGGTTATCAGCATCGGTGGAAACAGTTATTGTGCATACCAAAATGACATGGGCCGATCTGCATAATAACGCATTTTACTTTTGATTCTTTATGTTTGATGTTTACAATTACACAAGTTCATAACGCTAAAGCTTTTAGTGTTCGTGTTATTTCAAACAGGGACTGAATCCAAGATGTTTGTCAGAGATGCAGTATTCTTATAGTGTGGTTTTATTACTTTCATCAAACTAAGGGATCTGGGTACTTATTCCACCACCGCTACAGAAAGAAAAAGCAAATGATTGTAGACAGGTGGCTTACCAAAAATAACCTTTTGTTTATCTGACAAACTGGATTGGAGATGGTTGATTACTAAAACTAATATCTTGTGCTTGTGCTTGCTCAGACAGAGCCAGGCTGCAGTACAAGGTTTAAAACTGCACCACTTTCTTCCCTCAAAAAACAAGACAAGCTGGGTGTATCTCTGCACAGTCACATCTCAAGGGCAACACGCCAACTGCAAATCACGGCGGCCATCCTCAGCCGCCGCAGGGTGAAAATGTGAAAATCTCTGTGAAAGAAATGTTTGTGCATTCAGGCTGTTATCTACTGTAGTCAACAAACAGACATCAGGAAACCAGATCAGAGCTCCTTTAACTCGCTGGCTTCTTTCATGTTTGTGGCGTCATGCAGGACACCCTGAGTGCGCTGTGTGTTTGACGGGTGTAGAGTGTCACCGGCTCAGCTCTGCTGCCCTGCGTCTCCCTTCACAATCACTGAACCTCAGCAAGTCAGCAGCACTGCAGCAGCAACACCTCTGCATGCAGGGAGGGAAAAAAGGAGACAGAAAAAGGCTCATATTGTCGACATTTGGGCAAACACTTCAGTCACTCTGGATATACTTAATGTTGATCATCAGTTTCAGGCAGATTGAGGGAAAGGTGACCTATATCCAACTGCGCACACACATTGTCCAAGGCTGCGGCAAACTGGCCACTGTTGAATGACTTTTATTTGTGCTTTAGCTCAACCCCCCCCCCCCTCTCTCTCTCTCCGACCACTAGTGTGTGTGATCGTCAAAGATTTCTGAGCCTGGATGTGTTTACATGTTCTGCCGCATGTTCCCCCACAAGCTGCTGACTTGCACATACTGTGCTGCGTTCTTTCTTATCCATGCATTTCACACATCATCAAGTGTAAACTGCACTCAAAACAATATGCACATTGCACACACACATTCACACAGATATAAATCTGATGAATGACACCATATTTATGACAAATTGCCTCAACTGATTAAAAACAGGACAAAACCATTCTTGGTAAAGATGCACATGTAAGACGAAGGGAACTGAAAATGACTTATTAAAATTATCAGCACTGCTTTTTGACAAATGGTGAAGTCATTTCCTCTTTCAGGACACAGTCAAATACCAGTGTTTAATCTAAATGTCCTCTCAGTAAAACCTTATTGTTATAATTGTCACATCATTAAAAAAAAAAACTTAAATACTTAATTCATATCCTCCTTTATTTGAGTTTCATGAGCTTGTGTGTGAACAGACCTGGAGCACACCAGTACAAATACTCTAACACTCTGCACTCACTCCTGACACTCACGTGCTGGAGCCAATGTAATAACCCAAATGTGATTTTAGCTCTTTGTGAGCCCAGTTCAGGATGAAGCTGTGATGGTTCTCTGTCTGCCTCACACACATTCACCGAAACTGTGCACAGTCACAGTTTTAGCCTTAACCATTAACCCAGGACCTGTTACTACAGTATGAACCTGAAATGAAAAAAAAGGGGGGAAAAGTGTGTGTGCTCCCATTTGTGATTGGGTTCTCAAGGCGTCAGTCAAGTCACCACCTCGGTCATTTGCATAAGGAGGAGACTATAAATGAGAACTGGCTGAGGAAACGCCTTCCCAGGCGCACTCCGCTGATGCTGTTGAGACAAGAAGAGAGAGACCAAAATCAGGGACGTTGTTGCTCTGGTGGCTGATTATCTGAAAAGATACCGGCAAGATGTCTTATCGATCAGCTGCTCCACACTCTTCTTATAAGAAGATGTTCGGCGGGGACAGGACCGCGGTGCGGACCACCTACTCCAGCCGCCAGTACTCCAGCCCGGTGCGCTCCTCCCGGGTCTCCTTCGGTCTCTCCTCGGCGCCGACCGTCTACGCAGTGAAGACCCAGAGGCTCCGGAGCAGCGCGGCCATGCCCCGGCTGGCCTCCGAGAACCTGGACTTCTCCTTGTCCGACGCCATAAACAGCGAGTTCATCACGAACCGCACCAGCGAGAAAGCCCAGATGCAGTCGCTCAACGACCGCTTCGCCAGCTACATCGAGAAGGTGCGTTTCTTGGAGCAGCAGAACAAGATCCTGCTGGCGGAGCTGGAGCAGCTGCGGGGCAAAGGCACGTCCCGGGTCGGGGATCTGTACGAGGACGAGATGCGGGAGCTGAGGCGCCAGGTGGACCAGCTCACCAACGAGAAGGCCCGGGTGGAGGTGCACCGGGACAACCTGGCAGACGACATCGACAGGCTGAGAGAGAAGTAGGAGGCGTGGCACTTCTCTGTTCTCTGCAAACTCTTCATGTAGCTTTTGCTGTCTGCTGTAGTACTTGTGCATGCACCCCTCTTTTTTCATTCATTACTATTATTATTTACAAACCTTTTGCATGTATAGGAAGATGACAGTTTTCCCCAGACTTTTCATGCATAAAAAAAAGTAGTGCTGCAGTATTTTTAAGGCTGCAGCTGAGATAAAATGCCTGCTTGTTGTCTGTGTTTGCAGGTTGCAGGATGAGATATCTCAGCGAGAGGAGGCTGAGGCCAACATGCAGAGCTTCAGACAGGTACGGTATGATTTTCACATTAATAAACCATCACACATCAAATTCTACATCTTTTTTTTTTATGTATTTGTGAAGACAGTGATAACAGGGGAAGATGTTGCTGGCCGCTTGCTCCTGAGCCGTTCTGGGTAAAACTGGGGTTTAAACCCCTGAATTGTTGACACATGATGTCAAAGAGATTAGGGGAACCTTAATTATCACCATGAGTCTCACTTCTAGCAGTTATGTGGTGCAACCGTCCCGTTTCTGTCCTAAGTGATCTCTATCTAATTATTCGCTCATGAGCTGTAAAAGACTGGAATGCACCCTTCTTGATGGCACAACAGCAGATTCGAGCCGTGATCCGAAATAGCTGCAGAGCAGAACCGACCCCGGGGCCGGGTACAAAAGGCCAAGTTGTGGCTGTTGGGTGAAATCAGGCCTGCAATGAGAGGAGATCTTTTTAAGTCTGACTAGTCACACTGAATGAGCCGGGCACAAGCACAACAACAGTGTGGACCCAATGTGGTTATCAGAGCGAGAAGACAAGCCACCACGTGATCCAGCTGTCTCTGTTCTGGGAGCGCTCATATGAGCAGCACATAGACATCTTGTTATGGCCTGGTATGAATAATGAGGTAGTGATGAGTCTTAAAAAACTGTTTCACAATGGAATCATGGTTCAAAAAAGGACAAAAAAAGATACAAAATTAAACAAAACAGCACAGAAAATGTAGTTCTTGGTGTAACTTTTAGACTTATAGAGAAGAGTAGACTGATTTTGACTAAATGTTTTGGGTTTTTCAAGGCATGCAGTGAGTTATCAATACATTCCACAATCATGACCTTGTCAATGTGAATAGCAGGAAGGAAGTCCCCGCGGCCTACCACGGTGGCACTCAGACAACAATGCAGGTCCAGCAGCCGGCTCTCGCTCAGTCAGGCAGACAGTCACTCTTGCAGCCCCGGGCCTGTTTGGGAAACCCTGCTGAATAGCACACTTTGTTTGTGGCATTAGAGCAGGGGCAAAGCTGCTTCATTTGCTGATACCTCAATTACCAGCCTGCCAACGCCCTGACAAAGCACAGGATTGTGGGTGTGTACCACAGTAAGCGTATATCTATGAGACATTGATCGGGATTGGAAAGAATACAGAAGGATGTTGAGTGATGTTTAGGGAAATTTATATGGAACATTTTAGACTTTTTAGTGCAATAAAACATTTACGATTATAGGGTTAGGAGAGTTCTGAAATGATAAAATACATAGTTAAGGACTCTTCTTCTAGAGTCTAGAAGAACAAGCGAATTTCTATCAGAACAACCAATAGAGATTTAAGAGTGGAAGAATGCAGTTAGGTAATAATAAATGGGATTAAGGGCCTTTTGGCTAATGCCATTTGGTTCTTGGTGTTCTGCAGTGCCCCTTTTGAATTAAATTCTCAGGAAATCAAACAACCTCATTGAATTTTGCACAACTTTTTTTCTCCTAGAGGTCAACGTAGAAAGTGAAAGAGTCTCAGAAGTTAGTTTCCTGCAATTACGATCATATATGTATGCAGAAACACTTAAACTCAGTGTTATATTATTCTATTCTTCAGTGTTATATTATTCTATTCTTCAATGTCATTTATTCTAATTTCTTTCGGCTTTCTCGGCTGATTTAATTAAACACTTAAAGGCCCTGCATCATATTTAATGATCGTATTACATGTAAAAATATAAATCTGCAAAGTGATTTAAGATGTGCCAAAGAAAAACAGCTGAGAAAACAGTCAAATATTTGCCTCTGAAATGTTGTAGAATAGAGCAAGTACACCATTAAAATAGTTTAAGTAATTGGAGCACTTGATTTAATGTACTCCGTGACAAGAAAACACCTAATCGACTATTCCAAGCATCTGCAGTGGTGCTTGTCATGTGCCTGCAGTTGATTTTTATTGGACGCGTGTGTGTTTGTGTGTGTAACCTTGCCACGCAACACAATTGTGTGAGTGCTCTTCGCAGCACGTGAAAGAGCTTCTTTTTTTTCTGTGTCAGCAAACACATAGGCTAATGCATAATTCATGTCACCTTCACGAGTCACCTTATTAAGAGTCAGTGTCATGGCACAGGATGTGGACAATGCTGCCCTCGCTAGACTGGACCTCGAGCGGAAGGTAGAGTCACTGCAGGAGGAAATCAACTTCCTCAAAAAGCTGCATGATGAGGTAAGCTTCCTTTTATTGTAGCTACAGCTGAATGATTCCTCCATGGAAACACAGAGCATGTGCCGCCTAATAATAGGCTCATGATTTTAAGTATTTGTTAATCTGCTCAAGTTATCACATTGGCAGGTTTCAATGCATCAGAGCTTTTCTAATGCAGCCAGGAAAGTCATTAGAGGAGTATACAGTACAAAAGGACATACATTGCTTGTTCATGCTGTGCTCTATTGATTCTATTGCAGGAAATGCTGGAGCTGCAGAGTCAGATCCAGCAGCAGCAGCATGTGCAGGTGGACATGGAAATAGCTAAGCCGGACCTGACAGCTGCTCTGAGGGACGTCCGCATGCAGTATGAGAGCCTGGCCTCCAAAAACATCCAGGAGTCTGAGGATTGGTACAAATCTAAGGTTAGGATTAAACCATGGCAGCTCTGTGGAGCATTGTAGTGTCTTTCCGCACATCTTCTCTTTTCTTTACTTGTCTGTTTGGGTTTAGTGTCATTTTTTGAGTAGAAAAAATATTTTCCCCAGGAATTGGTGGAGACCAAAAACAAAGCCAAAACACTGAATGTTGGACTTTGGTGCATCCAGTTGCCAGAAATATGTCTCAAAATGAATGGAAATGTTGAATGCAGAGATAGATAGATAGATAGATAGATAGATAGATAGATAGATAGATAGATAGATCGCTATACATAGGTTGATACTGTATATTGTTAGGTATGTTTTTTTTATTGTTAATTTGACGAGGACAATACACATTAATGAACAATTTGTGACGCACACATCACAAATACGCCGGATTTAGCTCAAAGCTAATTTCCATCTGTAGTCCTCACATTTAAAGACGGACAGACATACCATACAAAAAGATAACAATAGGAAACTACCTGCGTGAATGTATGAAAAAACATAGTATTAACAGCAGTTACAACAATAAGAAAACAGATAGCAAGCTGCATAAATATAAGAGGGGACAGAGTACTGGCAGCAGTTATAAAACAGATGACAATGCCATGCTTCGCTGCATGGCATTGTTATCTGCATAAATATAAGAGATGTATGTAGATAGGTAGGCAGGGTGCTAGCCCAGCAGACAGCAGCATATAAAGTATACCATCCACAACTGAATGTTAAAACATGTGCAGTGTTCGTCAAAGGACAATAGGGAAAAAGCCAGCCCCAAAATTCACCTGGTGCAGGTTTTATTTAAATGCAAGTAAAGCAAAATTGCTCTCTCTCTGTACAACCTTTGAATATAGACAGTAACCATTGCTGCAGCAATGCCTCGAAATGCCCTAAAACTGCATCAACCACAAAATTTAAGTGTAAAATCTGCAAGTCCCGTTTGTGGTCATGTCTTTCATAATTTACAGGGTCTGCTATACGCTATCTGCCCCATTCACTCCTCCTGAGCCTCTGACTCATCATTTATTGAACAGTTCATTTCTCAACTGTCTTTCTCTTCACTGTATCTTTCTCTGTCTTTCTGTTTGTCACTGTGATTGATAGTTTGCTGACCTCACCGAAGCCGCAGCCAGGAATAATGACGCTTTGAGAATGGCCAAGCAGGAGGCCAATGACTATAGACGCCAAGTCCAGGCGCTTACTTGTGAGGTGGATGCTCTCAAGGGAACTGTGAGTACACAATTTTACGCTGACATTGTAGAGGACAATTTAACGGTGCTATATACAGTATGTATGTATAGTGTGTGTGTGTGTGTGTGTGTGTGTGTGTAGCTGGAGTCAGACAAATTGGGCACAGACTGAGCTGCATGAGTCTGACTCGTGACACAGCAAAGAGGAAAATATCCAGGGAGAGTTCATTTTCGCAGGTCACAGAGCATAAGTAAAAAAAACTCCCCCTTGTGTTATATTTTTAATGTGAAACAAGTTATTTTCGCCGCCTGTGAGCGTCATATTGTTCCCTCTTGGCTGCCGTCCCAGAACGAGTCCTTGGAGCGCCAGATGAGAGAGGTGGAGGAGAACTTCTCCATGGAGACGGGCGGCTACCAGGACTCTGTCAGCCGCCTGGAGGAGGACATTCACAACATGAAGGACGAGATGGCCCGTCACCTCCGGGAGTACCAGGACCTCCTAAATGTCAAGATGGCCCTGGACATCGAGATCGCCACCTACAGGAAGCTGCTGGAAGGGGAGGAGAGCAGGTGATGGGATGTAGACGCTTCTCATATCAGTGTCTAGCTGGCATCTAACAAAAATATGTTGATTCATGGACTTTTCTTTTTTCATTCACAGAATCACCACCCCATTGCCAAACTTCTCATCTCTCAACCTGAGAGGTACGATCACTCTCTGCATGCTGATGTCACCACAGGAATGCCAGTATTGGTTATTACTGTGTATTACCAGTCGCCATTGATAATATGACACATTATTTTTATCCCTTAGAAACGATGATTGATTCCAAACCCTTTGTTGAAAGCACAACAACTAAGAAGGTTCTCATCAAGACCATTGAGACCAGGGATGGTCAGGTAGAATCCACTTGAAGTGATTTTCAATCAATGAAGCAATTTTCTGTCAGTCATTTGAGCTCAAACACAACTCTTTGTCGTCACGTTTTCTCTTGCCCTCTCCTCTGCATCCTCTTCCAGGTGATCAACGAGTCGACCCAGAACCACGATGACATGGACTAATAACGCCTCTGTCTTTGCCAAACAAAACAACAAAAAGCAATACGAAGAAACACAATTCACTGGGGCTACAAGCAAGCAAACCAACCAACCAACACACGAAAAGCAGACAGCTTCAAAAAAGTGCCTTTATATGTGATGATTCAGTTAGCCTGTTAGTTGACACAGACTGTATTTTGCTTCCTCTTCCGCTGAAAGTCTTATCTTTTGTCACTTTTGTGTAGACACAATAATGAAATCAGCACAACCTAGAGATCCTCACTGAGGTCTACAAAAATCTTCCTTTGTAGCCAAAGTAGTATTTTTGATCGATAGAGCATGAACACTCACAGGAAATCTGTATGCTGAAGATGTCACGATTGCCTGTACGCAGCAATAAACCAAGAAGACTGAAACTCGACACTGTGCAGTCAAATACTTTGCACCGCATCATGGTAATGAAGCAGCATTCAGTAAAATAAGTCGTCATATTAAAGTCACAGACATTATCGTCTTTTTAAATGATGCCTGAAATGTAAACTGGTTCTCATTTGCAAGTAATTACATTGTGGATCTTTTGTTAAGAAATTAAATATTATGTGAGTTAATCATCTGTTTAACAGTGTAAGAATTCAGACAGGTGTAAAATGATAATGAGGTTTAGTAAATATCAGTTGCTATTACAATGAATTTCATGATTACGAAATCATGACCCGTCACAGTTCATTTGTTGTGTACATCTACGTTTTTATATATTTACTCTTATACTCTATTATACTCTTCTAAAGTGCAGTTTTAATGTAAGTTGTACTTTACTGGAGTACTTCTACTGTATTCTTACTGGAAGGAAATAAGTCTTTTACAGCACTTCACAAGTATACTTTACTGATTTTGCACGATGTAAAATGTGATGAGATTTTATTGTCATGGATAGTTTTCCACCACTGAATTAAGTTTATCTAATATCAGGCAAAACTGAGTGATAAACTCCACAAGATCCATGAGAACACTGACTTTGGAGTACTTTCAGGGGTATTTTTTGAGGTAGTTTGGAAGCAAATATTAAGGTGTTATTTGGATTTTACTTAAAAAACTATAGGATCGCAAAAATGTAATTGCTTCAGCACAAAAACAAGGTCTGTCACAGGTCAGAGGGCGCCTGTTTAAGAAGTATGAACATTCATATGATGATCATGCATAATGAGTCTAATAAGGCAGAAAACAACACAAGGCAATTCTACAGAGGTTGGAAAGTGCAACTGCATCTTAGATAAAACATGAGATTTGGTGTATAAGAAGGCTGTATACAACGGCAACCTTTGACCTCTGGGTGATTTGTAAAATGAAATGTAACCCTGCAACAGCAGACATTGAAAAACGAACAGCAGGATATTAATTGTTAGTTCTGTTTAGGGCTGCAGCAAATTGAAAAATCGTCAAGTATAACATCACAGGGGCTGCCTCCTTTTTCTTTTTGATAAAGATAAAATGTGTCACCACATAGTTGCACCATAGCATTGTGTGTGATGTGAAAGTGCAACATCACTCTGCTGATGTAAGACCTAGATCATATCAGTTTCTTGTAGATCACAATCAGCTTGAGTCTTAACTGTTGTATAGCCTATACTGGATGATATTTTAATTCATAACATGTTTGGAGGAAATAGATTAAAGTTGTGTGTTTGAGACTGTAATTACCGGTAGACACATTTTTGAGGGTGATCATGGCATATCTGCAGGCTCATAGTTTAGTTTAGTTTATTTCGGTCTGACATGTCACCTCATTTTACAATAGAAATTAGATCACACATTAATACATCAGCTAGGCAAGGTCTTTAAAGACAACAAAAAGAAAAAAAACTGAAAAAACAAAACAAAACAAAAAAGACATTTAGACTGAAAAGGTGTAGGCTGAAGCTTAGCTTATTTTGCATACTCTGTTTATAAATCAAGTTATATTAAAATATACAAATATCAGCAAATAACAGAGTCAACAGAGTTTTTTTTTCCTTCAACAAACAACAAACAAATAATAATAAAACTAAAAAAAAAGAGAAGGAGAAAAAAACAGCTTTGTAGTTGGAAATCATTGGGAGTTATTTGTAACCAGGCTTCAACCATCATGAAAGGTAGCCTAACATCCTCAGATGGGCTTGTTGTGTCAGACCCACAGTCCAAAAATAAATCATTAAGTGTCTGTGACATGCAAAATGTCTGTTTTTAAGTTCATGTTAAGAAAAGAAAAAGCTGATAAATCTCTGATCAAAACCTGCAAATGTCTAAACCGAGCAGCTGTAGGCTACAATAGACCCTGAGAGGCTGTGTTGGCTCCATTCATTCACCACCCAGACCTGCTGCATGTGGCTGCCACCTGTTGGTGATGGAGGTCAACTGAGCGTCTCTCCCCTCGGTAGGTCACTGGGAGCAGGACACGTTGGACAGGATACCAGCCGGTGCCATTGATAAAAAAAAAATAAAAAAAAAATCAAACAACAGCGAGGTCCATTGAAGTGAGTGGAGCTACTGTAGCACAGCCAAAGGGGAGGGGGGCGAGTGGGTGGGTAGGTAGGCTTTCTGCTCATTTTAATAATCCGGGGATACCTATGGGTTAATTAATGCCGCTTGTTTTCGCCCGCTTTTGCCCCACGAGAGATCCGTGTGTTTGTCGACAGCAACTTTCTCCATGTGACGTGTTTGTCGGTGGAAACACGAACCGAGGGAGACGCCGCCGGCATGATCCATGATCCGTTTAAACTTTTGTTTTTCGTCGATTTTTACATCATGTTGTCGGTCAGACTCGCGGAAACTACTGAAGTGAAACCGTGTGTTGATGAGTGACCAAAAAAAAAAAAAAAAAGGGAGGGAAAATGGAGTCAAGTTTCAACAGGTTTTTGAGTAAAATGAGAGGAAAACTCGGAGCTACCGATTCCGACTGAGGAGGATAGGAGGGGAGAGGAGAGGAGGGGGTTTTAACCGGTTTTTGTTGTTGTCCTTTGGTGATGGGCTCGGTGACCTCTGCTCTTACAAGGACCAGAAACGCCTTGGTGAAAGTGGGCTCGGAGCCGGAGAACCATGACCCGGAGAGGAGCCAGTCCGCGCCGGAGTCGGACCGGACCAGGAAGAAGAGCGCCCGCTTCAACGTGTCCATCCAGGCCGGCAGACAGAGCTCCAGACAGTCGCTGTCCGAGGTCCTGAGCCGGCAAGACTCCGACGGAGGAAAGTCAAGTTCAAGGAGAAAGACGAGTGAAGGTCCACAGAGCGGTGAGTAGCCTAGAGGAGGGTCTCCATCTATCCATCCATCCACCCATCCATGCATGATTTAGCCTACTCACCTGTTGCATTTTACATCTGAAATCATTACAAGACTAAATAATAGACAGAGTCTGATACTGTAGGCCTTGTCAAGCAGCTGTGGAGGAAGTAAAAGTAAAGTAAGTTAGGCTAAAAGTTGCAGTAGCCTTACTATTGTGAAAGTGCTGCATTTACATTTTTCTGTAGCCTAATAAGAGTAGCACTAGGCTACAAAAGTATAATCCTTAACATGGATGGTACCCAAAGTAAAAGAACAACTTATGTATAAGGACAATTTAAATTTTAGAATAATATGCTACAAGTTATATGATTGGATTATGGCAATATTGAAAGTGGAAAGTAGCCTATCATAAAATGGAAATACTCAAGAATTGATCTTCATCACAGTAGCTGACCTGATTACATTCCACCACTGTAGCCTACACAAGTTCAGTTTCAAGGTAGCCTACTTTGCGATTTCTGTTTTGACACTACTTTTATTTTTCTTCAATTTCAGCAAATTTCAGATTTTAATATTATTACTTTTTTTGCTCTAGCCTACTCTGCTTATTTGACATATTAGTTCTCATATCAAACATTTAACATACAGACCAAACATCGCTGCACATAAAACTGTAGCCAAACTAACCAGATGATCAAAATACCATTTACAATAATGATTCAATAATACAACACTTTTCTTTGCCGCATTTACTTTTATTGAGCATTTGTTCCACCTTTGATACCAAAAAGAGTTTTTCACAGAAGACATTTGGACTTGTCATGGTGGGAAAAGCACAGGTGGAACCAATAACATTAACGAGCACATGAAACGTTTCACAGTGGGAATCGTGGAGGTCGTTAAACCCTGTAGGGACGGACTAGTCAATGGTAGTTATCCTTCTATCATGACACTGAACCCTGCTCAGTTTATTTATTTATTTATTTATTTGGAGCACCCTGGCCTCAAATACAGCTGTTGTGTTACTTTATACTGCACCGGTTCAGTTCATGGATGTATCTGTAGATGAGAGCAACTGGTCACTTCAGAGGGTTACTGTGAATATGCTGCTGGGGGAAAAAAAAAAAAAAAAAAAAACGGTATTCAATGAATGAATTCTGAGCTCTTTGAAGGCCAGCCTCAATGCAACATATCTCCACTACCAAAGCATCTCTTTGATGTTTTTGGTGTCGCCATCACCGAAACAATCACAAAAATATCAGCCCTGTTCGTTTATGTGAAACTGCAATTTTTGCAGAGTGATGATTTCTTTATGTATTTTGGAAAAATTGAAAGACACGGATGATTTTAATGGATCGGCCCGAGTTGACATCACCAAGATCATCACCATTTTACCTGCATTAAGGTCTTTTTTCTGTGCAAGTCAATACAGGTTAAAGTGTAAAGATCTTATAGCAGTTAGTGCAAAACAAATCTATGAAAATGACTTTACTGTTGCATTAAAACAACAGTAAAGTAATTTCCACTTTATATAATCATTTCCTGTAGCTTTGCCCTGTTGCGTTACTCAGTGTTTCCCTCAGTTCATCCTGTTTATCTCCAATTGTCTGCTGCTGCTGCTGCCACCTCTCGTTCCAACTCCCTGCACATCTGTCCCAGAGGAAAGTTCTTCTCCCTGGCTGACTCCTAAAATACCAGCTGTACTGTGGCGTTTCCATGACCGTATGACAGTGTAGACTCCTCCTTCCTCCTTTTGTCCCGAGTGATGCTCATATGTGTCTCCTCCCTGACACTTGAGCTGGATGTACACATCCCCCCCTGAGGAACGAATGAACGATCTGGTTGGGCCCCACAGTGTCAGACAGTCCCAGTTGTGTTCAGACCCCAACAGTGCGAAAGTCCAGAGAACAATCTTTAGGCCTCATCTGGGCTGCAACAACAAATGACACCAAACAACCCCCATAATTAGGATTGATCTTTTTTTGAGCAGTGTCAAGGCTCTTTTTGCCTACTCAGAGTACACGATCAGTCCTGCAGGAGCTCATGTCTCACAGCCAGTCATGCTGTCAGGTGTAACCTAGTGGAGAGAGTGTATAATAATAGTGAAGTTGAAGTTTATTCTGATGTTGATTCCATTGATGGCACAAAAATTAAATCATATTTATAGAGTTTCTTTTGGATGACAAGCAGCTGGAGTCTTTCCTGTTGTGTACATTAGTCATACTAGGATGATATATTCATACATAGCATGTTTGGGTGTGAAGGAGTGAAGTAAGGTTGTGTAAAGGACTGTAGTGAGACACAGTTTTTAGGGGAATGATCACACCGAATCTACAGGCCTGTAGTTAGAAATCTTGTGTAATATGACTGCAACTAATAAAATAATGAAAAATACTAATCACTGCTTCCAAAACCCAGAGTAACATCTTTAGAAATGTTTGTTTTGACAGAACAACAGTCTAAGCCCCACAGGCGTTCTATTAAGAAAGAAAAAGTATTAAATCTGCATTTTGTTTGAGAACCTAGAAGCCGAAAAGATCATCAAATAACACGCTAGAGACTAAACAAGATCATTGTTTTATATTTAGAAACACAAATCACTGTTAATTAATCCACAACTTCATCCTCAATCAAAACACCGAAGACATTTTTATCGCTACAGATGAGTTTTATTATACTGTTATTTATTATCTGTTTTCTTGCAGGTGTTATAACTTTTGACAGATAGATGAATAAATACTTTCACCCACCTACAAACAATTTATACTTTGTTATCAACCATTGCTGATTAACGTTGAGTAAGTACGTTAAGTAAAGAAAGCACAATTCAATTATCAACCGGTAAATCAAGTATCATGTTTGTCTAAATTTGCATTAGACACTGAAAGAAAGGATGTGTGAAGAGTTTTTCCCATTAATGCTGTAGTATCGACCACTATACGTATGAGGATCCATGCTTGATTAATAAATCAGGAGGCATCAGATGGTCTATGGGCTGAAAATCTATTCTGTAATTGGATATTAAAGTTGATTTAATAGGATTGTAAACTGATAATACAACATAAATCAATAAAATATGAATGCATTAAAATGTAAATAATACAACGAGCCTGTAAGGAAGTGTTGTGATCAGTTTCAGCTGTAGTCTCATTTAAATAAATAGTGTTTGGTGTTGAGTTATACATATCACACTGTGAGATTCAAACAATAGAGGCTGATCCACTTGAAGTCCAGTGACAAATGATGCAGCTGTGACACATGTCAGAAGTAATTGACATCAGTTTGAAATGACAGTGGTTTCAGCGTGCGTGCCCCATGTGGCAAATATGTCTTCTATCTCTTCCTCTCATCTTCACATCTGATGCCGTCATCTCCGCCTTCACAGTGGGAGGGGGGAAGATATTGAGCCAGGGAAAGATGCAGGTGAAGGACGAAGACAGGAGAGCAAATAAATAAGGAATCAGAGATCGCCTCCTCAGTGGAGACGTGGGTAACCCTGCGTGTTGTGAGTTTCACCCATTAGAAATGTTTTTCTGACAGGGCACTAAGAAGCTTTGTGCTCATGTTGCACAGTGAAAAGTGAGTGTTTAGGTCAGGGAGCTGCGTGGGTGTTTGAGCCGTCCAGGCACTGTTGCCGTTTTTGATTTTCAGTTACGCTTACAGTCTTAAATTGAAATGCTCTAGTTTCCAAGTCTTCGCTATACCTGATAATGTATCTTCAATTGCAATTGTTTTGACTCTGCAACACCTTGTAGAGTTGTTTCACATTAAAGAGGAACTATGCAAGATTTTTAGCTTAACTATGCTACATGTTTTACCTTAATTGAACTGCTTTGGAGTAAATGTGATGGTTAAATAAAAGACTTGTAACTTTTTACAGGGAGACTGTAGGCTCTCTGCCTTTCACCTAGCGTCTCTTGGCCCAGTGTCCCAGCTCTCGTCTCTGCGCACCGCGACACAAATGCGCTCTGTAACCTGTAATCTCTTGTTTATGACAGATAAAACTACACAAATATACACGTGGTAACATCTTATGTGTTACATAACGTGAGCCACTGCTCTATGGTTTGTTTTTTCGCCGTCTTTGTTGAAAACAAATGCACATGGCCGGGAGGAGGGTTAGCAAAACAGTGGAAAAGCGACTGGACTTGCATAGTGTCTCTTTGATAAATTTTTTCCCCCACAATATCTTTATTTGAGTTTTAAGCAGCAAAAAGAACTACAGTCTTTGACATTCCTGCAACATGTCTTACAACATACAGCAGGTTAGCTGCCTTATTATGATGAAAACACAACATAAAACAAAACAATCACATAGAGAACACCAAACAACATGCTTCTCTTGTTACTTAAACAGATGATAATACACCACATAATGGAGTCCTATTGAATGATACAATGAAAAAACTACGCGTATCTTAAAGAAAAACTGAAAAGAAAAAAGACAATAATAAAAATAAAAGATATTAATAATCACAATCTTGGAAACTGCTGTACCCACAGCAGTTTGATTTGATTGTTAAGTCTGAGTCCTTGACATATTCAATGAAGGGCATCCATATACATTCAAATATGTGCTGTTTAGCCTCCAGGATACATTTTTTTTTTACTTTATTTAACAAAACCAACAGCAAAACAGGTACAAAAAACATGGGCAGGGGCACTACTTTCTTACATAGCGGTGCCATTTTGTCTCTTACAGCTTGTAGCTCTGTTTTAATTCGTAGGCTGTCGGTCATTTGTTCCATTGATCGTATTTCTACTGCGACGTCCAGGTGGGTCCAAACTCTTTAGATACATTTAAAGGAAAAGGGAGAAAGAGAAAACTTTAATCTTGTGAATTACTGAATGGTTTGGTTTTACACTTCTCCCTCATCATCCTGGTTCAGTCTGTACAGTCTCAGTGAGTACAGTGTGTCGAGTCTCCAGAACAACCTGTGTGATAAAAAGGGTGGTTTTCTGGCTCCGTCTAAATAACACTGATTAGTTGCTTTGGTCTGCTGGGGGGGGGCTGCATGTCTGGGATGTGTAAAATGCCTGGTTCTAATCAAAGGATTTTCATTTGTTTGCCCCGCTGACCTAACACTCGCCCAGCTGGTTTGTACCTCTTTGATCTGGAACCATGCTGTTGCAAAAATCATTAGCTAAACTTGTGCTCAGTACAGTGTGATACTTTTGCCTCCTGTTTTCTTCAGGGTCTCTGTGCACCAGGATTCAGATGACAGTTCTTGGAGCTCCCTGTTTTGTCAGCTCATTTCCCTTAGGTTTGCAACACAGGGTAACATTACCCTTAAAGGTTCCTCTAATGAGTATTTAGCTGGGGAAAAGGCGAGCTCCGGAGCACCCTTTGTGTCTTAATTACATGACACATGTGTCACTGTGGTGACAGTGGTGTGGGGACTGACAAAGTGTGAGTCGCTCCGCAGTCTAGGGGAGACTTCTAATGAGCTTGTTTTTCTGTCTGGTTGCTTAGTTGTTGTCTTGAATCATGATGTGCTATTGGGACAGATTACACAATCACTAAGCCCGAAAAACTGATGTCATGTTTGGATGAACCTCCGAAATGTCAGATCAGCAGCAGCTAAGAAAACGAAGACGGTTAGGAAACATGATCTTGTTATTTTTATTCAAAACACTCCTTATTAATGCAGGAACCAATATATGATTTTAAAATGTTGACGTATTCAATAGGATCCTAACTCAGAAATAAAAAAAGAGGCTGTTTCCAACCCCCTAAGTTAGTCTTCACCTCCCTTTTGTCTTTACTACTAATTTATCTCTATCCGTGATGGCCTGTCCTCGTGTTTGAAGGCCAGATCAAAGGTTGAAGGATGGTTCGCCCTCAATGAACATACAGCAGCAACAAGCAGGTGTGTTTTTGTGCCAAAAATCCAGTTGAAATTTAATCAGTTATTTAATTAAAAGTGGGGAAAAATTAGATTCAGTCATATTCAGCCTGTTAACATGATTAAGTTTTGTCCACTGCATTATTCCAACAAGCACTACGTGAGGAAAACAGCCCCTGGAAATGACTTAAGTGCAGTATACACACACTATATATCCCTCACTATCCTAATGAGCATTATATTCCCATATTAACCCCTTGTCATCCTCAGTGTAATGAATACACTATATGTCTGAAAGGTCTCCCGGTTGCCTAGTGACAGTGACGTTGCCCTATTAATGTCCCTTGAAGAAAATGGACCTTGACAAGGATTCAACAGCTGTATGGTCATGGGATACACCTCCCAGGGCAGCTGTTGTCTACTACATGCTCCCATTGAAATGTGTAATGGCATTACAAGCAACACACATTGGGTTCAATGTTGTATATGTGCGTGTGTGTGTGTGTGTGTGTGTGCGCATGTACAGTCTTCATATTTCTTGAATAAGCTCAATATCAGACAGAACATAGAAAACATATTTGCTGAACAGAGTTGAGATTGATAAAGGTTTGTATGTATTCATTTGAATCTGTGTTGCTATAACAACCACTACCGGTGCAATTGTATATTAGCAGCTTTTCTCAGTGTTTGACCTTGTCTGTGCTTGTGTTAGTTACCATGGCCCACTGGAAGCGTTTTGCTCCATGTCCATTTGTTGAGGAGCCGATTTGTGTGTGAGTGCTTTGGGTAACCAGGTATCCCAGAATGCATTTCTTTCGAGCCGGTGGCAACGGTGCAGATTTTGAGCCAGTTCCAAATTTATTATTATTATTTTTTTTAAAGTATATTTTTTGGGCATTTATGGATAGTACAGTTGAGACAGACAGGAAACGGGGAGGCAGAGAGAGGGGGAATGACATGCAGCAAATAGCGCCCGACACGGGACTCGAACCAGGGCCGACTGCAGCGAGGACTGTGCCTCTCTACATGGGGCGCCCGCTCTAACCACTACGCCACGCGACGCCCCAAGCCAGTTCCAAATTTTTGTTGTAGGATTGTTTTCTGTTGTTTCATTAAGTTTTGATATGTTGCCAGATCTGAAAAATGTGATCTGCAAGAGCTGCTGTCTTCAAACATATCGATTAGCCTATAACTGCAACTTATCAAATAGATGAAAAAAACAAACAAATAAATAATAATGTATCTCGCCGCTGGCTCCAATCTGTTGTCTTTATGGCCAACAGTTTCCAAACAAAGGTCTCTCAGTTGGTCCTGCGACACAAGAAGCACAACCAGACTTGTGCAGTTGTGGATAGTTCAACCTTGTCGTGGCACTGAGGAAAGGTCAGCGGGTGATAATAGGATTATTTCTCTGTAGACCAACAATATCTACATTGAACTTGAATCTGAATTAAATCTACCTCTTCCTGTTTAGTGTTCACTTTGACCCAGGTCTCCAAAACGCTAAGGGTTCGTCCAGTGGGAAGCAGCAGTGCTATTTTCTCTGTAAACTGTTGTATTTCTTGTGGATAAGAGGGAATTCCAGCCTGGTGGTGGCTTTTGTAGAACATCCATGGATTTACAAACAGTGGATTTATCCTCTGGGGACCATTAATGATTTCTATACAACATTTGTTTATTGGGAAATCTGGTGGTGTGTGTCGTCCCTGTGAGTCAATTGAAAGACGACTGGACTAAACACATAATACATAACATATCAGTGTGAGGATCAAATATTAGAAGAAATAATCGTGATGATCCAGTTGATGGCTTGTTGTTGACCAAAGTATTAAGAAAACCTCTGCTGTCCTTTCACATTAGCATCTATTGAGGCCTGTGTAGTAAAAGCCTGCGTTGCCTCGGTTTATAGAGCGAGATGCATGAAGTTGGAGAACATCGTGTTGCCTTCTGAAGTATAAAAATAAAAAGCAGAAGCACACTCCTTCAGTGAAGTGTCTTATGTAATCTCCTTTCCAACTTGTATAATCCCAAATGCATTAAACAGGAAGTGCTGCGGCAAACTCATGACCGTGACACTGACACTTGAACGGACACCTGTCCTCACATACTACACTCAATGGAAATCTTCCCCTTTATCCCCTCTCTGCCTCTTCAATTAACATTACAGGCAATAACACACTTTTACGCTTTGTTTTGAAGATCGCTTTTAATATAGGAGATGGTGACAGTAATATGTTAACATCATTAATCATATTGACACAGCTGTGGCCTCAACAGGGTATTCATATTGAAATACCATTAAGCTTAGAAAGCATTTGGCGCTTTCAGACCAGTGGTTACCTGTGAGTCTGCTGACAAAGGAGAAACAAAAGGGAAGGATAGCAAAGTTGAAATATTCCCACACATGGCCTCATTAGCATAAAAGCTACCCAGGAACAAGCAGACACTTGACGTGGCAGAGCGAGAGCGTTGCAAAATTAGGATCCTCGCAAATTGCCACATGCAGTATGAATTGGCGGCTGGGGAGAGCGGGGTGACAGGAGAAGGAGAGCATGAAGAGCTCTTACTGTAGCACGCAAACAAAATGAGATGGAGTGTAATTATCTAACAAGTGTATAATGTGTCCATTGGCACTGCACTGATTGACTTCGACTGTCTCTGCTACAGTTAGATAGATCTCTCTTATTGTCATCGATTTTCTTTTTCCACAGACATCTTAACTGCTGCATCACTAAGGATCATGCATTAATTACCGTCTGTATCGCTGTACCGCAGATCTGTCTTTGAATATGACCTTGTTTGACAGATCGTTATTATTGATATGATTATTTAACGACCCGTGATCACGCAAGCCTTTGAGATTAAACACTCATTTCACTCTCTGATCACTCATTGGAGTACGATTGCCGTGACGATTTTCGGGGTGTAGTTACCGCTGAGGTTTAAAACATAATAAAGCAGCATTTATTAACTGTTTATTTATCAGGGGGTGTGTTATTGCATCTAAATCCCCTGTCTTTGTTGTAACATTGCTTCATTATCATATGATATGATGGCACTGAAGTAAATTTCATAATTGACCGTGGTTATTATTAGTAAAGAGGAGAACAAACAATAAGAACAAACAACATTTTTTACCTAAATTAAGCAGGAAATGACTACTGAAGGACAGTAAAGTCTTCTTATCTGTGTATGTGTGTGTGTGTGTGTTTGTGTGTGTGTGCGTGCTATTATTGGCACAAACATCTAGTCTGAAAGAAGGCATGAGGACAAGCCGGGAGCCTTCATAAAGACACTAATCAGGAGGAGGGAGGGGAAATGAAACACAGAAAAAAATTCCATAGCTAAATGTCAGATGGTGTTAATAAGAGGAGCTTTTTATCCTTTGTTGATCTTGTGTGTGCGCGCGTGGCGAGCGAGCGCGTGTGTTGGTGAGGATGGAGGTAGTTTAAATAAGCACAAAGGGGAAGGATTTCTCCTGGATACGGCCAAAGCAACGACGGAAGCACTGTCCTTTGCTCCGCTGGTGTTCAATCAATCAATGTGCCTTTAAAGGGGAAAAAATAAATGAATTTGAGGCGTTTAGTGCGCTCTCGCAAATGCACCGGTTCGACTGGGTAATGTAAGCCTGATTATTCTTCATGTATGGCCGTTAATGGGCTTTCTCTGGCGGTGCCTGAGTAAGTAAGTGCTGCAAAATGAAAAGCAGAGGCATTGATTTAATGAGCTGTTTTGACTCAATACACTCTCTCACTGTCTCTTTCCACCTTTTTTTTCTCTCCTCTCAGTGCTCTCTTGCACCGTTGCGTAATTTTTAGACAGTTTTTTTTTGTTTTTTGGTATGTTTGAGTGTGTGTGAGTAAAACTAGAATACACTACAGTAGGCCTGTGTCGTACCAACTCTTGAGTGTTTTTCCTGCAAATTGTTGACAGGAGGAGGAGTCACATTCATTTAAAGACCTCTGGAGATGTCCTCTCCTCTCCTCCCCTCCCAGCCACCACCACACACCACCCACCACACACACCACACACCACACACACCTACTGTACCTCTTGGGGAAGAGAGACGAGCACGAGAGCGCGGGGTGGGAGGGGTGGAGGGAGACCGAGAGAAGAGAAAAAACAAATCAAGAGCCATAAGCTCCTTGAAAATTAGCTTGTTGAGGTGTGAGGAAAAAAACGGAGAGAGGGAGTGAAAAGATATGTTCAACAAAGACAGGGGGGTGGAGAAAGACTTGAAAGAAAATCTCCAGCTCGGTGTCTGTAACGACAAGTGGTGAGTATTTGACAGTTCTCTTCCAGCGATCAGCACTAACCGGACTCGGAGGACTACATTTCTTTCTTTTTTTTTTCTCCTCCCTCTCCACGAGGAGAGTTACCCATACAAAACTGAAACAAGCCACTGAACTGATAGGAGGCATTAAGAAGCTGAGTAAGAGGCACGAGGGGTGACCGGAGGGTGCCAAAGCCATGGAAGCCAACTCCAAAAAGCATCGATTTAGAAAAGGTCGGAGTGCCACCTTCAGCATCGACGGCTTCAACATCACCATAGGTAAGAAAGAACGAGCAGGGGCAGGCAGAGCACGCGGAGAGGTGAAGTGTGTTTGCATGTGAACTAGATGCATAGAAGTAGCCTAATGTGTGTGTGTGTGAGAGAGAGAGTGAGAGTGAGAGGCAGAGCAATGAGGCGTTTGGCACCAACGCAGCGACATTCGTTAACCACACATCAGATTTCAGCCTCTGCACAACTCGACACATTAGTCCGATCCGCTGAAGTTGATGCTTTGCCTCTGTAATGCAACCACACACCATGGAAACAAGGCTGCTTCAGACTAAAGCCGTGCGCTGCTGACGTCACCAGGAATTCATTCTATTGTCTTGACAACCGGAGTGTTGATGAACTTATGTGCCACTTGGCTTGTGTGCGTGTGTTTTTTTTTCCCTTTTCCTTTTCTTTTCTTCTCTTTTCTCTCTTTCTTTTTTTTCAGCCCCTGTGAAAACTCGCATCAGAGTGAGTGTTAAAGCGCTGTTCAAAATAGAGCCATGTGAAGATGCTGTGCTGTAACTGTGCTGTGCTGGAGACATTAGAGCGACTGTGTCCTCAAAAACTGGCGGCAGTTCATTAAGAGCTTGTTTGACAGCCGTGCAATGAGTTGTTGATGATAAACAAAATGCGCTGTTAGTCTTTCACAGAATAAAAAAAAAAAAAAGAAAACTTTCTCAAACACTTCACTATGAAGTTTCCTTTGTTTACACCGACTGAAACCACTGACAAACCTATAATGTTAAGACTAATACCACAACATGACAATTTGCATTTGAGCAAAGGACCTCAGGTGTTACTGAAATTTGAATCAGAGAAGAAAGAAAACTGTCACTACCTTTTTTTTTTTTTTTTAAATATAACCACACCCCAATCAGTGTTGTCACAACAGGGGTTCTCCTCCACCTGCTGCACTAAACACCTGATGCAATGTCACTGGGTCAAAGCCAGATATCCAACAAGCTTGTTACTTTCAATCCATTGTTAGTAGGCTATACGTCAATACTCTGTCAATAATATTTAATGTCAATTATGTTTTCATTAAGGATGCAGCAGGACTGGAAATATGGATAGTTATTGATCATATTCTAATTATCTTGTGGAGTTGTTAAGGCTGTACTAATCCATATTTAAAGGTTATAGCTACAACCTTTTCATCAAAACGATACATTTTTCAAAAATAAAACATCCACAGAACGTCTAGAGGGGTGCAGAATAAAAGTATTAATTTTACTGAAAAAACAATTTATAGTATAGAAATAGAAATAATTGTTTTATAAATTTTGACGGGTCCAAAATATGTAAATATTTATGTGGGCAACGTTGACATGAAATGATCTCTGCGCCATCAAAATTAGTACGTTGAGGTGTAGGCCTACGTTGAGGGGACGCCAGATCGTGATAGCTCTGTCGAGAAAATGGCATCGTGCTAATGCTAATGCTAATGCTAACTAACGGTCAGCCGGTACTGTAACGTTTCCGGTGCAGGCGTTAGCTTAGCTTTAGCTACTAGCCGCTATAGGCGTACCTGGCAACCAGTACGATTGGAGCGAGAGCAGGCGAGTGTGAGTGAGACACCTACTGGCCAGGAGGAATTAATCTTGTAGCTAACCCCTTTAAATGTTAATAGTGGGTATTGTTCACTGATAATGTAAAAGTTGTTGCTCAAATCCACACAGAAGGTTGGCGCCTCACCTCACCTCACCTTTACAGAGTCGTTCAGCTCATTGTTTCGGCTCCACAGCCCAACACGTCACTGTGTTGTTACTGTAGCTCATCATCACTGAGGGCAGCAGATATATCCCTCAGGAGCTGGTGGAGACATTAACAGACCTGAAAGAAGGATTAATGACAGATGTTGTCAAACAGGTGTCAGGTTGCCAGACACACACCTCTTTGTTGTGAATGGTAAAGCTGCGCTGCATCAGCTGGATGTGTAAAAACAGAATTACAGTATGAGCTTTATACAGACGATAATAGCAGCTTACTCCCCTGTACCAAAGTGGCAAAAGTAAAAAAAAAAAGAAAGACGAAGAATCATCACATATGTTTGCCAAAATTATCATTCCAATTAAATAATACTAAACTATCAATATAAGTTTCTAAACTAATCTTTGCTGCTGTGACTCTGTGTATGATGGAAACTGCTGTTAAGCCTGGGATTTCTCCTGATGTCAAACAGTTGTGAAAACAGCCAGGATTAATTTCTTCTTATCAGTGAAAACTCACTATCTGATGCATTTATTTCTCTGTTGTTGCTGCTGTGACACTATCCACATATCAGGAAGCAACTAAACTTATCTCTGTGATGTGGATATACTGATAAGGAGAGAGTATGGGGGTTTATGATGGGAGGAGATAAAATAATTTCCAGCTGCCTGGTTTTTTATTTAGGCATTAAAAGCTGCCCTAAAAGATTTTATGATCCCACTGAAAATAGACTTTGGATTTTACGCTTGCATGGACACATCCTGTTACTTCTTTAAAAAAAAAAAAAAGGAAAACAACCTTGCCTGGTGTCACATGCGGCCTATATCGCAGCCATACTAGTATCCACAAGTATAGCAGTTGTCATGGTAACTTACAAGTGTCACAATCAATTGCTCACCGGGCCTAGGTGTCAGTCGGCACGGTGTTATGCCAATCACCTCCTCTGAAGCGTGACTCCTGAGCGCTGGTAGCTCATTGCCTGGACGGACACCGCGAGTCTCAACGGTAGCTGCAGCCGAGGCGCTTTGTGTTACACTCGTTATGTTTGATGCAGCGCTCGTGTGGAGAAAACAGATTTGAACTTTTCATAGCTCATCTGTCGGGCTACAGAGCATCCCGCCTCGTGATTTTGTTTTTCACGTGGACATGAGTTTTGTTTTGTGTTGGGTGTTTTTTTTCCATCTCAGTTCTCTCCTCTCTCTCCGTCATTGTCATTTCATTGCCATTTTGTTCAATCTTTTGAAGTTTGATTCAGTCTTCGAGCAAAAGAGATTGACTAATGTTTGGTTTATGTCTGAATTTGTGTCTTTGTGAAAGACTGTTTTTTGCTCTGTGCCAATTTTTGAACAAAGCATGGCCCTATTCAGAACTAAAGTTGTAATTACTGACAAGCTCTTTTGTCCTTATGTATTTCCTAATGTCTCATTGTAAAGACTGTGCGTGGATGACATGTGATTCTTGGTCTTTTGCCAGAGAAATCGTCTTCCTAGCACATGTTTCTAAAAAATCTGTGTAACAATACACATTGTTGTACAACTTTGCCTGGAAATTAAATTAGCGTTATCTTTAAAATTAAACAAACGCAGTAAAGTTAACAGGGCAGAAGTAAACAAGAGTTCATCTACAAGTCTAGCAATCAGTAATAAACTCATTCCCATATGGATGTTGATGTGTTATGAGAAATGTCTTTCAGAATATTTGCATTTGATTTTACATGTAAGGTGGTTAATTAATTAAGAATAGCAAGACATGTATCACATTTACCATAAGTTGTTGACAAGGTGTGGAGAATGAATTCTATAGGGTCATAGGAGTGCCATGATAATGAATAAATCTATAAAAGAATAAAAAAAACAAAACATTGAACTATAAACATGAAAATTGAAGTACTGAAGAGATCATAAGTAATAAAAAGTTTTTCAAATTCAGTTTGAGTGACAACTTGACTAGAGCCACTTTAGTTTTTTAAGTGGTCATATTTTATTGTCACATGTCATAGAAAAGAAGATTTTCCATAAACAAACAATTACAACATGCAGTTGAAACAGTAATAACGATCTGTTGACCAAGTGTCCAGATGTCACATCAACTACATCTGTCCGTCACTGTCAGTCCATAAAACAACAAAATAATAGTATAAAACCTTTAAACTGATAGCCTAAATGATACATTTTGAGATTGAACTTTGCCAAAAACCAATTAAGTCATATTAATTGTGGTTTAGATGTGACAGTCTTGTTTTGTTGCGCTCGGCTGCACAGGGCAACGTGTGTCTGTATTAATCCTTTGACAGATTCGTCAGATGATCTTTTTAATGACAGCTCTCAGTCTGTCTGTCAGGAGCAAAAGCTGCTAAAAGCAGACGGGGGCACAATCAAACATCAGTGCACACATGTGATGGAGTTCAGATTTAGTTTCAGTTTACACGCATACATACACAGACCCTTATGTCTGTTTCCATGGTGAGAACATAATGCTCTTTTTTCCTTTTTATCTACATGTCCTATAATCCATCCAGTCGTTCTCACACCAGACTTTGATGGATGACAAATGAACACGTCCGTCAAACTAACAGGGGCTGTCTGTTTGTAGTTATATCGTACATTATGTGCGCCACAAATACACCTATATGATAATTATTTTTTATGCTTTTACATGTTTTCATTCAGTGGTGAAAAGTAGTTTTTTGTCTTGGATGCAGCGACCCATGAATGCTGAACTCTGTGTTGAATCAGTTTGACAATTCTTCAGTTTTTAAACAAGAATTTGTTCAATCAAATCAAATGATGTTTATTCTGACTGAAAGCCCATGTGCTGTGAAAAGCCGTTGTCAGTTGAATGCTCAAAAAACAATTTGCCATGAGAAAAGATTTCACTCCAGTGGAGCAACACATATTCAGTGTGTATGCAGAGTATAGATATAACTTTTTGAAAAAGGTTGCACAAACAGAGATGTTACTATGGAAAAAAATCAACAGACACAATGTCGGCATTAAAGTGCAGTACAACTTCCATTGCTAAATAGTAACTGGTGGGATATTTTGACTTGGTGTATTTAGGGTTTTGTTTTCTAACTGGGTAGAAAATGGAGATGAAATCCAAAAATAAGACATTTTACAACCTAATTCCTGTAAAGATACAGTTGAGCTGAATTCGCAGCATGTTTTAGTTATATTAGTGTGACATATTTACAAGTGGAGTGTGAGGGGATGTACTGTACAGGCTGGATTTAGTGTTGATTTACATCAAGTCCTTCAGATGTGATTGGATGACTCAGTGTGCTATAGAGAGATGGAGAGATACAGAGCTGCTGAGTCCTCACCTCTCTGTTACCTTCGCTGATGGATCAGGAGAAGTCGAATCAGGATTAAATGAATAAATTAGACCTTAACCACATGTGAACAAAGTCTCTGCCAGCAGAAATCCAAACACAGATACCCATATTACTGTAACAAACATTTAGCTACATATATAAATAAATTAAATTCATAGGAGGAGAATGATTTTGTTATGAACTACATTTTTGGGGAACAGAAAATATATTGTATTTCATATTTTTTAATTAAAGCCTCATTCTCAGTTCAAAAGTTGAGTTCACTCCTGGCGACAGAGTGAGAACAACTTAAATCTTGTTTATCTCCAAACATTTACTGATGGTTTAATTTACTGTACACGCAGGATGTGATGGCAGTCTGATTGTTCTCAGGCTCGATCAAACATTATTGCTCATATTCATCACAGAGGGATGATGAGGGACCTGTGTCCTCTGCCCGACAGAAACATTCACTACAGCCCTAAATGAATGCACACATGGCAGTTTCTCTGTCTGTAATCAAACAAATGCAGATTTCTGCTAACAGAGTGTGGTGTCATCAGTGGACTCTGTTCGCTGCCACAGCATCATTTAGAAAAATAATATGTTTGTTTTTATAAAAATGATAAATGTTCAGCCAATAAATTCACAAAACTGGAGGGAGAGCAGAAACTAAATGCGAGTAATTGAGTGCACATGTTGTGAATTAAAGTAACAGGATATTAAAGCGTTTTGTCACAGAATCTCCGGAAAATCTGCAGAAGTAGAAATGAAAATTAAAAGAATTAGTCTCTATTTGGAGATGAAGGGGGGAATCTGTGGCGGGGCCAATTAGAAAACAGCGTGTCTTAAACAGCGCTTTCATCTCAGGGATCAGACGGATGGGGTTAAAGGAAATTTTCTTTCACTCTGAGGGTTTGTCAAAGGTCACGTGACCTTTTCCTGGATGATCCTGAGCATCCACAGGTTGTGGCGCTGAGCCTCCGAGTCTGCAGGTGTTCCTCTAAGTCTGGGGTTTAGTCCCACTGTGGGCCGGGCCTGGGTCCTCAGCGAGGGCAGAGAGTCAAACTCCTGTGATGTGTCTGTATTCTCAGTTTAGACTCACAACAAATGTGCGAACCACCGGTTTTAACAGTGGTGATAATGGGAGCCCAGCGGCATGTTATTCCAGATTTTCAGAGGAGAATAACAATATGAGTCTTTTCACTAGAAGACAATAGCCTGCTCCGTCTGTAGCTGCACGTAAACGCTGTGGAATGACTTCCTTTCTCACCAATTGTCACCTTCATTCACTGTGATGGGGATGTGGGTCCCCTCAGCCAATTACCTGAAGTCTGAAATATAATTCGCAGGTCATTAATAAAAAAAAAAAAGCCCTTCATACAGAATAATAGTTTCTTGTTAAAAACCATGAAATCTTCAATTCTTTGGCGTTTCTCTAAAATGAGTCTCACAGTTCATGTCCAGAAATGACCACAAAATTGGCCAATTACACACGGCTGCCTGTGACACCCCCGCCCCCTCCCCACCTCCCAGGCCTGATTTCATTTAGGATCAGTTAAAGCGCAGAAGAAATAATAATTTTTAACCCATATTTGGAACTTATTTTGATCATCCATGTACTGTTATACTATGATACTGGCTCGAGTATATACATAAAACAAGATTGGCCAGTCTTCTGTTAAATTAGTAGGGATGAGCTTTTTCTAAACAAGTTGAAATCAAGTGATGCCCCATGTCCCAAAATTGTTTTAGGGCAAGAAAATGACATCCAGTAGGATTGTGGAGGAGTTTACGTGGCTCTGATCTCGATTCGATAAGTAAAGGTGCTGTCACACAGGCAGTGTTTACTGTAGGTCGACCCAGTTGAACTTTGGGCTTGAGTGCGGTGCGGGTGGTTCAGTGTGAACACAACCATTGCATTAGGGTGCGCAACCAAAAAAGGCTTCAGTCCAACTCTGGTGCCGTCTGTTTGTTATGTGAACGTGGCCTCACCTCAGTCTGCACCACCTGATGTATGCCACAAGTTTTAGCAAAAAAGGCTCCTGTCATTAGTTCATTCTTAAAATCTATTATTTCCAGAGAGTGGCAAGTACAAACAATATAAAACAAAATAACCAGTGTACTGTGTAACGTACCGGTATGTCTCCATTGTAAAAGTTTAGCCTTACTTCTTTGAGTTTCATTTTTTACACTCGCAAATGTGACCCCAAAATCACTTTCAGATCTTTGTTAAAGCAGAAGTAAGCGATCCGGTCGTTTTGGCTAATGCTGCGTTCCAGGCAGGCTTTTGAAACCGTAAATTACAGCTTCAAGTCACGACTTAAGACTTTGTAGCGTTCCAGGCAACCCACTCGTGTTTTTCCGACCTGTTTTACCTGTGAAAGTCACTATAACGGCCACTCGTAACTTCCGACCCGTGAACTCGTACCAGATCGAACTGGTATGACTTCACAGGTCGGAAAAACACGAGTTACGAGTTGCCTTGAACGCACCATAACAGTCCTCGTCCCTACGTCACCACATTCACGGCGTCCCATGGCTGCACACACAGCCCTGCATGCCGTTCTCTCTCCTCATTGGATAAAAACTGTAGGATACGAGAAATGTTTTCTCCTCGGCTCAGAGCAGAGCAGAGGGACTGACAGACCCGTGTTTCGGTCCAAACACTCTATGTAAGTGATTGCTGTCAGAAGATATAACTATTTAAGACTTATATTAACACAAATATATCACTTACTTCTGCTTTAATTGATCACCAGGACTTAAAATAAGCTTTCAAAATATACACTTTCGGACAGACAAATGCAACAAATACAAATGTTTGTTGGTAGAGAAGGATGATTGTTTAACAAATACTGTACAGGCCTCTGTCCAACATGTCTGCTTCTTATTCAAATCTAACTTAATAAAGGTGCAAATCACCACAAAGAGATAAAACAACTGAAAATAGCAGAATGAACAAAATCCACATCCCAAACATGAAGAAAACCTTAAAAAACAACTTCTCATCATCCGTCACTGGTTACCAGGCAGCTTTGCTCTTGACTTTCTGAACATTGGAGTCGGCATCTTGTGGCCAATAAGGACACAGCATCTGAAGGGAACTGAGAACATTGGTGACAAATGTTCAGCTGTGAGTTTGTTTGTGGAGCATCAATCAAAAATGAACGATAGCAACGGCAGTTCATACATGGTCATACATGATGATATGTTATGTAATGCTAGTTGTTTCAACGTTATTCACTGTGTATTGATCTTCATCTTCTTTGCTAGAGGCAGCGTGTTGAAGGGTCAACAGGTTCATCCAGAGACGGCCTTCAGCACCGCAGCTGTAATTTTCATACTCGTGCTGTTTGATCGAATGCCTCTCGTCTCTCCTCTCAGGTTTTTCGTCGATGGCTTGTTTTCCCTCGCGGCGCTGCTGCTGCTGACTGGATGTGTTTTATGTCAACTCTACATACTGCGTGCTGGGTTCAGTGGGCAGGGATTTCAGCAGGGCACCGGTCTCTGAGGCGACAGCAACAATTATAGTACTTTCACAATCACTTAAATCACACTTCAAGGCAATTTTAGGGTGTAATGGAACAGTAAATGACCTCCCTGACTTCCCTGACGCTCCCCCGCACAAGATCCACAGCGTGATTTATTTAATCTCCAACACAAACACATAAAGCATCGGCACACAGAGGGAACATACTCGGAGAAAGGCATAAACAAAGCAAAAGAAACCAATCAGCAAAGTCAGAGATAAACAACAAAGCCAGAATCTCATTACAAATGAATGTGCACCATGTGTGCAATGAATGTTTGTGCAGTATAATGATGTGTTAACTGAGCATTAATTGTATTCAGTACTGAAGAAATATGAGACATAAACAAACAAACAGTCAGGAGGTTTTGTACATGACAGCTCTTTTTTTTTTCTTTTCTTCCAGTGGCGAATGAAGATGGAGAGAGCTCCACCAGACCTCAGGCCAGTTTTGCACGTAAGTCTAACTTTGGTTCTCACATGTACATGTACACCCATTTAACTGTCTGAATAGAGTTTGTGTGTTATTGCAGCATAAAAGTGAGAACTCAACAAGAATATTTTCCAAATGTATTTTTGCTGCAATGAACAATAATCCACCCACATGTCACACAGTCAAGTATTTTCTGCCAGAGGAAAAGAAAAGAACAGAGAGAGGGAACAGTTTTAGATTAAATATATTTAATTTATTATCTTGTACATTTACACGACGAGTTGAAATCTTTGTAATTAAAAAGTTGGTGCTGTAGAATGGCTCATTACATGTCTGATAAATGCTCTAAAGCAAAATGTATTCGTTGCAGTATGGGTCCTACTTGTTCAATGTGTAATAGGCACAAGGACAGACAAGCATTGACACCATTCATCCACGTGGGGGCAGCATTATAAAGCTGCTTGATTCTCTTACCCCCCTCTATAGAGACATTTGATCCATAGGCTTTCTGTGGAAATCTGACACATTTGTTTTGTTTTCTGTTAAATAACGGAAGCAAACAATAAAAAAAAAACATCTGTAACTAAGAAGGCTTTTCGTTCTTTCCTCCTCCTTCTTCTTTTTTTTTGTTTTGTTTTTCCATTTGCAGGCTCAAAGTCGCAGAGTGCTTTGTGGAACGCCATCACGGCGGGGATGGGGATCAAAGGCAAAGAGCAGAAGGCCCCCCTGAACGACCCACGGAGTCCCGAGGAGATTCTGGCCGACGACCTCCCTGCAGCCGACGAGCCGGACGCCACAGAGAAAACAGCCATCAGGTTCGCCCATGCACCGCTGCTGCTGCTGCTGCTGCTGCAAAAAAAAGTTCAATTTATTTCTTAACGATGGTGTCAGGGCTGCAAGTAAAGCATGAACAGCTCAACGTTCACCTCATTACATTGCGCAGGTGTAATTTGCATCCTGTCGATATTCCTCTCCTATAGTGCACACTACACTACAGGCACGACACATGGAGACGTGCACGATCATGTGTCGTCTGCACTCTGCTGCTCTTTGATTAATGTGGAGAGGTGATTATTAAGTTAAGATTTGAAGTAGATACTCTGCTTTGCTTTCTATGAAGAGGATAATCTTGTATCTGACATTTAACATTCGTGATACAGTGCACGCACACACACACACGCACACACACACACACAGAGGGTGCTAATTGCTATGTACGGATGCTGACCTCAAGGGATGTGGGCATGATTGATTCCACCTTGATAACAAGGACTTCAAACCACCATTAACATAATTTGTTGTCACTTTTAGAATATTGAACGTCTTTTAACGCCTGATTCCAATTAACCTTGATGGCTCCGGAGACTGTTACAAATGCCGCAGGTGGCGAGAAGTGAGCATTTGTCAGAGGATGCTGAAAATGCACCTACTGCGCGATAACAAGTTTCTGATTGTATGCAAAATAGACAAGAAGTCGTGGCAAGCAGATTTGGTCCAGGTTGTTTTGTTTTTTTCCCCCTCACATATTTGTGTAGCAAGCGTTTCCAGAGATTCACAGTTTTCTAGGTGCTCGGTATGAGATTGTAGAGAAATCCCATTCGACTTGTTTGTCTCATTTTCTTAACTGCAGTAACACATGCTTCTTCTCTAGTGCCTCTCTATGCTATCTCAAATTACAGTGCCGTTGTTCTCAGCCATAGTTCCCCCCATAAACACAGATCCCTTTTTTTTTTTTTTTTCCAGAGCAGGGCGGTGACAAGGAGAAAGTGATTTTCCACTTGACTGGACACAGCCTGTTCCTTCATTTAAGAGCTACAGCCCAGATTTGAAAGAAAAAACATAGGCAATGCAGCTAAAAGCAGCCTCATCTTCTCTGGAGGAAACAGTTGATTTGTCCACAGAGACGCCGACTTACTTCAGTCTCATATATGAAGACATAGCTTTAGATTTGAATCCGGCCGGAGAGCGAATAAGCCAAACAGGAGCTGAGCGCTGTAAAATCTTTGACCGGAGCTGAATAATTTGCATGACTGTCCACTGGCCTGCCAGGAAATGATTAATTTGAGTCGTACTAACATTTAAATGAAGCAAAAAATATCCTAAAAGCAATTAACCTGCCCGTTTTTTGCTTAGTTAAGTAAATCGACTGGTGAAATTGTGTTTACATTTGGTGAATTCTGGGGGATTTATCGGCAGATGTGACCTCTAGGAAAGAGCTGAGTGTCTCCTGTTTGGTCTTGTTGCATCTATGTATAGCACATGATTCACACTCACACCTCTTCTTCCTCCTCCTCCTCCTCCTCCTCCTCCTGCTCCTGTCTTTGTCTGGGAAATCCCACTAAGGTCAGGTGAAGTCTCCAGCCAGGCCAGCAGTGGTTAATGGAGGCCAAATCCACAGGGAGTTACAGGGATCAACAACTGAATGACAAATGGCAAGATTATGGCGCAGGGTGATTAAATGACCGCAGAACTAGCGGTAATCCATAAAATGATGTAACCACCGTGTCACCTCCGAGGCCACAGCGGGCTGTTATCCTCCAGGCGATGATAATTAGATTTTATTGGAGAATGGAGAGGGATCACATGATGTGTAACAGGCAGGACAGGAGTGAGTGAGTTAAAGGGCAGGAGCCGTTGACTTCATTAACTGGCTTTGAATAAAGGTAAAAGTCAGTTAAGGTGAATATGGTGAAGAAGAGAAGAGTTTGTCTTTGAGTGAACTTCACGTTCCCTTTGCTTTCAAGTATCCTCGTGGCTAGTGTCTAACAAAGCGGCTTGATTGCCCTTTTTGTTTTGTTTTTTCACCTTTTCTCACATCAGCTGATACCGACCAGCTGCTTAAATCGTTTTAGGATTGCAGCTGCTGCTAAAGCACAATTGAGTGGCTGCTTAGTCACACGGTGAGGGACAGAGAACAACATGGAGACTTGGTGTACGAACACACACTGACTCATCTGTGCCACTGGTGTTAGGCTGTTGTTCCTGCTCATCAGGGAAGCCTTATGCATTTTAAAGCACTGGCTAGTAGCTGTGCATGTATGCATGAGCAATATGGCGCCTTCACACACAAGGTGAAAGCAGCCGTTTTTTATGGATACAGTAGCACTGGACGAAGGAGACTGCTGGTGTAGATTATCCTAAAGTCTGTAAATACCCACAATTCACCACTTGTTGCCCATTAATGTTTTCTATACAGTATCACATTTATAGTCACTAAAATAATGGACACGCTCGTCAGTCTGAACAACTTCATGAAGGTTGGACTAACAACGGTGCTGCAGTAGTCACTGTCTAACATACAAATTCTTTTTTAACCAATAACCTCACGTTTATACATGTTTTTTTTTTACAGTTTATATGTGATTGGATTGCTCTTAGATCATCACTGTTTTGTCTGTTTCCTTATAATCACAAAAAACATCATGTCAGCATGTAATTAAAGCAGAAGTAAGCGATATTTTTGTGTTAATATAAGTCTTAAATAGTTATATCTTCCGACAGCAATCACTTACATAGAGTGTTTGGACCGAAACACGGGTCTCTCAGTCCCTCTGCTCTGCTCTGAGCCGAGGAGAAAACTTTTCTCGTATCCTACAAGTTTTATCCAATGAGGAGAGAGAACGGCATGCAGGGCTGTGTGTGCAGCCAAGGGATGCACGTGAATGTGGTGACGTAGGGACGAGGACTGTTATGGTGCGTTCAAGGCAACCCGTAACTCGTGTTTTTCCGACCTGTGAAGTCGTACCAGTTCGATCTGGTACGAGTTCACGGGTCAGATGTTACGAGTGGCCGTTATAGTGACTTTCACAGGTAAAACAGGTCGGAAAAACACGAGTGGGTTGCCTGGAACGCTACAAAGTCGTAAGTTGTGACTTGAAGCTGTAATTTACTGTTTCAAAAGCCTACCTGGAACGCAGCATTAGCCAAAATGACCGGATCGCTTACTTCTGCTTTAAGTTACTCTATATGAAACAGCAAGAAAAGAGAGAATAACAGGAAGTTATTAAAGGGATAGTTCACCCAAAATTCAAATTTCACTCATTATCTACTCACCCTCATGTCGACTAAGTCCTCCGTGCCTTCTCTGAGTTACAGCGGGGCTCCGTGCAGCACTGCATGTCCATATGACGGTTGCGAACGGGGCTCACTTTTCTTTGTCCAAAAAGACACACCAAAAAATATCCATATACCTCCATTGTGCTCGTCTGTAATGTCCCTCTTGTATTGAAGCCCCGACATGAGAAATTGTTCCGAAAAAAATTAAATAAGTCTATATTTTAAGCTTGTTTGTAGCGGAAGCTCCCAGTGTTGCACTGCCGGACTCTTGCGCGATTTGCGGAGCCGTGAACTGGGCGTCAATGCAAATCGCGTGAGATTTGGACGGACCAGGAAGAGCAGTGCTGGGAGCTTCCGCTACAAACAAGCTTAAAATACATAGACTTATTTAATTTTTTCGGAACAATTTCTCATGTTGGGGCTTCAACACAAGAGGGACATTACAGACGAGCACTATGGAGGTATATGGATGTTTTTTGGTGTGTCTTTTTGGACGAAGAAAAGTGAGCTCCGTTCGCAACCGTCATTATGGACATGCAGTGCTGCACGGAGCCCCGCTGTAACTCAGAGAAGGCACGGAGGACTCTGAAACTTCTCCCAGCCCTTAGTCGACATGAGGGTGAGTAGATGATAATGAGTGAAATTTGAATTTTGGGTGAACTATCCCTTTAATTATGACTGATGAAACAAATTCAAAAGAATGAATTGCAATATAAGAGTTTAATTTCAAAAATGACTCCAGCAAGCAAAAAAAAAAAGTGACATACATATTGTAGATATTGAAATGTGTTGCTATTAAAATTCAGTCTCAACTTAACCCTTAAATGGGCAAGCATATATAAAAATTTTGGAAAAATAAAAAAATGTTATTTTCTAATGTTTCTGGGGTAGAATAACACAATTTTATGATTTTTTTCAAAATATGACCTTTATTTTTCATTTTAGAGTTTGTATCTCCCAAGATACATTGCCCGTTTAGGGTATAAATTTGCCATTTACCAATTTATCAAATATTTCATTTATGAACTTTTAAAACATATTATAAGCAATTAATTAGCCAGTCTCTGTGGCTCTGTGTGTGTGCAAGTGTATGTGTGGAGGATAGGACCACTTGGTGCAGGATTCAAACCAGGGTCGCCTGCAATTAGGACTATAGCCTCAACACTGAGCTAAACACCGCTCAACAACACATCATGTTTTGTTGCAGACAGATGCTGTATCTATCACTGGATCTTTTACATAAGAATTCACTATACTACTCTAATCATGACCTGAACATCCTCCCTCTTTTACTGTCGTTCGCGCCCTTTTCTAATTATTTGTTGCCTGTCTTGATCAATAGATGGTGGTATTCTAGTAATATTCCATTTTCAACCTTTAACACCTTTATATTATTGATTATCTGTAGAGTTTAGGCTTCCAAACATAAGTATATCTGAGAGTGATTATGCCAGTTTATATACCCCTGTCTGGACAACGTATCCCCCAGGATACAGACATTCAATGCCTGTTTATCAAAGTTGTGTTAATGGTATTCATTATTTTTCAACAAGAATACATAAAATTATCCTTAAAGAGCAATCATTTCAAAAACAAATCCCCCCATAATGTAATTAACAAGAAAAACCAAAACACTTTACTTATGCCTAGTGTCTCTGTCCACGTAGTTGGCCATTTTGGAGTTTGACATAAAAGTATCAATTTAGTTTTGAATGCTGCCATAAAGTCACATGACCTGGGTAGCTACTTGACCCATCCCCCCTTAAGACTTTCTCATGATATTAAGTTCAGATACTTAATGCCCCTCCCCCCCACAGCCTGCCAAATGTCTGTATCCCCCAGGATACAGAAACTGTTAAAGGGTTAAATAGAACTGATATATGAGAGGAAAAGTGATCAAGCAAATGGTGAATAGTGAGGATATTGTTTGCAGCATCAAAGCAGAAATAGATATGTAAGAATCGAAGTGAGCAGAGATACAGATATTCACACAGCCATGCAGCTGAGACTCACACTGTCTCCCGTGGTCAGCGCTGTGATTTATCCACTCTTTAATTGGATGCTGTGTGCTGCTGTGAACTTTGCAGTTGATTAAAGCGGCTGTCTCCTCCGTGGCGCTCCACAGTTTTGGACGGTGACCCCTCCTCTGGCCGGGGCCCGCAGGTTCACTGACCCCCACTGGCGTCCGTTGTGCAGCAGCAACCTCCATCACTAACCTCACTAGCCGGCTAATGAGCCTCCGCCGGCCACTGTGACTGGAAGCACATGGACAAGTGGAGAAGCTATTTATCAAAGTGACTGAAGTGTAACCGCACAGTTATGATGCTGAAGAGCTGCACGAGTGCCGTCTGCCACATGATGCTTCATATATCTGGACTAATATTAGACTCACACTACACACACTCAATAAGAGCAGACAGTGATCGCAGCACTGGGAAACACAACACATCAATGTTTATTAATTGTGACTGAGACAAACACTATTAACCCAACATGAATATCATATTAGAAGAGGTTAGTTTTACACACAGTGATGCTGCTCTGGGTTATATACAGTAAAAGCTTTATCAGTATTTTTATTCTCCTGTCTGCAGGCTACAGCCTTTCACTAAGAAAAATTCTGGTTATTGATTGAAATAGAGATCACCAGAGGTTATCTGGATTTAATTATTTAAAGGTGTAAATGTGAATGGAATAGAAAGATATTTCATTTTTCAAATAAAATATATTATAAGTTCTTACCAAGAATTTTACAATTTGTATTGCAGGTCAGTTTTATTTGTGTAGTGCCAATTTATATAAATATTATCTGGAGGCAATTTACAGAGTCTGGGATGAGATCAGTCAATTTTCATTAATAGCATTTACAAATGGGCTGAAAATACATTAAGGGGATTTCTTTAGATTTGCCCGCGCCCTCAGCTCATGCCTCCTCACCTCACTCAATAACAGTGTATTCACTTTGCCTGTGTAACAGCCTTTAAATACACCCCTGTATGTGAATTGGGGTTCACCCAGCTGTGAGTTGAATAATCCTCTTTTTGTAGGCTTTGCCCATATCTTACTGCTGCGTTAATACAGACCAGAGCAGCTGCAGGCTGCGAGGCACTTGTAGTGGAGCAGCAGAGTTTTTTTTTTTTAAAGTCTGCTCAGCATAAATATGTCGTGGTGTTTGTCACTTTGAGCTGTGTGAGTTAATGTCTGTGGAGCTGTTCAGCACGTTGACCCTGTAGTGAACCCTGGGACAGGAAATCACCATCTACCGTGGACTATTTTATGGTGCTGCAATAAATACACAAAGTCAAATGAGACATTAAGCATGTGGAAATAAACATTTGCGCCCGCAAATGCTGCCTTTTTGAATTACATGCAACATTGCATGCAAACTCCCCATCTTTATTTCCATAATTCCAATAATTCCTTCAGTAAACAATAATTTTAGAGATTGGGATGCTCTTTTTTGAATCAGTACTAATGGCTCTAAATCTGTATTGGCATTACCAGTGACTCAGTCATAAGTTCTGCCAACTCCAAAATAAGCGCAGCAGCCAACGCGATGCTATTTGCACCTGTAAGCTGCTTTTAGCTCTTTGTTTGGGTTATCCAGTCTCTACTTATACTATACTGTTGCCTCCCACATACCTCTCATTAACACCCTCAGCTGATCCACTGATCCATAGGCAGCGTATCCAGCTAACGTACCACACACTAGGTGACGCAATTTTAAGACTAAATGAGATCCAAAAAATCCAGCGCAGATATTTGTGAGGTTGTCCAGGGACATTCAGTGAGATTCTAATTTTGACTTCTGAACCTGTGTTAATTTAAGTAGTCAATTGTTTGCCTGCATATTGGACAAAAATAGCTCTTGGCAAACGCTTTTGTTTCTATAAGGTTGCAGTCAGGTCAGTAAGACTATAAGACTCTACAGCTACACTCACTGCTCTGTAGAGCTGTACACAGTGCTGCTTTGGGATGATTGGTAGATGATACATGGTCACAAATAGGCTTTTTATACCTGATGGTGGCGCTAGATGAAATATCAAGTGATCATATCAATTAAATTCTGGCTAATATCTACAGTGTGTATGCTTTTGTATATTTCATGGGGACCCCAGGAAGATTAGCTGAATGCTACAGCATCCGTAATAAAATAAATTAAAAAATCATCCTGATCATCATCCTACGAAATGTTCTGCCGAAATATTAAAGCGTCATAATATACAAATCTTAAACTTTTCAATTAAATTTCACCCAGATACAACAAACGGAGACTACTGAGAAAAGAAAAACCTCTGCTCTGTGGAATCACCTTCACTTATCAAAGTATCAATGTTTTGATTGCATTATGAGCTAAAGACTGAGATTGCTGCCCTGCCTATATCTTACTAGTGAGAAAATAATCCCTGCTATGATTAATTAGCTATTACAGCACTTTCACATCCAGGCTGTGGAGGTCAGACAGAGGTGGTATGTTGATTATGTATTTTTTTCATGATAATGTGTCTTAACCAGTTTCAGTCTGTTGTTTAGGGACTGAATCACTTCCACACTCAGCATTTCTTTAGCCAGATAAAAAAACACATGGGTAAGTGGTACAAATAAAATACAATACAAAATGTGTATGCTGGACTTTGTAATCCACATACTTCAGGCCAACAAATAGATCATTAAAGGGATAGTTCAGTTTGAGACTGAGAAACTGAGAAAACACTGACGCATCGTGCATCGGACGTTTAATCAGCGTATTTTCACTGCCTACGCCCATATCAAAATAATACACCATTTCAATTTACAATATCACTCCGCCTATCAGCTGTTTGGATGATAGGCGGATAATCGTCCCCCATTCACAGCCACTTAATGCCTCGGTGCAACAAGATACGCCAGTGTTTCTCAGCAGAGAGCTTTCTACTGCAGATATTATACTTGGTGGCCATTTGTACCTCATATAACCCCACTTCAAAAAAACTGAACCATCCCTTTAAATTAGCTGCATTTACAGTTTGGACCTTTATAGCCACAGTATAAGAGAAGGAGAAGAAGAGCATCTATAGCTACTTGAACCTGTGATCACGTCCCTCCCTGTCTCGGCCCTCACTCCACCAGTTATATGCTTCACCTCTGACCTATAGGAATCTATCTTGGGGATGAAGTAATAGGAAGTTTCTTCTCTGGGGTATTTTTTCTACCTCCATCACTCTCTGTAGAAATATAGCCTGATGGCCGCCTGCCCTCAATTTCTCCCACCCATCCTTCCATCTCCACTACGCCCAATACAAAAAGAGAAATTAAGTATAGATGGGGGAATCATATTTTGTGATGGATGATCTCCACCAAAATGTGGTCATTACCACAAAGGCAATTGCTATTTTGATGCATAGATACCCTTATTGGACTGCCTGGGAATTTAAATGAGATCTGAATTTTTCATGTACCTCTAAATGGCCGGCGCTGTTAATGTCTAGATTTCGATGTGTGAGCTTTGAGGGAGCCCGAGCACAGTGACAAGAATACCTCAGCAGAGCGTAATTTCCAGCGGGTCCCTCTGTCATAGTCACACGAATAATTCAGTTTCAGGAGACTTGATTCATTAGGGTCTTTTTTGTGAGCAGTTGTTGTGATAGTAATTAATCAGGGACGTATTTTGATTATCGTCGTGTGAAGGAACACAATCAGTTTTGGCTCTTGTTTTGGTTCATCAGTCTTGAAATTAAATAAAATGTTGTTGGCTACATGTGTAAACCCCATTCACTTCCTTAATCACTCATTCAGACTCATGCTGTAGTCGTTTACCCCCCCACCCCCACCCCCAACGACAGAGCATTTATTTATATTCTGCTATATTTGCTTTCTTCCTCTGAAGTCGGTTTCAACATGTTACTGTGGTGATGAATCAATTTGCCTTATTATTTTTTTTTTACTTTTATGTACAAGAACGTTTTCCTTCAGACCGCTAATTACCCTCAGTTTTGCAGACAGATTGCCTGGCAACGACGACAAATTATTTGGAAATGAGCAGCGAGCATAAGACCGCTGGGTATTCCTAATATCTCATCCCATGCTCAACATTGTTGTTTTGTGCCCTCTAACAATATATGGGTCGTCCAAATAAGCCACACAGTTGTGCTTTTTCTCTCCCGCAAGGTGTTTCATTCATCAGCTGGCAATGTAATTAAAGTATTCTCTGAGATTCCTTGGGAGCAAAAGCTGGAGGCCACATCTCTCTCCACAAGGCTGCATTCTTGGTCCTGCTATTTCATGCACCAGGTTTTTTTTTTTTTCAATATATCTGGTAATGGTGCTTGAAATGTTTTCTCTTCTAGCCTTTAGAATTATATTTGCTCCAAAATTGTGTTTTGAAAGTTTTCAGGCAACCAAAATAGCATTTGCTGGTAAAAATTCAGTTAAGTATTCATTCTGGACAATCCCACACCTCACCATTCACTATTATGTACAAACTCTATATCCAATGCAGAGAGGTCGAACAGGATGGATAAGGAGGTGAGGATGATGATGGTAGTAACATACATTGTATATGACAGGAATATGTAGGAAGCCAGTGTCGGCATCCTGTCACATACCTGCAATCGCAACATCTGTCTTTTCCCCAGTCTTACCCCAGTGTTGACCCTGAAGATGTGGGCCTCCTCGAAGCAAACAAACTGTCACCTGTCCTGGCCGCTGTTTTGTTTCTGTCCACACATTGAAGGTGGCATGAAGAGAGCCAGCTGTTACTGAAAGGGGCGAACATTTAAAAAAAAAAGTATGAGGGTAAGATCTCACACTTTGAAAACAGCCCTTCCTCAGAGGTATTCCTGCTGTGGCAGTAATGGTGCGAATGAAACAAGTTGGAGAGAAACATGTCACACCGTACCCACTCTTATCTCCCAACCTGTTCAATCACTGCATGAAGCAGCTGTGAATGTTGGATTGACAGTTTCTGGCAAAACTCGAAAACTGTCAGACAACCCCCCCCCCCCCAGTTCCCATGTTGGTAAAGGTTTTGCGATGGCGCTTCCACATGCTGTTCAACTATCTGGCAAACACCAGATACTGACACTTAGGCTTTTGTCCACACCAGCCCGGGTATTTTTGCAACCGTGAACATGTGTCCTCAGTTTTACTGTTCTGTCCACAAGCAACCGTGCTTTTACAACTGTAACGGAGGTCCGCGGGTATAGTCACAGTCACGAGGTACCAGTAAGGAGAAGTGACAGCGTGTGGCGGTTAGCGGTACTGAAGTTAAACTCACTCACCCATAAAAGACGTGCTAACCCGCTTGCCAAGTGGCCATTGGCCTCTTGGCGAAATGGTTAGCATTGTCGCCGGCGGTGCGGGAGACCCGGGTTCGATTCTTTCCATTGTTTACGTCAGAGCTAAGCGCGTGCTGATGTAAATAGTGCCCGTCCGTAGCGGTTGTTAGCTAGAATTAACGTTAGCTTGTTAGCTAAAATGGACGTGACAAAGTTTTGTTGTTTATTGGCTGTCGGCTGTATTTGGTTGTCATATCCAGTTCCTCAACCTAATTCAACAAAGGAGGCGCCTGGACGAGCAACGAAGGAGACTGCTCCTCTTGCTAGCGACCGCAACAACTGCAACTTTCTCAAGAAGACAGCAGCGATGCGCCACCTATTGCTGAGACATAGCATTACACGTACATTGCATCACTTGGTAGCGGATTTTCCGGTTGCGTGTGTACGGAATATTTCTATTACACCACTCGTGTGGATGCGGAATTTTATCTAAAAAACTGGTGTGGACAAGGCCTTAAAAATGACTTAGTGTATTTTGGCATGACCATAATCTTTCCTGAAACGTAACCAAATCTTGTTTTCAACGTTTTTTACCATGGAACATAAAAACACCAAACTGTACGATACTGACGATCTTGTTTGGAGAACAAATCCACAATCCAAATTCACGAAGCCTCCAATCAAGACTCAGCTCCTGTAAACCCGTTACTCCTCTAGCTGTGTATTTTTTCATTTTCTACATAAACACCTTGGTTACGACTGCATTGCAGCTTAAATTGACCTTCCTAGTCCTTGAAGTGTTTTTGACAGGACCTTTCTCACCAGGCTCAGCCTCGTTCAGTGTCACCCTTACACATCCAGGTTAACACGGCACATCAGACCCCCGGGGTGTGAACCTGTGAAGCAGCAAGCAGTGAAATGTGAAGTTTCTGTTGTGGCTTCCCCTCGAGTTGACCCATCACCTCTGCCTGTGGTTTGAGCTCTCCTGGGGACCAGCATACCTCCACAAACAGGACGGGAAAGAAGAAAAAAAAACAAAACCCACACACACACACAGTCAGTGACACAGTGATGAAGAGTGGATTGAAGCGAGGCAACCAGAGAGAGAAAGACAACTGAAAGCCAAAGACAGACTGGGAGAAAGAGACTGAGATAAGTGCGCCTTTGAAGAAAACATCAGCAGGCTTCATGGCACTCAGGCAAACCTTTCTCCTCCCTCCTCGGCGAGGACCCATCTCAGCAGATGAAAGCAGGAGCCTCTTTGAGGTGGGGCCCTGGCATTATCCCTGCATCCTGCATCAAGTAATTGAAAGACCTGAGAGTGTGGTAAGGGGCTCGAAGAAACCCCCCCCTCTACACACACACACTTTCTTTGAGCTGGGCTGAGTCATCCTTGCAAAGGTTTGGACTTGCACACGATGAGAAGAAGGGCTGTGTGCACCCTCCTGGGTTTTTACGAGACGTTTGGGTGAGCTATGAGTAAGCTAAGAAGAAAAACAACAAGGAGAGGAAGTAGAGAGATGCGTAGTTTATTTTATCTTAGGGGACCGAAAGAAGTTGAAAGTGAGATCAATAATTTTGGGGGAGCTGGCCCTGCTGTTAAAAAAAATGTATTATACAGTTTATTGAGAATAAAAACGTCAGAACATTCAGCACTGAACGCCTGCTGAGTTTTTATGTGATGGAGCTTTATTTATAGAAAGAATATAATACATGGGTTATGGTGGGCTTATATGGTATTAAATGGTATTATTAAATAATCCTAATTCTGAAACTGGCCTCCAAAACCGCTGCATTATCCAATCAAATGAAGCAGAGAGGACGTGTTTGCCTATACAGATGCACAGGACAGCACCGTTCCACTTTGTTTGGACGCTGTGGTGGGTTGTAAGTAGGAAAAAGGAGAATAATAGAGAGTAATGTGTATGTGCTGCAGTGGTGATAGAATATGGGGCTGTAGTGAACGCGCTCCAGTGGATCAGAGTAATCTCAGCCAAATCGGTGTCAATGCACTGTGTCTGCACGATATCTAATCCTCCACAGCCTGACATTTAATACGTTGTACAGCAAATGTATCATCGGAATTTAGCACAGATCGAAATGTCGGGCGATCTACAGTACACCCTCTGATGTAGTCGGTGTTCGCCTTGATGACATTTACCTTTACCTCCTCATTGAGATAAGCACATGCATGTAAGTGTGTGAAGTAGCGAATGAATGAATGAATGAAAGGCCGTGTTGCCTCACGAGGAGAGGTCATGTTGGAGATGTTTTCTTGAAGCAGAGGTTTTATTTCTCTAATCCAGTTCCCTCACACCTGCAGCGTGTCTCCTAAAGGTCTCGTCCTCCTGTTCCTCAGTCTTTCCCCTCTTCCTCCCTCCCTCCCTCCCTCCCTCCCCCTGCTTTTCCAGTGCACGGTTTCTCATTATCAGCCAGACTCCTCCCTCTCTTTGACTGCTGGTGTTTCTCCTCCCTCCCTCCCTCCCTCCCTCCCTCTTGTGTGTGTGTGGAGAGCTCGGTAGTGAGCGTTAATCCCGGATTGCGCTGCCCTGCCGTCTGCATCCCGTTGTTGCTGGGAGAGCATGGCACGGCTCCAGGACCCCTGTGCTCACACGGGAGAGGAGTGAGCGAATGACAGAGAGACACCAGAGAGAGAGACAGAGAGAGAGAGAGAAGAGAGGGAGAGAACAGAGAGAGGTGCAGTTGAGCTGTTTCACCACTGTCACAGCTACTTGAGCGCCGCGCTGCACTGTTATTGAGTTTCAGTCACACACTCTCTCACACATAAACAGGACAGGAGAGAGAAAGAGAGAGAGAGAGAGAGAGAGAGAGGGAAAAGGGAAAAGGAAGGATGACGGCCGGTTTGTCGCAGCTGTGGGCGCAAGTGTGAATGAAGAAAGAGGAAAACCTTGGTCACGTCCCGGGTCCATCATCACAGCAAAACCCTCTCCCTGCTCGCCGTGGTCTCTTCCTCACAGCTCGCACTTGAGAGGGATTAAACTTTTTTTTTTTTTATTTATCTCTTGTTGACACGTCCGAGAGTCTCTGACATGGAGTCTCCCACCAAAGAGATCGAGGAGTTTGAAAGCACGGCCCTGAAGTATCTCCAGCCGGAACAGATTGAAAAGATTTGGCTCAGGCTCCGAGGACTGTGAGTATATCCACTTTTACTCTTCTCAACAAGTGTCTGTGTGAAGCAGGGATGTGTGTGTGTGTGTGTGTGTGTGTGTGTCTGTATGTGTATGTGTGTGAGTGTGACACCCTCTTACATGCTTCGACAAGGACTTCAATATGTTTGTGTGTATAAAAGTGACATGTGATGTATCGCAGATCAATTCTGACACAAACGTGCAGGAAGGACTCGAGAGCTTGGGTGTCATAAGACGAGTCTGGTTTCGTTCATCTCACACTCGTGTTGTTTACAGTGTGTGTCACCTGCAGCGTGTGTGTGTCTGTGTCTGTGTGTGTGTGTGTGTGTGGAGATGGTGTAGCTGCTCAAACCAAACACAACAGCTCCTTTGAACTGTTTTGAATGGTTTGTTGACTTTACTGCAGGGTGAGGAAAGAAAAGGAAACATCAGAACTGAATTAGTGAGCAAAGAGCGCCGGTCACACAAAATATCATTATTTAACCCTTTTAGCTACTTTTTCTTTTTTTCTGCATGTTGGTGCTGTTTTTTTTCAACAAACACCTGTTGTCAATGTAAGATTTTGATTCAAAGACATCACCTTTGGACTCAAATGATTGAATATCTGTGTTTTTGTGTGAGCCAGAAATGTCTTTTTTGCACCCGTACTGTATTTTCCTCCTAAACCTCACATTCCTCCTCATTCCTTCACTTCTTTTTCTAACTACCCACCCAATACATGATATAATATACACAATAATATTACTTCCTCCACATCCACCAACCAATCAACACCTCTACGACCTTTCGCCCTGAGAGAAAAGCCCCATGCAGTTTATATGGAGCTTCAAGTGGGAAATTTCTCTCATCCATTTTCAGTTCTCATCATTCTTACTCAGCAGGGGGAGGAGACGGCGGTGTTGCTAGGAGGGTTGTGTTTAGAAGAATAAAAAAAAAATCTTTAACGTTACAGCTGGAGGTCTGAATGAAATCCAGTCTCCCTCTCTGCACCACAGACGACGACTGAGTGAATGAAGCATGCACGATTTTAAAGAGTTCATCTATCAGCCCTCCTCCTCTCCTCTCCTCTCCTCTCCTCTCCTCTCCTCTCCTCTCCTCTCCTCTTTTCTCCTCTCCTCTCCTCTCCTCTCCTCTCCTCTCCTCCCATCATTCTCATTTATCTTTGTTTTGGTATTTCTCTTGTTCAATGATTAGTCATTGTTTCCGTTTCAGGAGGCCGACCTGTGGTTTTTCCCCTCCACCTTCATCATCTGCCACGTTCACTTCCCTCAGGGCGGCTTCATTGTCTTTTCCATTTGGTCACTGACACAAATTTCCCCCATCGTAGCAATTTTTTATTTTGGATATTTGATGGAGAGAGATTCAGATGAATGTAAGGGGAGGGGGGGACTTTTTGTTTTGCTTTTTTTTTTTTTTGTCTTCATTGTTTTTTCATCCTGGCCTGGCTGCAGTCCGCTGGCTGCTCTGAGGCTCCTGTTGCGTGTCAGAGATCACATTAGCCTTTAATCTCACAAAGAGCCTCTGTCTGAATAGAGGCAGCTCCAACTGACAGGCAGGCAGCCCCCACAGATGTTGAGGCGTCACCCAACGTACGTTGTGTGTTTAAGAGGGAGGAATCGAATGCAGTGCGTCTATATGAGTGTGTGTATGTGTGTGTGATGGGGGAAAGGTTGACTGTGCTTGTGCTGATGTGTATAATATAGATTGGATGTGTGTTTGAGAGTGTGTGCGGCAGCTTGGTGACATTTACTGTATGTGCTGCCAGCTTATCCTCGGAGATTTGTTTGGCAGATGTATGATTTGTGTGTGTGTGTGTGTGTGTGTGTGTGTGTGTGTGCGCTGGATGGCTATCGCAGCACTCTCTCTGGCACAGCGTATACTCCACAGAGTACACCAATCATCCATTGGATAGGCGGGGAGAGCATTTACTTTGGACTGTTTTCCCTCCGTCAACCTTCAGTGACGCAGCCCGCGGCCCGGTGACGGCCACAGATCAAGGAGTGAACAGCGCGTTGTGTTTTATTACTTCCCTCTGACAAATGGCCCCTTTATGTTTTTGCATCAGTGAATGGATTCCAATGGATTTCCATTAATAAATTAGATCACTGCGACGGACCCGACCTCTGCGTCACCCACTGATTAATGGAAATCAATGAATTATTTAATCACTTGATCAACAGTTCATCACAGAGAGCTCCCTTAAGGGCAACTTAGATTTGGTCCAAGGAGGATCAAGGTGGCCGGCTGACCGCCTGATGACTCTATCTGATGATCTGAGTGAAATATAAGAAGATTACCCCAAAAACACTGGTAGAAACTCTTTAAATGGTCAAGTTCTTGCGTAAAAATCCAAATATTTCATGGCCTCGGCTTCTCAAGAGTGAAGATTTGCTGCTGCTTCTTGGTGACTGAAGACTCTTCTCTGCAGCTTTACAAACTCAACAGGCACTTGATTAGGATAGGGAATAATCAGCGGATTAATCCATAATGGAGTTACACATTAAATAGTCAAGAATCAGATTCACAAAACAAACCGGCAGTAAAAATCTGTTCACAAGGAATAAAAAGTCTGCATTTATCTGTATTTACTTCTGTTCTCAGTGCAGGACTTTTACTTGTAATGGAGTATATGGTGACAGTTTACCTTCCTCCACCTCTGTCCAAGAAATATAAGCCGGCCAATAAAAAAACAGCCTTAAATTTTCAATTTACTTATGGTCACATTTCCCTCGATATTTTCTCTGTGACCTTTACGCTCGCAATAATTCCTGGAATTTCCATGACCCCCTCCAGCCCACATCCTCATTATACCGAGGACATTGCATTAAAGCCTTCCAATTAGAAGAGGCTCTGTGCTGTTGATAGGCACGTACACACAACCACACACACACACACACACACACACACGTGGATGTAAAGCGAGCTTGATGCGACGGGGAAGGGGCAGAAGGTGGGATAAAGGATAGAAGAGGAGGTGAGGAAACTAGGGAACATCAATACTTTCTCTCTGACCTTCTTGTTACTTTATCAAATCATTTCCTTTTTTCATTTAGTGTGTTTTTCTCTATTTGTCTGTCTCTCTCGCTCCTTCCATTAAAACTACTCTTCTATTTTGTCCTTCACATTCCCAGCGCTCTCTTAAGGCAACCACCCGACTGTGATACTTAATGTCTTTTTAATTTTAATTGCTGGATGGACTCCGAATGATCGATTTAATCTTTTTTCTTCCTGCTAATCTTGGGGGGAGCCCTCTACATTTCTTTACAGAGACTAACTTCCTTAGCTTGCAGTTTTTTTTTACGCTGAGCTCCAGGAAAGATTGATACACAGAAACGATTGGGAAACAAATCAAGCTAAGTGCTGTGAATTGCGCCTGACTAGAATTTAAATCCACGTCCGTAGTCCAGTGGCAGCGGGTCCGTCCCTCCCTCCACTTGGCTACTATGAGTGCCTGAAGTGTGTGTGTGTGTGTGTGTGTGTGTGTGTGTGTGTGTATGTGCGTGCGTGTGTATGAATGTAGCTTTTAGAGCGATGCTGTTAACTCTTCATGGAGGTGTGGGTGTGCTTTAGGCCAAATGTTAGAGTATCTGATAGTAGGTGTGTTTTAACTGTGACTGTGTAGGTCTCCAGTATGTGTGTGTGTGTGCAGTAGTGAAGTAGGTGGGATGTCACGGGGTGGAGTGGTGTGTGCATGCGTGTGTGTGTGTGTGTGTGTGTGTGTATCCTTGTGTTTTTGCATATCATTACGCCTCTCTTAAATCCCTAATCTGCATAAGTGATTGTTAGCATTTGCATTCCTTTTTAAATTTGCCATGCGTGTGTGCACACAACTCGATAATATGACTGCTGAGAAGTAAAAGCAAACAAACAGTGCAATCAAAAAGACCTTTTCTTATTTACATGTAATTACTATAAATCCTCACATTTGATCCAGCCAGCACTCACCTGTTTGCTTTTTATTTGTTTGTGGTTTTTTGACATAATGTGTGTTCCTGTTGGAGCTCATGCAGGAACAGCTTTGTACTCATCCTTAAACTCTCTTGCCGTTGTGAGTTGGATTCACCAAAGCTCTCTGAAATCACTCATTTCAACCCAGTGAGTGCCACCTGTGCATGTGAGGGCAGGTGTGTTAGTGAGATCTGATCGTTTTCATCGTTGACACCGCCTCGTAATTGTTTCATATTTGTGAGCAGGTTTTGTCTGTGACATTGTTTAACCGAGAATAAAAAGAAGAATTTCACACCTCGCTGTCAGACATCAGTAGTTACAAACGCTACTTAAATATACCAGTGTCAGCCGCTGAACAGGGGGCTCCCTAAACAATTAGGAAATATCAAGCTGCCACTGTGACAGAAATAAAGACGAGATGAGAGGCAGCCATGGAGACGTGGCTGAGATACCACAGAGATTTCAGACTGGTCTGTAGTGTTGATCTAGTCTTTACTTGGCCCATTGATTAGTGTAAAAACAAGTTTAATCCTGCTTCAGAAAAATAAAGATATCTAAAGACTTTTACTGTATTACCTCCAGGCAAACCCAGGTCCAAGACCAATGACACCTTGGTAACACTGGCCCTGGTCCTAAGAAGTAGCACCTCACAACAACAAAACAAGAAATCTTATTCATGACTTTGTTGACATTGTTGAGAGAGATAAAATTAAAAAAAAAAGATACAGTCCAGAATTTAACTGTTCTGTGCAACAGATTAATTTAGATGTCTGTCTGAAGTCAGATTGTTTATTCAGTCAGATTCAGTCGGATTGTGTCTCTGTGAAACCAGCTCCAGCTGATGTTTCACTGATCCCAGACATAGACCCTGAGGCAGCTGTTGGGGTGAAGGGACTTTCTGTTTCTCAGATTGAGAATCCATGAATATCACTTTAGCATAAAGTTTACTTTAGCCATCTTATTTCAGAATCAAACTTCATCTCCAGATGAGCTGAGACTAAAAGCAGACATTACATGTAGATGATTATGAAACAGGTGAGAGAGCAAAAGTAAGACTTTGGTGAGTTCAACCAATTCTTTTACAAGAGTGAAATGATTTGTGCGAGTGGTTCTTGCATGAGACCCAACGTCTTTTCTTTATTAACTTCCATGATAGCAAGAGAAACTGCTTAATCGATGCCTCACCATCCTTCTGTCTCTTTTCTCTGCCAGGCGAAAGTACAAGAAGACGTCCCAGAGGTAAGACTTGCTGCTGGGACCCTGGATCTCCTCCTTCTCCCTGTCTCTCATTCATCCCCATCTCCTCCTCCTCCTCCTCCTCCTCCTCCTCCTCTTCCTCCTCTTCCTTTTCTTCTTCTTCTTCTTCCTCCTCCATCCTCTCTGTATCACTGGACGTCACGGACCTTCTCCCACCTCTGTGCTATCTTCCCTTATCATTCATTCATTGTGTCTTGCCTTGGGAAGGAACCCTTTGTAACTGTGTCATGAAAGTGCCGTTTGAATAAAAGTTGTTTTTGTTGCTCTGATTATTATCATTATTCTCCACCTCCATTCTCTGAAGGTCTCAAATCTCAGTCAAACAAGTGAAACACCAGTGTCACACCATGCATTCACAAAGATCCCTCTGCCTGTCTCGCCTCGATTCAAGTGTCAGCTCATCGTCATTACCAGATAACTGGCACTCTAATGGATAGAAATTATGGTGACAGATGTTGGGGACTCGTAGACATCAGAGGACTTGAAAGCCGAACAAACAACCCGAGTGCCACGCGTGTTATCTTTGTCATTATGAAACTTTCATTTGTTTAGTTGTGTTGGAGATGCTCTGGGGAAATCAGGCTCTCCATTAACTGGGACTTGAGTGCATTTATTTACGAGGGTGAAAGCAGGGATTAATTAATGCCACTGGATGAATGGATAACGTAGATTAAAGTATCATTTGTTAGAGATGTTTCTGTATTGATCTGAGGCATGCTGTCAGTGTCCTTCATTATTCATCTCGGCTTCCCCTGTGATCATTTTCTCCTGATGCACAGGACACGTCGTATTGCTTTTAGCACCCAAGAGACTGTACAAATAAGATGTTAAAACAGACCTGAAAATGACAAAAACAACTTTTATTTTGTTTTCCAGTGTGTTGCGTATGAACCCATTTTGAGATCAAAGTGGGAAAATCTCAAATCGCCTCCCCAGCGATTTCGTGTAGACGCCCAAAACAGATCTTTTGTGAAGCGGTGATGTCGTACCCTCCACTGGCACAGTTTGTTGAGCAGGCGCCCCATAAGTAGAGGCTACAGTCCTTGCTGCAGTTGGCCCTGGTTCGAATCCCGCATTCGGCGCCCCTTTACTGCACGTCATTCCCCCTCACTCTAACTCCCCATTTCCTGTCTCTCTCAACTATACTATGCAATAAAGGCATAAAAAGCCCAAACATATACTTAAAAAAAGAGAGAGAAACAAATCCAATAGTTACATTTCCTGGTAATTAGTCACTTTTATAGTTACTATTAGGGGAAAGTAAGGAGTAACTATAGCTAATTACTTTTTAAAAATTACATGCCCAACACTGATCATAGGTAATCTACACCTGACAAATAACATAAACTGTGTGAATCAGTGTCTGTTGGTAGCTGTCTAATTAAAAATGAAGGATTTGGTCTTTTATAGATACAGTAGAGGCTAATAACTTATTCTCAGAGTTTGGGACGATGAAATAAAGCCTAACTAATTACTGCCCAAGAATTCTACGTATATGCTGTACAACGTTTTAGGCTTTTTAACAATGGTAACATTAGCTTTTTAAAGTAACCATTGCACTTTATGAATGATTACATCAGAGTGTCATACCCAGTTGATGCTTAGATGACGTGGGCTAATGAGACACTGCTTTTATTACAGTTCTGCACATACAGAGGTTCAAACAAACACAGAAAGCAGCAAGCAAACCTGCGGTGAGCAGCTCCATCTATGTGTGTCAAACAAACCACACTGATGTTGGCTAATCTTTTAACAAAAACAAAGTCCAGTGCTGTAGTCTGCATTCATCTGTTGCTTATAGCACAGGTTGTCTGGTAGACATTTTCAAGCTCAACTCCAAAAGGGACCGCAGGATAAAAAAAAAAGCCTTTAATTTTCAACCTCGTTGAGCTCACAGATGAGTAGAAAAAGTGTCACCACACAGGTGACACTTTTTTCCTGTGAGCTAATGGAAACTCCCAGTTTCCGCCGCTGAGGGCAAAACACCAAAACCAAGAATGTGTTCGTCTGTGTCTCAGCTCTTTCCTCAGCCCCGGGCCCAGTAAGAGCTACTGCTGCTGCTGCTGCTGCTGCTGCTGCTGACATAAAACGAGTTAACAATATATATTTTCACCTTTTTAAGAATTCTAAGAAATAAAGAGCTGGAGGCCGTTGTTTTTGATCAACTGTTGCTCACAATACAGTCAACAAGTATGTTTTTGTTTGATTACTTTCATTCAGATTGAGTTGGTAGTGAGTATTTCCAGTGGGACAGTGTATGTGGGATTGTTATATGTTCATGGTAATGATGGAAGATATCACACAGTGTGGCTCATGCTCATCCATGTGTTTTAGTAGTTTTTTAATATGAAAGTAAAGCTCTATGGCACAGATGAATAAACTACTGTCGTCAGATTGTGGCTATAGGGTTATACTTGTTTTGTTAGATATTTGACAATAAGGAAAATGTAGATTATCACAAGCTTGATTCTTTGAAATCGACAGAAAACGCAAAGTCCAACATTTCTTTCTTTTATTATTTCAAAAATAAGAACATAACATGTTGACGGAAATACCACTAAAGACAGTTTATGTGGAAATAATCACTACTCCACAAGTGAAGCAGAAAACAAGAACAGGTCTGTGAAGCCGCTCTAATTTTGCTTCATGGCATTTTCCTGTGAACGGTGGGATTGCTGCACAGTTCGAGTAATTGAACAAAACTCTCCTCATGCTACTTATTGGCACAGTGTGTGGTCGTTTGCAGTGTGGCATAGGCCTAGCTGTTGGAAACTCTCTTCTCCCTCTCTCTCTCTCTCTTCCTCTCCTTCTCTCTCTCTCCGCTGGGTGGGTGAGTTCCTGTGTGGAGGAGCCCGGTGATTGACAGCTCCATATGTGTCTTTGTAATTACGGCCGGGCTAATTGGCAGAGAGGAACGCTGGGACATTGTCATTACTGACACACCAGGACAACCCCTCATGCACGCAGATGGAGGGAGAGATAGCCCCTCTCCCCTGGGGGGTGGGGGGTGGGGGGGAGGAGAGAGGACTGTTAAACGAGGAGAAAGTGAAGCTGCGAAAGAATAAGAAAAGGTTTTCTTGTCCTGCCCCGTGTTTGTGTTTGTTATGTAGCCTATAGGTTTGGTGCTTGTAGTAGGAAAACAACAGTTTTGCCTGTTTCTATTATGATTTGCTCTTTCAACAAATGACAGTTTTAAGCCCCGCCCCTCCTGTGGTTACTGTTGCTATGCCCGTCAGCTTTCCATCCTGGCACAGCAGTGAACAGTGAACCACAATAACGGCAGATTTACCACTCGAAACATGTCTTAATTTTCTAAAAACCATTATCTCAGATGTAGAGAGAACAACAGGTTTCTCATTTCTACCCTGTGGTTGCAGCAGCAGCGTTGGTGGCGGAAATAACAACTGGTGTAGCTGTAGCGAGCTAGCTAGGTACGCTATACTATAGGTGGATGCTGTGGTCCTTGCTGGTTGATGAAGTGTTTTCCGCCATGTTTATTGTTTATTGTCTATCCCAGCCACAGCACAGCAGCTGTTGACGCTGTTTACATGCTCATAAATGTGACTTATTTTTACACTGCAGGGTTATCCTCCATGATATTTGGCTCTGAGCGCTGCAAAAAAAGGTGTCGTTGACCTTCACTCAATGTTGTGGCGGCACACGAAGCATCGTATAGCTGCTATTATACTCCACTAACACACTGAACATGCTACTGTAGGCTACACCTCCTGTGAAGACTGGCACGTTTTTTGGGAAATTGTACAGTAATAGTCAGGGCCGTTGTATAGGGGAGAAAGGTGATGATAATTCTAGGGGCCCAGTGCCCAGAAGGGCCCACAAAAAACCCCACTAGTCTAATATTTGTATGACTGAATTATTCTGCATAAGACCCTGACTAATAATAGTAATGCTGCATTAGCATCAAAACAAAGTAGGCTAAATAAAAAATTATAATACATACGTAGTCTAAGAAAAAACGTGGAAAAGTCAGGGGCCCACTTTAGTATTTTTTCAGGGGCCCCAGAATTCCTAGCAACGGCCCTGGTAATAGTCTGGTAATGTGAAGTCTGGCTGGGATTTCTACTGTCAGATGATGTTTTTCGTGAATGATCGATTCAAAAAGGTTTGCGCCTTTGACAAATCTGCTTAATTTCCAACTTCTTAATGTTCCTTAGAGCATTTTGCCAAGAAACAAAGAAAGAAAAAACACCACTTTCTCTTCTATTTATGAAAAAGGCATTGATTACCCAAGAAAGACCACTTGAACATTATATTGCCAACAAAGCAACAAGTAGGTGTCTTGTGTATCTCTTTGTATTCCCAGTCGTGAAAGACTGAAACAGGCTTTTACTTAAGCCTGTAAATATGCTACAGTGGTCACTCCTTGTAGCCCAGCTTTTAAAAGCTTTAAGTGTTTTGCCATCTGATCCAGGCAAGGATCCAGCCTTAAATGGCCTTATGTAGGCTGCACATTGCCAACACTGTTCAATGTGTGTGTGTGTGTGTGTGTGTGGGAGAGAGAGAGTTTTTGTGTCTTGCTTCGCTCTCCCAGGACTGGCTGAATGTGTTTGTTCAGATCATGGAAGCATTGCAGGGATGATGGTGGTTCAGTCTCCTCCACTTTGCTCCGATCATCAAACACTGAGTGCTTGTTTGTAATTATGTGGAAGTACAAGACGTTTTGGGAATTTGGGGATTTAGGGGCAGTGCCTGTGTTTGTATGTGGATGATTTAGGCTTTGATTCGCCCTCATCTGTGACGTCGCTCCAGAAGTCCTATGAATGTGGCTGTACAGTAGGAGGAACCTCAACAGGTCTGAACCAGAGCCACAGAAAACACTTTACTGTTGCCAAAGGAGGTTCGACCAGCTTTTAAACCCAAGTAGTTTCTTATTTTTTTTCCGTCTGCCATGTAAATATTCAAAGGGTGTGTTGTTTTTTGTGAGTTTTTAGTGTCAAGCACATTGTGTTTGTCTATACTTGTGTCTTGTCAGATTTTATGTAGTAATTCTGAAGGGTTCACATACTTTAAAGGGTAGGTGTATGTGGTGCAACGGGACAGTGATTTCACATTTCCATAAGAATACCAACAGACTGAAGAGTGAATGAAGAAAAGCAGCACATTTACCAAGAGGGGAAAGAAAGAGCAGGAGCAGTGGAGAGGAGGACAGATATCGTCAGGCTTAGTGTCACGAGGGAAAATTGAGCTCTTTGGTTAATGTCGGTAATCAGGGGACAAATCTTCCAGGCTGCCTTTCAAGAACAGTCCATCAGATGCCATTACCCTGAGCCTCTCTGTCTCTTTTTCCCTGTAGTTCAGCACCATTCGTCAGCCGCTGCAAGTTTTGGGGAAACTTACCGGAGGTGAAACAAACACAATCATATCTTTTAAAACGAATAATTCTCTCTTGAGCATCAATTACAGTGGTAATAAAGATAATGATGAGCTCAGATAAAGACGATATTGCACTGTTAATCAGTTCAAAATAAAAAATTAGAGGAGCATATTGTTCATTTTTGTAATTATGATTCTTTATTTTCATGCTGAGCCAAACATTTGATCTGTTTCCTATGTGACAACAAGTCAGTAGCCGGGTGTCCACTCAAATGTCACTAAATTTCAAAAGAGAAAATGTAAATCAACAAGCATTTCCATCCATTGATTAATATAAGAAGAAGGTTTATTGAAAGCAAAGCAGCAGTTTTCCACATCGATGCAGAAGAAGAAGGCAGGAGATGAGGAAGGTAAAAGTGTGAAAATCAAACTTCAACCAGTCAGAAACCACCGTCACTCCACACAAAGTCGTTTTTCTTTTTCCCTGTTTGTAGCTATTTTTCATCTCTTCAGTGGAGTAGAAGCTTCTTTGCCTCACATACACATACGTGATTTATTCACCAAGCCTGTTTCCATTGCACTGGGTCGTAATTTGGTTTCATCGATGCACCAACTTTTGTGCCTCAGTCAAGCACAGAAAACTTTTGAGGTTGTTATTTTTTTCACTCAGGCCTTTTTTTTTAAATATGCAAAACAAAATGATGCACTTTACTTTTTGTCTGAGTAAATAATTAAAGTTCTTGCATGGATGAAAAACCCTTACTAATAGACAATTATTACCACTGATGAGTTCACCAAAAATACATACGGAAATGTGCGATAATTCCCAAAAGGTAATTATGAATAGAAACATTTAGCTCATTCATGTGGTGTGGCTGCAGCAGATCGTGATGTGACACCTACCTGGTCTCTTGTACAGAACCAAACTGAGTTACTGCATTGGCTTAGGTGTTTTAAATAGATAACAATTGAAGGAACGGATGCGTCTGTTGTTCTTCATTCCAGTCTGTTGGAGTTCAGACTGACACACGGCCGTGCAGCTCAACGGCCTCAATTTCAGCCATTAATGACTCACTTTCCTCTGTAATTGTTTTCTAGTTGAGGTGATGAGTTGCGGCTGGTTTTTGTTTGCTTCCCTGTGTGTATCAGTTTATCAGTCTGTGTTTTCTGTGGAGTGCAGCCAAAAGCAGCGGAGAAGTTATGTTTTTTTTGAGGCTTCATTATTGTAAAGTGACTACACGCAGGCTTTTCTCGAGGGGAAATGTGATTTTTATGGCTGTTTTCTCGCTGTGGTTTTAGACAGTCGTGCCCGCTCTTGCTGTTTCTGTTTCACTTCCGTCCCCCCCCCACCATCCCCAATCCCCTCCTCTCCTCCTCTCCTACTACCTGATGATTAGAGGGGTAATTGCCCAGCTCAAACGAATCTCCAAGCTCGGGCTAATTACATTCTTCTCAACCGATCTCAACCCCCCTCCGACTCCTCTTTCTCCACTCTCCCTCCACATCAGGTGGGTTATAGGCTTCTTTTCTTTTCCTGCAGGTAGCCGCCTCAGTTAGCGTGATTCACACACCGTGCTGCAGTCTTTTAAAACCGTGCAGGTGCTGAGGGACACGTTTCACTTTGTGCATCAGTACACGCACACACAAAGTAAAAAAAACACACTCTCAGATGTACACCACCATGCAACAACAACAACATGCATGTGCTGTATAGACAAACATCTTGCTTTAGATTGATTTTTCCATTCAGGCCAAACAGTGGCTGCACACAATGAGGCAAATCACTTTGAAATTGATTTTTTTTTTTTTCTTTCTTGGCTGATCGTAAAAAGTGACATCAGAGGAGGGTTACTGTATGCACGAGTATTCATTCTTCAGCAAAAGGCTTCTACGCTGATTATTTTTCTCCCTCTTTGCCCACCTCCATTATAGAGCTAAGTGTATTGCTCATCTGAAGATTGATTACAAAGCCTAAATGATAGGCTTTTATACTAAGTTGAGGCTACGGCAGAGATGAGAGCATAAACGTCACAGGTCTGCCTTGATGCCAGCGCAGCGCAGCTCGTGAGGCTTCCCCCCCCTCTTCCTGCTGCCTACTACAGCCCATAATATTCCAGATTTATGGACCAGATTGTCTCCTTAATCTGGTTGTTTATATCCAGCCTGCCTCCCAACCCCACCCTCATTCGCCCCGCTCCATCCCACCTCCGCCGGCTCCCAGGTGGATGTCTTCATCTCATCAGAGCAGGAATGTGTAACTATTTGTGCTTTTCACATTTGGCCCCGGTGTGTGTTCGCTTCTCCTTTGAGTGTTTTGTATGCTGGGTGAGTGCTCATGTGTGATGCCCTGCAGCCATCTGTGTGTGTGTGTGTGTGTATGTATATGTGTGTATGTTTTTTTTTCTTTCTCTTCAGCTATCTATCACCTCACCTCATTCGTCTCTAGCTAACCCAGTCATTTCAGCTCTACCGGGAGCCGCAGACTTCACATACAGAGTATTCACATAGTTCCTGTGGCCCACAGCCTCTGTCATCACCAATGTGAAAGACCATGTCTCGAAAAATGGGATTTTGCCCCTGAAGAAGTAGATGGATAAAGGCAGGAAAAGTACACCAGATTCATGCAGGAAACAGCTTTATATGCGCTGAGCTTTCCAGTGCTGTGGAAGTATTGGCTGCAGCTGTGACTGACCTTGCATAACCACGACATGGAAAAAGTTAGATAAAACTCTGGGGCAGAGCTTCCTCATCCAAACATTATATATATATATATAAAAAAAAGTGTTAGGGGGTTAAAAACATAACTGAATTTTCAGTTTCTCAAACAGACACATCCTGATGCAATATATCGCAGCCAGGACGGGATGAGAAGTCTCACTTTGATATGAATCACAGACTGGAATCATTATGGGGAAATATTTGTTCTGGTGGCTAGCAGGCACAAAAATCCATCCAGCCCTGTATTGCCAGATGAACCTAATACTTTGCCCTCCGACTGCTCGGGGACAGGAAGTGTGGGGAGCGCTGTAATAAAACTGAATCAACAAAAGTATTATTTGCCGTAGGGTTAATATATTGGTTTGCTTCATTTTCCACATTATATCGATGCTTTTATCGTTAGTTGTTGCTTCTCTGCTGTTTTATTCACTGGCGTATTCCTGCACATAAATCACATCAGTAAATTAAAACTGAACTTTTTTTTTTTTTTTTTTAAAGCTTTCAGCCTTTATTGGATGGTAGCCAAGTAGATAATGGCTTGATTAGTGATGTGGTGCTTTGCTGCTTGCTGTTATGTAAACAGTGGACAGTGAAGGATTTGGCTGTTTAAAGCGAAACATGTTGTTGTTTGTCACTTGGTAGAAAGCTCCTTTGTCAAATATGGAAAGATTAATACATACTTTAGCTGTGTGGCTCTGTTTGTGTGTGTGTTTGAAAGTGTTCATCATAACTACCGTACTTTTGTTTGGTGTGTGTATGAGTGTGGATGTGTGATAATGCATGAATTGTGTGAGCATGTGAATAAACCTGCCAGTGTTTGCTTTGATGTTAATCTAAGAGGAATGCTGGGAGTCACAGCGGTGACGCAGTTGGGTCTCTGTTTTCTGTCACCAGGTTTTTAACGCTCTTTTGGACACGTTGGGACTAAACATCCTCCCCAGATAATAAACTGTCAGCGCAGCGGTTCGCTGTTTCTGACACATGTGGACTGCATGGTTTGTGTTAGTAATTATATCAGTCATTCATAGTCTGCACTTCCTCAGTGACATTTCATTTAAGTCCTGGTGCATGAGCTACTGTGGTAACTCAAGTTAACGCAGCAGGTTTTAGTTTTCTGTCAGTTCAGTTCATCTTCATTTATAGAAGAAAGAAAGCAGATGCATTGTGAGGTGATGCTGATTTGAGGTTGGAAGTAATGGAAGTAATAAAATACAATTTGCAAACTTTGCATTATACTATTAATAAAGAGACCAACCTAGCTACAGTCTCTGCTTCAGCACAACGATTTAACTGTCAATTACTACTAAAACTCTTAATTTTAACCCCCACTATTTGCATGTATAAACAGATAACACCTGTTCTGACCTTGGAAACAGTTATTTGACTAAAAAAAAAGAAAGAAAAGAAAAGATGCTGTTGTTCAGCAACATTGCATGGATGAAATTTGTTGACATACAAAAGTCACCAGTTGTGGGGGAAGTGGAAAAGATCCTGTTACTGATACAAATGACAAATACAATATCCCTACATTACAGTGTGTTATTCACTAGAGGGCTGTCACAAAGTTACATTTTCATGAAAAGCTAAAAGAGTCCAGATAAGAACATTATAGTGATATCTTCAATATTGTGTTTTTTGTTCGAGGAGTTGGTCTCAGTAGAAGTGTAGTGAGAAGCAGAGAAAATATATGACTTTACAGAAGTGTGCAAATAGAACATGTAATGGGAAGTTAAAAGGCAGCCAGATGAAATGTAGTAACACTGCATCAATATTTCATTTTTTAGATATTATGGTTATTATCGTTATCGCACAAACAGGTGGGTTATATTGCAACACTCCTATTGTAAACAATTACTCCCTGTTTGTTTATTATTATAGTGCTTTTAAATGCGAAATAGATACATAATAGATAAAACAAATGTGTAACCTTTAAAGAAGTAGTCAGATAATATTGCTATACACACACATACACACACACTGTGGGGCCAATATAATCCACACTTATTACTTTATGTTGTACATGTGTAACCCCCTCTGCAACTCCACAGATACTGAAACATGCAGAGTAAGTGGGAATAGCTGGTAGGGGGGGTTACACAATACCATGTTGAATTAATTGAGAGGCCTAAAGAAAAATGTTTTAAATCATTTAATGTGAGATCTTTATCTTCCACATGAGTGATGTACATAGACGGAACAAAAAAAGCAAAAAAACAAGAAAAACAAGGCGGTTGTGTCTAACTGAGACCTCCTCCCCCAGTCCAACAGTCTGAAGTAAACAAGTGGCCTTCAGGGTAGCATCAAAGACATGAAGATGGAGAGCAGTCTGACTAATCCTCTCATCTCCACACGACTGTTTGTTCCTGCTGAACGTAATGAAGCATAAATGGAAATGCTGCTTTTGGTAACCCTGGTGTTTGATGGAGACAGTTGGCGTTTCATCAAGATGGCCTGAGGGGAGGTTTCCTTTTTTTGTTTTTTTTTTAGTTTAATGACTATTTTCTTTTCTTCTCCACTGTTGTTCTTCAGAGAAATGAAAACATTTTGAAAAGGAACACGACAGCATGAGCCCATAGCCTACACCAGCTTTATGATCCTACGCCAGGATACCAGCACACACTCCCTACAAACTTCTGGTGTAAAACGCTGTTTACATTTACTTAAAAATACCACTAATCAAACACCACTGAAGGATCACCACACTTGTGTAATCTTATATCTTATTTCATCAATTCACAACGCACACCTTTGCAGGTTGTATGATTTTTAATCTGGACTGAACTCCTCAAGTAACCAAAGAGCCTCTATTGGTTCTTGTTGTTTTAATTTTTGACACCATTTGTCTCCTATACATCTCGAAAATCATTCAATAACAGTGCAAACCAGAGTGTTGTCATATACAGACGCACCTGAAGGAACCACAGAGGTTTGTTGGCAATTGAGCCGTTCAGTATTTTGGGTCAAATCAACATGGAAAAGACAAATCAATGTCATCAACATAAACAAGTATTTTCCAGAGACTCCTCTCCTGTGAGTAAGTGAGCCCATACACCTACCATCATGCCTTTTGAAAAGAATATTAGCTAAGAAGCTAGGACTACTGAGAATTTATTCCACTCCAAACAACAAGTTAATTATCTTGTAACTTAAGTATAGGAGCAGCAAAGTTTAGCTATAAACTAAGTAGGGCTGGGACGATATGCTTTTCTCCCGATTCGATTCTTCTGCGATTTTTTGGATGGCGATTCGATTTAAATTGCGATTCTACGATATTGCCGATTCTCTCGATTTTTAGTCTGCATTTTTAACATTTATCTGCACAGTGCACACAAATACTGTAGGAGCCTATAAATTAACATACTCCATTATAAAGTGAACTTAAACCATTTTCAAAGCCTGTACTCTCTGTATGTAAAAGAGGCTAACAAATACACATTGCACAATATTTAAAAAAAATTCAAAAAAAGAAAAAAAAAAAAATTTAAAAATCGATTTTTGAAAAAAAAATCGATTTAAAAATCATCAAAAAAGATATTGCGATATCTATGTGAATCGATTTTTTCTCCCACCCCTAAAACTAAGCCAAGGTTTGCTATCACTCACTGTTGCCTCCCAGTAACAACGTCTTATCTGTTTACTACCTCTAAGCTGCATGAATACATGCATTAATGCAACAATAGGCTTCAGAGTTTGCATTATATGAACCATTGTTACATGTCTTCAGTGAAGCCAGGAAGCTACAGTGACTCGGTATCGGAAAGTGATGCGACAGTAGCTAGTTAGCATGCTAACTTCAGCATGAGGAAATAAATAAGAAATAGACTAAAGTAGTAGAAAAAACAACGAGGTTTCTTTCCGCTTCCGCAGACAACTCTTGGAAAGTACTGTAGGACTTTGATGCTGAACTAAAAATGTATCTTCTCGACTGTTAATGCTAATGTTGACTACTGTAGGTCGTCTGTGCTGCAGCTTATTATGGTCCATAGTTACATTTCCTCGTTAGGCCACATCTAACGGTCAAAGTATTCATGACAAGAGCAGAGGGAGAAGTGCAATGGTTCAGTATGAAGAGCAACAAAGTCCACATTAGGAGCAGGTTGGGGTACATAAATCAGTTGTCTCTAATAGCACTGTGGTCAGTTTTTGTCAGGAATGGTTTTCGTGTGGTGCTCATTTTGTGCAGCTGCTGCTGTTACTGTTGTTTATTCGCCTCAGTTAAAGGTTTTCTTTCCATCACCCAAACAAAGTGAGTGGAGAGAGACTACCTCTAAAGAACAGGCCTGACTTCGCAGCACAATTTACCCACAGCTGCACAAGAGCACGACTTTTTCAAAGCTGTAGCCAAAGTACTTCAGTCAAAGTGCAGCACCCGTTTAGCTGTGGATGTCTCCCAGTGTGATGGTTCGCTGATGGAGGACTCTACAGGGAATATACAGCGCACACTCTGATGCACATGTGATTGATAGCTGTGTATGAGAAACGAAATCATCTGAAAAGAAAGTAGTCTCACTCCCACTCCGTGTCCACGCTGATGAGTTTATTTAAAGACGTGGCGCCTTTTTCAGTCAAAGAGATACAAGTTGCATCGTCAGGCCGTGATTTAGTGGGTGAAGCGGTTTCAGCAGAGCTCAGGGAACAGAAACAGAGGAAAACTGAGGCCGCAACAGCGTCTGTGTGAGAATGTTACAGTGCTAAGCAGACTCCTGAAAGCACATAAGCTATCAGTGCTTAGACAGTGTCTCATTAAGAGAGGAGAAATCTGTTATTTTAGCGAGAATGAGGAATAGAGGACTCATTTAGGGCGTGCTTCAATTGAGAAAATAGAAAAAAGTGGAGGGTTGAAAAATAAAAAGCAGCAAAATGATAAATGGGAGGAGAAAAATGAATCAATGTTTAATTTTTTTTTTTTTTTTTACAATCCATCTAAATTATTTAACTACTCTATTAATTATTTACGTATTAATTTGTACTCTCCTTCCACATTACAAGCTTGGGCGAGAAGATTGAAAACTTATCGTCAATAAGTGAGCGTACTCAGGGTTTACAGTCATTTTATAGCCTCTCTTGGCTGTTGGTTACAGACATATACGCTGGTATAAAGTATGACTAACAAATCCTTAACTCTGTGAACTCTGTAGGAAGACTCAGGATGCTCACATACATTTGTTATGATTTACCAGGGACAGTGTAATGGGTGCTGAAACACTGAAATATGAGAGGCTCGTAAAAATGGACTGAATAATGGTTCTTTGGGAATAAAGGCTGCGGTTGCAAGGTCTTTTCTCTATGTGTGTGTGTGTGTGTGTGTGTGCCATGCTTGTGTGAAGTGGCCCATTGCCAAATAAAGTGCACTCTGACGTCCTTGTTTGTCCAGGGGTTGAAGGACAGACCAGTGATGACCTCACTCACCACAGTGCACCACTTTTCAGCCTTTATTGATCTATCTGTGTGTTTGTGTGTGTGTGTTTGTGTGTGTGTGAGAGACAAGGACAAGGACAGAGACAACTCACACACACAAACACACCTTCCTCTTTGTATTTCAGAATGAACTTGAATCATCTCCCCGTGTGTGTGTGTGAGTCTGTTTTTTAATAACAACATCGTGAGGTTAAGAGGATAGGACATTGTTTTGGGATACACCTTTTGTTTCTGTGTTGTTACACCTGCTCCCATTGTCATAGTAACACTGCGGCAGCCATAGTTGGCTATCACTATGTCTGGATTACTGCTGTAATAATCTCTGATAGATTTCCAGGGCATTATGCACTATCTGTTATTGTGTTCTGGCTCAGAGTCAAATGCGTAATCTAATTGAAAGCGCTATTTTCTCTACTATCTCATTGAGTTAGCGCTCTGGCCTCTGTGTGTGTGTGTGTGTGTGTGTGTGTGTGTGTGTCACCTTGGTCTTTGTTTTTGCTTCAGGGATGTGTCTACCTTTACAGTAAGTACAGTATAAGGTTATGTCGGCCCAGCCCCCGCTTCATCTCTCAGTGACCTTCACATCTGCACTTCTCAGGGCTTCTGGGTTTCCAACATCAGATATCACACGTACAGAAGCCGTCCATGAAAGGACAGTCCTAATCAATTGTGACGCTCCTTTATGGGAAACTTTCCCAGGTTCCCTTGCTGGACCCTCCCTTGACTCCCACCAAAACACTGCACAGTCTAGTATTCGCTGATATTTTGTGTCTATTATATGCGTTTTATGAAAGCTGGAATACACACACCGTGTACATTTCCAACCAAGCATGCTCAAATAAAGGTTTGCTTTATAATAATCATACACTAATTATAATTATACTAATTATACAACCGTTTCAGATCAGCCTATTTCAGGATGTTTGACTGCAGCATGGGAATTAGTGTTTTCAACCCTGTGCTTATAGACTCACTTTAGGTTGCTGGCATAGAAAGGTTATTTATACATTTCTTGCTGATAATCAATCAATCAATCAAGTTTCACAGCAGATAATCAAACGGCGATGAAGTTAGAACACGCTGGCATTTACATCCAGACAGGTTTGTCACACCAGTCGTGACAAACAGTCTGTTCAGTCTGTGTATTGATCTGCATCATATAGTTTAGTTAATCATTATAGGTCATTAAAGGTATGTTTTCTTCCAACGTGGAGCTACTCTGACCCTGATTTGGACGTAGATCAAGACCCAAAAAGCAGATTGCAGTCCGATTTGTGTCGCACTTTTAAGCATTGAGATCAACATTTATCTTATATAATTTTAGGAGGAAGGAAGAAGGAAGAAGTAATGATGTAAAACCAGTAAAGATGACGAAGGTGAGTGAGACGGGAAGTCAAGGCTGAACACAGTGCAGAATGAAAGATGAGGGAAAAAGGAGAAAATGGCGAGAAATACTGAACCATATACATCTTCTTTTATTACAGTAATTCTCGACAGAAAAAGAAAGGCACAGATCATTTATTATGGACAGTAGACACCAAAAAGGGGATTTTTTTTTTTACTGTCAGTGAAAATGAGTCACAAAGAGTCGACTTATCAGCCCTGAGGCTGTGGAGACGTCTGCCAAACCAAGTACTCCGTCCTCCAGCACTGACAAGTGCTTTCCAGACACAAAGAGGCCCTGATCACACAAAAATGAGGCCTTCCTCCAAAAACACTGAGACCTTGGACAATAATGCCCTCCGCATAAGGCTGGCCCTCTGACTCGAGAACAAGCTCTGACAGCCAAGGCTTGGAGAAAACAACCTGGAGAAAACTGACCTTTACGATGAAATCAAATAAAGAGAAGCACCCCGACCCCCCCGCGACCCGTCCACAGGAAACATGCTGTACGGATGACATTCTTGGCTATAGATGATAGCAGAAAAGTTTGAACCTTGAACCTTGGCATCAGCGAAGTCTTGTAGGAAAAGAAAATCGCCATCACCCAAGAATTCTGCATTAAACTGAAAGCCCGAAAGCCTGTTCCTGGTCATAGACAACTTTGACAAGATGGTTTCTTGAATTCTCTCAGCTTCTTGGGAGGTGAAGGAGAAAGACAACCAGCATGAGGACAAACAAGAGACTCAGTTAAAAGATTTATATGATCAGCAAGAATGACTCACACAGGGACCTGATGTCTTGAATGAAGAGTATGTCAGACCCCCAGACATCATGGAAGTGAAAATACTTGGAGGCTTTGACAAGGCTTTGTTTAAAGGGGAACGATATCAGCAACGTCCCATTTTCTAAAATAAAGGATTGTGAAAAGTCATGTAGCACAGTGGGGTCACAGAGTTATGGAGCCACATATCCAAACAATATAATAATAATAATGGAAAAAAGAAAATCTGAGATTATGGAGAAACTCTGACAAGAGCTGGTGGGAGTCAAAATGCCCGAAGGCTTTGACGAGCTGCTTGACGAGGAGTTCAGTCGTGAGAATGAAATGCAATGTCAACAATGTCCTCTATGCAAAAAAGCAGGGACTTCAAAGAGTAGTGCAGCGACGAGTTGTTTAGATGGTGGAGGTGTGTTTCTCCGCTGCCTGCCACTGAAACAGCTCTTTTTTCTCTCTCTGTGCAATCTGATTAATTAATTCACGTCTCTGATTAACAGAGGAAATGACTTCACATCTGCACAAATGCATGCTGTATCAGCGAATGTCCTCTCAGTCCTGTTATGTGACACCGCCGTGACTCACCCTCCTCCATTTGCCTGTATAATGGCTTTGTTCAAATTGTTCATTGTGATACTTCATCTTGTTTACTCCCAAGTCTTTAAGGGTGTATTTCACACCAAGAAAGTCCGATAGTTCACTTGGTTTTGTGCGGACCAGATTTTTTTCATCATATTCACATTGCATTTTTTTTTACAAGCGGACCAACTTTGTAAACGAAAGCGCGTGTGTCCCATAGACGTTCATTCATTGGATATTTAATATTGCATAAAAAGTACACAATGGAGGTCATGCATGCGTTTCTCGCTCGCTGCCTTTTTACTTTGGTGCAAAACGGCTACGAAGGGGAGCCTTCATCAATATATCAATGCCTACAATACGATTACATCAGCAGAGAATGGACAGAGACGGACTATGTGATGAATACTGTACTCTGTCACTGTCTAGCCGGTCATATATAACCACCCAGTCCATGTGTTATGGCCTCTAAGCAAGACTGCGTTGCTCCATGTTGATCCATGGCTCATTTTGGCTGGCATGTTGCTAACAAATGTTGCTAATGAGCGTTTCTGTTGAATTCAAAAGAGGATTTTGACACCACAAACAAATTGTTCTGGTGCGGACCAAACAAGTGAACCGAGTTCCAGCTGCAGAGGTGGCCCCGGTTCACTTGTTTGGTCCGCACCAGAGTATGCTGATTTGTATTATTCACACCTATCCAAAAGGTCCGCACCAGAGAAAAAGTCTGTGAAATAAACAAGCCTGATGTGAATACGCCCTAACTTTAAATGTGCTTTTGAATCACTCTCCGGGGTGTCTCACTGTCTCTAGCATTAGAAAGCCTTTCCTCAGTTTGTCCTAGCATTGGATGTTATTGTTCAGAGGTTTGAGCTTCCTGTGCTCACATGAGCCTGTCGGAGTTGGAGGGGGGAAAAAAAATAATTGTTTAAATCATTAGCCTAGCGATAGCATTTGACAATGACAACACCTGCTGCTGGCATCCTGCACGGTGGCTAATCAGTCCTAAGAATAACATCTGATTGTGAAAGCAGAGTGTTTCTGGGTTAATCGCTATTCTTAGGTCATTAGGAAGTTTCAAGTGTTACATAGCAATTAGACCTAATTGTAGAATGGGAGTATCTTGTATCTGTGACTGGAGAGATGTTTTTTAACCCTTCATTAGTTCTGGGGCTGTTACCAAGGTTATTGAGTTTTCAGCAACACATTTCTGATATTTCAGCAGTTTTTTTTGTTGTTTTTTTTACCCCTTTATTCTGGTGGCCTCTGAGCAGCATTAATGAAGCAGCATGGGGTTAAGTGGTTTGCTCAAGGGCATCTGGCAGCAGTGTGGCTGTCGGGGGGTCGGGGATATGGAGCCCCTTTTCCACACTGTGAATCCTAAAGCCAACTGCAGAGACTTGAGGCAGTCAAACGTATGCTTTTAAAATTGCTTTTTGCAAACTCTGCCACAGCCTGCAGCCTCGCAACTTTATATGAATGTATGTGTGTAACTCACAGTGTGTGTCTGACAGAGACGGACATGAATGTCTACCCTGCATGACTCATCTGTCATGGGAATTCAACGACCTTGGAAAATCTGGTCTTATCTTATTAGGTTTTCATAAGTGAATTACTGGCCTTCAATGGCCCTGCAATGAGCTGGAAACATGGTGGACAACACAGAATCAACAGACAAAACATGAGCAAACACAGTGGACCGTGGACACATGAAGCACATGCACATAGGAGACGATGCCAGTGACAGGCGAGCAAATGAACTGGACCATTACCATGAGTAAAATCAGAAGTTCATCCAGGTTTACAGACAGCTAGAAATAAAATGATGATGATGATAATAATAATAGTATATCATATTTCATTGCATGAGTGTCCATAGTTAAAGCAGAAGTAAGCGGAATATTTGTGTTAAAGTGAAATTCCGGCGTAAGTGTAAACCATGGTCAAACACACCATAACACCGAGTTAGACCCCCCCTTGAGAGATCAATTTGCCCGACCGCTACATTCACGAGATCCACCAACTTCAGCAAATACCGCATTATCGCCACACACGGCGCTGTCCGGATCCACTGTCTGACCGCAACCAAAACGCCACCATTTGCCCAAAATAATGCTCAGAACTGCACCAAATGTCATCAATAGTACACACAGGGTCCCAGCACGTAGTACGAGTTGTCAAACATCTGCTAGCTTTGCCTGTTTTCTTTAGCAAGGAGATGCAACTCAACTCACCTACTTCTCCTCCGGGAGCCGCTCATTGGTGAGGAAGCCCTGACGAGTCGATCACCGAGTGCACCGGAGTTCCGCAGCTCAATCAACAATTACCTCATGGAAATACAATCAGAGTTTTTTTTTTTTTTATCTTGCATATCACTTTATAACTATTATTATCGAGTGCTGGCCACGATATAGGCGCAAATGAGCATTTTTAAGAGCTGCGGAACTCCGGTGCACTCGGTGATCGACTCGTCAGGGCTTCCTCACCAACGAGCGGCTCCAGGAGGAGAAGTAGGTGAGTTGAGTTGCATCTCCTTGCTAAAGAAAACAGGCAAAGCTAGCAGATGTTTGACAACTCGTACGACGTGCTGGGACCCTGTGTGTACTATTGATGACATTTGGTGCAGTTCTGAGCATTATTTTGGGCAAATGGTGGCGTTTTGGTTGCGGTCAGACAGTGGATCCGGACAGCGCCGTGTGTGGCGATAATGCGGTATTTGCTGAAGTTGGTGGATCTCGTGAATGTAGCGGTCGGGCAAATTGATCTCTCGAGGGGGGGTCTAACTCGGTGTTACGGTGTGTTTGACCATGGTTTACACTTACGCCGGAATTTCACTTTAATATAAGTCTTAAATAGTTATATCTTCCGACAGCAATCACTTACATAGAGTGTTTGGTCTGAAACACGGGTCTGTCAGTCACTCTGCTCTGCTGTAAGCCGAGGAGAAAACTTTCCTTGTATCCTACAACCTTTATCCAATGAGGAGAGAGAACGGCATAAAGGGGCAGTCCTCTCTGTGTGTGCAGCCAAGGGATGCGCGTGAATGTGGTGACGTAGGGACGAGGGCGGGGACTGCTAACTCCATCGGCTGACAGGAAGTTAGCCAAACGACCGCATCGCTTACTTCTGCTTTAATTGCGATTAATCACAAATTAATTGCACATTTTTTATTTCTTGAAAATATTGGTTTTGTGGACAGACTCATCAGGATTTATTAGTTTGCCATTCAGAAGATCTTTTGTCATCTATTGCTGTGAGCAGAGATGTTTTAGTTTGCAACTGTGAGCGGATTCATTTCCAGTAAGTGATTCAAAGATTGTGGAAGAGATCTTTCTCCGGAGCATTGCTTTACATTGCTTGAAATCCTCTTCACACCCCGATTGCAACCAATTAATTAAATGCTTTTTCACAAAAGTCAGTCACCTGTGGAACAGGCAATCCTGTAACGACACCATCCAATCATTTTGAACGCACGAACAGATTCATTGGTTCATGATGCGTAAATCAAACTCTGCCCCTCCCTCCCTCACCTGCAACTCTTTGTGCACCGATCGTGCTCAATCTTGAATCTTCAACGATCTACGATAGGGAAAAGGCAAACGCCAGAACCAGAGCTTACAAGACAGTTGCAGCAACGTTATGGCAGAAAAAACAAGTGTTTTGTGAGAAGTCTGCAGTAAGGGGCTTGGACTTTTGAATTGTGTATTTTCAAAATGTGGCCAGCTCAAACTGTTTTTCCAGGATCTCCTACTCTACCTTTAAACTTTGGGTCAGGTCAGAGGCCAAATATAACAGAACGTGCATTGAATAATAACAAGTCAAAATATGATGGTGCTTTAATGGCGTTAACTTTGACCTCCCTGGTAAGAGCACAGTTCAACAAAAATGTTTGTAACGTCTGCTGAATTTTATTGATTTTTACAACTGAAATGTCGGTAGGTTAAACATCATTATTTGAAGAAAAAGAAATGTTTACTTGGAGATCTTACTATACATTTTCAGAATGGGTTGATTTAATGTGTCAAACACAATATTACTCATGTCATTACTCAGTGTCATTCAAAGGCAGCAGATGTCTGCTCTGACAGCAAAGTTTACATGCTGACACTCATACAATGTCTCTCTGCTCTGTCGCATATAGATCTGTGCTGCCAATAGAAAGCATACTGTAATCTCTCAGATTATGTAACTCACGCACACGTTGGGGATTATTTAGCAGACACATGTAATAGGAGAGTGCGTGTTTGACAGGGCAGTTAGAAACAAAGGTATAGTCACTGGAGAGAAGTCAAGGAGAGTTTGTATCTGAGATCAAGGACGTGGAGATATGTTATTTTTATTTGATGGTGTTTTTATACCCATCATAGTCACTGAAGGAATCAGGAATTTGTTTTAGTAGCCTTGATGTAAAGACATAATGTCAGTTCATCCAGAGTGCATCCTGTACTGATACATATGGTGCAAGGACAAGAAGGCGTCACACTGTAGATGCAGTGAAGATAAACTAAAGGGAGAGGGATATAAACATCCCATAACTGTGTATGTTTACTGTTCTCTCCTGTGGATTGTCAGGAGTGGCAGGAGCTGTTCAGATCCTCAGCGAGGTAAATTAGTGCACTTGGGTTGTTTCGTGTCAGGCCATTGAACTTTGATTACACATGAAGGTTTCTGCAATTTCAGATATCAAACTGCATTTTGCATTCAAAGAGACAGGAGTTGCTGTGCGGTAGCGTGTTGTTGAATGTTTGATAGATCTGTTTCACTCGGCTGGCTTTGCTAATCAGGTATAACAAAGAATATTACAGACCTATTATCTGGGTGCTTGGGTCGCATTTCCAGCTACTAATGGAAAAATGAGAAACATGTGGCTTTGCTGTGGTGATTTTAGTAAATGTTCTCCTTAGCTAGATAAAAAATAAAAGATACAGATAGTAAACAAACTAATGTTAGCATTTATAGCTTTTTATTTACCAGTCAAGGAGAAATGTTCAACATCAAACTTAACTTTACTCCCCAAAGGATGTCTCCAGTGGTGGACAGATGTGTCAATGTGAATTCTTGTTTTGCTTCTATCACTTTGTATTCTTTTCCCATACAAAAGTGAGAAATGCTAGCCAGCTAAGCTAACGACCATCCCTTTCCGATACCGAGTCACTTTAGTCCACTCTGACAGAATGGATGTATTAAAACCTCTTTACCACAACTTCTACTTACTGCTGACTAATTTTAAAATATAATTGTTTCAAGTTTTTAGGTGACTTCCAATCACAGGTTTATAGACCTGAAATTTAATTGAAATACATTATTCATACAATAATTAGCATAATAAGTATGTTTATGTTTATGCTAACGCTATCATTGCATACTGACTCAGTTGCAGGCTGTTGTTGGTTTCCTTGAATTTTCACTGCTGACCACAGACTTTAAGGTTTGACTCTCCAACAACAAACATTGGGAATAAGCAGCTTTTGGCAGCAGACTCTAAACATTTCAGATGCCAAAAGGCTTCACCATGTAGCGCTAGCTTTGAATAGGTCATGGCAGATACGTATTGAGTGCTGATTTCCATCATTTGAACTAATTAACGGATGTTGAATAGTCCCCAAAAGTATTTCATAATGAATTCACAGGTTCATGTGGGTCCAGAGGCTCTGCGGCAGTAATTAGATGAGATTTCTATCATGAACCCGCATTATTGTGAGTTTGAATGCTGCTAGATGATCCCTACTGCACCTTTGTATTGAATAAAAGGCCAAGCCCCTGAAATGCACTGTATCTGAAAGCATGTCAAACATTCACGTCTCTCTGCCAGAACCAGGACCTTTGTGGCTGGTTCCCGCTATGCAATATAATAGACTTGTTATCGTAGGTTTCAAAAACACTCCTTTTCCTATTCCATAGTGTGTTACTCAAACCATTCTCCGTGCTGTCGTTTGAAGCCTAAAATGAAAGGCGGACAATAGCCCAGTCATTAACGAGTCCATTAAATCCTTAATTATGCTATACTCCAGTGTTTTCTATGTTCCAGTAGCCTTGCATTTTCACCACAAGATTGTTTGCTGCAATTTGACCTCCTGTCCCTCGCTACCCATTTTTTGCTCTGCTAATTAATGGCGTGAGTCATGGAAAGATTATATTAATTGGCCGTGTCTGCTTTTTTCGTATATCACGCATGTTTAGTGACTCGTGTTACTCTCAGTGTTTAGATTCCTGCAGATTTCACCTCGAGAAAAAGATGAGGAGCACGTCCTACTTTGTAAAGGGCAATAACAATGAGATGTGATGTTAAAACAGACACTTTATTTTGACAGTCTTGTACAGCCAGGTTATTATTCAAATGAATTATTATCCAAATGTCACTTTAAAGCCTTCTAGAAATGACAATGGTCCCTGTAATGCCACTGGATTTTGTTTTTTTGTTTTTGTTTTTTTTAATTAATGTAATGGTGAAACTTTTAATGAATGTACATCTTCCAAGTTGCACATGCTTTATTTGTTCTCCTCTTAGGAAATCCAATATCCCCTTGTAGTGACTGAAGCGTGATTATTGTTTTTCATGGTTGTGTCTTGGCACTCAAGGCCCTTGGTTAGGATTAACAAAAGTTGATGATCTGCATTTGAAGCCACAGCTTCCACAATCCACCACTCTCATGCACAAATGTATTACTAATGCATTAGACCACGTCAGTCCCCCCCCCGTCCTGAAGCAGGTGTAAGGTTTTCCTTCAGTTGTGCCAGCAGAGTGTTACTCTATATGATTAGTCAGCTCTCAGTTTCCCTCAGGCTGCTCTGAGGTCCTCCAGCGGGTTGTATCTTACTATAACTATGTAACACTGTCACATGAGGGCGAGCTCATGCTGTAAAAAAAACAAAAAACACTTAATGTATACACAACATAATCACACGGGTACACAGAGTCTGATATTTCTCTGACGCAGTGCTGACTGTTGTCGGGCTGTAATGCTGCCTGTGTGCAGACCGACTCTGTTCTGTTAAGCTGTTGGCTTTGTTTTATTTCCCTGCAGAACAAATGACTTCCCAGAACTCTCAAATTGCTTACTAGGATTAAAAGAAATGTAGTTTGGATTTAGAAAGGCTTTTGCTTCTTGTAAACAAAAACACTAATACATGCACGCTTGCTCATTAACACACACATTCATATCACATTTATTAGCGTCCATGAACAAAAACAAAGGTAGAGGCATCACACTCCCCAACTTTTCTGTCTGTCTAACATCTAGTGTAAAGAACGCTCTTTCAACAAATTGTTGGAGCGAGAAAAAGGAAGCGTTTCGTCTGTGCTCTCTCATGAGACTCTGGTGAAAATGGGATGTTTTCTGACCTGCCACCTCTACGGTTGAAGGTTCCAGTAAATGGCGTCATTACCTGCTTAATGTGATGTTTTAAGGGCCTGCATGATGAGATGGAGGAACATACATAGCACAGCGACAGATCTTAACTCTAAACCACTCAGATGGAACAGGTTAATAAGTGTTTGGACATTTATGAAAAACACAACACAAGTTACACAAGTGCACGCAGACATCAGCTAGAAGAATACCATTAGAAAAAAAGGAATCAATTTGAGCTGCAGTTTTTCTCATCCTCCCATCTGACAGTATAACGGCATTTCACTACCGACCAAAACCTTTGTTGGGTTGGATGTACTGTATGTCAGCAGCTCACCTTCCCTGTGGCACCTTCTCTACCTTTGAAATCAGTGTTTTTGAGCTCATCTCATCTGTAACAGACGTAATTGTCGGCACCTTTTCCACAGTAACGATGTCAGGAGATACTGAGAACTTGTTTTTGCTCATTTATTCATTCATTCATTCATTTATTTCCCCCATGGCAGCAGTTGAACTTTTAGACACTCCTCCATGGTGAATGAAACACTAACTAACCCACTCACTCAAACAGACACAAAACACGTTTAGCCTTGCTCCTATCCAACACTGTAAAGTACTGCAGTGCTCTCAGAAACATGTAATGGTTTCGTCTTTTTCCATTCATTTGGTTTAGGCCCTGTAGAAACACAAGAAGATGCCACTTCTTGATTAGATGGGAATGAATCTAGTCATTACCTTCCCTATGTGAAGCGACCACAACATACTGTCTGACGCGGCGCCTTCTTTGATCGTACCACCAGGGGGCATGAAGGATAACTCAGTCATAGTTGTTTATCTATACATATTTGTCGTAAAGGTTATACCAACACGTTGGTGTGTTCATGTCGGGTTTTGCTTCCATTTTAATTGGTTTAAATAATTTATAAAAACATGTATTGTCCCCATCACAGCCGTGTTCCTAGGTCTCAACAATGACATTAATCAGTAATTGTTCTGCGCTGTCCAAACTAAGAAAAACATAACATTACAAACATTAGGTGCAAATTAAAAGGGTAAAATTGAATTTTCTTGGACAAATATCCAGTGGTAAAGTGTTTTGGGTGTTCTTCTGATCATCCACTGTGAAACTGTGATGTCATTCATGGACACAGAAGAAACCTTCTTGTCCTGTCTCGTTGTTGCAACGTTATTCTTTTGCAATTTGGTAAAAAGCAATATTAGAATACTGACATATTGTGTGTGGAAAACAGAGACACTCACTGTGTGTTTTCCTGAACGCTGTGTTCATATACGTATAAGTACACAGCTCCATCTCATAAGCTCACGCCTCCGGATGCTCCCGCCTCATAAAGCCGCCTGTAGCCAACCTTTAACATTACGGGCTCCAAATGGCAGCAAAGCGTAAATGGTTGAAATGTGTTTGAGGTTCATAACCAGATATATTACAGTGTGATGTGAGCAAACTGCACACAGTCTGCTGCTGTTTACCAACCAGCCTGTGAATACAGTCAAAAGACTTATATTGCGTGATTAAACAAGACACCTGGGTTTTATTTGAGCAAAGACGGAGACTTTACAGCATCTGAGTTGGAGGTGGACCAACCTTCACATCCCACTTTAGATAAGAGAACCAGAGTTCAGTGCTGTGCAACTGCATCAAAGGCTGTAAAATAAAAACCTTTAATGCCTTATATGGAGCTGAGTGCTGAAGTTTGAAGTCAAGAGGTAGCTTGTGTAACCCTGGTATGCTACAGTATCTCTGCTTTATGCACATGTTATATAATTGGGTATTACAGCAATATCTCAGTATATCCAATACTGTATGTATATATTGAAAAACAGCATTAACACAAGACTGTGTGTGTCTTGTATAAACCACCTGAGATAATATGTTAATTTGACCCAGAGTTAGCATTGTTGTTTTATTTGACTTTAAGGTACATAACTGTTGCAGTCTACTCTAGCTCTTTTTAAACATCCATCACTGATTGTTAATGATATTTGTATTTGAAGTTTTTGATGTCATATGAACACTTTTTTATACAGCTAACAAAAAACAATACGTTTGTAACATTTTCAAGTAACACTTTGGTCATTTTAGTTGAAATAGTGCAACGTTTTCTGTTGTGCACGTGTTAGTGCTGCTAATTCTGTTCAGTAATAAATAATAAATAAATGAAATGGCGTCACCATGGTATCTCAACACGGCTCACAGGCGTCTGCTTGCTGGTGATCCTGAACAAAGACTGCACATTCAATATACTGTATCACAGGATCTGATCACTATAATTTCATTTTCCATCTGCTGTAATATTCAATTATATAATATAATATTCAATAATATACATTTTGTTGGCGACTTATTTTGCATGAATAGAAACACTCATTTCACCTTCCACAATAAGAGCAAAGCGTGTTGATCCCCTCTCTTACCTTCTATTAGTATTCTTTTTTATTATTACAGTGCTCAAAGTGTTATTAAAGACGTTTTTACTTCGTCTTGTGGATTTGATTGGCAGACTTTGACATGAGTGGGCTGCATTCAACCAACCACTGATCTTTTTTAAGGTTTCTTCTGTCCCCCGCCATTCTTGTCACATCTGTCACTTGCCACCTCCCACGGGAGAGCTTTGTTTAGACACATATGGGAACTTTTTGAAGGAGTTACCAGTGTTGTTGGGAGAGAGCGCTCGCTTGCACTGTAGCAGTGTTTGTAATTTTAATTAGAGCCATTAGCAGCAGCCTGAGCCTGCTGTGGCTGTTCCCACCCAAAACTGAATGGCCACCGACGCTGAGTGTGGGTGTCGCATTAACATTTGTATTTACATACAGTTTAAGCATTTAGCTCGCATTCCACAGCAGCACGGAGCAGGAGAGGAGGGAGGGAGGCTGTCGAGAGGTTTTAACAGGACACGGTGGCTTGTTCTGTCTGTAATGGAGATGTTTCTGAATCCTGCAGCATTATTTGGCAACGCACAACAATACATTTGATTTTCAGTAGTTTGTCACTGTCAAAGAAAACCCTCCGCTTTCAATATTTCAGATAAACGGACAGATCAATCGTCCCTTTATGGCTTGACAACACTCTCCTGCTCTCCTTTGTCTTATAAATTTCTCATGAAACGCCCAGACTGCTGATCTGTAAAGAAAATCACTTTCGGCTTGATGATGCTTTTTTATTTTTCAAAGAAATCAAATACTTTTTTTGTCATTTCACTGCTGAGAATTGGTTTTCATCATAAATAAAAAGTTCCACAAACTTGGAGGTTATTTGCTCAGTAATCAAAGTGAATATAACATGTTTTGTTCTGGTTGGTGTTAAGTTAATGTGGCTTGATATCTGCTGCTGAGCTATGGTGCATTCAGGTGTTTACAAAGGGGCTCTACAATTCAGAATCATATAAAACATTGACTATTTGTGTGAGATTTTGTCATAATTTCTGTGTGAATTCTTCATTAATGACTAAAAAGTGGTAACTGTGGCCTTGACCTTTGACCTTTGACCACCAAAATGTAATCATCATCCAATGTCCTTATAAATTTATGCAAAATTTGAAAGGTGTTCTGGACTTTGTGAGTTCACAAGGCCAGCGTCATGGATTAAATTGATGTGTTTTAAACTTTTTTAATAAATCACAATATGCAAAGTTGAGTTGGTGAACTCTGCAGTAATGCTGCTTTCAAAGGCAAACCATTTTCACATCAAGGGAATTTGTATGATGCAAAGAAAACCAATGAATTACATAAACAGTACAATTGAAAAACTGTCATGTTTGCCACAATCAATAGAAAACAGCTCCGAGCGAAACACTGAGCTTGTTGTTGTTGTTGTTGTTGGTGGTGTTGATGCTGACGATCAGAGGTCAACTGTGGATGAAACCGTTGCCTCACGCCTTCCTGCTTCAACCCACCTGTCTTGTCAAAATAACGGTGTCCCGGGACTCCAGAGTTCGTTTTTTTTTTATTGACAAATCTGCTGCAGTCACAAATCACGGTGGAGGCTGCAGAAAATGTGGCAGTGCAGTTTTACTGAGTCGTAATGTTTTTACAGGCCTTGTTCTGCTTATCAGCCCGAAACCTGTTTGTGTGTGTGACTGTGTGACTGTGTGTGTGTATCCCCTGAAAGCACGCTAATCTCCCCGGGTGATTACATTGACCCCAGGCCATTGATTACACACCGTCTAGGCTCAAATGTCTCTGGTACACACACTAGGCACTGGCCAGTTTATGCATCCAGGCATCCAGAGCTCTCACAGCCCCCGTTTATCCCCCTCCCTGCTTTCAAACAGACTGCGGTTTCTAAAAGCAGACCAGTTAGATCAGATACATTTCAATGGGATGCATTTCATTTTTTTTTATTTTTAATCATTTTTTTTGTCAGTTGAGCAACAAAGCCGTTGATACAGGTCAGGATGCAGAAAGCTGTTGCTACGTAACCTTTCTGCTGTTTTATTTCCCCCTTTTTTTTCTCCTTCTCTTCTGTTTTTTCCTTGTTCACTTCTGTCTGTCACAACAGCTGTCGAAAGGTTGAGCCCCACTTTACACTGCAGGGCAGCTCTAGTTTTGACACCAGATCATTTCAGGGCTTTCATCTCCCCTCCTCCCCCCTTCTCATTCCCCTCTCTCCGAGCAGGTCAGTCGAGGCCAAACAATTGGATGCAATAAGAATAGAGGAAGAGGGGAAATGCTCTCAACCTGAATTCCAACTCTAATCTCCTCCCTGTGCTCTCTGCTCACCCCTCTGAGGGAAAACAAATAAATCTTTCATCTTCAGATATAAAGCAGGCAGCTGGAGGCTCATGTCTTTGCCTCGCTCTGTCACTGGCCTGCTTAACCCCGCCACCGCTGGAATTTATCAGTGTAGTCAGGGGGGGAAAAAAATCATCCATGAGACAATATTAGGGATTTTATGCATTGACTTAGAGACTGGGTATGGGTTTGCTGCATGATGGTAGCTGCTGATTAACGTTTCCTGTTCTATATTAATGGAAAAAATAGTTGAAAATAGCCCAAACTTTGATATTTAACTTGGGGTAAAAAGCAAACAAAGCAACAAATTGCTCTTCCAGTCGTCAGCCATTATCTTTCCAGTCCTCATGCTTTTGTAAATGCACTGAAAAAGCCTTTGAGAGAGTTGTGCTAATCCACCTCTTCGACTCACAGCAAGACGATTCACACACAAAAAGCCCTGTACCTTTATTCCTCACATGATGACAGCTCAAGTACATGTCAGTTTGTTTTTTTTTCATGGGGTTCTACACCGTTCAACGCCGGCGTATTAAACCTTGCAGGGGTCAAGCTTTAACAGCTGACCCCAGCTGTTGGTGAAATATTGAGCTGTCAAACAGGAGACATCGCAGAGTGAGTCCAGGAAGCTGCACACGTGACGTCAAAGATCCTGAACCTCAGCAAAGGAGCCGGTTCAGGGCAGCGAGCCGGTTCTCTCTGCTGCGCCAATAAATTATCTGTCAAACTACACTTTGGCAGGTGACACCAAATTATTCAGACTAGAACAAGACAAATGATTGAGCTGCTTGTTTCCTGCTGCGGCCGAGGTAATTCAGATGTGTTTATACAACCTAAAATCATAGATTTATGTCAGAGGACCTCGCAGTCTTTGCAACAAATGAAACTCTTTAGCACTTTAGCAACAAGTCCTCCAACCTAAACAACTACAAACCAACCAGAGAGGTTGTTTTTGAGTATGACCCATATGAGTGTTTCCTGAAATATCACACCTACAGCTTTGTGCGTAAAGGAATGGTTGAGAAATAATAGTCCTGGTTCTGATTGATTCCTCCAACCACCTCAACCTCCTCCTGATGTAGACCTTTGCACTCTCCGTATACATCACCACCAACACATAAGTTCTCTTCTTTCTGCCCCCTTTCATTCAGGAGTTGCATTTTTTTTGTATTAAAATGTTTTTCTTTTCTTTTTTCAATAAATGAAACAAATAAATAAACTAAACTAAACTAAACATTTCTCCCTCTGCTCCTGTCATAATTAGTTCAGCCACTAGATGATGCCTTAAAAATAACGTAACTATTAGGGGTGGAAATCACCAGAGGCCCTGTGATACAATATTATTGTGATATTAAATATAATGTGATATGCTGTTATATATTGTGATTTATTAGCTTTTTACAACTGCAAACGATGTCTCCAAATGAAAACTTTGTTAACATATGTATTTCTAATAAGATAAAGTTATTAGTCTGTTAAAATCGATACTTGGCGTCCTTGTATCGATACAATATTGCCATACAAAATATCACAATACTATGCTGTATCAATTTTCCCCCCACCCCGAGTAACTAATAGGTCGTAATAAGCTGCTGAACAAATTTCAGACACTGAATTCAGATGAGGAAACATGAGATCCTGCTTAATCTTGAATTGGTGCTACAACCAAAATCCATCTATAATTTATAGGCTACTCGTCCAGGTACGTAGAGAACAGCATCTGGATCTGGATCTGGATCTGGACTGTGTACTTGACACATTTTATATCTATTCTTCTTCACCACTCTTGGAGTAGGAGTTGCTAGTTCCTGCACAAAGCAACTTCCTGTGTAGGATGGTGTTTTATAGAGAAGAGCTGATTTCTGATTACATTCTGTTTTATTTGTGTGTGAAACTAGAAAATGATGTGGTACCGGATGATAGGTGCAATATAAACTAGCAAACTCCCGATCCAGTATTTTAGACAGCATTAGAGGCATTTCTGTTTCTAGTATTTGAATGAGACCTACTCTACTTTGTAGTCGCATAAAGAGAGAGCTGCTGCTTTTGTATTTGAACAGTGACTGTGCTTGAGTGATGTTTTGAATCGATTGCAACAGTGGAGAAAAAAAAGTATATACCCCACTTTTATCCTCAGTGTGTTTCAAATAGTTTCTCTTTGGCAATATCGTGAGGCTTTTCTTGTCACAGTACTTGCACCGTGTGGCTGCTATTTACCCTACTAAGTCACATACAGCGCCAACTAAAGCCGATACTTTCACTATACTGTATTTATCACCACTGTCAGCTGTGCCTCATGTATATGTATTAGCAATATTCTCAGAGTGGCAGCTGAGCAGAATTTCTTTCATGGCAATACTTTCTATATGCACTTATGTTAATGTCTCCTGTTTTTGTTTTTTTATCCACTCACTGGTGTATTATAAGTATTTATACTTATATTTGTGTAGCCGCTATTTGTGCAACTTTACATCATCAGCGCTACATAGCTTTATCTCCTTCATGAGTACCAATAAGTTACGATTTACAGCATGCAGAGCCAAATACATTGTTGATTGATTCATTAGATAATTATTAGAAAGTTATTTGTCATGTCATGAAGCAAGAATGACAAAAAATCATCGTGAATTGAATTTTGACTTCTGACAGTTTTTGGGACAAAAATAACTTGAAGACAGCGTAACCATGGACATTTGTGATGATATTTTAGGCACTAAAAGAACAGTTATAAAAAATAATCAACAGATCTAAGTATTGAAAAGAATCATTAGTCAAAAGCGTCTCCTGGACTCTAAGCTTTTAATGTATTTTTGTATATAGTATTTTCTTATCCCAACCATCTGTATATCAAACATAATTCTCTGTAGTGTATACATTTACTCATCTGTCCTTTTTCTGCTCCTGATGTTTGGATTACAGCAGAGTCAAAGCAGAAAACCTTTACTTTGTACGGTGCATTTAAAGAACGTATTCTTAATGAGAGGTGGAATCGTGTGTGTCCTGTATCCAGAGCGGGAAGTTGATAGTGAAGCCAAGTGAGAAAATCACTTCACTGCCTCGGCACCAAGTGTTCAGCCATAGCAAATTACATGGCTGTTGCTCCCCCACCGTACCGCACCAGTCTCTCTCTGGCTTACACCGAATGTTTCAGTTGGCTTTCCGCCCAGGAGTTACTTTGGGCCTGACCCGTGCTATTAACACAGCGTGTTGCCTCCTGTGCTAATGACAGCAGGTGAAATGAGCCAATTTTGTTTTGGTTGGCAGACACGGTGATATACAGTACATCCTGGCACTTGTCTTGTATTCACACATATTCACACAGTTTATTCTTTTTGGTTTGAAAAAAGGAAGCTCAAGAGGTTTAAAAGTGTACGGAAGAAAAAGAACTTTCTCTCTTCAAGTGGTGTCTCCTTTCATCTCAGCGGTTGGAAAAAAGCATTGATTCTCACTGTGAAACCTGCTCATCTAGTAAATTATCTTTTGACTGAACAACAGGAATTGATTGTGCGCTCAGTCTATTGTTAGTCAAACAAAAGCAATGAGCCTGTGACAAAGCATTTTTCTGCAGAAACAGTCTGCAGGGACAAACATTTCTTTCCATGCATCTGCCAATGTCATTCAACACAAATAAGTGCATCAAGCCAAACACTGCAGCGCTACAGTATGTAAAATCGAAGCAGATGACCAACAGAAAAAAAAAATGTCAGCACTGTGCGGTGAATTATAGTCTGACAAGGGGCTTTGTCGACAGAGCCAGGGGTACAGTATGTTTTCCCCGTTCTCAAGTATTAGCAGGGAAGCTCACTGGCACACAGCTGCTCTTAATAACCATTATTAGTGCCGACCAAATCACATGTGCAGTGATTCTAGACCTACAGCTCACCCCTCGTCCATTCACTTCCTTATGATATCTTAAAATAGCTGTCAGCTTAAAAGAGAGGTATCGGCGTGTGTAGCAGCTGTTGTCATATAGTCAGAAGAAAAGAGGAAACATACAGTATTCATCCATGTTTGTGTGAAGATGTCAAAACGTCAGCTGACCACAGCCATCAGGTGTCACACATTTATTCATGGTCCCCAGAGAGTTAAACCTGACACATTGTTGTGATCATAGATACAGTATATACACATAGATGCCGCCTCTGACGCTGCTGTCCATTGGGACGATACGTCAATGCGGCCGCCATCTTGGGCAGGGCAAAGCTGTGTCTACTTACTGCATTAGTCAACAGAGGCAGAGCTCTATAAACGATTAAAATCGCCATAACTCACTGAATATTCAACCGATTTTCAAGCCGTTTGGTTTATTATAAATGTCAAACATATATTTATGATACTACAACAACAACAAAAAAATTATAACTTTTATTTTTTTATTTTTTTATATTAAACATACACTTACATACTCAGACACACACCCACATGCATACATACAATGAAAGTTGTTCTACAAGGGTCTGACCGAGTCTGACTGCTTGTCAGACGTATACGTATGTCTATGGTCAGAAACCCCGGCCCAAGATAGCGGCCGCGTTGACGTGCCTGACAAGTCCGAATGCGGCATATATGGTTGTGATCCCCCGATGGAGACAGACTTTTATTTGTTTTGTTTCGGCTCTGTGTAGAGAATCTTGGTCATCTTGATAAATTTCCAGTAATTTTGTTCAGATATTCCAGATCCCTGCAGGATAAACCCTTGTGCACTGACTTTTCCTGATACCAGTCGCACGTCAAAAATTTTAAGTTTTTCTGTGAAATCATCTTAAAATGTGATGATTTGTTTACATATATTTTGTACAGACATTTATGGTTCCCAGAGGATGAACCCCACGAATTTTAGCAACCCTGAATTTTTGTCTGTACCATCAAATGGTTGATGTTTTTCTTTTCTTTTTTTTTCATTGAAATATCCATGAAACCATGACATTCTGACTTTCTGCCAGAGGATGAATTGTAAACACATTTCCTCTTCAAAATGTGTGTTTGTCCACCGTTTTTCACCAAATACCAACAAGTGAAGCTCTACTCTGTGTTTACAGCCTCACAGAGCTGCTATTATGGCTGAAAACTCTTTGGTAAATCGTCTCACCAAAACTTTTCTGTGTGAATATAGGAATTAGGACGGGTGTTGCTGTTTCTGCAACAGAGGAAATGTCCGGATGATTATTTTCAGCATTTTCCAGCTGATATTATCACACAGCAGATAGTGTGTCATAGGTCAGTGGGGGATCCTTGCAGACAGCCGATATGCAATATATGTGTAGGTCTGGTAGAGTGTAGAGTGTAATAACATCTGTCAATGTGGAGTGGATGTTTCACAGCATTCAGACCCCAAACCCAACTTTGGCCATTAAAAGGAATAAATGGTCCCAACTAAACTCATTAATATTTGTATTGAGACGTCTCCACAGAAACAACCGGGATCCATCGCTCGGTAGAATTGCAACGGCTGTCAGGGAATGTAATCAATGAGAGCATCTGAAACCTTCTACTCTCCCACCTTTCTGTTTAATAATTCAACAACAAGCATAGCCTCTGTGGGCATTCACTGTGAAAGAGAGCACATGACCTCCAGCACAGCAGCAGGTGGTAGAGCGGCAAGAGGCTGCAGTGTGCAGAAATGGATGTTAACTTACTTTTCCCTTTAATGCTATTTTTGGTGGCCTTTACACACACACACAGACACACACTCGTATGCATGTGTGTGTGTCTTGTGTGTGTTTGTTCTGCAAGTTATTCTGCAAAAACAGTGTGTGATACCTGAAAACTGATGTTATATGATGAAAAGCAATATAATGATGACTGAGGAATTTTTTGTTAAACAACTTTCCATACCTGCTGTATCAAATTTGAAACACACATTTTCTATATAATTTCATAATAAACTGCAAAAATATGAAGTAATAATAGTAAGTTGATGTCAATAATATTAGATATAAACATATATGTTATTAAAGCAGAAGTAAGCGATCCGGTGGTTTTGGCTAACTTCTTGTCAGCCGATGGAGTTAGCAGTCCCCGCCCTCGTCCCTACGTCACCACATTCACGCGCATCCCTTGGCTGCACACACAGAGAGGACCGCCCCTTTATGACGTTCTCTCTCCTCATTGGATAAAGGTTGTAGGATACAAGGAAAGTTTTCTCCTCGGCTTACAGCAGAGCAGAGTGACTGACAGACCTGTGTTTCAGACCAAACACATAAGTGATTGCTGTCGGAAGATATAACTATTTAAGACTTACATTAACACAAATATTCAGCTTACTTCTGCTTTAACTATTGGAACTTTTTCAGAATTTGTGAAATTTCTTCTGCCAAAACTGCCAGCCATTTTGGACTTGTCACTCAGAAGCCCACCACTCTTTTCATGTACAGAGAGTAACATGTATTGATCATATTGTTGGATAAGATAGAAATCTGAGAAACACATATACAAGTGGTGTTACAGGGTTTAACTGTCACACAAAAAGACAAGCCGTTGTTTACAAATATATCACCATCCATTTGAAGCAGTAGTAACTTTATAAAGAACTTAACTGTCTGAGGGAATTACTGCTGGAGTGCTCAAGATTTACATAAATAGATCTGCACCAATCAAAGGGCAACAGAAGTGACACTGGCCCAGATATTAAGGCCGACTAATAAAATAAAGTTGTCAGTGATGTCACGTAGTAGGAGCGATATTAAAGCTATTTTAATTTTAAATCGTCTGCACATGCAAATGAGTCCAAACGTAGTGTTCAGAGTTTTTAGCCTGAAGAGACGTTTCAAAGAGCAGGCACTTTGGCGTGTCGTCGCAGGAAGAGCACAGGTGGAACTAATGACCTTAACGATGGCTCCCTTCCAATTAAGTGTCCGTGCAATGATGGAGCTGACTCGCATTCAGTAGATAGAGTGCAGCCCTTATTAATGTTATTAATTACACCTGTGTTTGACAGGTCCGACTGTCAGTTATGAGAAGGGCCGACAGGATAGTGTGACACTTAACGCCAGTCGAGACAACCGAGAGGGAAATGTTATTTTTAAAAGGAGACCGAGGATCCTATTTGACCTTAAATGGATGAGAAGGGAAACATCCTTCACGTAACCTCTTTTCAAGTGACACGGCTCTATAAAAACATTTCATTTTGCTTATTTATGAGGAGAGCACTCATTTGTCAACATTGTGTGAATGTGCCAGTGTTAGCCAGCTGGCTAATCTTCAGCTGCAGCCCTTAAAACAGCAGCAGTAGAAACAATGTAGGCATTCTTTAACAAAGTGACACAAAGCAACAAGAGGAAAGCCATTTGGATTATAACCAGTTGTTCCAATTACACATTAATAGTTGTTTTTGAGGATGTCGATAAAATGTTGAAAGAGGCAGGTACACTTTAGTAAAATAGTAATATCATATATCTGACATCTAATCCATACAGCCGTTTTTGATTAGGTATTAGTAAATTGTTCATACATTCATTGAAAACTACACTACTGGCCAGTTTGTACAGTACTTCCATGTTTTAAATCATCACTTTGTATTCTAGTAATTGTAATTTTCTACATTCACTTGATTTAGACCGAGATGACAGGTTGTTGCTTTTTTTTACTTGCCGTGTGCAGCTGAAAGCCAGACCAGATTAATTGAATATCTGTTGCAATTATTTTTATCATGTCAAGACAGCAGGGCCGTAATCCCATTTGCTAAATGACTGTTGAACCTCTGTTTTAGATTAAGATGTCTGGTGAAGCAGTTGGAGAGAGGAGAGGCTTCCCTCGCTGACCTCAAGAAAAACCTCGAGTATGCTGCGTCGGTGCTGGAATCTGTTTACATCGAGGAGACGAGGTGAGAAAACAACAACACCTTTCTACAGTCGAACAAGTATCGACAACAAACTTCATTTATTAAGAACAATGGTGCAGCACTGATGACGGCCAGACTTTGGAAAATAGATGATCATCATTAATGTGGCAATTGATCTGTCTTGTAATTCTTAGTTTCATTCACTCCATTTAATCTCTCTCTTCATTATGATGAATTACAGATAATGTGTCTGCATTTATAGAAATTATTACTTCACTTTACTTTTGCAGCTACATCACAAACAGAAATATTGTACTTGCTACTGCACTGACTACATACTCTGTTTTACAGCTTTGATCACTTTTCAGTTGCTTTTCAGATTAAGATTTTACAACCTTTATCAACATTTAATTACTGTTTAAATGCTAATGTATCAATAACAATAATCAACAATGATAAACAGGGCTGTCAATCAACTAACATATTTAATTGTGGTTAATGGTTTTAGTGGCCACAGTTAATCATGATTGATTGCAAATAAATTGCACATTCATATCTATATAGTGTTTATTTATAGTGTTTACTGTAATGTTTATGCTTATCTAACTTTATTATAACAAAAACAACTTTAATGTGTTAATATTGCATAAATTCTGACAGAAACCCAACACTCTCTATCTAATTATTATACACTGTTGCCCATAAAATTGGAATCATTTTGTTTTCAGACACATTCATCTTTTTATTCCTATTATAAAGGAGAGAGAAGATGAGAAGATATACACACATAATCAAGAATAAATCAAATTTCATGAGAGGAGGTAAAAAAATATTTGATTCCACCTTTATGGGCAACAGTGTATATAATAATAATAATGATAACATTGACAGAGGAGATTTCCGCACAGTAATATTTCACACCTTTTGTTTTCTTAAAAACCCTCTGTACTTTTACCTAAATGATAAATTCACAATTGTTGAGTGTTGTCTGGTCCACTCATCCTACAGTTAAGTTTAAGGAAGACAGACTCCCGTTCTGAGGTCATGGAAAGATCATTTTTCTCTGTTAAGGTCAGAAAACATACTTTATATGGGAATAGTGAAGCGCAGGTCCAGGACCAGAGATATGAACAGGCTTATGGATTTATTATGTAAGCCTCTCGTCATCTAGTCTCGGCTAGATTAGGGCCAGCGATGGCACGACCACTCCAGCACGGAGGATGATGAACCGCCCAGTGCAGAATCCATGTAGCACCATGATTATCAGAGCGCCAACGTGAATGCTTTCTCTTCGCCATAAGATCACGTATTCAGTTCAGAGGGTGGAGACCAACAGGGCTTTGCTCTTGATCCCCTCTACGCCATGTCAACACAACAGGGTAGCCAGGGAGAATTATGTCGCACAATTGGATTTGAATTCTGCATCATGGTGTTTCAGGAGGCCTGGGATGTTTTGATGTTACATAAGAGGTGATATTATATTTGATGGACAGCGCTGGCATTTCAGTTTGATCCCCTGTGAAAGTAGACCTACGACAAATGATAAATATTTTAGTAAGCTTTTAGTCTCTGCATCTGTCTGTTTTTTACTTGTTTGTCTTTTCTCTCTGTTTTTTTCCTCTCCTCTGTCCCCTTTGTCCCCAGACGTTTGGTGGACACGGAGGATGAGCTCAGCGACATCCAGTCAGAGTCGGTGCCCTCGGAGGTGCGGGACTGGCTGGCCTCCACCTTCACCCGCCAGATGGGCCTGATGCTGCGGCGCAATGAGGAGAAGCCTCGCTTCCGCAGCATCGTCCACGCCGTTCAGGCTGGCATATTTGTTGAGAGGTAAACACCCTGTGTGTGTGTGTGTGTGTGTGTGTGATGCACAAGAACACAAGCACAATAACCCACAGTCAGCGATCTTAATCAATTCATATGGATCGTGGCCTTTATCTCTCCTCACCTGAAGTTGCTGATCTATCATCAGTCGGCCCAAACCAGAGTCGCCCGGAGCGACTGAAAGCCATTGTGTCAACATCTTTAGTTTAGCCTTGCATAAGGAATGAACGTCTACACTGTTGTTACTGACATTTTACAAAGTGTTGTGTACAGTAGTTTTTTCTTTTTGCTTTCACCTAATTTGATGTGAGAATTAAAATGTAGGGACTTGAAACGTGGTTGTTGTAGGTCATCCATCTCACTGAACTTTAGGGTTAGGGTTAGGGTTTGTTTGTCAAGATTGAAGTCAATTAGATTTGCAGTCAATAAAAAGAATATATCATTATAAATAATGGGCAATGTGTCTTCAGCAGCTCTACATAATGTGTATATGATTATTTATGAAAAGTAAAGCATCTAAATGTCTGTATCGTCTGTAACGAGATGGGACAGGCAGAGCTGTTGTCATTTTCATCATTCCAACAAATTTATGATATAATAACCTATCCATCATAGCAATATAAAAACGCCGTCTTGTTGTTATTGGTAAAGCTGCGTATACTTCTATAATCTATCTGAACTTCTGTGTGTGGACTAAGATGAATAAAAACCAACAGCAGCCTCAGAAATGGATGAGGTAATTCAAAATTTAAAGCCTCACAGCCTGGTCTGAAAAAATGCCTCAGTCCTTTTGAAATTTCAATCTGTTGCGAGCAGGATGTGTTTGTGCATCCTCCGCAGAGCCACACGCTCACCTGAGTCTCATCACGGCCTTGGTGAGCCTGGCCAAGCACGAGCGTTCGGAGAGTTAACAAAAACAGCTCCCTCCGTCCTCCGAAGGCAGCGCTCTATCACACACCGACATGCAACATGCATTCGTTGAAATCAGTAAGCCTCAAGTGTGTAAGATATAATCTTTCTTAATCCGTTTTACAGAGGACAGACAGAAGAGGAAGGAATGAAGTGAAAAATGGAAAAGTGGGACAGGGTGATGCAGTGTCAATGTGGCCAACCTGATATTTACCTGCAGTTTTGGAAACTGCATTTTCGTTTGATGTCACTGTTTGTTTTTTTGATCCCACAAAAGCTTTATTTCGATGTTGCACATCAACTCTGTCACCTTCCAGATTCTTCTAAATACTCCTCTAAATTTCATGAGCAATTATGCAGCTTGTTTTGCATTTTATGATTAATTTAATCCCTTACTTTTGACAAAGCTTTCAACCTTTGGCATGTTCAAGAAAAACAGACTTAGTGATGCCGTCGCCTGTTCAACTCAACTCTGCCTTTTTTTGGCAACTGTTTCCCACTGCGCTGTGTTGCTCTGAACGTTCAGAGTGAGTTCTTGGTGGGGAACCTTCCAGGCTGTGGGTTCGGGCTGGAGTGGTAACCTCTGGCGTTTACACTCAGCAGTGTGCTTCATTTGATGTTTTTATCTCATCCAAACAGGATGTACCGACGTACCTCCAATATGGTGGGACTCAGCTACCCCCCGACTGTCATATCTGTGCTGAAGGTATTAACATGTACACTCGCACACAGCGCACAGATATGAAATAGCAACGTTGTGCACACGTACACACATACAAATGTTTCTATAGAGGAGAGTTTTGTCTCCCAGGCTATCTCCGCGATGCCCTACCTGATCAGTCAAGGTTGCTGGGATGGTGGGATGGCGTTCAGCCTGAAAGAAATACCTGCAGACAAAACTCAGGGCTGAAATTCATATACAGCAAACTGTTTTTATTTACTTTGTTTATCTTCTTTTAAACAGATGCTTGAATTTAACATTCAGAGACAATGCGGTAAAGCACAGTGTTCTTTGCAGTAAAATGAAAATACAACATTATCTGTCAACATAACAACATCTTTAAGTTGCATTAGTGGATTCAAAATACTGGGTAACACTTTATTGCACTTCTAAGCATTAGTTAAGCATTATTAGATACTTACTTAATCATTTATAAAGCATTTTTCTTATATTGATACAAATTAGTATAAAATATATAAACACAGTAATAAATGTGTAACTTTTAATGAATACATTTTCTTATGATATGTTTAATAGTTGCATTTTCATACTTCAGTACTTCATACTATAAATTATGAAATAAGAATCTTTAAGTAATCATCTAAAGTGAGGACTGTCTTTGCCTTTAATAAAGTAGTAACTACATACATAACTACTAACAGCTACATTTACTTACTCTTTATAAATGACCGTATGAACCTTTGGCAATAACTGTTTTTTAATTAATATAATACTTGATTTATTAAGGCTGAATCCATCATTTAAAAAGTAAAAATACAATCACACATGAGCTTATTCATCCAGAGTTAAACATTTATAATTGTGCTTATAAATGACATGCTAGTTAGTATCAATATGAGAAGAATGCTTTATAAATGATGAAACAAGTTAAGTATGAGACATAATAGTGCGTAGCTTTTATAAAGTGTTACTAAAATATCAAATCATACCCACACTTGCACATATTTGCAGCAACATGTTTACGCAGATGAAAACACAGTTTGAGTCGAAGCATGTCGTGAGCTTATTTTCCTCTCCTGCAGAATGTCGACAAGTGGTCGTTTGACGTGTTCGCTCTAAATGAGGCCAGCGGGGAGCACGCACTTAAATTCATATTCTACGAGCTGCTCACAAGATACGACCTCATCAGCCGCTTCAAGGTAAAGTCACAGGGACACACCGCACTCCTCCACAGTCACTGGTAAACGTATGTTGATGTCATTCAAATGAGGAGAGACTAAAAACCATTCACTACGGAGAAGAACCTTCACTATATCTGACTTAATGGAAGTGAGCGCACTCACGTCACTCGTCTCTCTCTCTTAAGAGTTAGATTGTTGTATTTATGAGGGAGGGTTGTGTCATACTTCATCACATCTCATAGTGGTGAGGCTCATACACCACAACATCTCATATCTGAGGACTCTCTACTTAAAGGACCAACACCTGAGAGTAAATGACACGGGCAATGAAGCCGCCTTGGACAGAGAGCCGTTAGTCCTCAGTAATTCAAATGACTCACATTTCATGATTTAAAGGGGACATATTATGCTAATTTCTGCTTCTTGACATTTGTTTTATTTGTTTGTTTTATTTGTTAGGATCCCCATTAGCTGCGCTCTAGAACGCCGCTAGTCTTCCTGGGGTCCACAGTTAAAACTAGTACATTTAAACATAAATCTGCAATCACAACATAAAGACAAGTCAACAAAATCTTACATTAAAGCAGTACTAAAGAACTTTCAGTTTTGGTTGAGTTTGGCGGCGCCTGTGGACCAAAGCGGTAGTGTTTTGCCTGAAGAAAGACTCCATTTCCCATGAACACTAGCGTGAAGCCCTGTAAATATCCTGCATTAAAATTTACAAAAGACATCAAAACTAAGTTTCTGTTTCCAGTGGATCATTTCAAAGTGAAAACACAAACATAATCCATTGCTAAAGTGCTGTTTTGCCTGTTCCCTCCTTGTTGTGACTCGCAAAAGTGAAAGTGAAAGTAAAGTGAGAGCAGGGTTCCTACCATGCTCCTCAAAGCTGCTTAGTGCCAGAGAAAGAGATACAGACCCCCTCAGACCATGACAGAGGTGTCATTCAACTTGTTGTAAGTCGATGTACCATCACAAAAGTTATGAAAATATTATATGAAGGTTGAAAAGTTACTTAGTGTTGGTTTAAATCTGTACCATCAGATTATCATCCACATCAAAGAACCTGTGTAAGACAACTCCAATGTACAGCAGTTATAAAATAAAATAAAATAAAAAGAATAAAATAAGAGGGTAAAACAAATGAATGGCTGACATGGTACCTTGATGTCTAAAAGTAATGTTAGTAACATGCTTTGGTCAGAAAAACCAAAAGATTGAGCACAGCTGGGTTCTCTACACACCAGTTTCACAGCCCTGCTCTAAACGGTCGGTTTCGAACCTTCGCTCTGGTAGCTGAGGTAACCGTGGTAACCATGGGAGCGAGGGCTTGAATATTCACATCACCCGGCTTGTGATGTAATAAGCCAGGTGAAATTAAAACGGCTTGTTAAGAGACACATTTTCTGACTATGGCAGTTTACAAAATGTTGACGTAGTTGTCAAAACTTACGTTTAAGGGGTGAGGAGGCACTCTGGATACGCAAATACACGTACTAAAGCAATGAAAAAGTGAGTTTTGCATAATATGTCCCCTTTAATGTCGATTTCAGATGTGCTCACTTTGAAATTGAACACTCATGAGTCACCAGGAAGCTTGTAGACGCTTCATACGCGGCGTTTTTCAGCTTATGAACTCTTGTTGCCGTCATCTCCCATCTTTCCCGTCAGATCCCGATCTCAGCCGTGGTGTCGTTCGTGGAGGCCCTGGAAGTGGGATACAGCAAACACAAAAACCCCTACCACAACCTGATGCACGCCGCCGATGTCACACAGACCGTGCACTACTTGCTGCTCAAGACCGGCATGGTGGTGAGTAGGACACGTTTTGTTTGATGGCATGACGCTATCAGCTTTTACTGTGCAGAGAACCCGCGAGACATGTTGGTCCAGATCCAGGAAAGAGACAGTCTGGGAGATCAAAGGGATTTCATCTACATGACATTCACGACGTCTCTGTCAGCTGATGTACAGCTGCTAAATATGGCTTTTTATTTCTTGGAGAATCTTTGAGCCATTTTTTGATGAGAAAAATCAAGAGGCCCAAAGAAAATCACCCTTTAATCCCAGTCTTGCTCTCGGCAGGTTTGAGAACATCAAAACATGTCAGAATGTGACACTTGCAAATGGTCTCACTGTTTGAAGTCAAACTTTTTTTTTTCTATCGTCTTTATTCTTTTGCCATGACATTACTTCACTTCTATTCTCCATATTTCATGTTGCTTTTTGTTCCTTTTCCATCGGCTGACCTATATTTCACTCCATCCCACTGGAGTCACTTTAGGGTATTTCTGAAGCTGCTTTCATTCCCCCCCGCAAAAAAAAAGAAAAGAAAATCTTGCCTCAATGAGTTCAAAGCCCCAACCAGCCGGCCGCCCCCGCTTCCAGTGTTTTTATTTAATCACCTTAATAAGGTGGCTGCGACAGCTGTCGACATGGTGTGTTTCTTTGGGCAGTGCCTTGTGGAGTAAACCACATTACTGCCAGAACCACAGGCTCCTGGGAGAGCTGCAGAATAGCATCTATCATTTTGCAGGCCCTCCAGACTCCCATTAAATCAACAATCAACAGGTCATTCATAAAGACAGCCCATGAGGAAATGCACTGAGGGATGGATCGGCCATCTTGCACCCATCACCCCGTTCTTAATGAGTCTGCCACCCCCCCGCTGTTGATTAGTCATCGATATCGACTGGGCTCCCTGAGCTAAATCCCCACTGTCTGTGCACATGAGTGCACTCAGAAACGTGCACGTCTTAGAGGAAGATGCCCACTCACAGGTGTGAGGAAGCTGCACACAGTCACATGCTCCATATTAAGCACGTTCTTCCGACCTTTGAGTTCTGTATTTTTAGCTTCGGGGCGGTTATATGTTGGTGAAGTAGTTTGACATTTTAAAGAAAAACATGTGTAATTGTGTTGTTTTTGCTGAGCAAGATGAACACATTTACAACAACAGACATTTTCACATCCTTCAAAATTTCCATTAGCTTCAGTCGTTAAATACTCACAGCTCATTTAAACCATTATTGTCCCTGCGTTTGGTCTGGTTTTTGTCTATTTCTTCATTTTATTTGCTTTTTGTTGATGTTCTTTAAATGTGACACACTCCATAGCTAAAAAAAAAAGCTATTATTATTGTATTATAATAATAGTTGCATATATATGAAGCTACAATCCACATAGTTTAGCTCAACATAGTATACTAAATAATAACATTTTATATATTTTGTGTTTAAGCCGTCCACAAACCAAAGTGTAAAAAATGCTACCCAGACTAGCTATTGCTACTTTATTGTGCTAAGCTAGTTAGTTGGGTGTTTACACACATGACATATTGATGAGAATTGTAATAATCATTCAATTAACCTATTAGTCAATCAACATAAAACACATTTTCAATGATGTCAAGATCACAGAAACCAGAAAAAAGAACGAGCAAACAATCACAAAACAAAATCAGTTTTTGGTAAAAACACATTCATGGAGGATCATTGTGATTTCAAAGCATTTTTCTAAACTTGTCGCCCTGTTCTCAGAGAGTTAATGTGCGTTGTAGGGTATTTAATGAGTCTGGGGTCATTTTGGTCATTTTTTGTTCACAAAAAAAACCCCCACATCATTTCCTAATCCAGCTTCTCAGCCGTGACGATGTTGTGCGTTTCTTTGTCGTACTGTTATAGTGAACTACGTATCAGTGATTTCCAGACTGTCGGCCTGTTCTTAGCTCCTCTTAACAGGTTTAAACTTGATTTGAAAAACTTAAAAAGGAAACCATGACGTGATGTGTAGCCTCACCTTGTGACAGGATTAAGTCATTGTGAACTTAAAGAGAGCTCGCGTCGGGTAACTGTCAAACCCAACAGAGACTCTGTGTGAAGACGAAGCTGAAGTGACGACTGTTCTTATCTAAAGTTTCCCTTTTGCTTCCCTGACCTTTCCCTTTTCTCTCCTCTGCGTTTGTTTCCTTTCACTGCTGACGATAATGTATTCCTCATGCCAAATTCTCCTCTCTGCATCCTTTATATCACTTTTATCCTGCGCATCTCCATGACATGATGTACCATTCCCTGCATTCCGCCTTTTTTCCACTCGCTGGCTTCCCATTTCTCTTCTCTAATTCCTGTCCATTCTTTCCTCCTGTGTTCATTACTTTCCCTCCCTCTCTCCTGCCGATGTCTCTGTCTTTTTCCATCTCATTGCCTTCTCCTCTCAACACCCGTCCCTCTTCTGCGTGCTCCTCTTTTTATCCCTCTCCTCTTCCTTATCTTCACCTTCCCTCTGTTTCCTCCCGCCCCCTCCCCTCCTCTCCTCCTCCTCCTCCTCCTCCTCCTCCTCCTCCATCCCTCCTCGTCTCCTCTATCTCTGCCTCCAGCACTGGTTGACTGAGCTGGAGATCTTTGCCATGATCTTTGCGGCGGCGGTGCACGACTACGAGCACACGGGGACCACAAACAACTTCCACATTCAGACAAGGTAATGGATCATAAAATCAAAAATGCATGGCACCGACTCACCCGATCAATGTTTTCATTTCCAGCACGGGGGCTTTAAATTCACACTGAGATCGCCTGCAGTGCAGTAATAACACTGCAGCGGGACAAGATCCAAATGAACTCCAAACTGCTGCCGGAAGAAGAGTTGGTTTGTTCGTGGAGACTCAAACGTCCTTGAGTAGACACAGAGCGAGAAAGAGATAACACATCATCTTATTAAAAAGCTAAAAATCATTTGGAAAGTTAATAGTTTCATTGACAACTGCTCTTCATACCCTTTTGTCATTCTTGTTTTCATAGTTAAAAAGCAGCAGAGTGCAATAATCCATTTTCTGAAAACATTAATGAAATGATTCAGGATTTTTTAAGTCCGAAACACTGACATATTGTACTTATTTTTTCCAAATAAAGACGTCAGGGAAGGAAATCTTCCAAATTACCCAAATCAAACCTTTATCTTCATAAGCTTCTGACTCAGAGGTCAGTTTGAGAAGGTCATTGGTTTAACCACACCAAAAAATGTTCATGACGTCCATGTGATCAGGTTTAATTGTGTCCGCCCTGTATATGACTGACACTGTGAATAAAACTTTATTTGTTTTGGATACAATAGAGATTGCACAAAAACCCATGAGCTGTTTCCTCTGTTTTTCTTGTTTTTGATTTCATGAAAAAGTTGCACAAAGAACATGAATTATTCTCACATCCAGCATTTTGATAGAAGTTCACCAAACTACACAGGGAACGTCTTTTTCCACTTTTTTCCCCCCTGCAAAGTAACTGACAGGAGGAAAAAGAACGACCCAGTAACTTAAACTCAAAAAGGAAAAAGATATTAGATCATTGACATCCCAGTATCTGATCGAATTCATTATTAAGAGACACATTTTACTGATGAATTTAAAAGCAACATCGAGGGGTCTGGTATTTCCGCTGTATATACAGTAACAGCCTAACAGACTGACAAGTGCTTTCTCTCTGAATCGCAGGTCAGACACAGCGATCCTGTACAACGACCGCTCAGTGTTGGAGAGCCACCACGTCAGCGCAGCCTACCGCTTACTGCAGGACGACGACGAGATGAACATCCTCTACAACCTCTCCAAGGACGACTGGAGGTCAGAGACACCAGATACTCAGCCGTAAAGAGATAAAACAGGCAGAACAATGAGCGAGCTGGGCGACAGACAGCACAGAGCGATAGAAAACTCAGGAGAGGTCAGGTGGAGACGGATCGAAAGCGAGCGGGTCAAGCGGAACGACATCACAATGTACACAATCTTGTGATTAAGAAACTCGTGCTCGGGGAGTCAACATCAGAAAAAAAAAGTTGGATTACTGTCAAGGTCCAACAAGTCTGCGCTAAATGGAGCTGCTGTGTGTGATAATACATTAGAGGAGACAGTTACAAGCCGATTTCTCTCATGGCATAAGCTGGGACTTGTCAAAGCAGATATTATAAATAGCTCTAATGGCTGCCTCCATTTACTTTAGCCACTTCCGACTTTTTATTACCTGTCGGTTTGACAGTTCATGATACAGTGCATGGCTCACGTTTCCCCCACTCCTCTCTCTTCCTTCTTTGTTTCCATCCAGAGAGCTGCGGGCTCTGGTGGTGGAGATGGTGCTGGCCACAGACATGTCCTGCCACTTCCAGCAGGTCAAAGCCATGAAGAACTTCCTCCAGCAACCTGAGGGGTCAGTCGCCTTTTCTCCCTCACCACTGTTTATGTTCCCTCCCCTCACCCCACCCCCAGCAATTAAATCCCCATTAACCCTGCAATCAACTGCTGTTAACTATCCACCCACTGTTTACAACCCAATTAACCCTGCCCTGAAGGGTGCAGTCATAAAGAACCGCGACAAATAATCATGTTCTGTATTGAAACAAAACAAGGGATGATTTCTGTTGCTCCAGTGTTCGTGTGCTGACACAGTTATGGAAGATGTGTTTTGTTTCCAAACTTTACATATTGTGCAGTACAGGTAGGTGTTATCGTAGCCTTCTCTGACACAAACACAGTGATGGAGCAGGTACACTAGAATTTTTCTGTTGTTTTGTTTTTTTTGTTTTGTTTTTTGCACATTGCAGTGAAAACCAGTGCCAATAATATTTCTGGCAGGTTCTCCAGTATGCTGTTGTTCTTTCACCACAGAAAATATTAGCCATCAACAAACAATACAATATTGCCTTGCCTTCACCGGTGCAACCTCATCTGCCGCATTTACTATTTAACATTCAGTGAAGCGGTGTGAAACAGCATCTGTAAACATTTCCTCACTTTTCCCCTGAGTGTTTGCAAATCTGCCATTTTTCACTGAGAAAATCAGAAGTCAGGTAAAATGTAGGCGACATGAGCAGAGTCAGAAGTGAAGATAGAGTGGGGGTGTTGTTTTGCTCAGTTGGTAGGGCAGGTGCCCCATATACAGAGCTGGCTCAGGACCAACATAAAGCTTTTATAGTGTTCATTGAAACATTTTTTCTAAGAGGAAGGAGTCGATCATGAGCTAAATAATTGGCAATTATTTTAATGTTAAATCACTGAGTGTCAAATAAATATCTGTTTTCCGCCTCTTTAAAGGGATAGTTCAACATTTTGGCAAATTGGCCCATTGCCATAATCCCTATAGTCATAGCAGCACTAGGTTTGTTACCTTTAATTGTTGGTGCAAGCTATTTTTAGAATGGTGGAGCAGAGCCGCGAGCTGCTCAGAGCTACGCTATGGAGGCTAATGGGATTTCTTGGTTTCCCTCATCAAACTCATCAAATACACAATCCAACAACTCCAAAACGCTCTCGTGGACAAGTTATGACCTGCACATTCACCACGCTATGAGATAATAACAGAACGTTACGAGACAAAGTTGTTTTCGAGGTAAATGCATGCAAAACCGCTGATGCGCATCTCCATCGGGGGCAGTTTTTCGGCAAGCAGTCTCTGCATTTGCCTCTGCTCTGCCGTTCTAAAAATAGCTTGCACTGACAATTAAAGGTAACGAACCTACTCCTAAAACTATAGGGATTATATGGCAATGGGCCAATTTGCCAAAATGTTGAACTATCCCTTTAGGATTTTCTTTGGGTTTTGGACTGTTGGTTGGACAAGTGTAAATGTCACCGAGAGACATTTTATTAATATGTTTTTTATAAACTAAATGATTAATTGAGAAAATACACTAAGGAAAATGAACCTGCCTGCTGCCCAACAGTCCACTAATGGTGAGTTTGTAATGACGTAGAGGTCCACTGTTTGATAGCCACACATAAACACACACTCATGTGCACGTACATGTACACATAAAAGTGAGATTGCAGTCTGCTGGAGGCTCTAATGCTGAATAGACTCTAATGTGAAGTAATTCAAACCAGTGTGCTCCAGGGCTGCTTAGAGTGCATTTTAAGATCCAATCTGCCACAAATGGAAAAGGAGGGAATGTGAGCTTCTCACCTCTGTTTAACCTTGCGCTGTGTGTTTGTTTGTGTGCATGTGTGTGTGTATGTGTGTGTTTTCATTTGAGTGCCTGTTTTTCCATTTTGGTCTGTGACTGTTCATTCATGCATCAGTCCATTAAACAGGATATTTTGATATGGTTATCAGGTGATAGCTCAGACACTGCTGATGTCTGATGAGGGGAGGTGAAGCACCTTCACACTGTGCCCCTCTGCAGAAAACTGATTAGCCTCATGGAGGCATATTGTGCTGCACAGGGCTGCAATGATTAATCAACCAGTCAATCATGGGGAAAGTAATTGGCTTATTGGCTATATTACTGTATATATTAAATCATTTTTTAGGCAAAAATGTCAAACAAATAGCTGTTTTCAGTCTTTTAAATATTTCATGCTTGTATGTTTTATTTATACACTCTGCTGTTTGTATGCATATTTGAATGGATGTCCATATTCCACATCTTTTGTAAATGGTGAACAAATATTTCACACATTTGTCTTTGCCATCGATTTTGCAGTCTGAGGGTGTCTCCAGTGAATCCGCACCATTGCAACATTTATGTAGAAATTATCCTAGACTTACAAAAGCCTCCTCTCAGTGCTCTTGAGAGTGACATAAAACATCTTATTTCATTTTAAACTAAACTTCACTAGAGCCTGCAGAACAAAAGAAGAAGTGTAACTGCTGAAATACTTTCAGTCTGGACTATATTAAAGAAACGTTTTCCATGTTCTGCTCTTTTCACAGTCAGTTGTTGTGGACAGATTGCAGTAGAAACAACCAGCTGTGCCACAATTTTTCCATTCTGTTTTTCCCTTTTATGATTGATCGTACTGTCCTCACAGCTTTTCAGTCCCTCGAGAGTATTCCTGTGTCTTTCTCCCAACAGTTTTTTTTTTTTTCCAATAACCTTGTTGCAGATTTGTCTTCATGATGTAGCTTTTGCCACGACATTGATTAACTAGACATTGATTAATAGACCACAGACTGGTGTTGCCTTTAACTCAAAATCAGTCACACCTTGATTAAACACAAGTGATCTTATATTCAACAGAATTGGCTGTTGCACTGATGATTGATATTAGTGACGTCAAACAAAGTAGTGCATGAAGATTGATTTTCAATTCGCACTTTGTTTCATGTTGAAAACAGAAATATTACAGTCGCAAGCAGAAATTTGCAGGTTTTAAACATTTAGAGCCCAAAAGAAACAAAAAACTGTTGTCTTCAGTTACTGTATGATCAAATATGTGACAGGTCACGCCCACTTGTGTCAATCAATATGTCACATCAGATTTTGGTTCAAACTAATACCACGGATCATGCACACTAATTTTGGTGAAATTCTGCCCACAAAGTTTTATCACAATTTAACTAATGGTTAATGAATTACACCCAGCACTCACTACAGTATGTCCCACCTTCTGCAACAGATAATGGTTGATGGCAGCCATGTTTTTCAGCTGATCATTTGTAATCCCCCATGGTTGAGAATCAAATTTGGTGTTTTTCACATAATATAACATAATAACATAACATAATAACATCCATCATGGCTTCATTGAGACTTCTACAGTCCAAGATTATTTTTGTAGATGACATTAAACTGGACTTATGTGTGGCGAGGGGCGTGGCCTTTCCAAAGCTGAATTTTCAGGGAAATCTGGCAGGAAAATTATGATAAACTACAGTAGAGCAAAAACAGTAGAATAAAATCAAAACATACAGATGTATCACATACAAAACCACTTGGAGAGTCGTTACCAGAACAACAGAACAAATGAGTAATAATCTTTGTTGGACTTTAGTTTTTTAAAACTGTAAATCTCCTCTCTTCTGCAGCATCGACAAGCCCAAAGCTCTGTCCCTGCTGCTGCACACGGCAGACATCAGCCACCCGGCCAAAAGCTGGGACCTCCACCACCGCTGGACCACCTCCCTGCTGGAGGAGTTCTTCAGACAGGTGAGCGGGTGCAGCTGGCAGGTCACAGACAGGTGCATGAGAGGGTAGCCCGATGTGCTTCAGTGGTTTGAGGGTGAAGAGTTAATTATGCTGCATTCGGTGTAATGCTTTGGCGACAGTTAATCAGGTATTCGTTGTAATAAGTAACACAGCGGTCCTGCATTAAATCTAATATTTCATCCATCCTCATTATATCTGATATATGCAGTGTTTGCTGCACGGTCTAGTCATGATAAAAGTCAATGTTGTGGCTTACCTTCTATCTGAGCTCTGTTTATTTAGCCTATATATGTTAATATTTTGGCAAATATTCACCATTAAAACTTTGCCAAACTCAGTATTAGCAGGTTCTTTTTCTATACCCATAGACTCATACATACACATATCAATGGATTTCTTTGAAAAAAACAAAAAAACTCTAAAATGTGCTGATTATAAGAAGTGTCTTTTCTTTACTCAGTGAGATGTTATCCCAGTGGGCATCACAGATAATGGCAAGTGAGCCACATTAAATCTTAAAATACGCTGTGCTCTCTGCTCTGATGTGAGTGAGCACCACATTGGTCATCGGTGGTTTAATTGCCTCCATGTGTTTGAAAAAACCTCTGGTATGATGAAATACATTTGACCATGAGGTTGTAACACCCACTCGGAGGAACACAAGCCTTGTTGTGGCAGCAGAGAACGGGTGAAGATGAAAAATGAACGTCTACTCTGCACCAATCCATTCAAATGTCTCGGTAAACCATGCCATTAAGAGAGTATATGCCTTTAAGCACAGCGGGCGAGCAAAACACCCAAATAAAACACAGAGATCATTAATGTTGTTGACAAAACAATCTCAGGACAAGGTCCATTAAGTAGCTGTGAGATGTTTAATTCTATTTATTTTCTGAAACCCGGACCTGCTCAAAAGTTGAGATCGAAACTTCCTTCGCCTTTGAATTAAACCTGTTCTTCTCCTGCTTTTTGAAAATATCTGCTCGGAGTCCCACAGGAGCTCTTTGTGAAGGATTTCATGGGGTTGTCAGAAGATGAAACACTAGATCTGAAGTGGCATCGATATATTTATCATGTTCTCAACATTGGCTTTCGCTGCTGGGAGAGTGCAGGTGTAAAAGATTGTACTGTGTGCAGGATAAATGTCAATATTACTTTTTTAAAATTCAGGTTTCTTCAGTTGCAGACGCACAGCAAGGATAAAACAATGTGAATGATTCTTTTAATATGACTCTTTGACACAGAACTACTGTCTTAAGCAATAACAGCCATAACCACAAATATAATGATATAATCTCTGCCATTCAGTGATGACAAGATAAGTACCATGGAAAATTAAACGTAGAGCATTACCTCTTTGATAAAGCAATACATCTGACTTTAAATAATAGATTGTGTATTAGTAAATGTGAACAAGGAGGACAGACGTTCATCTGGTGCCACATTACTTTCATCTCTTCCATTATTAATCTGCATTGTTCTCATTATCAGTGCTATTGTTGTTGTAGCTGCTTTCACAAGGCCTTTGTCTCCCAGGATGCGAATCGTCGATAAATAGCATCTCCAAAGAACATTGCCTCCCGACTCCACATTTCATCTGTTTGTGACAAACCAGAAGAGAAAATGAAACACATTTGTGGCCCAAAAGCACTTGAGGCGGGAGCCAGACAAATCTGAAGCCTGTTGATAGAAGTGTGAGCATATGGTGTATGGTGTTGGTGGTGGTGTGCATATGAGCACAGAATAAGTGTGTTTCTGAGTGAGCACATGCACAGTGAGCTGTGTGTGTGTGTGTGCCAGGAGAGTGAGGAACATTTTTCTGGAAACCAAACTCTGAGAACGGTTTTGTCTGTATTTCCAGGGAGACAAGGAAGCGGAGCTCGGGCTGCCGTTCTCTCCGCTCTGTGACAGGAAGTCCACGTTGGTGGCGCAGTCCCAGATCGGTGAGTGGCCGCTCCACCCTCACAACACACATGTGCACGATTGCTGTAGTAGAAGCTTAACAAAGCAAAAACAATAACAAAACAATTTCCTGTATTTACACACAAAGGCAAATGAATTCTTAAGAAATCTGTTAGTGTTTTCCATAGTAATGGTGCTATAAAAGATTAGGCACAACATTAAAACTGACAACTGGCAATGTTATGTCTGGTTGTGTGTACATGGAGAATGCAAGATGTACAGTGGGGTGAGTAATAGAAGAAAGAAATAATAGAGTAATACAGAAATAGAGATGGACAGTCTAAAGAGATTTTGAAAGATAATGGGTCAAGAAGACATGACATGAATTAAACTCTTCACATCACTCAAATGAAGAAGATGAATATGTATATAATGACCTAATGTTGTGAATTTGCCAATATCTTTGTCTCCAGGCTTCATTGACTTCATCGTGGTGCCCACCTTCACTGTGCTGACAGACATGATGGAGCGAATCGTCACGCCGCTCATCGACGAGGCGTCGCATTCAGGTTTCGCCGGCTTCCGCCGCTCGAGGTGAGCTGCAGCGCTTCCTCGTTACGCAGAGAGAGCAGCAAAGAAAAGTCTGGATTTCTCAGTCAGCAGATGGAAGCGAGTGACGTTACATAAATCTTGAATAAGTTTTAATCAACCGGTCCGGTTAATCAGGGATGGAGAATGTACTGTGGTCTACACTTCACCACTCTGAGTAACTACACGCTCGATGACGTGATTAAACCTCGACAGCTCCTCTGCAATAACAGCATATCTAATGGAAGCATTGGGAACAGCAGATGAGTCTCTGCGAGTAATCCATTTCTGTGCGTGGAAATGTCTCCACCTTTCATCAGGCAGAGCCACACACCTTGAAATTGACATTTTAGATATGCTAGTCAAGTTTTCCCCGCTGTCCCTCAAGAACGGGCCTGTGTGCTGGACTGGGATACACAACACACAGCAGCCTCGAGAGAAACAAAAGGAAGTGATTTTGTCTCCACTGGCTTAATTAATTTGCTCAATACTTTTCCTGCGGTCTTTGAAAACACCCTCATAAACTATATTCTAGTTTCACTTCTATTGCTCATGTTTGCAATATTCAAAGAGAGATGATTTAAAAACTTAGTGTCTGTCGATTGCGTAAACTTTGCTGTCTCATAAAGTGAAATGAATAGAAAATAAAGCAGCATTCGGGGAGTCTGGCTTTGCATCATCCGCTGCACCTGCACATCAATACCAGCCTCCCCGTCCTCCTCAACAGCAGTCATTAGCATCACTCAGTGGGCCTCCAGTCAAAGTTAACCGAGTGGAAATCTCAGATACTGTTGCCACTTATGCAGCCTCCCCGTCTACGTGCGTGCACACCTGGGTGCTTATGGATGTTGTCGGACTGTTTCTTCGCAGCATTTATAGCTGCTTTCAGTCACCTGGAAGTGTGTGTGTGTGTGTGTGTGTGTCCTCACTCTGCCTGCCTCTGTTTATCCACCTGTCTTTCCTTTTTCCTCTCTCAAAGAGCCTCTAAATCTGAAAGCTCAGGTTTTATTTTATCTAAGATGGCGGCGCGGCTCTCTGGGAGAGACGCCGTAGTCTTTGGGTATTTGAACTATCTCAGAAGCTATTGGATGGATTCCTGTGAAATTTTGCACAGACATTTGTGGCATTCAGACACTGCACCCCCTGGTGATCTCCTGAATTTCCCTCTGCTTGTGTCACAACAGGCTGATGTTTGTTGTTTTTAGTGAAATGTCTTGATAACTATTTGAGGGACTGCCAGGACATTTAATGCAGATATTCACTTATTCCCAACATGATGGTCCTGTATACTGATTGAATAAAGCTGGGTGACTCACAACAGACAAGCTGGAGAAAGAACAGTAGAAACGGATGCATGAGAGGCCAAGAGAGCCTGACTTTTAGTTAAAACCCTCCATCTGACATTTAAAGGGATAGTTCAACATTTTTGCAAATTGGTGCAAGCTATTTTTAGAACGGCAGAGCAGAGCCATGAGCTGCTTCTTGGTTTCCCTCATCAAACTCATCAAATGCACAATCCAACAACTCCAAAACGCTCTGGTGGACAAGTTGTGACCTGCACATTCACCACGCTATGAGATAATAACAGGACGTTATGAGACAGAGTTGTTTTAGAGGCAAATGCAGAGACTGCTTGCTGAAAAACTGCCCCCGACGGGAACGCGCATCAGCAGTTTTGCATGAATTTGCCTCTAAAACAACTCTGTCTGGTAACGTTCATTATCTCATAGCGTGGTGAATGTGCAGGTCACAACTTGTCCACAAGAGAGTTTTGGAGTTGTCGGATTGTGTATTTGATGAGTTTGATGAGGGAAACCAAGCCATTAGCCTCCGTAGCGTAGCTCTGAGCAGCTCGCGGCTCTGCTCCGCCGTTCTAAAAGTCTGCTTGCACCGACAATTAAAGGTAACGAACCTACTGCTGTGACTATAGGGATTATGGCGCCAATTTGACAAAACTATCCCTTTAAATTTAATGCAGTATCAATGCATCTTACAAACTCCAACTGAGAAAACCAATATAATTTTAAAAAATTGGCTCCAAATCTCTCATGATCTGGGGGATTTGTGACATTTTGGCATCATTTAAAATGTGCCACATTCACATTCCCTGTTCAATGCTCAAATTGATGTACAGACAGCTGTCACTAAAATTACTGTGATACCGAAGGAAACTTGAAAGTGTGATGGTTCTCCACCACTGGAGCTCTGAAGAGCGTTTTTTTTTTCCTATCGTTTCTATGCAGATTGATTCATTTACCTTTGACAATGGAGATAATGATATCCTTGTAAGTAATATGTGTGTAATGCCTGTTTGTACAGATCTGACTGAGCTGACTCCATGAATGGGTGTGATTTTTGATGCAAATTGTGGCAATCAGGCGCTAATGATTTTAAAGCACCTTAATTGCCTCGAATATCCTCGGAGAGAGAAAGTCGCGCTGAATCTAATTAAGTCTCGGTGTTAAAAACCCCCCTGAACAACAGAAGATATTATTCAACTATTTCCACCAGCTGAGCAGTCCTCACTGTGACAATCAAACTGAACATCATGCGTTCATCTGGTGCCATCAGCAGGTTGAAAATATAATTTGTCCATTCCTTCGGTGTTGTTACCAAAAACATGCAAAACAAATGACATTATCAACCTGCTAAACATTGTAAACATCACTCTTTGTGAGGATGTTAGCATGCTAGCCTTAGCATTGAGTACAGCTACCAATTCTGAATGAACACTAATTGTTTAAGACTTATTTAACCTCCACCTTCCTTCCTTCCTTCCTTCCTTCTCCTCTTTCATGTCTTGTGTCTCCAGTCTGAACAGTATTAGCTCAGATGAAGCCAAACGGCACAGCGTGAAGAGCATGGGCTCCGACAGCTCGTCAGGCCAAAGCTCGCTGCTGACGGTGGACATGAAGAACTTCAAGGCGTTGTGGAACGAGGAGGTGTATCAGAACAGAGAGCGGTGGAAAGCTCAGGCTGCTAAAGGTACGGCTCACACACACACACACACACACACCTACACACACACACACACACACACACACATACGCATACAACCTGTGAACCTGGGAAAACGGTGGTGATCTGGGGAATCAGGAAACATCAAAGTGGTGGTAAAACTGACCTGTCTGGACGGATCGTGAGCTCCACCTGAATGCAGAAAATTGGCTCAAAAAGCAGCAACGCTCTTAACATCTGCAATGCTCTTAGCTCCTCCAGAGAGCGGTTTTAACTGACCGGACCTGTATTAGTGGAGCGATGCTGTCTGGATTTTTCTGTGCTTTATTTAATCCACCAGAAATAAAACAGTACATGCATTCGTTTTTATTCAGTATTTAGGCTACTTGAGCAAACTGGCCAGACTTTCTAATGAGCCACCCTTTACAAGCCGTTTAAAGGTCGTATAACTTCTGACTTTAAATTGTTAATAAAGCGTTAACTGGTGCCTTTTATGTCTGTTATAGTTCTTCAGTTACAACAACTGTGTCTGGTTGATGGCATAGTGTAAGAAGCATTTAATGATTGATGAATTATTGACATTTCTCCTTGGATTTTACTCATGAGAAATGACCAAATAGAAGTAGGCTATAATCACCAGCAAAAGGGATTTTGTCACAACCTGTGTTTCCCATATCGGTCAGTTTATCAGATTCATTACTAAATAATTGTTGACAACTACAAGTTCTTACAACTTAAAAACCCTTGGAGTTCACCAGCATAGTAGTGATGATCAATATTTTTCAACTATAATCAGAAAATGTGTATTATACATTAGCTAGTTAATATAGCATGACTATGTATGGGAGAGTTTTGCTTGTAGTAATGAACCTACGGCAATTCCCATTAGCTCCAAAGACCATTTTAGCCTCCATCCAGTTCATTATTTTGGTTTTCCAATCTGCAACATTTTTTTTTTACTTTTACCTACATTCATCAGCTGGACTACAACACGACTCCAAATGAATACTAATGTTGCGCCTGTGACTGTGAAAATGAGCAGTCTTTTTTCAGAAGAAGTGCACTGAAGATATGTCAGTGTTGTGTTTACTACGTGTCTCTTCTGCTGCCCCCAAGTCGCCGTCGCCTCAGTTAATGCAGGTTTAATTTCAACACGTGTAGTCATGAATTAACGCACATGAACACACACACACATGCTAACTCGCGCTCACACCCCTTGTGGCCTCAGAGGCGGAGGAGAGAGCTAAAAGGGAAGCAGAGGAGCAGGCCCAGCAGGAGGAGGAGGAGGAGGAGGCTATGGAGCCGCAGGAGGTGCACACAGAATCGGATCACTCTGCACCAAAGGAGGACAAATTAGAGGGGGAGGCGCCCGAGTCAGCGGAGGTCAGCAGACCACCAGATGGCAGCGCGGGGGAAACGGAGGACGGAGCGCAGCCTGGGAGGAGCAACACACACCAGAGTCCTCCGCTGCAAAATGGTACATCCCTTTAACTGTGTCGTCCCACAGCATGACATAAATCCATTTCTATACATGTGCTGTACATTACATTGACATGCAAAGTAGCATCCATAACTAACTGATCATTATAACCATGGTGACTGTAATCCACATTCCTCTCATGCTCAGCCCTTTTCATGTCAACATTCATGATGTTTTTGTTGCATCATTTTGTTGTCCAAAAATCCAGCCTGGATGTATTTGGAGTTTTTTGGAGCCTCACATCACTTTCTATAGAGTTGTAATGTCCTACCGGTTATTCAGGGCAGTTTCAAACATTATTAAAATTGTAATCAGTTAAAAAAAAGAGGGAGGACAAATTGAAGGTTTTCCATTCTTGCATGTTTGCTACCTCCTGTCTGACAAATAACACAACTGTCTGGCCTGTACAGGAGAGTTGTCTGAAGGGGCTGAATCTCCAGAGGGTGAAGAAAACAAGAACAAAGGTGTCGATGGTGAGTTTATTTCTTAAGTCCGTAACGATTGATAAGAAAAAGACCCGTTTTTATGACCCTGAAAAAAATAAAGTGCAAACAAATGTTGTCCTAGAAATCCTACTTTGTATTTGTACTTCAAGGGGAGATCTTTAATGATTTGTATGTTTTTATAGAATGAAAACAGCTTCATACTCCCAGGAGAATCAATGGGTAGAAATCAGTTTTTGCCTTTGTTGGCATTTTGTTCGCCTGCTTGTTTGTTGATTGTTTAATATCCTGCCTCAATATTCCTTCTTTGTTTCTCCAAAGCAGAGGTAGCGATGGAATAAGCGAGGTGCGAATTATCACGGCCACACCGCTGCAACTGTGCTGCTGTCGACCTGAACCTGCTTTTAAGAGAGCTGACAGAGACTCATGTCAGAGGGAAGGCCGTTAGCTGGACTGTGTCTCCCTCTGCAGGACACCAAGATACTCACACCTTCACTTCCATTTATGTCTTTAATGATCAACTTGTTTTTACTTGTACCATGTTTATACTCCCACACTCTTGTATGCAGAGTTTGTGGCTCTACCCATGTGCATTATTCCTCCCTCACTACTTATTGATACAAACATTAAAGAAGACATTGACATGGTATCGACAGTGACGGGGTTGAGAGGACCCTTTCAAAGACTGACATTCACTTATTTTTTTAGTTCGCCAATCTTTTACTTCATGCACCCACAGACATGTAGCCACCGTACAAGTCCAAACCTTTCAGGTCTGATTTTTTGGGGGTTTTTTTTTAGCATTACAAAGTAAGGTCACAGTTGTCCTGACAAATGAATACAGAAGTGCTTTTTGTGGGAAATGTAGAATAAATGAAATGGACTTTTACAACTGCTACACTGTATGTACAGTTATGTGAGTACAGTATGTGTACAGTACATTAGGATTACATTCACAGTCTGCAACACCACTATTTTACTAGCAAGCACTCCTGGAGCAAACCCACGCTGTGTAGGAAACTTCTGCATGAGGAGCTCCTGATGGGAGTCTCATAAAAACCTTATTTTGTTGCCACCAGTTGTGACTCATTTTCCCCCCTTAACATGTTTACTCTCTCTGTGCTTTCCTGAGACATCAAGTCTGATGCATTTTTTTGTGTTCTTTGCAGCCAGGTTTATATAATTTTTTTTGCGTGTCTATATCCTCTCCACTGTATATATTGAAATTTGTACATGTATGAATCATAGAAAGAGTAGAATAGATTCCACAATCCAAAAACTGATATTTTCTTTTGGATATAGTGTAAGATAATATAGTGGAAAATGTCCAAAAATTAGAATGCAACCTTTGCATTTCAGACATATCACACACACAAATGCATTCAAGTTTTTGTAATATATAAGCTCTTTTTTGTTTACCTTTTTTTTGTAACATTTGTTTTGCATTTGTCAAATACCAATCATGCACTAGATACGTCTGATATCCTCACATTGTATGTTGTTCCTTCATCACAAGACTTCTTCTCGATGCCTTCTTATATGTATTGAAGCTGTAGCAAAAAAACAAAAACAAAAAAAAACAACAAAACTGTCGCTGAATTAGAAAGAAATCCTTCATAAATGCGTTATTTTAATTTTGCAGTACAGTCATGTTACAGCAGCTTCACCTTTTCAGTTGTTGGTGTAATGTTTAATCGACGTGTTTACCGTGTACTCGTGCACCTATTAGCCGGCTGAATCCATCGGGCTTTTTGTGACGCATCTGAGGCTGTGTGAGTCTAAACTGTATCTGCTTCCTGGTTGTTTGCCAGGTTTTCAAGGCTTCAAAATGTTGTGTATAGAAGATGCAAATATTGCTTACTGTGCATATGTAACATATTGAACCCCTGCAACACTGGTTCAGCTTTTACTACGTACTTAATATGTCTAAGTGGAAGAAAGGAAAACAAGCATTTTGGCAGTATTTGCATAATGATAGGTATGTTTTCCCTAAAATTGTGCACTTTTATTTTGTTGAAATTCTCTAAATTAAATTGTGCCAAGACCATGTTCTTGGCATACGCTAATTTCATTTTTAAGTATACAGTACATGTGTAACTTTATATAAAACTATAGGAACTATGAATTATTTTTTAGCCTCTTGGTTTGTAACAGACTCCCCATTTTTATATTATAACAGGAACACCAGTATCGCACTGGGGACATAGAAGTTTGTCATGCAATGCTACTTTCTACCTAAAAAAATGCAGTCAGTGGTTAGCAAGCCGGCTGACTGAATGTGTGCCTATATATGTACTTTCCATTTCACATCTTTCACCTGTGGGAAAAAAAACAACAAATTTTGTGATGTCATTTGAATCTGTGCTGCTCCAGGTACAGTCAAACAAAACCATTTCATATCTTCCTTCAATATTACACACTAAAGGAGTCTTGCATAAAGACTTTTATTTTAGACACTGCTGGAAAATCTGTTTGTGCAGACAGCAGTTTGATGTTGCAGAAGTATAGTATTTATAATGGTATATTTTATGGTCTATTTTGCTCGTTTTCATTTAGAAAAAAAAATCTATTTTTTAGCTGTTTATGTGCTGTATAGTGTGTGTGTTTTTTCTGTTTGTTTGTTTTACTGTACTGTTTGTTCCCGTGTTGATTCAGAAGATGAACCTTCAATGAATCTTCAACATGTAACTGTTTTTTTTAAATTTATTTTTTTATTTGTCTCTCCTCTGTGTATCTGTCTACTATGTTTTACTCCACCAGCTCTGAAGTCAGAAAATTCCAAGTGGCTCAAAACTCTTCACTGTAAATTTAATGTGTAACAATCACAGCAAATTACATTTATAAGTAGAACAAAAGCAAAACTTATTGCATCCTCAAAATAGCCTGCCTGACACTTGGTTTAACAGAATATATTTTCTGTACCAAGGAAACCAACACATGTACAGTCTTGTAGTTTGCTCTCTCTTTCACTTGCTACTGTGATAGCCTACTGTATGAATATTTAACAGGAATTTATACCGACCATAATCAGAAACATAGCTGTATTTATGACATGTAAAGACTTCTAAACGTGGTGTTTTGTAACGGTTACTATGGAACAGATTATTTGTCGTTTGTTTAATGCTTTGTTTCCTTGTTTAGTCTGAATCACTCTGTAATGACTGATCTCAAACTGCTCTAGTCACTGAGGTTAGATGGATGTAAAGCGAGAAAGAGTGTGTGTGCATGTGTGTGAGTGCGTATGTGTGTGTGTGAGAGAGAGAAAGAGAGATAGAAAGTCTGTGTGTGCATGTGTGTGAAACTGCTGGAAAATACTCAGTGTGCATTTCTGATCTCCTCACTGTGACCTGCTCTATTGATGAGTGTGTGATGAGAAGTGTGTGTGTGCGTGTGCGTGTGTGTGTGTGTGTGCGCGTGAGTGCGTGTGTGTGTGTGTGAGAGAGAGAGAGAGGTAAGCGATGCAGTGGACCGTATAAAGCTGGGTAAACAGTTCTCACCACCAAGACAATTTCACAAATGCATTTCAGATAAGCAGTTTTTCCACTTTAAACATCAAGTTCTCACATGTTTATCTAAATACAAATTGTTCTTCAGGGTGGATCAAAACAATTCAAAAACAACAAGGTTGACAAATTTGGACAAATCTGTTTAACAGAGTAGGTTTACCCTCTACTACATCCTTGGTTTGACAGAATGACTAAGAGTGAATGGGTGTGTGCGTGTGCATGTATGTGCATGCATGTGTGTGTCACTGTCCCATGCCGGCCAGGCGGCCGAGTGTGCCACCATGCTCTGTGACTGCACAGTCGTATCAATAAATCTGGACTCAAAGGGCTCAGATAATGTCTGTCTGTCCTCATTTCTACCGCACCACAGCTCAGTGTGTCATTTTAAAGGGGCAACCTACACATTTTACACATCAATATCCATTTATCTAATACAAAGAGAACTACTCAATGTGTGACAACAGTTGAATAATGTCTTCTGCGACTTTGGAGGACATTAATGGATAGCCAAACAGACTTATACTGTATAATCTTGCTTGGCAACTACATAGTTTTAACTGAAGATCCTACTTAGGCTTTGACATAAACATAAAACACATAATTTGTATTATTGATCAATGTGATTTTCTCTTCTATAACAGTACTATGTCTGTCCTATAATAGTATCCAATAGCACAAAGTGTCCTCACCATAGTTTCTCTCTTTGTCTCGTCACCAACAGCCTAATGAAGCTGCAAATTAAACAACTGGCTCCAACAAATTTAGTCTCATTGGTCAATTCAGAGTGAAGATGAGCACAGAGAACCTTCTTCCCTGCAGATGAATGAGACAGACAAAAGCAATAAGACATACCTTTAAAAAAAAAAAAAGCCCTGATATCTTGGTCTTAAATTTAACTTAACATAAATTTAACTTAACATAAAATATATATATATTAAAAAAAAAATCTGCTCCTTAATACAAAGTCAAAGAACTATTATTAGCATGCCATGCTCTTTTTTCTATTCACTTCATTCACACATAGCTAAGGTCTTCTCACAATTGTTACATTCACAAACCACTACCATGCTCAAATTACTTATTACACCACAGACCACTTACTCCTTGCACTTTTGTTATTTTATGTGTGTTTAATTTAATCTTGACAGAAGTGGAGGGACTTTGTTGCTGCCCCACTGTATGCGTTTAAGTAAGTAAGTAATCCTGATTATAAAATTCTTTATTCACATTTGTATTTCAGTGTTGCAGAAAAGAGGTTTTTAAAAAACAAAAACAAAAAACCAACAAGATTTTCAACAAAAACAATGTAGGTGAATTGTTAGCTTATAAAGATATGGTGAAGTAATGAGCAGAGAAATAATTCACGCAATGAACTACTTCACAGGCCACGCCCACATCCAACATGGCGTCACAGTGTGCAGCACTCAGGTGCAAAGGTGTGTCACCTTTTCCGAATTTCCTCGTTTTTGACTTGACATTCTATAGACAAAGAAATATATAAGACTTGAGCACAGGTGGACCATAAGTGTGGACTAACTACTGTCAGATGGACTGTAAAATATAGGCTATAGTTTTTAAACTTTTATCCAGCTTTGTCAGTGTAAACGGCTGAATTTTATTTCTTGCACCAACACTTGTCGGGCCTTGAACAGGATGGAGACCTCGCCTTCAACACTAAAGAGCTCCAGCTTCACTCAGAACTGACTTTCCTCCTCTACAACAGGTAAACTTGATGGCTTTACAGTGTCAACGCTAGCTGGCGTTGCTCTGGAGACTATGACGGCCATGTTAACGCGCGCGGGCTCATGGCTGTGTGTGGATTAATATATTTCGTGTTCATTGAGGCACATTTACTCAGTTGTTTGTTCGTTGAGTGTTTAATGGTCACTCTCGGCTTGATAATATGTTGCTAGTTGAAAACAGTAGGAGACAGCAGGGTGCATTGTGAAGCATTTGTTTTGGTCTGATACCTTAGTGTCTAATGACATCTACAATACAGTAGTGGCAGTGACACTTTGTGTTTTTATGTTTTTTTGTTAGTATCCTTTATTCTTTGCACTGCAGTACATACAGTATATTTTTAGTTGCTATAATCTAAGTTCTATGTGAGTATTTCGGGCCCATCCAAAATAGCTCTGCATCGCTTTGTGGCCACTTCGTATTTTTGTATCTATTCATGGTCACTGTGTCTCTTTCTTGTTGTCACTGTGTGGCCAAAGTGTGTCCAACTGTGGTTGTTTTGTGTCCCTTTGTTGTGTTGTGTCTTTGTATCTCTTTATGGAAATCGTGTGCCCTATTGTAGCAGCAGCATCTCTCTTAGGTCATTTTATAATGTTTTGTGGCTCTTTGTCCAATCTATAACGACTTTCAAGGTTCACATAGTGTTTGTGCAAATCTAATGAGACATTCAGGTTACAAATTTCTAAAAGAGACGATGCATCCATCTCTCTTAACCCTTCTAGAAACACACAGATTGTAGGTCAACAGGTGGGATTCTGGCCATGATTTGAAGTCTCCAATGTTTGTTTCAGACTTACAAAGAAATTCAAAAACTGAATTGTGCATCAACTTTTATATTCATGGAAAGCCAAAGCATCCATTATGTATGGTGCATTAACTGCAGCATGAACATGACACACAGTCAATAATCCACTAGATGTCTCTGTTAGACTTCAAACCCACTGGAGCTGCAGCAGCACTGCTGCTCTCAGCCTCAGAGGGCCTGTGGCACTAAAAATGATCAACGGACTTGATGTATATCATTGTCACTCTCACAAGACAGTCAGTGTATAGCTCTTTATCCACCATATAGGCAGCTCCACAAACATTAGACACAGAGTGCATTTTTATCACAAGTAGCATGCATATTCATGCGCAGGTTGATGGAGCTGGTGGAGGGATGTGTATGAGTTCTCAGCACAGCGCTGAGTGCTGGAGCAGAAGGCGAATGTTAATTCAATTATACGGCAGCTGTTCCTTGGTGCCCATGGCCACTGTGTTTGCACTAGAACAGAAATCTTGTATTAGGTCCCTCGCCATAAAAGACCATTGCCAGGCAGGAGAATGGGGACTGCCTGTAACCAAAAGCCATCAACAGTATTTTAAAGAGCTTTTAATGTGTATTTTTGGTGCGATTGAGGAATTTTGTGCGTCTGCAAAGTAACATTTGTGTTGTTGTGTTTTTTTGTTTTGGCACTCTGTTGATTTACGGAGCTTTTGTTTTTAGTCATTACTCTATTAAATAGTCAATCTGCTTGGAAGTAAAAAAGTGCAAATGAGTTTCTTTTGCTGTATTAACTCCAGTCAAGGGTGGTTGGAGAGACGCGCGTGTGTGTCCTGTGGTGGTTCTGTCATTTTGACAGAAATGATTTATAGATAGGAAAACTTTATCTCTTTACTTTTGCTTTGTGTAAGTTGTGTCCTACATTCAGTGTTACAAGTTAGTATGTTAACACCATACACATGTCCTCCATTGAGCCATGTGTGCAAATGCAGTTTGTCCATGCATGCATGTGAGTGTGTGTTGGTATCTGTGCTCCACCCCACCTCCTGTCCCAGGTTTGGGCTGAGCTCCAGTACTACTTGATGAGGAAGAGTAAGAGGAGGAGGAGGAGGGGTGATGGCATGCGCTAGTCTGTCCCTTCATTACCTGGCTCCCTGAGACTCACTCTATGTGATTTAATCACATGGCCACTGGCGGGAAACTGCTGCTCTGATGTTACCTGGACCTGCTAATCAGTTTGCTTTTCCCTCATCAAAAGAAAAACAGCCACACCTGCGGGAAGGATGCGCTCAACTGCACATTACGTATGTATAATATATGCACACATGCAAATGCGGACGCGCTCAAACACACACACATGCACACAAGAAAAACCTCTTGGTTATTATCCTCCTAACACACAGATGGAGTGCAGAGGCCATGGCAACTACAGTTTGCAAAGTAGAGGTACAAATAAAGAATATTTTGATTACATATCTGCTGATAAATTTGATCATTGATCATTCTGTGAATAGATGCGTAATAGCCAAATATGTTGTTAACAGTCTCTCAAAGCCCAGAGGTCATCTGCAAATTGCTTGTTTCATCAAACAAGCAATCAAAACTCAAGTATTCAGTTTACTGTAACATTAGAGAGAGAAAAGCAGCAAATTCTCTCATATTATAGAAGTTGGACTAAGGAAAAGTTTGGCATTCCTGCTTGAAAAACCTAATTAAACAACTAATTGATAAAAAATATCCAAATTGTTGATTAACTCAATTAATCTTTTCAGATCTAAAGGAAGAGATGAGAATAAAGGCTAATGCTGTCGCCTTGTGACTACACTGTGACTAGCCTTTTGGGAATCTGTCCTCTAACTTAAGCAGAAGTGACAGCATGTTCTCACCACTTAACTACACACGGCCACATCATGCAGCGTGTAAAGTAGACATTACATATCAAGTTGTTTAATAAAAATTAAACCCCGTCTATCCACTGGAAAGAGCACAGAGCTCTATTTAGAGTGACTGATCGAGAGCCCAGAATCAAAGGGCCCTGTGGCACAAGCTGCTAGTGTGTCTGGGAATTGGCCCAACTCTTAAAGAGCCAAGCTTCCCTCATCTTGACTCGGGGCCGACCCCCAAACTGGAAGAAGCTATTTCTGCTGGCAGCCAAGTGGTTCCTTTTCTGGAAGCCTGTCAGGTGTGGAGCTGAGGCTGCCAACTGTAACCCCCTCAGGTGGGCACAAGGGGCAGGGCAGCCCCCCATCATGGCTACAGCATTGTGACACTCAGCAGATGATGCAAGTCGCAGAGGGCATTGAGCTCTCTGATGTGCCCTGACAAAGATCTGCCATGAAAGTGACAATCTCTCCTTTAGCCCCCGCATGCAGCACGGATGGATTATGGAAAATACAAAAATATTAAGTTAATTTGGAATAAAGTTGACACTGAGTGTGGTGTCTCACTTCTTCAGTTATTAACCTCCGCTAATAGAAACCAACAGTTCTACTGTACTTTTACTTGGCTGTTTCTTTTTTAATACTGCTGCCATTATTTTGCTGATTAATTTTCAGTCACAGAATAAAAACGAATAATGGCTCACTCCTGCAGCTGCAAGTTATATTAGTATATATGACATTACGCTTCAATGTGTAATCTTACTGTTAAGATTAGTGTGGGGGGAAAAAACTAAACCACAAATATTTGTACGTTTTGGTCTTATCTTCTGTGTGCAGTTTTACCTCTTTGAACCCGAAACTCTTAATTAAAGCAGAAGTAAGCGATCCGGTCGTTTTCGCTAATGCTGCGTTCGAGGCAGGCTTTTGAAATCGTAAATTACAGCTTCAAGTCACAACTTACGACTTTGTAGCATTCCAGGCAACCCACTCGTGTTTTTCCGACCTGTTTTACCTGTGAAAGTCACTATAACGGCCACTCGTAACTTCCGACCCGTGAACTCGTACCAGATCGAACTGATACAACTTCACAGGACGGAAAAACACGAGTCTACGAGTTTCCTTGAACGCACCATAACAGTCCTCGTCCCTACGTCGCCACATTCACGGCATCCCTTGGCTGCACACACAGCCCTGCATGCCGTTCTCTCTCCTCATTGGATAAAAACTGTAGGATACGATAAATGTTTTCTCCTCGGCTCAGAGCAGAGCAGAGTGACTGACAGACCCGTGTTTCAGACCAAACACTCTATGTAAGTGATTGCTGTCGGAAGATATAACTATTTAAGACTTATATTAACACAAATATATCACTTACTTCTGCTTTAAATGAAGGCAGGTGAGAAGTTTAGAGAAATGTGATATTTTTTTAATCTTTTAGATTTAAAATCTCAATAAATAAAAGGTTAGTTGTACTGTACTTAATATCGTACTTAATGTTTGCTAATCATATGATTAACATCTTGACACAGTGAAAAGATCATCGGGAACATTTAGTGTCGTCACAGCAGGAAAAGCACAGGTGAAACCAACTTTGTTAACGAGGTTTCAGGTTCATCCAGTGTCCTGCCAACAGCCGCATTAATGATGTCATTGACTGCACCTGTGCAGGACAAAACGTTTGCTGTGAGTGTGAAACAGGCCTGTTGAGTTGCATGAATCCTCGGTGTAGCAGAAATATTTCAGTCTGGATCAATAATGCAGTCAGATAGTTTCAAGAATTTCGCCTTCATGCAATCTGTTGTACTTCCTCCCATTTCAAGATACTGACTCATTTTTAGAGCCTCTTTAAAACAAACTGATTTGAATTAAAACCAGGGTGAAATAGTGCTACACCAATTTACGGTAAAGGTTTTATAACTTAATTACAAAGAGAAATTGTTTTATGAGATTGACATTTCTGCAAATTAAACTGCCTGACACTTATAAAGTATTTAAAATGTGATTTAGTAATGGGGTAATATATCTAACACCATGAATGTGCATATTAAGGTTAATGAATAATTGTACTTTTGTTACTTAAAATATATTTTTCTTATAAAATTAATGTATTTTTATTCTAGGAAGATTTTCAGTCCCCATGAAATTCACCACGACGAGAAATTGAGAGAATTTTTTTAAAGCTCTGTTCATCAGTGAATACCCATTCCCTTTGTTGTGTTCCTCTATTTTGAGCTGCCTTTCATTCATTTTCCCTTTAAAACAACCTCAAACCAATTTAACACTGCAACACCATGTTGCTTGTTCTTGCTAAAACTGGTTAAACACAGATGGCGTGGTGTCATGTTGAGATATTTCCAGCAATGTTACAGTGGAGTTTAATAGCCTGGAGAAGAAGGTGGAGTTATGCTGAACAGCCAGGGGTGAATTCACTTATTATAAATTCAGTTCTTCATCTTTCATTTTCAGTTTACTTGAAAAACATTCAATTGTTATGCATCAATACACAAAGACTTTTCAACTTTGTGAAGCGAGGGATTTCAGTCAGGCGACATCCAGATTCCTGTGGGAAAAGTAGAACCTGCAGTTTTCCATCCAACCTGCTTGATGTCGAGTAACTTAAAACATTGAACACTGCTGTGATCAATACAAGCAGATGTTGTAATGCAACATTAAATTTTGAGCAAAAAACTAATATGTTGTCAGTCAATATTTTTCTTGTACATTCAATAATACCAATATAACTACAACTTTCCAAATAAATTAATGACTAACAAATCCTCATTATGCTAATAGGAAACATAATTCAGTTGTTCAAAACATTTCTGTTGTTGACTTTTATTTAAACTTACAGCTAGCTGTTCCCCCGCCACAGTGTCACTAGCACAGCCATAAATCTTTCCCGCTAACTTAAATGAAGTAAATTTTAGCAGAATCTGGAGTCTGCACTAATCACCCTTTTAATGCCACACTTTGGTAATGAATGAATGGAAAAGTGGTTTGAAAGGCAGCGAGGCAACAGGGAGTTGAGGACAGCTGATGAGGGAAGATCGAGAGGAGAGGAATCATATCAACACCAAGAGTGTCGATTAGGTGAGAAAACGACATTACAGCACCGTCAATCATCTGAGCTTCATGCTTGGGGGGGGGGGGATCCAGAGCTGCTATAAAAAAAAAATGTGGTAAAAGTTGGCAAGTCAGGAGAATCACGTGCATAACAAAAACACTTTATATAACTTCAGCCATTTTGTTTGTTTGTGATGATAGTTTCTGATAGTTGGTGGTTCTTTGTGAACTAAAACCTGTGACACTCGTGTCACTTGAGGCGTTGACTCGTCATAAAATGTGACGTTTTGTGGCCTTAATGAACGTAACCATCAAACCTCAACAGTGCTGGTGTTAAGGTGAAACCTTGTATGTGTAACATTTCTCTGTTGCTGAATAAGGAGCGTGTGTTGGGTGGTGATTGTTGCTTAACCTGTCTTTATGATTCAAGAGGTTATTATATAGCATCTTAGTGGCGCTCCTACATCTTAGGGGCAGATTGGAAGTAAAAGTATCAGTGTGTTTACATGAAAAGCCAAGTCGAGCTAAAGTATACTCTTAGCTCAAGTTGGGCATCTCATCTGAATCAGTTTACATACAACAGGGAAAAAGGAATCGTTGATGGAAACATGTCAGCTTCCTCAACGTAGGTGGCGATATATGTTGTTTCAGCGGGTTAATACAGACCCCTTTCACGTTGACTGATTCCATCACCTAGTAAACAACTGAGAGGTCTAAAACACATCTTCTTGCTGGTTGTACTGTGTTGTTTATTGTAAAATGCACTGAATGTACGTATCAGTCCAGGTGCATTTTTTGGCCCGGGTTCGGGTCGGTTTCTATGCTACACTTTGTGCTGTCTCTACTGTTGTGAAGCATGCGCACATGCATTGTCCAGTTTCAGTCAAATTAAGGCATGCAGAATAAAATCGGTTTCCAATCACATTATCAGGGCGTTTTCCAGTCTTCGCTGGACTAACGCGTTTACATGCACTTTAGTTGTCCAACTATAGATGGATTAAGGCCATACGTTTTTCAAGTGTAAATGTACAGACTGAGTTGTTCTTGGAAAGTGACAAGAGGAAACTTAAAGGGGAACTATGCAAGTCTGGTGGCTTTTCCGCTGTTTTGCTCACGCTCCTCTCGTCATTGTGCATTTGTTTACAACGGAGCCGGCGAAAAATCAGAGCGTGGATAACGTTACATAATATATACGATGTTACATGTGTATTTGTGTAGTTTTAACCGTCATAAACAAAAGATTGCCGGTTACGGAGCACGTTTGTGTCATGGTGCCGCAGAGACGAGAGCTGGAACACCGGGGCGGCAACCGAGTAACTACACTGATGTTGTAAGGTTGGTTTTCAGCCATGAGACGCCAGGTGAAGGCTTAGAGCCTCCATTCTCACTCCTAACAAGTCACAAGTCATGTAGTTAACTAACAACTATCACAATTACTCCGGAGCTTTTTAATTAAGGTAAAAATGTAGCATACCGTAGCCACGGGAGAAATCCTGCTTAGTTCCTCTTTAACATCAGCAATGATGATAGAGACAAGCGGTCACATTGGCGTTGCTTTCCATCGCTGCAGACAGCTCTGGGTGAGTAAAGGAAAGAAGTTTGGTGCTGAACTCGTGAAGTTTGTTCTGGATTGTTGAGTAAAAAGTTGTTAATGCTAACACTGGATATGCATTAGCAAAACTGACAACTTAACTCTTTTAACATAACGTCTCCAGTAGCTGCTGACCAGACCTGCACAATGTTCAGGACAGGAGCAACTTGGACGTTGTTGACCAGATCCAATGATTCCTTTAAGACCTTTGCTGTTGCTCATCTAACTCATCTCCATTTGTTTATCTAACCAGGCTGATGAATGTCTGTAGATCTTCTGAGCTCTCTCTTTGTGAGCTGTGGTTCACATGAGCAGATTATTTCTTGTGAATAGCAAACTTTACATCTTTTAGTGTTTTAGTGAGTCAAAGTCAAGCTTTTCATTAGTGGCTGGAGTCCTTACTACTTACTACAATCAGCTTATTTTAACCTCATGAGTTGAGGGGTGTCAAATACCTCAGTCAAACATCCATTAGTATGGAGAAAAACAGCTCAGGGGTTTGTGTTACGTGTCTTACATTTAGTTAGCGTTAGTTAGGGTCACTGTTTGTATCAGCTGCAGGATAATGTTGTCAGACAGCACCTCCCCTGTTTTTTAACAGAGAAATAAATGTAGTTTATCATATGTTCTGTATAATACTAAAAAAACTAAAGATGTGACTCTTACTTAAATACGATATCTGACACATTTTTATTTATCTTATCACTTTCTGGTTGCATTCTACCACAACAGATTGTCACAGCCACTTTGAACGTGTGCGAACAGATTGTGCTTTGAAAAAGAAACGGGTGCCTCCAGCAACATTACACGTCTGCTATCCCATCTCTGTCTGAAAACGGGACTAACATCTTTACATTATACATTTTCAAAAACATATCCATTATTCATACCTCCATATTTTAATACTATTAGCATTTCTATGCCACCCACCTAAATACCTGTGTGTTTCTTATCAAAGGAGGAGTGACAGTCAGGAGTTACTTTGTTTGTGTGAAGAAATGAGTTGGGATTAAGAAAGCACTGCAGTGATGGACCATCACACAAAATTAAATTTGATCTGTGAGGTGATTATTTCACTGTAGGCTTTAAACGGGCACAGGAGAAACTTTGCTTTTACTTTTTTTTTTTTTAGTTAGACAACAGCAACAAAGGCAAAGACACACACATGCACAGAAACACAGTGCTCCACCTGTGTGGGTGGGAGGTGTGGCCACTCAGCAGCTGAGTGGGGCAGCATATGGAGTTTCTAATTGGGTAGAACAGCACAGCTGGAGGACACTAGTCCAGGACCTGGCCTCTGGTAATCAGTCCCACAATCCTCAGCTCTCCTCTCCGCATCCACCGTGCTGCTGCGTGAGCCTTCGCTGGGTGAGGGCTGTTGGATGTTTTCTCGCATGTCACCAGCGAAACCGAACTAAAACTTTCTCACTAAGAGGATTTTACAACATTTGAATGGAAGTATTGTGTAACATACAATTTCAACCTCTGACAGCATGGAGTAAATTTTTCAAACCGTGCATTTGTATTGGTAAAACTTCACTGTAACTCCTGCTATCTAGCATTAATAAGCAGTAGAAGAACAAAACAGTCAAACCAGACAATCATCAAGTCATTACAATTAGCTATATGCTAATGCAAAATTCTAGTAATACTGCAATAACTGAATAATATAATGTAATATATAACATGAGGGGCCATATTATGTCTTATCAGAACTTTTACCTCTAGTTTGTGTTGGTTCTTGTTTAGTGCTTAGGCTTGTGTGAGACCCTGCTGAACTTTTACTTTATATGTTACAAAAAAATATTTAAAAGAATTTAATTAACAATATATTAGAACAGCATGATATGCAAACATCGTATTGCAACTATATGGCAAGATATTGCGATAAAAAATTTAAATTGATGATGTGATTTCTGAGGGGGGGTCTTATACTAAACAATCGCGTCCTTTTATGTCTTTAAAAATATGATTTGTTGGCCAGGGCGTCTCTATAGCAACACAACACTTATAGTGCTGACAATGCACAACAATGTGACACATTTTACTTATATCAAAATAATTGCAACACCTGCGATTTGGATACTGCACTCGGCCATGTTACAGTATGATTTTGAATTGCGATTGTGCAGCCCTACAGTATATAAACATAATGTCTTTAAGGATTTGCTCTTGCTCCTAGTTTCATAGTTATTGTCGAAACTGATTTATGCCTAAATTTTTTTCCAGATCTCTTGAAAAAATGTGTTTAGGAAACAAAAAAAGACTGATGGTTTGATTTGACATTAGCCTGAACACGTGCACTTGAGGTGTTGGAAAAGAGCAAAATGTCAGAGGTTTGGTAGCATTTCATCATTTCAAATTGAAAGAGACAATATATCTGCTAACAACAGGCTTTGCTTAGGGTGTGAAAACAAGATTGTGTAATTATTCAACAGTTCAGGTATCCATCAGGGCATTTAGGCATCAACAAGTTTTGAAAATAAATCACCTGCATTTGTATTTTGGAGCACTTAAACTCTTCCTTGTTTAGTATGTGTGTTTTCGGTTTCATTATTTGTATAAGCAAGGTGAATTAGTGGGAGTTGTTCTTGGGGACATGGTGGAGAAACAGTACAGACCTCATTACTTCATTACAGAGTCAGTGTTAGAATTAGAAAGAAAAACAAACACACACACGTTTTGCCCCCGGAGTTTATCTTTGGATTGTTCTTGTGTCTCACTTAAGAAATGACCTTGAAGAAGTTGCCCCAAAGATATTCACTGTGTCGGCTTCTGAACAGGATCATGTCACACTGCCACAACCATTACCATCTTCCCAACCACTTCACCTTGCACTCATCATCGAGACACAGGCTCCATTTAACTGCTGACATCAATTGAGAACCGCTTGCAACTCAGCATGCGATCAGCAGCGCCTTCATTTGCAGCTCTACACCACGCTTCGTGTCTATAAAAGCTGATAATGTGATAATTAAAAGAGCTGACAGGCAAGAACTGTCAGCAAGACACCCTGATTTACCAACCTCTGCTATTTGTTATATATATATATGCTACCACCCTTGAAACCTAACACGTAGAATATCAGTCGAAATATTTAACTAGGTTAGAATTGTTGTGGGAAAAGAAAAGAGAAGTTGTGGAGTCTCGGTGGACGACTGTGTGATAAAATCTGTCCCGGAAACATCACAGGATCAGATTCAGACCTGAAACAAGGACTTCCAGCAGACAAAAGATCACTGCCATGTCTCTCTCTCCCGTTCTCTCTCAACCACACCATGATTTATTACCTGAAAAGACAAGAGAACTAATTAGTGGAGTAATTAATTAATATAAATTTGCATATTTGCATTTGCAATTAGTGCAGTCAACTGATTAGTCTGAGATGGGGAGTTTGACTCATCAGATGTGTGTGTGTGAGTGTGTATGTGAGTGTGTGTGTTGGACCAGAACGATCAGCAGACCAGCTGAGGCATTTTCAGGGGGAAGGCTGTGATGAACGGACTGTTTACGTTTTTTTTGTTTTGTTTTGTTTTTTTTACATTTTGTCCATGTGGGTATTTTCTCGGTGTTCATGTACAGTACAGTACAGCCTGTGTATTTCTGTGAACACTTGCTTGGTGTCCTGTCTCTTACACACACACACACGAGGTTAAGTGTATACACACTGACCACTGTGTGTACATGCTGTCATTGCCTCTTGTAGAAGCAGCTACTTCACCTTTTGTGCGGTGTAAACCGAGGTGTAGCTGCGGCGGCCGGGCTCAGACTGCTGATCGATGTCTTGTAATGTCCAATACAGAGGGAATGATAAAGTCGCTTTAATTGATTCTCCTTGCAACAAGGTCATTCACAGGCATACGTTTGTGTGTGAGCGCTTGTGTGTGCGTTCCACATAACTGAGGAGTGCATATACCCATATCGAGTGCCAGCTGTGCCCCAGTGTGGATTTGGCAGCGTGCCACTGGGCCTTTTCCATGGGGTGTACTTAATGTGCACGGTCCTGAGGTACCAACACTGTGCACGCCCCTCTGGTATGCACAGCCTCTGCATGTGAGGAGCCTGCTGGAATTTCTTAACCTATTTTATACCGAGCTGAAAGGATGAGTCAGTTGGTCAACAACAAACAAATAAATGAATAAATAAATAAATAAATAATTAGCAGCAAATGTTTGATAATTCAGAAACTATGAAATATAAGTTGTTCTCCGGTTGCAGCTTCTCCAACATGGGGATTTACTGCTTTTCTCCAACATTTATTGTTGGTACACGAGACATTTTTCACTTATTGATAGACCAAACAGTTAATCTGAGAGAATGATCTACTGATTAATCGATCAGTTGTCTTATTTTGCAGAATATATCACACGGTACTGCTGCACTTGTGTTTAGTTGAGCTCTTCAGTAGCTTTCATTGTCTGAGGTGCACAATATCTTAAGATTTTAAATAGATTTTCTTTTGTTTTCTCTTCTCTCTGCTCTTTAACACCATCCATAACAACACATGTGAGTGTTTTGTGATCTGACCCTTGTGTTCAAAATCCCTGCTCAGCAAAATCAAGCTGTTTTCAGATGTGACGTCACTGCATGCGGTTACGTTGTGGTTATGTCTTGAAGAAAGTGCTGTTGTTTCTGGGAATTTGCTGAAATGACTGTGATGATGTAGAAAACTGTGATAACCTGCGATGACTGTCGAGGTACTTTATGAACAAATATTGATTTTGTTTGCACACACAAAAAAAACATCCTCCGATGGAAATTATTGTGTATGACAATGTGACATCACTGTTACCGCGTTATAGGATTAAATCAAGATGTGTGCAGTATAAATAACAGCACAAGTTGCAGATACAATGTGAAGTCGACTGTCTTAAAGTGTATTTTACATCTGAGGTCTGACACAGAACATGACTTAACGTGTCACTCGCTGTTGTTGTCATTAAAAATCAGTCACAATTTAGTTTCTGCTGTTTTAAGAAATGAATCAAAGGCATAAAATAATGCAATAAAGTCAAAATATTATATATTGATGTATGTTGAGGTGTTGAAAAGGAGCCCAGGCTCCTCAGTGCCTTAAAGATCGTCGGGCTAAACTGGGTCTCAGTAGGATTTAAACCCTCTTGGTCCAGACCTGCCTTTTGTTTTTCCTTATTTGCAGCTCCACAATTATAGCTAGTCTAATTTAATGTAATCTGTGGGGGGCTTAAGATCCCCCCCACCCCTCCCCTGTGTGTATTCAACTGTGCATGTTTTACATTGATATACACAGACATAAATAATGTATTTCAGAGTTAATTTTACCATGAAAATTAATCTTGGGCCCATTTGTGCCCAAGAGTCAAAACCAAATGTAAAGAATAAGCTTTCTTTTTAACTTTGAACTTTAACCTTTCCCATTATCTTTCATTACATTTTGAATATTTATGGAACTATTTCTTTACATCATGCCATTTTATTCTCCTTTAAAATGTAGGCTATTTCTCTAAATCTATTTCACCTGTTGAGAATGGCTGCGAACTCTTTCTGCGCATCTCTTCATATTTTTTTCTTCTCCCTTCTCTCCCCACATAAAAAGACATGAATTCATCTTTCTTACACGGGGAGATGCAGATATTAGTTGTTATCCCTCTCCGGTCTGTGTTTTTGACGGTAAACGCGGGCCTCCCGGTGCCCATTACCGGAGCTGCCAGATGATCGGTACGGAATGGAGGTCCCGTGGGACGATGAACACGTGGTCTCGGCTGCCACAAGACGTCAGCGGCAGATGGCATGGGTACCCGCTGTTGGCATGAGTGTCATTCCTCAAAGAGAGAGGGAAGGGGAAGAGAGAGAGAGGGAGAGGAGAGAGAGAGAGAGAGCAGCACAGTGAGGCATAGAAAAGAGGGTGCGCAGGTTTCTGCTTTTTCCTCTTATTTGTGGTTTTGCGAGAGAAGAAGCTGCAGCGCAGACTGACTGGAGATATTTGGGATGATGCGAGGTGCACGCTGACCAGAGGTGAGTCTCATTTCTACTGTAATGTTTCTGCAATTGTTGACTTTTATTTAGTTATGAGTTCAATTTAAAAAAAATATATAGGCTATATTAAAAATGAAATGCCAAACTTAGCTATTGTACTGTGACATGACAGAATGACGTGTGATAAAAGGCCTAAACCAAAGGTTGTTGTTTTTTCACAAGTCACAAGACAGTGAAGTTGAGTGTCTTTGAAAAGGTAGCAGGCTGTGACATTGGCCTTGCTTTGCCACTTTGTTCCTCTTCCTCTGGGGAGGATTCATTCACAAGGTAATTAACTGGCAACCTTCAGAGACGTCGCCGTGTGCTCTAGTCTATACTCACGGTTTGTGTGTGTGTTTTTTTTTTGGATTTGATCTCACAGGAAATATGTTGACGCTGCCATTCGACGAACCTCATATGATGTGTGAGCCGCGGCTCGGTGCCAATTATCCTCGTGAAAGCTTACCTGAGAGCCTGAAGCCGGAGCGGCAGCACAACCCGGACAGGTCCAACTCAGACATGCGCGACGCCGACGACGTGATGTCCGACAGGGAGGAGGACGAGAGGGAGGACGACCAGGACGAGAACGGGCTTCCTAAAAAGCGAGGCCCCCGGAAAAAGAAGGCCGGCAAGGAGCAGATGGACAGGGCCAAACTACGGCGCAACGAAGCCAACGCCCGTGAACGCAGCAGGATGCACGGCTTGAACGCGGCGCTGGAGAGCCTGCGCAAAGTTGTGCCGTGCTACTCCAAAACTCAGAAACTCTCCAAGATCGAGACCCTCAGACTGGCTAAAAATTACATCTGGGCCCTGTCGGAGACGCTGAGCGCGGGGAAGAGACCGGACCTCCTCGCCTTCGTGCAGACTTTGTGCAAAGGATTATCTCAGCCCACCACCAACTTGGTGGCCGGTTGTTTGCAGCTGAACGCGAGGAATTTCCTCACAGACCACAACGGGGAGGTCATGTTCTCTGGCAGGTCGCCCTACGACGCCATGTACTCGTACCCGGGCTCGGACGTGAACACGCCCCCCGGCCACAGCGGCGGCAACCTGGACAGCAGCGCCAAACCCTTCCGCCACTACAGCTACAGCGGCGCGTACGAGCCCTACTACGAGAACCCGTCCCCGGAGGGCGGGAGTCCGCATTTCGACGGCCAGCTGAGCCCCCCGATGAACTTTAACGGGATTTTCTCCCTAAAACACAACGACGAGCCGCCAGACTACGGCAAAGCGGGCAGCCACTATGGCATGCGCTACTGCGGCGCGCCAGGACGCACGGCTCTTGCGCACAACTCCATGTACCGAGTGTCCCCAGAGGCCCGGTTCCCCTACGACCTGCACGTCCGCAGCCAGTCCTTCCAAGCACAAGGGGAAGTTAATGGCTCTTTCCACAATTAATCAATCAGCTGGACAAAGTTCAAGTTTGAGAAGCGATGCAATTTACCCCCGCAGATGTCGAGAGTGGAACGAAATGGACTCCAGACACGCTGCGGGAAAAAAAAGCCCATTTTAACAAGTCATTTTGTTTGTAATGTTCAGTCTCATTTTTTCTTTGGAAAAAAAAAAGAAGCTTGACAATTAGATCTGGTGATTTCACCTGTTCTCGGTTTCTCGTTCCACTGAATTTGTTTCCATACGAGGCAGAAAAAGACACAATAAGGACGATCTCAGTGTGAAGGCAGATCTTGTGTTTCGTTTGAAGAAAATTCAGATTTAATGGCGCAGATCTGATTTCACTGGGACTCAAAAAAACAACAACAACACAACAACTCAAATGTAGATGAGTGAGTTAAAGCTGCAGGTTCTGAGCGAACTGTTTTCCCACCTACAGTGATTTGTCATACTTCTATTTGTTTGTTACTGCAGATGACGGTGGTGACGTGGTTTAACTTCTACGGTGTTGAGAATTAATTTTCAATCATTAGATAGATTTCCGTGGCGAAATGGAAAAAAAAAAAAAAAAACACCCGCGGGGAAGAAGAACCTGCAGAGGCTTCACCTCATCACTGAAGTTTGCTGAGACACGATTGGACTTCAGAGATTCAGTCTGTTAGCAATAAAGGTCAATTGAGCTATGCAAGGCAGCCAAATACAATCTTTGCTTCTGGAAAAAAAGAAAAAAAAATCATATCTATTTCCTCTCACAAGGCGTTTCTCATAATCTAATTAAAACGATGACAAATTACACAAAATTAATTATAAGGAAAAAGCCAGTGTTGAGACGTGCATGTGTTTAGGAGACCTGATGATGATAATGATGATGATGATGATGATGTCACCTGAATTGATCTTATAAGTAATGAGGAGGAGAAGAAGAAAAATCTTTAAAAAATTAAAATGCATTTGTATTTGGAGTAAATAGTGTGGTAACGAGGTGAATGTAAAATTATTATTGTATTTATTTATTTATTTAAGCTTATTTATTATAAGTCCGTCAATTTGAATGTGGATAATATATTATGGAGAAGAAAAAAAAAGATATTGTTAAAAAAAAAAAAAAAAAAAAATTCAACAGTGTTACCTTTTTATGTGAATTTCCATACATTTTAAAGTTTGTTTATGTTTCATTGTTGTATATTTCACTACAGCTGAGAAGTCAAGCACTGGGGGAGAAAAATGAAAGAAAAAAACAAACATATTTTGTGTGAGGTGAGCAGAAATGTTTCCAAAATCATAAAGAAATCTGATGAACATGCCTTAAAAAAAAGAGACGAGGACCATCAATATGCAACGAAATGAAAGTTTTTTGGATAGTTTGACGTGAACTTTTTACACTTCCTGGTTCCCGCTGAGGAGCAGCTGTGATGCACTTCATGTATTTCTGCACAATGTCGGTGACTGTCCGCCCATAAACCCTGTTGATTTTGTAACTTTAACCTGAATGATGAATGGTTATTGGACTGATGTTTCTCCTTTATTTCTGCACTTACTGATCACACACACACACACACACACACACACACACACACACACACACACACACACACACACACACTTTTCCTTTAGCTTACACTCCAGGAGAGAGGAAGAAAAAAAAAACCCGTTATGGATCGAAATATTCGTGAAGTAATGTGTTTATTATGTTTTGTGATGTGTTTGTTGTCGCAATAAAATGACGAGGCTGCTTTTCAGCTTTTTGTGGAAATGATCGACAGACAGCAGACTGCAATTAAGAATTTTAAATTGTTAGAAAAAATAAATAAATAAAGGTAAAAAAAAAAAAAAAACGCCCCGGGCGTATTTATTTATTCATTCATTTACAATTGAAACGTGTAGGGAGAAAAAAAAAATAACGTATTGCATAACCTCTGTGACTCTGAGGCCCAAACTCTTATAGGTAGCCTACACATTTCAAATTATCAAAATGAAATGTACTTCCTTTTTTCTATAAACATAAAAACGCTTTATCATTATTGATTAAAATGTATTTTCTTAAAAAAAAAAAAGAAAAGAAACAATCGGTGTTCAAATATGAAGCTGTAAAAAACAACAACCAAACAACAGCGTCACAGCTCTGACGCGGAGTTTTGAGCGGCTGTCTCTGTCTCTTCTGTGTGAGCGGGTTGTCGATTTGAATTGATTTCATTACAGTTGATCAGGTGGTTGATTTGTGTGTCGGGAAAAAAAAAATGGCCACGAGCTGTTGGCCGTCAGCCAGAGAGCTCAGACAGTTGATCCCAGTCAGAGCAGAGAGAAGTGGCTGGTGCTGGTGGAGACCCAGGAGGTCCCGCTGGCATTTGGAAGGAGAAGGTGGTGGTGGTGGTGGTGGTGGACACTGATCGGTTTCTTCTTGGCCGTATTTTTTTATTTTATTTTTTAAGAGGGCTGTTTATGATTGTTAGGATCAAGGGGGAGAATTAATGAAGCGTAAAACAACTTCCTCCCGTTTTTATGTGAGGATTGTTTTATTTGGTTTAGTAAAACTGGGGAAGTGTTTCAGAGGAGCAGTAAAACAGGAAATCATGTCACAGGAAAAAATATTGGTTACTCGAGTTAAGATCACAGTTTGTCCTCAGGTTTGGACACATTGGTCCTTTATTACCCACTACTACCACACACACACACACACACACACACACAGAGTCACACACACATTTCCTTGCTGGTGTTTGACTGATGCTGGTCATTTAAGCATCAGCCTAAAATACCCACCACCACCCTCTCCTCTTAGTTGCAGATGAATCTTCCAGTTCATCAGTTCTTCTTGTAAAACTCCTCTTTAATGCTGAAGCGCTGCCGTTACAAGAGAGTTCAGTTCACTGAGCTGCAGCCGCTCGTGTCAGCGTGAAAAGATGCAGAAACACTCAAATTCAACATCTCTCTTACTGTAACACCTGCCTGTTGTGGCACTGACAACCTGTTTGTGTGAAGACAGGCCCAGACCAGACTTGTTCTGTATAAAGGCGAGTTCACCTTGGTAATGAAATTATTACACATTTATATTTCAGCAACAATTCATTGTCTTGTACGGAACAAACTTATTCACTCAGCAAGTTAAGTATTGATTATTATTGTTTTGCACAAGATGAACAGATTTGGAGTCAGGGGGTTCGAACCGTCATCGTTGCATGGCTTCTCCTGCTGAGAAAGAGGAGACTCTGTAATGTAATGATCCTTTATTACTGTCGTCATATACAGGAAATGAAGATCAAACCCTGGCAAACATATGGAGTCAGACCAAATTTAATTGCGTAGCTTCAAAAGAGTGATGAAGAATAAAAAGCAGAGGCATCAAAGTGGAGCTGGTAGGATCAGTTCAGATCAAACAAACCAGAATACAGCCTCAATTACATGACTTTTTTGTTTTTGTTTTATTTCTTTTTTGGTTCCTCGATATACAGGATGGGCCTCAGGATGAAATACATTTCTGTGTACAGTTCTCTCTTTCTAGCAATCAAGACAGGAATATCTGGAGCCTTCGGCTGATCTGGAAAATCATAATTCAGCTCCTCCTTCCTCTTCTCAGAAAAACTGCAAATACTGGGATTTTTTTTTTTTTTAAAGGCTTGTTTTGCTGTCTTCATTCCCTCACTCATCCTTCTCGTATACTCAAATCATAAAACTGGAGGGCCAGGTTGCGGGAGGTCCCTCTGGGGCCCTTAAAGCACCTCTTTAGCCCCTCCCCACCCCATCCGTCACCCCCGCCCTCCCACCCACCCTGCTTTATTTGTCCCATTCAGTGAGATTCTCACCCTTTCGCTCTTGCTGCCTCTTCTTCCAGGCTGTGTGCATGTGCATATATGTATGCATATGTGTGTGTGTGTGTGTGTGTTTGTGTGTGTGTTTTTTTGGGGTTCAAATCCCTCTCGGGGCCTCACATGGGCGAGGAGGAGGAGGAAGAGGAAGGAGGAGGGGGTTGTTTCACACCCACAAGGGTCCACGGGGCGGCGTGCAGCAGTTTAGCACAGGGTCAAACGTGTACACGTACCCCGACGTTCACGCAGCTCATTAAGCTGGGTGAAGAAGAGAGAGAGATGGAGAGAGAGAGGGAGAGAAGGAGAGGGGGAGAAAGAAGTATAGGGAGCGAGAAAGCAGGAGAGAGTGGGAGCATATGGCCCAGCTCTGTGTGGGAGGTGAAGGACAGGAATGGGGGGATATATATCGTATAGAGGTGCATTTGCAAGCTGAGACGTGGTGTCATAATTAGTGCAAAAACAAACACTTGTGTTTCTATGGGGATAAGTTTGCGGATGACAATAATCATCTGAGAAGTTGAGCAAAGTTTCTGTGCGATCACCTCACATAGACAAACAAACCCAGATCCCTCCTTTCTTTATATGTATTTTTATTTTGTAATATATTATGGTAATTTATTGTAATCAGGAGCCTTTTTTTTTTTTTTTTTTTCTTTTCTTTTTCCTGCAACGTCTGAAAATCACCAGTCAAGAAAAATGAAAATAATGTTCCCCGCCATGTCGGCAAGCATCCTCAAATTTTGTGCCATTCCCAAGCCCCAGATGGTGTGGGATGGGAAACGTTCCCCCATTAAATTCCTAATAATCATTTCTCCTGCGGAATCGGGGGTGGTGGCAGTGGGGATGGAGGAGGGAGGGGTGGGGGTGCAGGCGTGTGTGTGTATGTGTGTGTGTGTGTGTGTGTGTGTGTCGCTGGGAAGTGAGGATTGGGTTGGTGGGTGAGGGGAGTAGAGGGATTTGGTGTTTTAATTAGACAGATTTAAGGAGCTGAACCCCCCCCCCCCCCTTCTCTCAAAGTGTGTATGTGTGCGTGTGTGTTTGTGTGAAACACTCGGCTTCATTTGTGCCCATATATTTCTTGTGGGTGCACGTGTGTAAAGAATTACACATATGAGCAGAGACGTGTACGTGTGTGTGTGTGCGTGTGTTACAGGTCACGGCAGGGCTGATGCGGCGGTGGAGGAGGCCTGACACTCCGGTACTACGGGCCAGGATCTCATTAACGTGTCAGATTGGTGGATCAGTCTCTCTGGCAGCCGGCCCGGCCTCTCACAGGAAGTACTTTCTCTCTATCTGTGAACTTGGCACTGTAAGGTTAGAGAGGGAGGGGAGAGAGGGATGTGGGGAATATATTGGCCTGGGGGAGAGAGAGGAGAGGAGAGGAGAGGAGAGACGAGACAGAGGCATTAATTATAATATTTGGTCAGATTGGATAAATATTGGGTGAAGGATTGCGGCGTAAGAGCTGCTTTTATCCGTCACATCGAGTGGAAATGAATGAGTTATGAACAGGAGCAGGGATGATCTCCACGGAGCGAGAGGGAGGCAGAGCAACTCCTGCACTTGCATTATTTTGGAGGTGGAGATATGCTAAGTATGCGACAGGAGCATCTGTCACTACATCACCTTTGTGCTTTGTGCCCTTTGTCTATAGGGGTGCTCTGACGGAGTGTATGCACGTGTGTGTGTGTGTGAGAGAGAGAGAGAGGGAGAGAAAACCAAAGTGTGTGTGGCTACAACATGTATAGGGTGGGTTTTGGAGCAGGTGGGAAGCATAAAAGGGTGTGATCCTCTGACACCCCAGCAACACCCTATTTCAGGGCAGACTGTGCTACTGGGTAAGGTGGTTTCAAATCCCTCGACTGTGAATGTGAGCATCTGGTAGTCATGACTCCACTGTGGCGTGTCATTCATAGATAGATAGATGGATAGATAGATTCATCTGCTGCTGACTAAAAAATGCACTTTTGTTCTTTCATATTTGGATGCATAATATGGATACGAAGACAAAGTTTTTGTTTTTTTGTTTTTTCTCTGCGCTTTTTTTATTCGTTATTATCCTGTGTAACACTTTGATAATTTTACCTACTTGTGACTTGACTTGTTTAAAAGAAAAATGCTGATGATTAATGATATTTCAATCAATACAACTCCCATATTCATGATTGTAATCTTAGTACAATTCACAGTAAGACTAAATCCCAAGGTCCAATTCCATTTCTCATCCACATCCCTTCACCTGCCTCTACCCATAGAAATATTCCCCGGTGAAATGAGACACCACTATACTGAACCATAATACTGTACAACATCATTTGCATAAAAATGTACTGATATGAAATGAGTGGTAAAAAAAAAACTAAAGTTAAATTTCATCATCTCCTGAGCAAACCAGCAGCAATGATGTACAGTAATGTGAGCGAACGTCACAATCAACATACAAGCAACTTTTCCTTAAGGAACTGTGTCATGATATATGATCAGAAGATTGAATGTAACATAAAATGGTTGTTGTAATTTAAAAATCCTTAGGCTGAAATTATGTATGTGTACTTTGCTGGTCACATATTCTTTCTTTTGTAGCCTTCACCTAAAAGAATCAGGATAACTCCTGGTGTAAATGCATTTAACAGAGGGGTGTCATTGTACTGTAAATGGAAAGGGCTGAGGAGTAGTCAAATTTAGTTTACTGGAGCAAATCCTGATCTTATTTTTAAATTACAAGCACATTTTATATGACAGGTCCCTTCAACATTTTGTCTGTCTTGACCTGAGAAAAATTGATGGAAATGTGTTTAGTTTTGAATCAACAAAATATTGTCCTGCCCAGCATAAAACATTGAACACACTAAATGTAAAAAGTAAAAAAAAAAAAGTGTTATCTCTATAGATAGATAGATGGATAGATAGATAGATGGATGGATAGACATCAGTACCTTTCCGTAGCCCCACAGAGACTAATGGTACACCACCATCACCCACATTCCCATTTGGAAATGAGAAATCACCAACATTAAACATGTAAGAACAAGTAGGAACTTTCTCGGCTCATCTAGACTAATTATATAGCGCTTTGTGAGGAGTCATTAGGTACATAATTAACTATCTATTAGTATGAAGAAAGAATCCATTCATAATATCGATACTAAAAGGTCTTACTGCTCTTCTTTAACTTGTTTCATAATTACTCCTCCTTATGATTAATAAGAATCTTGATCGACCATCAAATATCACTTGTGTGGATCAATTCAGATGAGGTAATCTCCACATCGACACCTTTCACTGTACGCAATGCATGCAAAATTTTCTTTTCTTTTTTTTCCTTTTTCTAAATCTCATTTTAAACTAGTTCTCCTCCCTGAGAGCGAGGAACTGTTTGGAAAATAAAATTTGGTACACAAGCATCAGCTGGCAAAGACCATCAACAAACAACAATGTGCATCAGCAAGATCCAATTAAATTCTTCTCCGTGGAAGCGAACACTTCTGTGCACTTGTAAGACATGCAGATGCACAGTGGAAGGGTTTGTGTGGAGGGGTGGAGGACAGTAACAAATGTCCGGACCTGGCAGGAGGCTCGTCTCAGCGATGTATGATCTGTCTGCTGTAGAATATCTTTGCGTTTCTTTTTAGTATTCTAGTCCATTCTGCGCCATCACCAATCTGGCCCATACTGCCTTTCAAGCATTTCCTGTGGGACACATACTGTGTTCGCAAGGCCTCTCTCTCTCTCTCTCTCTCCCTCTCCTTCTCTCACACACACACACACACACACACACACACACACACACACACACACGCACATACTGTGGTGACTGCAGAGGGAAGTGAGCTGTCTGCGGAGGGTTGGATTCTTGGTGCCGGTCCAAAAATGTGTCACTCGGGACACGCATGGCCTGCTGGAGGCAGGAATTCTGTCGCTAATGGGCCCCGCAGCCGTCGACACCACCTGGGGATATGGGAGACGGGATGGATGGATGGGGGAGGATGGAGGAGGAGGGAGGGAGGGAAGGAGGGAGAGAGAGAGAGAGAGAAGAGGGAGTGTATGCTGCATAATATGTTAGTAACAAACAGGAGGATGCTATCTATCTATCTATCTATCTATCTATCTATCTATCTATCTATCTATCTATCTATCTATCTATCTATCTATCTATCTATCTATCTATCTATCTATCTATCTATCTATCTATCTATCTATCTATCTATCTATCTATCTATCTATCTCTCTCTCTTCACTAAGCTGTATAAGCTGATTTCTTCTCTCTTTCTTTTTTTCAATCTGTAGAAAAAAAGCGAGTTTCTAAATTCTATTAGACATAAACCAAGTTGTTTGTGTTCAATATGTTCTTTGAACTTGTGGAATTAATGTATTTAGAAGGAAAAGTCAACATTTTTCCCTACCATGAAAGGCAGCTTATAAAAAATGTGAAGGCATAAACAGGCAGGGCAGGTGTTGACGATGCAAATGAAACGGATGACAGATGGTGAGCCTTGCGATTGCTCACTGTGCAGATAATGGATGGAGGTAATCAAATTCCTCTGAGGCTTTGGGACTTTCTTCAGAACTTTCCCATCAATTGCACCATCAAACGGTGCCATCGTCAAATACAGCCACCGCCGCCCCTCCCCTCCACCTCAAAAAGAAGAGATACAAAGAAGTTACAAGATTTTTTATTTATTTATCTGACAGACTCGGCCAAGTTGTGTAGCTATAATGCGGAGGATGCACTTTTTTCTGAGTCCACGGCACGGAAAAAGATGCCTGGAAGGTGTGATCCTCGTCCCTTCATGGCGAACCCTGGGTCAGTCCAAACAGATCTGTGTGTGTGTGTGTGAGATCTGAGCCAGGGATCAGACGAAAAGTTTCAACAATAATGTGTCGCAGCGATTATAGAGAGGCAACAATCACATCAGCATGCCACCAAAACAAGTCTGCAGGGGAGAGAGTGCTGCCTCCATCCTTTCATGTTCTATGATCGGAGCTTTTAGAGATTTTACTCACTCGAGCTGCGAGAGTTGCTGTTACTTCAAAAAGGAGGATCATGAAAACGAGCATCTGATGCGTATTTTTTTCCACTAGAGGGGGTGTATGGAGGGAGGGGAGGGGAGGGGGGGCGGTGGTGGTGGTGGTTGTGTAAATTTACCCATCAGTGTTGTGACAGCCATTTGATTTTCATAGGGCCCAGTTTGAAGGTCAGTTTAATGGTCCGTTTGTGTTTTGTATTCGTCTTGCTTCAGTGGAAGCTTCAAAACAAAGAGGGTCAGACAACACGATAAATGAGATTTTTTTTCTCTTTTTTTATGGGTAAAACATGTAATTAAAAGTGCAATAAGTCTCCCTGTAAATACGGGATTTATTTTATCGCACAACTTATTCTCCGGAGAATCTATCAAGGCTTTTTTCTGGAGTGAATATCGTGCAAACTTGGCTTCGGTCTTATCTGTATGGAAGACAAACACTGTTGTGTCAGACAGGACTTAAAAATGCCAATTCTGTGTTTGAGAAGCATTTTCCTGTCACAACACTCAAGAGTGGCATATTACTGCAACAATTCTTTCACACTTCCAGCTATGATAACAGCTTCAAGTGTCACACATATGTCTGCATAAAAAGCGTAGGAGAAAGTATCACAGCAAAAGGGAAGAAACTATGCTGAATATCACAAGTTTTTTATGTGTCAGGTGATGTTTTTTTTCTTTTCTTTGAATAAATGTGTTAATTGCTCCTGCAAATTCTCAGGACAGTGCAGCATATTGCTTATGTTAAAGGTGCAAAAGCATTTGGTTTTGCATTCCTTTTTATGCTAGTTGGATAATGTAACTGGTGCAGCAGTTTTCTGACAGGTTGGTAAGTAACCTGCTGAGAAGTGTCTGTTTCTAACAGTGTTCAGTGGCGCCTAAAATGAAGGAGGAAAAAAAGAAAAAGATCCACGATGAGAATGAGAAACATATTGTCAGAGAAATATCCTGCACAAGCTTCCGTAAAATAAGTTTTTCCCGCCGTTCCCTGCCCGACCAGATCAAGGGCACAGACAGCCAAGTGAGTGCAATTAACTTTTTCCGAACTCATTTGGATAATCTCTCCCTCAGTTACCTTAGCTTGTGTGAAATTCCCAATTAACTATATCCCAGAAAAAAAAAGGAATCACAAAACAACACCATGTGAAATTTCTTAATGAATTCCTTTGTCTCTGAATGCACAGATGAGGCATGAGAGAGGCACATGTACGGCGAGTGTATTAGTTAGGCGAGCCCATGTGATGGTGCCCGTTCACGGCTGACGGAGTGTTGGTATCCTCGGGCATGGCTGCCAAGCTGCCAGTCTGTGCCGTCACACCTTGCTGCCTTTAAAGATTGCCCTGCAGAGACGGGGAGGGGGTATGGAGGGCCTCACGTTTTTAACAACGCACAGTCTGGCAACCCAGGAGGGTTTACGACTCAGGATCGGTGCCAAGAACTGCCCACTAGAGAGATGGGGGGGGAGAGAGAGAGGAGAGGGGAGAAGAGGGGGTGCAAGGAGATATGGGTGTAGATCACACACACAAATACACAAAGTCAGGTCTTTATCAGTCACATTCACACAAGGTATGTGTGTATGAATATGTGCGTTACAAATGCCTTTTGTGTATTAGTGTGTATTCATGTTTCTGTGTGTGTGTGTGTGTGTGTGTGTGTGGCAGCCGGGTCTAATGTTGGGGTGTGTATGCTACAAAACAGTATATCAGATCAATTCATGGAGCTTTCCCTGTGACATGTTAAGGGAAAGAGGAAAGTGTGTGCACATGCAATGTACCCCGAGCATCATGCACACACACACATACACACACACTGCCTTTTCTCAGTAATCCACACAAATGGCAGTGGATGGCAGAATGTAAATGAGCTGGTTATTACACAGCAACGTTCATCAAGCTGAGCTGGAAAGACTTCAATGGCCCTGATGAATATGCATGCAAATTTGTTAATTAAGTTAATTATTCTGCTGAAAATTCATTTGTCTTCCCAAGGACATTTCTGCGATGATTTTAACATGTTTCCACCATTAGTCATGCACGGTGCTATTGAAAATCACTTCTGTTCACCTTTTGGAAAAGTTGCGGCCAAAAAAGGGGGAATGCACACCTACAAACGAGGAGGAGGAGGGTCGAGGCAGGTAGACGACCACATATCAGGGGCGTGGAGTGTGGTCGGAGGTAGACGGCAGCTGGTGCAGCCTGAGGATAAGGAAGGGTAAGCCAAAAAGCACGGTCTGTAGGATATTAGCTCAGTGGGTAGAGCATTGAAGAGCTAGTGCCAGGTCTGGAGGTCCAGTTCTCGTTGGGACGATCCAAGCTAAAAATGTTTTCACTCACAGTAATGTAAACCGCATTTCACATCAGATATCTTATCTTATCTTATCTTATCTTATCTTATCTTATCTTATCTTATCTTATCTTATCTTATCTTATCTTATCTTATCTTATCTCCTGAGGCAATACTGTATGTATATAGGCGGCAAGTATTGATCTTTTGATATACGAATTGCAAAAATCATTTTAAGTTTTTAATACTAGAATACTGGAGTACTATTTATGACTGTGTTGGTCATTTTGTTTGGTTGACAATCCCACTGTAAGGAAATAAATTATTTAAATGGTAATAAATCACAATGCATCTCAATGTGTTATTGCGATACACAGGATATTTAAAGTCGCAATATCTTATTGTGACTTCTGTGTTGTGATATAATCATTCATGGGGCCTCTGGTGATTTTCCCGCCCCTAAGTGCTATGACACATTATATTATCCTAATCAGATGTGGACGCTATAACATCTGGTTGGTTCTGGTTCTGGCTCGGCTAATTTAAGCTAAAATGTTGCCAGGTTAAAGTGATCCTACTCATTCTCACTCAGCTCATGTGCCTTAATTTGTTGATCACCTTCTAATTTCAGATTTCAGAAGTATAGGCATGAGGCGAGAAACTAAGGCTCCGAACATGGGGCGATATAATAATGGACACAGAAATCTCATGTCATTATTGTTGCTGGTGTTATTTCAGTTTCTCTTCAACTGCTCTCTCTATATTTGCTGTTACAGAAACAGTTTTTCCAAGCGAATGTTATCAGACCATGCCTGATGATGATGCTATGTGTGCTCAATTAACCAAATTATACAATACCACAGGCAAAAAGTTAAGTAAATGTGCATGTGACACAACTGAATGATATTGCTCATCAGTAGTTTAAAAGACTATTCCAACCTCGATTCATCGTTCCAGTCCAACTATAGAAACTCTGTTCTTGTGATGCAAGCACATTTTGTAAAGTGCTCAAATGATGTATTTTCTGTGAATTTTATTTGTATTTTTCCTTATAGGTAGTACTGCTACATGATTTTACCCAATAATTTCTACAGTATCTCTTTTATCATACCTCTAAGAACTAATTTCTTTATTTATTTCAGACATATTCCCACACTTTCTGTTAGGTTATGTTGACTCCAGGTCCTTGTCCATGTCCACAGGCCTTCTCCAGTCATTAATCCCATCCTCCTTAATACTGCAAATTAACCAGAGAAATATCCATGGGAGCACTTTTAAATGTGCAACATTAAAAAGTTGAAAACGGCAAAGTGAGACAAGCCTAAAAAAAAAAAAAAAAAAGTAAAGATACAAAAACAGGCCAGATGGGGAAAAATCGAGTGAGAAACATCAGGACGCACTGTTTGATACATCAAATGGCCAGTCTTACAAGAGGTAGCTAAGCCTTTGCAGTAGGCCTAGTCTGAATATCCAGATGTTTGATTTGTTAATTAAGTCTCCATGGTAGTTAATCACTGTGTTTTTCTATCAGACAACAGCAGGTAAGTAGAGGAGGGTGACCCCAAAATATAGAGATATGATGGTGTGGGATATACAGAGACAGAGACAGGTTGCATGTGTTCTCTGTGTAACATTTGTGTTAAAAAAACAGAATGTCAGCCAAAAAAAAAAAAAGTTATTTAGTGAACAGCAGAAAAGATGAAACTACAGTAAAAGCAGCCAAGGTCTTTTGTAGGGATTGATTATCTTTTTTGTCACTTTCTTAAAAATTGTACATCTCTGTCTTCTTATTTCTTTCCATTGAAAATGTGTCAGATCCTGATCAATACTACTGTATATCCCAGTACTGATGAACCAAGCAGCATTCTGCCAATACCCATCTCCCCTCTAGTGGAGAAACAGAGCATTGCAGTGATAGAGCACAGGCCAAGGTGCAGCATGAGAGATGGCTTATCCATTAAAGTCCATCAAATGTTCATTTTTTTTTTTTTTCCAAGAATGGATCCCAAAACATGTCACCCTCCTGGATGTGTGATTGAGCAAGGCAACGATGTGTGTGTGCATGCGCATTAATGTGTACAGCATGTGTGTGTCAAGCAGTGGATCTAATCCTTTTTTAAAACATTTTATTCCTGTGACAAATTCGATCAGGATGAGGTGCATTAGTGAAATGTCATACATGCCAGTGTATGACATACAAGGATTAAGTCATCTATATTTGTTCACTAAAACAGTTGTTTGTAATGATAAGGCTGACACACTTAATCAATTTGCGTGCATTTCCCTGACAGTCCAGATTAACAAGCAATAAGACACACACATTTACACATTTGCAAGGCATCAATTAAATTCACATATGGTTGGAGTAATTATCGTTATAGATAACTGGAATTAAAGGAGAGATATCAATGTGAAAAGAGGAGGGTGAGTTGCCCCGGAGAAAAGAAGAGCAGGGAGTGAGTGTTAGGGCCAGGGAGGGCTAGTAGCAGAGACTACATAAGAAAACAACAACAGCTGTTTAGCTTGTGGCTAAACAGGATTGAACAACAACATCATTTGCTAAGAAAATGATCTGGGGAAGGGGATTGTACTGACTCCAAGATAAGAAATGGGATCTTTAGATTGTCTTTTCTGTTTAAGCTGAATTTCTTTTTTCTTTTTTCTTTTTAATTCTGGTTTCTCTGTGGTCTTTGGTGTTATCGATTCTCACTGTAAACCTCCTGAATTTTAATTTCCAAACATATTCAAAACAAAGAATCGAAAGCAAACGTCGAGTGTTTTCTCATCAACAACACAAAGAAATGGTGGGAGCTCACGAACATTTAACCACTTCACTTTTGAGAGTGCTGATGGCTCTAAAAGCTGCGGTGTTGCTGGAGGAAGCATATGCAGGATTGTGGGACAAACTGCAGCTTGTATGTGCAAATACAGGTTCAAATCTTCTCTGGGAACTTGTGTTAACTGACAACATAAAGACACATTACAGGACACAATAAAGCTCATCGCTGTTACTGATTTGTACACACAACTTTGTTGTAGCTACAGCATCAATTTCATTTTTTTTTTGGCACTGTCACACACACACACAGATAATATTCGGCACAAAACCCTTTTCCCAGTGCCTGCCAGAGAATGTGTGAGCACACCCGTGACTGCTCTGCCCTTGACTTGTATCCATTCATCCAAGCGTGCTGGATGGTTTAGTTAATTAAGCTTAATCTACCCCCAGAGACAGATATGAGTGCTGTTACAGTGGCCCACTGAGCTGTCCCTGTACACTCTTCCCTGGACCCCCCATGGAGCCATCAGGACCGCACTACTCAACCATGTTTGAGTCTATCGACAGGGCTCTGGAGAAACACATTATATGTAATAGAGTTCACAGATTTTGGACCAGAGAAAAAAAAGGGGAGGGGGGAAATGGTTCTTGCGATATTTTAATTACTGGTATAATACAGCATACTGTTGGAATTTCTTGCAACCAAACTTCAGCGTGGAGTTAGATTATTTGACTGATTTTAGCCATAAACACAGACCGTTGTGTTATATTTTATTGATCCTGCTGCTAATAGCAAATTTGTTAAAATATGTCATGGGCAAGGTCAGTGCAACATATTGGCCTGAATGATATGTAAAAAGAAGAAGAAGAGAAATAAATAAATTAACAAGATTCAGAATTGCTTTATTTGCAGTTACAGTGGGTCCGTGTGGGAGCATTGCCTGGCTAATTGGTGCTTGCACATATGAAGATGGAGACTAAACAGATGTGGACAGAAATATAACATCTGATGTGCAGGTAATAATGTTTGACATAGAGCTTGTAAGCAGAAGAAATGTCCTAAGAATAGCGCACTATCCCTTTATTAAAGGCCTACTCTTTGAGTCTGAATTTTTTGCCCAAAATTTAAGGCAGATCCACATAAATCACTGAAGAGTTTTAGTTGTAGATGAACCACAAGTAAATCACATGTAATCCTTAATTCAAATACATAGCGTAAAACATAGAATAAAGGACACAGCTGCCTATAAATATGCAATTCACTTCACAAAGTTTTGTTGTAATGGAGCACGATGGCCTTCACAGCTATTACTTTAGTTATTATCACTTTGACATCAAAGCACAAGATAAAAATAAACATTCAGCAACAATAATCATACATCACATAGTTTCATTATTAGGATTGTTTTGAAATTATTGACATGAGCAACTGAGTCATATTTGTTGTCATCTTGGGGGTTGAATTTTTCAGTGCACTTAAATCATCAGAAGAATGTGTTGATCAAGTAGAGACACAAACAACAGAGAACATACTGTACAGCTGCCTTCATACAGGTGGCATTATGCTGCTGTCTTTGTTTTCCTGCAATAACCACCAAGTATCGCTTTTGCTACTTCCTGTGTGTGGTGTAAATCTGGTCATTTTTTGTTGTCCTTATATGGTCATAGTCTTATAATCAAGGTCAGTGGTTCCCAACCTTTCTTGGCTCATGACCTCTTTTATATACAGTCTATGCTCATGACCCCATTTTGACATCACAAATTTATGTCGACCCCGCACCAGCTCAGATATTTTTATGAGCTGCATTTTATTTGAAGTCAATTTATAATTGAGAAACTGAAAGTACAGAATACAGTTAAGGTTGGGTGGTGTTTTTATTCATAATTTTAAAAAGAATAATAATTAATTAAAAAAATATCTTTATCAGTAATTTTTTTTTCAGGCGACCCCATGTGGGGTCCCGATCCCAAGGTTAAAAATCTCTCACTATCTCACACTAATATAATGAAACATCAGTACCATCAAACTTGAACACAGCATTAATAAAACAGCACTAAAATCAAGCAGAACAGAATAACTGTTCACATTATTCATTATTTTCCTTTTTAAACAAGTCAGGTGAAATGCTGAAAGTTAGCCAAACACATACACACACATTTCAATTAACACATTAACATAGGTAAGCCAGTTTATGCAATCACTAAAATCTATGGCAATTTTATAGTCAAACACATTTTAGACAGACATGAAATAAGAATGTAATTAATTGAATGAGCGGGTCATATTTACATTGTATTTTTAGGCAACATCAAAAGGCTGTGGCAAACATAGCATAATAAGTGCAGAAATAAAGTTCCTATCAAGAGTTGTCTTGGGGGGTGCTCAGCTGTCCAGTGGTTATGCTTATCTACCGACCGAGACAATCTTTAGCACATGTCATTCCCCCAGTCTCTCACCCTGCTTTCCTGCCTCTCTCCTATCAAATAAACGCAAAAATGCCACAAAAATATATATGTATTTTTTTAAAGAGTTGTTTACGGTGGATGGATGAGTCAACAAAAATCAAGTAGACAAAAAAGGAGAGCAATGTATGAGGCACAATTCAGAGATACTATCATAGGGTTGAAAAAAACATGGTTGTTGAGTTTGGAGGATTGGTTGCAAACAGACATGGATTAAGTTTGGCTCGTTGCCAAATCTATAGAGAAATACAAATGGCTGTTAGTTACACAGAGATGTCATTTTGAATCATGACTGCCATTGCAGTGACTTCCTGACTCTCATCTCTTCTTTGGGGTGAAGTGCCACATGGCATGCAGAGATACCTGCGAAACCTTTGAGCTCCACATATATGGAACAGGTTCAGACAGCAGTGGGTGTGATGCAATAAGAAAATGATGAGCCACACAGAGTGTGGAAGCCTGATATATAGCCATCCCACAATCCTAAACCATTCCAGGGAACCTATAAACTTCAAGATATAGTCGGGCCCCAGACAAAGGAATAAACCAATAGTAATCCCTAAAATCAATCTAGATGCCTGGTGCTGTCTGTTTATCTTACACTGTTTGGTAGCTCTGTAGACACCGCAGAATGTAATGATAATGAATGGAATCAGAAAGAAAATAGAAAATTCTGTGTTGTGATACGCCATCCCATAATGTGAGAGATAATAAACACATCTCATATCATATATCTCAGAATTCATTGATAAGATGATGCTAGCAGCACCACATACCAGCCATATCACTGTACTAGTCAGGAGGAGGAGCTTTTTGGAGGCTTGTGCAGACAGACATGAAGCATGGTCCACAGCTACATAATGATAAAATGTCATGGCAGTGATGATCCAAACACAGCTGTAAATCCCAAGATGAGTCACCCCCGTAATGACTCCACAGGTGAATTTCCCAAAAACCCAGCCATAGAGTCGATTACAGGCCCAAAATGGCAAAGTCACGGTGTAGCAAAGGGCCGAAACTGTGAGTTGCAGAATCAAGTTGTCAGGTGTTTTCTTCCAGCTTCGTTCTCTCAGAAGGACCCACAGGAGGAAGCTGTTTCCAGGTGCACTGATGCAGAAGATGACAATGCAGCACACACCTCTGATGACATCGTCAGATGATAGGGAGGATATATAAGCCTCTTCATTGATATCGTAGTCGAAGGTGTTATGGTAGTTGAAGGTGTCATTGTAGCTGTATTCTTTGATAAAGGCCATTTTTTTCTTTGTTGGTGTCTCGTGATGAAGTGACAATAGATCTGACAAGAAATGTTGAACCTCTAGTCAGGAAATTAGTTATACCTCCACTGCAGCAGTCAAATAATAAATCCCACCATCATGAAGGTAATGTTCAGTTTCTATTGAAACTGTGTGAGATATTGATTCAAGTGCTGATTCATTTTGGAAGCTGCAACTGAATTTATTTCTATTATTTTGCCCATCCCGTATATCATGTAGGGTAGGCTATAGACCAATTCCATCCTCCAATATCATCATATAGTTCATTAACACCTCTTGAAAACTGAATATTAGACCCGTTTTATTTCTGTATTATATTTAACCACGTGTTCAAGTACAAACATCCTTGTCTTATGAGACAAGTAGATGATAACACTATACAATACAACATCAGCTTCATGAAATTCAGAGGATATTTTTTAAATAAATAAATCTCCAAAATTGAAAAAAGAATATTGCAAACAGGACATGCCAAAAAAAACCTCTTACCTTAAGTATCTGCTCAGACCCCCAACATGTGCTTGCATACACGCAAAGAGTATGAATTTTGATTTGTGAGATGCCTGACCCTGAGAAAGTTTCACTTCGCTCTGTGGTGGTTTGTGTCTGTCAGAATGTACATTCCCACCAACCAAAACCCTCCACCCCCACTCCCCAGGGCCAACCTCACCCCCAATCCTACATGTAGTTACAAAATGACTGTATAACAATATGCCCTTTAAGTTGACAACCTTCATTAGTGAGAACAAATCTAATACAAAATAATGACTAGAATTAAAAAAAATAAATAAATACAGGTGCATCACAATAAATTAGAATATTATATATAAGTTCATTTATGGTAGTAATTCAATTTGAAAAGTAAAACTAATACATCAGATCAATTACACACAGAATGAAACATTTCATGTTTTCATTTATTTAATTTCTTTTAATTGTAATGATTATGGCGTACATTTAATGAAGACCTAAAATTCAGTGTCTCAAGAAATGTGAATATTACAAAAGACCAATTTTTTGAAAGTATTTTTAATATGGACATATTTTTAATATATGAAATATGAAAAGTGTGTACATCTATGCACTCGATACTTGGTGGACTTTTCCATGATATTCTAATTTATTGAGATGCACCTGTAAATATATCCACCTTATTCCTGGGGGCACTGATGTAGAAACGATTATGAGTGCAACTTCCTGTGGGACACCGGAAGTAGCAGTGAGACGATGGTTGATAGCACTTTTCATTTCCCATAGCGGTTTATTTGAAAGTTTACTGTTTTATTTTCTAAAGGATGATCAGCTAACAAGCATTTAGTTGAATCTGTGGCTACAAGAGCAATGTTTTGAACCCAAGGATGAGGAACCCAGAAGGATGAATTTTGAACACTTGTGGCCTGCCTATAACCATTTGCCCCAGCTTCACCATCAATGCCAGTTGTGGACCAAATTCTAATGACTTCGATGAAACTAAGACAAAACTTAGTCATGGTTGACTTAGCACGCCGGTTTACAATATCACAAGGTCAGGTCAGCAAGACAGTGGGAATGTGGGTAGACATTATGAACACATGAAGGATCTCTATGTGTATTGTACAATGGTACAGTACACCTTTGTATTATTTTGCCCAGCCCATGTACTGTCTATCATGTACTGTAGGGTAGTCTAGAGATACAAACCTCTGTGTTTATCAATCTCCATCCTTCATTATGATCATACAGTTCATCAACACCTCTCTAAAGCTGAATATTAGAACATGTTGTATTTCTCGATTATATTTTGCCATCTGTTCAACTGAGTATAAATGTCCTTTTGAGATAAGTAGATTTAAGATGAAGAAACTAAATGGAAAATCAGCTTCATGAAATTCAGAAGATATGGACTGAAAAGTTGAAAAACAGTTGTCAGTGTATTCCTTATCATTTTGGATGACAATGCACCCATATAAAGACACATGCACACAGTTTTGTATATTAAGCATATTCACGTTAATTTCACTCTGTATTCATGTAGCGGGTGATCACATCTATGTTTCATGCTATATTCTCATGTTATATGTTAATACAACCTGTTGGGCACCTCATTCATTTTTAAAATAAATAAATCACCAAAATCTGAAAAAAAGCATAATATTGTGAACAGGACATGCTAAAAAGACTCATACCTTAAGTTTTTGCTGAGACACCCCAACAAGTGCTTGAATACTTGCGCTACTCAGGAAGAGTGTAATTTATGTGTTGTAAAATGTCTTGAGACAGTTTCACTTTGGCTCTAAGGCGGTTTGTGTTTATGGGGATTTACATTATTATCTACCAGATCATGTGACCTCAGTTGGTTAAAAAAAAAGTGAAAACACTTTTAAACTGGATTTCAGCTCTCTTTTATTCAAACACAACACAACAGCAGAATCAAAGCATTACCATACATACTGTAAAGCCATGATGATTTCTAACAGCAACAACATTGATAAATTGAATAGATACAAACTAATTGAAAAAAAAAAAAAAAAAAAAGAAAACAACTAAGTATTTAGGGTTAGGCCTAGTAAGTGAATGTTTATAGAGTGCAGCTCCAATATAACAGCAGAGTTCTGAACCACCATGGTCGTATTTTGCAAAACACAAGTGCCCTGGCCGTTGGATGTTGGTTGATTGTTCTTTGTTGGTTATTCTTCGTCCGCTCTTTCTCACAGGATAAAAGGTGCAACAGATCAGCTTTTGTGAGAGCATGTAGAGCAGAGGATTCATACAGCAGTTGTTGGTGGATGGATGAGTCAACAAAAATCAAGAAGACAAAACAGGAAACATTTTTGAAACACTCTTCAATCAAAGGGTTGAAAAAAAACATGGTTGTTGAGGTTGGAGGATTGGTTGTCTTGTCCTTGGGGTGAAGTGCCACATGGCATGCAGAGATACCTGCTAAACCTTTGAGTTCCACATATATGGAACAGGTTCAGACAGCAGTGGATGGGACGCAATAAGGAAATGATGAGCCACACAGAGTCTGGAGGCCATGTCTCTTCCACAATCCCATCATACAGTTTATCAACACCTCTCTAAAACTGAATATTAGAACATATTGTATTTCTCAGTTATATTTAGCATAGATGTGTTCAACTGAGTATAAATGTCCTTGTCTTTTGAGATAGTAGATTTAAGATGGTGACACTAAATGGAAAATCAGCTTCATGAAATGGACAGAAACATTGAAAAACAGTTTGAAAATAGTTGTCAGTGTATTCCTTATCATTTTGGATGACAATGCACCCATATACAGGGCCGTTGTATCGGGGAGAAAGGTGATGATAATTCTAGGGGCCCAGCGCCCAGTAGGGCCCACAAAAAACCCCAGTAGTCTAATCTTTGTATGACTGAATTATTCTGCATAAGACCCTGACTAGTACTCATAGTAATGCTGCATTAGCATCAAAACAAAGTAGGCTTAATAAAAAATGATAATACATACGTAGTCTAAGAAAAAAAAAACTTTAGTATTCTTTCAGGGGGCCCAGAATTCCTAGCAACGGCCCTGCCCATATAAACACACATGCACACATACAAGTTTTGTATATATTCGCATTCATTTCACTCTGCATTACCAAGCTTTCATGTAGCTGATGATCACATCTATGTTTCATGCTATAGTGTATGTTATTACAACCTGTTGGGCACCTCATTCATTTTTTAAATAAATAAATCTCAAAAATCAGAAAAAAAGCACAATATTTTGAACAGGACATGCCAAAAAGACTCTTACACCCCAACAAGTGCTCGAATACTCGCGCTACTCAGGAAGGGTGTAATTTATGTGTTGTGAAATGTCTTTTCCTGAGACAGTTTCACTTTGGCTCTAAGGCGGTTTGTGTCTATGGGGATTTACATTTCCACCTACCAGATCATGTGACCTCATTTAGTTAAAAAAAAAAAGTGAAAACACTTTTAAACTGGATTTGAGCTAGATTTTATTCAAGTACAACACAACAGCAGAATCAAAGCATTACCATACTGGTATTACCATACATACATGATGATTTCTAAGGAAACAGCAACAACGTTGATAAACAAACTAATTTCTTTTTAACAAACTAAGTAACTATGCAGCTCCAATATAACAGCAGAGATCTGAACCACCATGGTCGTATTTTGCAAAACACAAGTGCCCTGTCGTTAGTTCTTTGTTGGTTATTCTGCGTCTGCTCTTTCTCACAGGATAAAAGGTGCAACAAATGTTTTCTCAGCTTTTGTTTTTGCATGTAGAGTAGAGGATTCATACAGCAGTTGTTTAAGGTGGATGGATTAGTCAACAAAAATCAAAAAGACAAAACAGGAGAAATTTGGAAACACTCAATCAACTTCAATCAGGGTTGAAAAAAATATGGATGTTGAGGTTGGAGGATTGGTTGCAATTAACAGACATGGATTACATTTGGTTCATTGTAAAATCTATAGAGAAATACAAATGGCTGTTAGTTACTCAGAGATGTCATTTTGAATCATGACTGCCATCACAGTGACGTCCTGACTCTCATCTCTTCTTTGGGGTGAAGTGCCACATGGCATGCAGAGATACCTGCGAAACCTTTGAGCTCCACATATATGGAACAGGTTCAGACAGCAGTGGGTGTGATACAATAAGAACATGATGAGCCACACAGAGTCTGGAAGCCACCAAACCATCTCTTCCACAATCCCAAACCATTCCAGGGAAAATATAAAGCTCAAGATATAGTGGGGCCCCAGACAAAGGAATAAACCAATAGTAATCCCTAAAATCAATCTAGATGCCTGGTGCTGTCTGTTTATCTTACACTGTTTGGTAGCTCTGTAGACATAGCAGAATGTAATGATAATGAATGGAATCAGAAAGAAAATAGAAAATTCTATCAAGATGTAATATGCCACCCAATCAATTGAGTCAAAAGAACATTTCATATTTGTTATAGCAGATTTCATTGATAATATGATGCTAGCAGCACCACATACCAGCCATATCACTGTACTAGTCAGGATGAGGAGCTTTTTGGAGGCTTGTGCAGCAGACAGACATGAAGCATGGTCCACAGCTACATAATGATAAAATGTCATGGCAGTGATGATCGCGACACAGCTGTAAGTCCCAAGAAAACTCACCGCTATAATGACTCCACAGGTGAATTTCCCAAAAACCCAACCATAGAGTTCATTGCAGGCCCAAAATGGCAAAGTCACAGTGAAGCAAAGGGCCGAAACTGTGAGTTGCAGAATCAAGTTGTCAGGTGTTTTCTTCCAGCTTCGTTCTCTCAGAAGGACCCACAGGAGGAAGCTGTTTCCAGGTGCACTGATGCAGAAGATGATAATGTAGCACACACCTCTGATGACATCGTCAGATGATAGGGAGGATATATAAGCCTCTTCAGTGGCCATTTTTTTCTTTGTTGGTGTCTCGTGATGAAGTGACAATAGATCTGACAAGAAATGTTGAACCACTTGTTAGGAAATTAGTTATACCTCCACTGCAGCAGTCAAATAATAAATCCACCCATCATCATGATGTTCAGTTTCTATTGAAACTGTTTAAGAGAGATATTGATTCAAATGCAGATTCATTTTGGAAACTGTAACTGAATTTATGTTTTTTACATCTCTTTTCGATGTATGGTAGCCTACTTCGGACCCCAGGAAGACTAGCTTGTGCCATTGGCATCAGCTAATGGGGACCCTTTTAAATAAATAAATACATTTCTATTATTTTGCCCATCCCATGTACTGTACATATATCATGTGGGCAAGGCTAGATAACAGCTCTGTGTATATAGACCAATTCCATCCTCCAATATCATCATATAGTTCATTAACACCTCTTGAAAACTGAATATTAGAACCGTTTTATTTCTGTATTATTTTAAAGGGATAGTTCACCCTAGAATGATATTTCGCTCATTATCTACTCACCCTCATGTTGACTAAGGGCTGGAAGAATTCTCAGAGTCCACCGTCCCTTCTCTGAGTTACAGGGAGTCTTGGCGTAGCAGTGCATGTCCATATAACGGTTGCAAAGGGACACCAGAGCTCTTCGTAAAAAAACACACACAAAAAAACATCCAAATACCTCCATGATGCTCGTATGTAATGTCCGTCTTGTGCTGAAGCCCCAAATTGCGTAATTGTCCCGAAAAAAATTAAATAAGTCTATATTTTAAGCTTGTTTGTAGCGGAAGCTTCTCGAAGCTCCTCTTCCTGGTCCGTCCAAATCTCGCGTGATTCGCAGTAACCGCACTGACGCCGGCGCAAATCACGCGAGATTTGGACGGACCAGGAAGAGGAGCTTCGAGAAGCTTCCGCTACAAACAAGCTTAAAATATAGACTTATTTAATTTTTTTCGGGACAATTACGCAATTTGGGGCTTCAGCACAAGACGGACATTACATACGAGCATCATGGAGGTATTTGGATGTTTTTTTGTGTGTGTTTTTTTACGAAGAGCTCTGGTGTCCCTTTGCAACCGTTATATGGACATGCACTGCTACACCAAGACCCCCTGTAACTCAGAGAAGGGACGGAGGACTCTGAGAATTCTTCCAGCCCTTAGTCAACATGAGGGTGAGTAGATAATGAGCGAAATATCATTCTAGGGTGAACTATCCCTTTAACCACATGTTTAAGTACAAACATCCTTGTCTTATAAGACAAGTATATTTAAGAAGATAACACTAAATACAAAATCAGCTTCACGAAATTCAGAGGAATATATATAAATCTCCAAAATTGAAAAAAAAAAAAACAGAATATTTCTAACACAACATACCAAAAAACTCTTACTGCTCAGACCCCCGACATTTGCTCGTCTACACAAGAGTATGAGTTTTGATCTGTGAGGTGCCAGACCCTGAGAAAGTTTCTCTCTGGCTCTGCGGTGGTTTGTGTCTGTCAGAATGTAGCTACATTCCCACCAACCAAAACCCCTCACCCCCAATCCTAAATGTAGTTATAAAATGACTGTATAACAATATGCCCTTTAAGTTGACAACCTTTATTAGTGAGGGCAAATCTAATAGAAAATAATGATTAGAATAAATAAATATATAAATACATAAATAAATAAATACAGGTGCAGCACAATAAATTAGAATATCATAGAAAAGTTTATGTATGTCAGTAATTCAATTCAAAAAGTAAAACTAATACACCATTACACACAGAATGAAATATTTCATATCTTTATTAAATGTATTTTAATTGTAATGATTATGGCGTACATTTAATGAAAACCTAAAAATTCAGTGTCTCAAAAAAATTGAATATTACAAAAGACCAATTTGAAAAATATATTTTTAATATATGAAATGTGAAAAGTATATGTACATCTATATGCACTCAATACTTGGTGGACTTTTCCATGATATTCTAATTTATTGAGATGCACCTGTAAATCATGCCAAAAAGATTCTTACCTTAAGTATTTGCTCAGACACCCCAACAAGTGCTCGTATACACGTGCTACTCAGGAAGAGTGTAATTTATGTGTTGTGAAATGTCTTATTCTAAAACAGTTTCACTTTGGCTCTAAGGCGGTTTGTGTCTATGGGGATTTACATTACTATCTACCAGATCATGTGACCTCATTTGGTTAAAAAAAAAAAGGTTAGGGGGAAACACTGAAAACACTTTTAAACTGGATTTCAGCTAAATTTTATTCAAATACAACACAACAGCAGAATCAAAGCATTACAATACTGAAAAGCCATGATGATTTCTAAGGAAATATCAACATCATTGATAAATTTAATAGGTACAAACTAATTGCATGTAAACAAACTAAGTATTTAGACAAGTGAATGTTTATAGAGTGCAGCTCCAGCGGAGTTCTGAACCATGGTCGTATTTTGCAAAACACAAGTGCCCTGTCGTTAGTTCTTTGTTGGTTATTCTTCGTCCGCTCTTTCTCACAGGATAAAAGGTGCAACAGATGATTTCTCAGCTTTTGTTTTTGCATGTAGAGCAGAGGATTCATACAGCAGTTGTTTAAGGTGGATCGATGAGTCAACAAAAATCAAGAAGACAAAACAGGAGAGTGATGTATCATGAGGCAGCACTCTCCAATCATAGGGTTGAAAAAAATATGGATGTTGAGTTTGGAGGATTGGTTGCAAACAGACATGGATTAAGTTTGGCTCATTGTAAAAATCTATAGAGAAATACAAATGGCTGTTAGTTACACAGAGATGTCATTTTGAATCATGACTGCCATCGCAATAATGTCCTGACTCTTGTCTCTTCTTTGGAGTGAAGTGCCACATGGCATGCAGAGATACCTGCTAAACCTTTGAGCTCCACATATATGGAACATGTTCAGACAGCAGTGGGTGTGATGCAATAAGAAAATGATGAGCCACACAGAGTATGGAGGCCATGTCTCTTCCACAATCCCAAACCATTCCAGGGAAAATATAAAGCTCAAGATAAAGCTGGGCCCCAGACAAAGGAATAAACCAATAGTAATCCCTAAAATCAATCTAGATGCCTGGTGCTGTCTGTTTATCTTACACTGTTTGGTAGCCCTGTAGACATAGCAGAATGTAATGATAATGAATGGAATCAGAAAGAAAAGACCAAATTGTATCAAGATGTAATACATCATCCAGTGATGTGAGTTTACATAAAAACAGACCGTAAAGCCAGATTTAATCTCTTCTGTACCAAAATTCATTGAGGACCTGATGCCAACAGCACCACATATCAGCCATATCACTGTACTAGTCAGGAGGAGGAGCTTTTTGGAGGCTTGTGCAGACAGACATGAAGCATGGTCCACAGCTACATAATGATAAAATGTCATGGCAGTGATGATCGCGACACAGCTGTAAGTCCCAAGAGACGTCGCCCCTCCAATGACTCCACAGGTGAATTTCCCAAAAACCCAACCATAGAGTTCATTGCAGGCCCAAAATGGCAAAGTCACGGTGAAGCAAAGGGCCGAAACTGTGAGTTGCAGTATCAAGTTGTCAGCAGGTGTTTTCTTCCAGCTTCGTTCTCTCAGAAGGACCCACAGGAGGAAGCTGTTTCCAGGTGCACTGATGCAGAAGATGACAATGTAGCACACACCTGTTACCAGTTCAATCGAGCTGTTTTCATCAGTCGTATTGTAGTCGTAGATGGTGCTTAAATTGTAGCCATCGCGGGAGGCCATTTTTTTCTTTGTTGGTGTCTTGTTATAAAGTCACAGTAGATCTGAGAAAGAAATAATTCATTAATTCACAACTCTCAAGACAGCTGTCAGGATAGGCGTACCTCTACTGCAACAGTCCAGTAATACGTCCCTCAGTCATGAAGGTAACATTCTTTTTTTATTTATTTTTTAATCTGTCTAAGGGAGGTATTGGTTCACATTTTGGAAACTGTCACTGCAGTGATACCCTTAAATGTGTTTTGTGGCATGTGCATGTGTATTGCCCATCCCATCTACTGTATATCATGTCATGTCGGGTAAACTATAGCAATGGTTCTTAAAGTGTGGTCCGGGGACTCCCAGGGGTCCTTGAGAGAGTTCAAGGGCGCCACCAACTTTTTCTCAAAATTTCACCACAATTTTTTCCAGGAATTTCTTGAAAACTTTTTAAGATGATGACACTGTCGAAAATGAAATTCATGAAATTCAGAAGACATTGACTGAAACATTAAACAAATGTGTGAAAATGGTTCCAATCAACAAACATAATGCTTGTTTGTGTATTCATTATGGATGATCCCATTCTCATGCACACATACAAGTTTGTATATTGCATTTTTAAGCTTTCATGTAGCCGATTAGCACATCCATGTTTCATGCTATAGGTATTCTCATTATTACAACCTGTTTGGGGCGTCATTTATTTCTAAAATAAATTTAAAAAAAACAGCATAATAATGAGAAGAGGAAATGCCATAAACCTCTTACCTTAAAGGTGTACAGAAAAGAAAATTGAATTTGAGCCCACTCTGGGTCATAAAATTAGTGTAATAACTCATCTATCAGACGATGTAGGCCAAACTTTGTGCAAAATTCTATTTTTGAGTAAATCCGTGATGAAAGTGTGTATTTTAGTGTAGTTTTTTTTTTTCGTATTGGATAATGCAGGCGCACGGATTATACGTCAGCCTGTACACGATTCACTAGCCACTGATATTGGATCCGTAATCCGTCATTCAAACGTCTGAGACACGCACACACACACGGAGCTCGGGCTCGCCCCAAACTTTGAATATCCCGCCCGCTCGATAACGACCAATCAAATTCATTTTCCTTACTCGGGTAAACTCGTGTTGCAGCTCGTGACAACTCGGCGCGACAAACGGGACAAACGGCCATTTCTGTACACCTTTAAACATGTGCTCAGCCACAGCCCTGTGGTTCGTCATATGTGCTTTTCAGCAAGTATATAATTCATGTGTTGTGCAATAACTTGCACAGGAAGACAGCTTCACTTTATCTCAGAGATAGATATCAGGAAATTTTGATCCCAACTACAGTATAAGGTCATCTGACCACATTTGGTTTAAAGTTAAAACACTAACCCTAAAAAAAAAAGTGAAAACACTTGAACTGGATTACAGCTAAATTTTATTTGAATACAACAGCAGAATCAAAGCATTAATAGTTTCTAAGGAAACAGCAACAATATTAATAAATTAAATGCGGTAGGTACAAACTAATTTCATGTAAACAAACTAAGCATTTAGACCAAGTGAATGTTTATTTGGAGTGCAGCTCCAATATTACAGCAGAGTTTTGTACCGCAGTGGTCCTAGTGCCCTGGCCATTGGTTGTTGGTTGGTTATTCCTCGTCTGCTCTTTCTCACAGAATAAAAGGTGCAACAGATGTTTTCTCAGCTTTTGTGAGAGCATGTAGAGCAGAGGATTCATACAGCAGTGAGAAAAAGCAAGTATTCGGCAGATATGATAGGCGATGGTCAGGCGTTCGGTTGCATCACAGGCTTCAGGTTGATACAAACGTATGAGGAAAAGCAAAATATTGTAGGGTCCCCAGCAGATGAAGAAGGCTGCAACAATACACAACACCACCACTACAGTCCTGTTCCTTTTCTTGTTCTTAGACTGCAGAACTGTCTTGAGAATGGCCGAATAGCAGAAAATAATAATTAGCAATGGGAGGAGGAAAAGCAGTGACACTTGGAGATAATGCCCCACATCGGCATCAGTGGCAGTGGAGAGATGCTCACACGTGGTTCGATTATTCCAGTTGGTTTCTGCCTCTACATTGACAGCATCACTCAGAGATGCACCAATGCTGATGATCCAGGCTGCTGCACAGGCTGCCAGTGCACACCTCTGCCTCTTCACACAGTTGTTTGGCCAGTTGTGCAGCACCACCATGATGAAACGATCCACAGTCATGGCAGTGAGCAGAATGATACTGCTGTACAAACCAACAAAGTACGCAGCAATCATGAATTTGCACCAAAAGTCCCCAAAAATCCAGTGATGCAGGAAGTATGTAGCCCAGAATGGAAGTGTGAGGGTGAAGATCAGATCAGAGACGGCCAGGTTCAGGACGAACAGATTTGTGACATTTTTCAGGCTCTCGTATGCAGCAAGAACACAAACAAGGAGACTGTTGCCTGCCACACTCAAGACAAAGACCAAAATGGTAAGGCCACCGGTGATGGTTGAAAAGTCAAATATCTCATCACAAAGAAACACCGGACCATCAATGTCAACCAACTCTGTGTAGCTCGGTGTGGAGTTATCGGCCATTGTAGATTTTCTAGGAAAGATGAGCACAAAACTAAAATTAGCAAAATGTAAGTTGTGTGGTCTCATGAAAGTAATACCTTGTTGAATATTTCAAATATGGAGAATAGTCAGGAGTTGAATATAAAGAGCAATTTACAGAGAGAACCAAGCAACTTACCCGGAGCGTTGAGTGGCACAGTGTCTTGTGGCAAACTGTGAAGGAAACGCTGTAATATCAGCAGACTGACACATTCCTCTTTTTGTTTCACATTTAGTCACAAATTCTGCTTTGGTATTTCATTCTGAGGAAGAATATTCTCTGAATTCATGCACAGTGCAACATCTTGGGTGTCATTCTTTATTTCACAACAATGAAAACAGTAGTGAGAATTACTCAATTTTCCAAACCATTTAAACCGTGTGATTTTTTTTTATCTTATTGCAAAGTGTTTGCATATGTTGTTGACAACTATATGTAAAAAAGAAAATAATGATAAGCAAAAATAATCACATGTAACTGCAGAAAATGAGGTTAAAAAATTAAAGTTGATTACATTGATCCAAATGTTTGATATTATGAACATACTGTAGAATATAAAATGCATTCATCAAAGTGAATCATATACAGTGTACATACTCTTCTATACCATATACAATCAGTTAATCAGCATGTATCTTAAATCACAAGTACAGATACAGCGGCTTGTTGCTCCTTATCAACAGCACATTTCAATTGGAAAGTAAAAGATCTTGTGTAGCGACAAGGGAGAAATTAATGATGAAACTCTGTACACTGTGTAGTATATCACAACTGTCAAATAAAAGCTTTACTTCTCGATCTTGTTATTCACACAGCACTCTGTTAGCTACACATATATTCTGACATTACTAAATAGTATTGGCAGTGCTGAGGCAAATTCTGCTTAACGCGGCAGCAAAAGCTGTTACTCTATGTACATCAACGAATTTGGTGGAGGAAGCCATGTGAGGAAGTCTAGACTGTGGTCATCAAGGGATCTACATGGTCAGCATAGTCATGTAGGTTGTTGCATGTATGTGTCATGCTCAGTGGGTATTAAAGGTTAGTATGTACGGTTTAAAAAAAATAACCCTTGCCTCACCCTAACACCACCACCACCAACCTGGACTAGTGACACGAGGCAGGTTGGGTTCATTCATGGGTTCATGCAGTTGACGCCAAATTCGGACCCTACCATCTGCCAGTCTCAGCAGACGTCAAGAAGAATATGTGTGGTTTCCTTCCTTCCTCTTTCCACCCTCTATAATCTGTACAGACTGAAATTTTGAATTGATAAACAAGATCCTGCTACAGCACAAGCCTTTAGGTTGACACTGAGAACTGCGTCGACTACATCGAGAGATCCTCCCCACTTGTTACTGATGTGATTGTCATCCGGCTCTGTCTGCTGCGAATGCTGTTTCTGTTCTTGCCCAGGCTCTTAAGCAATTTCTTCAGGTGGTTTTTGAACTTGACGCCAACAAACACATAGAAGACAGGGTTGAGGCAGCAGTGGGAAAAGGCAAAAATTCGGCTAATGTAGAAAGCATATCCCAGTTCTTTGTGCAGCTGACAACGTGCAATCAAAACCTCTGAGGGGACGGTTTCCTGCTGCCCGATAAACACGGACTGACCAAATATCACAATATTGTAAGGTGCCCATCCCACAAAGAAAACAACCATGAGAGTAAAAATGAGTTTTAAAGTTTTGTGCCTTCTTCTTTGGGCAGTTGGACGCAGCAACCTGCACATGATCTGAGAGTAGCAGAAGATGAAAACCACTGAACTGATGACAAAGAGGCTGTTTTGCAAGTAGATTCCCAATAAACTCCCCAAAGAGCTCTCATACACACAGTAATTGTCTTCAAAGACTTTTCTGAAGGCCAAGTCTGGACTGGCGAACAAGATGCTTGCTGACCAAATGATCACAGAAGCCAGGGCGCCGTAGCAGCCTGTGGTGGACATAATGTCAGACAGGGGTTTCATGACAGCTATGTAACGATGAATGGTCATCAGGATGAGGAGGATGCCGCTGCTGTAGAAGCTAATGGAAAAGACAAAGTTGACTATTTTGCATGCAACTTCCCCTAAATTCCATCCGTACATGTGGTGGTAGGCCCAGAAGGGCAGGCCTGCAGTGAAGAGGAGGTCCGATAGAGCCAGGTTCAGGATGAAAGCATTGGTGAGGGATTTGAGATTCTCATACTTGGCCAACATCACAATGACCAGGGTGTTGCCAATCAGACTGAAGACCACCACAATGGAGAAGAAAACTGGGTTGAAGGTTTCTCCAAACTGCGTGACCCTTGTACTGTCACAACCTTCATCTAGATAGTCATCGTCATAATCGACTGTGGTATTGTTAACAGTTGCCATTTTCCTTCAAAAAAAACAGAAGAAAACGTTTGTTATACACTGTAATTGTTGAAATGTTAGAGGCATAAATGTTTTTAACCACATGGAGGTTTGCATTTGAATTTCGTTTATACCTTGGTATGAATGACAATAAAGGAATTCAATTCAATTCAAAGATTAAATGTCTCAGTAGCAGATCAGATAATTAGGTTATAAAAGCTGGTTTTTGTAGCCATCGTAATCATATCAGTAGTAGGTGACATTGGATCTTGAGCCTATGGTTGTGGGTTGACTGACTCTTTATCACACATTTGAGCACCTGTGTAAAATTGGTTTTAAATGCATTACTAATGAAGTTTTTTTATTTAAATATATCTGACAATTAGCTGACAGCCTAGTGATGTTGTCACTAAGTTTGACTGATCATAATTGTCTTGCTTGATCTATCAGAAAAAGTCACAATGATATTTATATATTTATATTCTTTCCTTGTTAATAGTCTTAAAATATACCCAGTTCAGTTTTAATTTGAACATTTTTGACAAGCAAATGATAATATGAATACAGCTTTTCGTATACTGTATATTATGCATTGTTCTAAAAAGGGCCTGCAGCATTGGCCTCAGGGCCCTGCGGTGAGGTGAAATAACACAGACTTGACTTAACTTGAAGTTGTCTGTTCGCATAGAAGACACAATTATCTGCAGTGCACAAAGTTGTTTTTAGGGCCTAATACTATTACTGTTTCTATCTACTATATTGTCCATAACTAAAATCAACTATCTGATTGGCTACCTTCCTATTGGACTGACCGGGCCAAAATCAACAAAAATGTCTGTTTGCTCAGATGCTAATTTATAGTTGAAAAGCAATTGCCAAAACAGATTCGCCAAATGTCATTGGATAACTTAAGTAGAAACCATTGAATTCACGCAATAAGTCTACAACAATGAGATATCAGAAAATGTACTGTACCTCCACCCAGGTTGTGCACACACCAGCGTCCCTAATGCAAGTATCAGTGAAGACTAGTTGGACCAGGAATTGTTCCTCAAGTATTAACCACAAAGGTGAACAGAAAATATGCTACACCTATAAGTTCCCTTTTACCGTATGCTGTATGCTCGTTGCACCTTTGGTGGGAATGTCAGACATTTAAGAATTACAATAACAAACATATTTTCAGGTGACATACACAACAAACAGTCTAGGTGAACTTTGTCACTATAAGTAAACTAAAAAAATGTATTTTGTGGCCAAAAGTCAGGTTATAAATTGAACATATCTAAGACACAAGTAAAGATATTAGGCTGAAATATAAAGTGAGGTTGGAAGCAAACTCAATAAAAGACTTTGGAATGTTAATTAGTCAGAAACTTGATAAAATATACAAAATAAACTACACAATATTAAATGATAAGATATATGAAGACATTAAAAAGGGTCCACTGGGGTTAGACTTTAGTTCAAGGATTGAGGCAGTGAAAAGGAACGTGCTGCCAAGGTTGTGGACCTTTTATTTATTTTTTTCATCTTTACCTGTCAGAATCCCAGATTCATAGTTTTTAATGTTGAACAAACAGTTATCAAGGTTTATCTGGGCTGGAGCAAGACCAAGGGTAAGATTTTAAACACTTAAAATAGACCACGGAGGCCTTGCAGTACCAAATCTAAGGGAGTACCATTATGCTGTCCAGATGAGATACTTCTGTTCTCCGGAGCACCAAGCTACTGTAGGTGGAAGCACATTGAACTAAATTTGGTTAATTCTCAACCTCAAACCAGGTTAAGAACACACAGACCATAAGGGAAAAAAATATTATCTTGGAGGATGCATTTAAAAATCGGTACGAGAGAAAATATAAACTAGAAGGAGACAGTAAACTTCTAATTTGGCCTTCTCAAACATCTCAGTTTAGTCCCGGAGAAACTGACATCACATTTGCAAGGTGGAGAGAAAAGGGGATTACAGTGATGTGTACAGGGGAAAACTTTCAAAACTTTTGAAAAACTCAAAAGAGAATTTGATTTAGATAATGGTGACCTGTTTAGATACTTAGGCTACAGCTAAGACATTTCTATGAGACAGAAATTAGTTTCTGCAGAAGAAAAAAAAAGTGATTGAAGTACTAATGCATATTGTACACCTCTGAAGATTGTTTCTGGATAACGGTCTCTAAAAACAAAAATGGAAGGAAATCTGTGAAATCGAAATGGGAGCTAGAACTGAACATTAAACTTTCAGAGAGCTTTCTATGTGTATGTGGGCAGATGAGTGTTTTTTGGTCATGTGTAAATTTGCAGGGGTTCTGGGACAGAGTGGTTCAGATTCAGATTTGTTCCTACAGGATACCCAGGGACACCCGGACTACCTGGGTTTGACTCCAGAGGAGTAGCCTATTCCAGAAAGGAGGTTCAACTCTGAGCCTAGAACCCTGAACTTTACTCTGTGAAGTGAAACTCTGAGTTTTCACTTCCAGAACAGCAGATCTGTCGACTCTCAGTCAGTAGCCTCTCAGTAGCCTAGTTAAAAGCCATCATCAATGGAGCTCAGATACTGTGATTCACCATGGCAACAGGGGATAAAACAGGAAGCAGACAGTTTCTGGAAAAAAAAACCCCTCTATCTATTTATGATCTTGGCATGTAAAAAGGCCATGACAAGAAACTGGCTGAAAAGTGAAAGATGAAAAGACTGACGTAGGCTACTATCTCAGAATGAAAGCAGGGACCTTGGACCAATGGTGGCATACATGGATTGTGTACGAAAAAAGATGGATCAGACGCTCAGCAGACCTAATGGACAGTAATAAAAGCTGCAATGAGAGTGGTGTGCCCTACTTCCATTAATATTTTTTTATTATTTTATTTTATTTTTATATTTTACTTTATTTGTCATCTTCCCAAGTTGCCATTGTGCAGTGGATTTTGTTTATGGAGAAAAAAAAAGCAAAATAAATAGGCCTAGGCCTATAGGCTAAAAAGTTTCAAAAAAAAGAAAAGTATTTTGCTGTCTGTTCATGAAGTATCAAAAATGTTTTATGAGTTTACCTCGATTACTATTTTTATGTATCCTGTAAATAGCTTAAAAATGTAACAATTTTATTGTCATTAAAAGGATTAAAGTTTTTTTTAATTGGTTGTTTAACATCTTTGCTGAGCTTATCAGACTTTATAGATTTTGTTTTTTTTAAAGAAGTATATTAAATTACTTTTTAATTAAATTATTATACTACTTTATGGTGTAAATAGAGCAGAGCATACAGCTCAGATTTCTGTTTATTTACTTTATTTACCGTTGACATCTCAACCAAACTTAGTCGCTGATGCTGCTTCCCTATTGGTCCGTTAGACCTGTCAATCATTCTCAGTGCCCGCCCCCCGCCGGTAGCAAGTTTCTGCTGTATCACCTACAAACTGGACACTGGACAATTTTTTACACATCAAGTACGTTTATTATTTCAATCTTTATTTATTATCGAGCTGTTTCACCTTATTTCCAACCAAACCGCGAAGGCGTGTGACAGAAATGTGTGTGAAATAAGAGCAGGAAACGAGGAGCAGAGAGAGAGAGAGAGAGAGAAGCAGGTGCATGTCATGTAGCAGCCCCCGCAGAGGTTTGGACAAATCCGTGTTTACGTCGCGGTTTGTTGCATTTTGTAGCGTTTTGAAAAGTGGTGCGAGTCCACTTTTCTGGTTTTTAGGCCACTGATGAGGGGAGATAACGGGAGATAATAAATGTTATGTGTGTGTGTGCGTGGCAGCTGAGACAGAGACTGTTTCTCCAAACAGTGATAACGCGTCCACCTGTCGTATGTGATGTAAAAATGCTGGACCTCCTTCTGTAGACACATTTTTTTTTTGTGGCTAACTTGGCTAATTAATGTGGTTTCTCCAGTGTGTCATCCTCACATATCCACGCAGCCTGTCAGTGTCCATGTCATAGTTTCCCGGCCCAGCTTTAAATAGACAGGACTCTGTGTTGTTGTTGTTTTTTATGAAAGAGACTTAGATATTTACAGGATGGAGGAGGAGGAGGGGGGGGGGGGGGGGCAATTTAGGGCAGGACTATTTTTATGTCCACCTCCCACTGGTAGCAGCTTTGGCATGTTTTCACAGTCACATGTCTGTCATTTAGGTTTTTTTGGGGTATATTTTAGACAAATTCAGATATGTGAGGAACAGCGTTGGTGACATATTTTTTCTGTTTTAATCCCACAGGCAAGTTTCTGACATTTTCCCCACAATGGCCTCCTGCTCATCGGTTGGTGATAATCAACTGCAGAGGATAATCAGAGATTTGCATGGTGATTAAGGCCGCTGCACAAACAATAAACAATGTGTCTTGTACAGTATACATTAGTATCCATCCACTGTCGCTCTACTGTATGTGAGCAATGCATCATCTTTTTGTCTACATAGAAGAACCAAGATGGATAAACATAGAAATGTACCACACATATTGACATATTTTTGACAGGAAATGTCTTTGTGACTTATAAGGATCTATGATTGATAAATATTGCAAAATTAAGTGTATGAACTGTTTTTTTTCTGTGTGTATGTGGTAATGATGCTGTAACTGTTTTGTCTAGACGCTGTGTTGGAGTTGAGTAAAGAACACAGGGAGTGCGGTGAACCCGTAACTGATGACAGTGCCAACCTGCACAAGTTCTTCTATAAACTAGAATACCTGCTACAGGTATGGTGCTTAAATCTACCAGGATTAACATTAACATGTTTTATTATTATTGATTAATCTGCCACATATTTTATAACAATTCTATAGTCTTGTTATTACTTTGACATTCAAATGATGACCATCTAAGTCAAAGAGAAATGTTTATTATTTAAGAGGCTGAAGCCAGCAAGGTTTTGTGCATTTATTTCAGATGTAATTTTATCTCCAGTTTATGAAATTACTGGTAATTGGATATAGATATAGATGTATTTAATTTCTTTGGATGCTTCAGTGGGAATTTCATACTGGAGTTTGGAGAGTCAAAGAGCATGACGTAAATGAAGTAAAGGAAAAACAAAAGATGCAATACATTTTCTCTTCATATTCATTCTCTTCAACTTTTTTTCAAATGTTTTCTTTTTTGTCTAGTGAAATACGAGTTATAGCCTACATTTTCATCTCTCAGGAAGTATATGAATTATATCATGATGGATATTCGTGTCGGACAGATGTTGCTGTAACATGGTGGTGTGTGTTTCTTAGTTTGACCAGAAAGAGAAGACAACGTTTCTTGGCCAGAGGAAAGACTACTGGGATTACTTCTGCGACTGCCTGATTAAGATCAAGGGAGCTAACGATGGCATCCGTTTTGTTAAGTCCATCCCTGAGGTAATCCTCCTGTGCCGCACACACGCTGACACACTCAGCCCTGCCGTGACATGCAACACATGCGCACACACTACAGATACACGGTGACTGTGCAACCATGTAGGTAATCCTCTGGTCAGTCGGGTACAGTACGACTCAGTGCCGCTAATTCACTGGCTGCCTCACACCTGTGCCACCTGCGCTGTTTCTTCTTCACCTTCTGTCCTGGGAATTCACAGTGGTGAGTTTCACACTGGGATAACTGTAGTTCAGTGGGTTTTAATATTTACTGTGTTGAATTCTGTGTGTGACATTTAGGTGTCTCTGTGCTTTAAAACGAAGGCAGTAGAATCAGGGTTTAGAGATGAGACATGTTTTCATTTCATATCTAAAAGTGCTACAGTTATTTTCATTGTCAGAATTTGATAAGAATCGGTAAAATGTATGTGAACATGGTGAGAAATAACATCAAACATCCATCTGCAAAAATGCTTTTTTGTACAATAAACCTGAAGAGAGGTTGTTTATTATCATTCACGATAAAGAAAAGCAAATCCTCTCCGCTGGAACCAGAAAACTTTTTTTTGCTTAAAAAAAGTCTTAACATTGACTTTTAAAAAAAATGTATTTTATATTTTTTATTAAATTTTCTACTCATTCTTCTGTCAATCAACTAAACATTTAATTGACCTTTCAGCTTTTCTAATGCATATGAAAAGACAATGAATATATTTGATTTAATTTATGCTGCCATTGTGTGTGCGTACATACTGTATTCATGAGGACGTATATAGACCACAGTGGCACATTATAATATATTTTAAAGCTGTAAATGATTAGCATTTCCTTTTCTGCCAATCATTTTCAATTGGTTCAGAGTCCAAGTTGTCCAACAGTCCAAAACAATAGTTTACTACTATAAATGATGTGAAAATATTTTCACACTTGAGAAGCTGAAACAAGCAAACTTTTCACTCTTTTGTTTTTGGGTCAACCAATCTTTTTGCCCTTCTCTGTGAAAGTGCCGATTCTCTGGTGGGTATCCATCCAGCGGTCCTTTCAAAATGGAAATCTGAGGTGTCAAGGCTAAAGTGACTTTTCTTGGGTACCTGCCAGCTCATTGTGTTTCTATAGATTTGTTTATATTATGTCTTAGAACAGTAGTAGTATTATGCTGATGTATATTTTCAGGGTTTGTTTTGTTTGCTTTGGTTGGTTGATGAATCGATTATCGCGGTTGTCAGTTGGTTGTATTTTTCAGATATTAAGCAAATTTTTTAATTAGTTTTGATCCATTCTTTAGGGTTTTCTAGCGTGAGAGAGCTAATTGATGAGTAAGTCCTGCTTTAAACCATATTTCTTGTTTTTTGGTCATGGAGGCTTCTTCACAGGCAAACGGTCTGTAGTCTCCTCAGGGAGTTACATGTGTCAGTAGGATTTTCTCCAAAGGTAACACGATTCGGTCCATAAAAGCTGACTGCCGGTCCGTTGCTGGAAAACTCTCACTTAAAATATTACTTTTACTCTTGGTTTGCTCTTCTTGTTTCTTGTTGTTCAGTCACAGACGTAAAGGGAGTCTCCAGCTGGTGTCCTTATGGTAGGTCTGTGAGTCTGTTGTCTTACCTAAATCCCTCCATCTGCCAATGTGTTCGAGAGAGTCTGTGCTAGACCGCGTCTACGCAACGTTGACCTTTAAATGTAGAGATCCTGAAATGTTCTCTGCTGAGACTCATGTTAACAAAACACAGTTTCACATCGGGGTGCTTTGGCACTAGACCTGAAATTTGTCGATTAATCGATAGGCTGATTGACAGGAAAGTAAACAGAAACTATTCTGATGTGGTTTGAGTCATTTTTCAAACAGAAAAAAAAACATAATTCGCTGGTTTCAGCTTCTCTTTTATATCATTGTTGTTTTGTAAGTGTTTTGAAGAAAAGTCAAGTCATCTTGGTTCCTTGTGGACAGGTTTTGCTCTTTTCTGACATTTCCCGCCTCATTTAACATCTCTTAACAACTGAAACTTTACATTCACACAGAACTGAGGAGGTAGGAACCATTTTAAATGGTGTGAGCTGCCACACTGGTACAGTAGTTATAAAAGTTAAATGCTGTAATGCTCTGGTCAAACATGTGAATGGACATTAAATGTGTGTTTTTGTGTCTCCTCAGTTGAAGACCTCACTGGGGAAAGGAAGGGCATTCATCCGCTATTCCCTCGTTCACCAGCGTCTTGCAGACACTCTTCAGCAGTGTCTTATAAACCAGAAGGTCACCAGGTCAGAGCAGACACACACTTACACATGCATATTTACTACGTGTCTCCATGTTGAAGGTGGCCTGATGTGTCGTGTTTGTACAACACTGTCTAGCACGATGGCATCGTTTCACAGGAAGTGTGATTCTCCCTTCCTGATTTGTGTCTTATTTCTGTTTATACATGGAAAAAAAACAGAGAAAAAAAAACTGGCTCATAGCTAAACCATGGAGACCCACAGATGGCTCCCACTTCCTGTTTTTCAACAAACCAAATGTTAGTTTTGTTTTTACTTTTTTTGACATTTATGTTGCGAGATGCGTCTTGGAGACGGCTTTCATCATTTACGTTTAACATTTCATGAGAGTGTGTTGGGTAAAATGGGAGAGAAGGTGTGAGGAAGTTTAAAGGCATTCTGTAATATTTTGTGTGTCTGTGCATGCATGCGTAAGTGAGTGTGTGTGCGTGTGAGCTCTGGTCGACTAAGATAACACCTACTGAACAGGCTATCCAGCCACACACCATCCACAGAAACCACCTCATAAATATAAATGTTATATTAAGATAAAGAAGTTTGGCATTTTGGTAAAAGTACTTATTTTATTGTTAGATAAATATGATCCTGATTAAATGTGATGCATCTACTGTATCCTGACATAAAGGCTGGAAACAGAGGGAAACAGCTAGATCGGCTCTGTCCAACAGGAACATAATTTGCCTACTAGCACCTCGTCAATCAGCTTTTCAGCATTTGCAGCTCACTGATCAAACTTTTGTACATGATTTAGATTTAGTTTGTCTCTTGACAAAACTGTGCATTTTAGTGAAAACACAATCATTTGTTTTTGTTTTTAATTTACAAAACAAAAGACATTTTACTGCAGTTTTTATGTCGCTTTCGTCATCTATTTTATTAATTTTTTGTTGTCTAAACAGTTTTTGGCTGCAACAACTATTGTGTTTGTTGTTCACAGTTACCATAGAGATGCTCTTGTGTGGTGCAGCTTCTGAACAAAAGATATTTTTGGGCAGTGGAGGAAACTGTTTTGCTGATGTGTCTGATTCTGTGATGTTCAATGTGACTTTGATCGGCCGCACTAAGCATCTTGTCATAGCTCTCATTTAGTCTTGCTTAACATAAAATAAACAGCACAATATAATAATTGCTTAACAGATTGTAATAACATTGCTTTGTGTCCGATGAGACCTTTATGGTTTGTTCTTTGTGTTCTTCCCATGTAGTGACTGGTATTATGCGCGGAGTCCATTCCTCAAGTCTCACCTCACCGCTGACATAATCAACCATCTTTATGAGCTCAACCAGATCCAATTTGACGTTGCGGCAAGAGGTTATGACCTCGATGCAGACTGGCCAGCCTTTGCAAGGTAACGGATAGCTACAGTTGTTGTTGTTTACACCTCTACAATGCATTTATTTCTAATGACACTCATAAATAAATGACAGGTTACAGATCCCCCAGGGGTCAATAAGAATTAGCTAATTGATCTGAGGAAGACCTAAAATAATTTGAACTAACACACCAGCTCAGTGCATCTAATGTAAAATTAAAGTGCAAAATTAGGTATTTCAAAACGTGAGGAAACACTTAATTATCTGATCACTCAACACATTCACAGCTTTTTTCTTTTCTTTTTTCTTTGCCTCGTATGTGTGTAAATGTGTGTGTAAGAGGATGTGGGTTCTGATAGTGTGGGTGGTGACAGCATGTGATCGTTGATCGCTGTTCCTCACGTCAACACCTTTGCCAGAACTTTTCACTTCCTTGTCATCAATTTACAGACACTCTGCAGGCGATTGCCATCATTTTTTATTTTTTTTATTTTTACATTTTATTATAAAAGCATGCTTTGTGCCGTTTTACACAATCACATTATCGTGTTTATCATTTAAATATAATGCAGTGTGTGTATGGTGTAATGCAGTGACACAACGACACCACCACAACACATTCTGTGGTATGAAAGGGGTTGATTTGGTAACTCATACACATAAATAAGGTCTTTCACAAATGCAGAATTGCTTTTAATGGCTACTTTGTTGGGTTACATTGGGGTGTATGGTCTCTATCAACACTGTACTGAACACCTTTGTATTTTTCGTACTTTCTTTCCAGCAAGTTCCTAAGAGCAAATATTTGCTGTGCTTGTCATTTCCGTCAAAGGAGCTTGAAATTATTTGAAGCAATACTCAAACAAACACAGGTGCTTTGGTTTTTCACATAAATTGTGCCTGGCTAAACAATTTCATCGCTGTGCCAGTGAAGAGATATTTAACATGTATTGTATGACAGCATAAGGGCCTGGCTTCGTTATAAATAGTGTCACAGTATAATTGCAGTAGTTTACCAACGGACAAAACTTACATTACTCATTCTAACAGTTACGTTACACGTTGCCACTTTATTTTGGTTTTGTTTTCCCTGTTATTTGGGTTTCCTTTTCTTTTCCTCGGAAGAAAATAGAGAAGTACTTGTGACATTGTTGCAAATGCTTGAGAAGGTTTGTGGAATTGCTAGTGTACGTAGTACTGTATGTTGGTGGTTTTAAAAGGTAAAATGATGGTTTGTCTTTGATGGAAGTGAAATTCATTTCAAGTAACTGTAAAAGTTTCCTCTCTGACAAGTACGTTTTGTCAATACAGCTGAATATCCACAAATGTGAAATAAGGTTTTTCTGTCCCATCTTAAATTAGAGGCAGTTTTTTAATGCCATTTCTATTGCATCAGATCATATATATAAAATACATTTGGGTAAATATAAAGATAGATAGATAGATAGATAGATAGATACAGTAGATAGATAGATAGATAGATAGATAGATAGATATATAGATAGATAGATAGATAGATAGATAGATAGATAGATAGATAGATAGATAGATAGATAGATAGATAGATAGATAGATAGATAGATAGATAGAAATTTGTCTTTGAGCTTAAGATTTAAGCTCCTTTTTAAGACTGTTGATGATTTTTTCAGTAGTTTGAATTTAACTCCAATCTTTACTTTGTTTATGACATTTGGTATTTGATTATGTTTAAAGGCGAACAATAGGCATCGGCTCATCAGCTTTCCTGTGGAAGGCTCCTAGTCGCTGCTCCAGCATCAACAGTCTGGTCAGCAGCTACTCACAATCACAGGTACAGCACATTCACATTTACAGATCGATGTAAAGGTTTTTTTTGAATCATCTAACCAGAGCTCTCTCTCTTTCAAATGGGCCAGGTGCAGGGGGAGTTTCTTCCCATCCCCGACCTGAGTCACAGTCTCCTCGGTGAACTGGGAGAACTGGGGGAACCCACTCCTTGCAGCATCGCGGAGAATCTCCGCATTGAGCTCGACCAGTCCGAGCTCAGGCAGCAGGAGCTTCTGGTTCAGGTTCAGGAGTTGGGCAAAGAGGCTGCTGAGCTGAAAGGGGTAGTTAAAGACCTTCAAGGGGAGCTAGAAGCTCAGAAGACTTCTGGTCAATCGGTGTCAACAGAAGCAGGTCATCAGGGGCGAGCAAATCACCTCCATAGCTGCCGGGAAGCTAGAAGCAGTGAATTTCAAGACAGACTCGCAGCTGCTGAGAACAAAAATATGGAGCTTCTCTCAAAGTTGGATGAAGCTCTTAAAGAAAAAGGTCAACAAGCGGCGAGCTACTGCGACTCAGCCTGGAAAATTCAGGAGCTCCTGGATAAACTTAAGACAGCAGAGGAGGAGAAGCTGGAGGCAAAGAGAGAGGCGGAGGACAGGGCCAGGCACTCTGAGCGCCTGTCACAGGAACTCAAACTCAGGGAAGAGGAGTTGCAAAACAGTGAGGTGAAGCTGGCTCAGGTAAAAGCTGGAGCCCACGACGAACAGGAGGAGGCGTTCAAACGGCTGGAGGAGCTCCAAGGGGTCGTCGGCCGAATTCAGGGGGCGCTGAGTTTGAAAGAGAAGGAGACTGGGAACCTGAGAGCCCAGCTTCAGGATCTCCAAGCATCACTGGAGTGCAGAGAAAGACAGGCCGAGGAACTGAGGAAAAGACTGCAGGAGGAGAGGGAGGAGGTAGAGCAGAGATGCAGCACGAGTAGCAGCCAGAACGAGGAAGTCGAGAGCCTGATCCTGGATTTAAGAAAAGCTCTTAAAACCAGAGAGAAAGAGCTAGCCGTTAGCTCGCAGAGAATAAAACACTTAGAGGAGCAAGTGGATAAGCTAAATGTTGAGAAAGAAAGTCTGAGCTCTAAACTTACAGACAATGAAGTCACCTCCTCTAGTCGAGCCGAGAACGTCGAGGACTACAAAACTCAATGCAGCAGCCTCATAGAAATCAACACTAAGCTGCTTCAAACAGTGAAGAGGAGCGAGGAGACCATGGCAGAGCTGAAAGACAGCAGGACAGCCTTGTTGGATCAGCTGGCGTCTTTGAGGGCCTCCGAGAAGCATTTGAAAGGAAGAGTAGATGCTGCAAATTTGAGCGTGGAGGCGCGGGAGAAGAAGCTGCTTGACGAGAACCTGCGTTTGGAGGAGACTGTTCAGAAGGCACTCGTCCAGAAGGAGCTATCAGATGTTCAGCTGAAGAAGCTAGAGCCTGAGAACAAGGAGCTTCTGGAGGTGCAGTCACTGTTGAAGAAACAGTTGGCGAGAACGCAACAGGAGTTGGACTCCCTCACCACCAAAGCCGCAAAGTTGGACCAGAACCTCGCAGTGTCCCAAAGAAGCCAAGCAGAGTTACTCGAAAAGCTCCAGGAGACCGAGGCGAAGCTCAGAGACCAGACCGTCAAATGTGGCCTCCTGCAGGCGCGGGCGGAGGAACTGGAGAACAGGACCGGCGAGCTGCACGACGAGAAGGGAGCCGCGGAGAGCAACGAAAAAATGCAGAAGCTTCACGACGAGCATCAGGGCTCCTCGATGGAAACCAAAGAGGCGCCGTTCAGGCTGGTGATCGCCGAGGCTCAGCTGGAGCTCAACCTGAGGGAGGTGCACCGGCTGAGAGAGGAGGTGGTGGAGCTCAGGGCGCAGCTTCTAGCGGGCACCGAGGAGAGGATGAAGGTTCAGGCCCTGCAGGAGGTGACGGAGGCCTCCAGGGATGACCTCCGCGTTTTAGCGGAGCAGCTCAAGGCCCAGGTGGAGGAGCTGAACCGCCGGCACGTGGACGAGATCCTCCGCTCGCGGGAGAGAGAGGAGGCCCTCGTCCGAGAGCGAGACGGCGAGGCCCAGGCCCGCGCGGGTCTGGCCGCCGAGGTGACGGCCTCCGGAGAGGAGCTGAATAAACTGAAGCTGCGATACGAAGCCCTGTGCCTGGAGAACAGCGAGACCAGGGAGGCGCTGCACAGAGCCAACACGGAAACGGCCGAGCTCGGCGTCCACGTCTGCATGCTGAACGCGGAGAAGGACGAGGCCCGTCTGCGCTGGGAGGGCCTGTCCACGAAGCTGCAGGAGCTGGAGGACGAGGCGTCGCACGAAGCCGAGAGGCTGAGCAGCTGCATCGAGGAGCTGCGCCAGGAGAACCAGCTCCTCCTCGACCAGCTCCACGGCGAGGAGGAGGGGCTGGCGGCGTCCAAGCAGGAGCTGCAGCGGCTGAGCAAGGCCCAGCAGGAGACCAACCAGGAGGAGATCCAGGCGCTGCGCTCCCAGCTGAGCAGCCAAGCCGCAGACTACGACAGCCAGCTCCAGGTCAGACACAAACAGCTGAATGTTGTATGCTTCATTGTGTTCACTCGTACTTGTACTTGTTGATTTCTTGCATTGTTTTAAAAATAGACTAGATGAATTCTGATCAAATAAGGACTTTTTTAATATATAATTATAAAGCAAGGTTATGGCTTTTGCAGACTTGCATTTTTTTTATTGTTTTGTTTGTTTGTTTTGAGATAATGTGGGAGATTATTTTTTTTAATTATTTTGTTATATACTGATATTATGTATGGATTATTTAAGTTTTTAACAGTATATTTGTGTTTTGTTATTTTGTATGTTTTCATTTTGAGTCTGATTTAGAGGATTTATATCCTCTATCAGATGTAGTTTCATTGAATTTCATTAAATTACACAGTAATTTCCTAATCAACTTTTTACATCATAACGGATGCAAGACAGAGGCTGCAGACAGGGACATTCAGCATTATCAGGAAACCACAGAAGCTGCTTAAGCAAATCCTGAATTTGTAGCATTTCTGCAAAGACATCGTTATGACTAATTTTTTAATACTTTTGTCCAGAGTGTGAACCAGGATTTACAGGAAGTGAAACTTCAACTGACGGCCGAGCAAGAGAAAGTGGTTAATCTGGAAAGGAAACTCAATGATTTTAAGGTGAGAGGAAACCTGCAGTACTAGTCAAAAAGTTTGGTAACACAGTGTATCATCTACATCCGATCTACAACGTTGAAGGTTCTTTGGTCTCATGAGACCAAAACCGAGCGTTTTGGACAGTTGATTTGTTTGCTAGCAAGGGCGTACATGTTTATCTTAATGCATATCTGTTTTTCTGGGATTGATAAATGGAAATGCAAATTGCGGTTACATTGTGTATTTGGGCAACTGATCTAACTAATCATAACGTTATGGTCACAAGCATAATTCACAAAGAACCAGAAATAATGTCTTGCTTTGCTGTGCTGATTGCAGGCTGAGAATCAGAGATATTGCCAACAGATTGAGGAGAAAAACATCCAGATGGCCAAGTCTGAAAATCTCATCCAGCAGAAAGAAGACGAGATAATCCATCTGAAAGGGAATTTATCAAGGTGAGATACTGTATTCATAATCACACATTCTGGACCAAATTATAGCTCCATGAAAAAAAAAATGTTTCTAATCTTGTGTATTTAGATCAGAACGTTTTGTTTTTTTATTCATGACGCCTTTCTTCTAAATGCTATGTTTAAAATCCAGGCCTAAAAATAAAAAACAGCAGCATGGAGGAAATCCAAGTCACCTGAGAAGCCTGAGCATACTGTGTTATGACTGAGCCTTCGTTTATGTCTGCAGGTCTGAGGAGGGACTGGCAGTGGCTCAGCGGGCCTGCCAGGAGATGAATGAAAACCTACGGAGAGTCACACAGGACAAAAAGAGCTTTGATCTTAAGGCGGCTGCTGAACTCGATGACCTCTACCGCACCAAAATCAATTTGGAGGAAAGACTTGTGGAGCTCATCAGGTATTAACACACTTCATCTAACCTCAAATACAGTGCCTAGATCTGTTGCCTATACAAATATGCTTGATTCTGGTCTTTGTAGGGAGAAAGACGCACTGTGGCAGAGGACAGATGCCCTGGAGTTTGAGCAGAAACTGCGGGATGAGGAGACGGAGAGAGACGTCAACTACTGCCTGGGCTGTCACAGTCAGTTCAGCTGGTGGATCCGCAAGTACAGCTGCAGGTCCGATGGTCCTTCGTAGTGCACAGTTCTGCACAGCTCTTTGAAAATGAATGTCTTATTTTTTCTTGATTGCTAAAGCACATTTTCTGCAACACTACTGCAAAACATTCAATGCAATCACCACATTAGTCTATACTGTGTGACACAACATACAATATTTGCTGCAAACGACTTCTGGAAAACATTTAACCAATTTATAAGAAGACGTAAATATATACACTAACTCCTGCACTGGTTCCACCCAAAAAAATTCCCCTTTGTGACTGCATAAGTCAAAACAGTGAACTGGAAAGGCGCCACTTACAGTATTGTAAGTTTAGTGAACTTTATTTCCGCATTTCACTTCTCATTTATACTCACTAACTGTAACTTTAACCCAGATCAAACATCATCCATTGCCAACTGAATAGTATCCACAGAGACGTCCATCAATTCTCCATAGTCAGGAACTGTGGCGTCCATGTAAAACTCATTCTCACAGCATGTAGTGTGACCAGAGTCTGAGATTTTGCAGAAACTTTAAAGATGCATTACCTGCACTGTCATTACTCAGAGGTCCAACTATTGAAAAGCTTTTAAATGTGTTTTTTAGCATTTGTTATTGTTATTGCAGGGAATCAGCTTTAAGACCTCTTGAATATCTTTTTACACGTTGAAATTTTATATCTGTGTTAAAAGACAACAAGGTCTTTGTAGGAGCTGATTTAAGACATGCTCCAAGTACTAATTAATCCTCTCGACACTATAATACATTTCAAAATAATGAGCCATTTTTCTGAGTCTATCCATCTCCATCACGTTGTATCTGCTGTTTTCTTAGACTGTGTGGGCGTCCCTTCTGCTACTACTGCTGCAGCAACACAGTGAGCACCCAACAGGGGGGCAACAGAGAGCGCTGCTGCAGGGACTGTTACGAGCAGCACAGTGCAGTAGTGGAGCGCCACCCACAGGAGGAAATGACTAACAGCGCCCTGGGGACACCTTTCAGTCGTTTGCTACAGGCTGGCAGAGCTGTGACCGGCGGCCCAGGTAACAGCACACACAAACAATAACACCTGAACACACACAATCTGTCTAACAATGAGGTTTTTGTGCATTTGATCCAGAACTAGTCGGTTGATAATTGAGTGTAGAGTGGCAGTGTGAGTGCAATGAAATGCAATAATAAACATCAAGTTGTTATTGATTTTCTAGGAGGAGATGATGACAAACAGGACGATGGTGTGTTTGACATCATCACAGAGGAGGAAGTGAGCGGGGTCAGTGACTCCCTGTCTTTTGCCACTGCCTGCTCTCCCTCACATGGACAGCAGGGGGCAGTGCAGCTGTAAGTATATCTCACATGCAGGCGGCACCGACAAGGGAATTGAGACTGTAGCACATGTGATGTCACTGATAGAGATCATACAGTTAACCACAACATGAGAGATTAATCCAGCAGTTATATCAGATACATGAAAAGATCTGATTGAACACAGGCCTCCTCCACATTCAAAACAATCCAAAAGTCTGGTGTAATTCTGCAGAAATCATGGATGGAAAACCTACATTTTGCAGCAGTGAGAAGAATAAGACTTTAAAAACTTGAATTCCTTTTCAGCTCCAATAGTTTTCTGTGTACATTGTACACTCAAAGGAATTTAGTGCTCACACATACATATACAAACAAATATAAAAACATTTTCACAAAAACAGCCTTTTCAGACAACAACAATAACAAAGTTTTGCACTCTTAAAACACAACAGCAACAATAAAATCACAATGTTAAGACACAACAATACATCCATGGGTACAGTAGGTAGTGATCAGAAAGTATTTAAATGTGGAGGTCCAACTGATATACAGAAAATGTATGAATACACCAATATGTATGAAGATATATGTGCATAATATACATAATAATAATAATATATACTGTATGTGTGTGTATATTTATTCATGAATCTTTGTCGCATTTCGTAGGAACAGCAGTACCAGCGCAGGAGATCTGACATCAGAGGAAACTGACGACCTCAGTGCTGCGGTGCAAGATGCAGAGATTTGTCTGTTGAAGTCTGGAGAACTCACGTAAGTTCATCACGTCAAGTGAAGATTACACCGTTGAGGCAGAACTGTTCTGTTTACGCATGGACGCAGTCACAAGGTCACACAGTATACTTTCAGAGGAAGTTTCTTAATAATTTCCAGGAGAAAACATAAAGCTGAGTCCAAACTGAGAAGTGAAACATGAAACTCATCTGTGTGTTACATGGACAGCTTCCCTAAATGTTGCTTGGTTTGTGCTTTTGGGCCCCGGTTCCTGCATGTACCAGGAGAGTGTCGCTGAGCAAAGCACTAAATCCAATAACAAATGAACGTTATGAATTTGTTTTGGAGAGTACAGCTGCATATGTGGAAAAAGTTGTATTAAGGCACTAGAGTGAGCTGCAATGAGTGAAGGATCTACTCTTCTCAGTCTTTTCTTTGTTTTGCAGCAGTAGTATCATCCTTGTTATTATGAATACCAAAAACATGTCATGACACATAAGATGATTTTTTTTCAATCCTTTTTCTGAGTTTTAATGTTTGTTTTGTTTTATTTTGGTTGCTTAGATCTCTTTATAATCCCTTGAGTGAGTGTTTTTTAATCTCACCAGCATAATCCGTTTTTATTCCTGTTAAATTTTGTGTCTTCTTTATTATTCAAGCAAATTTACTAAAATAAACTCACTAGAATTAAAGCTGCAATCAAGAGATGTAAATATTTTCTTAGACTCATCTGATCGGCAGATTTACTATCCTCTCAGTAGTAAAACTGAGTTGCTGTCTTCCATTATTGTGAACTTGTCTTTTTCACTTGTGCTGCAGTCTTTCTGTCCACTTCACGATCGATGACATCTCAGCGTTTGGGGACAGCTCCCGAGAGCTCTTCATCAAGTCCAGCTGTTACAGCACCATCCCCATCACCATGAGCAGTCCTGGTCCCACCGTCTCCTGGACTTTCACCTCTGAACCCAAGAGCATCTCCTTCAGCGTGCTCTACAGGGAGAGTGCAGAGACACCACTGGAACAGGCCAAGGTGAGATACTGGGATATGAACGTTGATACGCAATACCTCCTTTTAATGGACTCTGATTGGTGGTTTCAGTTTTGGATCTGGTTCTAAGTTAGTAAAATAGGCTAGATGCAGTTTTACAGCATTGCCCAAAGCAACAAACCTACACAGAATAATAGGTGAATACAGTGGAGCATTGAGCAGCCAGAGAGCAGATATTTCCCTCAGAAGCTGGTAGAGACCAAGAACTGGGCTTAAAAAACAGTAAAAGGACACAGATGTGGCTGTTTTCTTTGAAAGCTGGTGACATGTCTGTGTTTATCACAAGATTTGGCTGCTATAATCATTATAAAGTGTGGAAACACTTCACTTAAGTCAATAATATAATTTCTAAATACAGTGTGTATGTGAGGATTGAAGGATTTAGGCTGTTTTGCTTAATATTTATCAACCATTCATTGTGTTAAAAGAGGAACTTGTGGATCAGCCTACTGCTGGTGTTGTGTCTTGCGGGACCTAGAGCAGTGCAACAGTGATTGCATCCTCAGGTAATATTTTCTGCACCATGTATGCAGAAGAAATTGATTTATTTATTTTCCTTGATGTTTGCTGAATGATGTCACAGAATTAATATTATTTCCTCTGCAGCTGCAACTGCACAGATTGAGGATGTGTTTTTTTCCCCCTCACATCAAAAGCAAAAATGAGTCAGGGCAGAGTTAATGAATGTCACAGAGCAGTGACACATTATGTGGTGTAATCTGCACAGCCCTTTCAGCTCATCACACTCTCTGTGGTTTAGGTTTGATACAGAGTAAAATAAAAAGAAACAGTTTTTTAACTTAAAGATGTGTTTATTCCCCACCAAACAGACTACCTGAAGAGATCCCTTAAAGAGTTCAGAACTGGATACGAATTCAATAACATGATATTGACCTCCATCTCTACCTCCTCTTTTCATTCTCTCACCTTTTCAGAGCTGACCTAATGGATGCAGAAATAATCCTCTGCCATAACTATAAATGTCAACCAGGATTTCTGTCCTTTGCTCTCTGCAGGTTTTGATCCCACTGACTCGCTGTAACTCTCACAAAGAGACTATCCAGGGGGAACTGAAAGTCAGGAACCCAGGAGAATACACACTAGTCTTTGACAACTCCTTCTCCAGGTCAGTTGTCCAGTTCTGCGATTCAGTAACTGCTTATATTGCATGTTAGGTCTTTGCATAATTGTTAACACTGTTTATTCTTCATAATAAACCACTGTTTTTTCATGCACATTAAAACCAGACAGGGAGGAGCTAAGTCAAACATAAAGCATCAGGTTTCTCCTGTTCTTCCTGTTCATCAGGTTCATCTCAAAGAAAGTGCTGTATCACCTGAGTCTTGATAAGGCTGTGGTCTACGACGGGACCGACCTCCTCTGAGCACGGCGGGAGTGACTGTAAGCAGGTGTTAAAACTGACGTTTGGAGCAGTCGTTCAGCGTGTTAATGCTCTCGCACAGGATTTGAAGGCGACTACTGCAGAGTCTACTGACGTTCATCAGCCTCCCCGAAAGGTTCTGGCATTTTAAAAACGTCTTTCTTTCAAGTTGCCTCTTGCTCATGAAGAATCGTACGTCAGATGAATTCTGATCATGGGTGAAAGCTGAACAAAGGCTGAAATCAATGTAATGTAAAACAGTCATACACCGGTGAATGTGAGCATGCACTACCTTTTATAAACGCTTGACACTGTAGGTCAACTGTAGCATTAAGGGTGTTGGACATCACTCCATGAATAGAGGTTTGTTGCATATCTGAATGTGAAGAACTTGTGCAGATGTAGGTTGCGTGGCAACTTTTAACTTCATCCTTATAGAAGTAAATCTGCAGATTGTTTCAACCTGAGGTCAATTTTTTTGATAAATGGAGACTACTGTAGTTAAGATGGGAATAATATGCTCTCTGTCTGCACACTGACAAATGTCCTATAGGAGTGGGAGAAATGATTTAAGTGCTCTATCAAGGCATGTGTCAGTTAATGTTGTGATATCAGTATTAATCAGGATTTAACACATTTCCTGAAAAATCAATAGAAACTGTTCATGGATTTAAAAATCAAACAAACAGATGTGTGTTTTGGACTTATCTTGAGAATTACAGTAAACATGGGTCAAATCAAGATACATTTGTCACATTGATTACAGTAAAGTTGAGGAGTTTGTTGTTGTCTATATCAACAACCTGAGATCCAGCTCATGCAAAGATTTTATTGAGTAATGGTTGTATAAAATTTCTTAAACTAGTTCAAGTATAAAAACATCTATTTAATTTTGAACTGAATTAGTTGAACTTTCTTAAATGTACCATTAACAAACCATCTAGTGAAGCTGACTCTTTCAATGGGTGTTCATGGTATTTATCGGTTGTGAAATGTGGTCCTCACACTCTGTGTTAATAAGGTGCACTGTAATGTGTTTTTCAAGTTCATACTCATTTCACATATCTTCATGATTGTTGCCTTCTTCGCAGTGTGAGGTTTCAAGACGTGTGTTTTTTTGTGTGTTGCAATCATGATGGATCATAACTGGAAGGAGCAGGACTTCTGCGAAAAGCTGCAGTACCAACACATCTTTCCAGTTTTAATCGTCTTCACTAAACAGGCTTTAATTCAGTGAAGGAGAAGAATGTGGTTTCTATGCATGTAAACACTAAGAATGTGCACGTGCCCCCATCTTGATCCTTGAAGGGTCCAAAGAGGGAGGACACATCAAAACACAAATTTCAGTGCTTTAAATTATTAGTTTTTACGTTGAGCTGATGATGAATCATCACTAATGTTTAGACAAATGGTGACAATTCTGCATTCAGTTTATCAATGATATGGTCATTTCATGAGATATACTGTATATGATGCCTTTAGATGAAAACATGTTTTGGAGTAAACCAACAAACAAAAATACATCTCATGAATAGAGTGCTTTTCTAGACGATAAAGAAATGTTGTTTTTTTTTTCAGGACGGTTGTTCACTGTTGTTGCTGCGTAAAGTTCTGGATGGGTTTTGAGGTCTTGCAGTGTGTCAAACAGAAAGGGTTTGAATCTCAGCGTATAGCCTTTAAATAATACAAATCCAAAAAACAGTTTTATACTTGAAGTTGTCCAATATGGACTCATTTGAAGAGTTCAATGTTGAAATTACATTTTTCAATCAATACTCCTCCTCTGAGTGTCATAGTTATAGTGTCCTTTTGATTTTACTGACTTAAGTATACTAAAACTCCTATTATTATTATTATTATTATTATTATTTAACAGAATTTCCAAAGTGTCTTTGTCCAACATCTTAAAACCATTTTCTAACTTATATTTTGAACATAACAGACATGAGAAAGAAATTTATTTCTATTTAAAAATTCACTTTTTATACATATCTAAGAAGAGTGATACATTGCCAAATATATTGGAGAAACATATTTGTCTATTTTATTGTTCTCAAATGGGAGTTTCTGTTAAAGACATTGCAACATGACTGCGGTATAATGCACTTTTGAAAGGGCTTTTTTGTCAGTCTGCATCCCATGAGCCTTTGTGCCAGTTAATGAATGGTTTTTTCTTTTCCTTTGTATCTAGTAAGTGTGTTTGTGTAGACATTTAGAGCTGGATTCGCCAGAGATAAGCTGAAACTCTCTGACTTAAACTGTAAATGATTGTTGACAATGTTTTATTGAAATGTCATTTACATACTAAAGGTTTATAATAGAATGGATTTAAGAATATGGACAAATAAATAAGGATTGTGTGATAAACTTCTTGTGAGTGCTGGTCAGTATTTGGTGTGTTTGATTTCATGAGTGCATGTTGATACAAAAAGATAATGATCCCTTCTCTCTATCAGCTCACAAGTTGACACACAAAAGTCGCATTGTTTTGGTTGATGTTGCCTAACATTAAGTGTTTTCTAGGCAGCTTTCTGTACTATCCTGCATACAAATTCTGAGCATGTTTTGTGGTTTGGTAAAAAAAAGAGAAAAAAAAGACTAAATTAAATATTCATAGATAGAAGATATAGGCTACTGGGGCAATTTCACTCTGAGCAGAGTTGTTAGATAGTTTCTCTTGTCTTAGTTTTGGTAGCAGGTCAGGTTTGTGCATGTTAGTGCATGTGAGTCCCTCCTAGGTAAATTGTTGGCTCTCCCTGCTGTACTGTAAGCTTGTAGACACACACAGACACAGGTAGGCTACCTCCTCCCACAGGTGAGATGTCAGTGTGGTGCGTTCAGGTGAAAGCAACCTCACAAAAGTTAATGAAGAAACCAAACCAGCGGAGCACAGGCCACTGGCCAAGTGACAATGGGGACTACCAGCAAGTTTTCACCCCCTCTCTCTGCACTGTGTGACTTTGAGGTGAAGACTTCAACCTGCTGAAGACACCATGGATCGCTTTCCCTTCTCCTCAATCTGTAAGTGAATGGTTTTCACTAGTGGCCGGCTACAGATGGCTTTGCTAATGGCTGCTGACTTTCTATCTGTGCTAGTATTTGGCGGCGGACTAAAGGTCGTAGCTGGACTGTCGTTTCTCCTGTTGTGCACAGTGTGACTTTATTCAGTTGTTTCTCTTTTAGTTCTTGCTGTGTGTTTTAGGCGGCCCCTTTAACCGGTCTTCATGCAGGCAGCTAGCTGACCCTAGGGCAGGTTGGGGGTCCAGTTGTTGTTGCTAAGCATTTATTTTGGGCTAAGATGTTGGTGGTCTACATGAGTGGTTCATCAGGGGCAGGGCCGGGGCAGAGGGGGCTTGGGGAGCTGGTTGCTCGGCCCCACCACTAATGGTTTATTTCCATTCTTCAATAACATAATTTTTTAACACAAGCCTACTACCTAAAATGTTTGTGTGTTTTATGTGGCATGGTTATGTTAGCATGCTACTGCTAGCATCACTTAGCTCACATCATGAAGTCATTCTTCAAGGAGCCACAAGCAGGGGCGTTTCAAGACACTCTGGAGACCCCAGACCATGCCCCAGACAGAAGGACCCCCCTCCCCCCTTACCACACACACACACACACACACACACACACACACACACACACACACACACACACACACAATGTATAATATCTTCTTCTTCGTAATACAAATTAGTCACAGTATGGACAGAACAAGTTGATCTACTGACAGCAGCAGAATTGATGTTGGTATCTGGTAATGGGGGACGTTAACATTGGCATTAGCAGCACGAGTTATGCAGATGCAGTGCATACAATAACAATACAAGTGTACAAGTTATTGTACAAGTGTTTTGTGTACACAGCCATTGGCAACATCATGTTGTCATTGATATGGACCAATTGATATCATTGTTGTTATTGATAATGGACCCCCTTCCAGCTCAGGGCCCTAGGCAATAGTTGCAATGCCTCTAGCCACAAGCATGATATCCAACTACAACATAGTACATACTGCACTGTTTTTTGCAGAATATTCAAATACACTTAAATATTTAATACTAAAGAAACAATGCAGTATGCATGTTTCATGAATGTTCACCGTTGTAACTACTCAGTTTCATTTGAGCATTGCATTATGGGAAAATTGTGTCCTATAACAACACACTTATAAAGTAAATAGATTTTGGTACCTAATACTTACTCAAATATGTGCACACACACACCTGGGTCATTTTTTTTATAGGGTGCCATTTGTGTCCCCAGTATAAATTAAGCTGTATTTTCACTAAAGTTGGACAAATACTCATTCAATTTGCTTTTTTGTGTATTGTCAATTGTCCTCTCTTATAAATTCAAGGGTACAGGCTCCCAAATTCTATTTTTTAAATTTAATCTACTTTTGTTAAAAGGATGTTACGGAATTTTGCTATGTCCCCAGTGCGGTTCATTAAAATTCAATCTAGAGAATAGCTAATAAAAGTAGAAAAATTAAAAAAAATTTTTTTAGGATTTTATTGTCCTGGATAAACTATCTTTAATCATGTGCTGTTTTTTAATCAAAATATATTTTTTAAATTAAAAAATTAAGGTTTTATGTTCGTCCCCGGTGTCATTGTCCACTCTGTTAAGTTGTGTTTGTGCCCTTCTAAGAAAATTCCCTTATTTATCAGTGACATCACTCTTCTGAGGAGACATCACACCAGTGGTGGGAAATTCAACTGTGTTCATCTTTTTATTTTTTTACCTCTTTAAAAATCTGATTTTGCAGTTTTATGAAGTAAGTTCAGTGTGGTTGATCATAACGTGTCCACTCTGTTAATATATCAAAGAAATTAATCAAATTGAACCATTTCAAAAGGGTTTTGTGTAAAATTATAGATTTCTTATCAAGTATCCAAAGTCATGTTAGCTATTAAGCTAGCAAAGCTAGGCTGAGGGCTAACTTTAGCTCAAAATGTCCACTCTGTTAGTGTCCACTCTGTTATCCTTATTCAAGTTAACTTAACAGAGTGGACATATACTGTATATATTATTGACTGTGTTTCGTCCACTCTGTTATGATACTGTCCACTCTGTTAGACCTCTGTCCACTCTGTTATGTTATTTTTCCATCATAGTTTAATGAAATAAAAATATTTTAACTATGTATTTGTAGTGACATAATGATATGGAGGGGTTTGAATGTACAGGCTAGAATTTTTTTGTAATTTGCATCATAATTCACTTTTTTAAGGAAATTAACTGGAGGAATATGTTCCATGATCATAATACACACTTGTTTTTCTAAATAAAAACGTATTTAAAATAACTTAATTGTAAAATAAACTATCTGACTAAAGTGAGGGGCATACACTTTCTTTAAAAATATAATTTCATAAGGAGTCATGCAGTAAAAACACATTAAAAATGGTATGTCTATGTCCTTAACAGAGTGGACACATCCTACGTCACGTGTTGTTAAAATATATAAATATAATATTATGTAGGTGCCTGAGCTCAACCAATATGTTTTTCAGTAAGTTAAATGTGTCCTTTTTTAAAGTAAACATTAAAATCTGGGTGAATCAAATATTTTTTTTCCACAAGTTATTATGTCCAAATGGCACCCTATAAAAAAAATGACCCACCTGTTTGCTTGCATTTGTGGTTCAAAGCATCCGCAAACGTACAGACACACACAATCTATTGTTCCTGTGAGATGTCAGTCTTAGAGATAGTGTTTATGTCGCAGAGGCCATTCTGTTTCTCAAGGTTAATGATCTCATTGTAAATCATGTCACATCCACCTCTCCTCCTCTTTGACTCGTCTCTCTCCTGCGTTTCTCTCCTCCTTCCTGCCACCTTCGCTGAATCTGTGATTTTCACTGTGGCTGTCTTCATGTATGAACTTGTGTGTGTTGGGGCGGGTTGTTTATAAGAGCATGTGTACCGTGTGTGTGTGTGTGTGTGTGTGTGCATGCTGAATGCTAATGCAGCAAAGCATGCACACACATGCACAGATGGGGTAGTTTATGCACATAAGTATGCAGGACTAACTGCCTTCTTGAACATGTATGCATATATAAAATGCGCATCAATTTAAACACGATTTCCCACTCTCATGATACCCACACATTTGTACACACACACAAACCAAAGAGCATGACTTAATCTTAATTTCTGGATATCGTATATCTGACGGTAACTCAGGAATTCCTGGCCCCTCTTACTTGTAGTTCAGCTTGTCAGTGTTCAACTTGCTTTTTAATAAAAGGGAAACGCTTTTATTATCAGTGTCTTGCAGCTTGTCAAAGTCTCCCACAGTTTAAATAAAGGATGTAAGGCATTTTTCAACCTATTTCCACAGAGAATCGATGTGCGTACAGTGTCAGCCGCGTCACATTTGTCTGTTACCTGAAATGTGTCATAAATCATTTGTTTAAAGTGCTCTTGTGTGAAGCGATGTGCTCTTCACAGCTCTTCACATTTTAACCCCCGCTGGCAGATAAGAATGTGTCAGCATTTGAGGGAGACATAATGAAATAAATACAACCAGTAAAAGACAGATTATCAACAAATGGACGTCAACAAGAGAAGCAGATTTCCTTTTTAGGCTATCATTAAACCAAACCACACACCACAAAAACCCAGGCCTAGATTAGATTGAAAAAATGAACTTTTATTTTTAAATCATGTTTCAAACAAATCATCATGTCATTTGTTTATTTGCCTTGTGTCTTTACCCCCATTTCTGTGTTAACTTGCCTGAATGCTGATCTTTACACTGCGCATAGTTTAAACTCTAAAGAGCTCTTATCATACATATTTAGGTTGTGAATGTTATCTTTATTTTTTTTTTTTATCTTCTGTGTATTTAACCATTGCACAAATCCCAAAGTAGGTTTTCACAGACACAGAGTATAAGTGCAGAATATGTGGACTTTACTAAAGAGAGGTACTATATAATCACTAAGGAGATACTAACTGTAGCAGTGAACGTAAATGAAGATGAGTACTACTTCATGCCCTATTGTAGGTAGAAGTAAACAACACAGAATAATGTGGTTTGATTAAATCTGTGTGACTTCTCTCCTTAACCTTTAATACTGAAACTTACGTAACCATCTCAAAATCACAGCAGATGAAGTCTCAGGCAGCCGGTTGTCCACACAGCCTCTCCCAGTTTGAGGGCTCTGATCCTCTATTTAAGCTTTCCCCTCAGACACCTTAACATAATCTGTACCTGCGTGACACTGCATTATCATAACTGAATAAAGATGGGTCAGAGTGAGATGCCAGCCTCTTTGTGTGCAGAGGGCGCAGCACTGATATGAACTCACCTCTGCGTCCCTGCAGTGTGTGCATGTCTGTGCCTGAGTTTGTGAGTTTACCCACACAGACACGCCGGTGTGTGCTTGTGAGTGTACCTCCCATCTGTCCTCTCACCGTGAGTGTATGTGTGTGTGTGTAAGTGTTTCCTTTCCCGACAATTTCCCTCCTCCTCGGGCTTCGTGGCCCCCCGGAGCGGTAATGGCAGGTCGTGTTGGCCCCTCTCAGACAGTTTGCTCCTGTCAAACATTGTTTCACCCAGACGGGTACAGCTCCTGCTGCACTGGGACCCTCCATCACACGCTGCAGGCCTGTCAGAGACGCAGCAGCAGATCCTGTTTTCTCTACTGGACTACCCTCCCTTTTATTTATTTTTTTATGCTCTCATGCCTTTCCTCCTGATCCACTGCATGATACAGGAGCACATACTGTCCCAGACCTAAACCTAAACTATTTACTGTCTAATGTAGTCTCTCTCTCTCTTTCACTCACTCACTCATAGGGCTGTAGCCGATATCCAAGTGCTCGAGTTGTTTTCGCAGTAAATTCATGTAAAACCGCTGATGCGCGTTGCTGTCGGGGGTAGTTTTTCGGCAAGCAGTCTCTGCATTTACTTCGAAAACGACTCTGTCTCGTAACGCTCCGTTATTATCTCATAGCGTGGTGAATGTGCAGGTCACAACTTGTGCATCAGGGTGTTTTGGAGTTGTTGGATTGTGTATTTGATCAATTTGATGAGAGAAACCAAGAAATCCCATGAGCCTCCGTAGCGTAGCTCTGAGCAGCTCACGGCTTTGCTCCGCCGTTCTTAAAATAGCTTGCATCGACACCGACAATTAAAGGTAACAAACCCATATAGGGATTATGGCAATGGGCCAATTTGCCAAAATGTTGAACTATCCCTTTAACCCAGAGTCTGTACTAATAAATTATCTATCTATCTATCTATCTATCTATCTATCTATCTATCTATCTATCTAAAGGAAAATCTCACTATTCTTCATTAGATTTTGTTGACAGATGAAAAGATTCCTACAGTACCTTCATGATGCCTCTGCATGCACTAAACATAAAGCCAGTGATCCAGTGTGTCCAGTGATCACTGGGCAAAAGTAAAAGCACTCAGTATGCATAAAAAAAGGCCACTGTGACGGATGAAACTAAGTGATTATTACTGATGCGTGGATATGTTAGCAGCTTTTCACTGCTGAAGCTGCCCCATAGAGTGAGTTTGAACTAAGGTAGTGTAGTCGAGCAGTTCCTAAGTGGTTGGGACTTCTCCAGTGGCTCAAATCTGGAGGAGGATCCTGAATATCTCATTTTTTCTCATTTTATCCTTTTATTTGATTAGAAATATCTTTCTTTCTGCTAATAATTCATATAATATGTAACTAGACACTAGACCAGATAGTATTTTGTAACGAGCCACTAAAATGTTTTGTATCATTATGTTTTTAAAATCTTGCAGTGTTCAGCACAGCCGTCAAAATGAATGTACAGTAGTGGAGCAAAAAGAACAACGTCTCTCTCTCTCTGTCGGATGTGCTGGAGGTGGAGGTAGTATAAAATCCTCCGGGGAGGTACCACCAGCAACTCAAAACTGCAAATGTATGTAGTTATTTTTCCACCATTGACGAGCAACATGATGATGGTGACCTCATCACTCTGCATTTATCTGCAGTGGTCCCCCACTGGAGCATCATCGCTGCAGCTTTTTTTTTTTTTTTTTTTTTTCATCCATCTCCAGAGCTGTGCAACCAGCTTTTACCAGATCTAAATGTGTGTTTCTTTGTCACAGACCAGATGAGTCAGTGTCGATGTTTTTGTTCCCCTCTCTTTATGATCCATTGTGTCTGGAGTTTTGTCTCTCTAGTTACTAGTATATAACCCTGCAGCATCTCAGCCGCCTGCACTGTCAGAGCTGTTATGATGAATGCGTAACAGTAACCGATGGAGATCCAGCAGAGAGTTCATTAACTGAAGCAGATTCATGAAGAGCAGCTGGAGAGAGGAAATCTGTCACATATGTGCTGCATGTACGCGTCTTAATGTACAGTATTTGTATGAGCGAGCGCCTGCTGATGCACTGCATGTGCAGCTGAGCCATATTTATTTTCTCTTTCCAATCATACATTGATCCGCCCACAAATCCCCACAATCTTCAATCACATATAGATGGGAACGAGCGAGAGAGAGGGAGGGAGGGAGGAGGAGAGAGGGAGGAGGAGGGGAGGGGGGGCTGTGTGTGTTTGGGGGCATAGTTGTTCATTACAGCCTTTCTTCTATCTGGAGGTAGATAGTGAAATGGTAGCTTGATGGCCACTGTTTCCATGGCAACTCTGTTAGAGCAACCTCTGCCCACAACATTTCAAAAGATCAGAGATGTTATTTTTAAAGTAACATAAGACAAGATGGTGTGTGTGTGTGTGTGTGTGTGTGTGTGTGTGTGTGTGTGTGTGTGTGTGTGTGTGTGTGTGTGTGTGTGTGTGTGTGTGTGTGTGTGTGTGTGTGTGTGTGTGTGTGTGTGTGTGTGTGTGTGTGTGTGTAAAACTTGAGTAGGTGGAATCACAAATTCTCACATAAAAACAGCCTCTGCAGGAACAATCCAGTCATGCTTTTTGTTTGTATGATGTAATGCACTGGTAATTATTCATTTTTATCTCTATAGCACCTCTACCCCACGAGTTATTAAATTCAAAGACATAACATTCACATAAAAACGGATCAAATGGACATAACAACATGAGGTAGACTGAGATTGAATAATAATAATTTAAAAAAAATTGAATTAAATCAATAATTTAAAGTAAGCTTCAATACAATACATAAAAACCCGGTACAGTGTCTTTCATCTGCTGCAGAACATTTTCCCTGGGGGTGCAATCTCAGAATAACCACCCTCTCTGGTGGTGCTGTGGGGTGTGTATGTGTGTGTGTGTGTGTGTGAGTGTGGTGATGGGGGCTGACACACATATAACATAATACTTCTTTTTCTTCCAGCCATTGGCATCAATTCATATAACAGTATTTTAACAAAAGTGAGGCAGTGTTTTAAGCACGAAGCCGAGCATAAAATGTCACAGCCAGTTAAAATAGCCCACTTAGAGAGGGGGTGGCTCCTCTGAAATCTACATGTGGTGTGTGCTGCTCCATATACATTTAGGCTGTTATTGACAAAGGCTGCAATTTTCCTGTGGCTGTTGCCGGGAACCGTCAGTAAAGCCGCAGTAGATGGTCACGGTGTTCTCGGGGTTATATAGTTAATCAGGGAGTTAGAAAAGCAGCTCGGTCCTTAAGGAGGACCTTAAAATCAATTCTAAATGCAACAGGAAATCAGTGCAGAGCAGCTAAAACTGGACTGATGTGCTTCCTCCTCTTGGTTCTGGTAAATAGAGTTTTGAATGAGCTGAAGTCTTTTCTTCGTCTTCTCTTTTTATAGAATAACAAGTCCATTACACTAATTGAGTTGGCTCCAACTGAAGGCATGAATCCGTCTTTCAGGATCTTTTTTTTTGTTTATAAATGACCTTCATCTATATTTCTAACGTAAAAATAATATTTCCATCACCTTGTTTATGCAGGACTTGAGCTCTCAGTCTAAGATAAGATTTCAGACCTCAGATAATATCCAGAGAGTTCATTTCATTTCTCCTTTCATTACAGGGCCAACTCAGATTTCAGTTTTGTCTTCATTTAGCTTCACGAAATTGCTCGTCCTTTCATATATTGCTAGAAGACAAGTGGAAATTGAGTTTAAAGCCACCGCATCATTTTGGAGGTGCCATACAGAGGCCACGTCTTGTGGGACTTCAGTAGGAGCAGTGTTACTGCACAAGCAGCAGTGGACAAGCTTTGACATCTCCAGTGACGTACGACTTCCCTTTATACAGTACTTCTGAGGATTTTAACAGACTTTTTCATTTGAAATTTCTACTGCAGGAAAACCTGTCTTGTTTTTCTCAGGTGTATTCCCTTTTACATTACTGTCTTGAGAAGCCGAATCCCACTCATGGACAGACTTGTTGACAAGCTGAAGTCCATGTAACAGGCAAAGAAAACAAAGCCTTTGTAACTGGCAAAGACATTACTCACTAGTCACGCTACAAGATGTTCGGCCTCGGTCTTACATCCAGTCTTGAAGTGAAGCCAATCCAAGATTCACCCTGGTCCGGACCCTCTCTTCTAATCTCCTCCTCTAACAATGTCTTCATTGGTCTCTTCAATGATGAACAGAGGCTAGTCAGCTACTTAGCTCCTGATAGGTGAGAGGCGTTGATGCTGTTGTGTTGTGTGATGTCTTGCTGTAAAGCGATTTATGTTCTCCCTGTTCTCCCTGACACAAGTTCATGAAATGAAATGATCACTCAGGTAAAATAGTTACTCAGAAAGTCTATGAAGAAATAGATAAACCTGTATCAGACTCTCAGTCTTTTGACAACTTTCTCTGCAGAGTTTCTTGAGGTTGTTTTACTGGCTCAATATCAAATGCTCCAGAAGACTTTACACCACGCACACGGCCTCAAGTGGCACAAAGTGATAACTCATTAGAGCTAAATTTGTCTCTTCTCGGTGGCTGTGAAGGTGAAGACATGGAAAAGTGGGAAAGTATTGGAGCATTTTCAGCCATGAGCAGTTTCACCAGCTTTTATCTTGATGGATAAATTCTTTATTGGACTGATTTGTGTTTTTGGTTTGCGCTGTAGATCTGATTTATCACCCGCTACAGGTGGAGATTTCTTGCATGTTGAACTTTTAGGCAGGACAACATTTGTGTAGACGTTGTGCTTCAATAAAATATGTGTATTTAAATGTAACCTTGGATTAATCATCAGCGCAAATGCTTACAAAACTCTTCTCCAGCCCTTCTCTCTCATCGTTAGTTGTCAAATGTAAGGACAGCATATTTAGTGTGATTGCAGTACTGCTTTATTTTATGATTCTTTAAAGCCCCTGTACGGACTTTTAATTTAGTGTTGATTTTAGCGGCCCCTGTGGACGAAAGTGGCGGAATGAAGACTGCATTTCCCACTGTCATGAAGACGTTTGTCTGGCCGACGCGTGTAGATTTGTTTTGGAAACGTCGAAAAGAAGATGGGACTTGCTTTTTTTTTTTTTTTTTTAGCAGCGTAATGTATCTATTCGTATCATTTCGTCAGTGGTCCGACCCGACCATGCCTTCCAGAGGTATAGAATTAGACTACTTAGAAATAGCGTATCTTCACACTGATGGGCTAATTTGCTGTTCTAGGTAACAGAGACACATCAGCAGAAACCAGAGACTTTTGCGTGTCCAGTTAAAAGCTCCGTACAGGGGCTTTAAATTCCAATATATTTCCAACTCTAAAAGGTTTCATAGGGTAGAAGAGTGGACGATCCGTTATTAAACTAAATGATAAGCTTGTTCAACCCTCATACGATTACTCAGAGGACAACAGATGAGCTACATCTGGAAAATGTGAAATGTGTCTATAAACAAATAAACCTACAATACAGTATTTTCCAGTAACATATAAATGAGTAATTAATACTCAGAGGAATTTGAATGACGCAGCTTTTGTCTTAGACAATTCATCTGGAAGTCAATAATGAGCTCAACACAACCCACTGCACAAAACAGAATAGCAGTGTCACAATAGTTGTTTTTGTACCAAACTCTTTGGTTCTTTCAAAGCAAACTTTAGAGAGATTATTATTAGGGAGATGAAGACATGTAGAAATAATGTGTTACTGAGATTTCCATATGTTGGTCATTGATATAAAAGAGACTTTAGCATCTACAGTACAAGATGGTTTGTGACATTTTCATGAACTCTTTTGGAGGAAACGAGCGAGTTGTTGACAGGACATTAAACATGTATTACCATTTGTATCAGGCCTGCTGTTTAGGGACAAGCACACTACATCTTCTATGTATGCAGATATTTACATTTACACTGTTACTTACTGAATCTCTGAGTCAGTAGCTGTTCTGGAGCTTTTGATCATATCACACACTTTTCTTGGCAGATGGAGACCCAGCTGTCGAGGAACTGAAGATGCTCAAATTAACGTTTTTTTCTTCTTCTTCTTCGTCCTAGAAGTTGAGGTTCTTTCTTGAAACAGGATGTGAAACTAAATCAAAATGATGGACTTTGTGTTTTCGGCTCTATTGGTTGACTTGACAGTCATTTGTGTTTTGGATTTTATTGGAGCCAGATTTCTCTATTTTGTTAAAGGGACAATGTGTAACTTGTTTGTTTTTTTTTTGTTTTTTTTAGCAAAAATCAAATATTGCTTTCATAAATACCTATTTACCGATGTCTAATCACAATCGCATACAAATGAAAGCTGTCTCTAAGTTGTTTACAAATACATAGGTGGCCGGTGCACCCACCGGAGGCTGTCATGTTGCATCGCCATCTTTGAATACAGTACGCGAAAGCGGACAAACTTGGCTCAAACGCTCTATTTAGTGTCTATGACAAGGCTTGTGCCCGGAGGATGATGGACGTAGTTGTTTTCGTTTTTTTCTACCGTTATAAAACACACACGGTGTTACAGCTGAGCAGCATTAGCAGCTAGATCTTACAATGTTGAACTGTTCTGTTGAACAGCAGAGACTTCTCTGACAGCTGTGGAGCTGCAGCTGAACCGGCTGGAGAGCACAGCGACCCACGCCTTTTTAAAAAAAATTTTTTTAGCACGTATCTATGTCCGAGTATGTTTGTCCTGTGATCTTCCTTCATGGGACCACACTGCGTAACTGGCACATCCTGTAAGTCCTTCTGTGTAACTTTTTGCTGTGAAATATGACTGAAGGCACGAGTAGAAGTCAGCAGGTGTTTAAAAAAAAGATAGTTGGTCAAAGACATTGCTATCAGTTAGCGGTTAGTTTGCAAACGTGTTTGTCCTTGGCGGCCACCGTCATTTTGCCGACGGGAGGGGTGAGCGCTGCAATCTTGAATCTGAACGCTGGATGTCACGGTTTAACCCCAATATTACAGTACACATTGAGGTTTTAAGATGACATATTATTGAATGATTAGATTTAACTCATTAGATATATTTGATTGTAGTTCCAAGGTTTCCTCCTGTAATATCGTGCAGGAAATGTCATAAAAGGTGAGCAAATGGACAGGTGATCCTGATGGGGGGATGCAGTGCTGTTTGTTTTTTTTTGTTAAGTTTGTGGATGCTGCACATTAAGGTTGATAAAGTTATGTGGTTGATTGATTGATTGATCATATTTATTTCAAACCAGTTATGTGGTCAACTATATTTGTAGTAATTTGCCCACAAGAGAGCGAGTCAAGATTGCAGCTGGAGATGGCCAGAGTCCATGGATTGGATACCTTTAAGAGATAAGGGAGAAGTTTTCTTAAGTCTTCCCCTTTGCCTCTTTGTCTGGTGTTAATGAGCTAAAGAAAGTGCCACTCTGTCAGTTTCTTCACGTTGTTTCTTCTTCTTTGTTCCTCTACATCTACCAGACATGGCTCATTTGACATGGATCATGAATGCATCACCTCTTTTGTGTTTGATCCCAGTTCCAGGAGGGATGTGTGTTGAAGCACATACACTGAGCCATTGCGGCCGGGGATAAACTGACACAGTGAGATCCTCCATCTCTGTGCTTCCCTCTTCCTTCCTCTCCCTTGGTCCGTACACCAATTCCAATGTAACGCTGCAGGCTCCTCGATGGACACACTTGCGAGCATGTGTTTCCATGGAGATGCAATTTGTTCACGCGCCCCTGCAGCTCGTGTCATTGACTTCAATTAGTGCAGGAGGCCGTCTTGCCTAAGCACATACTTACGCAGAGAGCCAGCCTCAAAGGGTTGGAGAAAATTGGCATAGGAGATCTGAGAGTGCGGGATACAGTGGAGAGGACTTGAGGGCTACAGCAAGGCTTTATGTTATAATGGCATTCATTTAAATGCCGGGAGATTGTCAGAACAAAGTGAGTGACATTTGAATTTCAACTGAGACCTTTCTGAGACATCAGTTCTGCAGACTGCAAACATTTAACAATAAAGTGAAACTGTCCAGGCAATCTCATTTCCTTTTGGATCATAAATTACGACAAAAGCACTGTAGCGTCCTCTCGCTGCAGCCGACAATATCAAACGATCCTTTGTCTGCTCCCAAGTACAGACACTAAGTTAAACATTAGACCTAAATGTTTTTTTTTTCTTAATTTGGCCTTGTAGTCAGTAGTTGACTTCAGCTGGTACTGACACATGTTCTCAACATGTGCTTGGATCTCATTTAGATTATTAGATCTTTATAACTTGATTAACTATGTCTAATTAAAATGGTACTTACCTGAAAGCCACACAGTTAACAGCAGGTTAGCAGGTGGCTGAGTGGTCACAATATTAATGCAATATGCTGCTGCTGTTGTTGTTGTTTTTCATTTTCTAGCTTATATAATATTCACCCCCACTCTTTACTCAACTTTAGGCTTGAATCCCCTAAAACTCTCCACGACCACACTCATTGTTGAACACAAGCAACAGGATACAGTTGTAATGGCGGCTGGTCAACCTCTGCTTTGAGCTTCGACAGCAGGCAGGTGCATAGGCAGACCTCAGAGGAGGCCTGAGCACCTGCCGTTTTGCTGCGTAGAGAGAAAATGCCCTTTTTCTCTGAGGTGTGTCTGCCCTGACTGCCAATAAATGTAAAAGCAAAATATCAAAAATGCAGGTTGCCAGATTGGTGCTCCTGGGCAATGCCCTCTATTCTCGCTCCTTTCTGGTTTCCTGCCACAGCAGCTGCACCGTGTGGACACAACACACACGCATGCTCAGTGCGATGAGTTAATACTTAGAGGCCAAACAAAGGAAAAATGTCATGTCAACTTTTATTTCTTATTTATATCAGTGCGGTCTAGGAACTCAACACTTGACAACATTTGAAAAGTCTAGCTTGAATGATTTAGCAGCTCAAAATAGCACTAGTAGTGTAGTTTAGTTCAGTTTAACTTTATTGTCCACCTTAGTGGGAATTTGTCTTTAGCGTCCCCCATTAAATTACATTACAAACAAAAAGAGAGAATCACAAGAGACTTCCCACCATCCACACAGACAAATTATGCAAATGAGCTAGACATAACAGTAGCAATATGTTAGAATAAAAAGAAAACCTTAAAAGTAGGTGCGGTCAATATCTTTGGCTAATAATGTGGGTATCAGAGGATTATGGCTGGTTCTTCTCATGCCTCAAAACCTTAAACATCAAAGAACTGTGGCATTAAATCACAGCACTATTAATGTTGTTTCATTGTCTCAAAAACTAACTTAGTTTGTTAATTAATTTAACTGCCATTGTTATTATGGAAAGAAATGCTAGCTTTCAGGTAGCAGTGAACAGCAACAGTATAGGCTGTAAGTAAAACAACAATAATACAAGCTGAAAAATCGCCTGAATGAATTTGGGCCCTTGCACGCTCTAATGTCCTTTGCACGTCCCTGTTGGACAATCATCAGTCACAGATGTAAAGCTCTGGGCAATGCAGAGTATTAAACCTCCCACAAGAGTTTGAGACCACAACTGAGTTTTTGCTCCACGGACTTTTGAAGCAAAAAATAAAATTGGGAAATACTGCAGCAAAGGGATTAAATGAGGAACTCCATCTATTCTTTTTCTTGACATCTTTTTTTAATTTTGTTTTGTGCTTGTGTTTCCTTTTTCCTCCTGAGGCAGGGCTACTGACATTCTGTAAATTTATTTTTGCATTTTTCAAGTCCCTCATTTCATCTGAACTCATTTCCTCCACACTTTTCTCACTTCACGGCTCCTCATCTGTCTTCTTTTGCCAAAGACACAGCACTGACATTGAAATATGTTGCTTTATAGCCACTTATAAGATGTTGGTAAGTCGCCATGTTTGCTTTTTCGTTGTTTAAGTTTTGGCCCTGATTCTAAACATAACTAAATATCTAAAGCTAAGGTGCCCTAGTGTTAGTAACATGCTTGTTGTGTCATTATCATCATATATCAAATGAGTTTGATTTGGCACCAGATAAAGAGTAAAATGATTGTCATTATATTTCACCAAAAACCAAAGAAAGCGAAAGCTATAGAGGAAAAACAAAAAACAACCCGGAGATACAAGTGGATCCGTTCCAGCCTTCATTTCTCAGAAGTTGACTTAAATTTCCATGTGGACAGACGAGAACATTACTGGCAAAGTGGAGGGATATGCCTTTTAAAGTGATTCAACCATGACTATCCCAACTCATTACAAGTACACTCCCAGGCTGCATCTGTAATTACCGTGAACAGGTGCATCACTCAGCCGCATCGCTCTGGAGTTAGAGATTTAATTTAGTGATGCTGCTCGGGATATTAACCCCGCTAATTACAACGGTGAGCTCCACGCTCAGCCATGGGGATGAAACGTTGTGGACCTCAGGGCGAGGAAAAGCACACAATTACTTTCGCTTTTATTCTGAGGGGAGTGCAGACGGTGACGACGTGTTGTTTACACAGAGGAGCCTTCCAAATTGAGCTCTTGTGTGCAAATTGTGTGATCACCGGGGATGATGGGTATTTCGTGAGGATGGATGCACGTGAACAGGAGGTTTTTTGGGGTTTAAATGGAAAATTCGATGACATATGATATAACATATGATTAGTCAGGTGGAGGTTTGTAAGGCCACGTTTTTGGAACATGAAATACCAGTAGTTTGATTCACTGGTTTGTGTGTGTGCATTATAAGTCTTTGGATACAGCAACAAACCATGCAGGGACCATTTTCCAAACAAAATGGACTCTATAATTGACTCTTTTGTTCTGTACAAAAGCTGAATATATCATTTTGTTGTTTCCTACAGCAGGTGAGAGATTTGATAATTTTCCCAAAAAGCAAATATCTTTATGTGCTACATTGGTATCTGCTCTTTTACCCCTCACTGTTGACACACTGACAGTTCGTTAGTCTGAATCTTCCACAACAGATTTTTCTGGCCACTTGGGTGCAGCACAGCAACAATGACGTTCTATATCTTGTATCTTGTTAAGTTGAAAGTTGATCATCTGTATCAACTCAGTGTTTATCTACACATCTGGAGGTTAAACAGCAACATGATTATTGCTTTGGTGTGGTCACATGATGAGTTAGTCCATTATTTACTCTCCTTTTAGCTCCACTTTTGGTCTCCACCACCTGAGTGAAACAGTCATAACGGAGTCTCTCTGATATTGCAGGACCAACGGCTCAATAGAAAACAGTTTCTGACCTCTTTGTTAAAAACTTTAGACTTGTAGTATTTATTGTTTTTCTTTTGTGATCCAGTGCACAACTTAAAATGTTAGCTAATCAAAGCAATTTTTTTCCATTTATTGTTTATTTGACAAGGACAGTGCACATTAATGAACAATTTGTGACGCGCACATCATGTGCCGGATTTAGTTCAAAGCTAATTTCCATCCGTTAGTCCTCACATTTAAAGACGGACAGACAAACCATACTGTACTGTACATAAGTATGAAAAAGCATAGTATTAGAAGCAGTTACAACAATAAGAAAACAGATAGCAACCTGCATAAATATAAGAGAGGACAAAGTACTAGCAGCATTTAGCTATATCAGTAAAAGATAAGAAACAAGAAAACAGATAACAATGCCCTGCAGCGCTGCATGGCATTGTTAAATGTATTTTATAGCTACATTTCTGTCATACAATCTCCTCACATGTAGATGTAATATCATAACCTCTACTTTTATTTAGCTTTTTGTACATTACCAGAAGTTGTGTGTTATATACTCACTGATAGCTTGGGATAAGATAAGATAAGATCCAAAGATTACAAAATTTAACAAAAAAAAGTCTATGTTTTTCTATGATTCCCTCTCCAACGATACCTTTTGAAGAATCCTTTGAAGTATTTTCGTGTTGTTTGAAACTGAATATATTTTATTTCTTGATCTGGCTTTTCCTCTTCCTCTCACACTGTCTACACAGTATACAGTGGCATTTTTCATTTCATCTGCGTCAGAATTTTTTTTTTTTCCCAGTATCTCATCGGAGAACAGAATAGGGTGATAGCTAGCCTGTGATCTTTTATTCATCCATTCGTCCTCTTCTCCTCACTCCTCGCCTCCGCACTAGGGAGCTCAGCATCTGACAGCTCTCACAGAAAACCACCAGCTGGAGTGACAACAAGAGGAGAGGAGTGGAGAGAGAGAGAGAGAGAGAGAGGAGGAGTTTGGAAAGAAAAGGAGAGGAGAAGTGTGTGTCTGTGTGTGTGTATGTGTGTGTGTGTGTGTGTGTGTGTGTGTGTGTGTGTGTGTGTGTGTGTGTGTGTGTGTGTGTGTGTGTGTGTGTGCAAAAGATATGGACACGAGGGCAGTCAGGGGCACATTGTGCTGACAGCAGCCCGGCCCTCGGAGCAGAGCAGATGGTTGGGACAGGACTGGCTGTGGCTCCAGATCAAAACCTCACAAGTCACAAGCTTTAAATAAAATCAACCTTTAGGTTCCGGTTAACTTTGTTTTATTTTTGACACCATCTTCTTTTTCCTTTTTTTTTCAATCAGCTTATGAATCATAGTCTTGAACTGGGCATACACTGCATGAATTCATCCTGTTTTTGACCAGATTTTTGAGCTGCACGAGTCAGATTTCAGCCTCATCAGGGCGTCGTTCAGTCTTCAACAGGCAACGAGGGCCAATCATCTGCCGGTCGGATGGTTTGATGAATTTCTCACATGTTGGAAACTTTTTTCAGGTTCAGGTTCTTTCAGAGTTGAAGCAGAGCCACGAGCCAATTCCCCAACGTCAGTGCCTTTTTTCTTCTCACTGTGCTTGTGCGAAGTGGCAAACAGAACATCTGAAATTGCCATGGCAACACAACGCGGGATGTAAAATATGGAGGCCAGGTTGGTGGAGCATGCGTGCCTCTTTTCATGTTTCCCCCTCCTCATACCATGACTGATGTGAACAACAAAAGAGTGTCAGTGCATCTGTTTTATTTAAATCAAGGCAGCAGTTTTTTTTTGTTTTGTTTTGTTTTGTCAGCACTGGTGCTAAATAGGCCCGTCACAATTATTACATAATCGCCTGATCGTAGTTATTTGAGCTGACTGTAATTATTTTGCATAATCGTTAAAATCGTTTTCATTCACCTGTATAAAAATAGCTGGATGATACTAACAGAAATGTCATATTTCCAGCTGTTTCCAACTCGTTTTCCACTGTTCAAGGTTTCAATGGTGCTTTTTTTTAATGACATCATCACTTTGCGTCCCCCTTCTTCTGCTATGGTTTGATGACACATGAGTAGAGCGCCACAAACTGTTTATCTCAAGGGCTTAATTTTGATGAGCATCTATTGACATTAGCATCATGGATTTAGTTGCAAAGCCAATAAATTTGTACATACACTAATACAAAAAAGTTGTATTAGTGGCCTAAAATGATCAGAAAAAGACAATTAAAACGTTAAAGCAGAAGTAAGCGATCCGGTCGTTTTGGCTAATGCTGCGTTCCAGGCAGGCTTTTGAAACCGTAAGTTACAGCTTCAAGTCACGACTTACGACTTTGTAGCGTTCCAGGCAACCCGCAACTCGTGTTTTTCCGACCTGTTGCCTGTGAAAGTCACTATAACGGCCACTCGTGTTTTTCCGACCCGTGAACTCGTACTAGATCGAACTGGTACGACTTCACAGGTCGGAAAAACACGAGTTATGGGGTGCCTTGAACGCACTGTAACTTCTTGTCAGCCGATGGAGTTAGCAGCCCCCGCCCTCGTCACGGATCTATTGGTCCTCGTCCCTACGTCACCACATTCACGCGCATCCCTTGGCTGCACACACAGCCCTGCATGCCGTTCTCTCTCCTCATTGGATAAAACTTGTAGGATACAAGAAAAGTTTTCTCCTCGGCTTACAGCAGAGCAGAGTGACTGAGAGACCCGTGTTTCGGTCCAAACACTCTATGTAAGTGATTGCTGTCGGAAGATATAACTATTTAAGACTTATATCAACACAAAAATATCGCTTACTTCTGCTTTAATTACAATTATTTGTGTGGCAACAAACAAATCTTTATTGACAATTGTCAATACGGCCTGTACAGTACATGTTCAGTTTGAGCACTCAGGTCGTGACCTTTGGCTTCTTTACACTGAGGACAATTTGCTTGTATCGTGTGAGTTGGATTTGGATATTGAGATTTCTAAAATGTATGCCCAGCTTTAGAAGGCTTATATGTGTAGATGCAGTGTTTCCTCGGTTAATACGACGTTAATTACTCGCAAGAGCGCGGCCTTGAAAGTGACATCACGTGAAGCACCCAGGCAAAAGGTCAGAGGGTCGGAGGAGTGTCGTCTTGGAAAACAGGGCAGCGACTTACCGGAGAAAAGGCCGCGTGGAGCCGTGTTGCGCTAGTGGAAAAGGACGTTACGTTATTATAGGGCGGGGGAGGATTGCCAAAACACCTTGCTGGTCCTCTGGTCCTATTACTCTTTGTGAGTGTTGTTGAAATCCAGAAATATGATCTGAAACATGGGAACAGGTTGTCAGGTCGGCCACGGGCAGCAGTCCTCCCTATAGTGAGCCGAGAACACGATGTCCATGTCATTTTACCGCCGCACACCCTCAACTTCCCACAACACTGAAACCACCCATCAGCCTCAGACTTCTCCCTGTCGTCAGCCGCTCGCTCTATCTGTCCATCCATCTGTTTTCACATTTCCCACCTTGTGTGAGCCTCTTCTCCTCTTCTTCTCTATTCTTTCCCATCATCTCTGCATCCATTGTTGCTTTCCCTGAACTCCGTAGACCAGTCGGTACGAGTCCGAGCAGTTTTTTCAGGTGCTATGTGTCATCTGACATATGTGGCAGGGAAATGATGAGATCCTGTCACCTCAGATATTCCTGGCCTTTTTCTGTCCCTCCAAGTACACGTAACACACACACACACACACACACACTTAGAGCTCCAAGTTGCCATGGCAATTTGATGATAAGGAGTTATGATTGAATAGCTTAGGTTTGATTGCCAGTGTGCTGCTGCATAACCACGATTTTGACTTTCACATCACAGTTATTATTATTTCTGGTGAGCACTGAGCCTGTTTCAGTTTTACAGCAGTGCGGTGTCATTCAGGGAATCGGTCTACGCCTTCAAAGGATGCGGTTTGTCGTTCCTTTTTTTAGAAACGCCTTGCATTTTTGAATTAACACTGTTGGGCTTGTATAAAATGTCTTGAAGTCGGAGTGAGTGAGTGAGTGAGTGTTTGTGGGTAAAAAGGCTTTGTGCCCTGCCGTTGTGTGGAGGAGCCCCAGAAATCACACACGTGAACAGATTATTGAAAACTGCTGAACAGCTGAATAAACAGATCGACACAACCAACATGGAACAGGATGATAGTTAATGTAATTAATCACACTTGAACTTTTAATGCTGTTACAACCTGGGCCTCAGTTTTAAGTCCAAGCAGGGACAAGCAAGCAAGTTCACTAAAATATAAAAGTAAGTTTTGGTTTAAAAAAAAACTGAAATGATGTTAAATTGATTGAATTTTTCAATTTGACTGGTATATTTAGTAAAGTATACAAACCTTAAATTGAATATGAAGAAAGTAGAAATAATCTTTTGCATTTACCCAAGTATGAGTATGAGCATATGCAAGAGAATTCCTACTTTGAAGAAACTAAAGTTAAACTAATGATATTAATATCATCTAAAAGTAATTGATATATTACTTGGAAGTATCAAAAAAAGTAATGCAGGAACTTTTCATAATAGCTTAGCTTTTTATGTTACTTTGGTATAATGGTGAAACTTGTATTAAATTACATTCTCTATGATATTAAAATTGTATTTACATTGTAGTAGTGTATATACAGTACCAGTCTATATGACCTATAGGCCTATATATGTTGAGTGGTAACCTTGAGAAAATAGGAAAAGTGAAAACTAAGTGAAACTAAGAATAGATTGTAAGCCAAAGACGACAAAAAGCTTTGTAAGTGTCTTTATAAACTCACTGCACAGTGACATGAACCTGTTGAGATGTACAAGACATCTGTCTTTTCACCATGAACACTGTCACTGTAGCCAGCGGGGACAGCAGTCCTTTAACCAGGTGTGTATTGTTGTCACACATAAAAAAAAACTGCAATCCCATACAAAGCCCTCACTCTCACTGTTTACTGACTAAATATTGGCAGCTTTACCAAAGATCAGCCCAAAACACTAAATATTTAGGACAGACAGTGAGTAAAGCTACAGAACAGTTCATTCACACATTCAGTTACAGAAAGGGAAAGTTGTGTGAAATCTATAGTTTATACTTTGAATAACACAAACGTTAGTCAGGTATCTACTTTCATTTAAGCACATTTTCTCTATAGAAACAATTAGATTTTTATGTTTCTCCAAATTACACAGTACAGAACGTTCTCTAAGGATCTCACAATACAGAGATGCCTTTTTCTGTTTTCACATACAGTAAATGATTTTCTCCATTTACAACCATATGTACTCAGTTTTATTTACTGCAAAGACATCCTATGACCTAAGTAAATTAAATTATGTTTTCCCATGAGCTTTGTCTGTTACTGAAATAGACACATCCCAGGGAGAGCACCACATGGGTTCATTAGGCTCAAGTTTAAGATTTAATGAAGTACATGCTTTGACAGCACATGTAAAGTAAACAGGGGCACATAGAGAGGTCACCTGCGCATATACAGTATCCTTTAAGATACAACAAAAACCTAAAGTATGTGTTTTGTATTGACAGTTAGACAAACACACACTTATTAAGCTAACAGACTCAATGCATGGGTTAATTAACTGCATCTAAATGGAGGAGAAATGATTCTCATAAGTGGCCATACCCTGGGAGCTGCTAAACTTTAACTATGTGTTGACAGGTGAATGCACAGTCACTGATTTGATTATTTGGCGCCTGAAGATCTATAATAACATCTAATGGTGTAGAGAATAAATAATAAATGTGTGTCTGCATTGTGGCCCTGCATATAGAGAGGTAAAGGAAATGTAAACACCTTCTGGTTTTGTGCATGTTCTGCCTCAGGTGGAGAGAAAACATAACATACATAAAAACAGATTAAAAATATATCAGTGGTGACAAACTGAGTCTCAAAATCTGTGTAAATACTGGTTTAAAATTGGTTGACAGAAAATGTGCTTCTGTTCACATTCCTTTTTTTTCTTCTTTTTAACAGTAGGCTACCGTGTGTTTCTCTATATCATTACCTACACATTCTATGATACAGCATGAAGTTTGTCCATTTATTTATTTTTTACATATTCACTTGTGATTGTCCCTCAGCAGCAAACACTTTAGTCAAAGCAATACAAGTAGATGCCTGGTCCTGTTTTGACATTCATTTATATTATTTTAACACCGCTGCTAGGCAACGGCAACATGGATACCAAAAAAATCCTCATTGTTCTATCATCTTTCTTCACTTCTTTCCAAGAAATGTTTTTCTAAAATTTGAGATGACAACAGTGACCAATTTTATAAATAGATTGCTGCTCAGTGTAGCTCCTGTTAACGTCCACTCACATACTGTAATAAGTAGCTGATTGAACAACAATCTGACTTGGAGTCGTGATGTGTGGTCCGGAAATACTGAGCGCAGGAAGTAGGACAGTATTTTTACAAACACATCACTCTTTTGTTACAGCGCGTGAGTGGGATATAGGCTACAGTACAGGAAGAAAAAAAAAACTCTACTTGCAGTACATTAATCAACCATTGAATGAAAAATAAACAAGTCATCTACTGTAAGTCATAAAATGAGCAAAGTCACACGTTACTGTATACAGTACAAGACTTAAAGTCCCCCTCCCGTGACCCTTTTTGGTCATTTTAAAACCAGCTCATTAGCAATGCACCTCTGGAGGGTGGGCGGAGACTGCGCTGCTCTGCATCCGCCCAGCCACCTCCTCGCACCCCACCCCCCGCTCGCTGACAGCTGGACATTGTACAATTACAGATTCAGAGCGTTTAGCGTAAAACTCCACACTGGGATTCGATCCCAGACTGGAACATAGTCCTTGCTCACGGTGCAAGCTGCTCTACCAGGTGAGCTATACCTGTTGCACCTTGACAGCTACACCGAGCTGCCAAGCCTTTCACCTCTGAGCCAGATGCAGAGCGGGGCGGGAGCTTGTAGCACTAGTGCCCTCCCCTGGAGCTGTGACACGTCAGCTCCAGTCTCCCTGAAACTGCCAGTTTGCGTCTGCCATTGGTTCACAGCAATTTGAAGGCAGAAAAACTCAGAAATGCAATTTTGCACTTCCTTTTCTGCTGATATGTGCTCTAACACAAGAAAAATGCCACAGGAACATGTGAAAAGCACGAAAAACACGATTTTCACGGGAGGGGGTCTTTAAAGGTACAGGTATTACTCCCATCTAGCGTTGCGGTTGTACAAGCAACTCAATCGTATTTTTCATGTTGCATTCACGTGAAATTGGGCAGACGGCAGATGGACGACAGTCGCTGCACCTAACGGCATAAACAAGCCTCTATGTAAACAAGTGGTCCGTCAGCACGAGGCAAAACAATACATGTGACAATATGTTGTCATGGCGATGTGGTATTGTTTACCTGACCCACGTTTCACCGGCTTTCTCTGGACTTCTGTGACTAAAATGACATCTGGTTTGTTACCGACGGCCGTCTGCCCGACTGCAGGTGAATGCAGCATCAGTGTAACGCTCCATTCCTCCTCACTGCGTTACCGCGGTGACTTTTCACAGACGCCACCTCGACCGGTGTCTCCGGTGAGTTTCCGTGGTTTCCTACCGTCACGCTGCCACTGAACGTAAAAACATGGCGACACCACATGGCAGCCGGCACCGAGCTTACCCGCTCCATGTAGATATGAATGATATGAACGGCAAATTCAGAGCTGAAAGGAACACTTTTTTTTTTTTGTTGATGGGGGGGATTACTGATTAATGAGAAATAATCAATTTTCGTGAATAGATAACAGGAGAAGTTACACAATGTCCCTTTAACACAGTTAAAGTTATTCATGTGAAGAGTTCGGTGGCCTTAGGTAGCTCCCAGCGTTACTCCACCCACCTACAGCTGAACGGAGAGTGATTGACAACACCTGAGTGCACAAGCAGCAGGGCGTCTATGTAGGTGTGTGTAGTGTGATGCCACACTTCCTGCAGGATGTCACTCTGGGATGCCTTGTTTGAAAACACACTGACCTCATGGCGCTGCTGCTGACAGCGTGGAAACGACAGAGTGACCTTTCTACATTCAAGGATTTTGTATTTTTTTGTGCAACTTTGTGGTATCTTCATGACCTCTGTGTGGTATGTACAGTAAGAATGGTGTTTTCTGCTGTCAGCATTTTCTGTCCGCTGTTGTAGCTACTGTGTATTTTTCATACAGTACATAATAAGTGTACTGTATAATCCTGAACATCTTTGATCGATTCGCTTGTTCTCCGCTGTGAGTCAACTCACCAGACTCGGCACCCATCGCAGCCTGCCAACATTTCATGCTCGTTCGCATCACTAAGCTTGAGAGTTGCACGGCATGTCTTTTCTGCATCTGTGTGTGTTTCTGTGAGTGTGTGTGTGTGTGTGTGTGTGTGTTTTCCTTTGTATGCTGTCTTATACTGTAATGACTTCTCTAGAACATTTCTTTGCATGCTTAATAGTGTCTTCACACGCAGGCTAATGTGAGTACAGACATACAACACAACACTGCTGGGGAGTTAATATTAAGCCTATTAGCTGTGGTGTGTTTGGAGTAAACATCATGCTTGCCTGGTAAAAGTTTGAATGTGTGTAGCCTATGTTTGCAGGAAATTTGCAAAAAAGAAATTATGTGTGTAGCATGTGCTATGCATTATGAAGTTTCTATTCAGTCAGAATATGACATGCAACCAAGCAAAAAACAACTAGACAGTTTTGAACAACATTGCTCTTTTCTTAGACAGTGTTAATTTAACCGACTCTCTGCTTGTTTTCAAATGGTCTGTTTTTAGAAACAGAAACAGACTGTGAAACAGAAACAGACTGTGACTGACAGATATGTTAATGTGCCTTTGTGTTCGAGTGCAAGGTTGGATATGTGAAGTTCACATTTTCCAGTACTTCAAGTAAAACCAGAACATTTTGTCCACCTCTTCCTGTGTCTCCAATCAGCCCAATTAATGAAAATTACAAGATGAAGCAATGTCCCAATCTCTGTGCATGTAGTTTTTTTTCAAGTGTTTCCCAGGTTTGATGAAACAAGAACTCTCCAACTTCCTGAGTTCATTCAATCTAGTTGGTATCAAGAAGAATATAAAAGCATGGGAAACACGTTATTTACATAAGATCATGGATGAAATGACTGAACGTGGATCAGCAACCCTTTAACTGTTCTGTATAAAGTCTGACTGAGTGCAGTGAATGTGACATCGTAGTTGTAGATTTATGAAACTGAATCTTGCTTGCTACTTTTTTGTTCACACATAATTCACACATAGTTCGGTGTTGCGCTGACTATTGTTAATGGTTTTAATCACATTATCAGCTTGCATGTAAACACGCTGGCTGAGCAGAGTTCGCTTATTAAAGGCACTCCACTGATTTTACGCATGAAGATGAGTTTCTTGATCATAAGGAGAAAAGCTCAGCCGACTAACAGCTAGATCCAAAGTATGGTCCCTAGTCACCCCCCCCCCCACCCCCCGGCTCAATCACCCACCTATATTGCCACACACATTTACTTAATTTAACACATTTTTATTAAGGAAAAGTCTCCATATAAAGACAGCATAAACTAAAATACACTTGACTTTGCCTCAGCAGGAGCCAGTTGAGATTGTAATTCACTGAGTTGTTACCCTGTTTGTGTGTATTTGCCCTAAACAGCTAATGTGGACTACAGTAGCTTAAAGCTTGCTAGCAACGACAAACTGACTGTGTCCGTGGGAGCGTGTTTTTGTGTTCACACTATTGTACAAAATGATTGCCATTGGTGCAGTCATGAAGTCAGATTTAAAGGGGACATATTTGGGTTTTTAGCTTGCCTTTCGGCGCCCAAAATGTGAGAATTTATTAAAAAAAAAAAAAATTAAATCTGTAATTTGCAGGCTCCCTATAGTTTAAAATCCATGTGGTTTTACGAGCTGTTCCCTCAGTTGACATACAATGATTTCAAATTTGCATAATACCACCCCTACCTGCACCTATAATGGTAAAATGCAGGACGGGATGAGCAGTGGCTCATCTGCATTTAAAGGGACAGGAACTGAAACCAGCTGTTCTGAACAAGTCTATTTTAAGCAGATGAAAAGAGCTGTGATGTTTAATCGTTGGGGTATTTTGACTGAAGCATGTCACAGACATGTTTTTAAGACACCTGGCAACTTTTAATTTGTGGAAAAGGGGCATAATATGTCTCCTTTAAAGTGAAGAAACAGCAACACCTGGACGAGGTGACAGGAAAAAAGGTAAAAGAGAAAGAAGTTAATTTAACCAGCTAACATTAATTTATATTTTTTACTACCAATTCATTCAGGGAAGTACAGGTGATTAAAGGGATATTTCAACATAGCCTATTGCCATAATCCATATAGTTTCAGGAGTAGGTTCGTTACCTTTAATTGTCGGTGCAAGCTGTTTTAGATCAGAGACGAAATCCTCTGGTTTGTGACTCCAGATGAAGCAGAAGCTGTTTTAGAATCTATAGACCTGCTTATTTCTGCAGCCCTCTGTAAGAGCCTGTTGTTTTGAGCATATGAACTAGAGGTCATTCTGCTCACACTGCTTTTATGACTTCATCATGGGAATTGTAATTGTGTTATCATTAAAAACTCCCTGGTGGTTGCACCTCTAAAGTGAAAAGCTTTGAGATGCTGTGCAACCGCACACTACTGTGATTACATTTGCGAACATCTTGCCCCTTGTGATTATCCAGATAATGGGGAATTTTCTCTAACCTACAGGAAGAAGACTGTCATCTCAATCCTGCATATAACCAACAAATACTGTATATGTTAAGCACTTGTCTCTATGACAACAGGAACATTTGTGCCTTGATTTTTTTTTTTCTGATGCTGTGGGAGACAGAGCCATAGCTATTTAAAACTGCTTGGTGACTTATTTTCCTACTCAGCATGTCTTTGTTTCTTTCCGTTGTATTGGATATTCTATTCTGCATTTTAATCAACAGATCTTGTCATGATTTTACCTCAACGAAAAGAATCCCAAAGATATTAACATGATCTAATCAGGAGGCACAAAACAGGGCTAGATTTTAATTAGGAGGCCAGATCAGGATGTAGTTCAGTACCTTAGATCACGTAGCAATAACAGACTCTTATAAAGCTTTACGCTCATAAACAAATGCAGCCACCAGACTACAGTAACATCATTAAATCGTAGCTCTGAGGTATGACCTTTAGAGTCTGTGCTCCCTATGATTAAGTGAATCATGTGAAAAGACTCCGATAGGTCTTTAAATTCTCAAGTGAGGGGATGATAAAATCAATAGATGTAAATATTAAAATCACCAAGGAAAAGCACAGGGATGTGAATAACAGGAGGGCTTTGATAATTAAAGAGTGAAATCACTATGATTAGAAGAAGGTCTATGCACTAGGATACAATGAAGAGAGCTGAACGGTGATTAGAAGAAACTCAACAGACACAGTATAACAGCTGGATAACAGCTCAGCTCCTCAGCCAAAATGTGACAATGGAAGATATTGAGGTGTAGCCGCAATTAAAAGAAAAGCTGTTTAAAAACACTAACAGAGCTACATAAGCTACTGTGTGGGACTTCAGAAATCTGACCTCGCATTCCTACTGTTGCTCAGTGGAGCTCGTCTGATGGGAATTAAATAAATTTAGCTGGAATGAAGGGAAAGTTTTGGAAGAATGTGACCTGATGACTGTACTGATGGAAAAGTTAAAGGATTACTTAAGTTCAATTTATCCTGATTAGCATGGTTGGACTTTTGACCAGTTTACTGGGCACAGGCCCAGGGGTCAAAGGGTCAGGGGGCTCTGGGCCAGACCTACTGTTTGAATTGACTGCAACTTTTCTAACAAGAAACAGAGTTAACAGAGCTCAGTCTTGCTCCTGCTGTATGGGAAAATAAGTTGATCCCCCACAAAGAAATGGGCAGTCTATGGTTTTTATGCTTAGTTTATTCTAACAGAAAGAGACAGAATATCAACAAAACATCCAGAAGTAATATAATCATATAAAGGTTCTAAATTAATTTTCATTTGATCAAGTGAAATAAGAGCAAAAATCAGCAGGGGATCAAATTTATGTTCCCCACTATGCATGTGTCTGCGCCTAGAGGCCCACTATCTATACAATAGTTGTTTAGATATTTCAATCTGCAATCACGACAAACCCTGACATCCACACAGCTGCACTGCTACAGTATAACGTGTGTAAATGTAAAAGAGTGAGCAGAACAGCACAAAAATAGTAGCTGCCCTAGAAAAGTCACTCCGTCCAAATCTGAAATCAATCTCATTATGACAAAATGTCTCGTGGGGATTATCATTATACCCAGAATTAATATTCAGATCACCAACAAGTAGCATTCAGTAATAATCCTGTAATGTAACCTCTGGAGGTTCATGAGCTCTCAGTCATCAGAACAGGCCAAATGGTCATTGTAGCGTATTGAAAGCTCCAGCTGCTCGAACAAAGCCTGGAGGTCATGCAGCTGGCTTGCACTCGCCTTATAATTAGTTGTCTAAAGCAGAATGACAGTGATTACTATGTTGCACATGGCAACCATTAATCAGCAGAGCAACTGTATATAGTGATCAGCGTGGCAGATCTTTGCTGATACGTAGACCTGTTTGACTGAGGTCTGGGGATGTTGTGGGTAAATGTTGAGAATGAGCAGATGTAGTTGAGTAAATCTTTGTAAAAAACATGAGAAGAAACTGAGTTAAAGCGCTGTTGTTTCAAACTGACAAATGGCAGTTGCACATCCACCTGTTTCAGTGCTTCACGTTTGCTCGCAGCGACTGTCACCATCGTATGCAACACTGTCTTTCTGTTTCCACTCTCTATCCCGACTCTGGTGCATTTAGCGCGATGATTCGCTGACTGGAGGTGAGAATTATCCTTAATTGTCTCTCTCTCAGCTTTAATGTGTGCGGGAGATGCATAATGCTCCAAACAAACCATTAAGTTTAGACACAACCTGCGAAACGCCAGTCGGAAGAGTTTGTAATGCCATCATTAGCCAGGCAGTGACTAGGAAATAAAAGTCACGGTGGTGAAAACAAAGCCATCAGTGCTGCACTGTTTTAGAATAAACAGACCAATGCTGAATGTGAAATTGCTGCAATCTGAACAGTTTGGTGTCTCATCCTCATATCTGCTGAATATTGCACTATTTGTGTCACAACAGTTCCCACACTAATGTCCTGCTATGAATTTGTCTCTTTTTGTTTGCTGAGTAGCTCTTTTTTAAGGTATTTTTCGGGGCCTTTTTATGCCTTTATGATAGGATAGCTGAAGAGAGACAGGAAATGGGGAGTGAAAGAGAGAGGGAACGGCACACACAGCATAGGGCCACCGGGTGGAATCGAACCCGGGGCTGCTGCAGAAAGGAGTAGGATAGCCTCTGTTAATGGGCCGCCTGCACTACCAACTGAACTGTTTCGGCTTTTTTTTTGGTGTTACAGACTTTTTTTCACCTTCATTTTATGTTTTTTGGTCCAGCACCCACCCAACACTGGGCTACGAGGATGTGCGTGCTTTTTTTCATTTCTTGGCTCTTTTTTTAAACATGGAGTTCATGTTTTCAACCTGAAAACAGTGGTGTGTTTTGTGTTGAAAGTGCCTGTGTTGTTACATCAGTGTTGTGAAATATCCAGCCATGACCCCCTCTGTGATGGTCCATGTAATGCCCTGTGTAATAAGAAGCAGAGCCTCAAGCCAATTATTCCCTCATGTTGAAGTGTATGTGTTTTGGCTTGGAAAATTAGAGATGCATGCAAGTTTGAACAAATGTTTACAAAGACTAAAATCTAAGTGGAGTTCAAAAAGCTGAAAAAAATAAAATTTGTTTCCAAATTAAAACTAGCAGAGGGGGATTTCATTTAATCCTCATCCACAAACTCTTATACAATCTCAAAAAAGGCCAAAGTCATTTTTAAAGTTTTAAGAATTGAGTCCAAGACTTGCTGTTGCCGTGGCAACACCAGCTACAGTGTAAAGACCAGGTAACATGTTGTGGCACAGTAAAATGAATCTTCATGGGGAAACTCAGGCATGAATATATAGGCTATTGGCCTGGTGGATAAATGACTGTAGCTGCAGAGTTAACTATCATCTCGCAAGCTACTGTAGCACTAATTAGTCACATTAGCTCCCAGAGTTCATTTCCTCTCCTTTCTTCTGTTTACTGTTTATATTGTTCATTACTGTGCACCACTTCGTCCAATACAAAGTTACCAAAGGGGGGAAGTAAAGCTTTCTGAGGTAATGAGCTTGCTAACAGGTGAGGCGAGCGTGTACAGTATGTTCCTCGGGTCCTGTTCCCGTGTTTTCCCAAAAATCGTCCTATGTTCCCTGGTCGCAATACGTAGGCTACTGGGGAACATAGGACCCTTTTTAGAAAAATATTTCCAGTCGTGATCAATGTTTACCTCAGACATTGAAAAAACGATAGATTCTTGAACAAAAACTAATATAAAAGTTGTCCACATGCTAAAGTTGGGAGTATGGATGGTATGAAATGAACTGATCATGGGTGACCTGATATCAGAGGTAAGCATTGATTATGACTTGAAATGCCCTTTAAAACTGTGAGTGAATACATAAAATCACAATGAACTCTAGATTTATAATGGTTTAACTAGACCAAAGTTCAGTCATTTCACAAGTGTACAGTTATACAAGTGTTGTGTTATTTTGAGAGGCCATGCCATGCCGTGTCTTTTTCCATCGTGCCACAAGCAGCCACTATCCGATTTTCACACCCCAAGTGGTTTTCCACACAACAGCAGGTCTCAGTGAAAGCACTTGGTTTTCTTGCTGTGTCGACAGGTGTTCAGCCTATAGCTGCTCAACAAGCAGCTCTCTGCAGTGGGCAAACTGATCCCCTTAAAAAACTGCTGAAAATGAAAGTTGTCTTGTTTGGGACGAAGCACAGCAGATGAATGAGTGCAATCTGTGACAAATTTTGTTTCCTGACGCTGCTTCACAATAACCTCAGTGTTTCTCCAGTTAAATACTTTTACTGTGAGCTAGCAACATTTAGAAGGAACTTTATACACCTGGGAATGAGGCTCATCAAATGTTGTGTTTGGGTTACTGAGGTTTATTCTATAGGCATCTGAATGCTGCACAGGAGTATACTGCACCCTGGCACTAAGTTAAAAAAAAAAACTACTATGAGGTGACGACAGAGAGTTGAAATATTGCAGTGAATAGCAGTGCATGATAAAATGCAGATGAGTAAAACAGCAGCGATTAGGACCTACACAAATTATTGGATAATTGTTGGCATTTCAGCCTTTTTTTTTTTCTTTACTCAGGCTCTACAACATCAACATCTACTGTAATTGTAATAAGCAACGACTGGTAGTCAGAGTGAAGGTTTTTCTCGTTGTTAAATTGTCTTCAATTGGTCAAACAATCTTTATTTTTTTAAGTACCGGTATATTTTTGGGGATTTTTGCCTTTAATTGATAGGATAGTAGAGAGAGACAGGAAATGGGGAGGCAGAAAGACGGGGAATGAATGCAGCAAAGGGCCACCAGATTTGGGATTCAAACCATATCTTGTAACCTCTATACATGGGCCGCCTGCTTAACCCACTGATCTGGTCAAACAATCTTAAAAAATGTCTTGTTTTCGAACAGTAAGATACATGTTGTATGTAGGGCTTTATGCACAGCTCCACTACTTCCTGAAATAAGCCAGCTCGTTTATTTCCTGTCTTACATTATTGGACAAACTGATTAATCCAGGTGTGTCAGACCTCACAATAATGGTCAGGCACACCTGGATTAATCAGTTGGTCCAATAATGTAAAACAGGAAATAAAGGAGCTGGCTTATTTCAGGAAGTAGTGGAGCTGTGCATAAAGCCCATTGTCAGTTATAATTGATGTAATATCTTGTAAACATTAGTTTTGCCTCATCTCTCTTCATGTAGCCCTGTTGCTCACGCAGGCAACAGTGAAAATACCAGAACATGGTAACAAACACACAATCAAACACACACTGTCGCATTCATACGCACTAAAATCTCCCCCACTGAGACTTCTGATGCCGATGATTTGTCATTCTCCTCTCCCACACTAGAGAGAGGACCTCGTGATGACATGTGTCATCCATTACAGAACATTTCAATGAGCAGCTTTTTTCTTTCTGTGACAACCTGCAATTATACCAGCATGCGCTGAGAAGTCAATCCACGCTGCCAGCCGCACATTAAAGGCAATCAAAAGCTTTTGAACGGACCTGTCAGGAACAAAATGGAGGACAAGGCCCTATACTGTCACAGTGACATCAACAGCTTCAGGGGGGAAAAAATCCTCTGAAACACCATTTGAACATCATGAAGTCGCTTTTTACCACAATATATCATTCTCAAATTACTGTTAATGACTTGGGAATTTGTAATTGAAGTTAGTGAAATGGAATAATCTGGTTAGCAAGAGCATTCCCCAGTGTATGTGGGAGAAGAAAGAAGAAAAGAAGAAGTTACTATTTGACTCTGGTGGTGAAAGAAACTCAAAGAAGCTTTAGAGGCATTTACAGTAAATAAGAAAAGAAGACCAAATGAGGGCATATGCAAGGAAAGTCATCTCCCATAAAAGTCATCTCACATTGTGGTAAACAGTTGCTGCATGCTCATGTCTCATAAAATCGAGGACACATTTCCCATAAACCCACTCTGCAGCATCCCTCCAACTCGCTGCCATTGCTCCACATTTGTTTTTAAAGAGCTGGAGAGAGGGTGAGAGCTCAGTATGGACAACCAAAGATTTTCCATCAGCCTTTTTCTCATCTCGCCATCTGCCATTGCAAGAAAACATTAGCTCACTGAGTACTGAGATATCAGCAGCCTTCCTTCTCCTCCTCCTCTTTTTTTGTGCCATATACCAATCCAGCAGACTTCATGTGAAATCTTAATGCAGAAACACAGCAAACGCAGGCCAGTTAAAGAAGCTGCCAGTTATCTCAGCAGCGTTCTCTGTTTATTATCATTATGAAAATATTTCTAAATTGATGATGTTTATTTTGTGTCAAACAGTGGCACAGCAGACCTTTAAATATTTCAAATCCATGTTTTAATAACACTTAATTTAGAATGTCCTGCAAAAGTTCAGCAACACTTGTAAGACACTGTCGAGGAAGGTTGAGGTTAAGATATTATTATAACCTTGAAGTGTGTTTTGCTTAATGCTAAAGACAGGAGAAGATAGACATCAAGACAAGATTTGTGGTGAAACCAGAACTGATGAAATAATTGATGTAATTCATTAGGGCAAAGGTTGAGATATGATATGACGTGTCTGTGGGACAGGCTGACGCAGGCCGAGGAGAGGAGGCCGCAAGGTCAGTTACAGTAAGGTGGCAGAGATTTGAGATGGGGAAGTACACACATTGACCAAATAAGGCAAGAACCGGTGAAGAATAATGGAGAAATTGTCCCGTGATTCGGGCCTATAAAAAGGTTATCCGCCCGGAAGCCGAGGAGTGTGTGTCAGGACCGGGCGCGAGAACAAAGCGGTCAGACCCTATACTCCTGCGAGGACCGAGAACTGGTGCAGTTGTAGAACTTAGAAAGACGACTTCGACTTAAAAAGAAAGAGAAGACTTGCACTCAGTGATTTGGTCTTGGGTGGTCCCCACAATCTCTGCCATCGAGGTTGGCTGAGCCTAGAGAAGAACCAGCTACCAGAGCCAGAGCAAGGAAGGAGGGATCCTCAGCCCGAACCACCACCCCGGCAGAAGGGGTTCAAGAAATTCATGACTGGCCGACCAAAGCCTGTATACTCCCCAAAAATCTGGTAATTATTCATCAGATGTAGGGTTGATTGATAGGGAGAAATTGATTTGATAATTTTGTTTTTATGCTCTGATGCTGCTTTGTCACTGCTAAATTCCTGTAATAACAATTCAACCTAAAAGACAAGAGAAATGTTATCCTCATCTTTGTGTCTGTGGGTTTAATTCAATTATCACTGTGATGCTCCATGATACAGTAGTAAAAAGCTAAGCCGTGTGCACAACATCGTTAGGACTCTTAAGGGTTAATCTAGTTTTGTGTCCACTTGAGAATAGTTAAACAGGTCCTTAGGGTTGTTTTTCCAAACCCTTAAATTGAACCTAGCCAATAACAAGTGCCAAGATCATAAGAGGAAAGCTGCCGTTAATGGGCGTGACTGGATAAATATTCTCACTTACATTCAGTCATTGGGCTGACTCTTTTATCCAAAGCAACTCACAAGTGTGGGACATGATTATATTCTATTATGTATTATATTTGTCAGTCCTATTTGGTTTTATTACTATTTTCTTTTTTTGCATTTTGCATTTTGCATTTTGATAGTGAGACATTTCTCAGATTGTAAGCTCAACACAAATAGCTCCTGCACTCAAACCCCACCAACAGGTACACAGCATTTAATGAGTATAAAGACAAGTGAAAAATTCATGTACAAGTAAGTGATAATAGAGGAGGAGAACAGGGAAGTGGAGGGAGCACAAAGTTGTAAATAGGCCTGGGACGATAATAAATTTTGCTGGACGATATATTGTCCCACAAATTATTGACGATAAACGATATTATTGACACATTTTTTTGAGAACAAATTAACCACTAATATAATAATAATATTTCATAATAATGTAAGCAGTCCCTTTTAAATGCGATAAACTTTTATTTCTCATTAGTATTTTTTTTTTAACCATTGTAATTGGAATGACAAGAACTTATATAGCTACCATCCTAAATAAATAAAATAAACAAAAAATAATAAACAGTGCAGCTCTTCTGTCCAATAACGTTATACACCTGAAGCTCCACTTTTCATTCAAACAAACTAATATGACTTCCACAGGTGTAAGATTTCATCAATGAGACTAGCATTTATCTCCTAAAAAGTATTAAACCAGCCGACGGTAAACCTCTAAAAACCTGCTGATAAGTTTTAGTTGTTTGCTCCCCCAATGACGGAGGTTGACCGGCCCGTGAGCTGCTGCAGACGGCTGCAGACTGGGAAGCCCCGCTCCTCCTGCTCGCTGCTACCACATTAGCTCCAAAAACGTCGGAGGAAATCTCCTAACAGGCGATATGTGGATAAACTGACCACAGACTGGGGATCTGAACTGTGACTTTCTCGCATGAAAAAATATTAAAACTTTATAAAGTGACGTGTTAACAGCGCGGCAGCAAGAATTACGGTAAAATAGCTTTTTAGCTGCTTAGCTTTACAGCTAGCGCTGCCGGTTGCTGAGAAATGCATTCTGGGAAACAAAGATCCTGGATGACTGAAAAGAGGGTTCACTCCTTTCATTCTGCTATGAAACAAACGGCCCAGGTGCTGAGACCGATGCACAGAGTGAAGCCTCTTGTCATCCAGCCTGGTTGGAGACCAGAGACCAGGAAAACAAATACGTGCGCATGCACATGGCGATTTATCGAGGCCGGAAAAACTATCGAGTTCATTTTCATTTATCGTGCGATTAATTGATTTATTGATTATCGTCCCAGGCCTAGTTGTAAATTAAATAGCTTCTCACTGACTTTGAACCATTTTCAAGTGTCTATATCTGTTTGTATTATTTTCGCTGTGCAGTCAAAATATGACATTTCCAGAGTGAGAGGCTCTCGTATCAATTCAACCAGACTGTGCAAAGCAAAATAGGTCAATTCGTGGCCAGAAGGAAATATATCTGGCGTTGTTCTCCATACAAGTGAAAGAAGCAGCACAAAATCTTGTCAGACTGCACCTAAAACCCCGGTCTGAGACCCTTCTTGTGAGATGTTTAGTTTAACACTAACACACCTTTGTTATCATGCCCCTGTGGGTTTAATCATCCACTCGTTATACATTGTTGTGTTATTTAGTTTAGCTGAAGTAATAGTGGGAGCAGTTTGAATTTTTTCTTATCTTCTTCCAACATGATTTTAATGGATTTTCCGTCTTTCCCCCTCCTCCGCCTTTTCTCATGTGCATAGCTGATTGATTAATCTCCCCCAAGTGAGACACTCAGTGGGAGGGGAATGGAGAAGGGATGCAGGGTGAGGATGAGGTCTCGCCTGGTTCCCCACAGTGTCCTCTTTGAGACCGGGTGGGCAGGTGGTCTTAGCACTCAACCACTTGATGCTGTCCTCCCACATTTAGTCAAAGACAAGTCTCCCCGGATAGCCAATGGTGTGATTGGTGCGTGATGGCAGAGGAGAGGCAGACAGAGAGGGGGAGATGTCCTGTGGAGAGCCTCATCGAGTGGTGGAGCAATGGAGCAAACACAACGTCAAGAGACTGAGAGTTACGTCAATAAAGCAACAGACACACTCTTCTAGTCTGCATTTTCTCAAACCCTATTGGTATAAAAACAGGTTTACTAGTATAATATTTCTTCAAATACTGGGAGTTTCATTTCACAGGGAGCCGATGAATGACCAACTGACCATCACTTGATAAATATGATCAATTAAACTGATAAACTGTAAACTGTTTTCTTGTCTGTAACAACATCTATTGCACGTCTGTCCGTCCTGGGTGAGGGATCCCTCCTCTGTTGCTCACCCTGAGGTTTCTCCGATTTTTCCCTGTTAAAAAGGTTTCCATGGAGTTTTTCCTCAGTCGATGTGAGGGTCTAAGGACAGAGGATGTTGTTACGATGCCATGTAAAGCCCTTTGAGACAAACTGTTTGTAAAAACGGGCTATACAAATAAAATTGCCTTGCCTTGCCTTGCCTTAAGTGTTTTAATATTCAACAAAGACGGCAGGAAAGCTGCCCTGCAGCAGAGCTTTTTAAAGGAGTGGTTAGACATTTTGTAATATGTACTTATTTGCTTTCTCACTGAGAACTAGATGAGAAGATTCACAACAATCTATCTGTACTTTGAATGGGACATATTGTGGAAATATCACTTCCTGGGTTGAAATCCATGTGGTTTTACGAGCTGTTTCCTTGGTTATCTGACAATGATGAAATTAATTTTCAAATTTGCATAATACCACCCATAACTGTGAGCACCTGTACCAGTAAAGGGGGCGGGGCCTGGTGAGCAGTGGCTCATTTGCATTTAAAGGGACCGGCACTGAAACCAGCCTTTCTGAACAGAGCTGTTTTGAGCGGATGAAAAGAGCTGTGATGTTTGATCCTTGTGGTATTTTGACCGAAGCATGTCTTTAAGACACCTGGGAACTATTTTAATGTGTGGAAAAGGGGCATTATATGTCTCCTTTAATATGAAGATACAGCCAAGTTACACCAGTGGAGAAACCTTCTTCAAACTTCAAAACCCAGTATATTGGCTCAAACTTCAGTGTTTACTACAGTAAGTAGAAATAGGTCCGGTAAGTAAGCATAACCATTGTCTCTCAGTCTCTATATAACTGAGTCTGATTTCTACACAGATGTTTGCTTACTAGTCTAGAAGAAGCATCAGTTCACCATCAAACTGCTGTCTCTGACTATTGTCTCTAATGCATCTTTGCTTGTTCTGAAGTGCTAACCAGCTATAGCCCTCACCTGCCTGCTTAGTTTTTTTTTGTAGTTAAGATCTTTCCTAAATTTTAATTGATGCAACCTGAACTAACTTGTACTCAAGATTTGTCTGTCCCTGTTAGACATTTCATCAGGCTAGAAATGTCAAATCTGACAATAAGTTGTTTGTATCACACCTCTCCTAGGTACAAGGTGACAGGATATCAAATTACATAACAGGAAGTGGTGCATACTGCATTTGACTTGTTGCCTCTTACTGAAACTCATTCATTTGTGTGGGTGTCTACTTTCTCACTCTCTCTTTTTGAGAAATTATAGTGGAAACCACAGACAACATGTCACCCCCAGCTTCATCTACCCTGTATGCTGATGCGGCTGTTTGCATTAGTGTTTGAAATGTTAGAAGCTGCATTTGTGCGAAATGAGAACCACATAGATTTGTCCTGGTCTGAGGTTGGAGGAGGCGATTTAATAGCCAGGAGGTTACTGGTTTGACCCTTGACACTGACACACATTTCAATTATGGTATCCACCATCAGTGTCGCCCTGTCCTTGACTAAATGCCTGAGACCCTAAATTGATTATTCCTTTCTGCGAGCATTATGACGGCACAATGTCTCCACTGTCTGTGGAGATATTTCAACAATACCCAAATAAAACCACAGTAATTCCGGTTTTAGTTTTTCTACCCTTCTTTCTATTCTGCTCACTCACAGATGTAATTATCACAGCAGTGTATGATGCCCTCTCTGCCTCGCTGCTCGGTCTGAAGTTCATAGAGAGCCGGAGAGCAAGAAACTCTTGAAGCCACTGGAAGATGCAGCTGAGTGTTTGCCATGGAAACAAGGCTCCAATCATTGTCTTACCTGCTTTTATTGCACAAATATAGCCGACAGACTAGACTGGCGACTGCAGCAACAGAGAATTTTTTGAATTTCTCTCAATGAGAAAGCATTTCCATGGATGTCCTTGAGGCAGGTCCAGTAACAGTGTTAAAATGTTCCGGTAAGAGCAGGAAACATGCGTCACTGCCCTTCATCCAATCAGACGTTGTCATGGATTTTTTTTTTTCCCCCTTCCTTCCACATTTAATACATTTTGATAGTGCTGGTGTATTCAAGGCAAGTCTTTCTGGCCTTTTCTATTTCCTGTATTGTTCTCTGAGAATATCCACAACATGGCAGGTTTTAATACTTTTTATGCCTCATTGATTTATGGCCAACCCATCAACAGGCCCCAGCTGGGTGATCAATCACCTCTGAGTCGCTGTGCACTCAAAACACTGGGCTGCATATGACCAGGGGTAGATATAGTAGCCAAATGGACCCACATGTAACCCCTCAGATCTGGGCAGAACCAGACTGTGCATCATGTTGTTTATCCAGTAAAAACAACACTAAAAGTTTCACACATTTTAAAATGAACTGATATCAGTGGAGCTGCTGTTTGTAAATCTGAAAACCCCACAGTCATGGACGGATTATGAGACAACAGGCCTCTGGACACAGATATTTAAAAGACCTCCCGCAGGATTGAAGGAGCATCTGTTTGTTGTCACTTTGCATCGATCTCCTTGCATTTGTGTTCCTTCTCTTTGCATCCAGTCATTTTGCATCCATCTCTACAGTATGTGTGATTTTTGAAGGTTGCCTCATCTCTCTATAGCTGCTTTGCATCTGTAGCCTACAGCTCTATGGTCATTGCAGACTCTCCAACAATGCTGGACAGGATGCTGCCCCTGTCCCTATCCCACTGGATCACAGCAACCTCTTTGAGTTTTTAATCAAAGCAGTTCTCAGTACTCAGAGGGAAATGGTTTTTGATTTGCAGATCAGATGCTTTGATAGACTTGAGTTGAGTTTTTTTTTTTTTTGGTCTTTCAGCTCATCCATGCCCTGAGGCGGGTGTTAGGTCGCTGTCCGTGGTGCTGAAAGTAAACAGGATTGCCAGCAGCTACAGCGGCCACTGCGGATCACTTCTGTGGGGGATGATGATGTTTTCTTTTTCTTTTCTTTTTTTGGACTAAAATGTCACAGCTCGCCCTGACTAACACGCACTTTGGGATTTGGATTTCTCTGGCACACAGGCAGGAATTCAGATGTTAAACTTTTTGACTAAACGTGAGTCACACACATCATCGGTTCGACTCAGCGCCGCACAAATTGCACCCAGCAGGGATCCCGGACCTTGTGCCTTCTGGAGCTGGTAGAGGCGCAGGCGCAGACGTCACCGTGTTTTAGGAATAGTTTTTTTGGTTTTGTTTTTTTTGTTGGGGGGAGCGAAGTCCCACGCATGAGACGCAAACACATGTAAGAGCCCCCCCCCCCTCTCAGCTCAACATCCAAATGTTGAGACGTTTTTTTTTCCCCTATTAAATTTATTTAAGGCTCGCTCCTCCTCCAGCTGCATCCATGCGTTTTGTAGACTAAACTGTCTGTCTCACTTTGTTGCCTCTGTGTCTGATGGTGGTGCGAATCCCGAAGGAACTGACACCAGCCTCCACTTCCACCTCCTCCTCCTCCTCCTTCCCCTCCTCCTCCTCCTCCTCGTCGAGGTGCCGCAGCAGCAGCAGCCAACGCGGCGAGTGCGTCCTGCAGCAGCGGCGGCGGCGGCGGCGGTAACAACAGCAGCTGTAACGGCACCTGTCATTTTCCGGAGGAGCTGATAACCGTGTCAGGAGTAAAAGAAAAAAAAAAGAAAAGAAAAACGAGGCATCCTCCGCAGAAATCCACAGCGAGACACCGCGGGGATCCGTGAATACCGATGGCTTCATGTGTAGATATTTGCGCCTGTGAAAATTACGCATCGGTAAGTTCCCTCCACTTGTTTTTTCCACGCCGACTGCTGCGCGCTTTTACTCATATTTAGCTCTCTCTCTCTGCGGCTCAGCGATGAAGGAGGTTTTCACTTTACGCTAAAAATAAAAAAATAAAAAAAATCACGTCTTCCTCGGTGTCAGTGGAGGAGAAGCCGCGGATGATGGGATCTCGCGTCTGGCGGTACAGTAAAAACAAGCGGGAGGCAGACGCTCCTCTTTTGCTGATGTTTTCCATGTGCAAAGCGAAGGTCACCCATATGCATTGATGAATTAAACGCTTGTGAACGCGGGAATAAAGGCAGGGCAAACACAGCCTATTGATTCTGCACCAGCAAGGCAAGGGAGAAATCATTTGTCACTGATTATAGTAACCAAGACTGATGTTTTTTGTTTTTTTTCTCCTCTTCTGTCTCCGATGTGCAAGCTGCAGTCTGAGGAAATAGCAGCAGACATAAAGTGTTATCTCTATATTATGGGCTATATGGTTTGAATGATGTAATAGCACAGGGGCATTAACAAAAAAGCTGCCAAGAAGTAATGATTGTGAATGGGTGCGTTAGGTTACAGCACACTGACAGACACACGCAGTCCTCCTCCTGACTACAGACATTAACAGACTTGCATTTGGGCTAATTGGAAGCTTCTCCCGTCTTACTGGGATCGGTTTAAACTCGGCATGAATTATTCATGCAAGCACGATGTTCAGAGGAATTCAAACACACACGAGGAAGGAAGGGAGGGGAATGATATGTTGAGACGCATTCTTCGAAAATTCCCTCTTACAACGGAGATAAATCATTTAAGGAGACGGTGCACGGACCTGGAGATCGAGCTCTCACTTGTTCTCTCTGGGGATTTTGTTGTTGTTGCTCTGTCTGCATCTGTAACTGGTGACACACACACACACACACACACACACACACACACACACACACACACACACTCATTTTCTTCCTATCACAGGTTGACTGTGTTTTACACCAGTTGTTATTGTATTTGATTGAAAACCTGTCAGGGCTTGTTCATCTTTTCATCTCTTTTTTTATATGTCATGCTGTCTCTCTGGTAGGGGCATTTTCCCATTGAAACAAACAGCATTATGCTTTTTTTTTCTCTTTTCTTCCCATCAGTGCTGTATGTAGCATCACAAATCACATAGCCTATACACCCAGAGCTGTGCAAATGCTCTACTGCTTTAGGATAGTTTGTTTGTTGTTGGGCCCTTCTGTTTATTGCTGCAGTGCTTCCTCTATATACCATATGTTCTAAATACCAAGGGCTGTTTTTTTCCTGATTTCATTTGCACCCTCCAGCAACATGGCTGCTCTGATACTTTTGACAGAGAATAACAGAAACACAGCTACCTGATCCCATGTCCATGCAGCTCCTCATCTGTCTGTTTCTGTTTGCATCTGATGGTGTGTGTGTTTATCTTTTTCTTTGTTTAAACCTTCATCCCAACATTTTGGTCTCAGCCCTATTGACATGTGTTATCCTCTGTCTATATCCCCCGGTTTTTCCCCTCTGTGCACGCCACGGTCTGTCCTATTACTTGATAAAGCATCCAAGATATGGTTCAGAGGTAATTGGATTCAGTTCTGGAGGGAAGGGACACAGAGTGGAATTTGTCAGTCTGTGTGTTCATGAATTAGCTTATGGAGAAGACTTGTGTGTGTGCGCGTGATGTGTGTGTGTGACATTGTGCATGTGCTTTATATGTCTCTGCTGGTGCTGGCTGGTGTGTGCTTTGTGTTTGCAGTGAATCATTATGTTTTCAGGAAGCTGTGCTGATGAGTAAGACACAAGGGCGGCTGAGTTTGGGAGGGGGGGTTGTTTCAAAGTCTGACTCCAGACACATAAATTCAATTGTCTTAGAGGAAATTTATGTTGTGATCCTCCCATTTTTTATTTTTTTATTTTTTTGCCTTTGCTAATCAACTCGTCCCCCATAAATCCTCCCTCGTCTCAAGTTTCTGCTTTGATTTAGAGCTAAGGTGATGACATGTTTTTTTGGTGGTTGTTTATAATGTTGGTAGAAAATGGCAGCATTTCCTCTGTGATTTGATCAAGGAGGTTTTATGAGTGTCAGAGTCTGTGGGGACAAGATATGAACAGCACCACAATGTGTCGATACTGTATGTGTGATGTGTGTGTATATGTTTTTTATTTGCAGGGCTGCAACAGTTTATTCATTACCAGTTCATCTTACCTTGGTGAATATTGATTAGTCTATAATGCTACAGAAAACAGTGGAAAAACGTCACGATATCCCTTAGGTCCAAGGTGACGTCATCAAGTTGTTTATGTGGTCGCACTAACATGACACTAACACAGTCGTTACACAACAAAGCCTCACAATAGTATTTCTCTATTAATGGTGGAGGAATTGATTAATCGACCAGTAGTTTCAATCCCAGTCTTTTTTTTGTGTTGATTTCAGCTTCTTTTCACTCAGTTCATGTTGTGACTGTGACTCTTAATTGTGTTCCCATACATACGAGGCCATTCACAATGCATCGGTGTGTCTGAGACATCAAAAGCCATTAACACTACATATTGATATGGAATATACATATTAAAAATACATATGACATGGTTCTTAAAAGAATAAAACTTTAATGAAAAAAGATCAAGATCAAGTAGGAGTTTGTTTATTTTAAGGTGTTTTAAGATATGATAGACATAAGACCAGGTATCAGACTCCTTTATATCCACAAATTATATCTATATCATTATCCACACCGGGGTATAATGTAAAAACAAAAAATCTCATGCGCTTGTGTTGATTTTCATGTTAATTACTCCCATAAAGTGACAATGGTTGTATCAAGGGAAATCTTTTTGGGGGGGTATATTCTATATCTAATATTAATCAACTCTAGAAGTGACAGTAGGTGTGATTTTACATAAATTAACCACTAATTATTTTCATAGTGCAGTCTGTTTCTCTTAATCTTTCAGTCTGCAGTGATGTTGGGATGCTGTATGTCCACTACAGAGTTAAAGCCAGAAACCAATAACTCAATTAACTCTGATAACTCATTAACTCTTGAAGAGCTACAACAACTTATGACAGAATAAAGGCCATCTTAAAGGAGCATCTTAAAAACTTTTAAAGACATTTTTAAGTTAAAAACATAAACATTTTAACATGAAAAGCATTATTTTTTTTCCTGAAACACACAATAATATCTCAAAGTAGCTAATACATCACAGGATCGCATCACCTACATTACGATAGCACAACATTTACCTGCACAGCGCTTTTAGGAGCTATTTGTAAGTTTTGCTGTTGCTATGTAGCCAACATTAGCAGCTGTTTTCACACCACTCAGGAAACATAGTGAGTTCATTCGATTAATTTCTTTATTTACTAAGAGCTGTCTCCAGTGCTGTAAGGCAGCACCAGTATTAACTCTTAGCTCTACCAAGTGTTCTTCTTTGAGGCGCCAACCAGCTAGCCCTCTTTAGCTGTAGCTCTTCAGTAGTAGAAGACATTTCTTAAACCTTTAACCTGATTCTATGAGTTTATTATTTGAATCTTATACTCTAGAACAATATTGGGACTTAATTTCTTAACTTTTCTCCTTCACTGAAGTTAGCACGCTGTAGCCAGGTAGCCCACGGCCATCATTTCACTTCTGCTAGCAGCTGCTAGTAGCCTCCAATCTGCCCTGAAGACTTAACACTGCACCAAGGGTGTATTTTAACCTCTTGTATTGTAAAGACAATGATGGGCGAAGCTCTTGACAAGAGACAATCACTACCGCCCACTCCCACAGCAAGACACGCCACATTCGGCTGCAAAGGAAACGCACAAATAGCGAAAGAAATACTGTAATGATGCTGTTGTGTTGTTGTTTGATCTCTTACAGTCCTTCTCTCTTTGTGTTGCATTTCAGAGCCCTTGATGCTGAAGTGTGTTGACGCTGAGGGGAGCAATTTCAGCGCATCCCAGTGAACATACACACCCAGACACACACACAGACGCACACACATATATATTGTGGTGCCTTTTGGATACAAGAGCGTCACAGGAGACAATGAGAGGCTACCTGCTGACTGCAATCTTTCTGCTGCCCTTGGTGAGTAGTTTGTGTGCGTCTGTGTACTGTGCTGCACATGTGTGTGTGTGTATACGAGCATACAGGGATGCATACATACGTAAGTGTGCTCGTGCAGCATCAGCCCGCCTCATCCTCATCCTCAGCTCTAGCTTTTGGTTTTATTTCCATACGTGCAGCCAGCGCTCCGTGTTACAACGTGGGTGTGTCAGTGACAGGCGCTGGAGGGATGGAGATCACCATATGCCACATCAGCACATCAGCATACGTTACAGGTCCTGGATCAGCTCTTGTGTTAAAGCGACTGGCATGCCTGTTCGGACAATAACAGATGGCCCGGCTGACCGTGGAGCTGCCTATCCATCTGCTCTGACTCACTTTTATTAGTGGTCTCATTGAAATAAAAAACAGAATGGAAGAGTTGTGCAAGATGTGTGTGGGAGGAATTATATCCAGCGCAGGGATGCAGCACCGCAGCAGTTTCCTTGGTGAAGCCACACGCAAACATGAATTGTTTTTGGGTGATGTAAAAATACACATTGCCTCATGTATTTCTGACATCCTGGTATTCGTGGTCTTCCTCTCATTTTTGATGATGACTTCTTGATGCTTTTGTGGTGGCCAGGAAACAGCAGGACCTACCAATTGATGATGGTTACTAGGGAGACCAAAATTAATTCACAATGTGGCCTTGAAGTCACAAATATCTTTTCTAACCTTTACGTTAACACTGCCCCCAACATGTATGAAGTGTTCCTCCAGCTGACATCTTTGCACAATGCGGTCTCGGGCTGACCTTCAGCCGGATGATGTGGCAGATACGTCTGTTGTGATGTACTTATTGTGTGTCAAATGGGTCTGTACGGAGGGCCAGTGGTCTGCAACGTCAAATGGGAGTTTTATTATCTGTGCTGCACAGTGCTGTGGGAGCTACTGAGTTATCTGGCCCCTTGAAAATAGCCTTGGGGAGGGAAGCGGGATTCTGCAGCTTCAAAATGGGCAGCTTATCTAGACAGACATCTGTTTCAGAGAGGAGAGGAGTAATTGGGAGCAGAGAATAGCAAGCACACTTAAAAAAGAATTCATTGATCGGTCCTCTGGCACATGCGTCGTTGTCATGGTGCCTGTTTTAGGTGGGAGCTCTTTAAACCCTCGGTAATCCTTAGTTAACCTTGCACCAAATCACTCTCCTCTGTTGTTATTGATTTCCAGGAATTATGTCACCAATTACAAATTACAAATGCGAAAGGTGTGATTTTTTCTCATCTGCACCTATGCAAAAAGCTAGAAAGTGAGTGTGGGAAGTGTCAGTCAAACACAGTATGTGTTGGTGAGTGTACAGTATTTATTATTAATTATAAGGATAAATAAGCATTTAGTTTAGTTTAGTTAGAGAGCATTCAAGTTTTTCATCCAAGTTTTAAATGACTGGAATATAAACTTAATTGATGCAACAATTGTTATTTTATTATTAAAGCTAGTTATTATTTCAAAGGAGGTTAAATCGAAAGCAACTGGACTTAGTCATTTGTCTAGGAAGACGTTTCACCTCTCATCCAAGAGGCTTCATCAGTTCATGTACGCATCTGACCAGGCTGGGACTGGTCCAACTATCTGGTGTGGAGACTCACTATTTAACCTCTTGTGTGGGCGTTCACAAGGGTGATGATGTCACTGGTTCCCTTTTGTGCTCCAAGTGCCAACGACAGTCGTTTAAATGACTGTCTTTGATGGAAAGTTGGTTTCGACTTCGTTAGTGCCCTATGTTGTTATAACGACAGTCCCAGCCTGGTCAGTTGCGTACATGAACTGATGAAGCCTCTTGGATGAGAGGTGAAACGTCTTCCTAGACAAATAACTAAGTCCAGCTGCTTTCGATTTAACCTCCTTTGAAATACTATGACCTGGGCAAATGAGAATATGCACCGGCTTCAAGCTAGTTATTAGTTTATTTTTATTGATGTGTACAGTGTGTGTGTGGGTGTTGATGATGGATAAAAGTTAAAATGTGGCTTGGCTCAACTCGACTGCAACCCATATGAGCATGTACCAGTGGGTTGGTAACAATAATAAGATCAGTAGGAGTAGGGTTGTCACGAGCACCGATACTTCGGTACCAAGTCGATGCCAACACGTGAAAAATACGTCGATACCTGCTTTTTTTTCAGTACCATGAGTACCGGATATACAACTTTACCCTCGGCGTGCTGTGTCCTGTTGGAACTGAAGTGGGCAGAATACTGTAGGCTTACACGAGCGAACACGATGTAGCTACCACGCGTCCATCATGGAGACAAAACAATCTGCCAGTGGTGCAGCATTTGGACCAGAGTGAAAACAAACATTGTGAACGTGAACCATACGAGCTGAAAAATGAAACAGTATGTCACTGTCACACCAGTCTGTGTGAAAACAGCCTTAAAGTGAATTAATGAGAGCAACAGTTCTCTTGTTTAGTTGGAGGACACAGTAATGACTAGATGACTTTCTGTTTGTGTTGAGCCAGATTTACCATTTTACTCTGCTTTTAAGTTCATGTTGCTGCGTGCACTTTACATTCTGTGCATTTTGAGAAGTTGTTGAAGGACAGTGGAGCTTAAATACTTGAAAGTTTGATGTGAAACTGTTTTTCAATAAGTGAATCTAGAAGTGCATGGGTTCTTTTTTTTTATTGTGGTATCGAATGAGTATCGAGAATTGTGGAAAAATCACTGGTAGTGGTATCGACTACTGACATTTTGGTATCGTGATGTAGTATACCAATTAACAGTGATAGACACGCAGTTAAAGCTGTGAACAAACTATGATGGATTAAAAAAACGCTTATTATCCGTTTCATATATGAAACATTCATACAGTTCATCCTCATCCTTGTTTTTCATGCTACGCCACCTGACTTCCTCCCTTAATAACTACACTTCATCTAACAATAATCACACATAGCTGTCCTAATAAGCTGCTTGCACATTCGATCTATGGGCTCATTTCTTATGGGAGCACAGTCTCGATCAATACAGATAAAAACGGTAGTAAATACTGTTTCCAATTATAATGAAATATATTTTTAAATAAAGCCCATCCAGCCCAATATCATGTACAAGCCTCCATCCAGGATTCCATAGAAGTAAATTAATGACTAACACATTTCATACTGCCATCTCACAGGCCTGTCTGTGCACATGCCAAACAGATCTGCATCCAATTATTTCCCATTTCTGGGAAGCCTTGCCTACAACATGTATTGGCTCTTAGCTGGTTACCTGCTGCTTAGCAACATGGATGCTTGCTACGGGTACAAAGAGGTCTTTTTCTTTCCAACAATGCCAGTGTCGGTTTCATTAAATGATATCAAACGCCATCGACAACGTGGGGAAACAAAAAAAAAAAAAGAGAGCTTTAATAATATGTGTGTTTTTGTTTTTGTTTAGCCATCATGGTGCGGCAGGAGGTGTTTGTGTGTTGTCTGGAAACGCGATCAGAGCAGATTACAGCAGATAGCTCTGATGATACTTCACATAATTCATGCGATATTTTAAAATTCTGCCCACGTGCGGCGCGATACAGAAAGGAAGTGAATCTTGGGACATCTTCACAGTCGGTTGGTGCCCTATCTTATCTAGGCAGCGAGGCCTGAAGTGAATTTTATATTGGGGGGCAGAGAGATGGAGTGATGAGTCAGCCATGGCTCAGAGGGCCGGGACATATTACACCTATCATTTCACAGAGAGAGAGAACGAGCGAGGGAGTGTGGGGGAGAGGGGGAGGGGAGGGGGGTGCAAGAAAGCTAAGGGTGCAAAACAGAGATTGGCCTTAAGAGAGCAAGAGGGAGAGTTATAGAGCAGGTGACAGATATACGCCAACTCTACTATCTCTGGGTAAATAGTTTCCCTGACTGTACTGCAGAACCAGACAACACCAGTTACTCTCCAGGGTTTTCTTCCTTGGCAGGTTATAGTGACATTCAGAGCATCTCCAGCTTTCTTATCTTATCACGATGAATTTGTAAAGCAAAATTTAAGGCGGGCTGCAAATTCCAGAGGGATTTCATGAATTTACTAAAAGGTGGATGTGAATTTCTACATCTCTGAAGAACTCATTTGAAACATTGTCTGCGTTTACATGCACTTCAGTACCCTGATTTTTATTGGGGTTTTTAAGTATCCCGTTTTTGTGTTTGCGCATGTAAACATGTACCATTTCCCGATTCCAGAAATCGGGATAAGCTCATATCCCGATTTTGAGAAACCCGATTTTGCTGCCTGGAGTACTCCAAAAGAAACCAGGATACTGGAGCATTTAAACACTGAATGATGTAGAAATGTGTTTTTTCACAATGAGACATATACATACTTGATTTTTCTTAATGTGTTTTGCCCAATAAATGTTTGAATGCACACCATGTCCAACACACACAAAGACACAAAATGCACAAAAAAATTCTGGAAACATCTTCATCAATTTAACAGCATGTGAGCTGCAAAACAAACTCACAGCACAACCGAAGTGTTTCTAGGGACACAAAGAAGTGATGGACCCGGCAGCACAACATTTCAAAATTACAGTGCAGTACATATTTCTGAATCTGAATCATACAATATTGATGTTATCATAAATCAAACTGACCTACATGTACAGTATGTTCCTGTATTTGCAGGTGTTTTGCAGTGTGTGTGCTGTTGTCAAATTGATAAAATTGTTTTCTGAGTTTGTAGCATGTTTGTGTCTTTGTGTGTGTTTGCTTAAGTTGAAGTGCGTCGCTCTCAGGAACACTGTGTACCACAGCCCACAAGCAAACTGATGAGAGGGCATCAGTTTCGCCAGATTCCCCAAATCACATTTGATTGGATAAATTTAATGTACATGCCACAGAGTGCGGGATGAGTCATCAAAAAGAGAGAGGGATTATTGCATAAAAATAGACTGACTTATAAATGCTTTGACACATTTTTGACACATAGCAACAGCAATGAATGCAGGAAAACATTCGTTTCTCAGTGAATTATCACCTGCATCTTCCAGTTTCAATCAGCTTTACGGAGCATTATGCTGAGTGTGAGATCACTGTTTAGCTGTCTGGCTTTGCAACTTTACTGTTTTGGTTCATTCTCGCCACTGTCATCACACTGTTTTTGGCTACTGCGAGCAACTGTTTTTAATAAAAAGGCACTAAAAACATCCTGCTCTGCACTAAAACAGCAGGCAGCAACTATCGCTGGTGAACATGGTGGAGTATTCAGCAGCTACAGAGCCACATTTTTCCCCTCAGGAGTGGGTAGAGACTAGGGTTGCAAAATTCCGTGAATTTTCAAAGTTGGAAACTTTAATTAACGGGAATATATGGGAATAAATGCGAATGAATCCGAAATTTACAAAATTGAAGGTAACATTTTACTCAACATTCATGTTTTTGTTGTTCAGTAAAAGAATTGATTGTTCATACAAGAATTAAAACTTGATAAAGTTCTACTCACAAATAAATCTGTTGAAATGTCATGTTTTTTAATTGTATTATTTTGCATGGATGTCTACTTATGACAAAACAAAATATTTACATTTATGCTTGGATATGATACAGTTTGTGTAAATTACCCCTAATTTCCAGTTAATTCCCATGAATTCCCCCAAATTTCCCAATAATTCCCATAATTCCCATGGAAAGTTTCCAATTTGGAATATTTGCAAAATTCTCCATCTTAACTTCCCATGGAAAGTTTCTGGAAATTTATCGGAAATTTACTGGAAATTTTCCGCCCCATTGCAACCCTAGTAGAGACCAAAAACAGAGCTAAAGAGAGCCAACGGTGGACACAGTAACGTTGCAGATGTGTGAGCATCATGTGGTTAGAACAAACACAAACCTCATGTCAACTACCGGTAATCAAATCAATTTCACGTGAGCGGACGTGGACATGTGTTAAGTGGCGCCCCTCACAAGAAGCTTATTAAGACCTTAAAGACGCTGTCAGTGATGCTGTGGATCACTGTAATCAGTGTGGAGGGTGACTCTGTGTGTGTGTGTCTGTGCGTTTTCTCCAGGTGGCCTCAGAGTCCGAGCACTGCATCATCAAGCGTGAACATGAGAAATGCATGGAGCTGATCGAGCAGCACGACCCCGAAGACCCCGAATTAGGTAAGCGAGGATGTATGACTGTGTGTGTGTGTGTGTGTGTGTGAGAGAGAGACTGTGTATTGTGTGTGTTCTCACATCTTTCTGTTTGGATAATCTGGCACGAAAACCACCAGTTTTCATGCCTCTGCTGCTGTGATTAAATTGTTTACCTTTTGGTTTGCTCAGGAAAACACAGAGCTGCTGATGAATGTCATGCAACTTTCCCAGAATAAATTAAACACAGGCTTTTTCTTTTCTTTCTTTTTTTTTCCAATTCTTGACAGTCTGGTATTTTTCAGTTTACCCAATCAGTTTTGAAAAAGGTCACAGAGAAACATGTTAGGATGACAGAGGAGTGCAGCTTTATATCATGTTCATGTTACAGATACATCACCTTGGAAGACCGCTACGTTGCAGTGGCAACAATCGGCTGACAAGCAGTTCACAAACCAAATGTCTGCCTGTAACGTCACGCTGAGCTGCTTTCGCATTTTTTTCCCACATGTCCCCTTTTTTTCCTTTTTCTCCTTTTTCAAAACACAGGAAACTTGCTCTGTGATTCCTGGAAGCAATTATTTTCTTGGCTACACATTGTGGTTTTCATTAGCAACTGCTGCAAGCCTCCCGCTGCTCCTGAAAGTTGCACAGCACACTGCATCTCCCAGACTGCACTGTGACTCACGGTTTCAGTGACAGCCACAAGCTCCCTGGGGAACAAACAAAAAAACACATAAAAGATTCAGAGTGGGTGAGATAACAAGTTTAAAGAAGAGAGGAGCTGTAAGTTCAGCTCGTTTTTCATCTCTAGATCTTAAAGGTCGCAGTCTTCCTACAAAATGCATCTGAACTTTTTTAATGTTTTTATCTAAAGTTTGATGCTCCCACCATAAAGATATCATTTATACAACAAAAAAAATCCATAATTTGTTTTCAGTTGAAAGTTATACTGTTGTGTTCTTTTTACGTCTATATTGAGCCATCTATTTTCAGACTGTAGTCACACGTTCGCCTGCCTCAACCCTTAACTGATCCCTTCCTACTCCTTCCCTTTAAAAGGAGCCGTCCAGTGTTTCTGCTGACAGCAAATCGTTGATTAGGCAATACAAACTCCTGCTTTGCAGAAAACCCAACTCAGGGCCTGAGAAAAAGCTAAGAAAAGAGGAAAAAGAGCTTGCAAGAGGTGTCCTCTTTTAGCTTTGTCAGACAATTTTTTTTTTTTTTGGTTTATTTCCAAATGATTTATTTGTTTTATACTTTTAATTGAGTTGCTCTTGCCTCAGGTTAGTCTGCAGGTCGTGTGAAATTGCTACATAATGATTTGCTGTCAAGTGCTGTAATCAACGCCCAGCTGAATTTAGAAAAGGACCTGTCCTGCACCTGTTTATTATTTTTCAACTAAACCGTCTTCATGTGACACTTTGTCCGATGCTAAATGAGAATGAAATTGATTGATTCAAATTGGTGGTTGGATTTTGGTACCTAATCATGACTGTCACCACACAGAAAAGGGCCACTGACTGAATCCCCTTTTAGAGGAACTTAAAGTTAGAGCTCAGGCAACCACTCAGTTGATTAGTGACTGACTGATAGAAGGATAGAAGATTGATTTCACTTTTCCAATGTGATAATCTACTGTGTTTCTAATATTTTGATTCTTTTAAATTGAATATCTTTAATCATTCTCTACCTTAAAATCTCTTGTCAAACAATTTGATGATGTCACTTTAAGTAGGTTATAATTTTTAGGTTAAAGTGGATTTTTTTCACTATTTTCTGACATTTTATTGATGAATTGATTAATGAAAACCTATGAAAATAATCTATTACCTGTCACATCCAGGTGCAGATCTTTCAAATCAATGTTTAAAGATAATTCAGAATATCTGATCAGTATTCTGCTTCAGCTGCACCACAGAAGACACAAACAACACATCTCGTTGAGTCCTTCACTTAGATCGGTTTCAGTGAGAAAGAATCCACCTGTCTGTGTTTGTGTGCATGTTCTCTACACCACGTAGTATGTGCGGTACGTGTCTGGTCTGTGTCTTTGCAGCCTAGTGGTGAAGGTTCAGTATAGTGTGAGACGGTGCGAGGCGGCCAGTGATGCAGACAGAGTGCTTTATTAAGCCGGTTACCTCTGTAGCTCAGTGCGGCTCATTTGGCTCCGATTTGCCCTTTAAAAGGTAATTGGCTTCGTGTCCGGCTCACCAGACAGAACCAAAACAGATTAGAGAGCCAAGCAGAATAGAGAAAGGTCTGCAAACACACACACACACACACACACACACACACACACACATGTCCAGGAACACATGCACATCCACACATCCACAGATGCATGCTCGCTGAAAAAGACTCTAAATGCATGCGAGTGAACACACACATCCAATCAGAGTTGCACCTGCCTCTGCAGCAGCAGCAGCAGCAGCAGCAGCAGCAGCAGCAGCAGCGCTATAAAACCACCCGAGCACAAACAACGTGGTAAAAACTGGAGAGATGGTGAGAGAGAGAGAAAGAAAGAAAAATAAAGAAGGGAAGGAGGGAAGAGGAGGTGCTGAAGATAAAGCACACGGGAGCAGAAAAGAAAGAGTCAAAGCTGTGATAGCAGCACTGAGAATAACTGATGTGAGATTCACAGTGAGCATGAGTCAGGTGAAGATGGAGGCAGAGGAGGAGAAGGAGATCACAAAACAAAACAAAAGATTGAAGGCTGGTTAAGTAACGTTTGTTTTCAGCTTGTTAGTGATAGATGAGTGGATCAGGTTGGATTAAACCGAGGAAAAAACAGATCAGATGCACTGCAGTGATTTGCAAAACTTTCAAACCTGCACCTTTCATTAGGGTTTTAGAGTATTTAGAGGGTATTAGTGTTGTAGGTGTACAACAAATCCCCCTTCAAGACGGTCACTATGTTCACTTTTGGAGGTTTAAATACACTGCTACACTGTGAACTAGACCAAAAAACCTAACAGATGTGGTACTGTTCAACCATCGAAGCTAATTCACTTTGACACCTCTGTTTGACACACACACACACACACACACACACACACACACACACACACACACACACACACACACACAAAAAGACAAGATTAAACACTTCTCCCTGGAGATCACATCTGCTTTGTTTGCTCTGTCATAACCTCACAGTAATTATCAACATCATCTACTGACTGTTGTTGACCTATTTGAGTGTGAGGGTTCAGATCTGTGTTACAGAGTGATAGTGGTGAAACATAATCAGTAACCGTGAGGTGAATCAGAGGCTGCTAAGATAAAAAACACTGACTACATTTCCAGTAACAATTTGAATTTGAATTTATTAAAGGATAGCCCCCTTGAGATGTAGCATCTCATTTTCAAGGGGGTCCCTGAACAAACATAGACATAGAACACACAACATCAACAATACACTACATTACATTGTAGACATACATAACATGACAATACAACAAATACAGACATCTTGCTCACACACTCCCACATACCACCTCTACCCCCATAAATTTAACAGAATAGAAATATTAAATAACATAGTAGGAATAATGAAATAACAAAATGGAGAAAGAAAGAATAACAATGAATGAATGAATCAATTAAGTAATTAACTAAAAACATGAGCAATTTTGACCTCCTGAAACAATGAAAAGAGGTAATAGAACGCAAAAAAGGAGGGAGATTATTCCAATCAAATGGGGCTTTATATTGGAATGACCTTTTACCAACCTCTTTAGAGAATCTAGGAACAAAGAAATAAGGGAAGTTAGTATGTCTAAGTGGGTATGGCGAGTTGTATGGAATCATAAGTTCTTTTAAATAAGGAGGACAATTAAAATAAATACATTTGAAAAGAAAATGGAACCAATGAGATTGCCTTCTAAATTTGGGTTGTAGCCAGTTCAGAGAATCAAACATGAGACAATGATGTGTTCTAAAAGGACATCTCAAAACAAATCCACATAAGGAATTAAATAATATAGTCAGAGATTTAAGATGAGTGTCAGAGGTGTTTTGATAAACAACATCAACATAATCAACATGGAGCCTGATGGACTTATGGAGCAGAAAGACAAGGAACTGATGAGAGAGAAAGAGAGAGCTATACGGCCTCTATTGAATCATGAATTACCGGTATTATTATTATTGCTATTAGTAGTAGTAGTAGTAGTAGTATTGGTTGTTGTTATTATTGTTAATTTTATTACTACTATTGTTGTTGTTACTGCACATGAAGTTGTTATTTTTTCAGTGAGTGTTGAAATGCTCAAAGGAAGCATGGGGTCTGTATATGGTGGGAAAATATTATGATCAGCTGTGATATCAGTTTATATTCTTGATCATAAGATCTAATATGTGCAAGGAAATGCTTAACTATTGGCAAGAAACGTGTTGCATAATGTTTCCTGTTCATGAACCCGAGATTGAGATAAGAGGAAAGAGGAAGCTGGTCTCTGGCTGACACACACACACACACACACACACAGTGAAGGGTCGTGTGTTGACTTTAAAGTGTGACAACGACACTTAGAAAGACATGTTCTGGTTTGTGAGTCTTTATTAAAAGAGAATTGTGTGTGTGTGTGTGTGTGTGTGTGTGTGTGTGTGTGTGTGTGTGTGTGTGTGTGTGTGTGTGTGTGTGTGTGTGTGTGTGTGTGTGTGTGTGTGTGTGTGTGTGTGTGTGTGTGTGTGATATCATTCGTTTTAGCCCACTGTTTCAATTAATGTGTTCATTTATCAGCCTGGGTGAATCAATAACAGAACAGAGAGTTGATTGATGTGTAGTTTTTATTCGTGTTCCTCGGGGAAACGATGTGTTAAAAGCTCTACAGTGTGTCTAATGTGGGTCTGTCTGTGACGTCGGAGGAGATCAGCTGCTTAAACCAGAGATGCTGACAACAGGTTTGCATCATTAGCTCCTTTAGCATAGATATGTATCGTTTGTGCGTCTTTAAATGCACCTTTTCTCATATTTGACCACAGCATCCTCCTTCAGAGTTTCCCCCTGACACACTTCCTGCAGGTTGAAACATTAATAATCAACTTTGTTTTTATAATGACAATATCTATCAATCAATCAATCAATCAATCAATCAAACAAACAAACAAACAAACAATTTTTCATACGAAGAAGCAGCTTAAAATGGTTTACATAATAAACAAAAAGTACATTTACACACACACACGCATTCACCCACAAAAATTAAAACATTGAGGAATTAAAAAACACTGAGGAAATGCTATCTTACTCTCAACAGCTTTCAGTTTTCTGTGGGGAAGAACACTAGATAGTGGATAAAAAGAGCCAAGTATTTCCCTGCGTGTTTGGTAGAGACCAAAATGGAGCTAAAAGAGAGTTAGCGTTGGACCTACATTCTCCAAATGAAGGATCGTTTCGTTTTGCTCAGTGTTGATTATTAACTGTTTGTTCCCACAGTTGCTGTTTCTCTAAAAAAAAAAAAAAAAAAATACATAGCACATTTTGGCCTCATCTCTGTCGAGGACCCGGAGCTACTCCTATGTTAGCAACAGATTTCTCCATGTGGGTGTCATGAACATGTTCCATATCTCTGCAAATGAAACACAATTATCTCCAGTGTGATTGCTGTGATTTCACTTTTCGACTCTGTTGAATTAGATTAGTGTCATTTCATTTCCTCAGCAAAAAATTCTGCACCAGAGCCTCACGCTGACCTCTGTACGTTCATTTTATCTCGTCCCCCCCCCTCACTCAGTGTGCCCGTGGATGTGGGACAACCTGACCTGCTGGCAGGCGGCCAGCGTCGGAGAAGTTGTGGTGGTCAACTGTCAGGAGCTTTTCCATGACTTCATGAGCGCTGAGGATGGTGAGCGGAGGCAGGATATCACCCGTGTCTCTCATCTGAGCTGACAAATCATTTTTTCATGTAGCTCACCGTTGCTTCTATTTAGTCTCTACTACAGGATATACTTTGTGCTTTCAGATATGGGGAAGGTCAGTCGTAACTGTACGGAGGAAGGCTGGTCTGAACTTTTCCCTCACTACGCGGACGTCTGCTTCTTCTATGACAACACAACCAAAGATGTAGGTCCTCTTGTGCATCATCTACATTTCCTTTTACATGAATGTTGCATAGACACTCACCCTCTTCCTGCAACTCTAGGACATGTACTTCGCTTCGGTCAAGGCCCTGTACACAGTCGGCTACAGCACGTCGCTGGTGTCTCTCACCACTGCCATGGTTATTCTCTGCAGGTTCAGGTGAGCGCCACAGTTTGGCTGGGAAACGGTTTTTATCCAAACATGTTCATAAAATGTCTTCACCATTTGATGTATTCAAACTCAAGTGAAAAAAAGCAAATCATTGACAAACTCAATGTCAAATTAAGGATACAGTTGAAGGGGATTGTTCAAGATTTTGGCAAATTAGCCCATTGTCATAATCCCTATAGTTTTAGGAGTAGGTTCGAACAGCAGAACAGAGCGGTGAGCTGCCCAGAGCTACACTACAAAGGCTAATGGGATTTCTAGGTTTTATATGTTACGCTGTCGTCATATTTTGAACAGCACTGTCTAATCTAAATGGTTTCTATATCCTTATTGGTCATTAATAAAACATGAATTGTAAGCATTTCTAACAGTCACTTCATTCTACATATTTGATATTTGATATTATATAGTACATATTTGAAGCAGGAATACAAAATATTCCCTCATTCCAGTTTCGAAAATGTCATCTTTTGGCTTAGGAATGTTTCTTTTTCTCATATATCCTAGACCAGACAAGCGAAATCAGCAGACTAATAAATTAATGAATGAATGAAAAAATCTACAGATTAGTTACAGCACTGTCCGGCTTATTTTATATACATTAACCAAAACAGGCTCAAAACCAAACTATACAAAATTATGTCAAACTATGTTTAAATGAAAGCTGACTGAGCTGAGACATATTGCACAGTGACTTTGCCATTAGCAAGAAAGCCATGTAAAAACAGCCAAAGGTTCAAAAGCTTAAAAAAAAAAAGGAATAATGAATGTCTTGTTAATTAATGACTATACTGTACGTATATCCCAGCTGATCTGATGAAACTCTGAGAGTGAAGATGAGATGAGATGAGATATATTTTCTCTGTCTTCTCTCCAGGAAGCTCCACTGCACCAGAAACTTCATTCACATGAATCTGTTCGTGTCCTTCATCCTGAGAGCCATCTCGGTCTTCATCAAGGACGGCGTGCTGTACGCGCAGGAGGACAGCGACCACTGCTTCGTACACACGGTCAGTCAAACGACGGCAGCTGATTCATATACAGCACATGCACCGTATGGTCATTTAGAGGCCGTAAAATACACAACACAGGTTCCACGGTTTGTGGTTTTTTATTAGCGTGGCTGCTTGTTTGGTTATTAATGACTAAATAAAACCGGGGCTTTTCAATTCACAACTCTAATTATTTCATTAGTTTAAAATTGAAGCAGATAATTGCGAAATGAGGCCTTTTTATTATTCTAAATGATCCTTACTCGGACAAAATAATTGCAGGCAGGTTTGGAGTCATGTATGAGAAGGTAGCAGGGTATTTGGCGGGAGCACAGTGTTGTCAGGATTATTGGTTAATCAGTTCCAGAGAGCATTATTAAAGGATTTCAGCGAAGTGCAGCCACTCATTTCAGAGAGGGAAACATATGATGGGGCTTGTTCTGCGTGAGGTACAGAGAGAGCGTCACAGAGAGAGACTCGGTAGGAACAGTCATTCTGCAGTCTCTGCTGTTTGATATGCACCTTTTGAAGGAACTTCAATCACATGCAAATTTTTTACAAAAAGTAAACACGCAATTAGATGACTAATACTCCCTGATTACGAATGCAGAACAAGCTCTTAGCCTTTGTCTGGTAGCAACGCATTGCTCACTGTTGTTAAGCAGGCATGATAAATAAACCTAATTAGGAACGCTAATGGCTTCAGCAAGGCCACTGGAAATCTTCTACTCGAGGACCATTAACATATCAATGGTTACTTGCCCCCCCCCCCCCCCAGCCCCCCTTTATTTTTTCGCAACCCTCTGCTTCCCCGCCGTCGCCATGGCAACCACAGGTCATATCACAACATGACATCACCGGGAATCAGATCAGCGCTGTAATTGGTTGACCCCACTCAGAATATGAACTCTGTTCATTAACAGGAACTCATTAGATTACCGTCCACCTGACACGGAGGTGGGTTGTTCCTGTCGGCCCTGAAATTTTAGAGACACACGTTTCGATATTCACTTGTCATCTCAATCAAAAAAAACAAAAAAAAACACCAACATGTTATACTGTAGTAGCCCTGTCGCCCCAGTAACAACGGTCTCTGTTAACACTGTGATTTACTAGAAGTAAGAACATTTGCCTCTGTCTTGAGCTTTTGTAATAAAATCTGAGCATTAAACATGAGAGCTCTATTTTGGAGCTGCAGCAGCTTTATTTAAATGATTTTTCAGGGCTTAAACAAACAAAATATTATGTGTGTTTAGAGTGTTTTAGAGGTAGTGGTAAGCTGCAGGACAAGGCAAACTCCCATTTCCATTCTCTATGCCAGGGGTTCTCAACTAGTCTAACTCTGGGACCCACATTTTCCCATGGTCATTAAGTCACGACCCACTTTTATAGAATTCAAACCAAAAATTTTTTTTTTTTTTAAGCCTTTAAAAAATAATTTTGCTCTTTATTGAGCAAAGTGCATTTCAGAGCACATGAGTGAAACTGAGGAGGACCATGACAACTGCATGTATGGAAGTGAATAAAAAAATATCAAACTGCACAAAATGGAGACCAACAAAACGATATTTGACTTCTAATGCATCTCTGCATTCAGAGCATATTCACAAAAGTGAATAAATATCAAATTGCACAACATAAAGACCCACAAAACAAAACAAGATTCACTGCATTCAGGCCACATTAATAAGAAACTGATATCTTTGCATAGACACAGTCGGCAAGCAAGGAAACGTCACTTCCGGTTAGGGCCGTGGGGGAAAACAAACCGTGTCCCCCATACACACTCATGCAAAAACGCGGCATTTTAAACCTTTGTCAAAGGCTTTTTTGCCATCCTGTCTTAGTTTTAATCACATGTATATGCTGACAGAGAGCTATATTTTTAGAAACTCATCACGATCTGGGTCGAATGTTGTCCGTACATTTAAAAATATTAGGTATTTCACAGTCAGTCATATTTGTCTTCCCCCACGGCTCTGACGCTCTCTTAGTCGCCGCCGGCCGGCTCTAGACACTCGTAGACACTGCCTGAGTTATTGTGTATTATTTTGCACCGCAAATAAATTCAAAAACCACAACCTTAACTTTTATATCGGAACTTCGCTCATCTTCTCCAAACGTGTAACGCTCTGACCGGAAGTGAAGGTTGCCGACCCTGCTGACTCGGTGTAGGCTATGGCTGTGAAAACTTTATATTTTAAGATATACGGACAGCAATCGACCCAGATCATGATGAGTTTTCTAATATATAGCTCTTTGTCAGCATATACATGTGATTAAAACTAAGACAGGACGGCGAACAAGCGTTTGACAAAGGTTTAAAATGCCGCCTTTTTGCATGAGTGTGTCGGCCCTAACCGGAAGTGACGTTTCCTTGCTTGCCGACTGTGTCTATTCAGAGCAAATAATAAGAAACTGAGGACCATTACAACTGCATGTGTTCACGTGACGCGTGCCTTTATAAGTTATTTTGATATCCAACATCAGATGTGTATTAAATATTATTTACTTTTTTGACCAGCTGTCCGCGACCCATCCAGAACGGGTCCGCGACCCACTTTTGGGTCCCGACCCACCAGTTGAGAACCACTGCTCTATGCTAAGCTTTGTTAAACTTTCTCCTGTATCCCGCTTCCTAATCAAATCCAATCTTGACAAGAAAGCAAATGCATGTACTTCCTCATTTCATACTGTCTCAAAATGCATTTTTCTCTGTTTTTTTTATATCTAACAAATGGCGCCTCCAATTTTTTTTTCACCTGCTGACGATATTGTTGCACCAGCTCCTGTCACACTCTGAGTAACCTAAAAGGATTGTACCACATGAGTAGATGTGGAAACGTCCCTCTACCTTTGCTGCACTAATGTGCCCCTCCCCCCTGTGTTCCTCTGTGCAGGTGGCCTGTAAAGCAGTGATGGTTTTCTTCCATTACTGTGTCATGTCGAACTATTTCTGGCTGTTCATTGAAGGACTGTATCTCTTCACTCTGCTGGTGGAGACCTTCTTTCCTGAGAGACGATACTTCTACTGGTACACCATAGTAGGATGGGGTGAGCATCTGGTTTGTCATTAGTGGAGTATTGTGAAAACTTTGAGTTGTCACATTTTTTGCTCATATATAGAGTTAAACGGGAATACACTGCACTGTTTTGAATATGATACATAGTCAGGATTTTTATCCACTTAAGACGACATGTTTGTTGATATTAGATTAAAACAAATGACTCTCTACTGAGGAAGTCCTGGGGCTGTCTTTTTTTAAAAAAAAGCTATTTTATTTTCCTTTGAGATTCCATTTTGAGTTTCCAATTAGTGTAAATACTTTAGTAAAATACAGTGAAGACGATGATGACAGCTTGTGGTAGTTATCTTTTCTTTTGTTTGTTCTATTGATGAATGCAACCACAAACATAAAGCTGTTATTTCACTTCATGTTGATATTTCTAAACACATGAGAGCATCTGTAATCATGACAAATACACTGTATTTTTGATTATTGCTCATCACAGGAACTCCCACCATATGTGTGACTGTCTGGGCCGTTCTGAGGCTCCATTTTCATAACACTGGGTATGTATCATCTTTTTCTCCCCCCACCTCTGTGTATTTTCTCAAGTACTTCACTCTAATGCTACGTTGAAGTACTTCCATTTCTGCTATGACATGTATTTGATAATGAAAACAGCTAGTAAATTTTCATACTCTGATTAATCATACAAAATATAATCAGGTAATAAAATAGTATGACTTTTTTTTAGGGTGAGATAAAAACTTTTATCGACCCCCTTGGTAAAAATGAGAACCAGCAGAGTAGAATAAAAAGTATTTGCCACTTTCACTAGCTTCAACAAGTGATGGCTGCACAATAATCAGTCAATAGTTTTAATCCATTGATTAAACAAAACTTGTGAGTGACAAGTGGTGCAATGTGAATACATTTGCTCATACGTTTCTGCAACGTTCACAGCATTTTGGATACAAAACGTGATAAGATTATAGATTATATTCAGTTATAGTAAACTACCTAACAGTTTATATAATTACAGATTAAATGATTTGTAAAATTATGAGAAAACCTCAACTATTTTCATAGGTCATTTTTTCATTTCTATCTTCTCAAATTCTTCTATTAATCATTTTGAAATATGGAGGGTGGACAAAACATGCAGGATGAAGGTGTCACTTCAATCAGTTAATTGATTTTCTCTGCCTCCCCATTTCCTGTCTCTCTCAACTGTCATGTCAATTAAAGGCAAAAAGCCCCAAAACTATAAAAATATACTAAAAGAAAAATTAAGAAAATACTGAGGAGATTAATTCATAATAAAAACAGTCACTCCCTGCTGTCTTATATAGTAATAGTAAAGAATGAGTCAGTCTTCAGCAGCTGCGATAAGATGACGCTTAGGCTACACATTAATGCATGAGTAATAGTAATGTCATAAAATACCATAAAAGTCACATATACGTCTTCCAGCACTGTCACAATTACCTTCAGAAAGAAAAGAAATATTTATGAACTGTTAACTACTTTCATATTGTGAAAGGCACTTTTGAACTTTTCAAACAAGCAGAGGCTGCGAGGAGGCTGATATTCAAACACTGATGTCACAAACTGTGTCGGGATAATTCCTCACACATGTATCTCCTTTTCATCCTGCACGATTTAGGATGAAGAAGAGATATGCGGTTGCAGGAATTGAGGGGAACGCATGAGAGAAACAAGTCCCTTCATTGTTGACACACAGATCATTTCAGTTTACTGACTGTGGTGTTTTTATAAACAAATTTTCCAAAAAAAACCAAAAGACGGTGGGTTGCATTGAACCAAATAGGTAAATTACCAGTGTTTTGACATGCAAATACATATAACAAGGCCTTGTTTACTAAAATACATTTATGAGAAGTAGTAGAGTGATTCTACTATATTTAATCCTCTCTTTTTATTCATGTTTCTTCTTCCATTTTAAATCCTCTGACCCGTTCCTCCCTCACATTGTAAATGGTCACCTGACTGACACACTGTATGGGGCCATGTATGACCAGCTGTTGAGAGAAAGTGACGATGTGAAGACTCACTGAATGATTATTGACCGGCAATGTCCTCCTCTTCCTCCTCCTCCTCCTTCTCCTCCTTCTCCTCTTCCTCCTCTAGATGCTGGGATACGAATGAGAACACTGCCCTCTGGTGGGTGATCAAAGGACCAGTTGTGGCCTCTATAATGGTACGGAAGATGCTGATTTATACACACGGGCTCTCTTGAGTATTCATTTTTACTCCGCTCATCTATTGTTTTGTTTTGCCTCGCTGGAATTCAGTTTATGACAGGTTTTTATTGTATCTTTTCTGTTCCTCAGATCAATTTCGTGCTCTTCATTGGAATTATCATTATCCTGGTTCAAAAGCTCCAGTCCCCTGATATCGGAGGGAACGAATCGAGCATTTACCTGTAAGTTTCAATAAGCAAATTCACTAACACAGGTGGTGTATGTCTTCAGAAAAGTCAAAATGTTATGTGTGTTTTTTTGTGTGTGTGTGTGTGTGTGTGTGTTTACTAGCATACTGTACTTAGAATATCACAGAAACAAGTTTATCATCATGGTTTTGAGAATAAGAAATGTTATTTACCTTTTCTTGACCTTTATATTTCTCTGTTGTCAGCAAATACCATGAAAAGACCAAAACCAACATTGTTTTCATTTCACTAAAGCCTCAAATATCTTCTTTCTCCCTTTCCAAAAGCTATTTTAAACCTAATAATGGAGCGCATTTTCCATCTGCTGATGAAAATAGCTCCCCCCAAAATATGCTATTAACTTCCACCTCATAATCAGCAATAATAGTATAAATAATTGTATAAACTACAATTCCCAGATTTTTTAAATATATATGTGAACCTTTGTGTATTGAAGAGAGTGATAAACATATAGTTGGTTTTTGTCTTTTTGAGGGATGTGTTGCTACTAAGGAAAAAAAAGCAGCAGCCCTTTTCCTTTAATGAGACGCCAGATGACACACTGGACGCTTAATGAAAATCTCCTTAACCAAATGTGGTCAATTTCCCCTTTTTATCCCTTTGGATCAGTGGGAATTGTCCCTTTAAATCAATTATCTAACACTTAAAAAAAAGGTGGCCATTTTCAGGACCAATGCCAAGCACTAATACAGGGATTGAAGAGAAGCCATGGCAGTCTTACATCCAAATTTTTTTCTCACCGAATCACTGATTTTCTCTCTGATTTGTCCTTTTAGACAATTTCCAGAACAGACTGACTTGTGCTACCTGTTGGCAGGAAGCTCGAGCCTCATTATGGAGTTGTACTGTAGCCAGACATCGCTCCTGCTCGGCTCCCACAGGATAGTGTCTTTAGAGGCCCTGCAGATAATGTCATTCTCATCTGTTGCTTAGACCTGTACGTGCGTGACCAAGTGTGAAGATGTGTGCGAGTGTGTGCGTTGTGTGAGACTGTGTCTGTGTCCCTAAAGACACTGTCTTTGTTGTATTGTTGTGTTGTCTTTGTGCTGTGTAGCAGCTGTGCTCAGAAATGCTTCAGTGAGCCCACACAGGCTGTTCAGCATTCGTGCAGGATGTCAGAGTTATCTACCATCACACTGTAAGTGTGTGTGCGTGTGTGTGTATGTATGTGTGTGTGTGTTCGTCCTCAAGACACGTGTGTTTGTGTGTCTGTCTATGTCCACCGCATGTGTGTATCCAGGGGTTGTTAACGTTTTATTTTAATGGTTAATGGATTCCCAAATGCATACTCTCCCTCACACACACATATGTGCACGTTTTGTACTTCTGCACCTGTGAGGACCCTCATTGACATACGTGTTCCTCCCCCCGACCCCCGACCCCCCGACCCCCGACCATAACCATCACAGCTACACGCCAAACACCAACCCTGATCCAAACCTAAACCCACTAGAACTGGAGATAACACCACACATACAGTATGTTTTCACCTCCTGATTACAATACTATTTAATCTACATATCAGTGGAAATATGTATCAATCCACCCAAAACAAGAGAGATGTCGCTTGGTGAGACCCTGTGGATGGTTTGACGTTGGCAGGACTGAACAGAAATCTAAAGAGAGAATATCTTGAATGTAAATATGCTGCAGAATTGGTCATGAGGAATATTTTATTGGCAGATTTTTACAAAACTACACAACCTGGATCTGTTAGCACTGAGCTCGTCCCTGAGTCCATTACACAAAGAAAAGAGAAAACAATTGGATTCACTGTGAAGACACAGATATCTGCGTAAATGTTTGCAACGCCTCTTTGACCCTCTGTGATTTCTGTCGGCCGGCCCTCCCCTCGACCGCACTCCTGTAGCTCATTTGTGTCATGTCTTGTGCTACCGAAGTGTCTGTGTTTTGTATTTTATCGCCACACCGTGCTGAAAGTGTCCAGTAGGAATGCATCGGTGTCAGTCAGTCGTGTAAACCTGTGTCTTGCTAAAACCTAAACCTTAAAACCAAGTCTTAACCCCCAAACGGCTTTTGGCCCCTTTGAAGGCTCAGCCCACAATCACCACCACTCAACCCGGTTCCTCACAAAAATAGATGTACAATAGATGTACACAAATACACACACATACACACACACACTACATACACACACACGTATTCAGAAATTTGTCGTTTTTTATTTGGTTTATTTATCTGGATTTGGTTTTTTGAGAGCTGGTGAAGCAACAGTGGCACAAATAGTCACATCTACTATCTGATTATTGCATTTATCACAGTCATAGAGTATTAAGTATTCAAGTATAATGACTGTTTTTAAGGACACGGTGTCACGCTGTAAAACAACACTGTGTTGTATATTTGTGTCCTCCATTTTTAAAGAGTCACCCGGTGTGTGTTTGTTGTATATTTTCTGTCTATCTGTGTGACAATAGGAGTAGATTAATAATCTCTTTGGTCTGGTTTATTAATGGGAATATTTTTTATTGTCATCCAGACGCCTCCCATGTAAAAGATTAAAGCCAACAATGTGTTTCACATTCACTCAATACCTTACAGAACTCGATGCCTCTCGGAGACTATTTTCAGCTGTGAATTAATACACACTTGATGCTCTGGTATCCATGGCAACAAGACAGAGTCTATGGGATTGACTGACAGGAAGCGTCATGTTCATTATTATTATTATGAAGAAGGAAAATTTCTCCCAGTGCTGCTCGTACGTACTGTCTATATATTTTAGTGTTTCCTCTGTAGCGCATAATGAGATCATTGCATTGTTGGTTTTGATCTTCCCATGGGACTTCATTGGAGAATGACAAAAAAAAGATAGATGAATAAACAAACAAGAGAGAAATATGATTAACAGAAATACGCAGCAGTCTTATTTCAAGAGGTTAAGAGGAAGTTTTTTTTGTTTTTTTTTTAATGTGCGGTGATAATCTGAATATTAAAGACGAGGTCACATCAATAGGCAGAAACGGTGTCGTGACATTACATCAGTGGCTCTGTTCTTGCATCACATCCCGATGACCAGCAGCAGTAAAACATGTTCACAGATATGATACGTCTGACTTCGGTTTCATTTAACTGTAACTGTTACGTGTGTGTGTGTGTGTGTGTGTGTGTGTGTGTGTGTGTGTGTGTGTGTCTGTGTGCACGCAGGCGTCTGGCGCGCTCCACCCTGCTGCTCATCCCTCTGTTCGGCATCCACTACACCGTGTTCGCCTTCTCACCTGAAGACGTGAGCAAGAGGGAGAGGCTGGTGTTTGAGCTGGGACTGGGATCCTTCCAGGTACGAGACAGAGACAGAGAGAGAGACCAGATGATGAATGAGAGGACGACGTGTTGGGATAATAAGTCATCTGAGTATCAAACTTTGTCCTCTCACTATTCACAGCTCTAGCAGTGAGGAGGACGTTTACAGTTCAGGAGACGTTTCTCACAGTTTTATTGATGCCACATTATGATTCATGGCTCCTGAATCTTCATAACTGTCAGCTCATAACATTTAGTGGTGATGGTTCAACTGTTTCAAAGTTTGTCCACATTCACAGTCAGACTCTTTTTGATATGTCTTTTTTTTGCCATTTTTTCGATGTTTTTAGATAGAAAAGCACATTTTCATCTCCAGCTGATTTACTTATTTGTTGTCTCTTCCTCCTCCTCCTCCTCCTCCTCCTCCTCAGGGCTTTGTGGTGGCTGTCCTCTACTGCTTCCTCAATGGAGAGGTAAGCTTCTGTCCTCTTGTTCACTGCTGTGGGGGCGTTACTATTATTTACTACAGTACAGATGTCAGTGTTTATAAATAAATAATGAGATTATATAGTTACAGCTTCATCTATAAACAGTTGTAGCTGGTTTTAATGAAGAATTGATAACGCATTATAATGACAATAAACATGAACAGTATTTTAAATCTTTCAGTTACAGGAGTTAATTCAGCTATAACTAAAAATGGGTAAAAAAAAAATATATATATATATTTACGGAAAAAAACACACAATATACACAGTTGCCCATAAATTTGGAATAATTTTGTTTTCAGACACATTCCTCTTTTTATTCAATAAAGTTTTGAGAAGATATACACTTTATCCGTCGAGATTAAATCACATTATCACAATCATTTCATGAGAAGAGGTAAAACCAAATATTTTATTCCAACTTTTGGGTCAACGGTGTATAATAAATACACATAATGACCAAAACGAACAAGACTCCTGCTTAATATGACATTGTAATTTTCCCTTTGTTTAAATTACGACTTGATTTCAAACACATTTTAATGTAATCTTTGACTGTTTCTAAGGGAACAACAACAACAATAAGAACATCTCTGTTTAATGTGTGAATTACACCTCTACTCTCAAAGTAAAACACTGAACCTACATTTACATAAATGAGTCATTTTTTGCCAAATAAATATTCAAATCTACGGTATAATGTGTAATAATAACACTGAAAATCCAAATGAAAACAATGACATCTGCTCCCAAATGAAGTAAAAATAAATAGTTAATATTAAGCACCGTAACATGTTGGCGTCACAATCAACAATGCTAAAAAAAACTGGCTCATGGTCGAACTGGTTATTTTTGACCCCCAATAAATAACATAAAGTCCTGTTTCTGTTATTGCAGCCTTGGTATAAACTGTGTGTACAAACACCCACCTGGCAGGACTTACACAGGTGTACTGTACCTTTTCGCGGAGGCTGGTACAGCTTAAAGTACATTAAAAATGACCTTGTGAAGTTTCTCCCTGAAGGTGCAGTCGGAGATCAAGAGGAAATGGCGCAGCTGGACGGTGAACCGGTACTTTGCTGTGGACCTGAAGCAGCAGAGGCACCCTTCGTTGGCCAGCAGTGGAGTGAACGGCGGGACTCAGCTGTCGATCCTCAGCAAGAGCAGCTCCCAGATACGCATGTCCAGCCCCCTGGCGGAGAACGCCAACATCAGCCTCCCCACCTGAGCGTCTGATTGGCCGGAGTCGACTTCAAGGTGCCGTTCCACTAACGTACATCCAGACCGACCAGAGCAGACCAAAGTGGCCCCTAACACCTCTTATATTTTGTAGTTTGGCCTTTAGACAATGAGGTATTTCTAAAAGCATTTAGTGGAGATTCATTAGAGGTGCATTACTAGTTTTCATACTTTAGTCTTTAATTTGGTTATACAATACCTAATAGTATTTATTTGACTATTTTTAGTGCTGCAGTTGACTCTGTAGGTGGCAAACTTTTATGATTAATAATAACGCACTTAATATTTTTACCAACTCAAACTCCAACCTACTGATTAAAACACAAGAGATATCAGAAATTCTGCCAATATTTTTACAGTACGTCAAATTTAGCCCCTTTTATTGTTTTATTTATGAATAGTTTGTGCCAAAAGAAACATTACAAGTTGTAAAAAAGAAAAAAAAAGAAGAAAAAAAAGATCAATAGTGAAATATCAAATGTAGGGGTCATATTTGGCTGTTGATGTAAAGTAAATGTGCTTCAAAGTGCCATACAGGTTTCCTGACTGGATCCGATCTCATGAACAGTCCAAAGTTGGACATCAAACAAACGTTCTCCTTGCTTGTACAAATGCTCATTGTTTAAATGTTTCATCTTGAATTTAAACATTTTTCTACATTCAGCCATAAGTACGGAGTATGTCAAAAAGATATATATTTAAAAAGGAAAAAAAAAAAACAACCACAACAACTCATGGACTTTGTAAATAGTTACTTTTGGTGTCTAGAACAGAATTTCTTTCTTTTGCATAACGCAGTATTGTAATGACCTTTTCAAACAAAAGGAACTGGAGCCCAAATCTGTAGACTTCATCACATATCCTGAAGACCCAGAAGATCCTGCCCACTCTACTCTGAAATGCCTGTTTGTATTTAATGATTTAAGAAAATAATAACAACTCAACTAGTTACATATAGGAACACAGTGCCAAAATAAATGAGTGTAGAAGAGCAGCATTTCCCAGCTACAGTATAGGGAGTCACAAGATGAAAGAATTTAGGAAAGAGGAAATATTTTCTGCTCCCTGTTGTTGTTTTATAAGATTATCTGTTGCTTTTTTTTTTCTTGTAAAATATTCTATAAATTCACCTCTAAAAGTATTCAAATTAAACAAGCTGAGAGGATTGCAAACCACTGCTGTAGAGGATACGACAGCACATAAGGGAAACTAAAAAATGTATTTAAAGAAAAAGAAACTTAAATATACTCTGAAAAGCTGCACTGAACTGGTTTCTGCTCACAAACAGTGACGCTGCAGAGATCTACGGTGGTAGTAGTACTACAGTAGTATCCTCCAGTTGGTTTTTTTCCTCCCATAGCAACACATTATGTTTTTGCTGACTGTGAACATGAACAGTACACGTGCCATTTAGTGGATGCTTTTATCCAAAGCTCCTCATAGTGCCATGAGTGTCTCTGTGCTGTATTTATTTCCTGGTAGGCAGCGATCACGCTCTCGGAGACGACGGGACTCTTTGCTCTTCTCCTCTCAGCTTCGATCCATCGTGCCATATTAAATTGCTCTTGGTTTTAAAATTTTTTGAAATGAGCCATCTCCTACACTCATGTTCCAAAGTGCCTAGTCAGTCACAAATAGCTATCACTTTTATTTACAGTACAATGAACAGATGAGTTCAAGGAGTAGTGAAAAAGAGTCATTTCCTGCAAAGAATGTACAGAGCGACAGAGAGATGTGTTTTATTATGGATGACTTTGCATAATTGTGCTTCTTATCATTATGTGCAGCAAAAATATATATTTAGCTTATTTATTGGTGGAATTCTTCTTTATCTCTTTCTAATAACTTTTTCCTTTTTTAATTATGTGGTTTACAATCAATAGCTCTACTTTCAGCCTTTTGGGTTCAGCAGCTTAAATCCTTTCAAGCGAACTGTAAGTCCATCTCATTTCAGCACTAACGTCAAACACATTAACACAAAATGCTTTAATGTGACAGCTCTTGACAATCTGAGTGTTGCCCATTATTTTTCTCTTTTCTGTTTGTGCACAAACAAGCTAACAAACAATAATTGTGGGGAAATTATTTAATAAGATGAAATGTGAAATTATGTGAACCGGAGGATTTTTTCTTTTTTTTTTCTGCCATATTTACTCAAGATATTTATTTTTTGTATTGTCATCAGAGTGGATATAGGGAATGTAGTCACTTTAAACAATGAATTGGTGATAATGTTGATCATAAAAGGATGTATATTTATTTTCCATAAATCAGTGCCATGTAAAATGACTCAATGTACAGTATTCATGCTTTCTCTCTGTGTAATAGTTGTACGACTCGTAGTCAAAGTGCCATAACTGTAGTGCCATACGTGGTGACAGTGGGAGATGTGTGGCACAGTGTCTCTTTGATGATTTTAAAGAAAACAAAAATACTGAAGAGAAAATGCCGTCCAAAGTTATAGAGGATGTATAGAGAGATAAAAATATAGATGAAATCTCTAAAATAAAAAAAAAGAAAGGTATATATACACGACTGAGAGGATGCGGCATTTTAACGCATCACAGTGAGTGAGTGTGAGACAAGAAACTGTCAAGGGAAGTAGAGCCAGGGGTGGAAAAGATGGTTTTATTTAATTAAGGTGTAAGGAAATGGATGAACTGTGACAGATAAAACACAAAGTGTGTGCGAGGGTGAAATAAAAACCACTCTGCTGCTGCTCACGTGTTCTATCACCAGCCGTCACTCTGAGTCTGAATCAGCTCAGATGGAAACGACCATGTCTCAAAGCTGTTACTGTCTGTGAAAAACAAAAAACAAAACGAAACAAACAAAAAAAAAAAAGACCAGAGGATTAATTCCTTACTTGACCATGTCTGTGCTGTATATTTGTTTACCACAAGGTGGCAGCAAAGTGTTGCAATTTTAGTTTCACAGTTTAAAGGAGAGAGGGGGTGGTTTTGACCAGCACTGATTTGCTTTTTGAGCTTTGCGTTTTGGATGAAACAGGTGTAGGGTGGGGCATTGAGTCACTCATATGCCACATGGTTAACATTTTTCTCACTACTTTTTGTGATTTGTCTTCACACAAATCAGCAAACAAGGCTACAAGTGTTTTTTCTCTCAATGAGGCTCATCGTCCAACACTGGAGCAGTTAAGATTTAGTGGTATTTATTATAGCGCACCCTTTTGAGTTGCTCAAATATTCCATTATGTGTGTTTTTATTAAAACAAAACTTGAAATGTCCAAGTTTCAAAACAATTACTGTGTGGGATGGGAGTCAATTTGTAAACTGGCAGCACTTCTTTGCGCTAAAACAAATTCCGACAGTGTAAGTTTTAGCTTCATTTTGGCTAAAAACTGACTGCACCTCTCTTCACGATCACCTTTTTTCTTAGAGTTAGTTTAGGTTATGGTTTAGATATGTGTTAAAGAAAATCCCTTGACTTATTCTCTTTTTGCAATAGTTTGACATTTTTTGGAAATATGCACATTTGCTTTTTTTCCCCCGAAGATGGCACTTTAGATACCACATAGAATTTGTTTTTTGCTTCTTTCCTGGTCATATTGGTCAATGCATGAAAAATGTGTTTTTCTACTGGTTTTCATTCATATTTTTCATACCTTTCATGCACTAGTGGGATGTTCCTCATAGGCTAACACTACATGAAGTATTAACATTTATATCAAATTATGTTAAACACAACCAATGTTGAGTAGCAGAAAGTTTCTGGATAGACCCAATGTTGAGTCTGTGTGGTTTATAAAAAAGCAAATAAGCATATTTCCCAAACTATTGAACTTTTGTTTCAAGTGTAACTATTCTGTGGGGTATATCTCTGTGTTTAGATGCCTTTTCTTTGGCACTTGTGCCCGTTGAGCCAGTTTTATCAAGTGTTGAGTGTGTGTGCAAGTTGTTTTGATTGCCAATAAATTTTTTGAATGTACCATCGTTGCTCAGCTGCTCTTAAATGTCGCCTGCTATGAATTTGCCATGGTGTACAAATGATGTCTTTTCTTGATCATATATACAGTACACTGTATATGTATATTTTTGGCACACAGGTGAACCTCTTGATGAAGACCTGTAATGTTTGTGACCGTGTTTTTGTACATTTATGTTTATGTACCAGTTTTCAGAGCGCGCGTGTGTTAGTGTGAGAGAGAGAGAGCGTGTATGTGCGTGTGTGTGTGACTGTAAATGTGTGTCTGAAGGTTGGAGAGATTGTATACTGTGCGCATGTGTACGTAATGACATGCATTCATGAGGATATAAGTAACTTAAATGTGAAAAAATATAAACTTTCATTCAACTTTGTTCTACCTGTGACAGTGTGTCATGTGTAACATGCGTTCTGGTGTCCAACATTCATGTTCCAGTTTGTGTATATTTGACTGCAAAATAAATCTATCTATGGTAAGTTGTACTTTGTGAAGATTATGATTCATTTTGCAGTGTATACTTTTTATTTTCTATTACAAGAGGGCGTTGTCCTCTGGGAAATTTTGAGGGAATTTTTATTGACAGTCAGATGTTGAATGCAACACCAGATGAAACTAACATGACTTTAAATTTTAACATTAAGTGCATTTTGTTGCTCTTTTTAAATTTTTTATCAGTTTATATGAACTTTACCCTGAACATTTCTCCTTTTCAGTCCCATTTCTCAATGACATTCAAAAGCCAAACACAAAACCAGGCCACAAATGTCTTATTTATTACTGTGCTACTACTCCCTACAGACAGTATGCCGAGCCTCACCACATCCACAGGGACAGCAATGAAAATGCAGTATGTTTAATGTAAAATAAAGTGCAACATTAAATCAAGTTGTGTATCGACAATGACAGTCAAGGTGTTTAAAGTCACAATACAGTGCGTTATTCACAGTCTATCAAATAAATAAATAAATAAATCTAGGGACGCACCAGTCTCACTTTTGTCTGGATGATTACATCATGCTGTCCAGCTGTACTGTGTATGAGCCATGATACTCTTCTCGTGTGCATCCCCATAAAAACTAAAAGGTTTCCTCTGGTGATTCAATCACAACAGCTGAAACTAAACACATTTAATTTGACAGCTCACTTTAAAACACGGCGTACAGTTCGAGGCACAATCTAAAAACACATCAACACCCCAAACGAGTGCATCTGGATACAGTCGTTATAGGAAAAGTTCAACATTGTGGGCAGCTTATTTCCTTGGTGAGAGACGGATGAGAAGATCAGCACCACTCTAAAGTTTTCATGCTAAACAGCTGGCTACAGCCACCAGCTAGTTAACTTAGCATAAACCCAACAGAAACAAGGTAATTATTACTTTTATATATTGTAGCTATGGTTGCAGACTCTATCCAACTCCCTACACTTGTGTTTGAGTATTTTTTTAATTATCATTTTGTATAGATGTCATGATTGTATCACTTTTGGTCAGAATCGACATAGTTAATATTTTATACCATGACAATCCTAATAATAAGCTAAGGAGAGGCTGGCTGTAGCTTCATACACTGTAAGCACGTGAGATTGGTGTCTGTCGTCTCATCAACCTCTGTCAAAATATTTCTGGAAATATTTGAGATAAAAAGTAGAAACAATTAACACCAAATAAAGACACAGGCTAGAACTGCCTTTGTTCGTGAGACAATTATTGTCCTTTTTGCTTTGAATTTGGACTGTCAGCAAATCTGGACAACACATTTAAGACGCAATTGTCTTAAATCATGATTTTTGTGAAATAATAAATACACTGTGTCGGTCGAAACGGTACCACTTTGTGGCCATGTTGTGTCACTACGTTGGACCGTTGTTTCTCATCAGCTTTTCTATCACTTCTAGTGCAACAAACATACGAAACAAAAGCTTTATCACATCTGGCTACGGCATAAAAAAAAAACTGACTGATAAAAAGAAAACAAGCTCATAAATATCTGCAAATGCTGTGTTTCGAGATGGCTCATCAAAGCAGATGTCTCTTCTAAATAAGACACTTTTCTTGTAAGACACAATGTATCGATAAATGGCAGCTGCACGCAAGCACACACACACATTCATTCATTCATACAACCTTAAATACACTCACTCAGGTTCCTCTGGATCGTTGTTTTTGAACATTTCTGTCTGGCAGCAGCCTAATTGCCGCTGCACACGATTTGGTAAAGATCAATCCTACACACACACACACACTACCTCAGCCTGCACTAAAGTATCGTAGCTGTTCCTGTTATATTTAGACAACTCGGGCTTGTTTCAAATAATTTCACCCAGCTCACTCATGCATTGTTTCCACAGCTGTCTCTGAACGAGCCCCCAGCATTGTTGTGTCCATGTGGTCCAAACTGTAAAGACAGCCGTGTGAAATCGGCCTCCTTACAGGTCCAGCTCTGTTTTAACTGTAGTCTCATCCGCAGCTTCACCATGACAGCCTCACACTTTTTACTTGTTTTTCTTTTTGTATGTGGTGTTGTTGTTGTTATAGATGATACAAGCGAGTGCACACAACTTGTGCATCAGGCGAGAAACGTGTGCTGCAACATCCTTAGTGACTGATCCATCCAAAATCCATCCTGACAACATTTCTTCACTCAGCAGAGTTTTGTTGTGACGTCTCACAGAGAGTTTGCTGAATTGTCATCCTCATGTTCAACTCCCTCCGTTATTGTTGTTGTTGTTATGTTAGTCTCTCATTTACATTCACACAACAACTTTTTCAATTTTCTCACGGAAGGTGTCTAAACTCACACTGAGGAGATGTTGCCGCTGGACTGAGGCCTCCCGAGACCCCCGCGGGCTCGGATCGTGATCTGAGTGATACTTCTCTTGGCTGGAGTGAGGTGATTCTGGTTTTGACACTTCCACAGCCACCGCCGCAGCTCTGTCTGGACCTGAGGACAAACATGTGTGAGATACAGCCAGACAAGTGTTATATGGAGACATACTGCTCAAAAGTAGAGCTGTACAGGAGCCGTACAGGAAATAGCATTACTGCTTTAGTTAAAGCCAATACTGTACAGTATATATACCATATAATTGCACCACCCAGTGGAAGTAACAGGAAACACAGTGTCACACAGCAGAACTATACAACCTGCTATGGCTATGTGTTGTAGATATCTGTAATTCAGTTTTGCCGAGTCAAAAAGAACATTTCAGATATCTGCAACTACATTCTTCCTATCCACAATTGTCATTTCAGATATCCACAACTACGTTCTTCCTAGGACAAATTACGTCACTTTTGCCATTCATGTGTAGGCTATGGGGTTTGTCATTACAGATATCTACAATTCAGTTGCAGATATCCGCTATGTGAATTACAGATATCTGTAACTGAATTATGACTAGTACTAATTCCAGTTTGAGATATCTACAATTTGATTCTGACAGGTCATAATTCCAGTTCAAGATATCTTTAATTCACCTCAATTAAAGATATCTACATGTCCCTTTTCAGATATCTTAAATTAAGTTTTGACTAGGCGAGATGACGTTGTAGATAGAGTATCTCAAACTGGAATTAGGAGTAGTCATAATTCAGTTACAGATATCTGTAATTCACATGAATGGCAAAAGTGATGTCATTTGTCCTAGGAAGAATGTAGTTGCAGATATCTGAAATGTTCTTTTTGACTAGGCAAAACTGAATTACAGATATCTTGAATCAAAAATCCAACTACTCCAAATGTAATTATGACTAGTCAGAAAGATGTTGTTGATATCTACAATGTTAATTCTGGATAGTCAAACTTAGCTTTTAAATGTTAAATCCGCTTGCCATAACCTGCACATATAGAAAGCCTTTACTTGTCAGACGTGACTGTCTGGTTTCCCTGTTTATGGATAAATGAGTCACTGCAATTTGTATTTCTCTATTTCCGCTGCCATTCAGCTGCTGTGCAAAATAATTTGTTTTCTCCACAGTAGATTGACTCAACTATTAGGAGCATTTCCTCCCCTACAGCAGCTCTCTGAGATAAGATGTTGGTTTGATTTTTGTACCAAAAACATTCACTCACCTCTCCATTCATGAAACAGTAAAGCAGCGCCACCACGAACCCCTACAACACATGGAGACATGTCAACAGTTTAAGGTACAGTACAACAAAGCTTCTGTTTGGGTGTAAATTCACCTAAAAGTTTTAAGTTTCTGAGACAGAAACTTAGGTGTGGTTGACCCTGTTGCTAGGGATGACTCTTTCTTTTTCAAGCTCTGATTGGTTGTTAGAAAAAAGGACGGAAAAAAACACACAAATTGCACTCTAGTGATGAATGGACAGTGAAATTCACCAATCACAGAACTTAGTTAATATTTTTATGTCATTAACAACTTAACACAGTGCAATAAATTGTTAATCAGATTTAAATTATTCGAACATTCAGACTTGTGGACTATTCACATGCCGATCATTACCTATTTATTTGCTCATGTTTAATCGCCATGCTGGTCATTTCGCATAGGCTATAACGGTTTGAGAGGGAAATTCAGCTCCGGAGTTACAGCGAAAGCCAAGAGGCAGACGAGCGATCAATTATTAGATCAACAACACCGGAAAACGCCGTGTCCATTAATGTCCGTTTGTGAGCCTGCAACATGTGGACATCCAGTGGAAAATGAACAGCGCGACACTACGAGGCTATAAAAAGCGCAGTAAATGATCAGTGTGCTGAGTGACAGAGGTTCATCACTGCTGCGAATTACCTTCATGTCTGCTATTATTCTGGTATTTCGCTGTGGGACGTCGATCACAAACATTATCCCTGCACAGTCTTATATGTAGCGTTTAATTTAATCACCGTCATTCAGTGTTTGGAGAATATTTCTCCGATTTCTCTGCCTTTTTTTTTTCTTCTTTTTTTTTGTGTCAATCATATCCTATTGTAAATCTATCCATCCTTTATATGTGATTATTCTGTAATTGTTCATCTTAATGCTAGATTTGAATTGCCTAGTATGAAATATTCTATAGGCTACAGCAACCTTGTCTTCTTATTTAATATTTAAGTTATAGGCTGCAAAGGTTTACAAAGGTACAAGTTTTAAAATAGCCCACAGACCAGATCATTTTAAAAAATGACATTACATAAGGAGAGGAACAGAGAACCGGACACAGCCAGTTCTGATGATCCAATTGGTTTCTGCACTTTTTATAGAGCCGCGCGCCCTTGTAGGCTACGTTCTCTACGCAAGTTACGTAGTCCACCCCCTGTGAGCGCGAGAGGTTAACGTCTACAACTTCAGAGAGAGGGCGGTAATCCAGAAGGTGGCAGCAATGCGACTATGTGGACTATGTTAAACACCAAAAAAGAAGAGGGAGAAGATGAAAAAAGACGCGGGAACTGTCCACCTCTTGACCTCTTCAGGAAAGAAGAGAAAACAGCGACAACAAAACGGCACAAACAGAATCCAGGTGAGTTCGTTTCTTTCCTCTCCGACTTCGATGTCAGTGTAGGTGTGTCAGCTTGCAGCTAACCTGTAGCCTGGTGCTGCTCTTCCTGTTCCTGGTGTTCCTTTTTTATTTTTTATAAATGACCGATGGCATGGCACCTAATGACAGCATTGGACAGCCAGCTCAATAATTGTAGGTAACCCTTTAATTTACAGGCTGTTAATTATGTGATAATGTCAAGAAATAGCCAAGAAAATACAAATAAACTGCGTAGTAGGCTAATGTCAAGAAATAGCCTAGAGATAACGGTCAATTTAATAGTAAATTCATGTTTTTCATAAAGGCAAGAGATTATACATGCTTTTCATGCTCTGAATTTTTTGGGAAAGGCCAGAATTTCTCTCCTCCAAGTCCTTGCAATTGACCGTTATTTCTGGGCTTTTTCTACGCAATCAATTTGTTATTTCTTGACATGATCAGGTAATTAACGGCCTGTAAATTAAAGGGTTACCTAATTGTATTGTGATATTAGTAGCTACAAAAGTATTATTTCAGGTCACTATGACCACTTATTGTTGTCTCCCAACTGACAAATAATAAAGGCATAAAATTACCCTCAAAATAATGTTGAGTTCCCACAGACAAGTAGCACAGGTGTAAATAATAAAAGACCTGAAAGGACTAAACACATCGTTAATGTTTTGCTTCTTCTATTAAAGGCCAAATGTCTGCTGTGAAAATGCCAGCGTCTAACTCTAAATAATGCAGTTTATCACCATATAATTAGTTATCTGTCTCCAAAAGCATAGTTTATCTGGACTCTTTGTTCAGCTCCTTTATCTTTTTGTTGTGTACCTGAAAAGAGCCCAGTCCGAGCTCAATGTAGAGTCTGGCTGCTACCCCAGTGTTCTCAGGCAGGAAGGCAAATACAGTGTAATGCATCCCAAACAGAGGAATGAGAAAGAGGGTGGATTTAGCCAGCCTCCTGAGGGAAAAGCAGAAGAATGAAAGAGAGAAGAAAGATTAGACATAAGACCACATAATGATGTAAAAGCTTTGGAAAGTTTGAAACAGTTGGCTTTAATTACTGAGGCCGAGCAGTTTCAGTCTAATCAGAGTTAGATATAAACTTTTAATGGCCAGAGAGAAAGCAAAACACATCACAGTGCATCACTCCTCCAGGTGTCACCGAGGCCGAGCTGGTGGAGTCAGATCTTCATTACGCTGACATTTAAAAACAGCGACGTCATCAGGCCAATCAGGGGTGGAGATTAAAATGTCAAACGCAGAACCCGGATACAATGTGCTCGAAGCTCGGTTCCCCCATCAGATCAGCGATGTCTAAATATTATGGAAATGTCGCCATTTGATTTTTGGTGACATTAGGATGTAGCACCAACTTGCTGAAAAGAGCAACCCCCACGTCACGCATCTTAAGCTTCTCTTTCATATGTTTCTCCTTTTGATTTTGCTGAGGTTTTAAACAAGCTGGGAACACAGCTGCTTGAATCAAAAGCAGTTCAGAATACAGTCAGTCTATCGCAGATCAATGGACTACAGTTAATTTGACCCTTGACCGAGACGTCTGCACATATTCTTCTGTTTTTAGAGGATTTTTTTTTGTTCTCAGATAGATTCAAAGCTTCTCTGTCAAGTTGTTACACTCAGTAACAATATAGTCGTCAAAATAACCCAAATAATCACCTGGATAACATCACAACCCGGGCCGTTCTAAGATTAAAGATTAAAATAAGGACAACAAAAAAAAAAGACAAGTAAAACCAGGCTTATTTTAAATCCTGTAATAGGATTTGGTTGTCTTCTGTCTCACCTGGGATTTGTGCTCTTTGTGTTGGCACCACAAGTCTGTCTGCATCAGATTGAAGTGTATTAGACACGGATGAAGCTTTTGAAAGTGCGAAACACCGAGTAGAACAATCCTGTCGCACGCACAGTGATGGAGGAGACATCTATTTCTGGTATCGGCTGCTATTTTTACGTCCCCTCATTGTAAATTAATTCAGCCGAGCTGGAATCTGCACCACCCACTAATGTTGAAAAAAGGAAGGCAATGCTTCATTCAGGTGGAGCAGGATATCTGGGCTCTAGTCTCCATAGCAGATTGATCTCTCTCTCTCTCCCTCTCCTCAGCAGTTTGTCTTGAGGTGTCATCGATGCCTATCCATCCTCATGGTAAACCCTTAAAAGACACAACCATCCATTTCTGATGCATTGGTTTTGCACGTAGCTGTTTTTTTTTACCTCAACTCTGAGTAACTGCTGCATAGTTTAAAGTTTAACAGCCTGTCCCTGTGTCCACTCGAAGCATGCGTCACTTCCTTGATGAATATCTCCAGTGAAAAAAAAGGGTTTGGTTTAACATTAAAGCAGAAGTAAGCGATTCGGTCGTTTTGGCTAATGCTGCGTTCCAGGCAGGCTTTTGAAACCGTAAATTACAGCTTCAAGTCACGACTTACGACTTTGTAGCGTTCCAGGCAACCCACTCGTGTTTTTCCGACCTGTTTTACCTGTGAAAGTCACTATAACGGCCACTCGTAACTTCCGACCCGTGAACTCGTACCAGATCGAACTGGTACGACTTCACAGGTCGGAAAAACACGAGTTATGGGCTGCCTTGAACGCACCAAAACGTCTTGTCACCCGATGGAGTTAGCAGCCCCCGCCCTCGTCATGGATCTATTGGTCCTCGTCACTACGTCACCACATTCACGTGCATCCCTTGGCTGCACACACAGCCCTGCATGCCGTTCTCTCTCCTCATTGGATAAAACTTGTAGGATACGAGAAAAGTTTTCTCCTCGGCTCAGAGCAGAGCAGAGTGACTGAGAGACCCGTGTTTCAGACCAAACACTCTATGTAAGTGATTGCTGTGGGAAGATATAACTATTTAAGACTTATATTAACACAAAAATATCGCTTACTTCTGCTTTAAATTCTCCCATTGGCTCTGTGCATATTTGACCTTCTTGCACTTGCACATGTTAAAACATGGTGTTTGTTTTCTCTGAATCTAAAGTAGTTTATCTTCTAAGAGGTCGAAGGGTCAAATTAATTCCTGTACTTCTGGCACACTTTACCTGCAGACATCTGTATGTGGCTATTCGTGTTCTTCCACAAAGGAGGAACTGGTCTATAGTGAGATAGTGGTCTCCAATGCAATCTTGCAAACCTCCTGACTTTGACTTTGACTTTGACCGTGTTTTAAACACTTGACATTGTTGGTTTTTATGACTTTTCAGTCTCATTATAATAGGGGTGGGGAAAAAATTGATACAACGTAGTATCGCGATATTTTGCATGGCAGTATTGTAGCAAAATGCGGACGAGAAGTATTGATCTGAACAGACTGATGTTTATCTTGTTAGGAAAAAAAACAGATGTTAAAGTTTTCATTTGAAGACATAATTTGCAGTTGAAAAAAGCTAATATATTGCAATATATCACGGTATATTGGCAATAATAACGTATCAAGACACAAGTATCGTGACAATATCGCATCCCAGGGCCTCTGGTGATTCCCAGCCCTAAAGAATCACAACGTGACAGGATAACATACTGTAATGTACTGAGACTCATTGGTAAGTGTCAGTACGCAATAAGGTGTTGCATTATTTAATTCTTAGATATAGCAAATGTAATCTGTCTGGTGTGTTATTCATTATCAATAATTAACAAGTAACATTTTAAGGCCCTCAGGTCTTAACTGTTTAAATACTAAAACATTTCTTCTCAGACTTCTGGGACCTTGTAGTAAACTAAGGACCACATATGGAGCACTTTATAGTTAAGTACTTACTGTAAGTAGGACCTGAGTTATCTGATTGACATCATTTGCTCATAACTCCCTCACAATCATATACCAACATTATTTGCCGCTGCAGCTTCTTCCATCAGCCCAAATCGAAACTCTTCTTACCTTCCTGTTGTGTTTCAGGCTTTTGGTTTGGCAGACTTAACTGAGATATAATATTCATGAGCCTGTGTTGAGATGGGATTAGTTCTCCTAGCAGGATCATTGTTGCTGCTTGAATTCCTTAAGAGCTTAAGACTTGTCCTCCTTATCTAACATGTTGTTAATGATCACTTCCTTTACAGAAGTGAACTCAAAGTATTGATCGCCGAGTGGCAGCATCAATATCCAGCTTAGTTTTGTTGCGACTCACATGAAATGTCCAGTGTCGCTGTTTCCGGTCATGGCCGATGATTTCAGCTTCTGAACCAGAATCCGGATCACGTTGATGAAGATGACGATGTTGACCTGGCAACACACGTATACGCACATGTGAACACATGATAAACCGCTCCAAACAAACAAAACTTCTGAAACCTGCAACAATGAAACTAACTGTAATACATTGTGTATTAAATTAACTTAAAATTGTGAATTAAAGGGAATATTAGCAGGTCACCATTTACTAAGCCTCTTCCTCCAAACAATAATTATCTACTCATATAATAGAAAGTTTAACTAAAGCGGGAATGTCAGATTACTCCATATGCAGAAGGCCAAGAATGACACATTTTCACTATTGTATATATTTAGCTTTTCCAAAACCACACATAAAGAAGCAAACTGTCACTTTAAACACAAGCATAGCGTTGTGCAGATTAAATTTACTCAAAGTTACTGTCAAGAACATGGATCTTTTCATTAGCCGCATAGCTAATAAAGATTACACCCTGGATTTTGGGAAGTTTGGCAGGAGTGACAGTAACGAAGGCTGGGCAGGGTTTAGCTAACTGTAGTAGCCTACAGCTGTCCACTCACCAGCAGCGAGGCTGTGATTGGTCCTTTAATAATCCACCAGATTTCAACTCTGTCTGTGTCGTCCCAGCAACTACAATTAAAGCCAAATAAAATATGATTAGACATGTAAAATTGTGTTGCCGTCAAATCAAAGCAGTATGTGCAGGAATGACGTAGTATAGGATGTTGCTTTGCTGCACATAATGTAATTCATCATACCCTCTGTCATCATAGAAGAATCTTGTCAACACCCAAAGTATGAGAATTGTTGACGGGAGTCCTAAAACGTAAGCAGAGATTAATTATTCATTCTCTGTCAAGTGAAATTAATCTGAACGATAATCAAGTGCACTTTTTATGAAAATGTTGTTAGGCACATGAAACATCGTGTTTACTCTGTGAGTCTAATTTATCGGTGTCCCACTTGCATCTCCATGACAAAAAAAGAAACAGGCACAGGATAAAAGCAGAGAGACCTGAGAGAGAGCCGCACTGAACAAACCGGAAAAGTATCTGATAAGACACATCAGAGCCACTCTGGATACTGAGCAAGCACTAATGTACACACACAGACACACACACACAGACACACAAGCACACGGCCAAGGTTCCTTGTCAGGTTGTACAAACAGACATAGTCAGCACAGACATGGTTATTTTCATATTTTCCTCTGCAACAAGTCCAAAGCGTTGTATCGGGCTTGAACGTGTCTTGTTTATTCATATGGTTGAAAAGACAGAAATGCATTTATTACCATAAATATAAACATTGGAAATCAAATTTATGTGCAATGTAGATTGTGTATTACTAGTGGCATGTGAAAATACAGGATTCATTCCAGCCCAGTGTCAGTTGTATTAGCTCAGTGAGACTGCACTGTGGAAGATCTGCAGCTATAGTAAATGCTAAAGTCAGCATGCTAACTTGCTCACAATGAGAAAATGAACATGCTAACAGTAAACTGATCATGTTCAGGTATGGTTAGGTTAGCACAAAAGCTTACTAACGTTTGTTATCGTCAGTTGTGTTGAGCTACCTCAAGTCACAGGAGCACCAGAGTCATTATGGATTTATCATCTACAGAGTGATGGAGCAGTCTTACACCAGAACGACATCATAGGACTCTACTGAGGTTCGTGTCCTACTGACTTTCTACAGGCTTGTCTCCTGGAAAATTCCTGGCCAGCTCTTGCAGACTGGTTGATGCAGACGTATCTGCAACTGTGATTTATGGACAGAGGTTCTTCCCCTGTCAAAGCAGGATAGGGTGGATGTTAGAAACTCAGGCCATCCAAAGTGTGCAGTTGCCAACTCCAACATCCTCCTCGTCACACACACCTCGGCATGTGCATGTGCTGTCTCCCTGTGGTATGTCCAACCAAGTCAAACATCTGTCTCTTGTTCATCAACTGCACTATAGATTTAGAGACCTCATTGGAGCGATCATGTCAGATGTGGAGCTTGACACATAAGTGGATTCCTACTCCTGTCCCATTACAATCTTTGTCCCACAAAAATATGACAATCCCCCCTCTCTCTTTGCACAAGCCTTTCTTATTACAAGTGTAACAAGCTGATCAGAGTGTATGTGTGCACAGGTAATAATGTAAGACTAATGTAAAAACAAGCCAAATATCTTCTTTGACATTTGCAATATGTCAGTGATCTCTCTGATTATCCTTAGTCACTGAGTGTCGTCCATCGGCCAGGGTGTATTTGTAGTAGCATAATAATTATGGTGCTAACAATGGACATTTGACCTTTTATTGAAAAAAAAATGCAGTTCCCACAATTTAGATACTCCATTACTTGGCCATATTGCGATTTTCATTACTGTACATTCTGATTCATTGTTCTGCCCTTTGTGAAAATGCCTCCTGAAAAGTTGTCGACCTCATGTCTACCTGAATGCTGAGATACCAGCTATTCCTTGATGGGACTGATGCCACCAGTGTTTATCTCCTCCTGGTTCTGCTCAGATGGACACCAGGTGATTTGAGTTGACGGCCTCCTGTCACCTCGACACATCCTGCCGTATGGTCCGCCTATCCCCTCGTTAGAAATATTTCTGCCTTTGTCTGTGAATGCAGCACTGGCTGAACTTTATATAAGGTTTTATTGACTCAGAACAGGAAGTGAGCTGGAGGATAAAAAGTCTCCATGACCTCTTTTTTGTGGAGACTGTCAACTTTATGTCCTGTCACAGATTTTGGCAAAAACTTTTAGGAACTAAAACTTCTCACTTGACAATTTCAGCTTCCGCCTCTGCAACATCACAGCAGTTCTTTCACAGTTTCTCACCTTCACTACTGCATTAAACAGAACTGGTATGTGTCCTCGGGGCTCGTATAGAGTCTAAATTGTACAATAAAATGTTGGTAACTGAACCCAAATCACACAAAAAGTGACTGTAGAACTCCATTAGCAGCACTCAAGAGTACAGGCTACAACAGGAAAACATACTACAAACAGGAAAGACAATGGAATGGGAATAGGAATAGGAAAATAGCATTAATCAGTAGAGCTAGCAACACAGGGTGACACAAAGGGGAAGCATTTAAAACATCCGTGGAAAACTCAGGCAAACAAAAGATCCCAGAGAAAACAAAAGATATAGCCGAGGGAAGAAGAGCAAGTGTGGCTGCTTTGACTGCTGTCGTCTGTGTACATGAAACAGTGGCAAAATTTTGGGGGACTGAATTAAATAGATCTGCAAGCCATGTGTGAATCTACTGCACAGAGGTGAACAACACAACAGCAACACTTTACAATATAATTCAGTGTATTGTGACACAGTAGCATCTCAGACAACCGATACAAAAATGACCAGTTAGGTGAATAGAATCAGACAGTTTAAAGTTTCTATTATATAACTGAGTCAGGGTTTCCCCCAGATGGCCCGCCAGGCCTAACTTGCACCAGAGTTTGACAGTAGCTGCACGGTGCAGCCGTTTTGGTGCGTCCCCCATTACGACTCGTATTGTTTTCACACTGACCCAAATTAACGTATTTTCAAATTTCCTGTCAACTTTTAACATTAATCTAATGCAGGGCGGTATGGGATCACACTTATACATTTTATGCTTTTATACATTCATGAATTTGTTACCTAAAATGCCCTGCTGTCAGTTACCCCGTCACAAAAAACACGCTTGACAGCCTGTGGGCCACCCTGCACCAGTCTTAGTTTTCTGGTGGAAACCCTGCTCAGTATAAGTGTCATGGTTTGTGCCGTCACTTCTGAACTAGCCAACCAGATGTTCACATGCGCTGACTGAAAAACAGGACGAATCTTTCAGCAAAGGGTAAAAGGCACGGTCACATTTTGTTTCCCTTTGACAAAATTTACCCGCACATGTGACATGCAGGAGGGAGGGCATTCCCATGATTAGAAAACTGTAGCTGGCAGCTGTCACTTCTTCAGTTTTGTGCCACTGATTCCAACTGGTTTAATTAATTAAACACTAACAAGACAAAAACATTATTCATGACGTGTGAGGGCTGAACAATGCTGTGCTTGTTTATTGTAGCATTCAATCTATTACATTTCTGCCATGGCCAATTTCTTTTAATGATGCACTTTTGCTGGCGTGATTTTCTGTATTCTTGTTTGCTCACCTTGATAACATAGGGGAAAAAATCACTTTATAATTCTTACAGTGATGTGTTGAACACTGATTAGCTACTATTGATTACACAAAAACGTATAGGAAGGTTTAAAGGTGTACAAAAATGGCCGTTTGTCCTGTTTGTCGCACCGAGTTGTCACGAACTGCCGCATGAGTTTACCCGAGTAAGGAAAACGAATTTGATTGGTTGTTATTGAGCGGGCGGGATATTCAAAGCTTGGGGCGAGACCGAGCTTGGTGTGTGTGTGTGTGTCTCAGACGTTTGATTGATGGATGATGGATCCAATATCAGTGGCTGGTGAATCGTGTGCAGGCTGACGTATAATCCGTGCGCCTGCATTATCCAATGCGGAAAAAAAACCCCACACTTTCATCCCGGATTTACTCAAAAATAGAATTTTGCACAAAGTTTGGGCTACATCGTCTGATAGATGAGTTATTACGCTAATTTTATGACCCAGAGTGGGCTCAAAATCAAATTTTCTTTTCTGTACAGCTTTAAAGGAAAATGTGACTGACGTTAAAGTCAGGAGTTATCTAGAGTTTGAGTTAGCTGCTACCAATATACAGTAGCCCACTCAAATCTCCAAGTTGTATTGTGCGTAATGCAGATGTTTTGATAAAGAAACATAATATGTGGGCCCTAAAAATCTCCAGTTCTGTTGCATCAACATGATAACAACCTTCTTAGACTGTAAATATAAAAAGAAAACTATGGCTTCCAGACTGAGCTTATTAATGCAAATTTAGGACGTTTCTATTGCTGAATGCTTGACCTCTGAAAATGTCAGGCCAACTGGTGTATTGTAAGTATTTCTTTCCACAGATAATTTCTGAACTTAATAATTTCCTTGTAAATCTGACAATGTCACGTAAATGTGGTATTTTATAAGTTATAACGTTGCGTGTATTATTTCCAACCGTCACTTGAGCATCATCGATGCGTCACTAGGTTCCCTGTCCTTAGATGAGCCTTCAGTCATCCCATCACTCACCCCATCCAATCAGGATGTACCACCAGAAGTATTTCCTCTGGGAGACGAAGGTCAGGGCGAGGAGGGTCTGCAGATACATGCCCTCCACCAGCAGCCAGAAGTAATTGGCCAAGATGCTGAATTGGAAAAAGGCCACAGCTGATTTACACGCTGTCTGGAAAGAACACACACACACACAAAAACAGTAGTACATCAGATATACATATATGACTGCTGGGTGTATGTCATTGCTTAACACACAGTCTGGATGGGGGCAGTACAGCTGGCAGGCCCAGATGTCTCTTAGGAATATTTTTTCTCTCATGTCCAAGAGGGAGATGAGTGGTAAAGATGGAAATAATTTTCATCCTATACTGAAATTAGATTCATTATTATGCTCTATAATTTTATACACGTCGTTATTCTGTTATGAATAGACACTTAAACTTTAGATTAGGTCATTCAATCATTGTACCTGCTGTAACAAAAGTTGTTTCAGTGAGACAAAAGCAGTCGATTGAGAATGATCTCATCTGTCAGGTTTGGCAAAACTCATATCAGACGCTCCTTTCAAAGACCTGACAGGTCCGATATGTCCTCTTCTCATTATAAAGGATATGGCCTACTGCGTGAAATGAGTTTAAACCATGTCATTGTTCAAAGACGTCATCAATCTTGTCGACTAATTACAGGATTTTTGCAGACGTTGACAAGTAGCCCTCCATCACCTCCTTCGCCCCGCATTGTTAACTCAATCACACAGAAGATTTGGGAATCTGATGATGGAAATTTGATCATGGGCTAATTCGTCCCTCACCGTGGACACGGAACAGTGATCCAGCGTCTCGTCGGCGAACAGCACCGTGTCCTTAATGAAAACAGCGCTGGCTCTCAGGACAAAGGAGGAGAACAGGTTGATGTGGATGTAGTTTCTTGTGCAGCGAAATTTTCTGAAAAGAGGTAAATGGATGGAAAAGAGCCCCACAAATAGACACAAATTTGTACACAGGTTTACACTAACCAGCTTCAGACGTACTGCCAACAAACACATTGATGCCAGCAACTCCTCTACAGGGCATATAAACTGAAACCAATCAACTCCTCAAACATAAAACTAACAATTGTGGAAAAAATTCATGATAAATTTCCCAATGTTTGCTTCACATTAACACAATAGGACCCTCTGGGGATGTTTGAAATGAAAGGCACTAAAAACAAACTAAAGCAGTGCAATAATCTCGATATTGTAAGACTAAGAGAACACAACACAAGAATAACAAGAATAAATCAGACACTTTATTTTCACTGTCAAGAGTCACCGAAATCAGATTTTTCTGATGTGCCTTGTCTCTGTGACCATTTTACTGGTAAATATAGCCTAGAGTCTCTAACTTATAATTTTGTATGTCACAGATGTCATGTCCTAACAGTGGTTTTACCGTGACTGATCTGAGTTCAGCCACAAAGCTGTGGATAACAACAACAAACTGCAAATTAGGTCTGTCCTTTTTGCAGGTATGATTATATTTTATTTACATTTGCTTCAGTGCTGCACTGGTGCAATTTTGAATGATTATTGTGCCTCAAACACACATTTATTAATCACAGGTTTAGATAGATAGTTTACAGGATCATTGTAAAAAGGTGTGTTTATGTGTTATTGTAAATCAGGCTTTTAATTGTCAGTGGGTTTGTTGAACCTCCTAATATCAGTATTTGTAAAAATCCCTGATCAGTAAAGCCCTAGTTACCACAACAATAGGAAAACATGTAAATGAAGGCAATTTCATAGGAATTTGACTATATTAAAAATACTGTATATGTGAGGAGGACAATAGCAAACATAAGGGACTGAAACTGGCCGCCACTAGACAGGATGCAAATTAGATTCGCTGAGGTCATGAATATGCTAATTTGCATTTTATTTCAACTCTTTGACATTTGGGTTGGGTCCAGACTCACTCACTTATTCCCTACTCCCTATACTCTCTTTCCAAGGAGCTACTAGATAGTTTTCAACCATGTCCTCATTTTTCTTTCATTGACCATACACAGTGAAGCCAAAGCCAAGGTTTTGCCCCAGTTAAACCTACAGTGTAAACTAACCCAGTTTCATCACTGTGAACCTGCTCTGTTTTGGATCATAGCCACACAAATGTTGTCTGAGTGAGTGTCCTGGTTCCTGTGCCTTGTGTTGTCCTCTGTCTACAGGACAGTGTGTGTGCGCTCCTCTGGTCTTACCTGAAGGCTGTGAACACCACTATAGCTGTAATGAGGGAGATGAGCGACGTGGCGTAGCCCACAGTGTAAACCTGTCTGAACATATAGAGGTAATTCGTCTGGCGACAGAGAAACAGAGAGAAACAGGGTCTGAGTAATTGGAGCCGTCAAGATGCATAAATGGGAAATGGCTTGACGAGGAAAATGTCTGAAAAAAACGTGGATCTGACTGAGATCAATACAGCTACCAGTGTTGCTCCATTATTACACACAAATAAAGCTTTGGAGGAGGGAAACTGAGGGAACGTGTACTACAAAAATGTCACAATCCTGAAAAATATTGTTGCATTTTACTTGGTGTAATTTGCTTCACAGTTTGATATCAGACCTACAAATAGGTCTGAACTGAAAATGGAGGCAGCGAGGAAGGAAGACTGCACAGGAAGCAAGGACAATAGGGACAATATGAATGAAGTGTAACTGATTGGCATGATTACAACAGCTTGTGCGTGTGCAGCTACCTCGGATTCAGACTCGCTGACATCACTGACCAGACAGGCCTCCTCGTAGGGTGGATACATCTCGGACCAACCGTCAGCAGTGCAGTTCCTGTAAACATACCCTGACAGCAGGGAGATGGTAGATAGTCTAATTAGAAGTTTAATGAATCAGTTTTTCAATCACATAACTACAAAGAGATGCAAAATAACCACAAAGAGGTGTGTAATGACCACACTACGACACAACAAGTAATGATAAAATGGCCGAGAAGAAACACACAGCGAATACAAATTAAGTTGTCCTGCATGCCGCTGTGTGGAAAGGTTGAGGACGTTGACAAGTCTGAGCCCAGGGGCCTGTTGTTTCTTAATTTGTCCATGTTTGATCTCCTTGTGAAATGCGTGTGGTGTAAAATAGGTAAGGTGGAATATTTATAGACCTCCCGTCACCTCAGTCAAAGCAACATGCTGAGTTCCTAAGAGGTCTCACCCTGGGAATTTGGAAAATGTTTGTTCTGTGGGAAAAGGTCAATGAGCCTTTCAGTGGCTTCACCGGGTGCAGCGTGTCCTTGTGAAGCCTGACGTCCCCTTATCTGCTCTACCTTCCTCCTTTTTGCTTTAGGGAACACGAGCTGTAGTCATAACATTTACCTTTTCTATCTCTCAGTTGCTGAATACAAAGTAGATTTTACCAGTGCAGTTTTTCATTTTCAAACCTGTGATGATTGTGGATAAGTTTTAGCTCTGTCCATGGTCAATGTGGCTTTTAAACCAATCGCTCTCTCTGTCTCTTGTTTGGTTCTGGGTGGGCAGATAGTAGAGGATTATGAAACTCATTACAAGCCTCAGTGCCGCCACCAAACATGAAATGATTGAAACTTGCAAAAACAATCCTCTTATTAATCTAGCTACTCCATAGGTAAAGTCTACACATTGATAAAGCAGTGAGAAATTACACACTACATGTTTTAAATCTCACTGTGAATCTCATATGAGAGTTGCACACAGCATCTAATGGTGCAAAAAACTTTCAGCGATTTATTCAGACCTTCAAGCAAAGTGAGAGAAATCTCCATAAATCTGTTATTGTCATTTATTCCCATTCTGCCATTCCTCTCGGGCAGTGTGCGCATGCAGACAGGTGTGTGGCTGAGTTGCTATGGTTACGGCAAGCTCAAAATCTTTATTGGCCAATTACAAATTCAATTTATTCTCCTTAATAACGAGTTTAATTATTGAATTTACTACATTAAATCCCTTAATTAAAAAGAGCTCTTTTCATCAGCTCCAAACAGCCTTGCTCTCAGTGTTACAGTGATCTATGTTTATATTGTTGTGCATAATTAAAGGTAATGTAAAAGTCTGACCTATATAATTCTTACAGCCTATACATTGTTTATGTTTGTGTCTTTGCATACTTTCATGCTGAAGCCACTGACCACAAGTGTGATTTCTCCTTTTTACTGTAAAATTCAACCTATTTTATTTCTAAATGACATGACTGTTGCTTCATTGTAATGGAACGATGTCATCCCTCTGCTCTGGACTTGACAATTAGCACATTTGGGCCGCTACTCTAACGTTTCCTCTCTTGGACCATTTCACTCCATTAGTGCGTTGAGTCAGAAAATATTTGAAGCTCTCAGACCCCTTGTTCACGTCTACTGACATTTAGTCCTGGTTAACGTCCATTTGAAAGCAGCAGGTGTCAGGAGAAGGTTGTCAGCTGGATGCCTCCGCGCACCGCTGGGTCTGTGTGGGATCGTACGTGGAAATGTGTGTAACGCTGCAGAATAGCACGCACATGGCATTAGCTGGGCTGTTGTGCGTTAGTTTGTTGTTTGAACAAAGAAAACTCAGAAAAGCAAAAGGAGTGAGTTTTCTCTGGTCCCATTGAGCCGTGCAAACAGGAACCAGCAGAGTTCAGATGCTGCCAACTGCACTGCTGAAAGCAGAGGCTCTGGTGTGTTTGTCTGATCTGCAATTCAGATCGTGATGAGCCAGGATTTCCATCAAGCTATAGGAGGAAAGAACATTATTCCTTAATGATCCTGACCTTAGCCTCCTTAATGATCCTCTGATAATGAGGCAGCAACGCAGCACAAACACTCCAACATTTTTTATTTACAATGTCTGTTTCTTCAAAGAGATTTCCTCTGTAGGAAAATTAAAAACTATATAAACACCACTTTACACATGCAATAGTTCACAACACTTTATTTTAAACAATGAAATGACTTGTTAGGGAGTAAGTAAACACCAAAATGTAAATGTTTGCCCTAAGCAGCTGTTTCAGAGGGATATCAACTTCTAATTGTCATCATGGTTTTAAATAATTTCATGGTAAATTTGTGATTATTTAAGTTTATAAGGTCATTTAAAATGATCAAACTGTGTTCAGAATCACCATCAGGCAGAGGGGGAGTAACTGTTTGATTTGGATTTCTGTATGATATTGTCAATATGGGCAGTGTGATATGTCTTTTTATCTTTGAGGTTTCATTGTTAAGCCTTATTATTGATAGACTCTACTTTACCATGTTTGATTTTCATATATTGATATTAAAAAGCATTTAAAATGGTGGAGAGAAACGTTTGAACTTTCAGGTTTTTATTGCATGTTTAGTTCCCTCTGAATCTTCTGATGTCGTCGTCAAAAGAGGGAGAGAAAATAAATCTGTATGAAGTGTGGCCAAGGTCTAACCTCCCTCGTTGGACGAGTGTAGCGACATTAACTTTTAACCACTTTTAATTTCCTGACTGCATTATCATAACTTAAGATCGTGTCTGTCTTGGTGTCATCAGTGCTATCTTTCTGGAAACAGCCTGAAAGGACGTCATATTGTGACGTATGAACCCTGCAGACAAGATTTCAAGTCTTTTCTTCTGCCAGAAATCTCCCAGAGCATATATAAAAACATAAATATATTTATATATATTCTTGCCAACAAGCAGACATGAATAATTCATACTGAGCTCCTTCATCAGAGTGAGTCCAGCCTGCATTAGCGCTGCAGACCTTACAGTACAGATTATAATGGAGCGACAGTGCACCAATGCAGAACTGGACCCTCTGTGTATTGACTCTTGCATTAATTAGATGATTGGGAATCAGTCCCATCACACAAACCTTGACTGCTGGAGAAATGTTGAAAGACTTCGGAGCAGGACACGTTGACCACCTGCCCGACTTCGGCCCTCAGCCAACATCTGATCTCGTCCCACTCTGTTTTGCACCCTGCAGTCACACGCAACGACAAAAAGAAACGAGAGGAGCAGAGCGGGAGTGTCAGTAAATGAAGTCCTCAATCTCACTGGCGTCAATATTTGAGTAATTTCACAGCAATAAAAAAAAGTTGTCACAGTCCCCCCCACAAACTCCCCCAGGTGGCAAACACACAAGAGTCAGCGTCTGTTACCCTGAATACAGATATGTTCTTTGATCTGAGCAGGCAAACAAATCCAGCTCCAGGGCTGGTGGGGTGAGGGTGGGGTGGGGTGGGGTGCATGGAGGGGGTGGGGGGGTGGAGGGGGCAAAGAGCTGAAGGGAAGGAAGAGGAAGGAGAAATTGGGCTGTTTGGAGCAAAACAACAATAACAACCTGGCTCCCAAAAGAATATAGGTGCAGTATAATTCCCTCGGATGCTCAAGTAATTTTGTTGAACACAATAATGAACTCTGCACCCGTTTGTGTAGAACTAAACTGTGACAGCAGATGTGTTTTGTACTGTAGGAAACGTAATTGTTGGCTAGATAATGCTCAGGGGCAAGTGTATTATAAACAGATGAATTAATAAAACACCAATTTCATTAGGTTTTGTTGGGTGGTGGTAAAAAGGGTTCTCATCCCCACTCTCATCTGTTGTTATATTAGCACTTACTTTAGGAATTAAGATGTTGTAATAATAAACATTGTCATTATTAACACACAACTGACCTACAGTCTTTCCCCAACCTAAATAACTGTTGTGCATAAGTAAAGCTGTGAATAGCCAAATATCTGAACAGAAATCAAGTATGACGTCTTGTCGACATTCCAGTTGAAGCTGGTCACAGTTTGATTTTATATAAACATAATATAGCCACTGTTTAAGTCTGTCTTATGTCTTGGTTTGTTATGTCGCAACATAAGAAGGAGCTTCAGGGTTGGACCCACAGCATCTGCATTTGTTTAGTTGGCTTACGACATTATTCTCTTAACAAGAAGTGCAAACCTTTGTTGCATGCCGTGCCTTTATCTTTCTCCTGTCAGCTCCTCAACCATGCACCCTTCAAAGTAAGCAAAAATCGCAAAAAATAATTACTTCCACGGTGTCAAATATATTTGTCAGGAAACTCCATCATTGACTGTTTGGAGCCGTGTTCATGTTGTTTGTGAGGTGACCTCAATTTTTTTTTATTTTCTTCAAGACAGCTCCATCCTCCCCCCACAAACAGCTGTAGCAAGTTTTCTTCCATCTTCTGTCACAGAGTAAACGACATGTCTGTCCGTGCTCTGTTTTGCTGTTCTTTTTGCATCATTTCTTGAGTTTGTTTTCTTTTCACATTTAATCTGTGTAGCATCGCAGCTTTCTGTCAGTTCTGAGTCATCACATTAATATCGGCTGGTTAGTTCAGTCTGCAGGGCTGAAGTCGTCACACACATCTGACACCATCTGATTCTGTTGGTTCTTCAGGGCCCAGACTGTGGACCATAATGGGAAGCTCTCTCTTTATGTGTCTCTGAACTGTTGCTGTCAGCAGCATGGCTCTATGGAAAGCCATGTCGATGTGTCATTTGGTTTCCTGCTTTGGTCTCTGACACAGTTCTCTTGACAACTATTAGATTGCCATGAAATTTGTATAGTGACTCATTTTGTCCGCGGGATAAAGCTGCCAGTAGACTCCATCCAAACTAGGAGGATCTGTGTCCGGCCACTTTGTAAAGCCGACAATTTGGGATTCACACCCACCTCACACACTGTGCTTGACCAGATGTGCAGTTTCCTTCTCCAGCTGTCTTTTCTCCTGTGTTACACGACAATTTGTTGCCCCTTACCATACCAACACGACATCCCACCATCCATCGTCTATAGCCTCCTGCTTATCCATATGACAAAAACTGTATTTTTTTGGAAACCCAGAGTGGAAGAAGGTCCCAGAGTGTGAAAATCTCACAACGCCCCCCCCCCCCCCCCCGACCCCACCACCCCCCCCCCCAGACTTTTCATGTAGACACTCTAACCTGTAATCTGAGCCACAAAGTAAAGCATAGCCTACATAATGTAACAACAACAACGACAATGGTCAACAACTGTCGGCTGAATTGCGCCTGTTAAGTCATCACCAATCGTTATATTTGCACTTACACGACTCCAAGTCAACATTTAGTCGACTTATAATGATTGGAGTTTGAATAGAGCGGGGAAGCTTTCTGTCGTCTTCTCTGTTTTTGGTTTATGTGAGGCCTTCAGTGGATCCGTGTGGACGCAGATATTTCCTGAAACTATGCCATGTTCATGGATTTATTTTTCAAAACGAACAATAAAGAGATTGTTTTGGTTGACTCTCCGTTTCCATCACAGAGCATAGACATAGACACACTCAGAGTCACACCTATTGGCAGTTTAGAGAGGAGAGGAACAGGACAGAGGGACAACATGCAAACTCAGCCCAGAAAGTGTGGCCACCGTGGCCATTTGGATCACGTTCAAACACGTGGGTGTCTGATGTGGTTGAGCAACGTGTTTTATAAACTGGTTCTGACAGGTCGTAAACGGCCTTAAGTCCTCATCACTTCTCTGGCCCCCGCCACTTTTCCCCGTGGCTCCACCACGAGGTTCAACATTTGTGCTTTTGAGTGAAATGTCCTGGAACATCCACGCTCCCTTCAGGATGATCTGTGATGCTGGAGAGCCCTTTAACCTTTCACTGACATTGACATTCATCAACCTCAGCTGTTGTTTCTGTTAAGTGCTCATTAGCAAGTGTCGGCATGGAAACAAACACTAAACTAAGAACATGATGAACCTTAAATGTCAGTGTGCTGCATTGTCATTGTACGATTGCATATTGGAGCCATTGTAGGTAAAAAAGTAAAACAAAACACAAATCTTGTAGATGGCAGGGTACATTTCTGAGTTTAAGAGAAAAAGAAAAAATGTCCGCACACTGCTGAATAAAGCTCCCAATCTTTTATTGTTAACTGACAACGTTTCGACCACCTCTGGGTCTTCTTTGGGTCATCTGAAGGTGTGTTTGGGGTGGGGCCTATAAATATAAATACATTTCTGAGTTTGAAGTTGCACATTAATGAGAAAAAAGCTGATATCTGCTGACATTATATTTGTGCAGGCGGGTTAAAATTTTAATTTTCTTTTCTTTTTTTTTTTGAGGAAACTCATCTATCACTTGGAAGGGGATGTTACAGCTACACCACACAAGTTAGTAGCAATATGGCTGCATCAGGTAAGTTTGATGTCATTTTCCCCCCCTTAAAATCTTGCTTATTTGTGACCCTCCCCACCTCGTTATTTAAAGTTATGGCTCTAATATGCCATCAAATTCATATTGTGAATTTGTGAGCATGTTGGCATGTGAGGGAAGAGCCTCACAGATTTGTGTTTTCTACGAAGCAGGTCTGCTTGACAAGCTTTTGTGTTGTGCACATCAGGACAACACCTGGATGAGCAGTGGGATGTTTCTCCATATGAAAGGGGGAACAGCCGGTTTTTTGTATTCGCATAAGCGGCTTAAGCAGACAATTGCTTTTCTCATAATATCTGTATCATAGCAACATTATCATGTGTCTGTAAATGTGTCAGTAAGGAAAAGAGGATCCTGTGCTATTTCTGCATCAGTCAAATGCCTCGATGTCTGGCAATATTTCTGACAGACTCTATGAATATATAAATATCCGGAACAACAAGTTTCTTAGAGTATAAGGCAGAAAACACGTCAGCCAATCTCAGGCCCTTGAACTCACCACAGAAACCACAGTACGTACAGATGACCTGAATCCTAGTCACACACTTTTTCACATGTTAGAGAGGAGACTTCTATTAATAAATCTATATGAGTGCATAAGACCAGCTGACAGGTTTTATCCGTTGTCCAGCAGGGCTGCACTTGACTTGTGTTTGTGTTTCTCTAAATGGATTACGGTCAGAGCTTTTGCTCAATGTCACACACACCAGGTACTTCCATCTGCCGCTCCACATTCTCCAGATTCTGGATAAACTGGGGATTACTTTGTGCTATTGAACGGACTGATTTACATATCAATGTTGTTCTTTTCTGTCCCTGACATGGTCTCAGGAGATACGGTGACAGGTTTTTGACAGGAGTAAACGAATGAACGGACGCAGTTTCTCCCCACTGATGAATATTAATCGTAGTGATGGTGTGTGTGTGTGTGTGTGTGTATGTGTATGTGTGTGTGGCTCTGCAAATATCTGCAGCCATCTCCATCCACATGGAGTAAATGTCAACAGCAGTGATGAATTTAAGGGAAAAGCGAGGAAAGCAAGGAGATTCTTTTTTCATTCATCCCCAAGGCTGAAATGGGACCAAAATGAACATCAAAAGAGAGTTTTTTAGCACGAAATCTGTTCCCTAAAAAGAAAAGAAAAACTTGAAATTCCTTAGGGACTGTAGGTTTCCATGAATATAGAAATAAAATGAAAACATTAAGTGGTTTCTAAGTAAGACGTCAACACAGCCTGTGCACATGAGAAATTAGGGCTCTTAACGCCTCACTCAGCAGGAAGTCAATAGTTTGTGCTCAGGCTGTCATTCATTTCATCACATTTATTCACCCATGCATTCAACATTTTCTTAGATTTGTGCCTCAAAAACATGATTTTTTTTTATAGTCAAGGCACATCAGGGGCAGAAAAAAATGTTTAAACACGTTTTTATTTAAAATTGGCTACTGCAAAGTCATTTCTGTCTTAATGAGACACAATTATTGAATTGACAAAAGTAGAGATCTAATATTATTGTTTGATTTTCAGTAGTTAGCTTAAAGCAGAAGTAAGCGATCCGGTCGTTTTGGCTAATGCTGCGTTCCAGGCCGGCTTTTGAAACCGTAAATTACAGCTTCAAGTCACAACTTACGACTTTGTAGCGTTCCAGGCAACCCACTCGTGTTTTTCCGACCTGTTTTACCTGTGAAAGTCACTATAACGGCCACTCGTAACTTCCGACCCGTGAACTCGCACCAGATCGAACTGGTACGACTTCACAGGTCGGAAAAACACGAGTTACGAGTTGCCTTGAACGCACCATAACAGTCCTCGTCCTACGTCACCACATTCACGCGCATCCCTTGGCTGCACACACAGCCCTTTATGCCGTTCTCTCTCCTCATTGGATACAAATTGTAGGATACGAGAAAAGTTTTCTCCTCGGCTCAGAGCAGAGTGACTGAGAGACCCGTGTTTCGGTCCAAACACTCTATGTAAGTGATTGCTGTCGGAAGATACAACTATTTAAGACTTATATTAACACAAAAATATCACTTACTTCTGCTTTAATAGTCCATTGGTCTTTGGAAAGATACAAGAAACGAGTTAAGTCAACATGTCATAAATATACTGCACTACCCATAGATATTATACAGTTTGGCAACCATTTCTATCGTATTTCGAGGATGAACTCCCTTCCCTCAACCTAGTGTAGCCTAAACACTCAGGAACACCAGCGTGAACTTGCTGGTGGCTGTAGAGTAAAAACAAAAGCCAGGCGACAGTCATTAGAGTGACAAGGATGCATCCTTCAGGGACCAGAAATGTCTCCGAAAGTATCTTAACAATCCATCAGACTATTGTTGAAATATTTCACTCTGGACTCAAACAACGGTGTCGTCCCTAGAGCCACGTTGTTATTAGTGTAGCTAAAAATCAAAAACGTGTTTATGTTAGCCAACTTTAATATTAAAAAAGTAAACTTCACATTGAGCCCATTCTTTAATCACCATAGTTTAAATTAAATGATGTTAGTCAAAGAGACACGATGCTCTCCAGGTAATGTCAGCGCTCCCCTGTGGCTGCTGACATTCATCTGAGACGCAGCGCTGACGTGGAGGCACCAATCTGTCTGAGTCAAATATCCATTTCCTCATGGTGCCTTATTTCATTTGCACAAATCCAGCGTATCAAACTCATTATTCACTACTTCCTCCTGCTTTCTCCTATCTCGCAGAGACCAATCAGGTGGTCTGATGATGAAAATGATGTCACTTCTCACTGTAAGGAAGGAAGGAGGTAGCGATGGTGTTGGTGGTGGCGGCAGCAGTGGTCTGTAATTATTCACGGAGGACCTGGGAGTTGGATGGATGATTCACGTTGCTGTCAGGCGGACTCAGACTCATCTTTCTGAGAGTTAGGATTGAGGATCTCGGAGGGGACTGTGTAGAAATGCACTTCTTGTATCGTTCGTCTGTCATGTCACTGACAAACTGCTGAATGAGTCGTCGGCCTGGGGGGCTTCTCTCTCTCTGTGAGGAGTTTGCATGTTCCCCCCTGTGTGTGTGGGTTCCCTCTGCGTACTACGGCTTCCTTCCTCCCACAGCCCCAAAGACATGATGAGCATTAGATTTATTAGCAACTCTGAACTGCCCAAAGGTGTGAATGGTGATGTCAGCCCTGTGATAGATGGGCTGGCCTGTCTAAGGCTGTGAACATCCGTATTTCTTCTAGTGACACGTGTGGTTTTGAGTGAAATCATCAGTCAGTCGTCTTTTACCCCCAAAACCTCAGCCTCTGTCTGCAGCGGGGTATAACCTGGCAAATTGTATTTCTACCCTTTACAGTTTTCCGAAGAAGAAGACAAAAAAAAAAAAAGGAAAATGCTATATTATGCATGAGAAAAGAAATAATTTGTTTGGGGCGAAACCAGAGCAGCGTGAAATTGAATATAGAATATTTACAGATATATATTTGCTGACCACTTATTCCTCAAGAGAGGTTTTTTTTTTAGTCATTTTGTAGCAGGAAAAGCACATTATTAATAACATAAATAATGTCCTTACTGTTCATGGACCACACTCACTGGCTGGGACACTTCAATTTTTCACACTTTTGATTCCTGTCATCTTTAGATCCAACGTCAAACTGTTTGTGTGGTCGTGAAAACAATAAACCGTTAAATTATAATAACATGTCCTCTCTGTCACACTGAGACTGGATTAATGACACCTCAAAAAAACAATGCTTTTCAAACCTCCCCCTGTCAAGTGCATGGGGTTTTTAAAAATAAAGGATGTGCTGGCTACAAGCTTGCAGTTAACTATCTGTCGAGTGAGGGAGGAGGAGGAAAAATTTACCAAATCATTACACATGGACTAAATAGCTGTGCGGAGGTAATTGGTATCAGGGATTAAAGGATTTTTTCCCCCCCTTCCAATGTTTAGGTTATTTGACTGTGGTTATAATGCCAGAATCGGATGTTGGTTTTTGAATTTCAGATTTGGTGTGAGGGGAAACATCCTCTTAGCATATTGTGTGTGGGAGGTTTACACAGATGGCTCTAATCCTAATAAAAAAAAAGAATCCCAACAGAAAAACAGAGGCATCTATTCAAGAGAGGAAACGACTTCCAAATAGTATTTCAGCTATCACAGCAGAGACAGCGGCACGTTTATGGGCACTTTGGTGGGGAGGAACAAACAAAACCAACAGCTGTGTTATTAGCACTGACTCTGCTGCAGCATTAATGGCACTGACTGATTTAATTACCCAACTTCTTGTTTCTCTAAAGATTTATCTGTCAGGTTGTTGGGGTGAATTTAAGTCACGCTTGAGTCGAGTAGTAGAATTAATTTCATAAGATTTGAAAGTTGTAGTGCCATCAGATTTGGTTTAATGTTCAGGTACATTATTATTATTTTTTATTTTTTTACTCTAAGCTGACACACACTCAGACAACACGAGGTGAAGGTGCTGATCCGGTGAGAGATAAAACTGTTGCTTTTCTAGAGAGTAGATCCACACCGACAGTGGGGATGAGGACGGCGGTGTTTCCTCCTGACTAACTGACAGAACGTGGGCTCACGTCGAGAACAATGGATGTGGGTGTTTTGAAGAACATCCCACAGTTTAGTTTTGATGTGGATGGTTTTCTGCCAGTTTGTTATTTCACATGGGAAACATAACATTTTAGGGAGGTTTTACATTTTCCTCAATTATTTCCAGGGGAACAAAATACAGATTGAGGTGATGATGATGATAACAGTTTTGTGCCAGTTCATATGATGAAAATAAAGATCTTAAAATTCAAAGTTCTTAAAAAAAAAAAAAAAAAAACCCTTAGAAATAAATTCACAGTCCAAAAATTAAAGCAGAAGTAAGCGATCCGGTCGTTTTGGCTAATGCTGCGTTCCAGGCAGGCTTTTGAAACCGTAAGTTACAGCTTCAAGTCACGACTTACGACTTTGTAGCGTTCCAGGCAACCTGCAACTCGCGTTTCTCCGGCCTGTTGCCTGTGAAAGTCACTATAACGGCCACTCGTGTTTTTCCGACCCGTGAACTCGTACCAGATCGAACTGGTACGACTTCACAGGTCGGAAAAACACGAGTTACGGGTTGCCCTGAACGCACCATAACTTCTTGTCAGCCGATGGAGTCAGCAGCCCCCGCCCTCGTTATGGATCTATTGGTCCTCGTCCCTACGTCACCACATTCACGCACATCCCTTGGCTGCACACACAGCCCTGCATGCCGTTCTCTCTCCTCATTGGATAAAACTTGTAGGATACGAGAAAAGTTTTCTCCTCGGCTCAGAGCAGAGCAGAGTGACTGAGAGACCCGTGTTTCGGTCCAAACACTCTATGTAAGTGATTGCCGTCGGAAGATATAACTATTTAAGACTTAACACAAAAATTAACACAAAAATTCTGCTTACTTCTGCTTTAAGTTATTCATGTTCATTTATTTGTTTTTCAAAAAAATGTATAGCCTCCTCTGCTCTCCATTGCCCCAAATCACTGACACCCCCAAACTAAATGAACTGAAGAATCACAATTACTGAATAAAAAGATGTTTAAAAATATATGTTTTGCCATTTAACAAGTGTCATACTCTGCTGAAAGTGAAAAAAATGAAGATGCTGTATATATGCTGTATACCTGGTGACACAATTTGCACAAAATGTGTTGCATTGATGGGAAATGATGGTTCCTAGAGGATGAATCCTATTGTTTCTGGTGGATAAACAGACCAACTAGGGATTCACATGATTAACCGTAAAATCGTTAACCGATTTTTTAGCTACTTAAGTCAATCAACTCATGAAGGCGTGTTGACACGTACGGATGACCACTCAGCAGCAAAAAGGAAGCAAGCAAAAAGTATGCTGCTGTGTGCGACCGTTTCAGCTGGAGTTGATCCCGAGATCCAACTCAGAGCTTTTTGACTGCAGCAACTGTAAGATACACTACTGGAGCTGGAATTACAATAATTATTATTGTTGTAACAGACACTCAATAGAGCATTTAAAGCAGATATCAGTGGAATGTTTTTGTTAATATAAGTCCTAAATAGTCCTATTTTCCGTCAGCAATCACTTACATGAAGTATTTCAGCCTAAACACGAGTCTCTCCGTCACTCTGCTCTGCTGTAACCCGAGGAGAAAATTTTCCTTGTGGGATACAAGTGTTATCCAATGAGGGGAGAGAACGGCATGAAGGGCTGTGTGTGCAGCCAAGGGATGCGCGTGAATGTGGTGACGTAGCACGAGGACCAATTGATGCCTGACAAGGGCGGGGGCTGCTAACTCATGGTGCGTTCAAGGAAACTCGTACTTTGTGTTTTTCCTTCCTGTGAAGTCATACCAGTTCGATCTGGTACGAGTTCACGGGTCGGAAGTTACGAGTGGCCGTTATAGGGAACTTTCACAGACAACAGGACGGTAAAAACACGAGCTACGGGTTACCTGGAACGCTACCAAGTCGTAGTTGTGACTTGAAGCTGTAACTTACGGTTTCAAAAGCCTGCCTTGAACACAGCATTAGCCGAAACGGCCGTGCCGCTGTTATCTGCTTTAAATCTTTTTTTAATCAGTTAATGGTTATTGATTGGTTAACGAGCGTTGGTCATCGGTTGGGAAAAAATTCAAACTGTGCACCAACAGTGTATTAGTCGTATTATCAAGTCTGTAACTTTTCAATTCAGCATTAAAAATGTGGTGTCTATGACGGCCACTTTTACTTCACTTTCAGTTGTGATTATTCACATTTTTTCATTCAGATCCAAAATATTCCTTTTAGCATGTTAGCAGGCAGCCTCATGGGGCCGCTGGTGTTACTGCAGACTCTTTATCCTGTTTCCTGTTGCCTTGTTGTTTCATGTGGAGGACTTTCTGAAGGTGTGTTTTTGTTTTTGTGCAGCTCTTGACTTCTGCGTTGTGTCTCAACCAAATTAGATTGTTTCCTCCAAGCCGCTTATTGCGCCACTGTTACAGATTAGATTTGCTTCCAAGTACAATTGAAAATCTTGAGTCATACAGACGAATAAGAGTAACATGACGAGCGTGACGTGCTGATCATGGAGAGAATCTAGATATAGAAGCAGCACAGTTATACGATCTGCGTTAAACTTTGTCCCCATTCATCCATAAAACAAAAGCGACAGTGAGTGTAGATAAAACTATGAATTATGGAAAACTTGCACCGACACATCTTCTGTATTTGGGCTGAATCACAGGGAGGATTTCAACCTGTCACATGAGGAGAGCCATAATGTTGTATTTCCCGGCTGTGTCCAACTGTGGATGATTCATTTCAAACATTTCCTTTTCAGATCAACCAAAAGGTTTTTTATCACCCACTGAGCTGGGATCTATTCTTGGGGCTTTATTAAAAGGCAGCTCTAGAGGAAGTTATACACTTTACCCTCATGAATGTCACCTCATTTAGGATTAACTGAGAAGTTTTGAAATGACTTTGGACGCCGACTGAGTGTTTCCAGAGCAACGCTGAGGGAGGAACTGGGTGACGGCATCATTTATTAAGCAGAATGGGTTCAGTTTTCTGAGTGGGATCTTGTGTTTTAATGGGATTTAATTTTTTATGTTTAGTGGCTGTGTTCAATGTCAGAAAGGCTTATTTATTTGGATTTTCAGTGCCAAAGAATTACAATTACTCGCAGCCTCAGCAGAGTCGTTGTCTTTCCTGGGTGGAAAAGCATTTGAAGCGTTGTTTTTTTTTTAACGACTTTAAACTAAGAATAACACAACACCACAATATGTTTATGTCTCACTGTGTGAACTCCACTCAACCTTTCAACATTCAAAGAGAAATTTGATTCTTAGTCTATTGAAGAATCAGCTCATCATCACACAATAGGGCCGAGAAAATGAGACGATTATAGGATCAATCGAAAGAAAATTACAAATTATCAACAACTTGAAGGCATTTATAATTGGATTACCGGTGTACAAAAACATAGCCACCTAATAAAAACACAAATGTTATCATGAAACATGAATTAATTGGAGAAGTTATAATTATATAAAACAAACAAACAAAAACATTAATAAAGCCCTGCTGAGAGTAAGAGTAAAGTGTGCAGCAGCCACACCAGAGGCTCTGCTTTGAGCTGAATGCTCACATCAGTAATCAGCATGTGGATGCTAAAGCTCACAACTGCAGTGCTGTAGTATATTGTTATGTGTGGTGGCAATAGGTTGAGCAGGCGCCCCATAGTCCTCGCTGCAGGCGGCCCCGGTTCGAGTCCCGCATCGGACAGCCCTTTCCTGCGTGTCGTTCCCCCTCTCTCTGCCTCCCCGTTTCCTGTCTCTCTCAAACTGTACTATCAATAAAATACATGAAAAGAGTGTGAGCATGTTTATACGTTTGGTAAAAATCAAATACAGTATGTGGTTAGTTTTGCAGGTATTTTACCATAAAACTGAATAATGGACTAATTTAAAAAGTTGACGTCATGATGGCATTTGGATGAAAAGTCAGAAACCTTTTTTTGTGTTACATTAGACAAGTTTGTTTACACAAGGCAACTCATCACTTAAAGCAGAAGTAAGCGATCCGGTCGTTTTGGCTAACTTTCTGTCAGCCGATGGAGTTAGCAGTCCCCGCCCTCGTCCCTACGTCACCACATGCACGTGCTTCCCTTGGCTGCACACACAGAGAGGACCGCCCCTTTATGCCGTTCTCTCTCCTCATTGGATAAAGGTTGTAGGACACAAGGAAAGTTTTCTCCTCGGCTTACAGCAGAGCAGAGTGACTGACAGACCCGTGTTTCAGACCAAACACTCTATATAAGTGATTGCCATCGGAAGATATAACTATTTAAGACTTATATTAACACAAATATTCCGCTTACTTCTATTTTAATCAAAGATAAATCCACAGGTTGATTGGATCATGACATGTTAGGATTTGATACTGTATCGATTTTTTATCAACAGTCTACATGGCAACAGTAGTTTTGTGTTTCATTAAAATATATTTTTTGGCTTTTCATGCCTTTATTAGATGGAACAGTTGAGAGAGACAGAAGAGGAAATGGGGAGGCAGAGAGAGGGGATATTACATGCAGGAAAGAGCTGCCCAATGCGGAGGATTCGAACCAGGGCCGCCTGCAGCGAGGACTGTAGCCTCTATACATGGGGGGCCTGCTAAACCACCTGCGCCACTCGACGCCCCATTTTGTATTTCATTAGAGTCTGCAATGCATGGTAACTCCTTTGTTCGGATTGCACAAAAAGTATTTACTATGATGGAGCATGTTAAAGGAACTGTGAAATACAAACACAGGTGCAACTGTTCTGAGTCTGAATGCATAAAAATAAGTAGAGTATTTTTCTAAAGATAGATGTTTGGGGAACAAAAAATTGCATATCGCCCTGCTTACAGTGTCCCAATGTAGGCCTATTGCAATATTGCCACTCTCCGCTTTGGGATTTGTATCATATCACTTTATTCTTGCCAGTACACAGCCCTAAACATAATTTGAAGTTACACCCAGTTCATGTTGATCTTATCTGGTGGATTTTGGCCGATTGTCGCACACTTCTCGTCAGTGTGTCTACTTTGCACCATGAGTCAGTCACTGTTGATGACTGTTATTATTTCAATTATTACTAAGGTGAGATTTCAACTCTGCGTGAGTCTCCAACTCTGCATGATTACATGTCACCTGCAAGGTTGACATCACACTGACGGACGTACTAACACACCTACTTCGACAGTGAAATTCACCGGCAGACATTCATCTGCGTAATGAGCAGCAGATGACAGTTTAGCACCAAAGCCTTTGCGTCGCTGCGACGTTCAGAGTCATCAGGGGTAATTAAGATCAAATTAGTCTGGAAATGTTAAAGTTCATCACTGTCGCGGAGGGGAGTTGCCAGAGTGTTGTTATTCTGGTCCAGTTTCTGATGAAGTGGCGAAGTGCAGCGACACACAGTGTGGCCCTCTGGGAGACGCCATGTTCATTAGTATATAATGAAGTGAATGAGTCGGATTGGAACGACAGGCAGGTGAGGCCACACCAGGAGGAAGAGCGGGTGTCAGGGTGTAAGATCATTATAATGAACAACATGGTGTAGTAACAACATCCACATTTTCTGTCATTTAAAAATAATGGAAAAATGGAAATTATTTATTACACACATTGACTATTACACTTGTTCTGTGTACTGTATGGCTGCAGTGTTGGAAGAAGTTTTCATATCATTACTTCAATAAAAGTACAAGTGGCTACAGCACACTGCAAAAACACACTTAAGTACTATCGACGAAATCAGGGAGGGTGAAAGTAGCGGCATTATCTGAAACAGTCTGTCAGTGTTGTGTTGTTGTGCTTTAATGGCTTTTAACACCTTGCCAGGAGGACTACAGTCTGAAACTAGCCGTTGGCTAACACTGGCACCTTTACATTTTATTATGTTCATTAATGTGCACTGTCCTCCTTAAATAAATAAAAAATAAATAAATAAAATAAATTGTTGTTGATGTGTATTGACATGAAAACTGCGACTGAAATGTTCAATCTGTTAAATCAGCAGAACTGTTTTAATTTGAACTGAAAAAGTGCATCATGTTTACTTCTGTCTCTTAAGTTAATTATTTGTGTTCCAGTGTTTCACTTTTGTCGTTCACATGTTTATTTTTTCTTAACTGTTCGCTTTATATAATAAATATTCACATAGTCTAGTTTTTTATGCATTTGTTGTTTTGTGCTCTGTTATGCTGTGGCAGCGTAGATTTCCTTCATCTGGTTTTATATTAATGCCCCTCTCCTCCCCCTCTGTGTTTGTTACAGTTTCATGATGAGTTCAATAATGTTTTCACACTGAAATACTGAACAGTACCAGCTGAATTCACATAAAGTATTGAAAGTAAAAGTACGTGATGTTCATCATGACTTTGTTGATAGTCATGAGCAGCATTTTACTGCATAAGATGGAGCGAGTTTGAACCAATAGGCTAGTAGTACTAACACTAATACTAAAACACTAATACTGACACTAACACCTATAATACTAATAATAACACTAACTCTGATACTAGTACTTAACATTAATTTTAATAGTTATAGTTAATACTAACACCAACACTAATGTTGTGGTTCCCAACCTGAGGGTCAGGCTCTACCAAAGATATTCACCACACTATGAAATAATAACGTAAAATTATGTAACATAGTGGTGTACACAGACTTTTTGAAGGGCAGGGGCGAAAAGAAAAAAAAGGGCAAACACAGCGCGTCCTCGCCACTGAAGAGGGTGTTTTGGCTCCCAAGAGGACACTTTAGCACATCTTTTTCAACAACAGAGTGGCGAGGTCTGGCCCTTTTATTATCAATGAGATTGAATGGGTAGATAAAAATTATTTTCTGGTCCTGTTTGAATTGTGCCATGGACAATTTAGCGCAAAGAATTTGATAATGTTAGGTTTTGTGTGAGCCCGCTTTGTGAACTACAGCTCTCGGCTGCTCTCGACGCGAATGATGTACGTATGTCGTCACCACACCCGCACTTGAACTCTGCAACAGACATGGCGATCTCTCTGCTCCACTTCACCACCCTTTTCCGAGGGCAGGGTAAGAGCATAGAAAGAGGGGGAAATCATTATAAGTCGGGGCATGTAGAGAGTTTTACTTATGCCGATGGGGAGAAGGAAGGGAGGGAAAGGGTGATGACGTGACGTCACATACGCAACATAACATGTAGTCTTTCTCATTGTGTTTTCTCAACAGCATTTAAAGGAGAAGTAAGCGATCCGGTCGTTTTGGCTAACTTCCTGTCAGCCGATGGAGTTAGCAGTCCCCGCCCTCGTCCCTACGTCACCACATTCACGCGCATCCCTTGGCTGCACACACAGAGAGGACCGCCCCTTTATGCCGTTCTCTCTCCTTATTGGATAAAGGTTGTAGGATACAAGGAAAGTTTTCTCCTCGGCTTACAGCAGAGCAGAGTGACTGACAGACCCGTGTTTCAGACCAAACACTCTATGTAAGTGATTGCTGTTGGAAGATATAACTATTTAAGGCTTATATTAACGCAAATATTCCGCTTACTTCTGCTTTAACTGAACAATGGCACAATCAACAGTCAAACTCTTGTCATGAAAAATATCATTTACATTGGATTACATTTGTGTAATCCCAAAATGCAAAATGTTGAAATGTCCCTTTAAGCCATTCTAATAAGTGAAGTAAACGCTAAGTCAAAGACAATTGGACATTTTGGTCATGGGTCGTTGCAGAAAGGTCATGACTGCATTTTGTCCACTGTCAGCCAATGATGTGAGGGTTGTTATGGTCACGCCTGGCCATACCGTCTCCTGCATGCGCTCTCAGGCATCAGAGGGGTCGTCACAGGGTCATCACATGAATTAGGATGGAAACCATGCAGCCAACAGCACAAAGAGGAAAAGAACCAAACCTATGCAGTTTAAACCTACATAAAGTTTAAAGCAGAAGTAAGCGGAATATTTGTGTTAATATAAGTCTTAAATAGTTATATCTTCCGACGGCAATCACTTATAGAGTGTTTGGTCCGAAACACGGGTCTGTCAGTCACTCTGCTCTGCTCTGAGCCGAGGAGAAAACTTTTCTTGTATCCTACAACCTTTATCCAATGAGGAGAGAGAACAGCATGAAGGGCTGTGTGTGCAGCCAAGGGATGCACGTGAATGTGGTGATGTAGGGATGAGGACCAATAGATCCACGAGGGCGGGGACTGCTAACTCCATCGGCTGACAAGAAGTTAGCCAAAATGACCGGATCGCTTACTTCTGCTTTAAGCTCCATCATTAATTTCAGTTGAGGGTTAAAGCAAAAAATTAAGAAGTGAAATTAAAGGAAGCAGATTGTCTTATGGAGGCAAATTCCTTTTTTAGTTTAACCCATATTCATGTTTATTAAAAACCTCTGGCAATGTTTCACAAGGATCTCTCTCTCTGTGTGTGTGTGTGTGTGTGTGTGTGTGTGTGTGTGTGTGTGTGTGTGTGTGTGTGTGTGTGTGTGTGTGTGTGTGTGTGTGTGTGTGTGTGTGTGTGTGTGTACACAGCAGCAGCTGCAGCATCAAACACGAACCCACCTCTGTGGTCGCTCTGGTTTTGCGCCTCGCTCCTCCTCGTCTGGTTACAAACCTCCTGAGCCCGCAGGTGCTGGGAGATGATGGCGCAGGCCGGATGAATTGCTTCAGCCTGGAAATAACGAGACAAAATAAGTTATCTACAGCTCCTCCACGCACAAACACGCGCACCACGAGCCGATGCGCAACACAACACAACACAACACAACCGCTGCTCCTCTTCGCCTGAGGCTCGGAGGAGTTTGCGATGCGTCAAGCGGCCGCAGCCACGGAGCAGACAAACACCAACAACAACAGACACACCTGCTGGGACAGACGCTTCATTTTCTGGTCACTTCTTCAGGTGTTTGTCAAGATTTAATTAAAAAAAAAAAAGTCTCAGAAGAAGCTCAGAAGCAAATAAAGAACAAATACGAGCTCTTGAAGTTGACACAAGTAATATGTTTTGCAAATTCAAGCTTGGATCTTGCACATCTGGATATTTAGGCTACTTTCTCTATTTCTATATGAAATGTCTTACATACATGTACATTTCCCTCTGTCCCTGTCTCTGTCTCTGAGTGGGGAGGCAGTGGTGGATGCGTGGATGCATTTGTGTGTTGCGCGCCCCGAAGAGCCACAGAAGTGCACGGGATAATAACGGGTAATACCACTGCAATAAAGATGACATTGGTGTGTAATTAAGCAAAGTATAGACCGGGATCATAATTATAGTGTTTTAGAGCAACAGAAAGAAAAGCGGAACAACTTTTACTTCGCACTTTGGACTGCTGTTTTAAAGACTCACCGCAGGTCTGTGCCACAGCAGAAGGTAAAGCGCAAGGAGCAGGAATTTCTCCTGAAGTCCCGGCAGCACATTACAATAAACATCCATCGTCTTATCTGTCTTCGTTATTATGTCCCACATACACGAGCGCAGTTCCGAGTTTATTTGTTCCTGGAGGGGTTGATTCCTTCTGTCTGAGTCCTCACTCTGAAGCTGCAGCTCCTCTGTCAACCTAAAATAGACAAATCCCCATTTTCTCCTTGCCTATAGCTGCGAACTGCAAACTTGCAGGAGCGGCGGATGGCTGCTGCTGTCGTGCCTTTCCTCCTCCTGCTGCTGCTGTCGCCCCCCACCACCAACACCATCACCATCCCACCCCTTCCCCTCCCTCTCCCTCTCCCTCTCCCTCACTCCCTTTCTCTCTCTCTCTCTCTCTTTGTGCAAAATCAGGTGAATGAACATCTCATTTCAAAGAGGAGGTGCATGTGTCCTATATTTCTCGCCTCTAAATCCTATTTAGTAAATGTAATGACCTCCAGGCTTCACATATTATTCATGCTGTAGAGTTAGACACCTGTGTTTGTACAGTGCTGCAGGAATGGGAAGTTTATTTGTATAGCCCATTTTCACACAAACAGTTTGTCTCAAAGGGCTTTATAGCATAATAACAACATCCTCTGCCCTAAGACCCTCACACTGACTGAGGAAAAACTCCCCCCAAAAAACCCCTTAGCAAAGAAAAAAACGAGAGAAACCTCAGGGTGAGCAACAGAGGAGGGATCCTCATGCAATAGATGCTGTATACAGAAAACAGTAATAGTGTTCATTCCCAACCTCTCCCATAGGGGAGGGGGGAGAGAATTGTTCAGAAGCTCTCAGAAATGTTAAAGCTAATAAATTGATATCATAATTAAAACCAGTGTACAGTGAAGAATGGGGCATTTAATTATCAATGCGTGAATGTAAAGGAAAGCATCAGTCTATAGGAGCTGCAGAGACAGGGCCAAATCAGACAACTGAAAACACTGCAGGGTAACTTCAAGTTTAATACATCACAGTTTATTTGTTGGTTAGGTACTTTAATATTATTTGTCACATATACAGTCAGCTAGTACAGTGAGATTCTTTCTCTGCATTTAACCCATCCCATCCCTGAGGAGCAGTGGGCAGCCACAGCACGGCGTCCAGGGACCAACTCCAGATCTTGAGCCAGTGCCTTTGGGGCGCTGACTGGAGGATTAACCTAGCCGACATGTTTTTTTGCAGCTGTAAGGTGAATTTGGTGCCATTAAAGGTGCAATATTTTATACCTGTTATGTAGAGTTGAAATTGAAATACTAAAGTGAGGTATGATCCACTCAAAGGCCATAATAAATAATAAACATGAATATGGGTTAAACTAAAAAAAGGAATTTGCCTACATAGGACAATCTGCTTCCTTTAATTTCACTTCTTAATTTTTTGCTTTAACCCTCAGCTGAAATTAATGATGGAGCTTAAAGCAGAAGTAAGCGATCCGGTCGTTTTGGCCAACTTCTTGTCAGCCGATGGAGTTAGCAGTCCCCGCCCTCGTGGATCTATTGGTCCTCGTCCCTACGTCACCACATTCACGCGCATCCCTTGGCTGCACACACAGCCCTTCATGCCGTTCTCTCTCCTCATTGGATAAAGGTTGTAGGATACAAGAAAAGTTTTCTCCTCGGCTCAGAGCAGAGCAGAGTGACTGACAGACCCGTGTTTCGGTCCAAACACTCTATGTAAGTGATTGCCGTCGGAAGATATAACTATTTAAGACTTATATTAACACAAATATTCCGCTTACTTCTGCTTTAAACTTTATGTAGGTTTAAACTGCATAGGTTTGGTTCTTTTCCTCTTTGTGCTGTTGGCTGCATGGTTTCCATCCTAATTCATGTGATGACCCTGTGACGACCCCTCTGATGCCTGAGAGCGCATGCAGGAGACGGTATGGCCAGGCGTGACCATAACAACCCTCACATCATTGGCTGGCAGTGGACAAAATGCAGTCATGACCTTTCTGCAACAACCCATGACCAAAATGTCCAATTGTCTTTGACTTAGCGTTTACTTCACCTATTAGAATGGCTTAAAGGGACATTTCAACATTTTGCATTTTGGGATTACACAAATGTAATCCAATGTAAATGATATTTTTCATGACAAGAGTTTGACTGTTGATTGTGCCATTGTTCAGTTAAAGCAGAAGTAAGCGGAATATTTGTGTTAATATAAGCCTTAAATAGTTATATCTTCCGACAGCAATCACTTATATAGAGTGTTTGGTCCAAAACATGGGTCTGTCAGTCCCTCTGCTCTGCTGTAAACCGAGGAGAAAACTTCCCTTGTATCCTACAACCTTTATCCAATGAGGAGAGAGAACGGCATTAAAGGTGCAATATTTTATACCTGATATGTAGAGTTGAAATTGAAATACTCAAGTGAGGTATGATCCACTCAAAAGCCCCTCACAGTTTACTACAATAACACTATTTCAGTGAAACAGCATAGTCAATTTCTCAATGAGTCAATCAAAAATATATTTTCAGAATAAGTCTTTTTTCAAGCCAAAACTGAATGTTCACATCATAATATCGTGGGTTATGTTTTGTTTTTGTTTGTGGCTATGTTTTGTGCAGAGAATTAGATTTACGAGATAATATTCTTGTAACAAAGTTGTGTTCTATCAAATCAATCAATCCAAAATCAAAACTTTATTTCTATGAATGACCACAAAGGTGTAAGAAAATTTGGCTGTGACAGCTTATACACATCATTATATATGGTGCTGAGTGGGTTTTCATGTGCTGATACATACAGTATTCAGTCCTGAGGCCCTCAGTGTCAACATATGTCTTAAAACTTTGATCTCACTCTATATGGTTGAATATTCCCAGTTTATCTTGTGGGACTGTGATGGCAGTCACAATATTAAAAATAAAACAGAACTGTAAAAACTCTCCTCCACTGCAGCACTTGCACTGCTGCTCCCGCTAATCAGGACATCACTGAATAATGATGATCTGACAGTGAATCTCTGTGAAACAGCACCAACATGAAAGGAATATAAATGATTAGAAGCAAAGAGAGGTGACTTTTGATCACCCCATCTTTTAAAGTTAGTGATTTAAGAGTATAAAACAGTATAAACATGGCTGAAAAGATGCTTTTAGCTTCATGTTAAAACTGGAATAGCGAAAGAAAGAGAGAATACAAGTCCTACATTTAGCAATCGCTGATTTTCTCCACCTTTAAGTTGTTAATAGATATTTAACCCATCAGCCCGTTCAAATGCTTAAAATGTTTGTGGCGTATTACAGATATATGTGTTCCTTTAGATTCTCAAGGAGGCATTGTGGGTCGTCAGTAATGAGCTGTTGGAGGACAGTGAGGACACAACAGCCTGGAGGCCTGCTGTGGTCTGATGGACAGCTGTGTCTCCAGAGTGGAGAGCATTTATTTATCACCTCACGTGATATATTTCCATGCTGCTCCATTGTCTGTTAGTGGTTCGTACTTTTCAAACAGTGGTCAGTTCAGGCGTCAATGTGGAGCAGGTCAACGCTAAAAAGCAAACTATAACAAAAAAAAAACCCTTCCTACAAAACCGTTTCCATAAAGATTCAACCTTCAGGTGCTGAGAGGAGACTCTGCGATGAATTTACAGGAGCAATTTATTTCAGTTGTGAACAGCGGGCAACTACGACTGTGCTGACCTGACCGTTCACCAGGTGTGAATCTGTGTCACTGTGGCTTAAAAATAATGAAAAACAAATCCTTGGTAAAAAAAAAAGTGGCATGTTAGCAGGTTCCAGCCATTGCTGTAGTATCTTAAAACACTGTTACCCCTTCACAAACACAGGTTGACAAAAGGTCTGCATGATACGAGCAACGGCTGCGGGCTAATGGGCTTGTTTTTCAAAAATATTGGGTGTTTGCATTTAAATAAGGCTTTGCATCGCCTGTTTGACCGCTGGTTTCAATCTTGTGATGCAGGGAGAGAGAGAGAGAGAGAGAGAGATATCCATCAGCTGTAATGATGCTAAAAACAGCCGGGGTTTGATCCCCATACAGCAACTGATGTATCACGTTCAAGCACATAGAGCAGATTTTGCTGAAAGCAGCTTTTGAATAAAGTTTGGTCTTGAATTATCGAGATTAATACTGAAATTAGGAAGCACACAGGTGCAATGAAGCCAGCGATGGATGCAAGTTATTGATATTAGTTTGATCAATTGCTTGAATTATAGAAATGTCAGCACATAGAAATGATGTCCAGTTGACCTAATATCTTTTGTCAGAGTGAAACTAATTCTTTAAGAGTTATTCTGTGTCAGGCACGCTTTAAGATTAATTGATGAATTGTTCATTTTCTGTTGAAATGATCAATTAATCAACTATTTTCTTCTTTAACTGTTAAAGATTGAGCTCATTCTTTTGTTACTTTAGAGATTTTGCTGCTGCTACAGAAACAAAAACGACATCAGTGAACTGCACAGTGACGTCCTTGTTTGCTGCAGCTCCACACTGCTCTGTGATTGCTCAACGTGATGAAAGACAAACAGTCAGCGAGAAAGCTGGGGGTTTGTTTTTGTTGTAGGTTTTTTATTTGTCATTTTCTGCATGCAAAAATTAGATTCCCTACAGTGGCCAACTTTATCTAACGTGCACACTGAACACACAACACAGTCAGTCAGACAGTGTGTTGTTGTTCGTGTGGATTTAATTAAAGTATATCCTGTATATTGCAAGCCAATGTTGTGATTTAAAACTAGAAGCTGACTGATTCTTTAAATCCTCTGCATCATGTCAATCTCTTGGTTTACAGTAGATGGTTTGATCAGTTATTGTATCGGAACTGGATTTGTATCGCAATATGTATTTTCTCAAATATCACATTGTCCTGTCAATTTTAGCCTTTTCCCTCCCTAAAATTCATTGTTCTGATATCTAAAGATGCAACAATCATATACTGTACCCCCTGTTTTCATCATGACAGGAAGATCACAAATGACTGAAACGTGTACCACTGATTTGTCCACTAATGTAAGGCTTTTGATTGCTCTGCTTTCTTCTGTACAGATTGCAAACTGAAATGTCCTTTGGGGACAAATAAAGTTGTTTGAATCTTAAGTTTCAGCCTTTTATTCTCAAACGTTCTTTTTTTTTTTTTTTAAGTGAAATGTTTTTTGGCTTTTCATGCTCTTATTAAATAGTTCAGTTGAGAGAGACAGGAAATGGGGAGGCAGAGAGAGGGGAAATGACATGCAAGAAAGGGCAGTCTGATGTGGGATTCGAACCGGGGCCGCCTGCAGTGAGGACTGTAGCCTCTACAGTACATGTGGGGCATCTGCTCAACCTACTGCGCCACTCGACGCCCCCCTCAAAGTTCATTATTATCACATTGGTTAGAAAAGCAGCCATCTGATACCATCCTGGATTCAGTATGACAGGAAGATCACAAATGAATCCGACTTGTCTACCTATAGCAATAAAGCCCTGTGCATATCGGCCTTTTATTTCCAAAATTCACTACAATCACTGGATGGAACAGATTCGGATATCTAGAAATGCAGCCATGCGATGCCGTTCCCCCTGAATAAAACATGACAGGAAGATCACAAATGATTGAAATTCATACTATTACTTACTTATCTACCTATTCCAAGTAAGCCTTTCAGCCTCTTATTCCCAAAATTCACCAGCATCACAAAGGAGGAGCGGATTCTTATATCACACTCCTAAAAGCTCAGAGCAGGTTTTATCAGCGCTTAAATGGGAACATCGCTCATTTATTTCTCAAATCTGCATGTGTCATTCCTGAGGCCAACACAGGTCAGGCGATATTTGTACATGTGTGCCCTCTTTTTCCTGAAGCTAAAGCATGAACCATTAAATTTTGATGCAAGTGGAGTCTAAAAACTCGACCCTACTGTGAGTAAAAATGAACATGGACACCCATTTTACTGAACCGTTAAATATGTTGTGTCATTTCTTGAAGCCAAATTATCTTCAGACCTGGGGTGATACCTGCTAGCAACGCTGGAAAATTAACTTTATTTGGTTTGACATCTCATTTTAGCTTGTTCTGGCTCCACAAAAGTGAGTTTCCCACCATCCACACACAGTCAATGAGGCACATGCAAGTTTTATAACCAAAACACTTCAAGGTTTTCTCCAGACCAACTGATCTGTGTGCGTTCGTCTAATAAGGGGCATTCACCTTTGATGTTGAGTCAGAGAGGGCACCCCAGATGAAATATGGAAGTGTAATATTGATATTAAAACACTACAGATCAGAGCCCAATTGCATCACTTGGATGGGAAGTAGAGCACAATGCTAAAATAAAAAAACTGCAATCAGAAATAATGGGAGCTTGAGAAATGAGGACACGATGACACATGAATAAATGAATAAATCAGTGACATTAGAGCTGTTAAACTCCATGATCCAATAAAAAGGTCAAAGAAGGATGTTTATTATAAATCACAAATAGTTTGTCTTGAAAAGCACATTTAATTGTATTAACCATTAAAGAGAAAAGATAAGATCTAATTGTAAATGTTTGAGTAACTTGTTGCGTTGTGTAGCCTAATGTCCTCATGGGTTTAAAACAACTGTCATGGACGCTTCACTTGAGTTCACAGATGATGAAACTGCCCTTTCCTTTTAGCAGGAGGTTAGCTGAGGCCAGCTGTCTGACATCTGACAGCTCCACTACATCTGTCATATCTGAGAAGCTGTCACAATTCAGAAGTGCCTCAATGATTTCTGTCTCACAGGAAAGATGTTCAGTCTCAAGCTGCACATTTAGAAGTCTTTATCGAACACATTTCCTTTACTTTGAAATGTTCACGTCACAGGTATTTGTAAAAGATTATTATCAGTGTGGATTCTTTACAGTATTTCTTTTTTTTTATTACTCTTGACAGTTAGTATTAGAAAGAGACAAGGCCCCAAACCTTATTGATCTGGCTTCTCTGAAGGTCAAATTATGCACTATAAATCATATCTCATAAATATGACCTATTGTGCAATTGCAACCAGCACTGATGACGCAGTGATTGACAGATTGACACATTGACACAGTGTTTGACAGACCAGGATGGCCGAGAGGTTAAGGCGTTGGACTTAAGATCCAATGGACAGTTGTCCTCGTGGGTTCGATCCCCACTCCTGGTAATGTGCGAAACACCGATGTTGACTGCTCTGTGCATTCAATACATCTGTGATTTATACCCTTTACTTTATATGGCTGCAGCTGTTTCAACATAATGACTACGGATGCTCAGTAAAACCTGTAAACAAATCCAAATATTAATTTAATCCTTGTATTAAAGGACAATTCCAGGCAAATTCAACCTTGAGCTATAGTTTCCTACCGATGTTGACTGCTCTGTGCATTCAATTCATCTGTGATTTATACCCTTTACTTCGTATGGCTGCAGCTGTTTCAACATAATGACTACGGATGCTCAGTAAAACCTGTAAACAAATCCAAATATTAATTTAATCCTTGTATTAAAGGACAATTCCAGGCAAATTCAACCTTGAGCTATAGTTTCCTAATATTTTAGGTCTAAAAGAATGAAGATATATTTTTTAATTGCTCCCGTTTTGCAGTTGTTCTGTCTGTCCCTGCATCGCCACAGCAGCGATGAATGGCAGTGGACTGATCTTACGCTGTTTAGGCTATTTACATCCCACAAAACCACTTTTTTCCCCCCCACAGACAATGTCAGATGGCTATTCAAACATACACCGAGAGGTTTGTTTACTTCAAGAAAGCCGACATGCTTGTAAATGGAGCTGTAATACAAAGTCTTGCAAAGTCTCAGACAGAATTACTGCAAAACAGGAGCAATTAAAAAGAAAATCTTCAGAATCCTTATTTTAGACCTAAAATATTAGGAAACTATAGCCCCAGGTTGAATTTCCCCGGAATTGTCCTTTAATACAACAGCTAATGCAAATTATGTAAAATTAACTTATTCAATTAGTCATCATCCCTATACAAACTCAGTATTATAAAGACGGGACTTATAAGTAAAATTTACTTATACCACTTCGAGATTATGTTTGAATATAAAGTGCATTGAAAATAAAATGTATGTATGTAATGTAATTATTAAGTGGATGAAAAAATTAAAATTAACACTAAACTGAAATTGGAAATCTAAAGTCTTTTCAACCGTGGACATAGTTGTGTATAGTACATGTTTTTTTTTATTATAGGCTACTAGTTCTTTAAATAAATAATTTTGCAATCACATTACACTTGCCACTGCATCGAAACACCAGACTGCACCAAAAAATAGTAGGGTACAAGGACCATTAAAAGATAACCTGTAGGCCTAAACAATAAAATAACTGAAATCATGAAAACTATCTATAAAGTAGCTAAATTAAACCAAAATAGAAAATCTATCAATCACAACCTATCAATAGAAGTCATGCACCCATACATTGGAGTGAGTTTAAATTGGCTCGCCTACTCTGCCCTCTGCAGGAAAAGGGAGGTAAAAGTTTATTTGATAGGCTACTGTTTGTTTTGTTTGTTTGGCTGAGAACTTTAACATTTAGCCTTAACTTTCCTTTTCCTGACACGTATCCAGATTTAAAAGACACAAACATCAATTTGTCGAACTAGAGAGACACAAAAACAAACAAAAAGCAAACAACTTTGCCCAGTTGTTCAACAAAATCACAGTTCCGTTTGGCGACAGGCCCCACTACACAGCCTGTCAAAACATCACGATAATCACCGCTTACAGCTGTCCGTTAACTACCGCTCCACGTCGAGCATCATGGGAAATGGAGTCTTTGCCAAAACTGGACCATACCAATCTTACGGTACGGGGCGAATAGTTGCGAAAACACGAATTTCCCCTTTTTATCTCAACGTTTTTGGACGATTACTTATTGTTGTGAGTTAATATGTCACTATGTTTCTCACAAATGTCAAACAAACTTGAAAATAATCGAAAAAAGTGCTGAAAATGAAACATCCCTCCCCCTCCGAGACTGAAGAACACGGGCGGTCCGCTAATGCAAGTTCTCTTCCACCGCCGGATTACAGCCGAGGCAGCACGTCAGTGGACGGTTTCCGAGCCATAAAACGTCGAATAAAACCAATAGTAAGTACATTAAAGTTTTCCCTTTTTATGGTACGCGACATTTATAAGTGTGACTGTTTGTAAAACCGGCTAAGCATTTTTGAATTCAGACTTTTTAAGCGCCACGTGGTCAGCCAAACCTGCAAGTTGGAGTTGGAGGGGGCTGTCAAAAACTTGTGTAACGTAACTCTGCCTGGTGTGTCGGTGTTAAAGCAACAGATGATTATACATCAAACTTTTACTGCCATTTACCATCACTTGCCCTTAACTGTTGCGATATTGAAGACAAGTTGTTGCTATTTGTGCACTCCCCTATTTTTACAGTATGTGGCAAAGAAAAGCATAGTTTTGCCTTGACGCTAGCCAGCATCCCTGCAACATTAATGGAATATATTATTCCTATGGTTAGCTGATGTTTATTGCATTTTTCTGGTTTTCTGTATTGTCTCTCATTTCTCTGCTGGACATTAGCTCCAAAACCCCATTTACTAAAGGTGAGTGTTGATGGTGAATCTGCCTTTTCAGCAGATGCTCGTCTAACACATGCTCGAGGGTTTACTGCAATTATTATATGATGCACTGGAAGTATTTTTTACACAGTAGGCTACACAGTTTATTGGTGAGCACACCTGGCTGAAATTAACAACTGCTCCGCAATTAACCCTGCCTTCATGAAGACCCAGAATATGGTAATGTGACATCAATATATTCAGTAGTACCAGTAGTCAAAAGGACATTTTGAACACTCAAGCCTCCCTAATGACTGACAAATCAAATCTACTAATTTTTTTTAATGTCAATTGACAAATAACCACATCCCCTCAAACAGCTGTAACGTTAGTGAATAGCTGCATTAGTTTTAACTGGGTGAATCTAATAAACTGGCCACTAAGGTTATATTCCTGCATCAACAGTGCATATGTCAACTGTTGTGTACAGTTTTGAATTTGTGTTTCATGCATGAAATCGGTGTCTTTGGGTTGTGATGTTTGCTGCTTGTTCAAAGGCAAAAACTACTGTTACACTTGGATTTTCATGAAATGATTTATGATTTTCAATATAATTAAGACTTGAACGTGAAGGAGCGCTTCCGGGAAATTGTTTCCTAGGGGCGCTCTTTGGATGGGACAATTAAATGATAGTTAAAAATAATCTCCAAGGCACTCTCTTTTAAAGCGTCGGAAGGCTTGTATGCCGAAATTCGTAGACGTTTTTTAAAGGTTAAACATGGATTAAAGGCTTTTAACTTTTAAAAGAGAGTAACTTGGGGATTCTTTTTAACTATCATAATTCAGACTTGCTTGGTTTTTATTTTTGCACAGTAAATACGTTGAATTATTCTAAATATTTGATTCCACAATAGGTAGCGTACATTATCATCCAGCATGCCAAAACAAAGGTGAGCCAGACACCGTTGCACAGGTTGGGTATTTAGACATCTCAAAAGAGGCATTGTGTCACATTTAATGCAAACAGTGTTTCCTCGTTAATTGGGCACAGCTGTGTCTGACAGCAGTAGCCTTGTTCTATCTATCATATCCATTATTATCAAGGTGTAATATTATACCTGGTCTGTTTCAAGTTAAAAAACAAAACAAAAAAAAGCAAACTTAAACCTGTGTGAATTTGGAGAAATTAAGAAAAGTATTTCAAAGTAATCTGGTATTAGTTTTTTAATATATAAATTGAGGAAACACTGCAATCACATCTTAACCCAAATTAAGCCATATGCACCATTTTGTCATTTGTGTTACCCACATTACTTTTTGCTTTGTGTGTTTTTGGCTTTGCTTTCTAAAAGTCCAATGTGAGATTGATCAATAAACTGTTGTAATTTATCTTGGGATTTTTTGTTTTTGTAAAAGTTCAGCTCAATCTGAACCCTTCCTGCAAAGCTAGATATAATGAATATTTTTCGAACAAAGCTTTTTGATCAGTCCCTTGTCTCTTTGCCTCCAAGACCACATTGGCGACACATTTTATGAGCTTTTCCCGATGTTTCTAACCAGCAAGTTCCTCTGTGATGCTAACTTCACACTGAACTAATGGCTCCAGCTTCCACCTGTTGCTTCTTTTCTCTCCTTACAAACGTGGCTCATGAGTGAGTAGAGAAGAAGACGGCGCTTTACTAGAGATATGGATCGGTCTTTGCCAAACAATCAGCAAAAAGGAGCCGCCACCTCCGGGGGGGTTAGCGTTCCCACTATGGAGAGAGGCATCATCAGCGGAGACAATCTCCAGTTTGGGAGGCTGCGGCGCCGCACGCGTTTGTCCCAGTCGGAGAGCTCGGGGCCCGAAGACGAGCGGCTGAGCTCCTCTCTGGAGGCCGGCGGCTCCTACGGCCGCAGCCCCGTCCTGCAGGGGATGCAGGCCGAGGGGGTCTGGCACAACCGCAGTGCCTATGAGCAGGCCGAGGGCAACTACCACCGCCGGCTCGCCTCTAACAACAACAACAACAACCACAACGGGCCTCTGTCGTCCTCTCCACGGAGCCCGAACACCAGAGGATCCATGACCTTCCGCTCCAGACGCGCCCAAGACCCGGTCGCCACAGTGAAGGCCTCTGGTACCCCCCACCGCCAGAACAGTAGAGGCCGCAATCGCACCTCCTCTGAGACTGAAAAGGGGGGCAGAGGCAGTAAGGGGCCGAACCAGAGGAAGAGGGGCTTCTCTGAGACGGAAAGCAGACCCAGAAGGGACAAGTATGACACCTCTCACACCGGGAATGGGAGAGACTTGATGTGTGTTTTCAGTTTATTTAACCATAATGACTTTTTTTTTCTTTTGTAATTTGTTGTCTGTCTGCATTTTTGTTTGGCCTTTTTCGGTTCTGCTAACTTATATATTGTGTTAAATATATTGTTGCTACTACGCAGGTTTATCGAAACATTCACACCGATGCAACACCGTCCAACTTCTGTTATTTGCTGAATCGCTGCTGTTTAAAGATCAGACTTTTTTTCCCAGAGTGGTACAACTCAGAGTTTAATGAAACTGCTCTGCAGTGTTTTGGCGTCTAATAAACCCTTTAAACTCTTAAAATGTCAAACTGTGTTTCCTGGATCGGAGTTAATTCTCATGGATCCCTGGAACGAGCACCTTACCGCTGCATCCTGTTGTCATTTTATTTTCAACTTAAATCAACATACAGTCCTGTAGTTAACTGAGTCTGTGTTTAAACTGAGGGGGGGTGGGGGGGGTGCTGGGTGGGCGTTGTTTTGTTCTGTAATCCAGACTTTGCAGACCTGGCAACTCTGTTTTCACTGACTGAGGAATGTGTAAATGCCTGTCTGTCTGCTGTAGTCGCCCATCAGCACAATTAGAAAGAGAGGTGAAACATAGAGGTTATTTTAACACTTTTTTTTTGTACTTTTTGTTATCTGTTGTTGCATAATATGATGCCTCAATGCCTTATCCCTGTGTCAGCTTGCTGGTTGTACATTTTATGAGACTGTCTGTGTTACGCTTCGATGTTTGCGTCTCCCTTTTTGGCCCACATCTCCATCTGTGTGACTCCGCATGCTGTTGTAACCTGTAATATAGCAGCGTCAGGGTCAAGCGTCTCATTTAAGCCATGTTTTCTGTCGCCCGTTTTCCCGTCACTGATTGTGCTGGCTGTAACAACCTAACACCTGGTTATTATGACCACGAGTCAGTCGATAAAGTGTCAAACGCCGCTCGGTGTTATTGCATCGTCTGATGATGTGTCCCCCACTCCTCCCTCCTCAGTACCAACATGAGTGGAGTGCAGTGCCTCGCCACAGAGAACATCTGGTTCGACAAACACAGCTACGATGAGGCGGAGAAACGCTTCTACGAGGGAGTCAACGGCCCCTCCACACAGCAGCAACAGGTAAGAGGGAAAATACACTTTTTTAATGCTAAGATGTTTTTAACCCTCCAATAGGTTGACTTTTATCTGCAGCCCCACTACAAAATCCTCTTGGACCTACGTGAATATGTTCGTTGAGCTCCAAGACACGGACATATAGTATGGTTTTATTTTTAGACGTCCTCTTGTGTTCATTCCTGCACCTGTGGCATTTTCTGTCTGTTGGATCCTCCTTTTGCTCCTCCTGCTGCTTGACACCTCCTCACTCCATGCTTCCCTCTCAGCTGCTGTTCAGCTCCCCCCCTGTCCGTTCAGTCACCAGCCTGTTGGTTTAAAGCAATAGTTATTACATCATTGACGGTCACCAGCGCTCGGGCTGCCCAGAGCAGCTGCGTGCGAGTGAGTTAAGTCACCCGATTTAGAAGAGAGAGGGGTCAGGTGATTTGGCAGCTGTCTCTGCTTTTCAGGCCGTCCAGGGCTGCAACGGCAGAGTTACTACACAGGCCTGAGGAAACAATAGAGAAATTACAATATGATCCCTCAGAGTCTCACCCAAACAGAAAAATGCAGATTTCCTTCTGTGCTTATTGTGATTTTTAGGTGACAAGAAAGGAAAAGAAACCTTCAGTCCTTTTTTATGTATTCAATTCATAAGGATCTGATGAGGAAAAACATTTTTTATTTGGATCGTTCCCTGTTTTTGCTCAATAAATGGCTTTTAAAGGATTCATTTGTTATCAAATAACAACTAATTATTGCAATTTCTACTTAAATAGAAATGGAGCTGAATGGGATGTCCTTACAGAAATGATGACTTAGTTAACGCAACGTCAACCACAGGCCTTTCTCTCAACGTTTTATTGCACTGGGACCGTTTCTTTGGTGCAAAGTAGTTGTCAGTGAACATGTTCTGAAGTGAAAGTAACAGCTGTGCCATGGGAGGTGCAGGTCGGGTCATCACGCACCCTCGGGTCTGCTGCCAGACTTTGTAACTTTTATATTTTCAACATCAGACACAAGATGACCCAGAACTGACATTTGTTTACTTTGGTTGTTCGTCCTCTATGTGCATGAATTCACGAGGGTTTTGTCTCCAAAAAAGCTCTGTGGAGGTTTTAAAGTCATCTTACATTTTCAAAGCACTCAATTCTTTTAGTAACAACTTCATCCCTAGATGTTGGACGTACGGGCCATCCTGTGTTTCTGTTGAGTGTGTTTTTGTGCACTACTTCTTGTCTTTGTCCCTGCTCCCGCTTCACCACTGCTTTACCCACACATGTCTGTTGAAGAACGATCTTAATCCCATCCTGCTGGACATTGCTAAATCCCGACAGAATATCCAGCAGTCCCTAAACGGAGTGAGTACTGTGCTACATATGAGCTAAAAGACCCCCAACCCCCACCCCCTGTAGTGGCTGGGCTGTACCAACTGATGTGTGAGTACCAGCCCTATGATGGGGGGATAGTTGTAGAAATGGTCAGTACGTTTACATGACACTTGAAAAAAACAAATTATTGCCTTAATCCGACTATAACTGGACTATCTATAACTAGAAATCGATTTTCTTCAGCATGTATACGCCTTAATCGGACTGAAACTGGACAATGCATGTACACATGCTCCATAACAGTAGATACGACACAAAGTGGAGCAGAGAAGTAAAAAACAAAAACAAAAACGGCGTCGGCTCCGATTCAGTGCATTTCACAGTGCGACCAGCGAGCGAATGTGTTTCATAAATTAGAAAAAAAAGGATGCCCGTGGACCATCATTTGTATCCTATTCTCAGCCCGACTATAGTTGAGAATTTATTAAGCTTATTTAGTTGTTTATATATGTTTTTTTTACTGGGTGACAGAAAAGTCAACAGGACAGGGGGGCCATATTAACCGCTGAAAACGACACACATCGCCGCCGTCAGAAGTCCGACAAGACGTTCAAATCGAGCTGTGAGCATAGATAATTAAGCATGCATGTAAACGTACTGAGTGTTTCAAGTATAGAGTCAAATTCTCAGACTTGTTTTTCCAAGTTGAGAAACTTGCTGCATGGTTTATTCTGTTCCTCCGTGCTGCTTTCCCCCCTAACTTCTGCTGGCTATTAACCTTCGTTGTTCTGTGAGTCTGAGCAGTAAGTTGCTCATGTGTTTGTCCTCACATCAGTGCTGTTTACTACTTTGCCCACGGTGTAATTGTGGTCATTTTAACAGTATATCAAAATAGAACTCAGTGGTTCCTACATGTAGCTGATGTTAAAACAGGACATCATGGTTTTAATGTTTTTCGGTCTATTTCTTAGTATCAGCATGATGTGAGTGCGTCGGCTCAGTCTTGCCGTGATTTTAAATTACAGGAGGTTCAGGAAGTATTTTGAATGAGTTTTTTTTTTTTTTTTTTTAATGGGAAGATGTGAAAAAAAATACTTCAACACAGTTTGAATTTGATCAAACATCACTCACCACCGAGCAACTACTAATGAGTTTTTAGACCCCACACCTTCAACATGTCGCCTGTAAAGGAATCAGATAAAATGTGTTGAAGAGCTCTGTAGAGCTGCAGGTTTTCTTGATGTTTCTTATTTGATTTAGTGTTTATTTTTAAAATATGATAGTTTTAAATTAATCTCTCATTAACTTTATTTTAAACCATCTACATTATTTTCTATCTTGTTACTGACGCCTCTGCAGATCTGTGTAACGCCTGACTTTCTGCCTCCAGCTGCTTCTTTCTTTCTTTCTTTCTTTCTCTCTTTGTGTATTTCCTCTCGTACCTTAACGTTGTGCATTACCGGGTGCAGGTGAAAACGGCCCTGCAGCAGCCTAAAGGGCGCCAGCAGAAACGCCAGCACAGAAATGTAAGTCCTCCACGTTCAGCTGTAGTGCTGCACGGCTGAGACGCAGCCGGGTGTGTTGGCTGCCCCATGTGGAGTGTGTTACTATCATCGCATCACTAAGACGTCCTCATCGTGCACCATCGTCTCTCACCCATCATCCTGCATCTGCCGTTATACACCGCCACTAACTGGTTTTTTTATGACGTTTCATTTCGGGGTGAAAATCAGTTCATTTTTGTCTGCATGTTGTGGTCATGATCATCAAATGCCATTTAAAATGTTGCTATGCAAAGTCAGATATTTTATTTTTATGTCTCTCTTTTGTAGCTTCTGAATGAAGTTCTCATTAATTGATAAAGCTCAGTTTGACCTTTTGGGAAATAAGACTTATCCAGTGTTTTGTATCGGAAGCGAAGCTCCACTGTCATATCTGTCCTTCCTCACCACAAAGACTGGAAACAAAAGAAAACTGTTGGAAATAAATCCACCCAATTTCTCTGAACATCATTAATTAAGGTCATGTCCGGTTACTGTAATTCATATAAAAACCAAAGTAGTTTTTGCTATGGGATCAGTCACCCAGGCCAGCTGGTTCCCACTGCTTTCCGTCTGTGTGCTGGGCTGGCTGCGGTTACGATGGGATCAATCTCCTGATCCAACCTTCAGTGAGAAAACTTGTTATTCCCCAAATGTTGAACCGTTCTCTATAGATGATTATTAATTGGTTGCTTCTTTTGAGGGTTTGTTTAAAACAGAACCTGCATGCTGACTTGGTAAATATTCAGTCGTCTCACTAATGAGGGAGTAAATATAACATCAGCATTGTGTGTGTGTGTGTGTGGAGTTCATTCAGGTCATGGTTAAATAGATTTTAGCCTTGCATGACTTTTTATTTATTTATTTATTTTTTTACACCTCACCACTTTTTGTTTTGTTGCTTGCTCATTCACTTCAGACCTCCTCCTGGATCATAGTGGACCTGCTTCATTACCATGTCAACCCCAGTCTCTAACAAAGCACTTTTTTTAATTGAATTTTGTCTGTTTTTCCATAGTCATCCTCACACGGAGGCGACCAGGAGTTGGTTACACGCATGAAGAGCCTGGAGCTGGAGAACCAGACTCTGCACAAAGGTGTGTGCCGAGTCTCTACCACATTTGGCCTTTTGCCCACTTGTGTATTGTCTTGCAGTATTTATACTCAACTTTTCCTGTTGTGGCCTTTGTTCAGTGGTGGCCGACATGAGAGCAGCTATGCAGAGGCTGGAGTCCAGAGTGGCCTCACTGGAGAAGACACCAGCATCAGCCGCTGTCCCATGTGCTAAGGTAGCTTAAGAATTTATTTGACGTTATTGTCTGTCTGCCTTTCTCACCTGCAACTGCTGTGTCCTATAACTTTCTGTTTACTATCATGTTTGAACTGTGCAAACAAATGGATTAAACAAATAAAACAAAAAAATGAACCTGTCCAGAACTGCTCTAATTTATTTTCCCTCTTGATCGGCTGTAACAGGCCGCACCGGTCCAGGCTGCTCCCGCCAAACAGGTTAAGGTGGAAAACGGAGGTGGTGATGACGATGACGATGACATCGACCTGTTCGGCAGTGACGAGGAGGATGAGGAGGCAGAGCGCATCAAGCAGGAACGTCTAGAAGCCTATGCAGCCAAGAAGGCTAAGAAACCCACCCTCATCGCCAAGTCATCCATCCTGTTGGACGTCAAGCCTGTACGTAACAGTCATTTAGCTCAGTTAAATGTACTGCTTCCACTGCTAATCTACAGTTGTGGGGAAGAAACATGAATGAAAAGAAACGGAAGTAATTTAATTAGAAACTTAATTTCTTATTAATCATTTAAAAATGTGTGAAATCATTCCCAAATTAAAGCAGAAGTAAGCGATATTTTTGTGTTAATATAAGTCTTAAGCTCTATTCGCACGGGATTAGTATTACCTGGGGACCTCTGGTAATTTGTAAATTACCCCCCCACATCTGTGTTTCTTGCGGTGCATTCGCACGGGATAAGTGATGTCTGTATTTTTACTCGAATTTACTGACACTTGCCCCGTTTACATGAGAGCTTTAATTCCAAATTAAAATAATTTAATTCTGAATAAAAGTTAATTCCGCTTTAAAAAGACCATGTAAACACTTAATTCCGAGTGAAAATATAATTCGGAATTAAACTTTATTCCGAATTAAGTGGGCGGTTTATGACTATTTTAAATCGGAATTAATTAATTCCTCAATCATGTAAACGTTTATTCTTTTTAAAATTAATTCCTGTCGTTCTATGCATGCGTAGGATAGGCTATCAACTGACTTGCCGCTCTGTGTGTCGCATGGATGTATTATATTGGTGTGTCGCCGTGAAAAGTAGGCTACAACATAACGTTACAGCCGCAGTGTTTTTTTTTTTTTTTAAGTATATTTTTTCGGCTTTTTGCCTTTATTTGATAGTGATGACAGTAGAGATAGACAGGAAATGGGGAGGCAGAGAGAGGGGGAATGACACGCAGGAAAGGTCTGCCCGACGCGGGATTCGAACCGGGGACGCCTGCGGCGAGGACTGTAGCCTCTACATGGGGCGGGACCAGAGCGGGACCAGAGCGACTGCTGGTCGTGACAACCAGGCTTCATGAACCCGCTCCACAGACCCCGGTGCCCGGCAGCCGCTGCTGCTGCTCCGGCGGGGAAGGCGAAGCTCACTGCCAGGAGCCCGGCCACTGCCGCCGCTGGGGGCGGCCAGGCGGGGAAGGCGATCAGTGAGCTTTGCCTTCCAGGCTCACACACCCAGGGAAGGCCATCCTGGCAGTTAAGAGGAGAAACTTTCTGCTTCTAAGTTAAGTTTAGGAGCAGCGGAGCGGCTCGCGGCTGCAGCTCTGTTCACTTCACACACGAGAATGGAGTTTGTTTTCTTTCGGTAGACGTAAATACGTAAACACGTGTACCCCATGTCCAATCAGAACGCTTCCCGACCCCCAGACGTTAGCGATTAGCGATAAAGGCGATTTAATGTGTTTTCCATGTAAACCCTAATTCAGAATTATTTCCATGTAAACTCGAAGGAGAATATTTTAATTCCGAACTATTTAATTCAGAATAATTAATTCCGAATTAAAAAACATCATGTAAATGTGGTAATTAAGGCTCCGATATGACGTCAAAGCTGTGCACGTCGTAACATCCGCTGCTGTCACATCCATGTGCGAAGCAAATGTAAATAAAATGTCAAAGCAGCAACGTGACTTCGCAACAGTGCAGTTGTTGTCACAATAACGGGCCGTCATGGCTTTTGTATTAAACCTGTTGAAAGCCGCCGTCATCCATCTCAGTATCCTCCTAAATTTCGCTCTTTTTATGGATCTGCTGCTAACTCCATCGGCTGACAAGAAGTAGCCAAAACGACCGGATCGCTTTCTTCTGCTTTAACTTTATTGAATATAGATAAAGATGGAATATGTTTTTTAGATAAAGTTAGGTGTGTAAGTGTATGACGATGTTTTGCTCTGACACATGGATCCTGTGATGACTTGTGTCGACCTCTCTGTGTGTCATCAGTGGGACGATGAGACAGACATGGCGAAGCTGGAGGAGTGTGTGCGCACGGTGCAGATGGACGGGCTCCTGTGGGGAGCGTCCAAACTCGTGCCAGTCGGCTACGGCATCAAGAAGCTGCAGATCAACTGTGTTGTCGAGGACGACAAAGTTGGCACTGACATCCTGGAGGAGGAGATCACCAAGTTTGAGGACTTCGTAAGTACCAGACACTTTGATTTAAACGTCCTCTGTTTAAAAAAAAAAAAGATGTTTCTCAGGTGGTTAGGTTTTTTTTCCTTGTTTAGCTTTTCTAAAAACCTGAGCAGATAAAATAGAAACATTCTGGTCCCACCTCAAAACAATGGAGGTGAATGGAATTTAATCTGTGGGGCTCACTGCACTTTCAGTGGCAACAGAGGTTTTATCTACCATGGCTCCTTGCCAAAACAAAAATTTAATAAAACATTACATGCTGTAAAGACACTTTGTCTGAAAAATAACAAAATTCATCTCATTTTACTTCAGACTGGTTGTTTCCCAGTTTCCAGTCATTGCTAGACTAAGCCATCTTGCCTCTGACTGCAGCTTTGCATTAGATGGATAAATATGGGAATGGCAGCAATTTGTAATTATTTCCCAACAATTAAACTTTTGCCTGAAATCTATCCTTTATTATAAAAAAAATGGTCTTAGACTTTTAAGATATAGTATCTCGCATTTATTTTATTTGTACTATCAAAACTGTTGAATTTAAAATCATTTACATCACAATATAATAACTTTTTTGAAATAAATATACACTTTTACTTGTTTTCTTCCTCTGCAGGTCCAGAGTGTAGATGTTGCTGCCTTCAATAAGATCTAAGCTCCTCCAGCTCTTCAACTGCTCCACCTGAGTGTTGCTGCTGCTCCCGGCTTGCACGGTTATTAAAAAGGCAAAGCTTTGAGCACAAACATCTGTCTGTGTCATTATTCTTCTCATTGAAATGGAAATATTTTGACCCCATACGTACAGGTTTTGTTGAACTTTCGCCTGCTGCTGCTTCTCTTGGTTTAAAGAGAGCAGAGCTTCAAGGTGGAACCTAATCCCACCCAAAACCCTGGGTGCACTGGCTGTGTGAATGTAGTCCTCACTTTATGAAGTAAAACCATGGTGTCGGCAACATTGTAGAAAGACAGAGTCCCACCCCTGAGGTCCAGATACACTCCTATCCTGCTGCAGCTGGGAGCGCTGATGCTCACACTCTCCTTATTGTGCTGGAAGGAGCAGGCGGAGTACGAGCAGTCCAGACTCCACGACTTGGAGTTGTGTCCCAGTTTGCTGTCGCTCCCTCCTCCAGTTCTGCTCATGTTTTTGTAGCAGACCCCAATGGAAACCCCTTTGTTTCCTGTCCACTCGACCTCCCAGTAACAGCGCCCGGCCATCCCAGCTCTGCACAGCACCTGGGCCCAGCTGGTGAAGCGATCCGGATGTTCTGGGAACGACTGCGGCTCTAGACGTGTGGTGACGGCTCTCCGACCATCAGAGAAGCATAAGTAAGGATTGGCCGTGTTTGGATCCAGGGATATGTCACTGTAATCTGAACAGAGGAGATGGCCAAACATCAATTATTGATCTCAACGACTATTTGCTATGAGGTTAACTACAAATATGTTCACCTTAAACATTCATCAATACCATGAGAAGGTAAAACATTTTCAAAAATCAGCCTTGTGCTCACAACAAATGACAGAGATGGAAGGATAAGAGGTCATAACTTGTTGAAAAAATATAGCTTTTTAAGTAGTGTGGGCTGTTAATTTTAAACTACTTAAATCTGGACACATTTAAATGCCACTGTTTCATTGAAATGTCGCCCACTAAATTCTTATAATTATTATAATTGGCGTCCAAATACATGTTAATTTAAGTACTTTGAGATCCTCCTTTCAGTCACAAATCAACAGGAAAATAATTACCAGAAAGACTATTAAAACATTCACAACAAATGTTAATCATATGTTTAAGTAGTGTGTGGATTGTTAATTTAAAACCACTTAACTCTGGACACAAATACCTTGGTTAAAAAGGTCAAAAGAAACATGGTGTGTAGTCTTATCCCTATACAGCTCTGAGTAGATTTTATCAGGCTGTTCTGTCCCAGATATATACAAGTGCAAAGTACGATTTCTATACAAATCTATCAAAATATACAAAAAAGAAATTATACTGTACATGTGATAAATAGCACCAGCCTTCCAAAGAGTTCACACTTGGATCTCTTTCATGAACTAGTTACCTTTTTGCACATTGCATTGTTGCACTTTGGTCACATTTCTCGTGTTAACACAAACTGAACATGTGAAAGAATCGGTTTGTGGTATAAATCTGTGACATGGTGTTAGTCTTGCTCTGTAATTTATGAAATGGTTGTATGCACTCACATTGTAGGAAATCGGCTCTCGTCTTTGGTTCTAAGTTATATGGCGTCTCGGCATCTTTAGCTGTTGGACATCAGAGTTTACACACATTAAACACAACAGATTCATTGTTAAACTTGTGGAACTCAAGAAAATCAAACATACCTTTGGTCTTTTCAGCGTCTCTCTTGCTTTGGTTGCTGGTTTCCTTCAGTGATAGGACTGCACATGCAGAGAAAATTATAATGTGTCATTTTCATGTCTAAAGATAGAATAATTATCGTCATAATAATCAGCAGAAAGAGACGCACCCTTTTCGGAGAGTTTGTTGAATTCTCTTTCGAGTGTTTCGTCCACACTGTCCTTCAGATCAACCAGGGATGCCCTCATGGTTTTGAACATCATATACTGAAGCGCATCAGTGCTGGGCATCTCCACAGGCTTTGAGGGGAAATGTAGGGACTTGCACTTCTGCAGTGACACAAGCAAATTAGTGGAGAACATTTGAATAGATGTGCAGCAACCCTGAAAACAAAACATGAATGACGTTCATGGTGTTCTAGATATCATAACGGGTTCTGTCAAGAATTGCAGGATATATTATATACTAATGTTTTTTTTACTTTATTCATCACTATTCACTATTTTATCTTACCCTTAAAAAGACACATTATGCAAAATAATAATAAAAGGTTCAAAAGAAAGGCCTTAACTGTTATTATTACCTTTGGGGGTTTGAGCTGTAAGATGATGTAACCATGAATAAAACTTTTAATTTTTAAAGAAACAACAGTGGAGAAGATGGAGGGTGACTGACTTCTGCTCTTTTCTCATACATTATGTCGGTCAGCTGAGTTGTTACAGACCTCACTAAAAGCATGAATAAGTGATTTGATAAATGTGTTTTATGGTAATAAATACTCACTCCTCAGCTGGTTCTCAAGAACAATAAGGTTTAAATTGTATAAGTATGAGCCCAGAAAAGAGTGTCAAAGGTCAAAAAGTTATTTGAATCACTCCTCCAACATACCAGGGATAATTAGTAAGTCATGCATGTAAGCATGTAATCGTTGTGTCTCTGAATATTCAAACTATGGCTGAACAAGCCACTGAAACTGAGCAGTGAATATTTAGTACCATAAAAAACATTTATGAAGTCACTTATTCATGCTTTTAGTTTAGTCTATGAGTAACCATTACGTAACAACTCAACTGACCATTATAGATCAAATATATATGAGAAAAGAGCAGGAGAGGTCAGTCACTCTCCATCTTCTCCATTATTGTTTCTCTAAAAAGTAACATTTACATCAAAGCCAACAGCCCAAAACTCCCTGTTGGCTTTAGTTCCTCACCTGGAGGAAGTGGATGTGCTCATCAGTGTGACAGAGCTTCTCCAGCTCAGCCTCCGTCCTCCTCAGTGCAGCCGTCTCCCTCTGCATCTTCTCCAGCTGCTCCTCAGCCTGACTGACGGCCGCTCTCTCCTGGACTCGGATCAGCTCCTTCACCTCCTCTCTCTGTTTCTCTATGGAGCGGATCAGCCTGGAGAAAATCCTCTCGCTCTCCTCCACCACTGCGTCCGTGGAGTGCTGTGTGGAGGATCAACTTTTCACGTCTTAGTTCTCCAGGAATCGTGCACACAGCCAACTTTTTGGTCCCACACACAGTGTCTGTCAACAACATAATCTGAAACTCCTGGATTAAAAAATACACTCACCTTGATGTACCTGATAATGTATCTAAGTTCCTTTTCCGTGTCCTTCAATTTGTGCGCAGACTTCAAAGAGGTTTCTTGGAGTTTTTTCTGAGAGAATACAAAAGATGAATATCACAAAGCGCAGTCCCTTAGGCTGCTCAGCTGAATTTTTCTTTCTTTTTTTCCCACGGTTGACTTTCAAGATGGAAAGTTTTGATTTTACAATCAAAAGGACTGAATTTCAGTGCAAAGCCTTTGGTCTATCGATCTACTCTTTTGACACACAAGATATGGCTGCAGGACCAGGGCACATTTTACACTCCCTGTGTTCAATATTTCAAACACTGAAGCCTTAACATCAGGCGAAAATAAAAAAGACCCTGTCTTCACCAGATGTAAGAAACAGAGCTCTATTGTGTCTCAATCTTTCATAAAACACGACCACACTGCTTTACAGTTTAAAGTTGAGTCTCAATTACGAGAAAAGAGACAGAAGTCATAGTCACATATTTTATGCACTTTTGTTAAAGATCCTGACATTCCATTGCAGAGGTGAGGCTATGCCGTCACATTGCACAAATCATTAGTCGTTAGTTACTGGAAGAGCAAAGGAAAGCTGCATTTTCTTGTAACAACAGAAAATAAATTTGTGGTTTTAATTTTTCGTCCGCTCATCTACAGTCAGCTATAATTAACTTTAAAAAGGCTTAATCCTAGTTGGATCATTAGGTTCATTTTGTCACACTTTATAACCATCACACATTGTTTTCATTGGCTGAGGAGCAGAAACCACATCTTTATAGATTAATTGATCCTGAGAGAAATACAGAAATACTATCTGACCTTTGACATGTTAAAATCGAAGGGATTCCCCTTTAAAATTGAAAACTTGCTTATAGTAAAGTCCTGTGTGAATGTTGGTATGCAAACCCACATAATGTATATTTTATATAATTATAAAGTACAAATAAAAAAGAAATATCTGTTCTTGGTGAGTCAAGCTGTTCATAAACATGTTTGAATTGGAATAAATATCTTAAAGGATCATTTAATGTTGAGAAATGTTCAAACATACCTGTTGTATTGCCCTCTCGTCCACCACCGAGACTACATCATGGCCCTTGTGTGTCTCTTTCACACATTGAGAGCACACACACTGCTGGTCAGTGCGACAGTACAGCCTCATTAACTTGTTGTGCTCTGGGCAGAGCTTCTCTCTCAGCTGATCCGAAGCTGGGATCAGTCTATGGCCCTTTCCATGACAGCGTTCCTCGTGGGCTCTCAGGTGAGCCACACAGTAAGACTCCACGCACACAAGACAGGATTTGACAGCTTTGCTCTTTCTCCCCGTACAGACACTGCATTTCACGTCCTCAGGTTTGTCCAGGTGCTGAGCTGCAGCTTGTAATTCGGTTCGCTGAAACTTTTCCACCACTTCGCCCAGAACTGTGTTTCTACTCAGCAGAGGCCTGGGATTAAACAGCTGCCTGCACTGAGGACAGCTGTACTGGCCTTTCTGCTTGGGTCGGTTCCAGTAATCTTCGATACAGTCCAAACAGTAGCTGTGACCGCAGGGGATGGTCACCGGGTCTCTCAAGACATCCAGGCAAACTGAACAACAAAACTGATCTTGTTCAATAGAGATAGTTGTTGCTGCCATTTCCCCACACGCTCCGACAGAAACTGGAAGGAACAAAGATGGGCGTAGCTCACAGGTGTGATAACAGCTACTCAGGTTTCGCCTGCTGCACCCTGGAGCCTCCAATCACAGCCTGCTGCACCAGGAAATAGGCCGACCCAGATGAAGCAAACTGAGAAAAAAACAACCTCGTATTGAAACACCTCTCCTACGTATGCAGTCAGTAAATTCACATCAGATTCACTGACCTGAGAGAGTCATTTCTCACGAAACATTTTACACAAGAAAGCTGCAGTGTTGTTGTGTGTGTACACTCAACCTGTTATCCCACTTCTGCTCCACACACCTCATGCCCCTATTTACACACAATACAATGAAACGTAAACCAGTCTCCATGCAAATAAAAACGCCACCTCTGAGAACATACAGTGTGTACAAGTGTGTTTGCTTTTTAATGTCCACATGTCATCAATCACGATATATTATTATTACACACGTATCAAGCAAAATGATTGTTAACTGAGGTTAAAAAAATGAAAAATGTTTATAAAAGCCTGGCTTAATCAAAACTAAAACTTTACTACAATTCAAGGCAGTTTCCTTGGAAATACTGAAGTAAGATACAGTGAGCTCAGTCCTGGTTTTTGCTGCTTAATACTTAAAAGTAAATGCATTGTCGTGGAGCGATGCTCAGTTGTGTTCCTCATCTCCTTTCCACCTGCACTATAATGCAAGACGCATGTATAGCTTATTGTTGAGAACCAAACTATTTTAATGAATGCCAAAGCTGATAATTCATGCGTATCACTACATACTGTACAGCATTTCTGAGAGGAAAAGGAGAAGTGAGCAGTCAAGTACGATGACATTCAGGTCGTGTAGGTGCATGTGAAATACTGGTATGAGTCTATTTCCTCCTTGGGTGAGCACGTCGCTGAAGGTGCCTCGATCTGGATCCTGTGGAGAGTTTGGTGCCTGGGCAGAGAGAGGAGGAATTATTGGTCTACAGGACATAAAACCATAAACCGTAAATTTGACTTTAAAGGATACCATCTACACTAAATCAGAAATCTAACTACATTCATTCATGTTGAGGTGTTTGTACTTTGCCTCACTATATTTTAGATAAAATCTAGACTCATACAGTTACTGGTTACTTTTACAGATGCGGATTATTACATGTAAAACGTATTAACAACCCATTTAATATGAGACCTTGTTACAGATGAATCACCTCAACAGGACATTAATTTAAATGTTGCTTTTAGTGACTATATTTTCCAGTAATTCATCAGTTCATTCAGTGTCCTCATTGGTACTGTTATTTTTGAAGACACTCATGTCTAAAAGTAATTTTAAAACTAATACTCTTTTATCATCAGAACAGACAGCCTGTATCATTATATTTACCCCTAAACAGCCAGGGGGGCACATCCTGATAGCTAAGAACTAACTGTCTGATATTATCACCCTGGTTTGGTACTAAAGTGAAACTATGAATCAGGAACTTAAATGCAAAACAGTACTTTATACAGTGGTGTGATATTGCTGTTTTGTTATTGTCGCTTTTCTGCTGTTTTGCTAACCGTCCTCTTGGCCATGTGCATTTGTTTACAATGAAGCCGGCGAGAAAGCAATCAATAGAGTAGTACATAGCGTTATATATCAAATAAGTTTAACATGTTACGATGTGTACATCTGTGTAGTCTTATCTGTCATAAACAAGAGATTATGGGTTACGGGGCGCGTTGGTTTCATGCTGCGCAGAGACGAGAGCTGGGACACCGGGGAGGCGGCACTAATCTTGCAAAGTTGGTTTTCAACTGAGAGACACTAGGTGGAAGGCAGAGCGCCTCAATTCTCCCTCGTAACACATTACATGTAATTTATAATTTATTAAACCATCACTATTACTCCAAAGCTGTTTCATTAAGGTAAAAATGTTAAGATAAAAAATCCTGCATAGTTCCTCTTTAATGCAGTAAAATATCTCAGTACTTCTCCATCTACCAGATGAATCTTGTACAGTAGATTGTGAATTTGTTTAACTCTCTCCATCACTAAATTTGTATCACTTGCGTAAAATGAACTCTACACTGTTCTTTACTGGGAAACACATTGTGTTGCTGATAATGTCTATATTTACCAAATGGTGAGAAGGCAAACGTGGGCAGAGCAGTTCCATGAGTGAGGAAAGGGTTGAGAGGACTCACAGGACTTTGGTCTAGACCAGGTGGGGGGATCACTGCAAGCAAAGAAACAACAAACACTGTTAGTACAGAGTCTCAGCTGTCCAATGTGTCATCCATCCACCGCTGCAGATTCAGCAACCTCCACTATAAACAACCGAGATGAGTAAGGTGTTTGTGCTGCATGATAATGTGGTCAGGGTTCTGCAGAGTTCACAAAGTGCAGATCTTGATCTACTGTAGGGCACAAATCTATACCGGTCAGAGCGTTAAATGTATCAATAAAACAAATATAAATGATAAGGTCTAGGATTATTTACACAGCACATGAATCATTAAATAGATGCAGGATGAGCAGCAGAAAATGGATCGGTGGATTAACCAAGGAAAACAATATTAATTCAAGGTCTATATATGCGCTTTACTCGGGATCAGAGATCTGGAACAAGGGTAGTGAGGATTTTCCAGCTTTTTTCTGATAAAGTCACAAACGAAGCAATATTTTCAAATAATGTTACAGCCTAAAACAGGCTCCAAAGATTATATAAGTCTTTTGTAAATGAAATGTGACATTATTTATCTACCAAAAAAGCCTTAGCAAAAAAAAAAAAAAGGCTGCACAAGTACTAAGAGTTGGGTTGGACTAACCTGCTGTTTCATCCATTTGTGTAGATGACCCAGCATCACCAGACTCTATAGTGTCGACTTGTTCGGTGGCATTTGAAGAACCTACAATCACTATGTTTCTCACTACAAATCAAAGACAGAAACAAAATCACGTTAACAGAGATGACAGAAAGAATCATTAATACCAGATTAAAACAGCACTCTGTAACGACCACTGGTGTCTTACCTTTCTCATAAATGTTGACAAATCCTCCTTGGCAGACCTCCTGCAACAGTACTTTAAAATCTGACACAGCTGTCATCACAGGACCAAAGGTGAGGCCGGGGTCAGTGGTGACTGAAGGCAAAGCTGACAGCACAGGTGGAGCATGGAGAGACTGGCAACTCTGGATTCACAAACACAGAGACCAAGAATGAGTGAAGTTTGATGTGTGTATCTAACCACTCAGATTCTGTCCTGAAAGTCTGAAAAAAAAAAAACAACAGAAAGAAAAACATATAAACTTGAGTGGCATTACCTTAAGGAAATTGATGTGGTCATCTGTATGGGAAAGTTTGTCCAGTTCAGCCTCGTTCTTCTTCAGCTCTGTGATCTCCTTCTGGATCTTGTCCAGCAGCTGCTCGGCCTGACTGACGGCCGTCTTCTCCTGCGCTTTGATCAGCTCTCTCACCTCAAACCGCTTCAGCTCAATCGACCGAATCAGTTCGGTGAAGACGCAGTCGCTTTCTTCAGATGCCGCCCGAGCCGAGCGCTAGAGGGAGGCACGAAGGAAACAGTCAAAGATGATGGAAGAAGTTTTACTGTCAACTTATGAAGTGGTTAGAACAACATGGAAGGAGTGGGAATCGAATCATCTGTATTGGTCTGTTAAAATCATTCATATGAGTGTTAGCACTTACAGTGAGAGAGAAAATGGCCTGTCTCAGCTCCTGTGCCTCCTTCTCTCTGAGCTGAATTCTCAGCTGAGAGCTCTGCTTCATGTCACTGAGCTGCCTCTGAGGAAATACAAAGTGAAAATGAGAAAAGTCACATACAGTTCAAAGAAAGAGTGGTATCTTATTGATTACATCAGGGTTTGCATACACAACAAGCCAACTTTTTGTGTTATTTTGTTAACATTTCAATGCAGTTGTGTCTGTGTGTTGTTATTTATGAAGTTCCTTATTTATAACATGTTCCTAAATGTGCTGAGGCTGAAGTTTGGTTTTGATGGTCTCAGCTGATTCCAAGTTGTTGCAGCACTTTAAGTTGCACAACAGGTTGTAGACATCATGGTAGCCTCCTTTCCTGACAACATTATTAGGCTAATTCAAAAGTCATTGTATGTCTGACACTTGACAAACCTGAACTTGATGATGATTTTAATGAAACATTTATGCTAGAGAAGAAACTACAATGTCCTTGTTTGGTTCCATCCACATACTCCTCAAACACATAGGCCTACTGGGGTAACATTTCTTTGAGGAAAAAGGACAGGGGGTTTATTGCTTCCCCTCAATCTAGGAAAGGAAACATTAGACCAGGTGAAGATGTCAAATTAATGGTTCACACCCAGTACACTAATAGTCAAACCAGCTCTAAAGAACAGAGATGATTTCATTTCAGTTTCAGATTGATTAAACCTTTAAATATGGGGCCCTCTGGTGGCCTACTGGTTAAAGCACCAAAGACAAAACAAAAAGACCTTTCTTTGTGTCTCTCACTCCCTTTTCGTCTCCCCCTTGATTTAATCATCCCTATTAGTATGTATCATGTAGGTAAGTTGGGTCAATGTGCCCTGTTTCAATCAAATGTGTAGTGAAAGGTAGTTCCTTGAGTTCATTAAGTGAATAGTCAAACAGTGACCCAGTGATAAACTGATGAGCAAAGTAGAAAAACGTCTTCATAATTTGAAAACCAGGAAGTTGTTTCTTTGATTGGACAAAAGGCTGGACTTTGAACTATCAGTCCGCTTCATGGTGGTCTATTAACGGTTGTTGTCTTTATGAGATTGTGGCAAAGTTTGCAAAGATTAGTTTACTTCCAGGAACAACATTTTAAAATAAATTATATTTGCCCGTCAGAATAGGATGACGAAAAAGGTATAAGCAGATACCTCAGCACACATTTGAGGGACAAGAAGTAGCCTGTAGCTAGCTACAGTGCAGATAAAGAAGAATGTTCGTGTTGCATAGCAACAGTCTATTATTGACAGTCCAGAGGCGGAACGTGGACAAGTCGAAAATACACAAACAATCACAACCAGATGTTTCTCATTGCTGTTGATTATGTGGCACGTGTATAACTGTTGTATAAAAGTAATATTACATAAAAGGGTATGGTGGTGTACTAATTACACCTAATAAACCCCTCAGTGTGTGGCAGCAGCAGCAGCAGTTTTTCCTCTAAACTAGTGAATAACAGTGAAGTTGAAGGGCTGGGCGAAACAAACATGTAACCTATCTTTTTTAACTCGGAGCACAGTGGTCCCTAACCTGGAGCCCTGATGATAATTATGGTTACCTGCTTCTGCTGTATCTCCGCCTCGGCCAGCACCGTGTCGTGCCCTTTATGCTGGTCCGTCAGACACAGGTAGCAGATGCACTGTTTGTCGGTGCGGCAGTACACCTCCAGCAGCTTGTCGTGTCGGGGACAGATCGTTTCGTGGAGCTTCTTGTTGGCCGACACCAGCTTGTGTTTCTTGAAAGCGGCGGACTCGTAATGAGGCCGGACGTGGACGTCGCAGTAGGAGGCCAAACACACCAGACAGGACTTGACAGCCTTGTTTTTCCTCCCGGTACAGACGTCGCACTCCACGTCGTCCGCCTCGGCGAAGCTGTGGGTGTTTGCGGACACCGCGGTGGCCTCTTGGATCCCGGTCTTCTTGAATTTCTCCACCACGTCGGCCAGCATCGTGTTTCTGGCCAGCGGCGGCCTCGGGCTGAAGTTGTGTCGGCACTGCGGGCAGACGAAGACGCCCAGGTAGTCGTCTTGGTCCCAGTAGTCCTGGATACACACGCAGCAGTAGCTGTGTCCGCAGGGGATGGTCACCGGGTCCCGCAGCACATCCAGGCAGATCGGGCAGTTGAACTGGTCCTTGTCCAGGACTACTCCGGCCTGAGCCATCGTCCAGAACGCTGATGTACAAACAGAAAATGAGCGAAAACACAGGAATATGTGTGACAGCAGCTGCTGCTTTGTTTACAGGAAGTGTGAACAGGGGGGCGGTACCGGAACCGGAAGTAGGGGGTTTTAATCTTTAAAGGGCACGATTTTCAAAATAAAATATCTTTAATGTAATTTTTTAAAATTTAATTCTAATAACATTTTTTTTTACACGTTTATTTATTCTGGTGTCGTCTTTTTGTGTTTGAAGTATTCCATTATATAATCCAGCAGTGGCACCTTGCCTCTGGCGATTGAAGTAGGCAGGTATAAGGGGGTCCCTGAAGAGCAGGGTGTGTGGTTTTGTGACCTGGATATTGTGAAGGATGAATTTCACTTTCTGTTTCAGTGCTCTCTGTATAATGAACTGAGGAAATCCATGTTTGAAAAAGTTCAGGTGAAGAACCCCGCCTTATTTTGGATGTCAGAGTGTGATATGTTGAGTTGGTTTTTCAAGGAGGAGATCTATGTTTTAGCCAGATTTATTGAAAAAGCATGGGCTCTGAGACAGAAACCATTATATCATACAGAAGACTACTTAATATTATTGTTTTGGTTATTTTGATAAACTGCCTGTTCACGCAGAAATTTGTGTTGAATGAGTATCAACACATATTTATGAGTAGACTTGTTAGCAATCTTTGAATGTATGTATTTATATTCCCATGTGGGCTGGGCTGAGTAATGTGCATAACACCCAAATAAACAAATCAATCACATATGTTATTTGTACGCAGTAGTGGACATAGTAATTTTACTTTTACAAGTAAAAGTAATAATATTACAATGTAAGGAGATACGCCATTGCAAATATGATTTCGATTATTAAAAGTATAAATCTTTGTACAAAGGGACTGATACACTGTAGTTAAATACATTATTCTGTGTGTATCAGTGTGTAAGCAGCAGATGTATAACAATTAGATGTAATTAAATGAGCAGAATGGGATATCTTTGTCAAAACAACTTGTGGCAGATGAATAATCAGTATAGCATTTCACTAACCATAGTACATCAGTTAAGTTATTATTGCACAACAAGTATTTAGAATGTGAGCCTGAACATAGTTCCCAATGCATTTTTTATTCAAAAATGCCATTAAATAATAAATCAACACATTAAATGAAGTCTGGTTCAGTAGGTGGAAAATAAAAAGGACAACATATTTTCAAACTTAAAGGAATTAAATAGGTATTTGTGCATTAACAACATAAATAACAGGTTAGACATACAGTACACCTTTAAAAATAAGTTTCCTCTTCATACAGAACAAATACATTACTTTGGTCAAAAACTAAAGCTTTGATGCATTTAAAGAAAGGTCCCACATTAAAAAGGCTGTCTCAATAAAAACCAAATATCATCCAAACATTCAGTGTTTATCGTTTGCTGCAAGTTTTCGAAAAGTTGCCAGCAACCTTGTACAGAATAAACCATCGCTAATCATGTCTTTAATATCGGATTTGAACACTTTCTCGCTAAACCAAATGCAACTCCAATTAAGAGGCCCAACCTTTAAATGTACATGTTATACATTTGGTAAAACAACAATACTGTACTGATAAAAAGGTCCCTCAAATCAAATATTTCCTCTCAGACTAACAAGAGTTCAGGTTATTCACCCATTTGGGTTAACTTGTGCAAAACGTTGATGGGAAGATTAAAACTAATTATTGTCATTCCATGTTTACGATGTCCATTCAAGCATTTCATCACAATTTCTTTTCTTTTCTTCAAAAAGTTATAATTCCCTGAAATTATAACTGTAAACTACGACTAATCAAGAGAAACAGGCACAAAAAATTATTCTGGTTGTTTCAAAACATGCATTGATGTCAGTGGAAGAGTAACTTTTGCTCTACATGCTTATTTGAAGTTAGAGGATTTTGCTAAATGAGAATGAGGACGTCTAAAGCCAGTCTATTCACAGTCCACTACTGAAAAAGCTGCAAGGATAAAGCTACGTTTTTTGTTTAACTTTCGCCCAAGAGAACAACTTTCATAATGATCTCAGTGCATAAGTGCGTTTAAAACAAGGAACACCTTATAGTTCAAGTTTTCAGCTGTTCTAAGTCCAGGACTTGACTTCACATGATACAAAAATACACAGCAGGTAGGATTGACCCAAAACATAAGTGAAATTGTGTATGTCAACTAAAACTCTCTACAATGTTGTAACTGTTTGTGTGCATGTATATATATATGGATGTATATTGTATATGTGCGTGCAATGCAAATGATATGTGTCTACACTCATGGGGTCATGGTGCGGCTTCACTTGTTCTTCTCTTCCAATCCGCTCTCTGCTCTCAGAGCCTGGCTGCTGGCTGAAATGAAGCTGATCCAGTGTTTGAGGTCCTCAGGAAACTCCGGGCACGCAATCTGAACACACAAACACACAATTTAGAAGAATGTTGCAGTACAGTAAAAAAAAAACACAGTCTTGAAAGTTTCAGTCTTCTTTTAGAGAAAAAGTTCAGAACAGCACATTTAGAAATAAAAAAAATGTTGTGGTTCTGAACTGTTAATCAGAAACAGAAGTTCCAAAATCAACAAGATGAGTTGATAAATCTATCTAAAAAAAACAAAAACAGAAAACAATCACCAACAATTTTCATTCTCATTCACATCAGTTATTACTTCACACAATTTTTTGAACAAAAATGCCGAATATTTTCTTTTTCCAGCCTCTAAACTCTGCGATTCATTGTGTTTGTTCATTCAACAGTAAACTAAACATTTAAAAAAAAAAACTTTTTCAGTACTGTTTTAAGGAAAACCCACATTTAGATACCATCACATCTGGCTTATGAACACTGCAAAAGATATTTTTTGTCTTTTATATTTAAGTTATAACAAGTAATCATTCATTTTAAACGATTAAACAAATAATCAGTGGATTCATCAGTGAGGACAATAACTGTAATTTGCAGTGCTTTGACAGTTATATCAATACTTAACATCTCCTTCTATCACTGACCTTCCTTTTGCAGACAAATTCGATAATGCTCTCCGGGCTGCAGCGCACCACATTTTGCCTGCAGAGCATGATCGCAGATACGAATCCATCTTTCTTGGATACAAACCGCTGCTCCAAGTAAAAGGCCTTCTCGTCCCATCCCACTACTTTGGTCCGAATCTCAAAAGCCTCGCGGAAGGCCAAGGACCGCCGGTACCGGATGGTGGAAGCCCCTACCACCATTTTGGCCCCCAGTTTGCGCGAGGCCATGAACAGCCCGTTCCGCATGTAATGGTGGAAACGGGCAAAGTCACACTCCCGCAGGTATCGAGAGTTGTTCATGTGGCCCATGTAGTCCAAATCATGGGGCAGGACCATGCCATCGATGCTTTGCTCAGCTAGAATGTCCCATATTCTGGGCTGGAACCACGCCTCGACAAACACCTGGGCCCCCCGTAGGAAGTACCATACATCCAGACTGCAGAAGAGCAGGAGGAGGGCTCCCAACACCAGCAGCAACATCTCTCTGGAACAACAGCACATATATTATGGTTAAATCAGCACTTACATTGCAGACACCATTCATATGTGACTGTGAATGTCTGAGCTTTCCTTTAACATCTACCTGCTCGCACTATGAAAAACAATAAGATATAGGCTATACTGTAACTATACAGATGACGCATATTTAATATCACGAGAATAAGGTGCAATACAATGACTGACTATCTATCTTATTTTACCCATGTTATATGCCTTTTAGATTATTTTATCAGTTTTTATATGTGTAATTTTATGTTTACGTAAGATGTTGTGTCTTTATTTCTGGTACTTTTATTTATTATCCTGTACAGCACTTTGGTCCACTGTGGATGTTTTAAAGTGCTCAACAAATAAAGTTGGATTGGATTGGATTGGACTATGTGCACTGAACAAATCATGAGTTGATTTGTTATCCTTCATTGAGAATTTCATAAAGGTCAATCTTCAGTCTCTACCAGTGGACCTACATGTTTATGGTAACATCCGCAATGGACAATTAAATGTTAACATCCACATTAGACAATTACACAATCAGCATTCAGAATATATCAGAGATTAAAGGACTTGTGCCTCAGCTGGATTTAGAAAAATATGCTTTTTCCACATGTGTTTATATTTAGTCAGCCCGATTTCTGTAATGATGACTTTACAGGTTTCTCCACACACACAAAGCTGCTGCTGACTCAAAATGCTGCTGCTAGAGCCCTCACGAAGATCAAGACGGCTGATCACATCAGTCCAGTTCTCAGATCTTTGCACTAGTTCACTTCAGCTGGACTGAATGGTTTGAGGCCAAAATACAATTCGGATCTGCTACTCCATTGTAAACTGTCCAGACCACTCAGATGATTGTGGACAGGTCTGATCACTCCCCAACTGTCAAAACTAAAGAAGCAGAATTCTGTTTTTTTCTTATTCACCATATGTGGAGCAAACTTCACGAAACTGCTAAAACTCCTAGTTCTTTTCAATCGACCTGCCTTAATTAGATTAAATTTGAAACAATGTATTGATACCTTGCTGCTACTGCACAGTATTTTTTTTTTCAATCTTGTCTTTTTATGTTGCTATATTTCTTTGATATCTAAATTATTGCCAGATTATGAACAGTGAGCCCTGGATACAGACATGTACTGTAGGAAGACTCCCTGTAGTCCCACACTGGACAACCCAGAATGAAATACATAAAAACAGCAAACAGTGCAGGCATATTGTTTGTAGTTGTGTCACGTATTACTGTGTTTATTTTTTCCATATCTTCATTAGTTGCAGTTTTGCATTTCTGGATGGATACATATTAATTACCTCTTGGTTATTTCACATCTCTTTTAGGTAATTTTGTGTATCTTTGTAGTCCACACACTCTTTGGGTTGTTTAGCTCCTGTAAAGTCAGTTAGCATCTTTCTAGAAGTGTTTTGCATTGCTCTATGGGCATTTGCATCTCTTGGTGGCTGTGTTGTGTCTCCAGAAACAGAGGCTCTAGTTGTTGTGGGCCTGTCTAACCTCTCCAGTCCTGGGGTCTGTGCCCAGTAGGCCCATTCAGTAATTTGGCCATAGTCTTAAAACACTTCGTTTCATATGTAAAGATATTTGCATAGCCTTGTTGATGTCTATATCAACTTTGCCTTGGCTGTTTTTTTTTAACCTGCTCGCTCCATTAGAGCAGGCAGTGTTGTCTAAATCCATGACAACAATCAGTATTAAATATCAACCTAAATGCACACTTGTCCTCATCAATGACTGTGCAAATGTGTAGAAAAACAACCGGTCAGTGCTTTTTCACCCCTTTGCATAATATTACAGCTTAATATACGCCAGCAGCACACTCCTATAATCACCCACTTCAACCTTGAGAGGACTATGAAGCTAACGCTGCTCCTCTCAACCTGCTGTCACAGCCAAATCTGTTAGCTTTAGCTGCTAGCTGCCAGGAGCTGGTGGCCTTGGCAGAGCAGAGACCGCCGGTCTTAACGGGAAAAGTCGCTATGTTCTCAAGTTTCGTCAAAGTCGAGACTGCGGCGTCAATCGATCGGAAGCTGAGGTGCCTTTTAAAGACGGTTAAAACTTACCGTGCTCCCTGGACTCAGAGCTACCATGAGATGCGATGCAACTTGAAGAAACCGGTAGAATGAATGAGCAGGACTTCCGGGTGGTCCGTGACGACAAGTCATTTCAGTGGTTCGCCTTGTCGGCATGGTTACACGGTTATGTTTTCATGCTGAATGATTGACATCAACACTACACACAAGTTAACGCGTTAAATTGAACACAAGTGTCATTAAAATATTTAGTATACAAAGCAAAAGTCATGAAGCCCTAAACATGACTCAAAAGAGGATTTTAATGCCGCATGTTAAACGTTATTCGTTCCAATCCACTGTTATGTTTATTTATGAATAAACATGAATCAACCTGACCCCCAAACCCAGCAGACTCAACCTGACACACACACATATTGCATTTCTGGTTGCATTATATATATTATGTTATATTATATCATATATATATTTATAAATATATATTTCTCTTATTTATTTTACTTATATGGCCAGTCTAGGAGCAACCAGGAAACATTTCACTGCACGTTACTCTGTGACTTGTAGCCTATGTGACAAATAAAGTCATCTTGTAATCTTGAATAGAGGTATGATATTTATTTGTACGTCTTTTAATTAAATATTTGATATTTACTTACTTCTGTATGACCTGTTTGTTTCATCTGTGTCTAAGATGATAATAATGACAGGCAACTTCAACTTCCCTCCATCCATCCATTGTCTACACACCATCTATCCGTGCAGGATCCCATCTTACCTCACACTCAAAGTGTGTAGGTTGTCTGCTTGTATGTGCAGGTGAATCTATATTGAAGGCATATAAAAGCATCAACATGAGGTCAAAATGTATTTATTTTAGTACCTTTTGGTAGCCTACATGAACATACACTTTATACAATCACAATTCTTATTTATTAGTGTATTAGTAGGGAGTATTCATGGCCGTTAGCGGCCTCCCAGGACAATGAGGTAAGCTGTTTTTTTCAGGTGTTTGACATAAGTATTGCAGTCTTAGTCAGACTTGAGAATAAAGAAGGCACAGGTGTGTTCAGGTCAGCTAACAGAACAACGAATATCTTTCCCAGAAGACTTTGAATCCTGGGCTGGTGTATTAGCAGGCTCACAAATAACCACTTTAATAACTGTCCATTCAATCCCTTATTTGTTCTTGTCGTCTAGTCCACTCTCTGCCCTGAGGGCCTGGCTGCTGGCAGAGATGAAGTTGACCCAGTGCTGAAGGTCCTCTGGGAACTCCGGGCACTCAACCTGCAAGAGGCAAAGCTTTAGTGTCAACGTTCTTCAAAAGATTTAGTAAACTTGTTTGCATTTGGACCGAAACTTTCTTTCCTACCTTCCTTTTACACAGGTGCTGCATGATCTTGTCCGGGCTCGTGCGGATGACACTCTGCTTGCAGTACATGACGGCACACACCAACCCGTCTTTTGTCGACACAAATCTCTGCTCCAAGAAAAAGGCTTTGTCATCCCAAGTGACGATCCGACTCCTCAGCTCATACCCCTCGCCTATACACAGAGCTCTTCGGTAACGAATGGTGGTGGCCCCCACCACCACTGAAGCTCCGAGGGCTCGCACGGCCTTGAAGACCCCGTTACGTGTGTAGAGAGAGAAGCGGGCGAAGTCACACTCCCGGAGGTAGCGAGCATTGTTCATGTGGCACATGTCAATGTCATGGGAAGTGACCCGGCCTGTCAGGACCTGCTCCCCTGTGATGTCAAACACTGGAGGCTGGAACCAGGCCCGGATGACCACCACCGCTACCCGCAGGAAGTACCACACATCCAAAGTGCAGAAGAGGGCCAGCAAGGCGGCGAGCACCCACAGCACCCACCACATCGCTCTAAGGAAATAACACAGGCAGAGGAAGTAGTGGTGTTAGTGCAATGCAACACAATCCAACATTATGACACATCCAAAAACATAAAAAAGAAAAACGATAGATCACATTTAGGAATATATTATCCATTATTGTGTTCATTTTTCATACATAATCCAATAGGGGAGAGTGGGGTAAGTTGAGCCACTTTTTGTATTCAGGATCACTACATCAAGACAATTATAGTTTTGTTCCTAACTAACACATCTGCATATTCAGGATGTTTTACATCCCTACAAATTAACAGAATGAGTGTAAACATAACTGTTTTAAAAATATAGCATGTTCAAAAAAAGTGGTCTTGTGACTCAACTTACCCATAGGAGTGGGGTAAATTGATCAACCCCCCCTTCTTTCCTTCCATCCATCTCTTACCTCCCCCTTTACTTAATATTTCATCTGTCCAGGTTACAGGTGAACACAAACTGCAGGGACTTCCTGCTGAGCCACCAACTCACTGAGATTTGGGGAGTTTTGCAATTACGTGGCATCTTGGGAAGAATCCCAGATATTTTTCTTTGAAAGTAAAGTTTGGCACACTATAAACAACTTTTCCTGTTTATAGGAACATTCTTACTGTAATCACAAACATACAGAATCTTGATTTAATCATTTGGACATTTAGAGCCAAAATATATTCACTAAGTGTATAGGATAGGTGGCTCAATTTACCCCTGGCCAAATGGATCAACTTATCCCACAGCTACCTTGGCTTGGGTTTATTACTCCCAAAGCTAAAATTGTGCACTTTCATGCTAAGTTTACTACCTCATGTTGTAGCTCATAGATACCACAACCCGTGTATAAAACAAATTTACAATAATCTCTTTTGGTCTAAACACAATTCTCATAAAACTTATGATCGACAAAATTCACTTGCGAGAGTGAAAAATAATTTTTGGGTCATAAATGTTAAACCAATTTAACCTTCACAGACTCCATGAAATGATGCCTGCCTCCCTAATATTTGGTCCCGTGCTAATTTTTTCCTATAGTTTCCTAGAAACAAGGGGTGGGTCAACTTACCCACTGGCTCCCACTCTCCCCTACACCATAACATTTGATAGAAACCACAGTGTCCTGCTTCTGAAAATTAACAATAAACTAGCATAATTCAATAATATACTGTACATTATATCATTTATATAGTCCTCTATTAATACTAATTTGCGGCAATTAATCATAATAATGCTGCATGTTTTCAGTTCATCAGCTTCATGTGAGTTACTTTAATTGATTTGTAGCATAAATTAAAATTTCTGAATGGCTGGTTATGTTATCTTGGCTGTGATCACTTGAAACAGCAGAGTGGGGGTATCTGGCACAACTACACCAACTCACAAGGTGCAGGGAGAACTGAGGAAACTTGTAAAAGAAAAACAAAAGCTCCAGCAACACTTTAGGATCAGGATGAGATGAAGGCTATAAAAATAAACAAAAAAAACAAACTGTTTCTGTGAAATGTAAAGAATGGTATTTCTTTCCTCACGGGGAGTTTGAGCTACAGACCCAGTGTGCAGTGATTTCACCAAACATGAATGTGTGAACAGGTTTTGCAGGACAGACAGGAACTGGCTGAATCCCTCAGCATGAAACTGCCCTTCTTCACTGCACATGGTTACTAAAGAGTCAACTAATGCTGTGCAAAAAGCAGCGTCATTCACAACACTTCACAAGTCCTGTCATAGTATTTAGTGATTTCAAATTTCCAAGTTAGCTATCAGGTTTGACGTTTAACTACTTGTTGAAGTGGCACCGAGTAGTTTTCAGTCGTCACTTCACGGCGAACATAACAACCTGGACAAAGGTAAAAAAGTTACTACTTCTGATAAATCCAGAAACACACACCTGCTGTCTGAATCCTCCTGTTTCCACTCAAATGTGCAGAGTCAACAGAGCTCCCTCCATGTATGTACCACTCTGAGCGTGTGTGGTGTAAAACCAAAACCCACAACTCAGTACGTCCAAAACACTTCCGGCGACAGCTGCCAAAATAAAAGTATTGGTGAGCTTTTTCGACGTCTAATCAATATGAAAAACGTACAAACATGCAACGGTACGACTAATATCAATAACGAGTTAGTTTTATCTTAAAAACTGCACTGTAACGCCACGGGCAGATCAATTCTCAATATTTATTTAGATTTCAACGACATTTAATTTGAAGGCGGGAGATTTACTTCCTGTAATGCGAACATGACGTAAGGCGAAATGAACAGCGAGGATTGGCTGTCCAGTTACCCATCATAAACTACTGATAAAGTCATACACATATTGGCATCGAGTCGGCCTCGATTCTTTACCTATTGTCTTGGCCCCGAAATAATAATAGTAAAAACACACTTATATGAGTTTCTCACCTAAGATTACTATATAAACTGTATATTTCAGGCAGCAGTGGTGCCCACCTCCCAGTCACAGCTCAGTCTTGCAGTAAATACAATTTAACTTCGCTTGTTTAGGGTATATATGTAAATATAGACTTTAATTCCCTCAGTTCAGTTTTTTCAATTAGGCTGATCAAGGCCCCTGCACATGTTTATGTAGTGGGTGGACCCAGAGAGGTCATATACAATATTATCATATAGAAAACACTATGTAAAATTGCCACAATTAGGGCGATAACACACTGCAAAGTAGAACAACTCTTGAGGAAGTCTAAGAAATCAGAGTAATGCACATCTTTGAATGACTTTACGCCAGACTTGCATGATACAAATAATGTTTGCTGCTGAAAAAAGCAAAGCATAAGAGTTTTGTCATTTAGCCATGTTTTATTCTTATATAACCATATAAGACAAAAACAATTAACAAAAACCTTTATTCAAAACTTCAAAGTAATAACATTTTTGTATATTGTTTAAGTGACAAAACTGTGCATAGAAATAACATGGAAAAACACTGAACATGAAAAGAGTAAAATGTTACAATCACCTCTAACTGAAAACCAGGAGTAACAGCACAGAAGCCTCGATTGCTGTCACTATTTATGTAGAGGACCTGTCAGGTCAAAAACAAATGGTCACAATAGTCCAATATTCACTTATACAGCCAATAAGAAACATTTAAGGCCGCATCAAGTTGTGGTGACAGGTACAATAGCATTTAAGAATAGCATTTACTTGTTATGTTAAACATATATTGTATATGAACAAACTTATCAAGTGCTCTACGTATTGAACCAATTCTAAAGAACTAATAAGTGTGGATATATCCAGCTTTTCCTAAGTTGCTGTTTTGCGTTGGTTTTGTCAGAAGCCCTATGTCAATGATAATAACTGACAGGTTATATACAACAAATAAAATTCAAACAACTCTGAATGTGTGAGCTGGTGCACCCTTTGCTCAGAAATATGCATTTTCAACATGACAGACTTAAAACGAACATAAAACACGATGGACTGATTCTTATATAATTCACCAGTGAGACAAAAACCAACTAGAACCTTTTTCCCCAAAGTAATTACATTTTTGTATATTAAATATTATTTAAGTGACAAAACTGTGCATAGAAAAAACACCATGGGAAAATATTGAACCTCTAACTGAAAATAAAAAGCACCAAAGCCTTGATGAACGGTAAACCAATTCTAAAGAACTAATGTGGACATATTCATCTTTTCCTAAGTCATCAATTTGCGTCGGGTTTTTGTGAGAAGGCCTATGTCAATGATAATAACTGACAGGTTACACACAATAAAGAAAATTCAAACAACTCTGAAATAATGAGCTACTGCACCCTTTGCTCAGACATATGCATTTTCAACATGAACACGATGGACTAGATCTATAAAAGAGAACGAACCAGTTACTTTTTAACATCTATATAAAACTAGATTTTTAACTTCAACAGTTTTTCTCCAAAGATTCACTGAATTTGACGAGAGCGATGATCCATCACCATCTTCTTCATGTCCCAGTCTGTTGTCAGGTCACTGATTTCAAGCCCATGTCCTGGGCCAGTCACAGGATCATGATGGTGTCTGCAACAGACCAAACAACAGTGAAGAAATGGCACATATCAATGCAGCAAGCAGTTTCAGACTCTCTGCCAGACTCACTGACAGGTTAAGTACATGCAGGTGTAAATAGGTAAAAAACAATTAGACTGTCAACAATATAATTGTAAAGAAGCAAAAGTGGTTGTGAATTGGGTTTGTAATCACTGTGATAGATACAGCTCACTTTTAATTAGTGTCATCAGTAGTAAATCAACTCACTGCTTGATGTGTTCTTCAATGGCCTTGCGTTCGAACACGGTGCCGTACACCGTTTTCACAGGATCAACAAACATCTTCTTGGAGAGTGGACAGAGAAGATGCTGTGGTACAAACTGAGGCACAGAATCCACCAATTTCTTCAAAATGAAAGAGAGAGAGACAAGAACAAGACACAAGGTTTATGAATGTCAATACTGCAAGAGAAAGTAATTTGGTTCTGTAGAAATAATAATCCACCACAACCACCTCAAGTATGTTAGTTTATTCACCTTCTCCAGGTCATCCATCGACTGTCCTGCAGCTTGCTTTGTGTATTTCCTGGCTTCTCGTTCATAAGTCTCACGGTTTGTCAGGAACTCCTCGGCCAAAATGCTTTCAAAAGTAAAAAATACATGTCAGAAACATAAAATGTGACATTATAAGTGGTTGATGTGTATTACGATATAGCAGAGTTACACCCCGCTGATCTCACTTTGTGGTGCAGGCATGCTGCTGTTGTAAAAACACTTTTGTGAACTTAGAGAATTTCTTAACTGCACTCACTGCATCAGTAAAAAGCAACACAAAACACAAGCTTTACTGTGATTCATTTATGACCGTGTACATCTCTCACCTGTCCAGTGGATCGTCAGGCTCAGGGATGATCAGCAGACCGTACACAGCATCAAAGATCTCTCTCATGGTGATGTGGGCGTTGTAGCTGCGGTCAAATATGCTGTGGCAGATGCGGCCCACGCTGTTGACGTTGCAGTGGTAAATCTGTCATACTGTTAAGAGAATGTAACCGCCAAAAATATACACGCACAGAGTGTACATCCACTTTTATCATCACATTACATAACCTTTAAAATGCTGTGTGACTGTTTTTTTTAATTGTTTGTAGTTTGGCAGGATACTCCGGTGAAAAAGCGAACAAGCGGAGGCTCCACTGGGTATTCAGGACCAAACTGGACGTACAGCTCAAACACTCCTTTCTCGTATGGAGTGTCAGGAGGACCTTGCATGAGGATCCTCCAGAACACTGTAAAGATATAAACAGACAAACAAACAACATTAAACATTTGCTTTGAAAAGATTACACTTAACATTTTTATGATAGATGGTCATCTCATCTGTTATTCTCCTAATAGTAAATGTCTTTATACGGAAAATGAAATTTGTGCTTTCATTTTTCGAACAACTCAACTAATTTCTAGTCTCACTCCATTTTATTTATTTAACCTTTATTTAACCAGGCAGAATCAATTAAGAACAAGTTCCATAATTAAGGCTGGCAAGACTTATCACAATGGGTACAGGGGTCTGCAGTTTAATAATATTTTATAAAAAATAATAGAAATGTAATAGAAATGCAAATTAATCTTTTTGAGATTAGATTCTGGTGACAAGTGAAGACGAACAATGCCACCTACTGATGTCTGACTCTGATGGAAAGACTGTGAAGAAGGGATGTGGGTCATAGTGCAGGCTCTTCAGCTCCTCCAAGACTCGTTTGTCCTTCTCCAACAAACGTCCGTCCTTCGACTCCCAAAGTCGTTTTTTCAGAGCGCTAATTTCAAAGACCATCAATACTATATTGTTATCATAATCTTTGCAGTTAAGAATCCCTTATAGGATTCTGATCAAACACAGTTTTGTCCACAACTGGTCAATAAATGAATCAGACAATCAACAAAAAAATAATAATAATTGTGGTGAATCATGATATTTGGTCAATAGATGCTACAACAAAGCTACGTCACTGTTCAATGGCTGTAATAGATCAAGGGCAACGTCTTAACCAAATCTTAATGAATCCATCTGAAGTTGTTGTTTTTCTGTATCTTACTAAACTTCATACATTTGGTTTTTACTGTTATTTAGAAAATGTATTTCACCTTGAGAAGGAGCATTCATATTGGTGGTTGAACATGTAACTTTTTTGACAATTAAAAATTGCTAAATAGTTCAGATGATGAATGTGGTTATCAACAGATACCGTAGACAAATGTCACAATAACTTTATAATTAGTATACAGAAAATGTGTTATGAACTCTTACCTCTCTGTCACTGTTACTTTGTTGTTTATCTGGCTTGGTAAAGACGTCTCTGGACATTTGTCATACCCATGAGTATCAAAGATGTGTAGTAGGACACGCTACAAAACAACAAGGACAAAATCAACAACCACATCAATGACAAACCACGAGTTTAAAACAGTAAAATGAACAGAATGGCAGATACTGCCACTGACCTTACTGACAGACTCTGGGTTTAGTTTTTTCTTGTGTTTCCTCTGCTCCAGAGACAAAACTGTCTCGATCTCAAAGAGCTTCAACCCCTCTTTGGTTGACTTCGGTTTGAAACAGCATCCACCTAGAGGCAATCAGGGGTATGTGGTTAGGAATTGCAATAAATGTCTAAATGACATAATAATGTAACGGAAAAAATAAAAAAAACACACGTGTATATGAGTATATAAAATACACCAACAATATGCTTTTTGTTTCCAAGCTTCTCAACTAGAATCTAAATGTATATTTATTCTAATGGTTGAGACTTATTTGATGGCACTTAGCAACTCTGTGACTATGTCAAACCTGCTGAGACAATGTCAGTCCACCTGTTCTCCACTGTAACAGCCTTGTTTTTTTATTTTACAAAATTCTTTTAAAGCCTTGTGGCTAGATTGATGATATATAACTCGGTAATGGACACATACCTGTTGCATTGCTGATTCCATGGAGCATATGGTTTTCCACGTCTCCAAGAAGGACTGAATCCACAATGATGTCAGATTTGAGCAGTTTGGCTGTAACTGCAACTGGCTTCATTGAGGATCTATGGAAATATGACAGTATTCAGATTATAAACTCAGCTGCCCCCAAATAAAAGGCAAGGCAAGATTATTTGTAAAGCTAGCCCATTTTTACAGTTTGTCTCAAAGGGCTTTACATGGCATCATAACAACACCCTCTGCCCTTAGACGCTCAGATCGACTGAGGAACAACTCCCAAGAAAACCCTTTAACAGTGAAAAAACAGGGTAAACTGAATAAAATCACTTCCGTCCTTAACATCGCTGAGTGAAACTATGACACGTCTTAAAATCAAGATGATGGTTGATCAATTTACCAAGGCAGATTATAAACAATTTATGCATATCTTTGTAGTTACAAGGTGGTAGCGCAGCACAATAGTACAAAGTTGGAAATTTACCCAACATCATTTCCATCAGTGAGACAGATGATGCGAAGTCGACATTCTGGAAACGTCGTCTTGACCTTGTCTAACTCTATCGCGCCACGTCGTAGCGCATCATACAGCAGAGTAAATCCATTTGGCTCAAGGTTACGCATGTGCTTCTAAAAAATAAAACATTTCCATTTAAGTAGATTGCAACATTAAGAATGGGACGTCAAGCTGGACGGGGCTATAAACACTTGCCTTGAACTTTTCCAGATTTTCAGTAAATGTGTGAAGAGTTTTCACCCTGGAATCGAACTTCACCAGACCAATGATATGATGGAAATCATAAGCCATGCTTCTCGATGCAAAGTTGTCAAAGAGCTCCTTAACAGCGTCAACTTTCTTTATTCCTGCATTTCTGTAGCACTCCTCTTCCATGGACCAACTTGTGTCTATCAGGACCTAATGAAAACAAAGACATATATTCTATGAGCTGTTATTGATGTAGTAGAAACTTCATAACAAAAAACAATGGCCATATTTTGTACTTAAATAACAGTGAAACCCATACATATATATATATGCTTTGTTTAAGACCTAGCAAGGAGAGACATGTTACCAGTATGGCCTCCTTTGGAGTCCTGGTTGTGACAAGTGATCCGTTATCTCGATGGTCACCAGTCCTGTGTTGAATATTAAGAAAAACAAATAAGATACTAAGTTATATGATGTATTGTAATATATTTTGTTGTATTTCTACTGCACAATTAAATATATCAGTAGATTTCTTTCTTTCTTTCTTCTTTTTTTTGTCTAAATCGTTTATGTCAAAGTACTCACTTTGCTGCCAGCACATTCAAATCCTCCTTTTTAACTTTCCCATCCAGACAATCGTGCACGTAGATAATATCTGCGGATCCTTTGCCTTTATGCAGATAAACGCCAAGGTTGTCTAAAAAAGAAAAATTCACACCCAAAAGAAGCCATCTGGAGCATGAATCCGTAACAATGCACTTTAAAACATTATGTGCACAGAGAGGAACCAGCGCCATGAATATGATTTGATTGGCTACCTTCACTCAGCAGAACAAGGCGACCCTTAGTCACCCCCAGGCTCTTCAGATATAGAGGTGGGGTCACATTGAGAAGAGGGAAAGATTTCAGTTCTTCAACCATACATCCAAAGGTACTCTGGATGTTGACCTGGAAGCTGTCATTTAATACTTTAGGTTACAGACAATCATGGCTTGAGCATAATCCTGATTCTTAATAATAAACTTTCTCCAACTCTACTATTTATTCATTACACTCAAAGTGCTGTTTACCAAAAATATTGCTAGTAAGATTATCAGCAACAACTCAAAGAATGAAAACTCTTTTTTCTAAACTGCCAACAGAAAAATACAAACAAAACCTATGTGCAGTAGTTAAAGCTTCAGTTGGTAACTGCTGGAACTGTCACTATATTCTGATAGTAGTACATTAAATGAGTCATTTAGGACCAAATCCAACTCCTCTGGTCCCACCTACAGTCAGCCTGTAATCGTATTTGCCAAAATCCACCACGACCGGTGCTGTTCGAGCAGCCAAACACAGGCGCTGCAGACATGTCACGTCTTTCGTTAACTTAAAGCAGAAGTGAGCGATCCGGTCGTTTTGGCTAACTTCCTGTCAGCCGATGGAGTTAGCAGTCCCCGCCCTCGTCCCTACGTCACCACATTCACGCGCATCCCTTGGCTGCACACACAGAGAGGACCGCCCCTTCATGCCGTTCTCTCTCCTCATTGGATAAAGGTTGTAGGATACAAGGAAAGTTTTCTCCTCGGCTTACAGCAGAGCAGAGTGACTGACAGACCCGTGTTTCAGACCAAATACTCTATATAAGTGATTGCCGTCGGAAGATATAACTATTTAAAGGACAATTCCAGGCGAATTCAACTCAGGGGTGTATTTTCATATCATTTTAGGTCTAAAAGAATGAATCTGAAGATTTTCAGTTTAATCGCTCCTGTTTTGCGGTAGTTGCGTCTGTCCGTGCATCGCCACGGCAGCAATGAATGGGAGTGGATGTAAGTTCCGCTGTTTAGGCTGTTTCCAGCCCTCAAAGCCGCAATTTTTTTTCCACAGACAGCATCAGATGGCTACTCAAACATGCACCGAGAAGTTTATTTACTTCAAGCAAGCCGACATGTTTGTAAAAGTCGATCTAATTCAAAGTCTCCCGGAGTCTCGCGCGAGCCCGAAGTTGTAGTGCTGGTGTGTTCAGGCGCAGTAGGAGCTACCGCTTGTGTCATAAACACAGGAATATCAACTCTTTACTTGCTTGAAGTGTACATTTTTTTCCACATACAGCGTCAGATGGCTACTCAAAGATGCGCCGAGAAGTTGTTTTTACTTGAAGCAAATAAAGAGTTGATATTCCTGTGTTTATGACACAAACGGGAGCTTTTCCCACTGCACCTGAACACACCGAGCACGGCAACTGGGTCTCGCGCGAGACTCCGGGAGACTTTGAATTAGATCGACTTTTACAAACATGTCGGCTTGCTTGAAGTAAATAAACTTCTCGGTGCATGTTTGAGTAGCCATCTGACGCTGTCTGTGGAAAAAAAATGCGGCTTTGAGGGCTGGAAACAGCCTAAACAGCGGAACTTACATCCACTCCCATTCATTGCTGCCGTGGCCATGCGCGGCCATACGCAACTACCGCAAAACAGGAGCGATTAAACTGAAAATCTTCAGATTCATTCTTTTAGACCTAAAATGATATGAAAATACACCCCTGAGTTGAATTCGCCTGGAATTGTCCTTTAAGACTTATATTAACACAAACATTCCGCTTACTGCTGCTTTAACCCTAACTTACCAACTGTAGCTTTAAATAAAAAGTAAAAAGTTAGTGGTACATACTTCAGACCGCTCGTCTTGTCGTGATGAATCCAGAGAGGATATGTTCTGAATGATGGAGGCAAGCTGAGCAAGATTTTCTCAATGTCAGTGGCTCTCTGTAACGAGGTCTCTCGCAAAATCTCCTCTGTGCAGTTTGGAATTTTGACTCCATCTGAACAAAAGAGTAAAACATGAAATCCATGGCAAAATCACACATTTACTACGTGGGCTATTCATGCTTAACTATGCAAGAGAGAACCACTACCAGAGAGTAGGAAGCAGCAAATGATAACCCAGTATACTATTGTAGAAGGCATTAATATTGTCGGACACTGAGGTGATGACTAGCACCTGACCACAGTTTATACAAATTTCACACATCAATTATTCACAATAATAACAAATATTTTTGGTATTTTCCCCACACACAGAAACTTTAGTCTTACCTCTGATTTTCTGGAGAACGTACGCTCGTTCAAAGGCACCTGGTACTCCTGGTACTCTGACTGGTTCACAGAAACGTCTGTTATCTTCAGCTGTGAGAGCGATCGGTGCATAGTCCTCATGAGTCTGAGAGAATTTCTGTCAGACAAGATAAATCAGAAATTAAGAGGGAGAAAAAAGAAAGACGGATATCTAAGTATATTCAGTACAATTAAGTGTACAAATACTTTTCAGTTGTTTCAGTCCAGCCTCAGTGTCACCACCATACCTTTGCTTTTGAAATGAGATATGCCCAGCAGTACAATGAATTCTCAAAGACATTCAGGTCCTTGATGACTGTATCTCCTCGTGCAGATCCAAGTTGGGGCAAAAGCTCTCTGAAGAGCACGTACAGACCTTCCACAACTGCAATCTAAAAAGTCACAAACAAGAAATGAAGCAATCAAGAACACACCCTTGACTGAATCAGGATTACGTTGAAAATGACCGCGACTGAGTTTATTTCAATGACAATCAAAGTCAATAAAACTTTTTACCACCTACTGACGTAATAACAAGCATTAGTATAATGTAATGAGGGTTTTTAATTCTTAATCAATACATAGATGGCTGTTCAAGTGACCATACAGATATTAAAAAGTAGAATTAAACAACCTCATATTGTTTACCTTCTGGTTCCTTGTCATCTTTTCGTTCCTGCAGAATAACTGATGCAAACCTTGGGCCAGAGGGTTGCATCCAGTCAGTTCCCTTATGTAGGCAACCAATTTATTTTGTACTTCACTGGGATGGTGACTTTTCTAGAGAAAAAAAAAGAATGCATTTGAAAACATGGCTCTTTGCGGGACTTACTGTTCAGACAGCTTGTCAAGTGCAAAAAAAGTGACTGATGAGTAAAGCAAATAGTATAGATCACAAAGTATACTATATAAACTGCTTACAACAGCATATAGTGAGGACAGGAACACACTGATTCCTTTCTGAGTCTGTTGAACTGAAGGCACAACGTCATTAATGAAGAAAGTCTCGTTGTACGAAGCCTCGGCACAAAACGTTGACAAAGAGAAGGCAACTGTTGAACCCGCAGAGACGCCACAGCTTTGTAGTTTGTCACCAGGCTCGTGTCCACCCCTGCAGGTGTAAGAACGCAGAAGAACAAGGATACTTAAAGCAGAAGTAAGGCCCAATCCCATTTCTCTTTTTTACCCCTACCCCTTGCCCCTCGCCCCTTGAAACGGAGCTACAAGGGGTAGGGGTAGAAAGTCAACCCCTCCGAATTGGGACACCCCTTCAACAGTCACATACGTCATCACGTAGTCTCACTGGCTTTTACGTAAGCTGATGCGGCGAGCTTTTGCCAGAAATCAAATAGCGTGTACCATATAACTTAATAAAATAAGATAAAACTTAATGCAGACTGATGGGTTCATTGTAAAACATTTATTTACTGATGTAAATGTGGTGATTTCTGTACGTACAGAGCCCAGAGGCAGCGCTGCCTGCTCCTCTGTCTGATACACACATGAAGCTTCACTTTTCATCCAAATAACTAATGCTACTGCCACAATTGTCAGATTTCATCAATTAGACCAACATTTAAATGCTAAAAAGAATTTAACATGCTAGTGGTAAACCTCTAAAAACCCGCGGATAAGTTAATTAACGACCGCCTTCTCTCCCGGCGGGACCGGGACGAGGACGTAGTTTGGCCGGCGGAGCAGCGCTGCAGGCCGGCTGCTGCCTCTGTGAGGAGCCGCTCCTCCTGGAGCTTCACTTCTCCGAAAAATCGTCGGAGCAAACTTCTAACCCGCCGTCATTTGGGTAAACTAACCGCACATTTGGGGCCTAAACAGTTACTTTCTCGCAAGAAAAAATATTAAAACTTAAGAAAGTGACGTAATAACAGCGCTACAGCAAGAAATAAAACAGCTTTTCGTTTTACAGCCACCGCTGCCGGCTGCCGCAAGATGCATTATGGGAAACTATTCATACCCCTCCGTTTGGAGTGTGCCTCTGAAAAATCTCCGTTTGGAGGGGTATGTAGCCCTACCACTTCCCCCTACCCCTCTGTCCTAACGGGGATTGGGACACCCCTACCCCTACACGTGAACGCGCAAAACGGAGGGGTAGGGGTAAGTGGTAGGGCCAAGGGGTGAAATGGGATTGGGCCTAAGTGGTCCGGTCGTTTTCGCTAATGCTGCGTTCCAGGCAGGCTTTTGAAATCGTAAATTACAGCTTCAAGTCACAACTTACGACTTTGTAGCGTTTCAGGCAACCCACTCGTGTTTTTCCGACCTGTTTTACCGGTGAAAGTCACTATAACGGCCACTCGTAACTTCCGACCGGTGAACTCGTACCAGATTGAACTGGTACCACTTCACGGTCGGAAAAATACGAGTTTCCTTGAACGCACCATAACAGTCCTCGTCCCTACGTCGCCACATTCACGGCGTTCCTTGGCTGCACACAGAGCGATAGATATAACATATTATATATATATAGTATATAGTATATATATATAGTTATATCTATCGCTCTGGCTGCACACACAGCCCTGCATGCCGTTCTCTCTCCTCATTGGATAAAAACTGTAGGATACGATAAATGTTTTCTCTTCGGCTCAGAGCAGCTCAGAGGGACTGAGAGACCCGTGTTTCAGTCCAAACACTCTATGTAAGTGATTGCTGTCGGAAGATATAACTATTTAAGACTTATATTAACACAAATATATCACTTACTTCTGCTTTAAGTGTGCTTGAGCACTAGATGTGGAGTACAAGATGACTAAAGAAACCCTTGTTGACAAACAGGGTCACCAGCCGTAACATCAGTTCGTATTGTGATGACTCTAAATTACCTGTAATGAAGGGCATGTGCTGGGATTCCACTAATGCTTGCCAACGTGTGTTTCAGACCGTTAATAGAGTCGTTTTCTAAGTCCACCATCATTTCGTATTCCCCCTAAAGTCAATAAAACATACAATAAGAACAGCTTGTGTTAACAAAACTCTGACTGGATGATATGACACAAACAGTCTTCCAAATAAATGCATGGAGCGGCTGAAGTGTCCCAGCCCTAGAGGGGGGAGCATGCAAGCTAAATTGATCTTTAGGTTGGTTAGTGTTTTCCCATTGGACCTTTCCCTCTACAGTAATTAATTATCTTTTGATTTTACAAAGTTGCTATATATCTGATAATATCCAAGTCTCAGATGCTAATACTTGAATTACAACTATCACAGTTATTAAGACGTACCCTGAGCATAATGTGGCATCGAATGACAGACTCTCCAAAGGTTTCATCAAACCCTAGCTTTTGTATTTGAGGAGCATGTTCCAGGTTTTCCTTCGGTGTGAATATGGCATAGATCACAGCTCCACTTTCAATGTGCCTGTCTTTCAGAGACCCTGTTTGAAGAGAAAATGAAAACTGCATTAGATTTTACATGCATTTAAAATGTTATTCCCCTCTGCATGTGAGCAAGTGTAGAAGAAACCGTTCCCCTTTCTTGTAGTTAAAAAGTGGACTGATTCTCCTAAGTCAACTCGTTACAAAGGTAAAAAAACAAACAAAACAAAACAAAAAAAACTCATGAAGATAGTCTGTATTACAGGCTGTGGTATTAGTTTTACTTACATGTGCATAATAAACTGGGAACTGAGTGCACTGTGCACCTTTTAAAACCACAATGTGTAACAATACTGCACTACTTTTAAATACTTTTCTGTAAGATATGTATATGCAATCACAGTCTTACTTGTTTGATCCTGAATAACATAAATATGTAGCAAATACTTCCACATGAAGGTTTTTCAACTGCTCAAATGTAGTTAAATTAAGCCCTTATGGTTTTAATTGCAAAAAGTCTTCTCACATGTGTTGAAGAAAGGATCATCTGACAGGGGCATCCCATCTATTGTGTAGAGACAGACTCCTGTGGCGCTGCCAACGTTTTCAAGATGACAGATCCTTAACATCAGATCTTCAACTGTGTTCTGCGCTTGATCCAAATCTGTAAGTTCAAAATTTCACAAAGCATTTCAAATCAGTGAAAGCAGCACACAGTTCGGTACCACCATTTCTTTGCTAATAATCACAAAGTACTTGAGGGTGAGTTGCTCTTCTGCTGTATACTGTAAACAAGTCAATAGGGTGAACAAAATAATGATTAAAATGTTAAAATTCATGATAAGTTGTGTTCCTTTTACCTTTAATATATTTTGGTTGAGGACATTTGGGGTAGGTGTACTGCAGATAGAACGCCTCCACTGATTTTTGCACAGGTTGAACAGTTTGAACTTGTTGCTCTGGACCTTTCAGTGTTGGAATTGAGTTTTTCATTGCAGAAAAACGGTTCTTTTCCACATGACTTAAACCTGCAAAAAAAATGGGGATAAAAAGCTAAATTAATTCAAAATGTTCCACTAACATGTTTTTTCTTTATCCTTATATTATATAAAAACTTAAAAACACAATGTGACAATTCGAACACTGTCAATAATTGGACTTCTAAGCAGCTTTTTTATTTCCTGCAAACTACAAGTAAGTGTAATTTTATCATTACATTTTGTGTAGTAGCAGTGTATAAAATGGGACAGTATTTAAGTTCAAGTCAGACAATTTATGAGTTAATTGCTCCAGGCATCAGGTATTTATATAAATCACAATTGCATGATACTGTGAATCATGCGTGTTTAGCACTGCACTGAAGTTAAAATCTAAGATGCCTTTGAAAGGTGTTCACCTACTATCTTACCTAAATTGTTTAAGTCTTCATCTGTGATGCCATCCAGGAAATCTCTCTCATCTTTAACACCCAACTGAACAAACTGCTTGTGGTAGGACTCCAGTCGGTGTTGCTCAAGCAGGCTGAATATTGCACCCATCTGAAACAGACATCAGGAGATTTTATTTACCATCACTCTCTTCCCCTTTTTAAATATCTGTGACAAATGATAACATGCAGATTAAAATGTTACAGACAATACCTGAGAAACTGACTCTATTCATATTACTGTCCTCATTTGAAAATTAAGATGATATAGTCTTCCAGTATAGTCTTATTCTATGATGTTGTTATGGTCCCTAACCATAAATACACAAATGACTCTACTGACTGTTGACTTTGCCATCTGTATTCTTGTCGGTCTAATTAACTTTAAGTACTAGAATACAAAGTTAATTCTAATATTTTCAACAGTAAGTCATGCCATTCATAAACACATTTAATAAATCAATTAAGGATTCATTTCTGCATTAAGACATTTTTAAACACACCTCTGGTGTTGTCTGCTTGTCGGGGACCAAACCATCGCCCATGTGTGTCTCTTCCACACACATTGGGTGCTCCTCTCTCAGATGATTTGTAGCTGGGATCAGTGTATGGCCCTTTCCATGGCAGCGTTCTTCGTGGGCTCTCAGGTGAGTCACACAGTAAGACTCCACGCACACGAGACAGGATCTGACAGCTCTGCTCTTCTTCTTCCCCCTACAGAGACTGCATTTCACCACCTCAGGTTTGGCCAAGGGCTCAGCTGCAACTTGATATCTGGTTTGCTGAAACTTTTTCACCGCTTCGCCCAGAGCTGTGTTTCTACTCAGCGGAGGTCTCAGTTTAAAGACCTGCCTGCACTGAGGACAGTTGTACTGACCCTTCTTCTTGGGCCGGTTCCAGTGGTCTTCAATGCAGTCATGACAATAACTGTGGCCGCAGGGGATCGTCACCGGCTCCCTCAAGACATCCCGGCAAATTGAACAATCCAACTTATCTTGTTCAATAGAAGCAGTTGTTGCTGCCATTTCTTAAACACAGCTGGAAAAAAAACTGAAGGGATGCACTTTGCAGATTCCCAGGTTTCATCTGCTGCAGCTTGAAGCCTCCAGGGGTCTCTTCAGTTCCTGTGCTCTCCTGTAGCAAGAAATGAAACCTATGAAAACTAGAGCACTGGAAAAGAGAGTAACGACACCACCATTGACTCCCGTGGTAAGGGTTTTGCGCCCCGAGTGGCAGGATATGGGTATTGCAGGAGCGCCCAGAAAACCCATTCACTCCAATGTATGTGTGTTGCCCACTTGCTTGTAAATTGATGAAAACGGCAGTGTTTTTGTTTTTAGGTGTCTTGGTCATATCAAATTATACTTATAATTTGTTTATTACAAAATGTAGATTGAAAGAAAACTTTTTTTTTTTTACTCGCCTATGTGTTAATATGTATCTGTAAAGGATCCTCGATGCTATTAACGTGGGCGATCTATAAATGTCCTTAAATTATTGAAAATACCACACTTGCTCATTCACCAGCAATGCAGAGTTGTCCGTTCTTGGGCGCTTTTGCAATACCCATATTCCGCCATCAGGAGGCGCTTCCATTGAACCAATGCGTGTCGGTCGTTACTCTCTTTTCCAGTGCTCTAATGAAAACGAAACCAAACTGTTGCGGCTGACTGTTCAATTATTAGTTACAATGTAACTGAAATCCCAATATGGCCCAGAGCAACATCCAACATTTTGGTCAAATTTGATCAATGATATCACACATTGTAAACACCAAAATGTCACTCATTAGTTAGTACGTACGTAGTAAACAAATCATTTTCTTAAGACATAAAGGGGCATGTAGGAGACCTCACGTCACATCATCGTTTTTTTTTTTTGTTTGTTTTTTTTCTAAATTAGCAACCAATTTAGCTAGCAGAGCTAAATAAGCTTTAGACGGCTAGGAATATTAACATTTCAAGAAGTTAGTATAATTTTTCAAAGAAAACAGTGAAGGCTTGCAAAATTGCTTTGCATGGACTAACCTTGATTCGTTTTTTAACAGAACTTGGAGGTAGAAATGACTCACCTGACCAAAGATGGCGGAGAAACCGGGTGAAACTCATGGATATGGTGAAACTGCGTCGTGGTGTAGTCTTTTTCTTCTTCTTGTTTAGCTTCGTTGTTTGTGTCAGCAATAAAAAATAAAAAATAACACTGATGCCACTTAAGTTGAAAAAGCAAATGGTCAGATATAGGGTTAATATTTGCCAAGCAATTAATCCCGCCCCTCTCTCCTGTGAATCTATTGAGGCACTGATGAAGTTATCGCCTCTTACGGTCTCTACAAATTAAAAGTCCTATTACATGTTGAACCCGGTTGAACCAGTAGGCCTACAGGTTTTTTTTTTTTTCTCAATTTGAATTTGGTGTGTGTCTATGGGTGTGAGACAGAAGATGTGTGGATGTTCTGCACATCATTTATAATAGTACCCAATAAAAGAAGGGGACGTGTCTAAATTGATTAGAGGCCCTGATCTGGTAAAAGGCTTTTATTTTGAAGCAATTGCTTTTTTTTTTTTTTTTAAGCAGAGACGTTAGAAGGACTTTGTTTTTAGTATTTTTTAAATCTTAGCCTACTCTCTGATTATGTTTTTATTAGACCTATTTATTTTTTATTCACTAATCCCCAAATGCAAGTAATTTGCATGTAAGTCTGACAAGTGTATCCTGTTGTCTGAAACTTGAAAACATTTCAAGTCATAGTGAGAGAAAAAAAACTGATGCAATTAAAAACTGCTGTGTGAGTGTCATTGTGTGGATCTTCCTCTGCACAAATGTTTTAAAAAGACAGCAACACAGTCGTGAAACTAGAAATCATGTCCAAAATGATTGCTGTCAGAAGTTAACAGCGTTTTGTACTTTTATCCATCTTAACAAAGACTTTTCAATGAAATGTTTAGACAATACACATTTCTCAGCACTCAAATCACTGCCAATACAGAATACAGGTTTTTCAATTAATTCCTGTTTTAAAAAAAAACTCTACTAGGACCAGGCACCGATGTGAAATTATTTAATTTAAGTTTTCTCCACACACTTAATGCCAGATTTACATGAAAATAATGTTTGATGCTCATACAAAAGAAAAGTAAAGCTTTGTCATTTAGTCATTTTTGATTCTTATATAATTCACCAGTGAGACAAAAACAAACTAGAACCTTTTTCCCCAAAGTAATTACATTTTTGTATATTAAATATTATTTAAGTGACAAAGCTGTGCATAGAAAAAACACCATGGGAAAATATTGAACTTCTCACTGAAAATCAGAAATGAAAGCACCAGCTGAGCTGGATTAAAATTGAACAGGAACTAACAAACCCCTACAAGCCTTTGGATGTTCTCTCACATGGACCAACTTCTAATGGACAGGACTACTGTACTCCTCAAAGAAAAGTGCATAAGATGTGTGGTATGTCACATCTAAGACAATCATATGCCTCTACATGGCACAATCCTGCCATACTGTACGTATCGGGAAAAAGACTGTTTATGGAAGCAATGTCTTATGAAAGGAATATGTAATGTAAATGACCTATACTCTGATAGAGTGTTTATTTCTTTTTCAGAACTTAAGAAAAAATACAATTTGGAAAGTAAAAATAATTTTTGGAAGTTCTTACAAATCAGAGACAGTATAACTAAGGGTCAATTCATTCAAGACAAGAATCCAGTGATGGAATTTCTTAAATGACCTGATATAACACGCAAGGCAGCTGTATTTTACAAAATCTTTAAATGGGTTACAGGAAAACATCTGTCAAAATTTGAAATATATCTGGCAGAAAGACCTAGGATGTGAATTGAATAATGAAACCTGGCTAAGAATATTAGCAAACTCAGGGAAATATATAAAGGAGGCTGGGGGGAAATTTACCCAGTAGAAGCTAATACATAGGTTTTATTTCACCCCATCTAAACTCTACAGAATGGGCCTGTTAGCTAATAATTTATGTTGGAAATGTCAAGAAGAAACAGGAACATACTTGCATGCTATTTGGGAGTGTAAATTAATTAACCCATTCTGGGGAAAAGTGCTTGAATATGTAGGGAAATGGGTGGGTCTGAAATAATGAGCTACTGCACCCTTTGCTCAGAAATATGCATTTTCAACATGACAGACTTTAAATGAAGATTAAACAGGATGGATTTGATCTATAAAAGAGAACGAACCAGTTAATATCTATATAAAACTAGAAAAGCATAAAAAAACATAAAAAAGAAAAGTTTTTCTCCAAAGTTTCACTGAATTTGCCGAGAGCGATGATCCATCACCATCTTCTTCATGTCCCAGTCTGTTGTCAGGTCACTGAGATCAAGGTCATGTCCTGGGCCAACCATAGGGTCATGTTGGTGTCTGCAACAGTGAAGATACAGCACATTGCAATACAGCAGATTGGTTGATGAGATTTTTGGGGGGGTAAGAGCAGTTTGACTCCCTGTATGGAAGAGTCTATGCAGTTCTGAATAGGTCAAATGACATTGGCTTCTTGGGTTAGTAATAACTGCCATCGATACAGCTCACGTTTAATTAGTGTCAACAGTAGTAGATCAACTCACTGCTTGATGTGTTCTTCAATGGCCTTGCGTTCGTACACGGCGCCGTACACCGTTTTCACAGGATCAACAAACATCTTCTTGGAGAGTGGACAGAGAAGATGCTGTGGTACAAACTGAGGCACAGAATCCACCAATTTCTTCAAAATAAAAGAGAGAGACAACAAGACATTGAGTATGTTATTGTAACCACTGCAAGTAGAAGTGGTTCTGTAGATATAATAATCCACCAGATTCACCTTCTCCATGTCATCCAGTGACTGGCCTGCGGTTTGCTTTGTGTATTTCCTGGCCTCTTGTTCATAGGTCTCACGGTTTGTCAAGAACTCCTCGGCCAAAATGCTTTCAGAGGTGAAAAAAAAGTGAGATTACATGGCCAAGAAGGCAAGTGGTTGATATGTATTTGATTATGAATTTTAAGATACATTGCAGGCATTGCTATCATTACAAGTGTCATTATCTGACACTGTAAAACCCACTAATCTCACCCACTGTGGTGCAGGCATGCTACAGCTGTAAAAGCTCTTTCTTTGTAAAGGGGGGACTGTATTTGTCTGTGAACTTAGAACATTTCTTTGCTGCACCAATAAATTATGACAGTGTCAATGACAACACACATTTCCACCAATAATGTTTAAAATCCGTGCACTAAATTCAATTAAAAAAAGCAACACAAAACATATCCAGATACTCATTTACAAAATGACTCAATCAATCAATCAATCAATCAATCAATCAATCAATCAATCAATCAATCAGTTTATTTCGGGCATGTCAATTTAAATCATCATCATCACACTTCATCTTAGTTCAAATAATACAATACACATGGCCGAAAGGGAAAGCGGGAGAAATAAAAGCTTATCTAGTCCCGCCCCCATTACCACAGAATAAAAATCAGATCAAATAAAAATGAAAATCTTTTTTCTTTTTGCCTTTTTCATTTATGACCGTGTACATCTCTCACCTGTCCAGTGGATCGTCAGGCTCAGGGATGATCAGCAGACCGTACACAGCATCAAAGATCTCTCTCATGGTGATGTGGGCGTTGTAGCTGCGGTCAAATATGCTGTGGCAGATGCGGCCCACGCTGTTGACGTTGCAGTGGTAAATCTGTCATACTGTTAAGAGAATGTAACCACCAAAAGTATACACGCACATGTATATGCTCACTTTTACCATCTTTTAACTTTAAAGGTAGTGTCTGTAGGATTTTCCTAAAAAAGAAAATACATATAGATTTATACAAAAGAAATTCTGCTTCTACTCATGTATGGTGGTGACTGTCTCTGCAGAGCCTCTGGCCCCCCCCAGAACGTTTCTTACTTACCAGACTTACCAAAACGGCAACGGACAAACTTACAGGCACTACCTTTAAAACGCTATGTGACCTTTTAAATTGTTTGTAGTTCGGCAGGATACTCCGGTGACAAAGCGAACAAGCGGAGGCTTCACTGGGTATTCAGGACCAAACTGGACGTACAGCTCAAACACTCCTTTCTCGTATGGAGTGTCAGGAGGACCTTGCATGAGGATCCTCCAGAACACTGTAAAGATATAAACAAACAAAAACTTTAAACCATTGCTATGAAAAGATTACACTTCAGAATAGAAATATTGGTTTTCATGAACTTTTACTTGCAAATGACTCTTTTTGAGACTAGATTCTGTAAAAACAGGTGAAGAAGAACAATGCCACCTACTGATGTCTGACTCTGATGGAAAGACTGTGAAGAAGGGATGTGGGTCACAGTGCAGGCTCTTCAGCTCCTCCAAGACACGTTTGTCCTTCTCCATTAAACGCCCGTCCTTTGACTCACGAAGCCGCTTTTTCAGAGCACTAATTTCAAATATTATCATTATTATAGATTGTTATCATAATTTTGCCGTTAAGAAGACGACAGAGGACTGAGGACTGTGATCAAACACATCTGCAACTGGTCAATAAATGAATCAGACAATCTTCAGTTCTAGGAAATTGTGGTGAAAATAGGAACAACTGAATTTTATTTGAAAATGAGAACAATCAGTAGCTACAACCCTAAGGGACCCCAAGAACTCCTGCAGCATCATGACATTTGGCCGATAGATGCTACAACAATATGACATAACTGCTGAATTACTGTAAGTGCCAGCTATTATTCTTTGTGTCACATCCAGGGAGGAGTCACGTGGGGGTGGTAGAGCGCAGAGTAGTAAAATCAGCTGTTCTTCACCTGAATGAATGAATGAACTGAGAGGATGAGGGGGGGAAGGTCCTACTTTGCTGAGCGCTAAAAGTACACCGTTTTGGATGTTTTAGGTTTTTGTGGGATTATTTCACTGCTTGTGTTTTTGGGGGGTTAGGGTTAATGACTAATGGGTTAAGAGCAACCTGTCCACCAAATCTTAATGCATCCATCTGAAGTTGTTGTTACTCTATTTTATCCTCTATCACACTAAACTGAATATGTTTGGTTTTATACTGTTAGTTGCAAAATATATTTATAGAAATAATTTGATAACGAAAAATAATTGAAAAGTTCAGATGATGAATGTGGTTATCAACAGATGGACAAAGGTCACAATAACTTTGTTATCCACATCCAGAAAATGTGTTATGAACTCTTACCTCTCTGTCGCTGTTACTTTGTTGTTTATCTGGCTTGGTAAAGACGTCTCTGGACATTTGTCATACCCATGAGTAGCAAAGACGTGAACTAGGGCACACTACAAAACAACAAGGACAAAATCAACAACCACGTCATGACAATCTATAAGTTTAAAATGGTAAAATGAACAGAATGGCAGATACTGCAACTGACCTCAGTGACAGACTCTGGGTCAAGTTTTTTCTTGGGTTTCCTCTGCTCCAGAGACAAAACTGTCTCGATCTCAAAGAGCTTCAACCCCTCTTTGGTTGACTGTGGTTTGAAACAGCATCCACCTAGAGGCAATCAGGGGTATGTGGTGAGGAGATACGTGTCTAAACAACATAATAACGTACAGTAAAAAATGTATAAACATATATGTGAATAACAATACTACATACAGATATTTACAATTTGCTTTTTGTTTACAAGCGTCTCAACTAAAATCTTAGTGTTCTTTTCTTCCAATGGTTGAGACTTATTTGATGCCACTTGCAACTGTGAGTATAATGTCAAACCTGCTGAGACAAAGTCAGTCCACCTGTTCTCCACTTTTATGGCCTTGTTTTTTTTTTTACTTTACAGGATATCTACCGAAGCCTTGTGGCTAGATTGAATATATATGATTCAATAATGAACACATACCTGTTGCATTGCTGATTCCGTGCAGCATATCGTTTTCCACGTCTCCAAGAAGGACTGAATCCACAATGATGTCAGATTTGAGCAGTTTGGCTGTAACTGCAACTGGCTCCATTGAGGATCTATGGAAATATGACAGTGTTCAGATTTTGACCTCAGCTGCCCCCAAATAAATAGTCCAGGCAATTTACCTCATTTTGGACCCAAAAATAGAACTAATTGTCACAGAAGGTTTTTCACCATACATCATTTCTATGAGGTGTCTAGAACAACATACTAAAAGTCCTAAGAAATCCTAGTTGGGGAAATATGTTTAATTTGCATCATTATTTACTGTACAAAGTCTATGGTGCCGACAACAATACACCCCAATGGGGCTATTTTTTTCCTTTACTCCTATCACAATGAAACTTTACATGATGAAAGTATCCATGAAATGTAACATTTTTTGTATTACAAGTTTCTTGGAAAATTAATTTTATATATGTAAATGAGCTCAACACTAATTGACTTATGGTCAAGAAGCCATAAAGCCGCAAGCAGCAAAAACAGGGGCCAAATAACTTAGTTCTTAGTCCCGCTCATATGTTGTTGAACATAACACCATATTTAATATAACATCACATACAGTCGTTGAAACGACTTTGATGAATTCTGACTTTCTTCTGATGTTCTCTGTAAACTGGGAGGAAAGTCGTTAGGTAAGGCTTGTTCGCTAATAAAAAAAAAAGAATTTAGAAAGCAACTGGAGTCAAGACTGTGCAATTAATTCTTAAGGTCAATATAGGTATTTTAAGTGTGGCAAGTGACATGTGTGTATGCATAAGTTAAGTGTGGCAAGTGACAGCAGTCAGTGCATAGGTTAACTTATTGAATGGACATGAATGTGTTAGTTATTTGGCCCCTGTTGCTGCTTGTGGCTTTATGGCTTCTTGACCATAAGTCAATTAGTGTTGAGCTCATTTACATAATTAATTTTCCAAGAAACTTGAAATACAGAAACATTACTTTTCATGTATACTTTTATTGTGTGAAGTGTGATTGTGGTAGGAGTAAAGGAAGAAAATAAGCCTATTCGGGTGTATTTTGGCCATACAGTATTCCATTAGTGTATTGCTCATTTGCATATTCAAATTCATTTTCCAAGAAACTTGTAATACAAAAAATGTTACTTTTAATGTCTATTTTCATTGTGTAAAGTTTCATTGTGGTAGGAGTAAAGGAAAAAAAGAAGCCTATTCGGGTGTATTTTGGGCATATTTGATTAGTGTAAGGCTGATTTGCATATTCAAATTAATTTTCAAAGAAACTTGTAATACAAAAAATGTTACATTTCATGGATACTTTCATTGTGTAAAGTTTCATTGTGATAGGAGTAAAGGGAAAAAATAGCCCCATTGGGGTGTATTGTTGTCAGCACCATAGACTTTATACAGTAAATAATGATGCGAATTAAACATATTTCCCCAACTAGGATTTCTTAGGACTTTTAGTATGTTGTTCTAGACACCTCATAGAAATGATGTATGGTGAAAAACCTTCTGTGACAATTAGTCTGTCGTAAAAAACGCTATTTTGCCTGGACTAAAAGGCAAGGCAAGTTTATTTGTATAGCACATTATTACAGTTCGCCTCAGAATAAAAATATTTCTTTTCCATAAAAATTTATATTAAGTCTGAATTAATCATTAAAAAAATGTTGACGGTTTCGATAATGACCTGTTTACATTGTACCTGCCAGTAGCCGCCATTGTGGCTCACTGGCTCACTTCTCCGCTGTTTTCCTAAGCCTCCTCCCAGTAATGTGTGTTTGTTTTCAATCAAGCCTTTTTAATAATCAATCGGTGGATCGATGGATTATCATAAACATGTTATGGAAGAGGTGGCAATGTGTGTATTTGTGTAGTCTGATCTGTCATAAACAAGAGAATACGGTTTACAGGACGTTTGTGTCATGGACTCGCGGTGCCACCGAGACGAGAGCTGTGACACCGGGTCAGAGGCTCTGATCATACAGGTTGAGAGGTTTGGTTTTCAGCAGCGGTGTGGAATGTATATATAATATAAACAATTTATGCATATCTTTGTATTTACAATATCAATAGGTGGTAGCACAGCACAATAATACAAAGTTGGAAATTTACCCAGAATCATTTCCATCAGTGAGACAGATGATGCGAAGTCGACATTCTGGAAACGTCGTCTTGACCTTGTCTAACTCTATCGCACCACGTCGTAGCGCATCATACAGCAGAGTACATCCATTTGGCTCAAGGTTACGCATGTGCTTCTAAAAAATAAAACATTTCTATTTAGGTAGACAACAACATTAAGAATGGGACGTCAAGCTGGACGGGGCTATAAACACTTGCCTTGAACTTTTCCAGATTTTCAGTAAATGTGTGAAGGGTTTTCACCCTGGAATCGAACTTCACCAGACCAATGATATGATGGAAATCATAAGCCATGCTTCTCGATGCAAAGTTGTCAAAGAGCTCTTTAACGGCGTCAACTTTCTTTATTCCTGCATTTCTGTAGCACTCCTCTTCCATGGACGAACTTGTGTCTATCAGGACCTAATGAAAACAAAGACATATATTATGAGCTGTTATTGATGTAGTAGAAACCTCATAACAAAAAACATATTTTGCACTTAAATAACAGTTAAGACCTAGCAAAGAGACATGTTACCAGTATGGCCTCCTTTGGAGTCCTGGTTGTGATAAGTGATCCGTCATCTCGATGGTCACCAGTCCTGTGTTGAATATTAAGAAAAATAAATAAGATACAAAGTTATGTGATGTATTGTAATATGTTTTATTGTATTTCTACTGCACAATTTAATATATTTTATCAGTTGATTTCTTTCTTTAAACCCCGCCCCCCAAAAAAAACCCGTTAATGTCAAAGTACTCACTTTGCTGCCAGCACATTCACATCCTTCACTTCAACTTTCCCATCCAGACAATTGTACACATGGATCATATCTACGGATCCTTTGCCTTTATTCAGATAAACGCCAAGGTTGTCTAAAAAAGGAAAATTCACACCCAAAAGAAGCCATCTGGAGCATGAATCCGTAACAATGCACTTTAAAACATTATGTGCACAGAGAGGAACCAGCGCCATGAATATGATTTGATTGGCTACCTTCACTCAGCAGAACAAGGCGACCCTTAGTCACCCCCAGGCTCTTCAGATGTAGAGGTGGGGTCACATTGAGAAGAGGGAAAGATTTCAGTTTTTCAACCATACATCCAAAGGTACTCTGGATGTTGACCTGGAAGCTGTCATTTAATACTTTAGGTTACAGACAATCATGGCTTGAGCATAAATAATAAATAATCATAAACTTTTTGCAACTCTACTATTTATTACACTCAAAGTGTTGTCTTCCAAAAATATTGCTAGTAAGATTATCAGCAACAACTCAAAGAATGAAAACTCTTTTTTCTAAACTGCCAACAGAAAAATACAAACAAAACCTATGTGCAGTAGTTAAAGCTCAGGTCAGGTAGAGGGAGCTGGAGGAGGCGCTGCAGACACGTCACGTCTTTCGTCAACTTACCAACTGTAGCTTTAAATAAAAAGTAAAGAGTTAGTGGTACATACTTCAGACCGCTCGTCTTGTCGTGATGAATCCAGAGAGGATATGTTCTGAATGATGGAGGCAAGCTGAGCAAGATTTTCTCAATGTCAGTGGCTCTCTGTAACGAGGTCTCTCGCAAAATCTCCTCTGTGCAGTTTGGAATTTTGACTCCATCTGAACAAAAGATTAAAACATGAAATCCATGGCAAAATCACACATTTACTACGTGGGCTATTCATCTATGCAAGAGAGAACCACTACCAGAGAGTAGGAAGCAGCCAATGATAACCCAGTATAATATTGTAGAAGGCATTCATATTGTCGTACAGTGAGGTGATGACTTAGCCTGACAAGACCAGACTATATCATTAAAATGTATAGTCTGACAACGACCAGTAGACCTCGGCTCAATCCAGGGGGCGGGATAAAGGCTGTCTTTCAAACTGCCTCTGCACGCAATAGGGTAGCGCTTGAGCATTACGACTAATCAGAGCAAAGAGCAGGATGACGTTAACCTGACAAGCCAATTAAAATGTATGTCGTCATCGCGTTAAGCCCGCCCAACGACTCTCTAAACAGATAGAGCGCTGTGATTGGTGTACACAAACGGTGTTCGAGACTCAAAAAGTTCCTATGGCTCGTTTCTAGACCCACCTAGAGCACTGGAAAAGAGAGTAACGACCATAGACGACACGCATTGGTCCAATGGAAGCGCCTCCTGATGGCGGAATATGGGTATTGCAAAAGCGCCCAAGAACTGACAACTCTGCATTGTTGGTGAATGAGCAAGTGTGGTATTTTCAATGATTTAAGGACATTTATAGATCACCCACGTTAATAGCATCATTGAGGATCCTTTACAGATAAACATTAACACATAGGCGAGTAGAAAAAAAAAAAAAAAAAAAAAAACAGTTGTCTACTCTACATTAATGTTTCAATTATGTACAAATCCTCACACATTCTCATGCTTGTCAAAGCGCTGGTTACTAAGTAAGCAAATTTGCACACATTGTTGAGTATTATGTGAGTGTGTGTATGTGTCTGGCTATGAGTGTGGTTATTAGAGGAGGATGATTGTAATCTGTGTATTGTATGTGTATGTGTTTGAATGTGTGAGAGTGAGAGAGAGTGTATGTGCTGTTAGTCCCTATTGTGCACTTTATGACTTGGCGCTCCTGTTTCCCTGCTTTTATTAGTGCATTCTGTCAATTTTTTAAATATTATGGTTATTATGTCCTATTTCAATTTATCTTAATATTGTATCTGTTCCCACTTTACCTGCCCAGGGACTACAGGCGGAAATTAGCAATTGTTGCTATAACCTGGCTCAAATACGGAAGCCGAGAACGGCCACGTCCATAATATTTTTTTTATTATCGTTTTCTCGTGATAACGACTTATTATTTCGTTATCTCGAGATAACAAAGTCCGTTTTCTCGTGATAACGAATTAATTTATTTCGTTATCTCGAGATAACAAAGACCGTTTTCTCGTGATAACGAAATAATCATAGAATGTGTCGTTGACATGGTTGCCAGCAACAGGAGGCTACTGTTCAGCTCGAGCATGGGGCAGTTAACTTTTCTACTCTAGCCTACTCACTGGTGTGATTATTGTCCACACCAGCTGTCAACAATAACTTACCAGTAAGTTACACTTAACGTTAGTTTGTATAACGTCACTGTGCTGGGTTTATTTAAGGGGCTACCGGCCGGTGGTCCCATCCTGTTTCAGCTAAGCTAACGTTAGCTACTGGCTGCTGCTGTCAGAAATCACAACCTTATCTCGAACCATCAGACACCTGTTGCCTGCGACCACTGACATGTAGGCTAATGTTAATTTGGCAAGACAGCAGTGTTCATGAGCTTTGTCTGAGCAGCAACTAGCTAACATTACCTTAGCTGAAGCTGCCATAACGTAGTCTACTCTCATGTGTTTATGCTAAGCTGTAGCCCCTTAAATAAACCCAGCTCAGTAAACAAACTAACGTTAAGTGTAATTTACCGGTACTTCATTGTTGACAGCTCCTCAGAGCAGACTAACGTTAGTGGCAGCTCTTGAAGGCTGAAATCAGGATGATGTGATCACATTAATCAGCTCACTGATTTGAGTTCTACACATGGTTTTGGGCAATTATCCCACGAAAACATCTCTTCTGTTACGTTAGATCTGTAGATGTGTAGTGTTTCCAACAGACTCGCTTTAGTAGCCTCCTGCTACGAACATACAGCGGCTAACCAGCTGCTACCATGGATGTATTATATAAACCGTCTTTGATTATATTAACCCCGTAAACAGAAGCGATTGCACCGGGGAAACATGTTGCTAGGCAACCATGTCAACGACACATTCTATGATTATTTCGTTATCACGAGAAAACGGTCTTTGTTATCTCGAGATAACGAAATAAATTAATTCGTTATCACGAGAAAACGGACTTTGTTATCTCGAGATAACGAAATAATAAGTCGTTATCACGAGAAAACGATAATAAAAAAAATATTATGGACGTGGCCGTTCTCGGCTTCCGTACTCAAAGCATCTCTTCTTGTTTTACAAGATTAATGTTTGTTGTGCATTGTCCCTGTTTTAAATAAATAAATTCATTCATTCATATCTACATTTTGTAATAAACAAATTATAAGTATAATTTGATATGACCAAGACACCTAAAAACAAAAACACTGCCGTTTTCATCAATTTACAAGCAAGTGGGCAACACACATACATTGGAGTGAATGAGTTTTCTGGGCGCTTTTGCAATACCCATATCCTGCCACTCGGGGCGCAAAATGCTTACCACGGGAGTCAGTGGTGGTGTCGTTGCTCTAGTCTAGACCACCTATGGAGCAAATATATTTGCTGCCGCTAGGGTGCGTCTAGATTTCTAGGCTAGTGATGACTAGCACCTGACCACAGTTTATACAAATTTCACACATCAATTCTTCACAATAACAAATATTTTTGGTATTTTCCCCACACACAGAAACTTTAGTCTTACCTCTGATGTTCTGGAGAACGTACGCTCGTTCAAAGGCACCTGGTACTCCTGGTACTCTGACTGGTTCACAGAAACGTCTGTTATCTTCAGCTGTGAGAGCGATCGGTGCATAGTCCTCATGAGTCTGAGAGAATTTCTGTCAGACAAGACGAATCAGAAATTAAGAGGGAGAAAAAAAGAAAGACGGATATCTAAGTATATTCAGTACAATTAGTGTACGAATACTTTTCAGTTGTTTCAGTCCAGCCTCAGTGTCACCACCATACCTTTGCTTTTGAAATGAGATATGCCCAGCAGTACAATGAATTCTCAAAGACATTCAGGTCCTTGATGACTTTATCTCCTCGTGCAGATCCAAGTTGGGGCAAAAGCTCTCTGAAGAGCACGTACAGGCCTTCCACAACGGCAATCTACAACAAAGTCATGAACAAGAAATGAAGAAATCAAGAACACACCCTTGACTGAATCAGGATTTCATTGAAAATGACCACAACTGAGTTTATTTCAATGACAATCAAAGTCAATAAAACTTTTTACCACCTACTGACGTAATAACAAGCATGAGTACAATGTAATGAGAGTTTTTAATTCTTAATCAATACATAGATGGCTGTTCAAGTGACCATACAGATATTAAAAAGTAGAATTACGGTATACAACCTCCTATTGTTTACCTTCTGGTTCCTTGTCATCTTTTCGTTCCTGCAGAATAACTGATGCAAACCTTGGGCCAGAGGGTTGCATCCAGTCACTTTCCTTATGTAGGCAACCAATTTATTTTGTACTTCACTGGGATGGTGACTTTTCTAAGAGAAAAAAAAAAGAATAATGCATTTGAAAACACGGCTCTTCGCCAGACTTAGGCTACTGTTCAGTCAGCTTGTCAAGTGCAAGAAAAGTGACTGATGATTAAAGCAAATAGCTGGGGCGTAACATATAGATCACAAAGTATACTATATAAACTGCTTACAACAGCATATAGTGAGGACAGGAACACACTGATTCCTTTCTGAGTCTGTTGAACTGAAGGCACAACGTCATGAATGAAGAAAGTCTCGTTGTACGAAGCCTCGGCACAAAACGTTGACAAAGAGAAGGCAACTGTTGAACCCGCAGAGATGCCGCAGTTTTGTAGTTTGTCACCAGGCTCGTGTCCACCCCTGCAGGTGTAAGAACGCAGAAGAACAAGGATACTTAACCGTGGTTGAGCACTAGATGTGGAGTACAAGATGAATAAAGAAACCCTTGTTGACAAACAGGGTCACCAGCCGTAACATCAGTTCGTATTGTGATGACTCTAAATTACCTGTAATGAAGGACATGTGCTGGGATTCCACTAATGCTTGCCAACGTGTGTTTCAGACCGTTAATAGAGTCGTTTTCTAAGTCCACCATCATTTCGTATTCCCCCTAAAGTCAATAAAACATACAATAAGAACAGCTTGTGTTAACAAAACTCTGACTGGATGATATGACACAAACAGTCTTCCAAATAAATGCATGGAGCGGCTGAAGTGTCCCACCCCTGCAAGCTAAATTGATCTTTAGGTTGGTTAGTGTTTTCCCATTGGATCTTTCCCTCTACAGTAATTAATTATCTTTTGATTTTACAAAGTTGCTATATATCTGATAATATCCAAGTCTCAGATGCTAATACTTGAATCACAACTATTATAGTTATTAAGACGTACCCTGAGCATAATGTGGCATCGAATGACAGACTCTCCAAAGGTTTCATCAAACCCTAGCTTTGGTATTTGAGGAGCATATTCCAGGTTTTCCTTCGGTGTGAATATGGCATAGATCACAGCTCCACTTTCAATGTGCCTGTCTTTCAGAGACCCTGTATGAAGAGAAAATGAAAACTGCATTAGATTTTACATGCATTTAAAATGTTATTCCCGTCTGCATGTGAGCAAGTGTAGAAGAAACTGTTCTCCTTTCTTGTAGTTAAAAAGTGGACTGATTCTCCCGAGTCGTTACAAAGGTTAAAAAACAAACAAAAAACTCATGAAGATAGTCTGTATTACAGGGCTGTGGAATTACTGTGCGTTCACACCAAAAGCGTCAGGAGCGTTTCGGCGGCCAGAAGTCATTCATTTTCAATGGAGACTGGCGTTGAGGGGCGTCGGGAGCGTCAGGGTGTCAAACTCAAACACGCCGCGGGCCAGAATTTAAAAAATGGGTCACAGTCGAGGGCCACATGGTTGTTTATTGAGAACTTATTGAAATGACCTTTTTGCATACTGAACCTAAAACTAATAAAGCTTGTAAGTTATTGCATATAAAACAACAAATAATCATTAAATAAAAAAAAAAATCAGTTGCATTCATTTCTAATGGCTCTAATCTGCAGCTTTCCATAGTCATTTCTAATTAGGGATGCACATGATTAACCATAAACCAATATCAAGAACTTTGACTGATTAATATTTTTTTTAACTTCTATGTGTCAACTTATGGGGACTTAACGACACATGCAGACTTAACACTCGTGCCTTCAGTATCATATCAGTCATTCGTTTCTCAGCAGGAAGTTAGACATATGTGACTGTTATGCAGCGCAGTCCAGTGACAGACGGTCAGACGACAAACATAAAGGGACGTCTGCGTGTGCATCACCTGTAACAACGGCGCTGCTAAAAAAAAAAGAAAGAAAGAAAGTACGGTACTGTGTGCTCCAGCGTTCCCCAGTGTTCACCTGCAGCTCCACAGAGGAGCTGTCAGAGGAGCTCTGCTGTTCGGCTGCACTCACGCTGTGTACCGCTGTGTGCTGTGTGTTTCATAATGGCAAGAGAAAAAAAAAGCACATCGTCGATCACCCTCTCAATTGACAACAGAGGATCAGGTTGCTGGTGCTGATGAACAAGTGGGATAAGGACTCGCGCTCGCGGCCCCCTGATAGACGTGCACTGGCAGTGCATTGTGGGATTTGTACTATAGTTTTAGTGGTACGTGCAACATACCAGCGGGCCATAATCAGATATCATCATGCGGGCGGCGGGCCAAAGATAATTGGACATAATTAAGCACTCGCGTTGAGGCGTTGAGTTTGACACATGTGAATTAGAAGTTGAGAGAAGTTGAACTTGCAACTATGCAAATGAGGAGCATTGCGGCGGCAGCCAGTTGCAGACCGGGAGTCTCACAGTGGGAGAAATTGAGAGCGCCTGAGTGGACACATCTCGCGCTGCTTGAAAGTCCCGCCCCCAATCACAGTCTTACTTGTTTAATCCTGAAGAATATAAATATGTACCAAATAATTAACAGGAATGTTTTTCAACTGCTAAAATGTAGTTAAGTTAAGACAATCCTTTATGGTTTTAATTACAAAAAAGGTCTTCTCACATGTGTTGAAGAAAGAATCATCTGACAGGGGCATCCCATCTATTGTGTAGAGACAGACTCCTGTGGCGCTGCCAACGTTTTCAAGATGACAGATCCTTAACATCAGATCTTCAACTGTGTTCTGCGCTTGATCCAAATCTGTAAATGAAAAATTTCAGAAAGCATTTCAAATTTCATTTCAGCTACAATTATGCAAAGAGTGGGATATTTCAGCACACAGTTCGGCACCACCATTTCTTTGCTCACAAAGTAGGCTAGGCTACTTGCTGCTGAGGGCTCGGTGTGTGGAGGACTGAGATCAGAGATTTTGAAGTAATTTTCCCTTCATTTATTGGTGATGGGCGCTATTACAGTTGATACCGATGTCATCAGATGCCATCAGATCACTGCTGTGTGTGTGTGTGTGTGTGTGTGTGTGTGTGTGGTTGTGAAGGTGTGTGACCAGAGGGTCCAGCCTGTCTCCCCGCGGTGACTGATGTTTATCACGGTGTGATTACGTGGGCCGGTCGGGGAGGGGGGCTGTGGCAGCGAAACTGAAAACTGTCGCGTAAGGTCAGGTTGTTGTTGGTTGATCCGGTGAATGATCAACTTTCAGGGTTGATCAGAATTTTCCTCTGGATGTAAACATGCTGTAAGAAATGATCACACCGAGATCAGCAAAGTCTGTGTTGACAGCTCCGCTGCTGCGGCGGCTCCTTTTTAGCGGCAGTTAATGAAAACAGAGGGTTTTTTTCTAGTTTTTAACACTGTAAAACTAGTTGTCACAGAAGGAGCAATACAGTAGTGGTCTCCTCTGTGTCTCTTCTCATCCAGTGCCTCCACAGTTTCATGTTTTACCGTCTCTGTCTGTAGCTACAGTATGTCCTTCACTTTCACTGTCTGTGGCTGTCAGCCAGTGGAGGCAACCAACCCTGTGATGTCACAGACTGTCCAACGACAAGATGGCTGCGCCCTAGCTAAAAAATGCAATTTTCAACTCCCATTTTCTCCTAAATGCTTGTGTTTCATGTGTTAGTTTGCCTAATTTTAAGCACACTGGAAATCCATTTAATAAATTATGTCAAATTGGCTGGGTGCTACATTTCCACTTTAAGAGTTGCTCTCAGGCTGTATTCTGTAAACAAGTCAATAGGTGAACAAAATAATGATTAAAATGTTAAAATTCATGATAAGTTGTGTTCCTTTTACCTTTAATATATTTTGGTTGAGGACATTTGGGGTATGTGTACTGCAGATAGAACGCCTCCACTGATTTTTGCACAGGTTGAACAGTTTGAACTTGTTGCTCTGGACCTTTCAGTGTTTGAATGGAGTTTTTCATTGCAGAAAAACGGTTCTTTTCCACATGACTTAAACCTGAAAAAAAAAATGGAGATAAAAAGCAAAATGAATTCAAAATGTTCCACTAACATGTTGTTTCTTTATCCTTATATTATATCAAAACTTAAAAACACAGTGTGACACTTCGAACACTGGCAATAATTGGACTTTTAAGCAGCTTTTTTTAATTTCCTGCAAACTACAGGTAAGTGTAATTTTATCATCTTATTTTCCATTGGGTCGTGACATTTTGTGTAGTAGCAGTTTATAAAATGGGACAGTATTTAAGTTCAAGTCAGACAAGTTATGAGTTAATTGCTCCAGGCATCAGGTATTTATATAAATTCAAATTCTCTTCACACTTGCATAATACTGTGAATCAAGCATGTTTAGCACTGAACTGAAGTAAAAATCTAAGATGTCTTTTAAAATGTGTTCATCTTACCTAAGTTGCTTAAATCTTCATCTGTGATGCCATCCAGGAAATCTCTTTCATCTTTAACACCCAACTGAACAAACTGCTTGTGGTAGGACTCCAGTCGGTGTTGCTCAAGCAGGCTGAATATTGCACCCATCTAAAACAGACATCAGGAGATTTTATTTACCATCACTCTCTACCCCTTTTTAAATATCTGTGACAAATGATAACATGCAGATTATAAAATAAAATATGTTACAGTCAAATCAATACCTGAGAAACTGAGATTAAACTTTAGGAAAATTAGGATAATGCCAGTATTAGTCTTCCAGTATAGTATTATCCTAATGTTCATCTTTATGGTCCCTAACCATAAATAACACAGATCTAACAACATAATGACTCTACTGACTGTTGACTTTGCCTGCCATCTGTACTCTTCTAGTCTAAATGTTGTGCTAGTAGAATACAAAGTTAATTCTAATCTTTCAACAGTAAGTCAAGTCATTCATTAACATATTTGAATTTTAATGGATAAATTAAGGATTCATTTCTGCATTAAGACATTTTTAAACACACCTGTGGTGTTGTCTGCTTGTCTGGGACTAAACCATCGCCCATGTGTGTCTCTTCCACACACTTTGAGTGCTCCTCTCTCAGATCATTTGTAGCTGGGATCAGTCTATGTCCCTTTCCATGGCAGCGTTCTTCGTGGGCTCTCAGGTGAGTCACGCAGTAAGACTCCACGCACATGAGACAGGATTTGACAGCTTTGCTTTTCTTTTTCCCCGTACAGACACTGCATTTCACCACCTCAGGTTTGGCCAAGGGCTCAGCTGCAACTTGATATCTGGTTTGCTGAAACTTTTTCACCGCTTCGCCCAGAGCTGTGTTTCTACTCAGCGGAGGTCTCGGTTTAAAGACCTGCCTGCACTGAGGACAGTTGTGCTGACCTTTCTTCTTGGGCCGGTTCCAGTGGCCTTCAATGCAGTCATGACAATAACTGTGGCCGCAGGGGATCGTTACCGGGTCCCTCAAGACATCCCGGCAAATTGAACAATCAAACTTATCTTGTTCAATAGAAGCAGTTGTCGCTGCCATTTCTTAAACACGGCTGGAAAAAACTGAAGGAATATGCAGTTCGCAGAGTCTCAGGTTTCATCTGCTGCAGCTTGAAGCCTCCAGTCTCGAGGGGTCTCTTCAGTTTCTGTTCTCTCCTTTAGCAAGAAATGAAACCTATGAAAATGAAACCCAACTGTTTAAAGGGATAGTTCACCCAAAATTTTAATTTCACTCATTATCTACTCACCCTCATGTCGACTAAGGGCTGGGGGAGAAGTTTCAGAGTCCTCCGTGCCTTCTCTGAGTTACAGCGGGGCTCCGTGCAGCACTGTCCATATGACGGTTGCGAACAGAGCTCACTTTTCTTCGTCCAAAAAGACACACCAAAAAACATCCAAATACCTCCATAGTGCTCGTCTGTAATGTCCCTCTTGTATTGAAGCCCCAACATGAGAAATTGTTCCGAAAAAAATTAAATAAGTCTATGTTTTAAGCTTGTTTGTAGCGGAAGCAAAGAACATTTTGTTTGAGTCCGCCTCCATCACACACCTTGTGCGTGTTGAAAGTAGCCTACGGTAAATTATCGGAGTCAACAACGTTTTGTTGTCATGGTAATGTGTCGTGAGAGTGGGTAAGTGCTGTTCCATTCATGTTTACAGCATCTGGACCATAGATGCCTATTATATTAACGATCTGGACCCTCACAGACTCTCACACTCTGTCACTTAGAGCTGACGTCACTTAAATCAGTGAGGGTTCAGGGCTTGAGTCTTTAGGGGGCGGATTGGAATTGGGGGTGAAACTTCTCCCCCAGCCCTTAGTCGACATGAGGGTGAGTTTGAGTGAAATTTGAATTTTGGGTGAACTATCCCTTTAAGGGGGTGGAATTATTCCATCATCAAGAGTTTAGAGAACAAAAAAAGGGGCTGGCTGTTCATTTGTAACTGAATTCCCAATATGGCCCACAGCAACATCCAACATTTAACAGAACTTGGAGGTAGAAATGACTTAGCTACCTGACCAAAGATGGCGGAGAAACCGGGTGAAACCGCCTTGTGGTGTAGTCTTTTCTTCTTCTTTCGTTGTTTAGCTTCGTTTTGTTTGTGGCAGCAATAAAAATGAAAAATAAAAAATAAAAAACTTAACACTGATGCCACCAAAAAAAAAAAAAAAGCAAATGGTCAGATAAGGCTAATCTTTGCCAAGCAGATACAAATTAATCCCGCCTCTCTCTCCTGCTAATCTACATTGAGGCACTGATGCAGTTATCGCCTCTTACGGTCTCTACAAAATAAAAGTCTTTCACATCATGTTGAACCATAGACTGTATGTTGAACCAGGTTTTTTTTTTTTTTCAATTTGAATTTGGTGTGTGTCTATGGGTGTGAGACAGAAGATGTGTGGATGTTCTGCAGTGTCTGCACACAATTTATACTAGCCACTGCCGGGGCGGCAGTGGCTCAGGTGGTAGAGCGGGTCGTCCAATGATCAGAGGGTTGGCGGTTCGAATCCCGCTCTGTCCCGGTTGCTGCCGTAGTGTCCTTGGGCAAGACACCTTACCCACCTTGCTCCTGATGGGTCGTGGTTAGCACCTTGCATGGCAGCTTCCGCCATCAGTGTGTGAATGTGTGTGTGAATGGGTGAATGTGATGTATGATATACTGTAAAGCGCTTTGGGTATCGTTTCCGATGGAAAAGCGCTATATAAAATACAGACCATTTACTATTACCATTTAGTACCCAACAAAAAAGGGGACATGTCTAAATTGATTAGAGGCCCTGATCTGCTAAAAGGCTTTTATTTTGAAGCAGTTGACAAAACTGTGCATAGAAAAAACACCATGGGAAAATATTGAACCTCTAACTGAAAACCAGAAATGAAAGCACCGAAGCCTTGATGAATGGTAAACCAATTCCAAAGAACTAATAAGTGTGGACATATTCAACTTTTCCTAAATCGTCAATTTGCATCGGGTCTGTGTGAGAAGGCCTATGTCAGTGATAATAACTGACAGGTTACACACAATAAAGAAAATTCAAACAACTCTGAAATAATGAGCTACTGCACCCTTTGCTCAGACATAGGCATTTTCAACATGACAGACTTTAAATGAACATAAAACACGATGGACTAGATCTATAAAAGAGAACGAACCAGTTAACTGTAAAAAGCCTTCTTTTTACAGTCTATGGTTAATATCTATATAAAACTAGAAAAGCATAAAAAAACATAAAAAAGAAAAGTTTTTCTCCAAAGTTTCACTGAATTTGACGAGAGCGATGATCCATCACCATCTTCTTCATGTCCCAGTCTGTTGTCAGGTCACTGAGATCAAGGTCATGTCCTGGGCCAACCATAGGGTCATGTTGGTGTCTGCAACAGTGAAGATACAGCACATTGCAATACAGCAGATTGATTGATGAGATTTTTGGGGGGGTAAGAGCAGTTTGACTCCCTGTATGGAAGAGTCTATGCAGTTCTGAATAGGTCAAATGACATTGGCTTCTTGGGTTAGTAATAACTGCCATCGATACAGCTCACGTTTAATTAGTGTCAACAGTAGTAGATCAACTCACTGCTTGATGTGTTCTTCAATGGCCTTGCGTTCGTACACGGCGCCGTACACCGTTTTCACAGGATCAACAAACATCTTCTTGGAGAGTGGACAGAGAAGATGCTGTGGTACAAACTGAGGCACAGAATCCAGCAATTTCTTCAAAATAAAAGAGAGAGACAACAAGACATTGAGTATGTTATTGTAACAACTGCAAGTAGAAGTGGTTCTGTAGAAATAATAATCCGCCAGATTCACCTTCTCCATGTCATCCAGTGACTGGCCTGCAGTTTGCTTTGTGTATTTCCTGGCCTCTTGTTCATAGGTCTCACGGTTTGTCAGGAACTCCTCGGCCAAAATGCTTTCAGAGGTGAAAAAAAAAGTAAGATTACATGACCGAGAAGGTGGTCGATATGTTTTTGATGAAGAATTTTAAGATACATTGCAGGCATTGCTATCATATATACAAGTGTCATTATCTGAAACTGTTAAACCCACTAATCTCACTCTGTGGTGCAGGCATGCTACAGCTGTAAAAGCTCTTTCTTTGTAAAGGGGGGACTGTATTTTCGAACATTTTTTTGCTCCACCAATAAATTATGACAGTGTCAATGACAACACACATTTCCACCACAAATAACAATTTAAAATCCAAAAAAATTAACAACACAAAACATATCCAGATACTCATTTACAAAATTATTCATTTATGAACGTGTACATCTCTCACCTGTCCAGTGGATCGTCAGGCTCAGGGATGATCAGCAGACCGTACACAGCATCAAAGATCTCTCTCATGGTGATGTGGGCGTTGTAGCTGCGGTCAAATATGCTGTGGCAGATGCGGCCCACGCTGTTGACGTTGCAGTGGTAAATCTTTCATACTGTTAAGAAAATGTAACCACCAAAAGTATACACGCACCTATGTATATGTTCACTTTTACCATCATATAACTTTAAAGGTAGAGTCTGTAGGATTTTCCTAAAAAAGAAAATACATATAGATTTATACAAAATAAATTCTGCTTCTACTCATGTATGGTGGTGACTGTCTCTGCAGAGCCTCTGGCCCCCCCCAGAACGTTTCTTACTTACCAGACTTACCAAAACGGTAACAGACAAACTGACAGGCACTACCTTTAAAACGCTATGTGACCTTTTAAATTGTTTGTAGTTTGGCAGGATACTCCGGTGACAAAGCGAACAAGTGGGGGCTCCACTGGGTATTCAGGACCAAACTGGACGTACAGCTCAAACACTCCTTTCTCATAAGGAGTGTCAGGAGGACCTTGCATGAGGATCCTCCAGAACACTGTAAAGATATAAACAAACAAAAACTTTAAACCATTGCTATGAAAAGATTACACTTCAGAATAGAAATATTGGTTTTCATGAACTTTTACTTGCAAATGAATCTTTTTGAGACTAGATTCTGTAAAAACAGGTGAAGAAGAACAATGCCACCTACTGATGTCTGACTCTGATGGAAAGACTGTGAAGAAGGGATGTGGGTCACAGTGCAGGCTCTTCAGCTCCTCCAAGACACGTTTGTCCTTCTCCATTAAACGCCCGTCCTTTGACTCACGAAGCCGCTTTTTCAGAGCACTAATTTCAAATATTATCATTATTATAGATTGTTATCATAATCTTTGCCGTTAAGAAGACGGCAGAGGACTGAGGACTGTGATCAAACACATTTTTGTCTGCAACTGGTCAATAAATGAATCAGACAATCTTCAGTTCTAGGAAATTGTGGTGAAAACAGGAACAACTGAATTTTATTTGAAAATGAGAACAATCAGTAGCTACAACCCTAAGGGACCCCAAGAACTCCTGCAGCATCATGACATTTGGCCGATAGATGCTACAACAATATGACATAACTGCTGAATTACTGTAAGTGCCAGCTATTATTCTTTGTGTCACATCCGGGGAAGGAGTCACGTGGGGGTAGTCTGGCCTGACGGAAGTGCGTTGCTGCAATTAGCCTCTGATTGGTCGGAACGAGCCACCCGGTGGAAGTCCCGCCTCCGTGTTGCAGCTTTCACAGTCTGCCCGGTAAAGGAGAAGGGTCTAGCTGCAGCCGCAGCCACAGCCACAGCCACCCTAACCCTAACCCTAACCCTCCAAACCACGCTCCCTCCAAAACACGCCCACATAACGCTAACCCTAAACCTAACCATAACGGACGGGGGGGGGCGTGGTTTGGAGGGGGCGTGTTTACCAGCGGCTTCGGGTGTAGTGGGTGGCTGCAGCTAGGTATTATTGCGGTAAAAGGAAACATCAACAAACAACAGGAACCGAACCATGGATCTATTATACATCCGTGTCATGAACTGAACAGAAGAAGACATATCCGTCAGCGGTTGCCAACCGTCGTTAGACCGCGGACCCAAATCCAGTTTCCAACCGGCAATATTTTGCGAGCACATCATTGCTACGGCGCCGACCACAATGATTGTGACTGGTTGAAAGAATTCCAAACGGCCGGAGCGTTTTTTTCTCTGATTGCAGAATCATAGGCGGACCAGCCAGACCCTTCTTCTCTGGAGGAGGGTCTGGCGAGCAAGACTACGTGGGGGTGGTAGAGCGCAGAGTAGTAAAATCAGCTGTTCTTCACCTGAATGAATGAATGAATGAACGAAATGAGAGGGTGAGGGGGGAAGGTCCTACTTTGCTGACCATTAAAAGTACACTGTTTTGGATGTTTTATGTTTTTGTGGGATTATTTCACTGCTTGTATTTTTAGCTTTAATAAACATGTATGAATCTGCATTCCTCTGGAGCTTAGTTTTTATTGTTCAACAGCGCGTCCGGCAGGTAAAGTTCCTTGTTTCCCTCACTTAGGCTCTCGGCAACCACCTTGGTTTTATCGATAGTGACCTAATAATGACTGTAATGAGTTAAGAGCAACCTGTCCACCAAATCTTAATGAATCCATCTGAAGTTGTTCACTCTGTTTTATCCTACATCACACTAAACTGAATGTTTGGTTTAATTAACGTTAGTACATTATCAAGCATTAATTAACTGTTTACAGATATATTAACAATCATTAATATGTATTACTTAGGGTTGAGAAACACATTAATTAATGTAGCCTAGTCGTAAGCAGTTAATTAATGTTTACTACTCAAAGTTAGTTAATCAATTAAAAGTTGAATAATGTAATTAGTTATCAATATGTATGCATTACTCAGCATTAATTAACACGTTAGTTTATATATTAATGCTTAATAATGTACTAACTCACGTTAATTAAGGGACCCTTATTGTAAAGTGTTACCTTTGGTTTTATACTGTTAGTTGCAAAATGTATTTATATAAATTATAATGAAAAATTATTGAAAAGTTCAGATGATGGTTATCAACAGATGAACAAAGGTCACAATAACTTAATTATTAGCATCCAGATGATTTGTACTATTGAACTCTTACCTCTCTGTCGCTGTTACTTTGTTGTTTATCTGACTTGGTAAAGACGTCTCTGGACATTTGTCATACCCATGAGTAGCAAAGATGTTTACTAGGGCACACTACAAAACAACAAGGACAAAATCAACGACCACATCAATGACAATCCATGAGTTTAAAATGGTAAAATGAACAGAATGGCAGATGCTGCAACTGACCTCAGTGACAGACTCTGGGTTTAGTTTTTTCTTGGGTTTCCTCTGCTCCAGAGACAAAACTGTCTCGATCTCAAAGAGCTTCAACCCCTCTTTGGTTGACTGTGGTTTGAAACAGCATCCACCTAGAGGTAATCAGGGGTATATGGTGAGGAGATGCAATAAATGTCTAAATGACATAATAACGTACAGTCAAAAATATAAGCATGTCAATAACAACACATACAGATATTTACAATTTGCTTTTTACAGGATATCTACCAATACAAAGCCTTGTGGCTAGATTAATGATGTAACTCGGTAATGGACACATACCTGTTGCATTGCTGATTCCGTGCAGCATATTGTTCTCCACGTTTCCAAGAAGGACTGAATCCACAATGATGTCAGATCTGAGCAGTTTGGCTGTAACTGCAACTGGCTCCATTGAGGATCTATGGAAATATGACAGTATTCAGATTACAACCTCAGATACCCCCAAATAAAGGCAAGGCTTTACATGGCATCGTAACAACATCCTCTGCCCTGCTTAGACCCTAACATCAACTGAGGAAAAACTCCCATGTAAACCCTTGAAGGTTGAATATGGAGAATCTTTATTAAAAGCTATATTTTGTCACCCACGGGGAGTTTAGAGGGGTACAGAATAAAAGTATTGCTTTTCCATTAAAAAAAAAAAAAAATTGTATTTAGTCTGAATAAATCATTTTAAAAATGTTGACGGGTTCAATAATGACTTCCTGTTTACATTGTACCTGCCAGTAGCCGCCATTGTGGCTCACTTTCTCTGCTGTTTTCCTAAGCCTCCTCCCGGTCATGTGCCTTTGTTTTCAACCAAGCCTTTTTAATAATCAATCGGTGGATTGATGGATTGTCATGTTACAATGTGTGTATTTGTATAGTCTAATCTTTTTTCCACCAAGACGAGAGCTGTGACACCGGGTCAGAGGCTCTCATCATACAGGTTGAGAGGTTTGGTTTTCAGCAGCAGTGTGGAAGGACCCTCCACTCTCCCTGTAACAAGTTGCAAGTCATTTATCTAACATCAATTAGTCGGAAGCTGTTTAATGAAGGTAAAAATGAAACATAAATATCCTGCATAGTTCTTCTCCTCTGTGTCTTCTGATCAGAATGGCATCCCTAGCAATGGTCAACGGTCTGACTACCACTGCAGGAATTAGGGTTAGGGTTATTTTTCTGTTGTTGTGGCCGCCTATCTTGATCAATAGATGGTGGTATTCTGGTAATTCTCCATATTCAACCTTTAACAGGGAAAAAACAGGGTAAACCTCAGGGTGAGCAACAGAGGAGGGATTTCTCACCCAGATGTTGTGTAGAGACAACAGTGTGTAAGAAAACAGTTTATAACATGGAATATGGGAAAACATGGTAATGGAATCTGTCTGTTAACAAGAGCTGATGAAGGCAGCTTCTGGTGGGCAAATCACTTCCGTCCTTAAAATCACCGGGTGAAACTATGGCACTTCTTCAAATCGGGATGATGGTTGATATTCCGATCAATTTACCAAGGTAGATCATAAGCAATTTATGCATATCTTTGTAGTTATAATATCAACAGGTGGTAGCACAGCACAACAGTACAAAGTTGGAAATTTACCCAAAATCATTTCCATCAGTAAGACACATGATGCGAAGTCGACATTCTGGAAACGTCGTCTTGACCTTGTCTAACTCTATCGCGCCGTGTTGTAGCGCATCATACAGCAGAGTACATCCATTTGGCTCAAGGTTGCGCATGTGCTCCTAAAAATAAAAAACATTTTCCATTTAAGTAGATTGCAACATTAAGAATAGGACGTCAAGCTGGACGGGGGTATGAACACTTGCCTTGAACTTTTCCAGATTTTCAGTAAAAGTATGAAGGGTTTTCACCATGGAATCGAACTTTACGAGACCAATGATATGATGGAAATCATAAGCCATGCTTCTCGATGCAAAGTTGTCAAAGAGCTCCTTAACGGCGTCAACTTTCTTTATTCCTGCATTTCTGTAGCACTCCTCTTCCATGGACCAACTTGTGTCTATCAGGACCTAATGAAAAGTCATAACAAATAATAATGACCATATTTTGTCCTTAAATAACAGTGAAACTTAAAGCCATAGATAAAATATCATATATATTTTTTGAATTGTTAAGACCTAGCAAGGAGAGAGATGTTACCAGTATGGCCTCCTTTGGAGTCCTGGTTGTGACAAGTGATTGGCCATCTCGATGGTCGCCAGTCCTGCATTTGAATATTAAGACAAACAAATAGATACAGCGTTATGAGATGTAATGTAATATGTTTTGTTTACTGCACAATTTTATATACCCAATCAGCAAGGGGAAAAAAAACAGCAACATTGTGTCATGTGGACTGTATGCAAAATAGAGAGGCCACTGTGACCTTGACCACTGATCAGCAAAATAGATGGACAACCCAAAAACATCAACCCATGGTCCAATGCACCATGACACCGAGTTAGACCCCCCCCTTGAGAGATGAAGTCTGCTAACCGCTAGTTTCTCTAGTTGTAGCAACTTTAGCAATGACCGCACCATAACAAACAGCGCAGTATATTGATCCACGCGCAACCGATCAAAAAGCCACTCATAGCCACAAATAATGCTCAGAACAGCACCAAACGTCATCAACAGTACAAACAGGGTCCCAGCACATAATAAAAGGCATCAAACATCCGTTAGCTTTGCCTGGTTTCTATTGAAAAGAGACGAAAACAACTCACCCACTCTCCTCCAGTTATACACTATGCAGCAACTTTCCGTGTCCAGCATAGAGTCCAGGCACTGACAACACACGTCGGACTGTCCGACTGGCAGCACAAATACTCAGTCTCAGCGGCCACTGGCAGGCAGTGACCACACTGACCACTTGATTCCCCCAGGTCTAGCACATAGACTCCATCGTAGCTCTCCCTCTTTGACTTTTCGCCTCCATTTCCTTCAGCTCGTCTTCGGTGAACTTGGTCTCAAACTGATAGTGGCGGCCATCGAAATGAAACCAGTTTTCTTTGTTCTCAAACTCCTCCATAAATTCAGCCGTGTTGTCCCTTCTGTGATGTCTGCTCAATAGATCCATGTGTCTGCTTCACTATGTTACAGGCAGTCTCTTCCGGGAACGAACGTCGTCCTGATCTCACGTGTAAAGTCGCGTCTAATCTTGCGCTTGTTTACGTGATTCTCTCCCACAAATATCTAAAGTTAGAAATGCCCAATTCTGTTCATTTCCCTATGAACACTTGATAATAACTTTTATAAACTGATAGGCAAGCTACATAGGAACTTTGGCTGCATTATATGGAGTAATACACACACATTTTCATCCTTGAGCTGCGGGACTCTACTCGGTAATCGCCTCCACGCCAGCGGACTACCTGTAACCATGGCTGAGTTTATGGAGTTTGAGAACAAAGACAACTGGTTTAATTTCGATGGGCGCCACTATCAGTTTGAGACCGAGTTTACTGAAGACAAGATGAAGGAAATGAAGGAGAAAAGTGAAAGAGGGAGAGCTGCGGTGGAGACTATGTGCTGGACCTGGGGGGATCAAGTGTGGTCAGTGTGGTCACTGCCTGCTAGTGGCCACTGAAACCAGATGTTTGTGCTGCCAGTCGGCCTCGGACGTGTTGCTGCATAACGTACAACTGGAGGAGAGTGGGTGAGTTGTTTTCGTCTCTTCTTAGAAACCAGGCTAAGCTAACAGATGTTTGATGTGCTGGGACCCTGTTTGTACTGTTGATGACGTTTGGTGCTGTTCTGAGCATTATTTGTGGCTATGAGTGGCTTTTTGATCGGTTGTGCGTGGATCAATATACTGCGCTGTTTGATATGGTGCGGTCATTGCTAAAGTTGCTACAACTAGAGAAGCTAGCGGTTAACAGACTTCATCTCTCGAGGGGGGGTCTAACTCTGTGTCACGGTGCATTGGACCATGGGTTAAACTTACGCCGGAATATCCCTTTAAGGTCAAGGCACTCACTTGGCTGCCAGCACATTCACATCCTCTACTTTAACTTTCCCATCCAGACAATCGTGCACATGGATCATATCTGCGGATCCTTTGCCTTTATGCAGATAAACGCCAAGGTTGTCTAAAAAAGAGAAATTCACACACACAAAAGAAGCCGTCAGAGCATGAACCCATAACAATGCATTTTAAAACATTACTGTATGTGCACACAGAGGAATTGTCCTGAATATGATTGGATTGGCTACCTTCACTCAGCAGAACAAGGCGACCCTCTGTTTCTCCCAGACTCTTCAGATGTAGAGGTGGGGTCACATTGAGAAGAGGGAAAGATTTCAGTTCTTCAACCATACATCCAAAGGTACTCTGGATGTTGACCTGGAAGCTGTCATTTAATATTTTAGGTTACAGGCAATTATCGCTTGAGCATAATCCTGATAAGTGTAAACCTTATGCAACTCTACTAAATTCCTCAAAAAAAGTTCGCAAACGTTATTTGAGTCAATCATTTCTCCCCTTTAATTTGTTGGAAAGCCTGATTAGTCACCTTTACAACCAGGGACAACTTGTCAGAATTGTGCAATTGTGGAATGAGCAACACAGCTAAACATGTCTAAAAGCTAAACATGTCTAAAAAACAAACAAACAAACAAACACAGTTTAACGTGTGGGAAGTGCCACCCAAAAATGTGCCAAAATCCCCAAAACAGAACTTCTCATCATTAGGCGCGTTTCCACTGCAGGAACTTTGGGGTAATTTTACGGGGCCAGCCCCGTTGGTGCGTGTCTCCACTGCAGGAACCTCCCCCACAGGGCCATTTACAGGAATCTTTATGGGGCCGAACGGAGTCCCTGCCTGGGGGTATGTACTCAGATCGGCCCTGAAGAAGTCCCGGTGGGGCTTGAGATTTACTCAAAGCAGGATGTGACGCTAAGAGAAAGCCCTGAAATAAGCTGCATTTTTAAACCCAACGTTACTAAAAACGGCCGGAAAAAAGAGAGAATAACTCAGTAAAAGACGAGAGTAGCAGTAGGCCTGGTAAAAAAGAAAAAGAAAAAAATATAAGAAAAAATACGCAATCGCGGGATTACGTGACAATCGAGACTGCAGAAAAGAAAAAAAAACAACAACAACAGACAGCAGAAAACAACAAGAAGAAGAAGAGCAGTAAAAAAAAATTTTAAAAAGCGCTGCATAACGACCTCGCAATGATCGAAACTGTCGCACGTCGCCATAAGAGCCCGGTGGGTCCTGTCTGCAGTGGAGACACGGCCACCGAGAGGGCCAAGTGAGAGGACGGTTCCTGTAGAAGTTCCTACCCCCTCCTTTCACCAGGAACTCCGAGTGGAAACGCGGCTGTTGAAGGCAATGCAGTTAGACATCAGAATGAAATTCTGGAGTCAGTGGCCATCCGAGATCTCCAGGATCTGGGACCTAGCTCCATCTTTCAGGATGACACTCTCCCCCCACAGAGTACCTCAGGAATGGGGGAGTGTAAAAATTGGAGTGGCCTGCTATGAGTCCAGACCTCAACCCAACTGAACACTTGTGGGATCAGCTTGGTGACCAACACAACCACACTGGTTGACCTTCAACAACTCCCAGTTGAGGAATGGGATGCCATCCCACAGCAAAATATGACCAGGCTGGTGACCAGCATGAGGAGGAGGTGTCAAGCTGTTGTGGCCGTATATGGATCTTCCACACGCTACTGAGGTCCCTGACAGTGTCACATGAATAGTGTAAAAATGGTCAGTATGTGCTGTTGTTTTTTTGTCAGGAGAACAGGAGAATATTTCAGGGGATTTTGGCACATTTTTTTGGGGCGCTACCCACATGTTTGCTCATTCCACGATCCTTACCAGATGTAACTTGTACCTCATTGTAAAGGTGACTAATCAGGCTTTCCAACAATATAAAAATACAACACAAGTTGGTATTTTTAAAGGGGAGAATTGATTGACTAAAATAATGTTTCCAAACGTTAAATGAAAATGAAATAAAAAAGTTAAAATGGTACCTACTTCTGACCGGTCGTCTCGTCGTGATGAATCCAGAGAGGATACGTTGTGAATGTTGGAGGCAAGCTGAGCAAGACTTTCTCAATGTCAGTGGCTCTCTGTAACGAGGTCTCTCGCAAAATCTCCTCTGTGCAGTTTGGAATTTTGACTCCATCTGAACAAAGACACAGGCTATTCATGCTAAACAATCAACTACCAGGGTGGATGCAGAACAAGTATAGTGAAGTGATGAGATGAAGAGCTGCAGATACTTAACTACACTTGGTTCAAATTAGCACACGTCCATTCTTCTCAATATTTATTTAACTGACAAAGATGAATTTTATTTTCTCACACACTAACACACAAAAAAAGGTTTCTGAATTAAGTTCCATGAATTTCCTATCCACCTTATTCCTGGGGTCGTTACTGTAGAAACGGTTATGGGTGGAACTTCCGGTCAGCACCGGAAGTAGCGGTGAGCCATTGGCTAACAGCAGTGGTTGCTAGCGGTCTTCATTGCAGTTAGCGGTTTATTTGAAAGTTTTCACATTGTTTTCTGTTTTCTTAGTTAATTCGGTAGATGAGGCAATTCATGTGGTGATAATAGATCGGTTATTGATCCATGGTGGTGAGCCTCGTAATTAAAAAATCAGCTCGAGTGAAGAGAGGGAGTAGCGCTGTTTGGTTGACCCGTCTGCAGCTTTCGGTGGACTGCGGGTGGAGGACTGGACTGTGTTGGACGAGTCAGACCAACAGGTCCGCTTGGACCGCGGCCACTCGGACCAACAGGGCCACTCGGACCAACAGGTCCGCTCGTACAACGTAATGTGGGCAGGAGACCGAGAAGTGGACGGGGCTGAACCGGGAGAGAGGCAGTCACTGGGCGTGTGTGTGTGTTGTGACGGGAGTGAGGGGGCGCGCCGCCCGTCACAGAGGAGAAATGCATTGTAATGAATGTAACAGCCCCCCCTCGAGATTATTGTTATTCTGACACATGAGTTAAATAACAGCTGTGTTTGAAGCCACGCTGCGGTTCGTAATCGCGGTGCAGAAGAGTGAGTTTGGAGCTGACGAAAGGAGAGAAAAAAGAGAGTCGGTGGGAAATGCTCATTGATTAGAGAGACAGCGATCAGCTCCGGTGCTGTTCCGCGGTGCTGACGAACCCGCTTTAATATGACAAACTATGATTGTGATTAAAAGAACCTAAACCAAGTCGAGTAGAGCTGAGCTGTAATTGTGTAGTGGAGAAGGGGCAACACACGCTATGCGCACACACGCACACGCGCGGTCGTCCCCTCAGCTGTGACTTGCTTGGGCAGACGTTGTTTGGTGTCACCCGCTGATTTGCATATGTACATAAATATCTAGACCCCGAATCTATAAGACCATATGTATAAAAAATTGCGTGTATCATTTAGGGGTTTTTATATCCCTAAATGATACACGCAATTTTATGTTTACTGTTTCATTCCGTGTAAATGTTGTGTACACTGACACACCCCTCTGTATCAAAAGTATAGGTCTTTATGATTAAAATAAACTAAATGGATTTTTTTTTACTACAACTTTGTTGGTTGGACACTCGGATGTGTCTGTGTGTGGTCTTATAATAGATCCATGGTGAGAACCTACAGTAAAATACCCCCCCCCCACCACCACCACCACCACCACCACACACACACACACACAATCCCTGAGCAGACAGTAAAGAGGTGAGTGAGAGAGAGACCCCCCCACACACATATGCATTTCTTTATAAAAGAGGAATGTGTTTTAAAATAAAATTATTCCAATTTATATGAGGCAACTTTCCAGAGCTAGCAGATAGCACGTTGCCTCAACAACTGAAGCAACAAGTTAACAAGTAGCTAAATATGCTACTGTACGTTATCTTTTTATCTTTGGCCACTTTAAGTCGTCCTCACACCTCACAGTATTAGTAGGCAGCGGTATTATGATATTGTCTCGTTTGAGTTGTAAAAGGTGGTGTTTTATGTCTCTAACGCTCGCAGAAAGTGGATTAGCGCGTACTGTTAGCATGTAAACAAACGCTACTTCCGGTTCGCACTGGAAGCTGCGCCCATAATTCCCGCAAAGCATCATGGGGGCTAGGAATAAGGTGGATAGAAGTCAGTGCAACCACACCTCTGAAATGCTTTGTATCATTGTTAAATGTAGCACAGGTGTGGTTAAACCATACAATACTGAACCCAAAGCTAAAGAGATAAAAATATATAAACAACATAAATATATTTTAAGACTTGTTTTATTTCACCCACAGAAACTTTAGTCTTACCTCTGATGTTCTGGAGAACGTACGCTCGTTCAAAGGCACCTGGTACTCCTGGTACTCTGACTGGTTCACAGAAACGTGTGCTATCTTCAGCTGTGAGAGCGATCGGTGCATAGTCCTCATGAGTCTGAGAGAATTTCTGTCAGACAAGACGAATCAGAAATTAAGAGGGAGAAAAAAATAAGACGGATGGCCCTACATGAGTTGTTCCGGGTCGCTGCTCATGCGGTTGACCGGCAGGCGTGCTTACTTGAACGGCTCAGCGTGCTTTTTAATTGCCCCTTGGGGATGAATAAAGTTTTTTGAATTGAATTGAATTGAATTGAATTAATTGTATGTTTGTCTATATTGTGTTTGGAACCTATACCAATGAGCTGTACTGGAAGCAAATTCCACCAGCCTGGCTGTGTGGTCATTCAAAGAATCAATCAATCAATCAATCAATCAATCAATCAATCAATCAATCAATCAATCAATCAATCAATCAATCAATCAATCAATCAATCAATCAATCAATCTCTAAGTATATTCGGTACGAATACTTTTCAGTTGTTTCAGTCCAGCCTCAGTGTCACCACCATACCTTTGCTTTTGAAATGAGATATGCCCAGCAGTACAATGAATTCTCAAAGACATTCAGGTCCTTGATGACTGTATCTCCTCGTGCAGATCCAAGTTGGGGCAAAAGCTCTCTGAAGAGCACGTACAGGCCTTCCACAACTGCAATCTACAACAAAGTCACGAACAAGAAATGATGAAAAAAGACATTTCAATTACAAAAAACTTTTACCCACTTACTGACTTTATAACTAGCAAGAGTAGAGTTGCATAAATGTAAATAAGTTGTGTCATAATATCATTCTCAACCAATACATAGCACATGGCTACATAAATAACCAAACTGTAGTGCAGTAATTAGACTCAGAAAAAAAGTAAAATTACATGACGTCCTATTGTTTACCTTCTGGTTCTTTGTCATCTTTTCGTTCCTGCAGAATAACTGATGCAAACCTTGGGCCAGAGGGTTGCATCCAGTCAGTTCCCTTATGTAGGCAACCAATTTATTTTGTACTTCACTGGGATGGTGACTTTTCTTTGAGGAAAAAAAAGCCAGCTTGTCAATTGCAATATAGTGTGACTGATAAGTAAAGCAAATAATACAGATCAAAGTATACTATATAAACTGCTTACAACAGCATATAGTGAGGACAGGAACACACTGATTCCTTTCTGAGTCTGTTGAACTGAAGGCACAACGTCATGAATGAAGAAAGTCCTGGCGTACGAAGCCTCGGCACAAAACGTTGACAAAGAGAAGGCAACTGTTGAACCCGCAGAGACGCCGCAGCTTTGTAATTTGTCACCAGGACTGTGTCCACCTCTGCAGTTATAACAACACCAAAGAACAAGGATACTGCTTGAGCACTTGGTACAAGATGAATAAATAAAACTGCTGACAAACAGGGTCTCCATCCGTAACATCATTTCTTATTGTGATGGCTCTAAATTACCTGTAATGAAGGACATTTGCTGGGATTCCACTTGCATTGGTCAACTTGAGTTTCAGACTGTTAATAGAGTCATGTTGTAAGTTGACCATCAGTTCATAGTCTCCCTAAAGTGAATAAAACATACAATAAGGATTTGACTTTTGTACTATACATGTTGACAAAACAAGGCAGTGGTGTGATTCATAAACTACAATGTTAAAAACAGCTTGTGTTAACAAAATTCTGACTGAATCATATGAAACAAAAACATATTCATTATCAAATCTTAATTAAAAACAATAGGTTTTCCTACACATGCATGGAGCGGCTGAAGCGTCCCACCCCTAAAGAGGGGAGCATGCAAGCTAAATTGATCTTTAGGTTGACTTGTGCTTTCCCATTAAATGTTTCCCTCTAATTGTATATTACTACATCACAGCCATATGTCAGAAAATATCCATTTATCAGGAGCTAATATCACTACTTGAATCACAATTATCATAGTTGTTAAGACGTACCCTGAGCATAATGTGGCACCGAATGACATCCTCTCCAAAGGTTTCATCAAACTCTTGCTTTGGTATTTGAGGAGCATATTCCAGGTTTTCCTTCGGTGTGAATATGACATAGATCACAGCTCCACTTTCAATGTGCCTTTCTTTCAGAGACCCTGTATGAAGAGAAAATGAAAGTTACATTAGATTAAAAAAAATAAAAAAAATAAAAACCCAAAAGCAACAACAAAGGATAGGCTGCATTACTAGTTTTACTTACATGTGCATAATAAACTGGAAACTAAGTCCACAGTCCACCCTTACAGACTACAATGTGCAATACTGTAACGCCGCACATGCAGAATTATGTTTTTTTTCTGTAAAATATACAGTGTATTTGTATCTGGACTGCACTTACTTGTTTCATCCTGAAGAATATAAATATATGTACCAAATACTAACAGGAAAGTTTTTCAACTGCTAAAATGTAGTTAAGTTAAGACAATCCTTTATGGTTTTAATTGCAAAAAAAGTCTTCTCACATGTGTTGAAGAAAGGATCATCTGACAGGGGCATCCCATCTATTGTGTAGAGACAGACTCCTGTGGCGCTGCCAACGTTTTCAAGATGACAGATCCTTAACATCAGATCTTCAACTGTGTTCTGCGCTTGATCCAAATCTGTAAATGAAAAATTTCAGAAAGCATTTCAAATTTCATTTCAGCTACAATTATGCAAAGAGTGGGATATTTCAGCACACAGTTTGGCACAACTCTTACATGTTTCCCTAGTCATTACCCTCAGTACTTAAGGGTAAGCTGCTCTTAGGCTGTATACAAGTCAATAGAATGGACAAAATAATTGTTAAAATGCATGATAAGTTGTGTTCCTTTTACCTTTAATATATTTAGGTTGAGGACATTTGGGGTATGTGTACTGCAGAGAGAACGCCTCCACTGATTTTTGCACAGGTTGAACAGTTTGAACTTGTTGCGCTGGATCTTTCAGTGTTTGAATGGAGTTTTTCATGGCAGAAAAACGGTTCTTTTCCACATGACTTAAACCTGCAAAAATGGATATATGAAGCAAAATTAATTTGAAATATTTTATTTATATATTTTCCTCATCCTTATAGCCTATCGAAACTTCAACAGTGTGACACTTCTAAAACTAAAAAGACTTTAAATTATGAACTTAGTATAATTTTATTGTATCCAATTTTCCATTGGGTAGTGACATTTTGTCTGGTACAGTAGCAGTTTATAATATGGGACAGTACTATTTACCGGTAAGTTCAAGTCAGATACCGGTAAGTTATTAGTTAATAATCTAACCTAAGTTGCTTAAATCTTCATCTGTGATGCCATCCAGGAAATCTCTTTCATCTTTAACACCCAACTGAACAAACTGCTTGTGGTAGGACTCCAGTCGGTGTTGCTCAAGCAGGCTGAATATTGCACCCATCTGAAACAGACATCAGGAGATTTTGTTTAGCATCACTCTTCATTTTATTCATCTGTGACAAATGATAAGTTATAATATCTGTGAAAAAAAGATGTAAAGGGACAATAGCAGAAAACTGAGATATTAAATTCTATTCATATTATTATCCTCATTAGAAACTGAAGATAATGCCAGTGCAGTCTTCCAGTGCAGTTTGCAATGTTCATTTTCAGGGTCACTGCTGTTGGGTTGCCGTAGTGTGTACTCCTGCGAGATCTGATAGTAGCATGTGAATACACTAGCAGGCAATGTTGTTAGCTGCTACCATCGCCTCTCGTTGACTCTACAGTCACTAACCATAAAAACACAGATCAAACAACATTATGGCTGTACTACAGACTGTTAATTTGTAAAATCAGGGGGGGATTTTCCATCTGTATACTTGTCTGTCTGAACTTTGGTGCACAAACTTAAGCCACTAATACCTAATCTTGACTGTTAGTTGATTTATCTTTCAACAGTAAGTTGTGTCATTTATAAACACATTTGAATTTTAATCGATAAATTAAGAATTCATTTCTGCATCAAGAATTTTTACACACCTGTGGTGTTGTCTGCTTGTCTGGGACCAAACCATCGCCCATATGTGTCTCTTCCACACACATTGGGTGCTCCTCTCTCAGATCATTTGTAGCTGGGATCAGTCTATGTCCCTTTCCATGGCAGCGTTCGTCGTGGGCTCTCAGGTGAGTCACGCAGTAAGACTCCACGCACACGAGGCAGGATTTGACAGCTTTGCTCTTCTTTTTCCCCGTACAGACACTGCATTTCACCACCTCAGGTTTGGCCAAGGGCTCAGCTGCAACTTGATATCTGGTTCCCTGAAACTTTTTGACCACTTCGCCCAGAACTGCGTTTCCTCTCAGCGGAGGTCTCGGTTTAAAGACCTGCCTGCACTGAGGACAGTTGTGCTGACCTTTCTGCGTGGGCCGGTTCCAGTGGTCTTCAATGCAGTCATGACAATAACTGTGGCCGCAGGGGATCGTCACCGGGTCCCTCAAAACATCCAGGCAAATTGAACAACAAAACTGGTCTTGGTCAACAGAAACAGATGCTGCTGCCATTTCCTACACACAGTTGGAAAAACTGAAGGAATAGAGATGCAGTTTGCAGATTCCCAGGTTTCATCTGCTGCAGCTTGAAGTCTCCACCAAGCACAGCCTGCTGCAACTCGAAGCCTTCAGGCACTAGGCCAGGGAATTTCTTGTTCCTAGGGCAAGAAATGAAACCTATGAAAGTGAAACCAAACTATACCAGCAGGGAAATGATTCCTTCAAGTTTTTAGAAATATTAAGGATTGTACAATTAATCACAATGTAACTGAAATCAGAATATGGCCAAGCACAAGATCAACGTTACAGGAGCAGCAATTTTTAATATATAAGGTACATTTTAGTCATAACATTTTACACATGTTAGCACAAATCATATTCCTAAGACACAAAATGGACACAAGACCCCCCCCAAAAAAAAACCGAGTTAGCAGGCATTGCAAAAAGAAGCCAAAAAACAAAAACAAAAACACCAATTTTGTATTCATAACCGAGGTAGCTAGCATAGCCAAAAGAAGCCTTAGACAACAGCAGAGTATTATTGATATTTAATAAAGTTACTTTTTAGTTTGACAGTTAATTCTGCTAGACCTAAGCTCACATTAAAATGAAATATTGCACAGATGAGGAAGCCCTTTCTTTTCTTTTGGACGGTTTTGGTTTCCAGTAACGTGACAGGATTGAGCGGTGGTCCTGCTGCAGTTAGAAATGTTTGAAATTAGGACAGTTTGAATTTATTTAACTGAATAGCTAAGACTTAACACGTTACTGTGTAGAAAATGACTAACCTTGATGTGTTTTACCAGTCTATGGTTTTTACAGAACTAAAACCCGTTGGAGGTGAAAACGACTTAACTTACCTGACCGAAGATCAGCAGACACTGTTTGAGCTGAAAGGTCTAATGGTCTGTCAGGGTTGATCCATAGACTGTAAAGGTTGATTTTAGCAAGGACAAAATAATTAATCCCGATTCCCGCCTTTCCCTCACAGTTACGTTTTCCAGTGAAGTTCAGTTTCTATTCACCAGAAAAGCTGAGAAGCTGTATGCCACTAGTGTTGCCAGATGGCAGAGATATTTTCCAGCCCAAAACCTCGTCAAAAACCGCGAGAATGCACAAAATTTTGATTGATTAAAGGACCTGCTGAGAGACTTTTAATTTGAAGCAGTTGCTCTTTAGTATTTTTAATCATAGGCTACTGTCTGATAACGTTTCTTTTTAGACCTATTTACTTTTATTCACTGATCTCCCAAGTCTTTCTCAAGTAATTTGCACATGTCTGAAATTTGCTCTGTTAATCTAAATATGGTGAATTCTATCCATATCTACTTTTCAACTAAATTATTATTATTTATTTTTTTACTGCACCAATTAAACACATTTATATCCCTGGAAACATGTAGCATTATTTCCATGATATTCCAATGTTTTCAGTGACATTGCCTCTGAAATGTTTTCTGTCCAGTCTAATGTCAATTCTACTGTCAAACATTCAAGTCATAGTGAGAAAAAAAACTGATGCAAATAAAAACTTCTGTCAGGGTGTCAGGGAATAACAGGACCCAAATGCAGACAGCAAGGATTCTGGGTTCAGTGGCACAGAGAAAGGATGTTACTTACAAGCAGGGAAACAACACGGGGGAGCAAACAAAGCAGACAGACAAAGGAAGACTCACAAGGGAAGACACAGGTGGTGCAATCAGCACAGGTGAGACACATTAGGTAATCACGAGCAGGCAGCACACAGGAAGACAGGACACAACACTTCTAAAACAGGGGAACACAGGTGACAACAGCTTTGTGTGAGTGTCGTGGTGTGGATCTTTCGCATTGCAAATGTTTTAAAACAGCAACACAGTTGTGAAACTAGAAATCATGTCCAAAATGATTGCTGTGAGAAGTTAACAGCCTTTTGCACTTGTATCCATCTTAACAACAAAGACTTTCCAATCAAATGTTTAGACAATGCACAATTCTCAGCACTCAAATCACTGCCCTTGTATATTATAAATCCAGAATACAGGTTTTTCAATTAATTCCTGTTTAAAAAAAAAACTCTACAAGGACCAGGCACAGATGTGAAATTATTTATTTAATTTCAATTTGTCCACACACACTGAGGGAACTTAACTCAATATCAACCCATCATGCTCCAAAACACATTACAACAAACACACATACATAAAAGACACCATCACACACTTTTCATTTGGTCTGGGGCTGACATCACGTTGACACTGATGCAGGAGGTGCTGGCTGGTAAAAGTTGTTGATCAACTCTGGCTCTGTCTTTGCCTCTTGGATGCTTTTTGGCCGACTTGTGGCGCCCCACAGTGGTCTTTTGGAGGAAGTAAAACATTGTCCATGTAACTGTGAAGATGCTGGCTGAGTACATTTGGCCTGACCCTGTCCACTACTGCTGTCTGAACGATGTGAAGAGTAATCCATCAAACAGTGGCTACTTTGATTTTGCTGTTGGGCGACATCCTTCCCAAGATGACCACTCTGATTTCTATCAGTTTGACTCTTCCTGTCACCATTTTTTGCCGGTGGGCTTCCAGTTTCAGACATGGCCGAGGAGTGAAGACTCTCAGAAGTACTCTTCCTTCTGTCGTCATCTGCCTGTAGTGTTGCTGAAACTGAAACGTGCCCACTTTGTGTCTTTAATTTCCCAGTTGTTGACATTTGTTGGGGGGTTGTTTCAGTGTTTCTTGACCTCCAGACAGAGCTGCTTTTTCTCTCTCCCCGTTGTGTCAGATCACACTCTCTGCTCAAGCTGTGGGTACGGTGATGGGATGCAACATGGGCTTCATGAACGGGTGAATTTCTTTTTATCTGGAAACTAGCACTAGATGTCTGGGACCTGCAGTGGAGACCAGCACTATCTTTCTGTGGAGAAAGACGGCAGGAGCTCTTAACCGTTATCTGGTCAGTGGTGAAGTGGCTGTTCTTATTGCCTGAAGTGGTGTCACTGCTGCAGAAAGGCTCTTCACTTGCTTTATTTGGGGTTGATGTGCTTTTATCCTGACCATGAGTCCTGAATGAGAAGGAAGAATGAACTGGTCTGACACCAGCTGAGGTCTTAGTGGGAGAAAGTCCAACCGGTGGCCTGGGTTTAGGACGGCACAGAGGCGGGAGTGCATGTGGTCTTAGGACTGATGTAGCATTTAAAGCCTGCAGAGTCTGATTTGCCTTTTGACCTGCTGGCAGTCTAGAACAGAGGGGTGGTGAAAGCAAATTTGATTGAGAAACATTTTAATGCATCAACTGTGAGAGAATGTGTGTATTTAGACATGTTTTAAAAATCACAAATACATTTAAAAAAACTTGACCCCCTGTTAGATCCCTCTCTTCTGTTAAGTTCGACAGGTCTGTCACTCTCTTTTTATTTCATTTCAAAACAATTTGGGGTCACTGTGGATCTTTTTGTTTCTCTGACTAATATGATTTGATATTTCCTGATTGATATTAAATCAGTTTATCCAATACATGTGTATCATGTATGCGATGTAATTCTTTACTGTCAAAAAGTGCCACACAACTAAAAGTTATACTATTTAAAACCGTTTTAGGGGCATTATAGCACTGACAAAACAAACCAACCTGAATCTATTTTTCAATTCCTTCACAGGGAGAAGGGGAGATGCTGAAGGTGAAGCAGCCAACGAAGAAGGGTAAAGCTCCAAGTCTGTTTGTATGGCTCTTCTCAGCTCTCTCAAATCTACACACAGACAAACACAACAGAACTAAGATTTGACAATATCAAAGCATTTTATGTCATACGTGATTGAAACACACCTCAGTTGCTGAATTAACTGGGTTCAAATCATATGAATAAGCTACTGAAGGGAGGGTAAAACTATCAGCATTCATATTTTATCTGTAAATTGACATCTGTTGGTTCAATACTGGGCCACCAGATGGCAGCAAGCACCAAAATGTGGGTACATGGACTCACCTGCGAGTGTAGGTTCTGATTTATTACTTTCACGTTGAGTCCTGTCCTTTTGTTTAATGCTTCCCTACAAGAAACACAAATCACAGAATAGAAAGAGCATGTTAATCATGCAGCTAAAGAGAGTACAATGTAAATATATGTGCAAGAAATGACGGGTATGGAAATAGCAAAGGAACAGGGTAAAAGGATAAAAATAACAGGGGGAGAGAGAGGGGAAAGGAATGTGTGTGTGTGTATGTGTGTGTGTGTGTGTGTGTGTGTGTGTGTGTGTGTGTGTGTGTGTGTGTGTGTGTGTGTGTGTGTGTGTGTGTGTGTGTGTGTGTGTGTGAGACCACTAAACGATTGAGCAGCAGTCTTCCATCATAATTTGACCTCAAACATCTATATCCAGAGCTATGAAAACCATAGCACTCACTGTATACGTGTGTGTGTGTGTGTGTTCCTTAGCTCACAAAATCAATGACCTGATTGAAAGTGAAAGTGTCTCTCAATGTGTGTTTGTGACTGGCAGCCTCCTCATCCCATTTTACACCAGCACAAACACTAATGGAGAGTCTTTATAGTAACCACAAACTATGTAGTGCATTACACAGTCAAACACACACCAGCACAGACACTCACACACACACAAACAGAGCCACTGGCCTGCAGACTGACAGTTAAAACATATATTTTTGGTCTATTTTCCCGGTGGGTTTCAAACCTAAACCTCCCAGTGCTGTCTCTCAGAGCTGCAGACGAAGTATGCGTGGTGTCTCTGACAGCACAGTGACTGAAATCCTAAACAACTGTAAAGTGCACACACACACACACACACTCACACACACACTCTGAAAATAGGTCTTGTGGTCCATGAGGGGTTTGAACTATTACCATGGTGCTGACTTGCTAATATTTTTGGAAAGGTTGTATGTTACAGTCGTTATCCTCGTATGTTATTCTCTACTCGAACCCGAATCCACCCACGCCAGAGCGAGCATGCAAAACATTTCGCTCAGCTGATGCAAAACCAGAAACAGAAGAGCAAGGATCGACAGTTCTGCTGCAAAATCCAGCTGCAACCAGCTATTGATGGCTGCCATCTTTTCATCATCTACGGAGGAAACGTGCTAAAAAAGCTACAAGCTGCACCGGCGTGACCAGAATATGAAAGTTACGACAGTTCAATTGGTCAGCTAATGGTCTGGCTGTTTATATTGTTTAAAACATGAGCTTGTTTTGGTTATACAGTAATTCGACTGCATGTCTGTCGTATATGACCTCTATAATACAATCATTTGTGAAAATGCATCAAAATACAGTTGCTAGCTTCGCTCTAACTGCTGTTTCATTGTAGCTATCAACAACAACGGCAGTCTGTTTAGCTGCATGATGAGATTTTAGTAGGATTGACAGCTGCAGCCTCTGGTAGGATCAGAGAGGGTCCACAGTCACTGAATTGGGGTTGCACCCTGCTGCAGCTAATGTATGTGTTATTATTATGTGTTATTTTCTACTACCATGGTGCTGAACCCTCCTCCTGTCAGAGACAATGAATCATTACAGATGTGTTTTGGAACAAATGACTGACTGCTCCATGATGCACTAAAAACGGGAATATGATCTGTATCAACCTCTAAAAGTCTAATTCGGCTCCAGTTAATGATAGCTGTTTTAAAAAACTAGATAATTGAACTGCACAGAATAACACTCAATCAATAGCAATCTCAGCTGCATCAGACATGATGGTGTTGGATGAGCTCACTGCAGGGCCACTTGTTTACCTCGTTTACATCTCTTACACACACCGACTCGATGGTTCTTGATGTTTACCACATTTTCTTCTCATTTTACAGTTAATTACCAGCGCAGATGACAAAACCTGCAAAATATACGGCTAATTACCAAAGGCCATGAAAAATACAAACCAGATGACGATGACGATCACCGTCTGAAAATGTGAACTGTGTTGGAAACTTCAAATATTTTCCTGTTTTGCTCTTTAACGCTGTGTAAAATCTTAAAATTTGGATCAGGATCTGAATTCCCTTTCCACCTGAAACAAATTTAAATACTGGAGATTTTAAGAGTATGTTTCATTTGCCTGTTTGCCCTGTGTTTGGCAGCAGAGAAAGAGGCGAAGATAGGAAAAAGTCTCTTCTGCCTCTTCTGTTGTCTATTCAAGTATAACTGTCTCCGCCAGATGAAGCCTTGAACTGGGGCTATAACACTTATGAGTGTATTTGAGGAAAACAAGGCTTTCTTAAAGGGATAGTTCATTAGTCAATAGTACATTTTGGCAAATTGGCCCATTGCCATAATCCCTATAGTCTAACAGTAGGTTCGTTACCTTTAACTGTCGGTGTAAGCTATTTTTAGAACGGCGGAGCAGAGCCGTGAGCTGCTCAGAGCTACGCTACGGAGGCTCATGGGGTTTCTTGGTTTCCCTCATCAAACTCATCAAATACACAATCCAACAACTCCAAAACGCTCTCGTGGAAAAGTTGTGAGAGGCACATTCACCACACTATGAGATAATAACAGAACCTTACGAGACAGAGTTGCTTTCGAGGCAAATGCAGAGACTGCTTGCTGAAAAACTGCCCCCGACGGGAACGCGCATCAGCGGTTTTGCATGAATTTACCTCGAAAACAACTCTGTCCCACACGCACCACACAGCAACAGCAGGCAGGGCCCAATAAGCTCACGAGAGCACAGACTGGCATCATCACCTGCTCACACACCGGACAGCAACCACTTGCTGGAGGAGGGAAAGTGCTGCATCTCTGCTTTTCCAAAGGCCCAAACTGCCTTTACGTTAAATGCTCAGCTCCACACTCTCGGGTCAGGAAATAGTGTGTATAATAATAACTGTCTCACTCTCCAACACAGCTTTATTGTGCTTTGGAAAAAACATAGACTGTGGGGCGCTATTGATAGCTATTTCTTTCTCAGTGTACCCATTCCCACCTTTCAGGGTTTTCTAAGTTTCCAAACGAACTGGCCATGTAACATTTCTAGACAGTCTCTCTCTCTCTGACAGAGAGAAAGAGGGTAGAGAAAGATAACTCCCACATCTGGTCCGCAGAAAAGTCCTACATCTGGCCTCTAACGAACTCACCCTCTGTTTCTCTCATAATTCCAGACAAGCATGACAACGTAACCAGATTGTAGGCATGCATGCATGCATGTGTGTTTCTTTGTTAATGTGTGTGTGTGTGTGTGTGTGTGTGTGTGTGTGTGTGTGTGTGTATGGGTGTGTCTAATTGTATGTGTATGTATGTAGCAAGCCATTGGAGTGATTGGAGGGAGATAGATCTTACTCAGCACTGCAAAGCTCTTGGCCAGACAGATGGAAAAACAAGCTTAGACTGAGCTCTTGCAGGCTTCCTGTGTGTGCGTGCAAGTTTTTGTTTGTGTGTGTATAAGTGTAAATGTGGATGCCTTAGCAGAGTTTCAGTGCCAATAGAGGGTTAGTGGATCTACCTGTGGGAATCCAAAGAAGGATTCAAACTTTAGAAAAAAACGATTTGGGGAAAAAGAGTGCCCCTGGTTGAGAGATTCCCTAACCTTTTAATGGAAATGATTAATTTCATATTTATGAATAAACTAGTCTATTGAATACACAAAGGTAACTTATTTTGTCTGGATAAACATTGTTTATAAAACGATGCACAAGGCAGCTAGACTGTACATTGTAGGCTATCCAGAGTTGCAACTACAACCATAGCTTTATAACTCGGGATGCTTACAAGGCTGTATTGTGTGAATTCCGACTGCAGGTGCACATCAATACATTGAATCAGTGAATAATTCTGGGATTTGGAACAAGATCGCAATGTCAGCTGAAAAACAAAGGAGATTAAAGATTCATTCGGTAGTTGGCCATTTTCCATGCTGTTCTTACCTTGAAATGCTTCACCAGTGTGTTCAGCGCCTCACATTCCTCCATTAGGACGGACCTGGATAGATCAGACAGATAGAAAACAGCCAAGATGTTTATCATCGCCACTCCAGTTGTTTTTCATTAAAAACCACAGTTGAGCCCAAGACTTAAATCTAGGGCAAAGTGGAAACTATCCATATGACAGTCACAATACAGTAGACATACACAGACAAAAGTTGCTTCACTTAATATGACCACGGTTGACTTAAATGCAGACCAATGCAGCCACATATTGCAGTACTGTATGCTCTATCCTTATTTTAGGAATATCAGTCTTTTGAAGAGTTGAATGTCGAGTTTGTTATATGCCCAGTGGTTAAATCTGTCGTTCAGTATACACTATGCACTATATAACACAATATCATTTTCAAAATGCTGTAAAGGGGCACACAATGGCAGATTTATAAGCATGAGAGTAAAATCCAATCTCACATCTGAGGCAGTGACGAGAAGGTGAACCTGGCATCTGCTCAGAGTTTATCCTCTGTAGTTTTCATAAGGTACTGAGGAAACATTGTCCTGTTTTTCTTTTTTCTCCCCCTCTCTCCCCCTACACTCTCCCCCTCTTTGGTTACATAACCACGGTAGACTTTATTCACTTCTTTCAAATGAAAAAGAATCTTCTGCCCGCTGTGGTCCTGTCTGAGATCCATTTTCTGACAATGGGTTTATTGTTCTGGTCGAGTCAGGAAATGGGAGAGAGAGGAAGAAAAAGAGAAGGAGAGAGAGACAGAGAGAGAGAGAGAGGGGCTGTCTTCCAAGGTAGCCCCAGTGCACTGCTTAGTGGGCCTCAAAGAGAGGGATGTGGAGGAAGGAAAGGAGGGATGGAGTGTGAAGGAGGCCGGGCAGCGACAGAGGCCACAAAGGAGAGCTGAGGGGAAATTAAGGGGAAAAAAATGGTGAAAGAAAAGGAGAGGGCTCAGAGCAGCTCTCTTACAGAGCACATGTGAATGTCATTTACAACAAATTCATCTAGACCACAAAGAAAAAACACAACGCACATCATGTGTCCCTGCTGGTTAGTGTTACACGTCTAAGACAGTCCAGTCAAGTGTTCTTTATGTTACTTTCCATAGCGGCATCACTGTGACCCAGAACATATGATGTTACACGAGTGACCCTATACGCCAGTTGTTCCAAACCAATGGGCCAACATGGGGACTCAAAAAAAGGAAAGGAAAATATATTGTGTTTACTAGTGAAGCAGCATTGACATACAGTATTATCAGCTTTAAAACGGACAGGATGAAATAACTAGACATGCTGGACAGCTAGTCTCCAGCTGTGTCCATCTGCTGTTTGGTGCTGAGCAGGTAGTTTACACTTGGGTTTTAGAGTTATTTTGCTGAAAATAGCTGCCTTCTGTGGCTGAAAACAACACTAAGTGAGCAATGAGAGTGAATCAGAACAGCAGTGATGCACTTCAGACAACTAAAAACACTATAATCATTATAAAGCTCTATAAAACCATGTGAAGCTGCAGATTTAAGTGATAATTCTCTGTAGGTTCATGACAACCCACCCCTCTCATATTGTCACTTTATTTTCATATTGTCACTTCATACACTATTCAACCTGCTTAAAGGCCTATAAAATACTTCAAATGGAATAATTTAAGAGGAGAAAAATCACTTAGTGACTCAGCGGCATGGCAGTTGTTGTACTTTGTTTGTTTTAATGGGTCGCCAGCCAAACGGGTCGGTGAACCACTGCTGTATGCGACTTACTTGAGGCGGTCCACCACTTGGTCGATGTCAGTGACTTTCAGCTTGTCTCTTACTGCCTCAATTTCATCTTCAGCGTTGGACCGGACTGAACATTGAGAGCTTGGTCTGAAGGAGAGGAGATGAAATAAGAAAGAGATGTCTTAGAGACAAACCAGATTTTATGCATATTAGTCAAATATACAGGTTCTGCTTTACCAGTGTCACCAACCTGTTTTCATTATCAGTGTCTCCAGGGATGGCACAGTTACTGTAACAGTTGTCAGAGTGACCGAGGGCGTAGTTCACAGTCTCAGGTTTGTAGCCAAACAGCTCATCACCATCTCTACTGCAAAAACAGCACAAAGACTGGAGCTTCACAGTGGTCACTTGACTGTATCTGCAACTCTGCTGTGCTGAACAACGTATACATACTGTAGCACCTCATGAGTTACTGCCATTATTTAACTCCATTCTATTAAAGTACAGTTCATTAAATGGTATAAAACATGTGCATTTACCATAATCTAGTCTCAGAACTCAAAGAGAAACTGCCTTCACAGTGAGCCAGAGATGAGAAATATCTGAAATGTTTATTTTCCCCAAAAATAGAAACATATTTCAGAAAAAAAAGGGACTGACAGCAAAGATGTAAATTTTGGGAATGATCACTGGGAGAAAAAGAGACTGGTGTGGAGAGCTGTAGGAGGGGTGACAGCTTGGTCAGGGAAATTGTGGGCTTTCTGGTCACTAAGACAGTGACATGGAGTCGTGTGTGCGTGTGTGTGTGTGTGGATAGGGCATCAAGACCACACAGGAGGACGCCAATAAGATAAATCAGTTGACTTTTACAAGGCGCACAGCCATCCACACTCCCACCCACACCCTCACAAGTGTTTCGAATCACAGGAAAAATCTGGTAGGGTAATGAGAACGATTGTTGCCCTCCCCTGCTCTCAGCTGCTGCCGTTCATGTGGCTTTACACAAATCTGTAGCATCAGGCCGTTTCTGCAATTACAGGGAAGTGTTCTTGGCTAAAAGGTCAGGTAAATTTGATTAGAAATTATGCACACATACATGCATACACACACACACACACACACACACACACAAATCATAATTTCCAGCAGAGAGTATGAAAGAGAGAGAGAGATATATTCTAGTCACTGTTGACGCTTTGGCAATATTTTCTCAATTTCCATGCCAACAAAGCATATTAAATTGAAGTAAATTGACAAACAGTGGGTTGAGGAGCATTATTAAGTGAAAGTGCTATTACGGGGAAGTGTGTTCGGTTTTGGTCCTGAAAGCCATTTAGCTGATATACACTTGGGACTTAGCCTAATTGAACGATCAAAGGCCTGAATCTCTCTCTCTCTCTCTCTCACACACACACACAAACGCACGCAGTACCACGCGTCAAGATCAACAAGTGTACCGAAGCCAACATCAAAGAGAACAAGCGATTTGTGCTGGCACAGCCTGTGTGGCACCAATACTTTATTTTGGCATTGTTCCCATGCAGCCAATAACAAAAGGCCACATTTCTCCCTCTGAAAAGGACTTCTTGTAATCCATTTACATCCGAGCCGGAGCACTTTACAAGAGTGACTTGTGATGTGTGAGCAAGTAAGGCTTCAGTTCACGTCTTTCTCAGTGGCACTTTAATAAGACACAGTGCCGCTGTGGGCCTCAGACCTGTGGCCTTATGGATATTGGACTGTCAGCTTAAACATCAGGCGAGTTGTCCTGACTTAAAAGGAACCCTGTGAGATAACTTCAAAATAAATCCCTGTCAAGTGAGCTGTCATAACAAGCACCGGTCTTATGCTATACAGCGAGGTGTCTTCAATTCAATTTTGAAGAAAACTAAAAAAATTAGCCTACTAAATAAATACATGTGGTCACTGTCAATGCCAGTGGTGCTGATGTTAGGCATCCAAGAGGCTCCAGGGTCTGTCAGTCCATCCCTCTCTGGGTTAAACTGATAGACTCAAACACTACTGGATAGACTGACACATCATTTTGCAAATAACAACTCTGCTAACTCTGGTAATGTCCTGACTTTTTACTGCAGTTTCACTATGAAGTTGCAGCTTGTAGTTTAGAGTCAAACGTTTCAACGACAACAGACTGAGCATCCTGACTTTTGATTCACTGACATTAACTTTTCTTTGTATCCTTTTCTCCTAACACCATCATCATCAGGTTAAAAAGAATAAATGAAATCAGGTCAACATTGCACATATCTGTTATGGATAGTGCTTCCAAATAGAGAATTGGAAATGACAAGCACACACATACACACAAACAAACAAAAACAAACCACTGAGGAGTTGCCTGCAGTGTGTAGCTTAACAACACAAGGGGGAAAAAAAAGAAAATCATAATAAAAAGGAAGTGGACAAATTGACAGGCAATAAATGGTTTGTCACAGAAAGAGAGAACAATCCATCCAATGTTGTGCTTCTCCTAAAAGGCCTCAGCGAAACCAGAGAGGTGACATGGGGCAACATTCCTGGCAGCAGTCAGCTAGTTGCTGGGATAGTCACTAGCTCATACATATGCAGACTCTCACACACTCACGCATACAGATTTTGATACATCGTTTGGACTATTAAATTATAATATATGGAAGTGTAAGGATGGGCAATGTTTCTCACTGATATTATCCCGCCAACAGTTTTTATGACATTCTTCCGAATATTTTAATACATGTCATTAAATTGCGAATTGCAACAAGCTCATCTCTGACCCGAGCTCTACGATTAGCTGTAGAAATTAAAAGCCAAACAGTAATTAGAAGGTTTTATTACCACTACTTGAGGGAGATTATAACTCCCTGATGACTGTGCTACTTAAAAACCAGAAACAGAGAACCAGGAGTTATTGTTGTTGCCCTGTGAGCTTCTCACTGACAAACAGCTGAACAAAGGTCAGTTTTATTATTATATTATATTTTTTTGCATTGAAACTCTTTACAATTCTGAAATTAGCTGCCAAAAGGAGGTTAAAACATTTCCTCAACACAACAACAAAGCCTGCAGTGACTTTTAAAATCTGAACTTGTGGTTTGTTGGCATGTGGTGTGGAATGCATGGATGTCTTCCTCCTATAATTGTCCTATTGTTCCACAGTTCCCAAATCGGTTTGCAGCATCCCTACGTCAGGGACCTTTGTTCTGCTGCCTTTCCCATCCCATTTGTTACTGACATGGGAACACAATGCAGCATTTTATGGCATTCTTTGTTTGGGCAAAAATGACATAGTGTGTGAGCAGGGTCTTGACCTACTTGCCCATCCCACTCCTTGGCTTGTGAGAAAGCCATAGGCGGCGAGTGTTGTGTTCGATGTTCAGAGCGACTGAAAAACTTCTCACATTAATAAATCCGATCAAGATGGATACAGCATTTATTGAATATTAGGGATATAAATGTTGCAAACGCAGACTTGAATGGGTGTTTCGACATTGGGAAGTAAACTGCCTTGTCAAGAATATTGAGACAGTTAATATAAATAAATATTACTTTCTCTCTTCTGCTTCCATAAAGTTCAACTACTGTAGAGAGACAACAGATATGTAATCTTTTTGAGAACATATAACAAGTAGTGGAAGAAGGGGATGCAGCACATTAAAACAGTTTGGTGTACTTTAAAGCAGATATCAGTGGAATGTTTTTGTTAATATAAGTCCTAAATAGTCCTATTTTCCGTCAGCAATCACTTACATTAAGTATTTCAGCCTAAACACGAGTCTCTCCGTCACTCTGCTCTGCTGTAACCCGAGGAGAAAATTTTCCTTGTGGGATACAAGTGTTATCCAATGAGGGGAGAGAACGGCATGAAGGGCTGTGTGTGCAGCCAAGGGATGCGCGTGAATGTGGTGACGTAGCACGAGGACCAATTGATGCCTGACAAGGGCGGGGGCTGCTAACTCATGGTGCGTTCAAGGAAACTCGTACTTTGTGTTTTTCCTTCCTGTGAAGTCATACCAGTTCGATCTGGTACGAGTTCACGGGTCGGAAGTTACGAGTGGCCGTTATAGGGAACTTTCACAGACAACAGGACGGTAAAAACACGAGCTACGGGTTACCTGGAACGCTACCAAGTCGTAGTTGTGACTTGAAGCTGTAACTTACGGTTTCAAAAGCCTGCCTTGAACACAGCATTAGCCGAAACGGCCGTGCTGATGATATCTGCTTTAAGACAGCTAACATTATCAACATAATGCTTCCACTCATTATATTCACAAGTAGAAATAAAGTTGATCCTGTTCAAAGACTAAAATAAAAGCACAGCCCTTCAGTAGTACACTGCTAATGTACAGTAGAGTGGATTTAAGCGTGGGAGATCTTACACCTACCTTCCCCCCCTGCTGGCTCTCTCTCTAAGAGTCTGTAGTAACATCTTGACCTCAGCTCTCAACAGCTCTTTGACTGCGGGGGGGTCAGCCAGGGGGGGCCTCTGCTGACGTGGGAGTGGGGTCGCTGCCCTGCTGCCATGGTTTCCACCTCGCCGGCTCTCCTGCCACATCCGATGCCACATCTCTGCCTGCAAAAGTTAGCACAGTTACTGATGATTTGAATCACTAAATGATGATTTGAATTCACTGTGGCACGAAAGAGAACAACATGTGCATTAAACTGTAGTTCTGGATGTTGCTGGTTGTGCAGGACTGACCAGAATGCAATTTCCTAGGAAAGCAGATGTGGTGGAGATCATGGTCACATTGAACCACAGAGTGCTGCACAGCTGGCTCCACTGGGCTGATCAACCCAAACACAGTGCTATTAAATGGCTCTCTCTCTCAACCTGGCCAACTCACCAGTTATCATGGTGCCTCCCTATTAGCCACAGTATGTCTGACAAATTCAAAGTCATAGGAAATGATTTGGATCTGCCCTGGGTTTGGGTCCATGCCCCATCCCCCCACAGAGTTCACTTCAGTTCAGTATTTTTTTGTGCTGCTGAGAAAACAGACATGGGTGAATGCATAACCTTGACAGAGGTAATGCAATAAAGATTGTTTATGAGTCCCACATCTCAAGTTTCACTCATGTCTTTCGAGGACAAGTCTCATTTCAAAGTTTCAAGTCTACAAATCACAAACTCAAGTCCTCCACTACGGTCTCTGCACTAGTCAGTCAGAATTGAGGAAGCCTTCTGGATAAAGGTGAAAAATATTCAGCTATCTACAACCAAGTCCAGATGCCCTCAACTCAACCTTTCTTAGATCTCTGAGCATAGAAAGAAAGAAACGAAGACCATCGTTTGCATGTCTAAAAAAAAGAGAAAGTGTGAAAAATCTGTGTGAGAGTACTTGTCTGAATATAATCCCCACATCTGCTGCCTGCCACTCACTCAAGTCAAAACCTTCACTTCAAAAGGAACACACCGGAGGAAACTGAACACACCGCTTCTGGTCTTTGCAATGTGTCTGTGTGCACGTGCACTCGCAAAACAGCATTTACGCTGCATAAGGTTGATACACACACACACAACCCCCCCCCCCAACACTAGCTTCCTGTCTGTATTTAGGTGTTGAGGTGTTTATGTTACAAGATTCAAGGCTCACTCTATAATGAGCTGTTCCTGGAGTTTTTATCCCCTCCCTCCGGTGTGAGACTGTTGACCTCATCCAGGAGCTATTTTAAGGGCTGTGCTGCTGAAACCTGTCAGTTAAAAAAAACAAAAAACGACTAGGAGCTATTATGTTGAATTATTTAAATTGGGATTTAGAATAAATTTACCTTAAACAGTTCATTTTTATTCCACGTAGAGAGAAAGAGTGAGAGTTTAAGCAGAGGTACAGTGAGACTGGCCTTGTAGGGAGACTTATAAAGAGAGGCTAATATTCCCTCTGATCTAACCGCCGTAGACAATGGCGACCTTGATGGAGGGAGGAATGGTGGTATTGAGGAATGGAGGAGTGGCCTGCTATTACTTTTCACAGTAGCTTATTGAGGGATGGAATTCATTTCACTGGACAGGAGAGAAAAAAAATTGATAGATCTTGAAGATAGACAGACATGAAAGAGGAAAAAGAAAGAAAGAGTTCCACTCGATGGTTAATGTACAATCACCTGGTGCGATATTAGAAACACCTGTACACCTCATTCAGTGATACAGTCACCCATTTATGTGGCAACAGCACGGTGCATTGAACATAGCAGGTCGGGCGCTTCAACTGATATTGACATCAAGCATCAGATTTGGTTCTTGGCGACTTTGACCGTAATGCTTGTTGGTGCCAAGACGGCTGGTTTGAGTATTTCTGAAACTGCTGATCTCCTGGGGATTTTCACACATAACAGTCTCCAGAGTTTCACTCAGAATGGGGCAAGAAATAAAACCCATCCAGTCAGCAGTCGTTCTGCAGATGGAAATGTTCATGTGTGAATCCCTTTTATGGCCACCATTTACCCATCTCCTGGCTACTTCCAGCATGATAACGCATCAGAAGAAAGAAGACAAGGCGGCTTCTGTGAGTTCAGTGAACTTCCATGACACCCACAGTCAAACAGATCTGAATCCAGAAGAAACACCATTGGGATACAGCACAGGAGATTTGCAGCATGAATGAGCGGTGGACAAATCTGCAGAAATGATGTGATGTAATCATGTAAACATGGAGCAGAATCTCAAAGGAATGTTTCCAACATCTTGTGCAATCTGTGCCATGAAGAAATGAGGCCGTCTTAGAGCAAAGGGAGGACCCAGCCAGCAGCATCAGGATGGTGTTCCTAATAAAGTGCTCAGAGAGTGTATAAAATAAAGGAGACCTGCATGCACTAGGCTGAGAGTTGAATTAGGTGCTCTGTGCTTTGTGTTTTTTTTTTCCCCCTGGAAATTTCTCAGAGCTTTCGGCCTAAGTCTTTCTTTCCGTCTGGGAGCTTTACACTCAGCTGCTGCATACACTCAACTGTAGGTGAAGAAATATCAGTGCAATACTCAAAGTCAAACACACACACACAGCCATGCAGTACACATATGCACACATTTGTGCTCCCTCTAACTGATACACACATGCACACACACAGTCGAGTCAGAGAATGTGTGTCGCTAATGGTCTTATCAACAGTTGAGGGTTAGCCTCTTTAACCCTGTTATACCGACCCCCTGACTCACTAAGCTTACAGGGCCTCTTTCTATATTTATATGTGTGTGTGTGTGTGTGTGTGTGTGTGTGTGTGTAGAGGAAAGTGGTCTGTATGTGAGCAAGTGGTCTGTATGTGAGCTGAATTATTCTGCTTCATTCTGGTTTGATTTTTGCTTCACTTCTTCCTTGGGTTTTGCCTTAAAGGGATAGTTCAACAATCGCTTGTTCAATTCTTAGAGTCATAGCAGAGGGTTCATTACCTTTAAATATCGGTGCATGTTGTTTTGAGATCCGCAGGGCAGAGACGCAAGCTGCTCAGTGAACACAATGGAGGTGAACGGTACAGGTCCCCTGTCCCTCAAAACTCATCAAATACACAATCCAACAACTCCAAAATGCTCTTGCGGACAAGCTGTGACCTGCACATTCACCATGCTATTAAATAATCATGTATAATTATGTAACATTACGACACATGAAGCAAATACTCAGAAGTACTTGCGCTTTTGAAATCACTCCGCCCAGCAGCCGTGTCTGGAATGTAGTTGTGGCTACGCATTTGCCTCGAAAACAACTCTGTCTCATAATGTTACATTATTATTTTTTTGGAGTTGTTGGATTGTGTAGTTTTGAGGGACAGGGGACCTGTACCATTCACCTCCATTGTGTTCGCTGAGCAGCTTGAGTCTCTGCCCCGCAGATCTCAAAACAACATGCACCGATAACTAAAGGTAATTAATGAACCTACTGCTATGACTCTAGGAATAATGGCAATAGGAGAATTTGCCAAAATGTTTAACTACCCCTTTAAACCCTAATGTTGCTATAGAAAGACATTTAAGTTGACTCAAAAGTAGAGTATATCTAAATGATAAAAAATAAAGATTTACAAATGTGTGTGTGTGTATGTATGTGTGTGTGTGTGTGTGTGTATGTATGCATGCATGAAAGAGAGAGACTCTTGCATATTTCAGTGTGTAAACGTAGCATTGACATGCTTTGTAGTTGTCGCATGTGGTTTTAACATTAGCTGTCACAATAAACGTGTGTGCCAGTGTATATGTGAAATGGCTTCAGAGCCGAGGCTGTCTATGTCTGAGTCGGTGTTTTTCTGGCCTGTTGGCGCGCTGTAGTGAAAGAGCTGATAACATCTACAGATGGAAAGATTTAAATACCAAACAAATACAATGGGAACAAAAGAGAGAGGATGGCAGAAGAAAAAAAGTGACTGATGTTAGAATGGGGTGTATACAGTGTGTAAGAAAAACAAGACTGACTCTTGACGACTGACGACTTCTTCGATGGGTATTTTCACCCATTTCAGGCATTTTCTAGACAAACTAACCTCTCATTGAGAAAAAATACTTGTCTCTTCAAATTCAATTTAACACCTTTTCTTGTGATATGTACTGGGGTTTTTTTGTTTGTTTGTTTGACCATGCTTGAGTGAGGCCGCTCTGCCAGAGCTGCGTGCTAGGGGCTTTGGGGCAGAGAGTTTAGTTGGCCTTGAATAAATACTGATGTCTGTCTGGTTCACATTTGGACTTCACTGCGGCTCAGTGCCAGTTAACCCACATTTCACTTTTATTAGGTGGTCTGGGATTTGTAATTAATGAGTGTATGCAGCCAAACTAACCCACTTACAAAACCTTAAACCACAGTTTTTAAATTGTTTAAGGCAGGAATGCTTAGCTGAGCATTTTTGATTCACCCTAGTCAAGAGGAATTTCTTATAGATGTGATAGTATTCTTTTGGAAACCTACAAACCAACCCCATGTCTGGATATTTTGACGGAATAAAACAGTAGGCTAAGTGTGAAAAAGCATGAATGATGAAACGAGAAATGTTCCAGCTAAAAAAAAGACCTGTATGCTGTGTGTAGCTACTTTCTGGCAGAAGAAATCATAATGCAGTCATAAAAACCCACTCACCTCAGCGTGCACCTCCGTGTACATGCCAACCAGGGAGTGGCCCAGTGCTGCATGGATCCTTGACAGCTCTGAACCAGGAACATGTTCAGAAATCAGGCTCCACAGGGATGGGCCAGGGCACCAGAGCTGGCTTTCATCGGGAGATTGCATATGAGTGGCAATCTGAGCATTGAATGGATAGAAACATACAGTAGAAGATATACAGTGACAGTGAGTAATATGCAAAAGTTTGAGCACCACTGGTCAAAATTTAAACATGAAAGTCAAACATGAAACACACTTTTAGAGTGAAAAGGGGGGAAGCAGCACCCTGCAAAAGAAAGGGAAACCCAGGAGACTGGAGACTTGAGCTCTCTGATAACTTTGACCAAGGTATCAGGCAAGCTATTTACTATTTACACGCTGTGATAGTTTCCAAAGGGGGGGCAGGCCCTTTCATGCCTTTTGGAGATAATTTAATCTTCCACTCGCTTAACTGTTCACATTAACAGAAATGTTGACCTGGGGTGCCCAAACTTTTGCATGCCACTGTATGTGAGATAAAGGACTTAACTTGAGTATTAAGCAACATTTCAGAGGTGAATAGTTGTACCCCTGATCAATACACCCATAGCCTATCTTACATTTTAAGGACAGCTTCAGGTGTGGTTTTATCATTAGGGATTACAGGTTTTTACTTGTAATGTGGTCGTATTTCTACAGTTTAGCGTCTACTCCTGGAGACTTTTCTCAGCATTAACAGCGAGCTGTAAGCTAATACACTGCATAGAAGTTCGTGTTGTAACAAAACCCTCATATATTACCGGTGTTTTCCTTTCCAACTCAGTTGTGTTTACAGCGTGTCCACAGGTTGCTAACGTTAACGTAGCTACCTGACAGGGAAGCTACAGCGTCTTCCCGTGCAAGTTAACAAGTTATATCCTAAATGTTCACAGACCCTCTTTTTACAGTTCGACAATTAATCAATTAAAATGATTTCGTAAGGTTAAAGTTTGTTAATACGCTGACTTCGTTTCTACGTGGGAAAAAAAACACTCAAACACACTCACCTAAACCGATGTGTTGTACTCAGCAAAGCTATGGTATCCAGGGTAATCATTCCAGTTGCTAGGGGGAGATATCGCGAGATGTGCAGGTTAGGTCTCTAATTTAAAAAAAAATAAATATAAAAATAAAATAATAAAATGAAATTTGACTGAATATAAAGAAATACACTTTGTGTGTGTAGTCTTAATGTGTGTGTTTTATCTAAGTTAATTTAAATGTAAGTGTTGAAAACAAAACAGCTGAACATCTTTTCGGTACTGGGCCTATTTTTAACTTAAGTCATTACCAACACATGTGCTCTTGTAAAGGTCTGGTTTAGGCTACTTGCTGATGTTCAACTCGGGGAGGGACAGACCTCAGCTGAGACTGTTGTGTGAACTCTCTCAGAGGCAGTGACTATAAACTTCCCTCTTTATTACCTCCACCCCCTTCCGGGCTTTTTGCAGAAGTGTGCGCAGCCCGGTGCAGCCCCAGCAGACCCCTGTGGAAGGAGTAGCTTACGGAGGTTAAAGTCAAGGATTTTTACACTTGGTAACAATGTAAGAAACTAAACAGTTTTGCAAACAAATCCAAGGTGGACGCTTCATTGTTATTTTTTTCTGGTCTGGACAAGGTGAATTATTAGATAAATCATGCAGGTTTTCAGTGAGCGCCTCTCTGAGCGCAGGTTACGCACGGCCGTATTGGCGCTCCTGCTTTGCGCACAGGTCGGTTTTGGCTTCTCGGTCGCCGGACAACAGGAGAGCACATGTGAGGCCAACGGCAGCTTATACTACGTCGGGGAATGGTATTTTCTGGACTCTGATCACTGCACCCAGTGTGAGTGCACTGCAGAGGGCTCTGCGTGTGGCCGCACTGAGTGCACCTCCCTCCCGGCTGCATGCATCCATGTCAGCCACTACCCCACCGACTGCTGCCCCAGGTGTGAGAAGATCGGGTGTGAGTATCGAGGAGTGGTGTACGAGCTGGGGCAGAACTTCCAGGTAACACGCGATTATCAATGATCATATTTTGGGGACTGCATGAGCCCATAATGACAACATGAGGCATATTGTCTTTTACTGTATATGGCCAGAATAATCTATTAAGGTCCAAGAATAGTTTATTTTTATGTTTTTCTCTCACTCTTTGCAGATGTATTCCTTGATTAGGCCTATGTATCTAAAAATATTGCAATTCATACTATATCAGAGATGGAGAATTTACTTTTAACTACTCACATCCACAGTACAGAACCTGTGCTTGGAAGAAGCTTGCTTTATCCCAGAGGCTTCTCAAAGGGTCAAGAGCTGAAATATAAAAGTGGGCTGTAAACTACTCTGCTTTGAACAGAGGGTTACACTACCTCTGAGTTCAAAACTTAGATGCAGCATCTCATAATCATAAACTGCAACATTTTGAAAACGTTTCTGTCAATAAACAAATTGGAATAATTTAAATGCAAAGCCATAAACTGTGAGTACAGATTGTTTGTGCAGTGTGCAGGACAAATGCACAACAGATCAAAGGACTAGCAACAAAATAATGAGAAAGAAAGAGATGCACACAACATGGCCATTATTACACTGAATATCCCAGACTCAGATGAACCAATATGAGTTGTTTTTTTTTTGCAGAAAGCTGCAGCCACCAGATGTTCAAACATGCATTTATCACACAGACACCACCAAAAAGGTGAGCACCAGCTCAACCTTGTTGATGTTTGAACATTTGATTTCTTAGTCTCTTTCATGCAGCTTTTCAAAAGATGTCCATCCAAACATAAATGCAACGGTATCATTTTGAAATTAAACTTGTGCTCTTAATCAAAGTTTGTTATAAATGAAGATGAGGTTGCACAAATCTTCTTAAGGGTATTTCATTCCACAACTCTGAACCACTTGATGGTATGTTGCTATGTAACTTGAGAATGAGTCAGGGAACTGGAGGTAAATGGCGCCCCCTTTTGAGATGGCAAGAGGAAGGTGAGCAGTGCTGGTTGGAAATTCAGCATGATGCTGATGTGCCATTTCTCATCACACAGTCAGTGGTTAACTCGCTTTAACATCTTTAGGAGATTACAAAATGATCCATGCTGAGTATCTCTGTATTTGTCTTTCCTCAGCCATCAGAGTGTGAGCAGTGCACTTGTGACAGTGATGGCATCGCCCGCTGTCTGGTTGCAGATTGTGCCCCTCCACCATGTGTCAACCCCATCTACGAGCCGGGAAAATGCTGCCCTGAATGCAAGGATGGTATGTTGAAAAAGAAGTAATAGAGGACAAAAAGGTTATAGTATTTGTTGATTAAAAGGTTTCTCATAGATTGAACATCACTTATTAAAGCACATTTTCCTTTGCACTGTGAAGAGATCATTTATACAACACCATCCATTTAAACCAACACTAAGGAACTTTTCAAACTTCATAAAATATTTTCATAACTTTTGTGATGATACATCGACTTACAACAAGTTGAATGACACCTATGTCATGGCCTGAGGGGGTCTGTATCTCTTTCTCTGCCACTAAGCAGCTTTGAGGAGCATGGTAGGAACCCTGCTCTCACTTAAGTTTCACTTTCACTTTTGCGAGTCACAACAAGGAGGGAACAGGCAAAACGGTACTTTAGCAATGGATTATGTTTATGTTTTCACTTTGAAATGATCCACTGGAAACAGAAACTTAGTTTTGATGTCTTCTGTTAATTTTAATGCAGGATATTTACAGGGCTTCACGCTAGTGTTCATGGGAAATGGAGTCTTTCTTCAGGCAAAACACTACCGCTTTGGTCCACAGGCACCGCCAAACTCAACCAAAACTGAAAGTTCTTTAGTACTGCTTTAAGTGCTCGCTTGTCTTTGCTATTCAGCTGCGATTGCACTGACCTCTGCTCCTCGTTTCCCTCCAGGTCCTAACTGCTACGTCGACGCCACACGCGGTAAGGTGATTCCTGCGGGGGAGCCCATCTGGGTGGACTCCTGCACCAAGTGTCGCTGCCATGACGGCCAGGACGCAGGCTACTGGGAGGGAAATCGTCTCGCCACCTGTTCTCGCCTCAAAAACTGCACACCTGAACAACCCTCCAGCCAGCAGAACTGATTCACTTTGTCAGCAGAGAACCAGCTGTCTTCCTAAAACACATATTCCTTGATGGATGATCGGCTGTACACCTTCTATGTCTATGAGACCGCGCTGAACCCTCCTCTGCTGCTGCAAATGTCAGCGTAAATGCCAGACGTAACGGATCATCTGCAACTACAGAGACATGTGTGCACAGCAACCGAAGACTTTAATCTTAGCTGCCGTTGCACAAGGATAATCCATCCACACAATTTTTTTTAACACCGACAATACCAAAGAATTTGTCACTTTGTTGGACAATGACGGACCAACACCTTTCCTCATCTGTTCTGTAAATGACAAACACAGACAAAATTTTAAGATGGACTCAAAGCTCTGGGTTCACTGCTTGTCACATGGTTGTTCGTAATTTGATTCACTGCAGATTTGCAAAACTAAACTACAATATTAACCAAGACAGGTGCAGTATTTTTCATCTAAATTGCTGTTGCTATCGTTTTACTTGCAGCACCTGTGCTCAAGGTGCTGCAAGTAAAAATAAAACCTCAGGCCCTGCAGAGAAGGACTGGCTGGTGCATGCACAAAGGGCAGCCGGTGAAAGATCAATAGGCATCCAACAGCAAACCGTTCCATCTTATGACCCACCCCACCCCCACCCACCCACCCAACAGGTTCATCTGGCCATGAGAAAAGTATTTTTGACTTCATCTCCCTGGACAAGGAGATGAATGGTAATTCTTGAAAACCAGTGTAAACAGTGACATGGAGCACAGCAAAACATGGCGAAAGCTATTTTCATTTAAAACCGAGGTGCCATGTTTGCAAAGATGAAATTAAAAACCAACAGCCCTTGTATCTAACACCGGTACTTCCAGAGAAAAATCACATAATCAAACAAAATCGTTATCCTTGAAGGTGGCCCTGCTCCAGATACTTGTATTTTTGTGTTTCATCTCCCTGTAGACAGTCATTTCAAAAAGCCAGACCACAGTGGATCAATATGCAGTACTAATGGGCTTTTTACACACCTTAAAAACCCAGAAGATATCTCTTTTTTTTGTCCATTTCCCCACACCTGCTTGAGGAGACAACTAGCCAAACAACAAAGCCAATGTGATTATTGGATGATAAGGAGTTGTAACTGACCTGTCGCAGGATGATGCAGCACCGAAACGTCTGCACAACTGTGATGCAATTTAGACTAGGAAATGGCTTAGCGAAGCAATAAACAATTTGTAGGTGTTCTACGAATTTTCAAGTTCAATTTCCACACTAATTGAAATATAATGAAAGAGACTATGGCCTAACATATGACTGTACAGTAGTTGTAGACACGGGCAATATTGGAAAACAGGGTTTCATTTAATGGACTGTTATTTGTGCATGTACACCGTAGAGCAGGAAAAAAAACAATATGTAATTTACTGCTTTATTAATTTTTCACCAGAAAACATGTGTAGCTTTTCATAGATGCAGCCATCCCTGTTGTTTCCACTGTCAAAGCGTAAAATGATTATTTACTGTGTTCAGAATCAAAGTGTGTGATGAAATGTTGCATGAAGTGTACTTTCATTTTATACAGGCTCATATGCAACAGATCTGTCTACAATAATTTGTTATGATGTATGACTTTAATCATGAGGGACCTTTGAATGAAAACCAAAAATCTGATTATTTTACTATGCCATATTTACCACATTTAAAACACCCAAGCTGCTTCAGCATGAAGTCGTTATGTTTCACAAAATATGTTCCCATATTATATATCAATCATATTTTGTCAGACGACATCCTGAAGGAATCAAGACGACTGTCCTTAGTTAGATCGAAGAGCTGTTCCTCATTTGAATGAATCACCAGAGAGAACAATGGTTACGGGAATAGTCTGACAACAGAGTTAGATACCACTTAGCTTTATGCTAAGCTAACAGGCTCTAGTTATTGAAGTACAAAGATGAGAGCCCTCTCATCTAACTGCTGGTGAGAAACCAAACAAGTATATTTCCCATGACTTTTCCTTTTAAGTGTGGTTTCAATTTACTGCCTAAAACCAAAGGGAACTGCTACAAACCACCACACCCACCCACATTGTGATGTGTTGTGCTTTTCATATCCTACTGGCTTTCGAAAACATGTCATAAAAGATCCCACATTAAAACACTTTTTCATGCCCATTAATTATCTCTGGCTCTACTTTGCGAGATCAATTAGCTGTTCTGTGAACAGTTTGGCTTCTCTTCCAGAGGATACACTGCTGATTTCCCTGCAGAGCTTTTCAATGCTGACAGCTCGGGACCAAAGCTCCCTGCAAATACAAATGAATATGAAAAGAGGCAAAAACAAAAACAAAAAAAAGTAAAAAAATAGAGAAAGACAGATAGCTTTACCTTCTAGCTTTAAAGTTGCTCACGATATTGGATGGAGAAGAAAAGAGAAAACAAAAGACTGCAGAAGTCAAAGCTCACGTAATTCACAAGGTGGTATAGCATTTCACCACACAAACAACAGTAACAGGTTCATGGAGGTTGTCATGGCAACAGGAGACTGGGTTGCCAAAAACTGCCAATATTACAGCTCTGAGGTTACTTTAGTCTGCAGGTGGAAACTAATTTCTTGCAGTATGATGATCCTATTCATGCATTTATGCTGCGGTAACCTGAATAGAAAAGCAGGCACAATGAAACATGCAACACACATTAAAAAGGAACTGACAACACCATCATACAATCTTAACATCAGTTTTATTGATTGTATAGAAAAAGTAGGTCTGATATGACATAATGCATTCTATATAAGATATAACATTTTCAACATTCAATGTACAAAAAAACATAGCTAGAGATACAGTAAATTTTTTAAAAATGACCCCAGGCCTTAAAGTCCTGTCTGCAGCAGGCGAGCAAAAAAATGTATTTGAAAAATGCTTTCGAATACTTAAAACACCTGAGGTATGCTTGACAACTGGAACAAAAATCAAAAGTCCATTAAGAAACATCAAGCACTCCTTACGGTTGTTTCTATTCTTAAGTACAGGAAATATTTCAAATACGACTTTTTTGCTGAAGTTTCTGTTGCTGATCCAAAACCCATGACACTGTTTATACACACTGGGGCCACGTCTCTCTTGCTACATCCGTAATGTTCTTTTTTTTCCCACATTAACCGTCTATACTCAGCTTATATGCTCTTTGTGTACCTGACCTCGCAAAGGGTTTCCAGGAATTTGCTCTGGAGCTTTCTGAAGTCTGAAGAAAAAAAAACATGATGATGCCAAAAGGGTTGTGTCAGCGTGACGCCCTTCAGACAGAAAGCCTGTGTTGTACTGTAGGTGTACGATGATATGCTCAGTGTTACATATTATGGAGACTGAGGACTCTCCTGGATAATACAGTCATATAGAGTTATGTTATAGCTACCAGATATAAGTATGTAATTAAGATCTGTGAATCTGAGCAGGAGGAAAAAATGTTGTTTGTGAACACAATGTGGTATCATTGTGAAATCTGTTTTCTCAATGGTTTCGGTCAAGTGGATGTTTTCTCTCCAATAACATTAAAAAAAAAAAAAAAAAGTAAACCAACTTGCAGTTTAATTACTCAAGAACCACATACCACACACTTCTAATGTGCTGTGGTTAATCATTTGCACCAATGATTTTTAGCCAGGAGAAAGTTCTTGTGCATCATGTAACATTTTTTTATGAGAAAAATAAATTACCCAGATTTTGCACCTTTAAGAGACACACTACCCACGTTGTATTATGGGACATTTTGGCCACTACCATGGACTAAAAGTCAAGATCTCAACCTCTGCTGCTCAAATTTAGACCATTGTTTTTTTGTTTTGTTTTTTAAATTTGTATTTCAAAAGTCGTCCAGCTTCGGAACAATAGCTGTGACGGTAGGTATCTGTTGTGTGCAGATTGAAAGGATTTAAAATCAACAGGTGAATTAGAGGCAAAAGATGATAAAAAAAATTAAGCATGGATTACGAGCCAGGTTGAAACCAAACCCACCAGAAAATGTTTCACCTCATATCCCACTGAAAAAAATGATTTTAAAGCAGGATAATGGGCGGAGGTGGATGGATCTGTAATATTGCACAGGGTTAGCTGTAAACAGTGTAGAGAGGGGATTGTATTGACCTCTCCATGTGTAGTCTTGACTACCAAGGACACTGAAACTCACCAGGAGAGCACTGCACTCTGACAAAAAAAAAAAAAAAAAAAAAAGGGATCGCAATCCAGAAAAAGAGGGTAGGGAAGAGTGGGGGTTTAAGTACTGAGATGGAGAGAATAGATAGAAAAATAAAGATACAGTAAGTGGCACAGATTCAGAGACACACACAGAGAGGCCCTGTCGATATCTATTGAAAGAAGAAGCACTCTTGTGAGACACAGCTGTGCCTGGAGTGGGCCCACCACAAAGCACAACAGTGCCATTGACACATACAGCTTGGACTGGCAGAGGAAGAAAGAAAAGGCAATGAAAGAGGAGATAATGCAAAGAAAAGAGGGAAGACAGCATGAATGCCTGTGTGTGTGTTTTGGAGACTGTGCTGAAGAGAGATTCAATCACATCCATATAAACATGATTTTTGTCCCACTTTTGTAAACCCAAACAAATGTGTGTTTGTTTCATTGTCATCACTCTTAAAATGCAGCACGCATTTTCCTTTGAGTGATATTAACCTAGAGAGAATGACCTTTGACCTTAAAATAACCTCCCTTGCCCCTTTTTATACAACTTCTGAAGGCATCAGATTGGTGTTTAGGCGTCAACAGTAACAGCATCGACAGTAGAGATGGAGAAAAAAATGAAACGAAGGGGATAAAAGCAATGCATCAAAACATAAGACAGTCCAAGGCTTCAATACGATGATGGAGGAAATCATGAAACGTTACTTTGTCTGTTCATCTGTCACACAGGGAAAGATATGAAACTCCTATAAGACAATTATTATTAAAACAATTATTTCAATAGAAAATATGAAACAGCAAAAGTTTGATTTGTTTAGCCCATCACTTGTGAAATCTGAAAGTGTGATAACATAGGTTTTACAGTACAGAACTGACATAATGGTCAAATCTGAAGTAGCAACAGAGATGTCAGTGAAGCTGCTCAAACGATAACTCCTCATTACTGCTTTAAAACTCCCCCATTAGAAAACGTTCACCTTATAATTTCCTGTTTCCAGATATGACACGCTTTTTCTTAAAGATGGGAAGAAAAATGTCGAGAGAGAGAGAGAGAAAATGGCTTACAGTAGTAATAGCATTGAGTTCATGAATTGCAATACCTTAAAACAAAGGTTGTAGGCTAAAAATAAAAAGACTTTGAAAACACGAGCCATGACTCTATCCTGACAGCTCATCTATTTGCACTTCTCATGTGTTCAGAGAATATGGTTAAAGAATTGGAATATTTGTGTACCTCAAAAACAATTGCTTCTTGCAGAGACAAAAATATACCTTTAAAGTGCAGATTACTAAAATAAACCTCCATCTTTCTTTATGTTGAGTGAAAAAAAAAACAAAGTTTCTGGAAACCTAATCTCCAATATGATCCACAAGGGGTTAAAATCATAACTGAGCTGTCAGTGTGTATACTATATGTGCCCCTGTCGTCTTCAGTTCCCCTAATTGATTTAAAAATGCATTCCCACGGTAGTTACCACCACGTTGCGTTCAGCACACAAGAAAATGCTCCGTATCTTCAATGTGTTCACCTTTGTTGCAAAACTCCCGTTAAATCAGTGTCTGTTTCCAAAGATTGAGTTCATATATCAAAAACGAGAACAAAAAGAGAGTTCTCTGGTGTTTGTTGCTGCTGACGAACATGTTTTATCAGCGTGTCCCAGCACTGTTTTGAGTCTTCTGCTGTAGATGCAGGCACAATACACATTCATTAACTGATAGTGGAGGATTTTGATTGAGTAATTAGATCCAAACAGGTCACTCTCTGACGAAAAATGTCACTACTAAATTGTCTTTTAGCTTCATGTGTCAAGATGAGCATCGGCCGATATCTCTGATATGCAAACCATCTGATAGGGTTCCATGGATCAACACTGCATGTCATTATGTTATGTTAATGTAACAGCTCGCCTCCGGTGGCAATCCCATCTCTACTGTCCATAACCATAAATGCTTAGGAAGTGAATAACTTGATGCACTTGATAACGGGTTTGTTATTTTCCTGATAATTTCCCAACCAGCAGGTACCATATCTCGTCTCCATCACTTTTTCTGTCTTATAGTATCCATGTAAACAGAGTCGCTGGCTTCTATCGCCTTAAAACCTCTTCGGATGTGACCGTCCCATCATCATCATCTGAGGATATGCCGTGAAAACGTTTCCAAAGAGTAACACAACATCATTGTCCTATCTTTCAATCGCGCGATAACACTTCCTGTCAGTGTCCTCTGCTGATATGCCATCGGATGCCCTCGGTTGTACAAAGGATTAATGAAAAGACTCAGGAGTTTCAGTTCCAGCTTTGATGCCAGCCGACCTTTGTCGACCGTCGATAGACAAGCTTTGGTCCACACTAACTCTGAAGTCACTGATTGGTCAAGGTAGGAGGTGTGAAGCCACTGGCTACTTGAAAAAAAATTTGTGTAGAGCCTGAGTCCTCGATACATAAATGGCAAGCTGAGATCTTAAGAAAAAAAGAGAGAGGGGGGTAAAGAGAGAGAAAAAGACCGTGATGTGCTTGTGGCTACTTTTCCTTTCACCTCTCCAGTTCCTCCAGATATGTATTTTCTTCATGTCTTCCGTTAAGACTCTCTTCTCTCCGTCTTTCCCCTCCACTCAATGTGCATCACCCCCCTCATCTTCCTCTCTCTAACCCTTGATAGGCCGAGGCGGTGGCTTGCCGATCTCCACGGAGATGTTTGTGTACAGCGGATACCTCTTGACCTGAACCAGTCTGTAGGTCAGAGAGCTGATGCCGTCCTTCTTCATCGTGTTCTTTGTGTTCTGTATTTTGTTGAATCTGAGGGATGAAAGACAGAAAGAGAGCGAGAAAGGGAGATGGAGGGAAATGGGGAGACAATAAAGAAAATTAGATTCAATTCAGAACAGATGAGAGGAAACAATTGTGCCAGCACTTACATGAGATTCTTGTTTGATTGCTTGAATATGGTTTGGGTTGTTTGTATGCATATTACACTTCTGGAAATGCACATAATTATAACACTGCACTGTGGGGTACAATAAAAAAAGATCATCATCATCTTCATCATCCATGTTTTTTGTTGCTCTTTTATTATTCAAGAGAGGGTTACCACAACACTCACAACACAATGCTGAGATTCAAGAGCATGACATATGGAGAAAAAAGGCTTTTCACGTTGATCAAATGCAACTATCTAATCTCAAGTTTTCTTGATTTATAACACCTTAAAAAGACTTAGTGTCCTTTTTTCCCATCTGTTGGATATATCTATTAGTAATAAGACCCGTTTTTCTAACTGTTTATGCCCCAAAGAAATAAAAGTGCTCAATAATTTACAAGGACAAAAAGCAAATAATAAAGAAAAACACTTTGTGTAGCAAAAAAAAAAAGAGTGTTTTTCTTCCTATTGTGGTTTGTTATTTTTGTTTCTCTTATATCTTGTCATCTCTTTGCTGGTTTCCTTTTGCTTGGTGTTTCTTAACCTTGGCTGTAACTTTCTGGCACAACACAACATAGATCCCTACCACAGTTTAATAAAGCACAAGTCGTCAAAAAGAAATATCAGGTCATCAAACACCCCACATATATCTTCTATGACTATACTTTAGGCTAATGGCATCAGGAATGGCTTTTAGATTGGCTGCAAGTAAAACAAATAGAAGTAAGTTTGGGTTCAGTCCAGAAGCCATTAGACTTGCAAACAGCCGTAGCACAAGAACGGGCCACTTTGCCTCGTGTACAGTACCGACTGATGAACACACTTGTGATTTCAAACCTTTTGACCCTTTTGAAGATCATTGTGTATTTTAACTTGGTGTTATTGAAATGTATTTGTGTGTAGATGAGTTATTTGTGGACCTGTTGTCTTGAAAAGCTCCTTATAAATGAAACACCCTGAATATAATTTATTAGTGGTCCCTTGTCAGAGTCCCAATGCCCTGGTTGAGAACCACTAAAACTGAGTCCACTTGCTTAGTGTTGCAGATAGGGATGGGAAATGAAGTTCACAATTGTAGTTTCCAAGGTCCAACGACATAAGAGACTTTTCTAGGAAACAAACACAATGCATCACAAAATCCAAGAGGAAATCAAGACAGAAGGAACATCGGCAAATCAGAATAATGTAAGCAGAAGTGCTGCACAACAATCAAACATCCATTTACACAACACACACCAACATCAGCAATCGCATTAAACCCACAGGATGTGAAGAGAAACTGCTCTGCTAAACTGTTTAAAAATGATGTGTAATGTTCAACGATTATCCTTCGCAATGCCGATCCTGACCAACAGGTGGTGCTAAGGCATCGCACTGTGACTCAACTCTATGGCATTATTATCCATCATATCCACCGTGGTTCGTTTGAATTATGCTGGAATATCCTTCCTTCCCCATTGGCCGTGCTTCAGCAGTTACATCAGAATCTGCTCTGATTTTAGTATTAAAGACGGGAAAATAATTCACACAGTGTGTCAGACAGTAACAAACTGAGCTGCTGCTGCTGCTGCTGCTGCTGCTGCTGCGCTTCAGTTCAGTGTGTGATGCAACCTCAGGCATTAAAACAGGATTCATAACACAAACCTTCCCGTAACCCTCGTAGTAGTAGCACTGAGGATAGAAATGAGGCCACAGTGTGCAAGAGTCTAAATGCAGGTTTGTGTCTTAATTTGCTTTTTCTTTTCTTTTCTTTTGTCTGTGAACAGAGAAATATCTGATGTGTGTGTGTGTGTGTGAACGCCCAACCGTATACATGCATCCTCTTTTCAAAAATACAATGGCGACTGACTCCAACACAGAGACGGTCTTCTTAATGACATGCTCGGACGTGCAAGTGGAGTTGACACCTCAGGCCGACATGGACCAGTGAGTCTACAGATCCTTGTCAGAGCTGACTAGTGAACATCTCTCTCCTCTTTCAGCATCGCCCTCTCCTCCTGTCACTCTCAAATCAAATCAAAAGGAGCTTTACTGGCCTGAATGCAAGCTGGAAAAAAAAAACATTGTCGAGCATCTTTCCCTTGAACAATAAGATAAAAATAGAGTTATGAATAGCAGGAACTGGTGCTTCTATCTAAAAGCTGAGGGAATTAGTTTAAGAGACAGATTGCAAAGAAAGAAAGAAAGAAATAATGAAAGAGAGGGAAAGATAGGAGAGAACGCAGGCAGTTAAAAGTGAAATGAGAGCCGGATGACAAGGGAAGAAAATGGAGGCTAGATAGGCAGAGAGATAAATATATATCAGAGGAAGTGAGTGACAGATGGAGGGAGCAAGATACTGATATTAAAAATAAAGTGATTGAGAACTGAGCGAAAAATGAGAAATCTTTGGATGAATCTATCAAATAGCAGAGATTATAAGCAATAAACTAATCCCTACATACATATAATAACAAATATGGATGCTACTGGATGTGCAGTGTCTTTTCAAACCTATTAGTCTCATTTATTTCACTTTCATTTGAGAGAGCTAGAGGGCATTAGTCTTGTTTTCAGACTGAATCCAAACCGGGCTAAGAAACGCTGTTTTAATTCCACCCAGGGTCTCATAGGAAAATGTTTCCGGTTTAGTTTCTCAACAACAGCTTGTCAAGCTGGCAACGGAGGGACACTGTGCTCTTCATATGATTGTAGGAAAATGTCACAGGGGATTTGTTTTTTGCTTATTGGCTTTGTCACCAAGACTTAGATGAAAAGATTGTCTATATGCTAAATATAAAGCGGCTGGGTGGAGGAGTGGATGGTGTGTTTTCCATGTTAATGGGAGTATATCAGATGAAAAAGGCCATATAAAGCTCTCTACTGTTCAGTAAAGTTCACTACAAACTTTAATATACTGTGCTCAACAATCGCACATTAGTTTCAAAATGTGACAATATATGACAGAGTCAGACTAGCCGCTTCCCCCCTTTTCCAGGTACTAATGGCGGATGCTAAGCTGATATGCTCGCAGCAGCTTCATGTTTAGCGTAGAGTGAGAAAAGTGGTATAAATCTCTTGTCATTATTACTCTTGGTAAGAAAGCGAATAAGTGCATTTCACCAAATGTGAAACTTTTAGAGAAGCCAGTCTCTTCTCTTTCTTCTCTCTCCCTCTTTCTCACACGCACTCACAGACACACACACATACATAGATTATGCACTTTCCTAGGACGATAACATATGAATGGAATATTGAACAGCATTACTGTGCATCTCATTCATCTGCAATGCACGAAGCTGTGCTTGCTAGACTAAATGTGTGTGTGTGTGTGTGTACTAACTGATACTCGCGGCTGGTGATGAATGTGTCTCTTTCTTACTTCCGCAGGCCCAATATCTCATTGCTATGCTTAACCAGCATCTCCGAGAGGGCTGAGAGAATGGACTCCTGTGTGAGAGAGCGTGCATGTTTGACTGAATGTGTATAGTATAAATGTGTGTGTTTGTGTGTGTGTGTGTGTGTGTGTGTGTGTGTGTGTGTATCAGGGTGAATGCGGGGTAGATGGTAAACATTCATCAAACAGTCGAGACAACGTTCCCCTTGATAAACACTGGACATTACGCAAGTACTCCAGAAAATCTCTCCCAAAAGGCTCAATCATTAATCTGAATCTAAACAGAAAGGCAACTCTGCACCCGAAGACAAAGAATGGAAACAGAAGCTCAGTTTATCTGTGTAATTGAGTGACAGACCTCTGTGATTACAACCCCAGAAGTAAAACAGGGCTCTTAAGACATTTCAGGAAGACAAATTGATGTCACAGGTTGATGTTTCTATAGCTGCGACTGTGGAAATGAATGTTTCCAGGTTCACCTTCATTCATAAAACTGTGATTTAATACGTTAACATTGGTTGTGGGAGGCTATGACTGCTCAGGGCGCAACGTAAAAACAAGAATTTATGATTCTGTGATGGCCTAATCTGAGACAGTGATCATCTCAAAAGCACAAAAATATTGTATTCTGAATGCAACAGAACACTATGTGTAAAAAGACTGTGGTTTAAGTAGTTTTTCTTGTTGGAAATCAAACTCATGAGGAATATGACAATTCTAACAAAAAGTAATTTCTCTTTTATACTCAGTTTCGAGTAGTAATACAACTTTCAAATGTCTTTCTGTTGATTTGAGTTTTGTAGCTACTCTAATGGTGTGAGGTGGGCTGGCAATTTGAGCCACCATCTGGTCGACCAAGCTGAAATTCATGTATCTCAACAAGAACTTGACAGATTTCCGTGGCTTTTATTCAACACATGTTCACGGTCCCCAGAGGATGATTCCCTCTGATTTTTTTTTTTTTTTACCTCTAGCACCACTATGAAATTCAGATTTATGTGTTTGAATAAAATATTTAAATCAACTCTTGGTGAGTTGCCATGACATATAGAGATTATTGTCTCCCAGAGGATAAACTGAAATATCTTTGATGATCTCTTAATTTTGAGTCTAGTGCTATCATCAAGCCGGATACCTTTAAATATCTGCAAATACGCTGCTAATGACATTTGGTTGTGCTTTGTGTTAAGTGCTAATTTAAACTACTATGGTAAGACACTTCACATGTTAAAATGCAAATTGATTGCTTGTTCTATTGAGTCATATCAGTATAAATCCACACAGAGGGATTCATAAATATATTTTGGGGATTTACGGTTAACGTAGAACAAATCCAAAAATCAAAATGAAAAATATATTTCTGATGCCCACACAAATATTTCTTGTCAGATTTCTCCCACTTTTCAGATTTTAATACTGATCTGACTCAGTTCTCAAAGACCTGTATTTCCTCTCATATTTTTCTTATGACTTTATCAATCAAAGAAAATATCAGGGGATAAGGGTTTGACACTCTCTTGAAGAGAAACCAAAAAAGCCCTTAAAGCCGCAATGAAATAAATGTAAAATTTTCTTCATGCGGTGAAAAAGTAATGAAAAGTGAAGTGAATTTAAATTTCAGGTCCAAAGAGAGATAGAGTGAGAGAGTGATGTTAAAACACTCACACTGTCTGAGTAGAGCCATGAGGTAGTCAGTCCTCCCTTCAAAACTTCCTGATTATTCGAGCCAGCTCGCTTTATTTAAGCCTAAACCCCATTTATTTTCAAAATATCCTTTAAGCCGAAATATCCGAAACATTATAATGAGTGTCCAGGAGGGCTGTAGAAATAGAAAGTTTGTGCCGGCTAATAGGCCTGCTTTCTTCTGCCCCTTGCTACGGTTATGAATAATGTATCGGCTCCAAATAAATAGCGTCCCTGTTGGTGTCACCTCATATTGAGGAAGTCTGGTCCACTGACCAGAGAGGGAGTGCAGAGCGACAAGCGAGCGGAGGAGGAAAACGGGAATGCACAGGAATACACACAAGCGCGCACACACACACACACACACACCTACCTTTCAGTCTAGTGGCTGATTTATTGACTTTGATGAAAGCAACTAGACGAGCCTGACCTAGCTGCTCTCATCTCTATTGGTGTCATTTCAGCAAGCAATTACTGAGGGATTGTTGAATATCTCTCTCTCTCACACACGCACACACGCACACCCACCAAACAATGATAGATGACATGTTATACAGGCCTGGTTATTTTAGACATCTTCAAATTTGGGTTGGATTGTTAGTTTTAAAGTTAAACCACTTCTTGATGGAAGTCTGACAGACATTTCACTGGTTTGAGCAGAACCTCGACACAGGTAGAAAAAAATGTCTGTCATTTCTTTTCAGCAGCTGATGTCACAGGCTTGGCTAATTTGAAGTCCTGCCAGTATGTTTTTATCAGAGGTGTTATACAGTATGGGAGATACACTTAAAGAAAAGCCTTTTAGACCGTATTTTGAGGTAACATCTCCAAAGTGGGTTTTTTTTTTCATCAGATTTGACGAGTGTTTCTCTAAATGCAGTTTTTATGTCCTACTGACCATTAAAAGTGCGGTTATGGCTTTCTCTCCAATTTAAAATAGGAGCCAGATCTCGTTAGACCAAAATAACAGCCTAGGGGCGTTTCCAAGATGGCCGGCAAGTGATGACTCAACTGTTAGCATGGAGAAGGGAAAGACACATGAAAAAAATACCAAAATATATTAAAAAAAGCCTATGGTTTAGAAATATGTAGCCAGGAGTTGCTTTTCCAGAAGAATAAGTTGCTACAATGACAGGATTCATTATTGATGATGCACAATAGATGTAATTTATCTTTTGAGGACTGGTAAAGCAACAATTTGAACCAAATCTTCACCAGTTCAGTCACACATGAAAATAAATAAGGTTAGTTTGCAAGTTTTTAAAATATTTCTTTGCTCATCTCTCTGACAAAAGAGCTGATGTTGTGTGATTAAAAGAAGGAGGGGCTCTGTGGCTGTACAGTGTTCAAATCAAACATATCACGATTCTTAGGCTTGATTCACATTAACTGTACCAAGTAAATAAAATAAATAAAATAAACTATCACTCCACTTCCCCACTTTACTCTTGTTGCCAACAATTTTTAATCTTCTTATAAACCAAATAGGAACCACAACCAAACTAGACCCTCACTTAACTGTGAACCATGCGGCAGCACAATCCTGTCAAAATCATGTGACAAAATAATATAACGAGAAAAAGAACTAAAATATTATTGGAGGAGGGAAGAGAGTTCACTATATCTTTATTTGACCCCAGCTCCGGCAGCTATCGATTTTTGTGTTGAGAGGCATCGCTGCACGGCCCATCCAGGCATGAAAACGGGGGCTCTTAGAGGAGAATAAACAGTGATAATCCACGTTTAAGCAGCTTAATGTGAGGTGCTATACCCCTGGTGATTAATGTGTCTAGAAGGGCTCATCTCTGCATATTGGGTCTCATTCATCAAACCATTAAATAACACATTTATATGGGAAGCATTTTTACACGTTTGTCTGAAAAGCAATTTAAATGGGTGTTGCCAAAAGAGCAACATTTAAATCCCCCGGCTGCATCTCTGAAAAGCAATTTTTGTTTTATTAAAAATGTTTTGGACTTGGCATTTTAAAATCTTCCACTTCACCCTCTTCAGAGGGTTGTTCCTATTTTTATTTGGCTTAGGCGTTTGATACTTGCACATATGGAGGCCCCATCAACTGTGTCTAACTGTGTCCCGCAACACTGACTTTACTGCAAACCAGGATTATGCATTCAGTAGTTTCAGTATTTATGCAACTTGCATCTATTAGCAGAATGTGAAGGACCAGAAATCTTTGAAATCCGTGTATGTTATTTATTCAGCATGTCCTCATGTCTCTATGCATTTCAGTGCCTTCTTGCATGAATCTTTTAACATCCAGTCATGAGTGAAATGTTTTATCAGTTACAGGGAGAACTATTCTGCAAACGCAAGAGCAATAAAAAAAATATCTTTATTAAATCCAGTTTTCTCTTTTATTCCCCCCCCCCCCCCCCCCTTCTTACCAGCAAGCTACAACAACTGCAAACACAGAGGTCATGTCCTCATCAGAACTTTTGGTGACTCGTTTGTGGGATTATAAAATGTTGTTGCTCGTTATTCTCTAAGAGAATAAATAAATACAAACTACAAATGATGGCTGTAAGGTTAATTCCATAATTTTTCTTAAATAAAACAAAACACCGAACATAAACAGATATTGAGGAGATAGAGCATTTTCTCGTTGGGGAAAAAAAGTCTTATTGGGTCATTTTAGAGATGTGTTATATGATAACTTGGCTAGAGTTATTATAACACGGGTAAATTAAAATGCTTAATGGTATCACTAGTCACTATCACAGTATCACTAACACTTACATTTTTTCAGGTAATTTTAAAAGAGAGAGATGATCAGAAGTCGGTAACCCCACGGCCTTATGGATTATAGATTCCTGTCTGCTCATCAACAATGTCAATTATTTGTGATATCGAGTTATTATTCAATCAAAAAAATCGAATGATCTCTTGTATAGTCAAAATAGTGTTTGAACTCTTCAGATTCAGGCAGTGTACATGTTGCTTAGACCAAATAGAGGACACACAAGCATATAAATCTTAGCTAAAGAAGCAGATGTAAATATAAATACATAATAATGTACTTTCAAGATGTATTATATGTAGGATTTTCCCTTTGCTGGTTGTGTTATGAGGCGTTTCTCAGTGGGCAGCTGCTGGAGTTCTGCACAAAGAGTCGGCAGCTCTCAGGCATGATTGTACACAATGCGAGTGTGAAAAATAGAGAGGGCATAAAAAAAGAAAAGAGTTCTAACCGTCTCTGCTTAAAGGTTAAAGTATCTTTAGCATGTCATTCCCACAAAACTAGACAGGATGAAATAAGATAATGTGAAAAGCAACAAGGAGAGGAATCAGTATAGACTGTTACCACGTCTCACTGCTGGCCTTACAGTATATCATCTGTGTTGCTCGTGTATCTGAGCAGTATATTCCTCTGTAGCTAACACCAATTATAGGAACATGTTATTGATAGCGTGCCCTCTGCAGCGCCACGTTCATAATTCTCTCAAATGGAGATGAGAAAGTTTGGAGTGAAACATGTGGACCGCGTTGCCGCGAAACAAAAGCAAGCACGATCGATCTGTGATGTAAAGCTGGAGAAGGAGTTTAGACAATGATGCAGTACCTCTGTGGGTTGGCCTCGTTGTGTTTGTCTCGCTCGTGTTTAATCATTCTGTAGCGGCCGATGCGAACGTCTGGCCTGGACACCTTCATCCCATTCAGAGTGATCCTGCAACACATTCAGATACAATATCTATTAGAGAGCGCAAAGAGAAACAGACACAAAGACAAAGAGGTAGAAGATAATAGGAAAAAAAAACTGAGGAGGGGGAGGAGGTGAACACGTTGAGGTGCTCATTTAGAAGCTAAAACCATCAAATTTGAAGCATTTTTGCTCAAGAAATGACATAAATCAATCAATTAATCAATGAATGCAGTGATTATTAAAGGTGACATCTTCGATTTGATTGTTTTATAAAATCAACAACAGCCACAATAATTGATTTACTGTAGCATAAAAGAGAAAAAATAATTAACATAAATGCTTTCAGTTCACCAACTGATTAATCCTTTCAGCACAGAAAACATACAGAAACAATGAGATCATCAAGTGCATGTGGCTTTAAAGTGAAATGTTTTTACCAAAAGAATTCCTCCTTTCACAAAACAGTGGCTATAAAACAGGAGATGACGGCCAGGACAGAAACCCATTCGATTTGTTTAACCCGTGACCGCTGAAGCCTCTTATTAGCTGCACTTTGAAACATATTTTCTACACTTAACAAGGACTATGGATTTCCACAGGCCATTCCTTCATGCACATTCACAACAAAAGGTTTGCTTCTGCGCTAACTAAAGACCAAGGCCGCGGAGAGAGAGAGCGAGAGCGGCTGCAGTCGCTCAGTCAGCTATGTGGGAATCACAGCAACAACGAGCAACGAGCTGCACTGATTTTCCACCAGGTTCAACCAATTAACCCGTGAGCCTGGAACACGCCGACCTCCGCCGTGTGCGCACCCTGCAGAGAAAACTGTGGTAAAAGTTCATTTTGTTTCTGTAATGTTCCCAAAGTTATGTAATTCTACTAGTCTCCTTTTCTACTTTGGCTTGAATGGAGAAAAAGAAAGTAAAAAAAAAATTTCCTGAGCACCACAGAACAAATCTAGACAGGACGAGGATACAAGCCTGGAAAATTAATGCTGTGATTGTTTACGCTCTGTAGTATCTGTAGCATCCTAATTAGCTGCTTTGTGGGATTACACGCTGCCTTTCATTTTGCGCTCTACCTTGCAGAAACTATTCACTCTTGCTCTTTTGGACTGAAACCACCATTTTACAGTGAATTTGCACTGTGAGAGGATCATTTCACAGCCACTACACACGGGGAATAATTGCAGCGACCAATAACTCCTTCAATATGTGAATACAGTTTGAACCCCAGACCTATTAAGGAAAGATAAATGTGAACTTGGCTCTTAGTTGCTAAAACTTCCTATTAAATCATTAGGCTTCTATTCACACACAGGGCTCTCAGGCCTGTGTTGGCCAGAGTTCACATCATAATTGCCCCATAAACACTCACACAACAGACCAAGTCGTCGTCCCCTGACTCCAGCTGAAACCCCTAAACAGGAAGGCCAGACACAAACTGTTCAACTCTTGGAGTCGTGAGCATCAAGAAAACATGGGGATTTTACAGTGTGCTTCAGTTAAAACAAAGCATGAGATCAGGACTTTGAGACACAGTGGCTTTTGTCGTATTACGGCTAAGATGCAATACAAGGGCAAATCTGCACACAGATTTATATCTAATGCAACAACAAATGGAGTGGAGGCAACACAAACAACATATCTGTTCCACATAAAGCCCCCACTTTAAACCCACAGGTTGACGGAGACATTGATATTCATACCTGCAATGATATAACGGATTGTGTATGTGTGTGTACGGAATGAGCAATTCTTATTTGCCGCAATGCTCTGATTCGTGCCGTCTCTTTGTCTTAAAAAGCATTCATGCCTGATATTGCTCCTCAACAACTTGTCGTCTACTCTACACTTCAAATTCCTCTTCTTCACTCTCCTCTGCCCTCTGTTCCTGCTTTTCACATCCTCCTTTCTGCCTCATTCCTCCTAACCCATTTCTTGTATCTTCATTTCTCTCTTTTTTTTTTCCATCGAAGGCTGACATCTCATGTTTGTTCAGTATATTCAGGGTTAAGAGCCAGGAAGTATTTGACTTTTCCAACAGTTTCTTTCCCCCTGACATAGCCTAGTAAAAAGCCTCTGCATAAGCATTTTATACTAAATCTTATATACTAAATAATCTATTTTGTTTATTTTTTCAAAAAACAACATGTTTTTTTGTCTTTGTTTCCATATTTGATGAGATGATTAACATCAGTTGAATGTCTGTGTGAAGCTGGAATCAGGATGTGTTAGTCTAGCCTAGCATTAAAGGGGACATATTATGGAAATATCACTTTTTCAAGGCTCTTTAACGTGTTTGTGTTGGGCTCCCTAGATTGAAATCCATGTGGTTTTAGGAGCTGTTCCCTCAGATGTCTTCCAATGACGTAACTAGCTTTTGAATTTGCATAACCCCACCCCCACCGGGTACCAGTACAAGGGTTGGGGCGGGGAAAGTGGCTGATTTGCATTTAAAGGGACAGGCACTGAAACCAGCCGTTCTGAACAGGGCTGTTTTGAGCGGATGCAAAGAGAACCGCAATGTTTGATCCTTGGGGTATTTTGACCAAAGCATGTCACAGACATGTCTTTAAGACACCTGGGAACTATTTTAATTTGTGGAAAAGGGGCATAATATGTCTCCTTTAAGACTGAGCAGAGGGGGGTAAAGAGCTAGCGTATCTTGTACTGTAATCAATAATAGAGCCATATTCATAGCTTCAAGAAGAACCTGCTACATGTAAGTTGTACAAAAACAAACCTTAGATGTGAGACATGACGTGTTAATGAGTTTCTGTGCTTTGGACAGAGATGCTAGCTGTTCTCTCTTTCCTCTAATGCGTAGGCTATGCTAAACTAGACTGTATTGATTTATTGCTCTAACTCTTCCTTTGCACTGTCCTTTGTAATCTGTTTCTCTCCTCTATCGCTTTTCATATCTCCTGCTTCCTTTCTCAGCCCATCTTTGAGCATCTTCATCTTTTCCGTCCTTGCCACCCTCTTTTTTTAATTTTCTGCTCCTGCTCCATGTGTTTCTCTTGCCGACTTGCCCGTTTCACCTTCCTTCACCTCCTCTCCTTCTCTTATCTCTCCACCTGTCTCTCCTCTCCTCCCATCTTCTCTCCAGACTGGCAAAATGTAAATAACCGAGAATGCAACCTTGCACCATCAAAAGCACTGAGAGAGGCAAAACTCAAACTCCATCAAAACAACCCTCCCTAAATAAATTCACTAGAAAACGGAATAAAAAATATTTTCCTCCTTCTTTCTCTCTCCCTGCCTCTCTCTGTCTCTGGCTTTGCTGACTTAGCACACACATGCATAAATGGTGTGTGTCTGTGCGCACATGTGAACATGCATTTGCATATTCTAGAGATTTATTATGGTGCAAATAATGTGTATGAGAGAGTGACCTCGACATACCCTCTCCTTCTCTTCCACAACTTTTCAGTGAGCTGAACACAACAACAACATTATGCTTCTGTTCTGAATCTTTAAAATAATATTTGCGCCAGATGCCCTGCAGATCATATGTCTCATATCTCATATATTTTGAGATTCAAGTCAAGAAATATATTTAAGAGCAGATCAAAAATTTGTTTGGGTTGTTCTTTGCTGTGAAGACAAATGTGTAGTTGGCTGTGTTTTGACTTTTGATGAGTGTGGTGGAAGAAAAATACTGAAATCCTTTATGTAGAAGTAACAATACCACAGTGTACAGACACTTCATGTAAAAGTCATTCAATTAAGTACAATGGTAGTTTTAGGTTATTTTAAGTATCAAAAGTAAAAGTAGGTTAGTTGTTTTTGCAGAACATCAGCCAGTCAGACAGATAAAATATTATATACTGGCTACATAATTAATATTCATACTCTTTAAACATGCAGTAAACAGAAGCTACTGGCTTTAATCCAGTGGCTGCCATTTTCCAAAGGTTCATATGATGAAACTGAGCATTCATGAGATTTCTAATGGTAAGAAAAAATAAATAAATCTGAATCTTTTTCAGACTTTTTTTTTTTCATCTTTGCTTTTTGTGAAATGATGGAGGGTTTGATCCTTCTTAGCCTCAAAGAATTCTTTGAATAAAACCACAAGAGAAGATTAGTGTGGCAATGTAGAAGAAACTAACAACTGAGAGACAGCTGAAATGTGACAAGTTTCCCCAAGTAGAAAATGTCCTTTTGGAGATCACATATCAATAAAACTTGAGTTTATGGATTTATTCTATAGCGTTATTTTACAGTAACATGTTTTGCTTTAACATAGGTGTCTCTGTAATATTTCCCTCTGATATGTAGTGCCGTTACCAGGGTATCACACCACAGTGATGATTAATAATAGAGATAATTAATCAGTGCTCTGAAACTTAGAATATTAATTAACATGTCAGCGTCACATAAGGGACATGCTTCAGTATGAAAAAAACTGAAGATACATAATATAATGTCTGGTCAAGTATCAACACAAAAACAATTTAGAGGTGCAATAATACCGGTATATCACATCTTATCTGTGGTCTCTAATTGACTTTGCAGGCGATAATGGAAAGGAAAACCTCAGAGAGCTCCTCATATCAGCACATTTCCCACTGACTGTACAACAACTGTATAAACCCCCTTAAATCTCTCATAAAGGCATTACACACCGCTGCTGCTTCAGTAACAGCTGCTGGTGATACATGGCTCTCACAGAGAGAGATGTAGCCAACAGTCAGCATTTCCCATACACGGGTTGCAGATTAGGCCCTGCCCAAAAAAAGGGCTGCATCGTCTTCTTGCCTCCAGAGACCAAGTGTGATGGTTAATGTGAGGCTCACGCATCAAAATCTAATACATCAACCTCTAAGTAAATGTCAAGTGTGCAGAAGGCGAAGAAAATTATGAGTCTAAGTCTACAGAGGACATAATTTATGACTTGCGAAAGCTTCAAGAAGGTGTAAATGCACAGACGCTTCAAGTGTTTGGTTTGAGATTTAAAGTTCTCGTCCTTCAAGTACTCGTTGAAAAATTAAGAAAACAGAAAACATCAAATTAGTGTCTGTTGTGAAAAGCTCATAGTCACAAAGCAAAAAAAAAAAAAAGAAGAAATACCTTCAACACAGTATTTTTGTTTCAATGACCACTCATATGCTCTCTCTATAGCAAAACATGTCATCATTTCAGTATCTTCTTGCATTCAATTTTTAATATCCAGGGAGAAGCAAGTGCAAGTCACCATGCTTTAAAAATATCTGAAAAGTATCTTTCTTTTTTTCTTCATGCTGTAACTTTCTTTGTCCAGGTTGTCAAGCTTTGGAGGTGATGACCCCAGTGTTGTCAAACTTTGGCATTATAGCAAATAATCCTCAGTGTAAATGGAAGCAGTTTTCTGGATCCTAACACATATTTTGATCAGAGTGTGTTTGCTTGTGTAAAATTATCCTTGAATCTCCACCCATAGACTTCGCTGCCTGCTTTCAAATCTTCTTTGATAGTCTAAAGAAGTACTCTCAGAGGATGGGTCGGCTCTCCATTGCCTCATACATCTGTCAATGAGAAACTCTGCATGATGATTAAACGCTCGTCCGTGATGCTTCTTCAGAAACGACACACAGAGACATGAAGCAGCGACGCAGCTCAGGGTTGTTACGTATGTATGGTTCGGAAAAGAAAACGCCCACTTCCGCTGTGACCTTGTCGGGTTGTGTGCGTTGTTGTGTGGACGCATATGTTTGTGACGCAATGTGCTGTGAAGAAACTAATCAAATAGTTTCTCTTCAATCTCGGAGACAGCAGAGAAAATGTGTCCTTGACCTGAACTAAACTTCAGCGGGAGCACAAACTTACACACGGCAACTGCACATCGGCGCACTCATTATTTTTCCACTGCTCTGACAGTAGTAGGCAGTAACGTGGCGTGACAGCGTAGTGCGAATATTATGTAACGAACATGACACCGAGGACACAGTGGAGTTGCAGGATTCAATTCTTCACTGTCTCCTGTGTGATGTATGTAATCCGGAGCCGACACGTTCGGCAGCCACCTCCACAGAAACACAGCAGGTGGGTGGCTGCTGTGAAATTCCCCACTGTGGGGGGTCCTTTTTAGGGGGGAGTGAAAGAAAGAAAAGTGAAAATGACTGGGAGCTGCAGATGAAGGGAGTGGGTCAGTGGTGGAAAGTTCCCATGGACAAAGGTAATATACATGCACATACAGTATACTGAATTTCTATATATGACATACATACAAAATAAAAGGCTATTCAGAAAATATGCATGGGACCGATTAGAAATTAAAATTATTTCATATATATGGAAATTGACTTTTATATATGAAGCCCATACAAATATGTATGTTCATGCATGTGAGATTATATTGTAGGAATTGTGTGGCACACTCGTTTTTGTTATGTTATAAAAACTGCTAGAAAAAAAATCAATTCTGCCACTGACTGTATAATCTGGATTCAAATAATACACAAGAGATTGGCAAAAAATAGTGCAGCAAGAAGCCGAATCTATAGCTTCACTGCTGGTTCTGTACATTAAGAACACTGAACATGGATGGCTTTTATTGTGAAGGGAACTGTTTATACTTGTTCGGACTCAAATCGTATCAGTTGAATTTTTAAATAAAGCAGCAGTTTTATTCCATTTGAACTCTGGCACACACACACACACACACACACACAGGCCGCTACAGTCACACTCTCGGAGTGAATCCATTAAGCGGAGGAGCCTACTTCACTAATAGAAGCACCTTGTCCATTTGAAAAGCTCCTAATTTTGTGAAATAGAGTGAAGCGTCCTGCACTTCTCTCTCCTGAGAAAAATATCTTCCTGCTCAAATGATCTACCATGAAAACTTTCATTTGCAGCCTAAGGCAGAGGAGGACTCTGTGTGTGTGTGAATTTGAGAACATTATCATTGCAGCCTGGACAGTTGTCTGGACACACACACACACAAAACACGGACCATGGACCTATTCGATTGGATTAATAAAGAATTTCTCCAGCTCTCTTCTCTTGTTCCCACCAGTGGAGTTAATTGCATTAGAGCTATGGAGTGGAGGAGAACTGGGAGCTAAGTCCAATGTCCTGCCTCAGTTCACTTTTCCTGCAGAAATGAGATGGGAGAGGAGGAGGAGGAGGAGGAGGAGGAGGAGGAAGAGGAGGACGAGGAGGAGGAGTAGGCGGTGTGTGGATGGTTTGAAAGATGCAGAACAGAGAGAAAGTAATAGAGAAGTGAGGCATGTGGGTGTGAACAGGGGACAGGAGGGATATTTTTCTCTCAGTACAGGAACACATCTGGCTGCAGCCAGAGTGAAACACCTCCAACTTTCTGCTGCTTATCATATTTTTCACACATAAAGCTGAAGGAAGGAAACTTTTCAAACTGGACTGTTTCATAAAAGCCATGAAAATGAGAGGAATTACATCATCTTATGTCTGAGATGTGACCTGAAAGCCAATAAACACTAATCTAATATCAGAAATGTGGAGAATAGAACGGAGTTAAAATAATATATTTAAGTAATCTTATGCTCTCTTGCATGAATAAAGGGCAATCAAGGGTTATTTTATGGCTGGGTCAGTTTCCCAGAAATTTTCTTTTTCATTTCACAAAAAAATAGCTGCCATTTAGTTTTGAATTACAAGGATATTTCCAACATAGGTTTAGACAATTTGGTCCTAATTATAAGGAAGATGGAGGCCATGGAGGTTGCTATGGCTACTGAGTACCAATTCATTATATTCAGGTTTAAAAAAATAAAAATAAAAAAATCAGCAGGACTGAAAAGTAGCTGCTGATAAACAGGCGGCCATGTTCATCTGAGTTTCCCTGAAAGACTAACAACAGAAACCCAACCTGTGAGAGCCACCAAATCAAACTAACATGGTGAAAAGATGTTATTATAAAAGAATAAAAACAATAAAAAGACAAATAAAAAAAGACAAAATCATCTTAAAAACATAGTTAAATTGAATTAAAAGGAAAGAGTCAACAGGCAGTTGGTGAATAAACGAAAAAGAAAAAATGAGCTCCCTTCAGTCCTGCATGTTCAATTGTTATCATAATAACAAAATGTTGTGAGCACACATTATTATTCGGCCTCCATATTGTTACTGAGGTTTTCAAGTGAGTCATGAGTTAGGCAGCGTTAGCAACCACTGCATCACACTAAATAACATATTGGTATAAAATTATTGATTATCGCAGGTTAAGATAAGCCTCAGGTTGATACCACGATTTACAAACAAATATACAAAGGTTGGTTCACTTCTGTTACCAGCGGCTGCTGACTCTGCCCGTCCTGTTGACCACACCGTGTCTCATCCCTCCACTTCCTCTTTCACCTCTCCTCCATTCCCTGCTCTTGCTTCTCATTTCCGTGAGCATATTTTCTTTTTACTATCCCTCCCTCTTTCTCTCTCTCGCTATCTCTACCACCAATTGCTATTTCTATCAGTGCATCGACCCTCATTATACTTGGTGGGTGGGTTTGTCTGTTGTTTTTGAAGATGTGGCCTTCACAGGGAGGGAGGTGTCACATGCTGTAACATTACACGTCATGGATCGCTGCTCAGGTTACATGGAGTTGCAGTAGAAATTTAAGGATCCCACAGAGCATTGAATGTGAATCTGATGTCCTATTTCTCTGTTACACATGTATATTGACCTCAGAGAATAAATGTAATTTCATAAAATATTAAAGTGGCATCATATAAAAGTTGTTTGTGTTTTCTGCCACTGATTTAAGACTTGATGTTCGGTCACCTAAAGTCATGGAGTCCACTCTTTGTCACGGTGGTATCTCCAGTGTAATATATTCCCTCCCTCCATTGGCATACCACATCGGAAAGATAAAATCCAACACAATATAAACCCAATTCTGACCCTGAATTAATACAGACTATCAGGAGGTCTACATTAAGGCCACCAATTTTAATCAAGAAGTCACACTTTGTCTAACAGGGTTAATGAGCTCTAAATACTAAAATGCCCACAAGTCTTTGCTCCTATACTGGGATGGAGTCAAATCCAGTCAAAGCCACAAATCTGAGTTGCAGTGAATTAAAACGCTTTGTCGTTGAATTTGTAAACTACACGATACACCAGAGCTGATGAATTGCCTCTAAATTGATGCAGTTTCCAAAAGTCAATTGATTTAATCGGCGTGTTGTTTTGTCAGCTTTCTTACTGTAGCAGTGTAATCTTTTGCCTCTGCCCACATGGTGCACTTAAAATAATTTAAAACTCTGTATTCGGAGCTTCATTGGCAAATTCATGTTTGATGTCATTAGTTAACATCTCACCGCACTTGCTTAGGCTTGGACTTTTGGACTTTTACAGAAACCAGTTTGATTCCAGCTGAGGCGGCTTTACTCTCTCTCTTTCCTACATGCTTCAATTATGTCAAACTATAATGCTCAGTGTTCCACAATAGCAACTAAAAGTGTTTTATACTGTGATAAAATGGTCAAGAAATAGGTTATAACAAGACCAAACTGTAAGCTCAGCTACACAAAACCGTCTCAAGTCATCACAGGCTGGTTGTTCCACACTTTATCACTTTATCTTCGGATTAAACTGTGTAGATTTTTAGGAGACTGTCATGTGACCTCAGGAACCTGCTTGGTTAAGAAACATATTCTGAGGCCAGAGCTTTAAGTGCTTCATAGACCAGGAGCAAACTCTTTAAAATCTATTCTGCAATCACCAGGGAGCCAGTGGAGAGATGTGATATGATTTTTTCTTTCAGGATTGGAGACTTTCTGAAACCTGACGGACATAGAAAGCATTGAATTTTCACATTATCCACATTCATGCTGCTCTTTGTGCTGCTGCTGCTGCTTCCCTTTGTCACTACATCTTCACCCCACATTGATTCAGCTCCAGTGTGAAGGAGGAGCTCACTATACTGTGTCATGCTGACTTCTGCTCCATGACTGTCACATTTAAAGTATTATATCACATGGAGAATTGCGCCTTCTTGCTCTGTTTACCCAGGGAGACGTGTCCTTCCTGCCAAACCTTGTGTGTGCTACTTTTATTTGTCCAGAGAGCATTAGAAAGACTTGAACAACAGATATAAGTGAATAAATAAAATTAAAAGGTTAAATCAGAGGAGAGTGAACTGGAATTCCCTTGAGTGCATAAACCCTGTCTCTTGGTAATGTAAAGGTAATTAAATCAAATTGTAAATTTGGTTCAGAGCAGAGAAATGTTGTTTAACCTTGAGTTATTCAAAGAAAAACTGCCAACGGTAGCACTCCGGTGACACAAGTGTATGGCGTGTCAACACAGGAATGTGTTTTCACCCACACACAGGACAAAAGAACATGCACTGATATTAATTCTATTAATAAACTGCGCAGGTTGTGTATTCGTCTCATGTTTGTATTATCTATGCATGAAAACCATCTGTATTCCTGCACACTCTCTCTCCGTACTAGAGGCTTTCATGGGTCCAAAAAGTTGGAAACTAATGCAGGTGCACGCATGAATTACTTTTTTTTTTTTTTTTTTTAAAGAGACCTGATTCAAAAGCGATTAAAGCACAGTCACACCTGATCCAACTACCCCTGAGGATAATTATACCTGAACTAAAATGTGGTCGACCCAACAGACCCCAACACCTACAGCAGCAGCGACGTGATGCAGCGCTGGTTAATGAGCTGTCGTGGTCAAAGAGAGCAGCATTATGATAATAACACGGTCATTAGAGAAGTAATGTTAAGTCAAAGTAACTGAAAAAAAAAAATGCATGTGCTTGAAATATGAAAATCCTGTTTTACCTTCTGCACCATTAACAAAGAAAAGGCAGATAAAAAGAAAATCATTTCCTCATCTGTGAGTGAAATCTTTAAAGCTTGTTTTAGTCGGCCTCTGCTGATCCATTTGGATTCAAGTGGGTTCAAGCACCAGTGAAGACATCGACGGAGTCAAAAGACGAGATTTAAAACACTCGACAGTGACCCGACCCTGAGGGCGAAGACTTCTCTAACCTGGGAGTGGGGTTGAACCGAGGGGGCAGTTGTCGGTCTGAGAAGTGAAGCTCACTTCCGCGTTCAAAAAACTGCAATCCCCCCGGCTTCCTCTGGGGGCTGGTGTCAGAAGGGAGCATTCCCCATAGACCTCCATGTTAAAATCGCCGATTTTACATCCTCAATAAACATGTTAAAAGCCTGGTGTCAGAACGTTTTTTGTCTCAATCGATAGTTTCTACCCCCGCACACACTCTGAGGGGGGTGAATTTTTTTTAAACTCTACTGTTTTACTGTTATTAGGTTAAAACTCTGGCCAATTAGGGCGCGGAAACGTTGAGTGACAGGTCCGAGCAGCTCCGTGGACAGCTGCTTCGGGGCCAGTGGGCGGGTTCTCGGCCGGCCAATCCAACACGGCGCTGTTCAGGCCGCCATATTTGAGTCACAAAAACGACTCCCCAAAACCAATGGGTGACGTCACGGGTGCTACGTCCATTCTTTTTACAGTCTATGGGTTGAACCCATCAGAGGCTTGTTGAGCCCAAAATATCATACACCACTGTCGAGGCTGAGGAAGAAAAACCTTCCTCTCTCTTCCTCTCCCTTCTGTGCTATCCACCAACGTTTTAGACAGGGGTGCAGGGTTGGGCAATTTGGCACTGGCAGCTGTGGATACAACGTGGCACGCTTGCTCGTCGCCTACAGGCTCGAGGCTGCACTGACCGGCAGGAGCAGCTTGTTCCCCCGGGCTGGCGTTAAGCTAGCAGGGACCCATTTCAGGCAGCGGCCACGCCATGGTCCGTGGCGTCAAAACCAGCAGAGAAAAGGAAATTGCCGGAGGGAAGCAAGAGAGGGAGATCGGCAAAGAGAGGCCGAGGGAAAAGGGTGTTAGAGAGGAAGGGAGTGCGAGAGAGCAATTTGGTGATTTAAGTTGATGCTTCTTTTTCTGTCTGTAGGAATGAGCAGACGGAGGTTCAGCGTTGGGCTCAGTCAGACTTTAACTGGACACCAGCCTGCTTGCAGGAGTCAAACCTCTGCTATCTTTAAACATCACAGGAAAAACAATGGGCAGATTTCATGGGAGCCGGTCTCTATACTGCTGCTCTTTAATCTCTCCACCCCTGTATCGCTCTCCTCTAAACATTTTACTGAGTCCTGAGAGACTGAGCCTGCTCGCCTGTTAGTTCACTCAACTGGAGACTGTGTCCTCCTCCCCTCTGCTCGCTGCTACAGTCTGAATTGTTGGGAGTCTTTCAGCTTCAGATTACACACACACACACACACACACACAAAAAAAAAATGATGCCTGAAAATGCCTCCAAATATAAAATAATAATTCTCGATTGATCCCTGCAAGGAAAACCTTTGTTTGTTTGCCTGCAGCTGTAGAACTGGACACAGTATAAAACCTCTATATTCAGATTAATCAAAAGTATATGGAGAAATATATGGTATTTTTTGTACAGTCATGCAATGCTAGCGACCCTGTGAGGCTATAAAAAGGCACAGCATTGCTATGAGCGATGAGCTAAGTGATAATGTCAGCATGCCCGCGCTCGCAGCTAATATTCACCATCATCACTTGGCTTGTTAGCACGTAATCATTAGCTATGGGGCACTAAACACAAAAGGCTATAGGGACTGTCACTGCAAATCTCTGCAGGTTAAGTACTACAGTAAGTACCTGATGAGTGTGATGTACAGGAAGTCATTGGATGTCTGTACCAAACTTCATGGGAATCAATCCAGACAGACTAACCCAGCCACCACCACACGCCACAGGAGGCCATTCCTAATTTAAAGACTGGCTTGGGAGTCGGGACTTAAAGGGATAGTTCAACATTTTGGCAAATTGGCCCATTGCCATAATCGCTATAGTCATAGCAGTAGGTTCATTACCTTTAATTGTAGGTGTAAGCTATTTTCAGTACGGCGGAGCGCAGCAGCTGGCTGCTCAGAGCTACGCTATGGAGGCTAACGGAATTTCTTGGTTTCCCTCATTAAACTCATCAAATTCAACATCCCAAAACTCCACAGCGCTTTTGTAGACAAGTTGTGACCTGCACAACCACCACGCTATGAGATAATGACGGAACGATACGAAACGCAGCCGTTTTCGAGGTAAATTCATACAAAACCGCTGATGCGCGTTGCGTTCAGGGACAGTTTTTCAGCAAGCAGTCTCCGTATTTACCCTGTATTTACCTCGAAAACGGCTCCGTTTCGTATCGTTCCGTCACTGTCCCATAATTTCTATACTCATTCATATTGTGTTTGATATGTGCAAGTGCAATAATATGCTATTTCAAAACTCATATCCTTACATAATTTTTTATATTTTATATGAATAGATTTTCTTGCAGCACTGGGACTGTGGTGCAAGAACAACCTCATCCTCAACATCAGGAAAACCAAGGAGATGGTCATGGACTTCCTGAGGTCTGGCACTGCACTGTCAACTCTCTATACATCGAGGGCACAGCTGTGGAGACAGTTCCCAACTTTAAATACCTCAGGGTACACCTCTCTAACACCCTCACCTGGCAAGACAAAACCTGGAGCTTCATCAAAAAAAGCTAAAAAAAAAAAAAAAAGAAAAGCTAAAAAAAATAGGCAGGATTAAACTCCATCATCCTCAGCTCCTTCTACATATCTGTGGTGGAGAGCACACTGTCCTTCTGCATCACGGTGTGGTGTTGGAGCTGCACAGTGGCAGAGAAGCAGGCGCTGCAGAGAGTGGTTAAGTCTGCTCAGAGGACCAATCGGATGCAGTTTTACCAGCCCTCTCAGACGTCGACACCAACCAATGCAGAGACAGAGCGACCTGCATCGTGGGAGACTCCACCTGCCCTGCACATGGACTGTCTTCCCTTCCAGCTTCGTCCCGGATGCTGCGAGACTGTTAAACCACTTCACACTGCCACATCTCTGAATTTACATCTAGCACTCGCTGATAAATCTAATATATCTTTTTATTCACTTTTATCCACCTCTTTTAGTAGTGTAGTATGTTAGTTATCATTTTTTGTCAATGTAGTGCTAAGACCTGAGTACTGCATCTCGTTCTTCATCTTTCATGGTGTGAATCATTCTATCTATCTATCTATCTATCTATCTATCTATCTATCTATCTATCTATCTATCTATCTATCTATCTATCTATCTATCTATCTATCTATCTATCTATCTATCTATCTATCTATCTATCTATCTATCTATCTATCTATTACCCTAACCCTCTATCTATGGACATTTTTATATTGATTTATGTCTTTATCAAGCTCACAGTGATGCTAGAAATCAGGGGATCACCAGAATGATTAGCATTCATTCTGTGGGAATCGTGAAAGTTACAGTAACTTTCACCTGTTGGTGAAACCAGAGACTATAGTAAGTCAGAGGATCAGAAATGTCAGTTGGGGGGGCGCTGCTGCGGTGGCTCATCTGATCTGGTAGAAGAGCATGTATACCATGTCGGCTGTGGCCCTTTGCTGGGTGTTATCCCCCAGCGGCGGATCCACTTCCTGAGGGTGCTCAGGAGGAATAACCTGGAGAGCAAGCTGCTGGAGACCTTTTACAGAGCCTGCATCGAGAGCCTCCTGACCTACTGCATCTCAGTGTGGTATGCAAGCTGCACTGAGGCAGACAAGAAGAGGCTACAGAGGGTGGTCAAAACTGCACAGAGGATCATCGGCCACCCTCTGCCCCCCCTGGACTCCATCTACACCTCCCGCTGCTCAAACAGAGCCAGAAACATTGTTCGGGACAGTTTTCACCCAGGCCATCACCTGTTCACCCTGCTTCCCTCTGGACGGCGCTACAGGTGCATCAAGTCCAGAACAAACAGACTGAAAAATAGTTTTTATCCCAAAGCCATCACAATACTGAACGGAAACAGTGACTGACAACATATCATTACTCTCACACACACACACACATACATACACAATAGTTATTTATTACTTATTTATTGCTAATACCTATCTTATTTATCTTTTTATACTGTCTTTTTATAACTGAATGTCGACATTGGTTGCTGCTATTGTTATTGTTATTGTTATTGCTTGTCTGTCTTTTTATGTGATGGCACTTTAAGGTTTTAGCTTTTAATTTCGTTGTACTGCTGTACAATGACAAATAAATTCTGATTCTGATTCTCTGATTCTGATTCTCTCTACTGTCTCAAATTGTATTTATTTAGCACATTTAAAAACAACCTCATTGTGCTGCACAACTTAAATGCAATCCAGTGCTAGCAATATAAATAACAGTAGAATGAACAATATAAATTACGGTCCTATCCCAAAATAACATATCTGGGGTTAATGGACGTCTTCCATCCAAAAGTTGTTGAGACATTTCAGTCTGGATACAGGGAGCGGTGATTAAATGACAAGATTTTACATGAGAAAAGTGGGTAGGAGAGTGTTTTGCCTGCTTTGATAACCTCAGATACATCCACACAGGGTCTTCTTCCAGCAGCTCGGCCAAGTTTGTTTTCAAGGGCATTTCCCTTTAGATTGCTACATGAAAGGCTTAAAAAGAAGCCAGCCCTGAAAAGCGAAGGTGAAAAGCAGGAGGCGGGGGGGTTGTGAGACGTTGAGTGGAGCAATACACAACCTTCATGCTGAGCTCTATTTGCTTGTTTCTGCCAGTGCTTTCATTTTTTATTTTTTTTTCTCTTAAATTTATTATAAGATTGACTTTGGGAATTTCACAGTCTCACTGCACAATTTCGCTGCACAGCCCTTTACAAGTGGATGTATCTCCAGGTATGTCGTTTGATTGCGCCGCTAGGGAAATAAATGAACAAGTTGTATAAACGCATATAAAGAAATAAGATAAAGCCTACGCCATATGTAGAGTGACATTTATAGTCATCTCTCTGCTGTATTCTGTCTCTACCACTGAGATTTTATAGCTGTCCATATATTTCTGAAGCAAGACAAATCCCTGAGAAATACTGTGTAAGATCTGTGTAGCAATTCAAGTTTTAACTTCAGGTTCTCTCTAAAGCCTCCGAAGATGGTGCATTAAACTGATCACTGTGGCTCATGCCAACTTCTCTCCTCTTGTTACAAAAAAAAAGCTACAGCCAGCAGAAACTTAAATCTGCTGCTACAATAATGCTAAAAGCTGCACGAAGCAATATTTCACCTCAAATGGGAAAATGTGAGTGAAGTTTGTTCCCACGAAACTTCCAACATGCACATCCACCTAATGCTGAGTAACAGGGATGTGTCTACCATGTGCTGCTACTGTTACAATAGTCCAATATTATGCAATAATGTGATAATTAACAGGACTTTTAGCTGTTCTACAGTATGTTCTCCCTGTACCTGCATGGGCTTCCCAAAGATATGCAAGTTCGATTGATTGGTGACTGGATGAATGGATGGACGGACGGACAGGTGGAGGGATGTATAATATTCAGCTCTTGTATATTAAACTAGACCTAAAATTGGCTAAATTCTAAATACAGCTTTTGAATTTAATTGTTTTCCATTATATCGAATTATTGGATGTAATGTTGACATGAGTCAAATTTACACCTTGACAATCTAACACTCACTGCCTGACTGTGGGTTTTACAAGTTTCCAGCTCGCTCCATTGAACAGACAGCAGTAGAGTGCCGTCTGCTTGGATTCACAACTCATGTTGGAAAAAAAAAGAAAAGAAAAAAAGTATCAAACTGTCCAAAGAAACTTCTCAGACTCAAACTCCTGCAGCAGAGCCAACTTCTCCACTGTCACAATCTGTATTTTCAATATGTTGCCAACTCTCTCGCACAGTCAGCTGTTCACCTTTGTTGCACCCAAGTATCTTTGCTGATGTTAGTTGGAAAATAAAACTTTTTCGGTTCACTCACTTTCCTTCGACCCAAAACACCGACTGAACGTCTTAGTTTTGAGTGATGTGTTTTTGTTATATTATCGAATTACAGACATTTATTTGTGATGCACATTGGGGATGATGAAATCCTAAAGAAGTGTATAGTTACACTGATTATGAAAGTGTATATCAGAGTTTGACATGCGAGAAAGGCCCCCCCGGATGGTCTCCAGGGAAACACTGCAGGGATTATGTGGCAGGCGTTAAAACCTGTACGGCACCAGGACGCCCCTCTGATATCATTAAAGCTGCTGACCCCAGACAGTCTAGGAAAATGAAGGTAATTCAATTAGCCATTATCCTGCAACTGCCACTTGTGGCCACTGTTCAGCAAAAGTTACATTACATAGTGGTACTTTAATTATTTAAGACTACAAACGGAGGTAGCATAGAGGAGAAACTGTTTACAATTTGCATCTTATCCAAGGAAATACTGTATATAAAAACAAATCATTTAACATGAATATTTCAGCAGGGCATTTTTGTCTCCTCTGAGTTGTACAATTGAAATTTGAAAAGTGAGGCGAATTTGAGTAGCAGGGGTCAATGTCGGAACGTTTTCTTTTTCTTTTCTTCCTTTTTTTTGACTGTGATTTTAATGATGTTCCTGCATGTCACTTCACATTTCATAGCAGCTGAAATTGCTCAGCAGGAGAGCAGAAAATATCTAGAGGGAAATATACAGCATCTAATGGCCTAGTGCAGCTATCATCCAATAAAAAGTTAGAGGTTTAACTTTATCTGTCATCCTTAGGCACATAATTGTGTACGCACACACACGCACACACGCACACACGACTGCTCAGTGAACCAAACAGTATGTAGATCTCTTTTATCGCATCTTGCCAGACGCTGACAAACAGCTGTAATCTCTTGAATACTGTGTCGACAGACGCAGTTTATTCTCAATAAAAAACCCAGCAATTTTCAAATGTCATTTTTATATTATACAGTTTCAGTTTTCTCATGATGGTATTACACCGAGAGGAGAAAGATAAGCTTCACAGTGTGAGAGTGACAGCAGGACACAGATGCAGAAAAAGAAAATAACAGAAAGAGATATAAAGAAGAAGAAGAATAGAGATGTAATAAAGATGGAGGTCATATTTTTGTCCTGCTGTGTGGGTGTGTGTAACTGTGTGTGTGTTCATACATAATTAGTGCTGAAGCCTCGATCTCTGAAAGCAAATGGATCTGTTTATGTAACTGAAATTTATTTGCTTTTGAAGCTAATTTGACACTAAAACATACTTATTTATTCAATAATGAACATCTTACTGCCACCTTAAATCAGAGGGTCTAAATACGCAGGTAAACACTGTTTACTCACTTAAAGTTTCCATACAACCACTTCAAAATACCCGAGTACGTATAATATAGTTTTGTGACAGAAGTTGCACTTCAGCAATTTGTTTAAGTTTGTTTTGTGAAAAAACAGATCGGGTGATATGACAGCAAACGTCTCGCCCACAGCACCATCTGATTGGTTACACAGCATGAGTAAGAGCCTATCAGCTCTGAGGGCTGCTGTGTTCACAGATGGGCACAGACTGGACGCAGCACCGGTTAGCGAGCGGAGCTGTGTGTCGAAAGGTGAGATGACAGACGCCTCTTGAGCTGTGATAAACATCACAGTCCTCTACACTGAACTTACAGCAACACCACACTCTGGTATACAATTACAAAAAGAGAAATAGAGAAGCTATTGTCGCTTAAGGCTAAGCTAAAGAGTACACCTCTGCCTTGAATGTTTATTTCATTTCAAATCCAGAGAAGTGAAGATGACATTTCCTACACAAACACTACTACACTGTATTCAACTAAGCAGATATCAGGGAACACATTTAGGTGTTATAAAAGGTTTCATTACCTAAATTCCATAGTAAAATCCTAATTTATTGTATTCCTATTAGGGCTTTCAAAGTTAATGCATTAATGCATGTGATTAATCTAGAAACATTAACGTGTTTAGAAAAATTAATGCACGATTAATCACATCACATGACTTCGGTAGAGCCTGTCTTTGTATACAGTCTGGTCTGTGACTGTGTCTCCACTTGGCTTGTCACCCGTCCATTGAATACGTTAACGTCCGGTATTTGAGGATTGTTTGACAGCCCTAATTCCTATATCACAAAAACAGATAAATTAAACTAATGACCCTCGGCCCTGATAGCGGTTTAACAGATTCAAGCAGTCGTCAGTCATCTTTCTCCTGCTCCTGTCAAACAGATATCCTTCTCCTGGGTTTGATTTCAGCTCACAGTTACATCATTACCGATCTCAAGCAAATCATTTAAATCTGCTTCTCAAGTGCTTCAAATGGTTAATTTATTTGCCTGTCATTCTCCATCTCCAAACACTGATAATAAATCACCCACTCCATGCAGAACTTTCAGCTCAGCGACTTGATTTCACCACATTTCACCGCCACAGTCGCCAGTAGAGGCTGAAATAATGTGCATATTTGTGTGCATGTGCGTGACTGTGAATGTGTGCCTGCGCTGCAGCTGGTGGTCTGACAAGGATTTTATTCCAAACAGACAAGCAAACATAACCCTGACAGATGGTATATTCTGTGTGCTGTGCTGTTTTCGCTGCAAAACGCTATACTCTTCACAAGTCATTTAGTGCAGTTTTAGTTGTTCAAACTTTATTGGCTTCATGAAAAATTAAAAAAGCTTGTGTGGTATACTTCCACACTTACCTATTATAGATGTCGTCGTCCTCCCCTCCCCAGCCCCAGTACTCGTTGGGGAAGCCATTGATTTTCAGGAACTGTTTTTTACTGAGGCCTGAGACTCCTCCGAAGTAGCCGGCGTAGGGCAGCCTGCAGGAGAGGGGGAGAGGAGGGAGAGATGGAAGAGATGAGGAGGGGAGAGGAGGTGAGAGGGGAGAGAAGTTATAAGGGAGCAGCCGACAAGAGGAAATTATATTTCCAAGGATTCAGGGACGGCATTTTAAATGACTGCGTTATTACAAAAGAAATAGAATTGCATGAACAGGCAACAGGTTTCATTTGCAGCCTCAGCTACCTGCTCCACCTCTGTCAGACAGGATTAAATCCCATCAAAAATTTTGCTGTGTTGCTGTTTGGAACAAAGTGATAGAAGTTTGTTTGCTTGTTTTTTTTGTTTTTTTCATCTTTCTTTTTATAGTGCAGAAGATGGCCATTTCCCTTCCCTTTCAGATGAAGTGAAAAACCAGATAAGAAACAATGTTAAACAGCAGAGAAACATATCGACTTTACGCAGCATTTATTGGAAAGTGTTATCAGTCCTAATCATGTGAAGACTGAGCGACTCAAACGTTCACTTAAAGGCTTTTAAAAAGCTGTGTGGTTTTTTGTCTGTCTGAATTTGTTTCGATTCATTTAGGCAGATCTGAGCACAGCAGTTGTCCTCAGGTGTGTACCGAAAACAACCACACACCAAAAATCCTGAGGGGAAACAGTGGCTTCGCTTCGGTCACAAATGAACTGTGCGGCACTTTGTGTGTGATGGTGATCTCTGTGAACTCTGTCTGACCCAACTACAGAGTGTATTTAACAAATTTGACCTCCTAAAGTTTTTTGTACAGTATTTGATACATTTGGGATGTGCTGATGAGCAAAATCAACACACATTAACCGTAAGATGGAGAATGAATCCAGGTCTGACCTGACCTGGCAAAACTTCATATAATTGGGTGAAGAGAACAAGTTCCTTATGACAGGTACAGGTTCACAGGAAATAGTTAAAGGGGAACTTTGCAAGTCTGGTCTCTTTTCCTCTGTGCTGCTAACCCTCCTCTCCTTCATGTGCATTTGTTTTAAATGAAGCCAGTGAGAAATCAATCCATGAAACGGTGGATCACATTATTTATCATATATGATGTAACAATGTGTATATTTGTGTAGTCTTATCTGTCATAAACAAGAGATTACAGGTTACGATGCACGTTTGTGTCTGATCTTACAAGGTTGGTTTTCATGTGGAAGGCAGAGAGCCTCCATTCTCTCTGTAACAAGTTACAAGTCATTTATTTAACCATCACATTAGTCTGAAGCTGTTTAATTAAGGTACCAACGTAGCAGAGTTAAAATCCTGCATAGTTCCTCTTTAATTACAACAAAAACGTTTTCCAGGGTTTTAGTGGAAGACGCGGGCATCCGTGTAAAAGTCCAGTGCAGCTGGTCAGTATACTTGTTAATCTGTGGCCTATGATTTCTGGACATCATCATCAAATGATTCAGTGCATTAAGAGGCGTTCTGCTTTTTCGTATTCAGCTTAAAGAGATGGATCACAGTTTACATTTGAATAGCCTCTTGAAATATTTTAGGCAGTCACATTTTCTTGTCTTGGATTCCTTTTTTTTTTAAGAGGATCATTTATTTGGTTGCCTTTTTAACAGTTAAGTGGATAATCCATATCCATGTACAGTATAATCCACTAATGACACATAAAGTGACCGGGTCTAAACAAGGGCTGCAAACTACTCCCTGTGCTTATACAATAAGCAGACATCAAGCAAACACTCTGCATCCACAAGTATAGAGATAAATTAGTCTCAACAATTGTGAGCGTTTTACATTTCTTCATATTGTTTGGTATTTGTTTGTGAATTTGACAATGCATTTGTGAACAGACAAACTGTACTTTCCATATCTCAATCTTCAGTGACGTGCATAATGTATCTGCCCACTTAGAAGTGTCCAATAATGCTAAATGTTATTACATAAGTGTTTCCATATGTATCGTGCTGTACGGATATTAATGGATGAATTAAAACAAAGAAGCAATTAGATGAGATATTAGAGAAGAGAATAATGTAGAAAAGAGACGAGAGACAATGAGAACAGAGAAGAGTCAGAGAAGAAATAGCAAAATTTACGTAAATTATTATGAGACAGATGCTAAAGAAGAACAATAAAATATTTGGGAAGCATCTGTGTTCGGTTTTATGTTTGCAAATGTACCACTCATATGTGTATATGTGTGTGTGTAGACACTGGACAAAATATGGCTGACAATCTTTAAAAAAAAAAAAGAAAATCTTCTCCTTAAAAGTCATGAGACTGGAGTGGGATGGAAGTCAACTGGGAATGTCATGACAGCTGCCTGGAGACTAACCAGAGGGGGATACATATGTGTGTGTGTGTGTGTGTGTGTGTGTGTGTGTGTGTGCGTGTGTGTGTGTATTCTGTACAGTACGTGTTGTCAAATGTATGACAGCTTCCTGTTGAAAGATGACAAGCAGAAATTAATGAGACCGTATGTTTCTGCACAAGTTCTCCCAGCAACAATATGGTGAGCAGGGTGGTGTGTGTGTGTGTGTGTGTGTGTGCTTGTGTGTGCTTGTGCTTGAAAAAGGACACATGCTAGGGGAGAAAAAGAGAGAGAGAATTCGATATACTGTTTGCGTGTTTTTCTCGAGAACTTTGAAGACTGAGTTTAAATTTTTTATTAAGCCTCGCTGGAAAGAGGATAAACAAAACTCTTATGTAATATCTTCGGCGGTAGTGGCTCCATAAACTCCATATTGCTCTGATTATTTCCTTGGAAAAGAGTGAAATTTATCCATCAAATGCAAACAATAGTGGCTCGGCAGAAATTTAGCAAGCACATGGGCATTAGGAGGAATCAAAAGTGTCCCTAAAAGAATAAAAAAGATATTTTATTTTGTGAAATACTATAATTAATTAAATTTCCTTCTGTTTATTTTTGGTCTTGTGCAAATATTGCACACTGACCTTAGTGTTTCCTATCTCCAGAAATCAAGTCATGTCTCTCTGGTCCTTATATTTTCTCTTCTTAGGCTTCAATCTTGATACCATAAGGTCGATGGTTCGATTACCATCTCCTCCAGTCCACATGTCGAAGTGTCCTTGGGCAAGATACTGACCCCAGAATTTATTGACATGTGAATGTGTGCAAATGGTTAGATACTGTAGAAATGCGCAATACGCAGTAGATAAAAGTGCTGTATGAATGTGACTGTGAATGGGTGAATATGAGTATAGACACTTTGAGTGGATCGTAGGGCCTAGAAAAGCGCTATAAAAATGCAAGTCCATTCATCATTTACAATTTGTCATACCACCGGCAGACAGACAGATGCTGCATCTTTGAAAGACGTGATCTATGAAAGCGTCGTCTTTGTAGTCATCATCCAGTGTGAAGGCTGAACTGAAAGGAGATGGTCTGGTCTACAAGATTGCTGCTTTTTTTTTGTTGAGTTGGTGGTAGCCTATTCGCATTTTGAAAAGTGACTTCAGTGATTCATTGCCAGCGTGCAATGACTCTTGGGATTCGTTTGTCTGTGAAGGATCCATAGTAGCGCGGAAAAAACAAAGGACATATTTCTTGTTTGCAAAACAACTTGTCTTCCACGACTGGGACGACTGGGAGTATTTCAGAATAAACCATTTTACGATATGTCTCTTCTTTCCTTCCGCACATGGTGACACTCTCTAAAGCCAGACACTTACTACATGTACAGTATATATAAAAGAACAATTATAAGGCTACGAAAACCAAACAAATTAGCGATTATTAGGGCTGGGACGATATGCTTTTCTCCCGATTCGATTCTTCTACGATTTTTTGGATGGCGATTCGATTTAAATTGCGATTCTACGATATTGCCAATTCTCTCGATTTTTAGTCTGCATTTTTAACATTTATCTGCACACAAATACTGTAGGAGCCTATAAATTAACATACTCCATTATAAAGTGAACTTAAACCCTTTTCAAAACCTGTACTCTCTGTATGTAAAAAAGGCTAACATATGCACATTGCACAATATTAAAAAAAATGTAAAAAAACAAAAACAAATGTAAAAAAAAAAACATTTTTTCAAAAAAAAAAAAATCGTCAAAAAAGATATCGCGATATATATGTGAATCGATTTTTTTCTCCCACCCCTAGCGATTATACACTTATACAAATATATTCATGGGTAGTATATTCAGATTTTGCGAATAAACCATGCCAAATATCACACACTGGACCTTTAAACCGGTAACACACACAAATCCAAAAGCCTGGCTGAGGAACTGAAGGTTCATCTCCAGAGAGAAGAGTAAACAAACTGACTGTCAGGAGGAGAGGGTCTGTGAGTTCTCTGCCAGGCCGGAGACAGAGACCCATCAGATCAAGTTGAACTCCAGAGGAAACTCAGTGAGGAGCTGCAGCAACAAGAAGACGCCCATCAGCTAGAAACTTAAAAAGCAGAGAAACAGTCTCTCGCTGCAGAGGTGAGAGAGGATGAGGAGCTGATCCAGGAGCTGAGGACTGAGCAAAATGCCCTCAGGAAACTGGAATCGGGAATTTGACGGTCTAGAAGAAATGACCTCAACCAGCCTTGAGCTGCTCAAGATCAAGATGGAGGGAGAAATCTGTGAGGCCCTGAAGAGAGAAACTTCTAGGACAAAGGCTGGACAGAGACTAAGGAGACTAGAATGAGTCTCTGTCAAAACAGGTAGAGTGTCTCACCATCGAGCGCCGGAAGGAGCAGACCTGGACACCGGAGGTGAGTGAGCAGTTGAGAAGGTGAGAGTCTGAAGGTCTGTCTTACTGTAGCGGCTGCAGCTTCTAAATCTCTGACTTACATTTCAGTGCAGTGGTTCGACAAAAACTACTAAAGTCCATAAGAAACCATGGACGAGGGAGCTGTAGCATAACTCAGAGACTTTGTTTAAATCAAAGACCATTACTAGGCAGCACTGAGATGAAAATGTAATTCATAGGCAGAGCAGAGAGCCATGTGTGCTCAGGTATAAAAACCACTCATGTGAAGGTATTCCTGAAGAGCATTTTGTTGTTTTTTTTGTGATCTGGGTGTTGTTGAGGATGAATTTTATTTGGTTTAACATCAGGAATCAACTGGCACAGAGGCATAATAATCATTAGTTGCAACCTTATAAAATAATTAAAGATCATCTCAACCTCGACTTACCACAACGGTGAAATGATGCATAATACATCAGTAATAAAGATCCAGTGGTATAATAAATAATTGCGTTATCACTCAGAGGGGCCATCTTTGTGCTCTGAGTGCCTCTTATTTCAATTTAAGTGCATTTTCCTGATTATACACTTTAACTTGAGTAACATCGGCAATGCAGGACTTGTACTTGTAAATTGATAGAGTGGTATTTCTTCTTCCGCCACTCCTGTAATGAGCAAACACTTTTCTGCCAAGGTTGAAACATTTTTGGTTATTTCACATACAGTAGATTTCTGTGTAAGTGTTTATTTGTGAGTGAGTTTGACATTTTTGGGGGTCGCCAGGTAACCGTCTATTGACCAAATATCTAACGTGTCTTAACCTGTTAAGGTTCATTATGTATTATACATATTTATGTCGATCTTTTAACTCCATCAAGCTGAATGTCTTTCCTCCATGGTCTTGTGGTCCATTTCTCTTCTTGAAATAGTGCAACCTTGTACCAAATCTAATAATTTTATATATGAATTGCCTGTCTTTTGTTTATCCTTAAAACTGACACTATAGATCGATGTAAATCACTGAATAGTGTCGTCTTTGAAAGGTGTATGTCTCCCTGAAAGTCTAAATGAGCTATGGCAGAGCCATGCTACATTCCCAAGCAAGGAAGGGAGGATGGAAATGCATAAACATCCACAATATCATATCTAATAAAATGAGACTATGAAGTAATACACTGCATGATGACCACGAGCGGCTGTATTTTGTGGTTTGAAAGAGCTGTGTTGTGAAATGGACGTCAAGGTGACTCTTTCTGCTCAGAGCGCTGCTAGGTGTTGTGAGGTGCTAAGGTAATTGAGAGAGCACTTAATGTGATCTGACTCTCACTGCCAATGTTTTCACCATCTATCAAACAGGACTTCCAGTGCTTTTACATTTGGAACCACACAGCCAAAATACCAGCTTTCAGTCAGCAGAGACAGTTCAGGTCTTTTTTTTATTTTTTTTATTTCCTCTCTCTGTTCTTGCTGATTATTTTCCCCCTCTAATTTGGCAGCTTCCTAGAAGATAAAAGTGGAACGTCCAAATATAAAAGTTGGTAGGCTGACTCAGACCACATTAACCTTGGGAGCCGATCCTTTACAATGATCTGATTTTTACATCAGCAATTAACTACAATCAATACCGTGACCTTCCACTCACTCTAACCACGAGCTCCTACTTTTATCCACTTTTCCTCATTTTCTGGGGGCAGAAAAAATCTGATGAAACTATTTAAAGACTGCACTGATTCACTGCAAATACAAACTACAACCTTGCTAACCACCTGGTATTGTTTTTTTTGTTTTTTTGCCAGACAGCATTAGCTTATTGGGCACTATATCAGGGAGCTGCTGCGGCCCCTGAGGGTTTTCAGTAGGATAACTCTTTGTGGACTGACAGCTCTTGGATGGGTAGGTCACATCCATTGGCCATGTTTAGGTAATTAATCAATGCTTCCAGTGCTTTTAGATAATTAAGGGCAGGTGCAGTGTCATTATGCAAAAGACACAACTAAAACAAGATCCAACTACTCAGTTGCTGACCATCAGGACACAGTGAACTACGGAGCAAACTGGAGATACGACCAAATGTTCTCTATTACTCTAGATGCTGTTTGTTTCTTTGCTTTACAATTCACAATATATTCATCCCCTTTGGATGTTTTCATGCTGATTTTATCTACAGCTGTCCAAAGTTATACTGTGTTTCAGTTTCAAACACATAAAAAGTGAGTAATGTACACTTTTTCAACAGCTTTTACAGTTGCTGGGGTATATCTTTGCGCTCAAACTCTGTGCTCTATGTTTATAATGTGCTGATCGTTCTTATTTTTGATTACTTGAAAATTATACGTATCTGGCATAATGATATGAAATGACTTGTTTTGTCCGAACAACACACCAGACCGCAATATAATGAGCTGATTTTTATCAAAACAAAGAAAAAAAGCTCAAAATCCTCATAATTAGGATTCTGGAAGTTAATGTTTCATATTTTATGCTTGAAAAAACAATTTTAATCATTCATGATTATTCTTCTACTGATTGGCCAATGCATATTACTTCATAACTCTATGTTTTTCTTCTTGTGATGGACATCAAAGTGTTATTCAATGTCAGTGTCAGTGACAGCAGTGATATAAAAAAACAGCTGTGTAGCTCCTTCAAACTTCAGAAACAGCTGCTACCCGTCTGCAGCGCCCTCAGCATCATCTAGCTTCATCCAGCAGGTCCAGTGTCCACGCACAGAGTTAACAAGGGTCTCTCCACTTGCTGTATTCTAGACTTGTTAGTTATGCTTGGTATCGTGCTCTTGTTAGGACTAGAGAAGTATGACCAAATCAAAATTGGCAGCAGTGAACTGTGGTGCATTTTCACGCTAATTTAGGCAACAGACAAGGATTTCAAGGGATAATGAGATTTAGTCAAATTAGATACCACTCTGTCAATTGTCTGTCATAACAAAGACTGTAGGCCGTCTCCTACATTTTTTTTTTTGTTGAGCAGCCAGTTGCATGTTAAAATTCCACATATTTATATTTTACAAACCGAGCATAGAAAACTGTGAGGGTGATCTACAGTAGCAATTTCAAGCGGGCTAGCAGGCAGGTACAGAGCCAACTTGCTAAATGATCCATCAAATGGATAATTATTCCATAAAGTGTCAGCACTATGTGGCGTCATTTACTCAGCAGGATCACTGATACATCAAAGTCAGTTCAAACTGAAGAAGTTAAACTCAAACTGCTTTAATTGCTAAAGTTAATGTGTTTCTTAATGCCAAAACTTATTAAGCTCATAAAACATGTACCAAGAAGTCAGGTACCGTTACCTCTACTGCTCTGAAATCACACGCTGAGCCGAACATCGGCGCCTCACCTGAAGCCAAACTTGTCCATGGCGATGGCGAAGTGTCTTGGCTGGTCGTAGCAGTGGTAGAGGTTGCGGTCGTCCATGGGGATCAGGTCCACGTCGCTGAAGATGAAGCAGTCGTACTCTCCGTCTTTCAGAGCTTCTGTGTAGCCAACGTTCAACAGCTTGGCTCGGTTGAAAGTGTCCTCACCCAACTGCAAGACAAAACACCACAGAGATCATTATTTCACTGTTTAGAGACGGTAAACACACAGGAGGGGAGGCGGATGTTAGCTTCATCAGATAACAAACCCTATGACTTTTGTCTCCGCTCCGTACAGCTGCCCTCAGATTACCATAACGTGCCACTTTCCAAGCTAAAATGTAAAACACAGGAGTGAAATGGGGCAGTGAAAGAGAGCTAAGTGAGAAGAAGAAAAAGAATAGTGCCAAAATATTTAAAACGTGCTATTTTATTTATACTTCAACACTGTGAAATTCAGTCAAAGTGGGTTAGAGTGTTGTCAACTGCAATTACAAATCAGGACTTTCACATGTTTGCGAAAGGAAAGAACAGGCGGATGCTCAACTGCTGCAGGCACTGTTACCATAAACAAAGAGAAAATGAATCACAGCAAAACAAATGAGGTCACGCTCAAATTAAAGCTACTCTTTCTGTATTAATTCATTGTGAACCAATGTGTGGAAGAGAAGATCAGCTTACTGAAACAGTGAAAATAATTCTGCCTCTGAGACTCTCACCTCTGACACTTACAAGGAAAATGTGCTCTATTTGAATCTGTTGATTTCTGTTGAGGTCAGAGGACGCAAATGTTTTTATTTCAGTGGATGAATAGTTTGCTAGTAGTTGGCTACCTTGACTGGCTGGCTAGTACCAGAATATCCCCTTTTGGTCTTTATCTCTGTTGAAGTCCATGCTATATAAAAAATGTTAAATACAAACATGCTATGGCACAAATGTTGATATTTTGTTTATTTTGCATCTATCTGTACATGGGTTGGGTATTGAAAATGCAACAAACCTATGCAAGAAACTCATGTATATGTTATATGTGATGCACACATGATAGATTGTATCCATGTATGGTATTCATGCAACTGTGCTTGTTGGTTTTCTATGTCAGTTTTGATTGTATGCTTTCCTATTTCTATTTTTCACTATATTTTATTGAAAAAATGTTGGCTTCATGTGGGATCACTGGGCCCAGTCACACAAGTGATGTCTCAGTTAACATTAGATCCAGGCTAAATCTAAATGTTTAAACAGGTGTTGCCATCAGCCCTGCTGTGTAAAAAAACATGTGAATTTTCCTTTCAGCTGAAGTCACTAATTAACGGTGATAGTGATTGCCAAGTAAGAGTGTTTAAAACATCACTGAACATCAGTATTTAGTATTTACTGTCTGCACCACTGGTCTGTATTTATCTCTGCATGCAGGATGAACTTATGTGTGTGTGTTGACCTCAGGAGAGCTGACTGCAGCAGCGAAATGCATCTGTTTTTCAGGCTCTGCATGGCCCAGGTTCAACACTTTGGCTAAGATTAATACATTCTTGCCAAGTATCAGCGCAGCAGTGTGAGATAGTCGAGGTTAATGTATGACACATACACATTCAATAATATACAAGGCACTGTGTATCTCTTTTTGCAGAGCCCTTGTGTAACAGCTTGACTTTGTAGAAATCTAAGTCCTTGTCAAGCTCTAGGGAGGTCAGCAAGTGAGAAGTGAAGCTACAGTGAAACCTGACACTCGCTGGCAGATGCTTTTCTATAGTGTTTTGACAGTTCAGAACATCTTCTGGATTTTTTCTACTTTTCTTGACAAGTACACTGAACCAAAATAGAGTGAGTGATATGCTGACCATGGTGGAGGTGAAAAATCAAAGCCTTTGTACCGTCAGTCCCTGGTACATGCATTAACAGATCGAATAATCAGGGCGATTTCCCCTCGGGGGAATGTTTTTATTCACTTATGGTACACCAAATCAATTTATTGTATTGCACAAATGGCCTGACGTCACTTTGCAAGTACAAGCATGTTTTTCATCATGCATTGCTGCATCAGCCACAGCAACAACTGAAGCCCTGGTTGGGTCAATCTGCTAGGATTTCCTCTGCCCGCTCTGTGAAAAAGCTGGGGAGGACGGAAAACCATTAAAAATTTAATTTAGTGACCACAAGAGCCAGGAGACACTGGTAACTTCAGATTAGAGCTAAAACAGTAAATTGATTATAGCAGGAAATTTAGGATCTATGATGACATTTGAACAACATGTGATTTCACTGAAAGAGGAAATACCAAGTCAGCAGGGTTGTAAATTAGGATAATATACAGTATATAGCAAAAATAGCTCCTCATTAAACAGTGGTTGATGTTTTTTGTTTTTTTGCAGTAGACAAACATGAATGGAGGTTTTAAATCAGAACGTAAAAGATGACTTAATTGATTTTTATCTTCTTTTTTTTTTATTGACTTATAACTTTCATGCGTCTTGGTGTGTGTGTGTGTGTGTGTGTGTGTGTGTGTGTGTGTACATTACACAAAAAGAAAAACTTACAGTTCCTGGAGTACAGTAATAGTATCACTGTGTTAGCTGCAGAGAAATCCACTGTATTTACTCTGGATAATGAGCTTTCTGAGTTATCATGACTATAATACTTTCATGCAAATCTGACTTTTGTGGCACTGTGAGGTCCTTATGCAAAGTCTGTGAGATGTGAGGGACCCCATACGACACAATTACACGTTTATGTTAATGAGATTGGATCCCAGAGAGAAGCTCCATTTCTTAAATTATATATATATATATAAAAAAAAGATAAACTCTCCCCAGTTGGATGAATACTTCAGTATCTCCAGTATGTAGCTGAACAATGAACCAGTGTAACAAATTTGCCGCAGTCACGTATTTCTAGGCCATTAGGGAAAACCACCCACTCTTGACAAAACAGAGAATCTCCAAGATGATTAATGCTCCTGCTGCTTGTCCTTACTTCTGTTCAGGATATTGTTCCTTTTATTTATTTATTTGTTTATTCTGAATTACACTTGCTGGTATACTGGTGCATTATCTGTTCGGACCGACTGTGAATCAAGTACAATATGTAATCCCCCTGGTAAACCCACTAATACCTGAGATTTGAGAGCATAATCCCCTGTGCAGGTAACAAAAAAAAAAAAAAAATCTATTGTCACAAATCCACTGGGTATCCAAACATCAGCTAAAGTGGTCTTCTGCGTGTTAAACAACAGCAGGTTCAGTAGGTTGGAACAACATCATGTGAGGTTGGAAGGGCTTCAAAAACACGACGAAAACGATCACTTGTCCTGAGGTTTAACGTGGTTTGTAGCGGATTTCTGCCTTAGTTTCTCATTTACTGTCCCGCTACCGAGTAAAACCGTGTCTTTATAAGCAGATAACTAAGTTTCAAAGTTTTATTAAAGAAAAATGAAACGTTGCAGGATCCATTTGTTATGTTTTGACTCCATGCTGTCAAAAGTCTGCCGTGCTCCTCATACTAATTAACTCCAACTGAGAGCTACCAGCCATGATGTTGACAATGGAAGTAAAGGAGCACTTCAAAAAAAGAAAAAAAAAGTGAAACATTTCAACAACTAAAACTGTTAACATGAGCAAAAAGTATTTTCAAAACACGCTGAAGGTCAACACTTAAGAAAACCACCTGCTGTATTTATAAACAGGAGGGGAGAATAATATTTAAAACATTTCAACCTACAGTCGCCCAGCACCTGCGTCATGTGGCAGCAGTGCAATGCATCAAATCAGAATGGGGGGAAAAACATGTAATCTCAGTCAGACTCTGCTTTGGCATGATTGTTGGTGCCAGACAAGCTGGTTTGAGCCTTTTCTGAAACTGGTGATCTTCTGGGATTTTCACACAACAACGACAACAACACAATGTTTTAGAGTTTACTCAGTGTGCTGTAAAAAGCAAGCAAACAACCAAACAACAACAATCCCTTGTTGGGAGGCCAGAGGACAAGAGCCAGACTGGTTGGAGCTGACAGAAAAGAACTACAATAACTGCGATAACCACTCTTTACAAGTGTGGTGAACAGCAAACTATCTCAGAAAGAACAACATGTCGAACCTTCAGGCGAGCAGGCTACAACAGCAGAAAACTGCCGCTGTCAGCCAAACACAGAAATCTGTGGCTGCGGTGGGAGAAGAGAGCGCAGCCTGGTCTGATGAGTCCGGATTTCTGCAGAGACGTGCAGATGGTGGGGTCACAACTTGGCACCGACATGATGAATCCATGGACTCAAACTTCTCAAACATGTGTGCAGTCCAGGCTGCCGCTGCTGCGCTGACCATGTGCGTCCCTTTAATGACGAATGTGGGCCCACATGTCGTATCAGCTCGGACATATAACCCATAAATTACTGAGAATTATGAAAACTGTGCAGCTTTTATTGCCTTTTTGGCGCTGGTCAGCTCAGACCATCGTTGCAACTCGAGTTAGTCAGTGAAATCCACACAGGGAGGCTGATAGAAGAGAGAAAGAAAGAGTTGAGATTGGTTATTAAGATAAGACTGCAGGTAAAAATAAAGAAGAAAAATGTAAAGTCATATTTATAGCTGTTTATTTACTTATATTATAGAGAAGGTAGGCTATTGCATGATATTGCATAGGTGTAGCTAATAAAGAAAACCAGCAGTGGGTTGCACCAGCTGTGCGTAAGTTCAAACGTAGCCTAGTTTGAACGTAAGTTCTATCTTAGGATGGAGTTTACGCACTACTAACATTTTAAGTGTTGCACCAGCTGAGATAGTTACAACGTAGTCATAAGTTATAACTTAAATCCTACACTTAGTTCTTGGCAGGTGTAAAGTCATCCGTAGTGGTTGTCATGGCGCAACGTTTGGAGAGGTGGGATGATTTGGAGGAGGGGGAGAGAGATCAACTTCTTCTCCCAGCTGTTTTACATCGGCCGCGTGTTCTTCGTGACAGAATACACCCTTTAGATATTTATGATGATGTGGATTTATATTCACGGTTTCGTTTCCCACGAGCGGAGATTCAGCGGATCACTGATCTACTCGCCGCGGAACTGGAGCATCAGACGGAGAGAAACGGAGCACTCAGTCCCTCACTGCAAGTTTGTCTGGCACTTCGCTACTTTGCCACCGGGTCTTTTCAAAACTTGGTTGGGGACTCGATCCGTGTGCACAAATCTACCGTGTGTAGAACAATAAGAGCTGTCGCGGTAGCACTGTGCCAGCGCTTTAACCAATATGTGAAGTTCCCAACGGCTGAAGAACAAAATGCGACCCGTCAGAAGTTCTATCAGATCGCAGCTTTTCCAGACATCCTTGGCTGCGTGGATGGAACACACATCAGACTGAAGAGGCCACAGAAGAATGAAAACGACTTTGTAAACCGAAAGGGGTTTCCTTCGATCAACGCCATGGTTGTGTGTGATGCTGATTTGAAGATAACCAACGCTGTCATCAAATGGCCAGGGGCAAAGCATGACAGCTTCATCCTCAGGCAGTCCAGCCTCTGGAGAGACTTCGAGGCAGGAAGATACCCCGGGAGGTTGCTAGGCGACTCGGGGTACCCCCTGCGGAAATGGCTGATGACACCGTATTTAAACCCCACAAGTGCCAGTGAGCAGCGCTACAATTCAGCTCATATCCGAACAAGAAATGTGGTGGAGCGATGTATTGGTGTCCTCAAAAATCGATGGGCCTGTTTGCAGAGAGGTTTGCATTATATTGAATTAATGTACCTAATTCGTTCTTTATTTGTAGACTAATAGCCTAATGGAACATCATATTAATAATTTATAAGATTATTGTTCAGGTAGCCAAACATCATAAATGATCAAGATTGCATATTCTATAGGGACTGACTTATTCCACTTTGTCGTGCCTTTGGTCACAGGCATTTTAATGGAACCTGACAGAGCTGCTGCAGTAACGGGTGCCTGCGTTGTCCTTCACAACCTTGCGATGATGTGGAAAGTGCCACTAGTGGAGGAGGAAGTTATGAATGAAGATGATGGCGACCTACAAGTTCATTTTCACGAAGACCATCTACAAAATGAAGCTGCAACTGTTCGTGCCTATATTGCAGCATCCTACTTTGGCTGACAAATCAGAAAAGAAGAAAAGGAACATGATCATAACAGTATTGCTTTTATTATAGGCTACAGATTAATACACACACAAAAAAAATTCTAATTGATATATCATACACATACAAAATGATCTAATTTCCATTTTCAAATAATACATAGCCTATTGAATCAAACAATTAGCCTACTTATTTTCTATATTGAATCAAACAATTACTTATTTTCTATATTTAATCAAACAATTACTTATTTTCTATATTGAATCAAACAATTACTTCTAATTCTATCTAATAATATTTTTTCAAATAATAGGCCTACATATTGAATCAAACAATTACTTATTTTCTAACTCTATCTAATAATAATTTTCTAATTCTTGTTCAATTACAAAACAAGAAAGAAATACAAATGCTGTATAATAATAAATAATCAAAATCGAATGTAATCATTAGTGTGTGTCTGATGGTATCCTAAGGTGTAAGTGCAGTTGTAAGTGTGACGGTGTATCCCTGTGCTTTCAGATCCTCTTCCAGTTTGAAAATTTCTAAATTCAATTTTACTTTTTCAAGTTCAATTTTTTCTTTTTCTGCTTTGATTTTTTGTGTCTCATGATTTAGTTTTTCAATCTCCGCATTAAATAATTGGCATCTGAGTTTATGTAAGTCCTCAGACATGATTGGAGCAGGAGGCATGTGTTCTTTAGGACGCTTGGCTGGTGGTGGCACAGGCGGGCTGCAAGCTTCTTCCTGGATGCGGGGTTTAGGCCTACTCTTTCCTGCACGACAGGAGGGCTCAGGGTGTTGGTGAGATGCTGGTGATGGCACAGGTTCTTCAGCTGGTGAAATGAAGGTTGGTGAGGCTGCTTTAGGTGGAGAAGCTGGTGTAGGTGGTGACGGGGTTGCTCTTGCAGCTGGAGGTTCTTGGGGACTTTCACTTTCAATCCCATCTGAAAGTCCAACAACAGAGGGAGAGTCCTCTCCGATGATATCCAGCACCAGCGTCGAGTATGGCCCCATGTCAGGCTTAGGTCCTCCTCCTGTGGGGACATGACGAGGAAAGTCCTCCACAGCTTGCATTTTCAGGTCGCTCCACTTCTTCCGTACCTCCTTAACGTCCCTGTGCTCGACTCCTTTCGCATTTATGGCATTTGTGATGTCATCCCAGATTTCTTGTTTTTTTTTATTTGTAACAAAGTTGTTGAATTTCGATTCCAAGATTGCTTGATGTTGTTTATATTTAGTAATTAATATGATTATCTCTTCATGTGTGAAATTTCTTTTTCTTGCTCTGCGGTCAGTCATTGTCAAACCCCTGCAAGAGGACACAAAGTAGCGTTAATCAATCAGTCAAAATGTAGTTATAACTCAAATTTACAAATAACCAATTTGCCTCAGAGAACTTTACAAGCAGTAGCTACTACACATATCTGCCGTTAGAGTGGTGAACCGGGTGAGGAAAAACTCACGGGGAGATGCAGATATCACAAAGGCTACAAGTTAACACTCGCACCGCCGCCCGGTGGACGCTACATATGTAACCGTCTTGAGTCGTTAATAAAGCATTACTTTGTGCTTTATAGGTATAGTCTTTTAACACTACACTAAAATGTAGGTTTCCTCTCAGGTGTGTGTGTGTGTGTGTGTGTGTGTGTGTGTGTGTGTGGGGGGGGGGGGGGGGGGTTGCGACACAGCAGCGCGATCCGGTAGGAGCTGTCCATGGTTACAAACAAAGAAAACTGACTGGTCAAAGTTATCATGACGTGAACCCTACGTCACGGTAAAACATCAAATAATAGCAAATAATAATCATAATAATAGTAATAAAGAGATCGTTGATTCGGCGGAAATCCGGCTTTACGGGGACGGGACCCTTATGCGGGGCTTTAGCCTACATGATCAGGGAGTCTGTCTGTTCCCTGTGCTTTTTTTTTTTTTTTTAACATTTGTCCACTAGTTTGCTCCTAAATAGCCTCATATTTAATTTAGGATCCAATTTAGAAGGAAGAAATTTCGATTTTATTTTTCCTCGTAGCCTAGTCATTAAGGCAAGCCCGTGCTAACGGATATTACCGGTCAGTTAACGGACAGCTGTGCTCCGTTATGGAACCGGATCGTCCGTTGACTTGACAACGGACGGATACACAGCGGCTCTAAACGTTTGCCTAACTGTTTGTATTTGTCCCTCTATCTTTGTTAAAAATATTTTAATGTTTTCACAGCTCAACAAGTGACTATTTAACGATTTATTAATTCACAAGGGATGTTGGATCTGACAAAAATTAAGCTGTCAGAGCGGTAGGCTGCTGTGTGTCAATCATGCTTGTTAGTTACATTGTTTCAACTAACGTGATGGCCTAGTACATAAAAAATAAACAAAACAAAACAAAAAAAACTACCGTGATTTATTGTGAATGCCTCAAGCCAACCTTACCTTGTAGTCGACAGTTTCGCCACTCGATGTCGCTGTGTTTTTCTCCAGTCGTTGACCGGTTGAGGGAGGATTTCACATGAGACGTTAAACACTGCACGAGGAATGATACTTTTCTCTCATTGGCTACTTTATGTGATTACGTCACCATCTGCGACAACGTCTTGCTTAGTTTAGACGTTGTTAAGATGAAACGTAAGTCTCTGTGGTGCAACTAAACAAAGATACATCTTAAGTATCACCTTAACTAGTTTCAACGTATCATTTAGTGTGGACTTTACACTCTAACTTAAGGTAGAACTTACACAGAGCTGGTGCAACAGGCGCAGCCTGGTCTGATGAGTCCGGATTTCTGCAGAGACGTGCAGATGGTGGGGTCACAACTTGGCACCGACATGATGAATCCATGGACTCAAACTTCTCAAACATGTGTGCAGTCCAGGCTGCCGCTGCTGCGCTGACCATGTGCGTCCCTTTAATGACGAATGTGGGCCCACATGTCGTATCAGCTCGGACATATAACCCATAAATTACTGAGAATTATGAAAACTGTGCAGCTTTTATTGCCTTTTTGGCGCTGGTCAGCTCAGACCATCATTGCAACTCGAGTTAGTCAGTGAAATCCACACAGGGAGGCTGATAGAAGAGAGAAAGAAAGAGTTGAGATTGGTTATTATTAAGATAAGACTGCAGGTAAAAATAAAGAAGAAAAATGTAAAGTCATATTTATAGCTGTTTATTTACTTATATTATAGAGAAGGTAGGCTATTGCACGATATTGCATAGGTGTAGCTAATAAAGAAAACCAGAAGTGCATATCTGCACTACGGCCTTTCTCATTATGGATATCACATGATATATTTCATTTATAAAGTGCTTCGTTTTTATTCCTTCCACTAAAACTACTTCAGTTTCTGCAAAATGTTTCTTCTTAAAGGTTTTTACAATCCATAAGCACACAGATTACAATAGTCTTGAAAATGTTTACATATGTCTGCACTTGACACACAATGAGAAGCAAAGAGTCAGAGAACGCAGCAGACAGAAAGAGAAGTGGTTCTCTACTGTTTTGCCAGATTGCAGCAGACAAGGTCGTACATCTTTACAGAAGTCAAGTTTTTTTTCTTTGTGAGTTCCTAACCTCATTAAGTATTATTGCGGTCATTGTTTTTTATTTTAATAAGACATCTCTGTGTGAGCCTCTCAGCGTCTCAGCTAATGGCCCTCTACATCTTTTCTAATCACTTCCTGCCATAAGCGAGTACGCATCACTTTCTGGATGTGAAGTTAAACTGACATCCACTATATTGAACGGGACATTTAAGCACTATGAATGTACAGAGGCACTGAGATTTATACAGTAGATACAGTGGTTTTCAGGATTGGAGGGTAGTCTTTATGTCTTGATTGAACTTTTACTGTAATTGTCGTCTCCAAATATTGATACATGTCCATTTTATGAGGTTTTGTTTAATGTTTTAATACATTTTTAACATGATTTTAACTTGCAGAGGACTGAAAAGAAGGAGACAATTCATCTCACTCTGAATATTGGCGCTGCGTCTTCCCCTGAAGCCCTGAACATGTGCTACTTTTTCCTCCTATTACTTCAGGCTGTTGTTTCGTGACCGAAGGCCGTCTCCATTTTCCCCCTCACCCAGAATGCACTGTAACAAACTGCTCAGCCACATTTCGCCTACAGTGGCCCACAGGGGACAGAATAAACTGTTCAAGTGTGCATATTTGACAAATCAACAAATTACATGTTGACAGGGTGGAATGCAGAAAGGGTACTTCAATTTAGCAGAGGGCAATTTTTTTGAGGGGGGGCTCCTCATTTCCAATTTCACAGGCATCTTTTGACTTTCAAGGACATTTCTGCTCCATTAATTTTTGATCAAGCTGCACATAATGCAGTTGTGCATATGCATATGAGAATGCAGCCTCAACCTTGTGTAAATGAGTTTACCAACAACTGTGACAGGTGTGTGTGCGTGTCGCAAATATGGTTTCCTTCAGTCAGCCAAGACCTCTGCCTCTTCAAGCTCGCACTAATCAAGAGAAAATCTCATCAAATGTGGGACACTATAATCCTGACTGACACTCAACTAGCACCAACACTGCCAAACTCACTTCAGCCGTCAGATGAAGGTGTTGCATGGGTTTTTTCTCTTTCTACAACTTCCCTGCATTTGTCACGTAACTAATTTAAAAACTGAACAGGTATCCATCACGGTGACAGATTTCACCCTCCAAGCTGCATCTCCCTGCAGGGATCCTCTCTAAACTAAATAAATTAAATCTAGGCCAGGACTGATTCAATCCAGACAACAGTCTACAAACTTCAGGCTTTCATTAGTTCATTGTGCAGTAACTGACATTTATAAATAATAATGCTGACATTTTCACAATAAATTACACTGGCATCAGCAGAGGCTTTTGTCCAAAGTGACAAAAGGTTGTCTATAGACAAATGCAAAACTTTCAATTTCTTCTTGCTCGGTTCTGGTCTCATTCATTTCCTGACTGAACCGTCTGGCGAATTAAAGGTCACAGCTACAACTTTTTTGTCAAAACAATTAATTTTTCAAAAATAATACATCCACAGAACATCTAGAGGTGTGCAGAATAAAAGTAATACGTTTACTGAATTTTTAAAAATAGTATATAAATAATTGTTTGATAAATTTTGACGGGTCCAAAATATATAAATATTTACATCTGGTTACATTGACAACATCAGCATGAAATGATCTCTACGCCAACAGCATTAGTATTTTGATGTCACGTCAGGTGGAGCTCAGGGGGAGACAGATCGTGATAGCTCTGTGGAGAAAATGTCATCCTGCTAATGCTAATGCTAACTAACGGTCAGCCGGTACTGTAACGTTTCCGGTGTAGGCGTGACGCTGCGGGTTTGTCAGGTTCGTCTGCAGGTGAGTTAGTGTGAAATGATTCAGATGTGTTTCCAGTCCACTATCAAGCTGTGCTGCTCGTTAAATACGGTTAGCGTTAGCTTAGCTTTAGCTACTAGCCGCTCCCTAGGCGTGACTGGCAACCAGTACAATTGAAGGTTGGAGTGAGAGCGGGTGAGTGTGAGTGTGACACTTACTGGCTGGGAGGAATTAAACTTGTAGCTAACAACTTTAACTACAAAATGTAACCAGCTAGTGTAGCTCTGCTCAGCGAGTTTTCACCAAAAGCCGAATGCTGATTTACCCAAAAATGTTGTGGACCACAACATTGAAGGTGCTGACCATACAATCTAAACCAGGGGTTCTCATAGTCTCACTCTGGGACCCACATTTTCCCATGGTCATTAAGTCCCGACCCACTTTTATAGAATTCAAACCAATAATTTTTTTTTAAAGCCTTTACTAATTTTGCTCTTTATTGAGCAAAGTGCATTTCAGAGCACATGAATGAAACTGAGGAGGACCATGACAACTGCACGTATAAGTGAATAAAAAAATATCAAACTGCACAAAATGGAGACCAACAAAATGATATATTTGACTTATAATGCATCTCTGCATTCAGAGCATATTCACAAAAGTGAATAAATATCAAATTGCACAAAATAAAGACCCACAAAACAAGGTATTTTCACTGCATTCAGGCCACATTAATAAGAAACTGATATCTTTGCATTCAGAGCAAATGGAGCAAATAATAAGAAACTGAGGAGGACCATTACAACTGCATGTGTTCACGTGTCTCGTGTGTCTTTCAAAATAAGTTATTTTTCAAAATAAAAGACATGTCCAACATCAGATGTGCATTAAATATTATTTACTTTTTTGACCAGCTGTCCGCGACCCATGCAGAACGGGTCCGAGACCCACTTTTGGGTCCCGACCCACCAGTTGAGAACCACTGATCTAAACAACAGAGGGGAACCAAGCTTCATCACTATGTGCAGTGGAGCCTTCTGATCTATTGTTGTGGCCCCTATGGAAACATGTAAACAAGATGATGTGTAGAAACTCAAGATTACATACAATCCTTTGTATCTGCACAGATGACGGATCCCGAATACATCACAGGCACAGTTGATAACTGGGGTAAAGTGCCGGCAGCGTCTGGGAAAAGCGACCTCTGACTAGAAAACCGCTGGGATAAATCACCGGCTGCCGGGGAAAATATGGGTGGGGTAATTGAATGGAAAACACTCATCATCTGCCATTGAAGTGTCCAGTCTCTCCACTGCAGCGGCTCAGTGACTGACAGCAGGAAACTGTGGTTGTAATGCTCCCTGTTGCGGCTGCTAGCAGCTCACACTCACCAGCTTGCAATGGTGTGTGTGTGTGTGTGATGGTGTGTGTGTGTGTGCCCACCACAGACAAAAATGTGTGTTTAGTCAATCCTAAGGGGAAAAACAGGCTGTAAATATACGAAAAATACGAAATAATACAAACAGTGATAAATATTCCAGCCCTGCCTCTTACAGTTTCTTTCTATAAAAGGCTTTGGTGATGAGTTTGAATCCATGTGGAGCTGGTTAAAGATTTCAATGAAAGTGATAATTAACAATCAGATTAAACTGGGAAAGATAAAGAAAAAAAGAAAATGGCATCAGTTCTTCTGAACTATTCACATAACAAGTATCTCAGGGCTTGAAAGCTAAATGTGCTCCTCAAACTTTTTTTTTTTTTTTTTTAAATGGCTTTGACTACCTCTGCAAAAACGTGTCTGCTCAGCATTTTTATGGTGAAGCAAAGATGTGTAAATAAATTCTGGTTACATTGTTGGGAAAAGCTGTTGCTCGTTTATGCTCAGGGGAAAAGACGCATAAATCTGAAGTATCACCTCCAAACAGTCTCACCGCTATTTCAAAAAGGAAGCTGGGGGCTCCCATTGGAGAGTTTATTACTAAATTAGACAGACACACTCGCTGTCACACAGACGACAGCTGCTCTTACGAAAAACCACGGTTGATGAGCGTGAAAGACAATGTGTCATTTTCTTATGGATTTTGCTACATAAAGAGCCATGTAATCACTTTTATCCAAGTGGATAAAAGCCACATGGGAACCTTTTACACTCAGCGTACCATTTTACATGCCCCCATTGACACTGCTTTGTTGCAAAGTCCTTTGAGGCGTCCTGCCGTCCTGCCTTTTTTTTTTTCTTTATTTCAAGAGGAGTTTGTGAAGTTGAAACTTCAAGGAGACTTCTCAAGTCATTAACAATGACTGAATGATTGATTGGAGCAGAGCCTCTGCGCATCACTGTGATCTTTCATTTGCATCCTTGATAACGACAAGTTATACAGTACTTTACGGTAAACTTAAAAGACAATCTTCTTCACCTGCCTTTAAAGCAAGCAAACACAAAAATGCACTTTTAAAGATCACTGCTCCGTTCTCCTATTTTTCTTCTACCCTTTTTAGTTTGTAGCTTGTTTTGTTTTTTTGATCAGTCATGAGCTGGACAGACACATTTTAGCATCAGGTGAAAAAGTAATTAAAGCAGAAGTAAGCGATCCGGTCGTTTTGGCTAACTTCCTGTCAGCCGATGGAGTTAGTAGTCCCCGCCCTCGTCCCTACGTCACCACATTCACGCGCATCCCTTGGCTGCACACACAGAGAGGACCGCCCCTTTATGCCGTTCTCTCTCCTCATTGGATAAAGGTTGTAGGATACAAGGAAAGTTTTCTCCTCGGCTTACAGCAGAGCAGAGTGACTGACAGACCCGTGTTTCAGACCAAACACTCCATATAAGTGATTGCTGTCGGAAGATATAACTGTGCGTTCACACCAAAAGCTTCCAAAGCGTCAAAAACGCTCGAGGGTGGGCGTCAGACAAGACAGCTCCCAAAACGGCAAATATTTTCAGCCGCTTTGGCCGCTCGTCACGTGACTGGCGTCAAAGTTCGTTCGCGCTGGTCATTGGGGAGCCGAAATACAAAAAAAAGAAAAAAAAAAGGCAGCCGACGGACATCTCTATTGTGACAGGCTGCCGCCGGTTGCCGCTTGACCGCGTCATAGCTCATTACCCTAAAGTTAACTATGGTTCAACTTCTCATCTGGTGACGCTTTGGAAGCTTTGGACGCTTTGGAAGCGCGGCGACGCCTGTTGACGCTTTGGACGCTCGGTGTCGCCGGGCGCTCATTGAAAATGAATTGACTTCCGGCGTTTTTGACGCTTTGGAAGCTTTTGGTGTGAACGCACAGTAACTATTTAAGACTTATATTAACACAAATATTCCGCTTACTTCTGCTTTAAGTTGAAATCATATCTAGACACACATGTGTATTTGAGAGTCTGTGGCTTCTGCTCTACCTACAAGGTAAAAACCTATAAATCTTCTTCCATCTCCGCTCCTATACCTACACTTCCTGCCCTCACTTACATTTATTTTCTCTCGGCTCCACTCAGGCCTCTTGCTCTTTCTATGTCCGGCAGTTTCTTCCCTGGCGTCTCTGCAGTAATCTGGTCAGTGTCAGTCTCTCTCCCTCTACATGCCCTCTGAAAACCAATTAACCCTATCAGCCATATCTGAGTATCACCAGATAAATCCATTGCCTCTCTGAGTGTGTGTGTGTGTGTAAGATGAAGTCCGGCATATAACTTTCCTCCCAGGTTTTGGTTGCCGTACAGGCACGCTTACATACCTGGCCTGTTGCCATGGAGACAGATTTAGGCCCAGCCGATGAGTAATTATCGCCAGACAGCGAGTCGGTGCGTGCATTTGAATGCAAACGTGTAGTTGTCCGTGTGCAAATTTTGAGCGTCCATGTGTGGTGTGGGTGACAGGATTTGTCAGCCGGCGGAGGCGGAGTTTCTCATCCTATCACTTGGCCAGTCAGTCAGCGCAGGGGAAGAGAGACCACAGGAGACACAGAGAGATTTCACCTTATCTCACTTAATGGAGATTGAGTTGAGTGCGTGCGCGTGGTTTGAGCACATGCGTTAGCGAAGAAAAATGAACTGACCTCCCCCTAAAAGCGCGATCGTCCAGTCAGAGCTTACAAATTACAACTAGGCACAGTGGGTAAATCAAACCATGGCCATCTCCACACACTGAAACAAACAGTGAGCATGAAGGTAAATATCAAAGAGACAGGAAGAAGGTTTTAGTTCAACACAAGACCAAAAATGTAACAAAGTGATTAACCCTCCTGTTGTCCTTCTGGGTCAAATTGATCCAATCTGTTCCTTTCTCCCTTCCTTCTTTCCACAATCTTTTTTTCCTTCCTTCCTTCCTTCCTTCCTTCCTTCCTTCCTTCCTTCCTTCCTTCCTTCCTTCCTTCCTTCCTTCCTTCCTTCCTTCCTTCCTTCCTTCCTTCCATCATTCTGCTTCCTTCCTTGACCTAATCTGTTCTTTCCCTCCATCTTTCTTTCCTTCCTTCCTTCATTTCCTTCATCCTTAATTCTTCCTTCCTTTTTGATCCAGTTGACCCAATCTGTTCCTTTCTTCCACCCTTCCTTTCTCCCTTCCTTCTTTCCACAATCCTTCCTTCCTTCCTTCCTTCCTTCCTTCCTTCCTTAATTCTTCCTTCCTTTTTGATCCAATTGACCTAATCTGTTCCTTCCCTCCATCTTTCCTTCCTTCATTTCCTTCATCCTTAATTCTTCCTTCCTTTTTGATCCAATTGACCCAATCTGTTCCCTCCCTCCATCTATGTTTCCTTCCTTTTCCCCTTCCTTCTTTCCACAATACTTTTCCCATCCATCCTTCCTTCCTTACTTCTTCCTTCCTTTTGTCCCAATTTGTTCCCTCCCTCATCCGTCTTTCCTTTGTTTTTCCGTTCCTTCTTTCCTCCCTTCTTTCTCTTCCTTCCTTCCTTCCTTCCTTCCTTCCTTCCTTCCTTCCTTCCTTCCTTCCTTCCTTCCTTCCTTCCTTCCTTCCTTCCTTCCTTCCTTCCCTGACCCAGGAGGACAAAATGAGGGTTAAACACTATAGTTACATGAGCTTCAAATGTTTGCATCTCTACCAAACTAGCTTACTGCCTACAGTGGTAACTGAGAAGCAATTACTTACACAGGAGTTTATCTCTAACCGGTTACATCTAGTAGAGTCTATAATCTTTCAGGTAATGAAAGACTCTTGTATCTAGGGAGGTTTTATACAAACTTACCAACCCAGACAGCTCCATTTTATTAGTCTCCCTGTACCTAAACACAAGCAAGGCTGCATGCACCAAATGCACAAAGCGGGCACTTGCTCTGAGGCCTCCGTATTGATGTTACTGGGTCTACACATTTGATTAATCTCAAATTTGTGCAGCTGAGCTTCAGTATGAACAGGCGTTTTGTCTTGTGGCTCCAATATGTGGTTATGTTTTTGTTCAAATGTTGTTGCTTATACAGATTTTAACACAACACTCACATTCAACACATTTGGCAAGGTCGTATTATTCCATCACAGCGGCAACCAACAATTATTTTCATTAGAAATACATCCAACAATAGCAGTATCAGTAAATGATCTATGGTGTGGTGTAAAAAAGAAAAAAGAAGAAGCAGGATAATACTGAATCTTTTTGTAAAAAAGCCCAAGGTGACGCATTGAAATTGCTGAGAAATAAGTTTACTTTTATAAAAGTCTGGAAAAATACGGCAGAAGAAGAATTTGTCATTTTGTACATGTCATGTACACTGGGATGCATTCAGAGCCCCTAGGAGGTTAATGTAGCAATGAAAAGGACTGACTTGCTACTGTATAATTTTTCTTTATTTTTGTATCTTGGCTTATCAGAAAACTTCTTGCCCGGGGCCTGTAGGCTTTGGTTTCTGGTCTTTCAGTTATTATGCATGTAGCAATCAGGCACATATTTAAGATTTAACATCGTCATTTTAACTGGAAAAGCAGATGAAGGAGAAGCCTGCCTCTGTCTAACCCCCACCCCCACCCCTCTGACATCTGACAGTGAATTTCCACTGCCATTATCATTACGAAGTGAACATGTGCCGTGTGAAAACCGAGCGCTTGACAGTCTGGTATTAAGAAAAACGCTCATGAGGTAGAAAAGGAGAAAGAAAAGAGAGCTACGTTTTTCATTAGAGCCCGCATGAACATTTGTGACTAAATGCGATCGGCCATGCATTTTTAATAAAAGATGATGATCCCTTCATTCCGCTGCCACCTGGGGAACAGGAGGCTCATCAAAGCTTGATTAGATACTGCAGTCAACCATGCGCACACAAACACATATAAACACAAACACACATCCAGCTATGTATATCTAATTCATAACCTTACAGTCTTCAATCATACTCACAGCAGCTTGTATCCTGCTTTATAAGAGCTTGGCACCGAGCACAAAGAGTGAGGAGGGAAGAGCGTGACAGAGTTGGCGTGGGGCCAGAATAACTAATTTGCTGTAATGACTTTCTGGCAGTCCGGACACAGAGGAGCTCCCACATAAAGTGAAAGGCCAGGCCACGACGGACAATTCAATTACTATTCTGCCTCGGCGTCGTCGCTCGTCGCAGATCGGGGCAGCATCAACACAACGACCGGTGATGATATGCTACTTTTCTGCACTGAAACAATGAAGCAAGTAATTTGTTGGGAGTAAATAAGCAGATGACAGCACTCAAATATAAACTGTACAGGAACTTTTATTGCATGAATCTGGACCGAGACGTCCGTATGGAAATAACAAGGGAAACCGTGTAAGTCTGCTGTATATTATGTGGAGGGTTCGGGACTGAATTAAATGTTAGAGGTGAAGATATCGTACTTTTATTTAATGTTATGTGCAAAGACAGAAGTGAAATCACAATTATTCTACCGCTTACATACAGTAAATGTAATGGTTTTACTTTTAATTAAAGGTTATAATGATTCACATTGTTCACTGAAAAGGCCAAACCTCCTCAAGAGGCCAAAGCTGAAAAAATGCTGGAAATTAAAATATCTGCATACAGTCTGAGTCACAGTGCAGATGTAATTTACACAGACTAAACCAACAGAAAAATTTTTAATATATTTTGAGTCTATTTTATTCCATCTATCTTAGGCCCAATGTAAAAATCATATTCTGCACAACCAAAATTATCTTATTCATGACTGTCTGACGGTTTCGCATTTACTTCATCAGCTTGTTCCAGCTTTCCGTTTAAGCTCTAGGATGTTTACAGTGAGAAAAAGATTTAAACCCAAGACCATGGTTTTTATATTTCTAAAGCTGCATAATCAAATAGAAACACTACACATACTCTTTTATATACATTTCACCACAGTCCAGACTCCAGCCTCAAGTATTTACCATCTTTGGGACCACGAATGAAATTAAAATAGTTTGTTATGACTGGCATTTTTACCATTATGCTTCCTGACTGATCTTTTCATTAAAGCAGCAGGTTAAGGTTGACTTAAGCTCCCCAGGTCTCACTATATTCAAAGACAGATTACAATGTCGCCTGTTTTTGCCTACATGGCAGGGTTTATTTCACCGCTGCTGCTGCTACAAAGTCCATTGACATGTGGATCACCACAGCTGGATATAACTGACGTATGAAACACAGATGTAGTGAGTAGTATACTGTGTGATGTCGAACCAGAGAGTGACAAACCAGAGTACAGTTAGCGGCGCTCCTGACATGACAGCACAAGTTAGAGAAAAGAAGAGAGAAAAGAGATGAATGACTGGTGCTGAACCAGATGTATCAACGTGGTGAGAAGAGGAAGAGGAAGAGGAAGAGGAAGAAGGTCAGAGAGAGAGAGAGACAGACAGATGGAACAAAAGACTGATGGACAGACACATAAAAGAAGATGGAGGAGGAAGAAGGTGATGATGTTAATAATGACAGAGTAGCTGCCAGAAATGAAATGACAGCAAAGGTTGGAGCTGCCCTGTAGGAGCTGGCCCACATGTGTCACTCAGAGAAAAAGCAGACGCATACAGAAAACACACACATAAACACACACTCACACACAGATATTATACTTAGGAGCTGCCACCTGACATGTGCAGACAGAGAGCCAGAGGAGAGCGGCTGGGAGGTTAAGGGCACAGAATCGAATTCACCTGACATTTTGACAAATATGGGGCCAGATGGTTGGTATGGCTTGTTGCTTTGACCCGACCCGCTCTCACAGACACATGAGGCTCTGGATGTGACAAAAACAACTGTGATGCTGGAAAAAAAAAAACTAAAAGCGGGGTGCTCTGCAGAGGGACAGGGATCTCTCTCTCCCCCTCTCTCCCTCTCTCGTGCTTCATCACATCTAACCTCTCCGGCATCAAGGGCACTCCATACACACAAACACCCAACACTCAGCTGGAAACTATATTCCTGCAAACCACCTTTGTAGCAGTGTTAGACATCAGGCTCCCAGCAGCGCTGACTCATTTCCAACAGCAACCCTACAGATAACCACCACACATGCATGCACCAGTGCACACACACAAAACAAGCAGCACAATGAAAATATACAAAATATGCACAAAGGGAATAAGACGTCGCCGCCCGCCACTCGCTTAATTACAAACAAGCCTAAATTATAAAAAGAGATGACAGCATTACAGCCACCGGGAACTAAGGAGCTAAATGGCAGAACGAATCAAAAGTTGTGAACTAGGGGCGAAGAAAAAAAAGGAATCTGCTGGAAAACACTGAGGTTACTGAGAGTAATTGGGTTTTACTACCTCATCCATGCTTGTTTCCATCTGCCTATTTTAATGAAAAAAAGTGTAGATGCAAGTAATTAAAATGACATGCATACTTTTTTTGATAAATTAGAAAGAACATTTTAATGCAAAGCACCGACTGCAGGCAAACAAATGTGACATGACTCCATCACCTTGCTTTTTCATAGCATTGACTCCTCCCTTAATTTAAATACTGCCCTCAAATTCTTAGAGACATCCAATACAAAATGGATATGGTTGAATGTAATCAGTGATATATTTCATGGTGATTATCATTGTTGAGATAGTGCTCAGCCCTTCATTTATAGATTACAAAAACAAAAATGCCATTTAGGTTAAGGAACAGCAATCACATGTCATGGCATTTGGCATTTTCTGTCAGTGTGAGGTAGCTGATCTGCACCTAATCATTTTTATTTTTCCGGAATCTCAGCTAAAAACCTCGGCGACAAACTTTTTTTTTTTAAACTCTCACATCAAGCTCCTTTTCTCCGGCTCTGAACTCTTCCCCTCTGCAGTTCCCACCTGCTCTTTGTGTCAGGTGAAACGCACAAACACACGGAAACAAACACACAAAGGCCGGGATGGTTGAATACCGCAAGTTCTTCTTCAATCCTACAGCTCGATAGAAGTCAGATGACTCATCCTTCCCCATTTCCCATCAGGACCAATATGGGACACCATCTGCCTCGCCCTAATAATGACAGAGCCTTCTCCAATTTCCCCATCACTTTGAGATATTGCTCAGCCTGTGTATGTGTGCATGTGTTGTGTGTGTGTGTGTCTGTGTGTGTGAGTTTGAGCTCAAGCAAATGAAGAATGAGTTATTCTCCAATCTCACTAGAAGAATCTGGAGGCACTACTTGTGTGTGGTATGTGTGGACTAAGAGACAGAGATGCGACAAGCCAATAATGAAATCATGATTCTTTCCCTCATGTTTTTTTTTTCCCCTACAAGGCAGAACTCGCTTTTTCTGCACGATTTTGTTGGCACAACCAAAAACATCTCGAATCACAAGTTTCCCACACAATTAAATCAGGGAGTTTCAAGTTTCAAGACATCAACACTGAGCTGAGGAGGGATTTTAACATCCAGGGATGCTGGGTTTTAAATTATTTTATTTATTTATCAAGGAGCATATATTTAAAGGAGCTATATGTAAATCTGTGGCCAAAACTGTTGCTGCAGTCAAATTCAAAATACTGCAGCGCAAATTAACATGATTCCTTAGTCTCTAGTGACATATTGGGTGATTTTATGATTACTTGCCATATATTTCTTACATATAGCTCCTTTAAGCTCCATTAATCAATACTTCTGAATGCTAATGTCAATGTTGCTAATGCTGCATGTTAAACAAGCAACACTTTGCTAAGATCTTTTTTGTAATTCCAATTTCAGGGAAGGGGAATACATGACAACACCCATGATGGTCATACAGTTAGCATGTTAGCAAAAGGTGCCTTTTTACTGTACACATCCAGCAGACACTTTGCGTTTCAGGTCCAATTTTCACCCTCATTTTATAGCTCTGTTTTGGTCTCCACCAGCTCCTCAGAAAAATACTCCACTCACTAAGTCACAACGGATGAATAAGTTAGAAAAGAGGCTGACGGCTGCACAGTGATGTTTGGAGCTGATGCTGCACGGCTCTGTGGAGCCGAGGGGAAACACAGAGTTCATTCTCCTCACATTATACATGATCAATTTGAACCAGTGTTGGTGTAAAAACAATAAATGGTGCAGCTTTAAGTTTTAATACAGGCAGTGCAGAGGCTTTCTAATCGTATTCTGCCATGACATTTTCTTAATTAGGTGTTTCATTTATTGATTGAACTTTGTGCCATGAAGGGAAACCACATTTCTTGGGCACAAGCCTTTGAAGCAAGACAACGCGAGAGAGAAAAAAAACATGTTTACCTTGGGGCGTCTCTCCACATGCAACTCAAACTTCTGTTGTGATTTTTTTTCTTGTACAAAGCCACATAATGAAAACGCACCCAGTGAGACGAAGCCCTGTGAAGCAGGAACCTCCTCACTTTTTGACAGTCGAAAGGACCCATGCATTAGAGATTTAGTCCCGCTACAGGACTCTGCAGCTCTACAGTCTCCGGCCTGTGGGACTCTGTCTCATGAAAGTTCACTGTTTACTGACGACCCGACACCGAGCCGATCTCATTTTCCACTGAGAATCACCACTGTGAAGAATCGCTGGCACATAAACAACAAAAACAGATGATCTGCAGACGGAGAGACAGTGAACGAAAAAATATTAGATTGTCTCATAAATATGACGATACGGTCCAGTGAATCACCCGTAATACCCCACTTCACATTTTTTGTCTCTTGTTTTCTATCTTTCTTTATCTTTCCCTCTATCGTTCTCTTTGTCACTACCCTTTCTCCTTTTTTTTTGCATATTTTCTTGTTTTCTTTCACACTTTCTTTACATTTTATTTACATACAAACTTTATTTGCTTCTCTTTCTTCACTGCCCTCTTTCCACTTTCTTTCCTTTAATCCTCCCTCATTTGTTCGTTTGTTTGTTTCTCTCTTAAGCCCGCCTTTCCTACTGTAACTTCAGGCTAACGTTGTCCTGATTGAAACCATTTCATGCCACAGAATCTTTAATGATGAGGATGCTTCATCAGACAATTACATTTCATCCTGTGCTTCATTAGTCAGAAAGAGCACATATTTGCATATCTTTTTTTTTTTTTAATTTTACAACCCACACTCACTAACAGGCATTGTCCTTTGCTGCAGTTTCCAGACTTTAAAATAATTTAACTGTTTATAATTCCTGTCTGCTTTAACATCTGACAGCCAGGCTATGACATCTTTCAAAAACAATTACCGGTACGTTTTTTTAAAATCTTTTTTTTTTTTTACCTTGAAGCTGGTGCAAGTTGCAGCACTCCTAAATCAAATCAAGCTTAAGTCAGCTGTTCTTGCCATCACAAGGGTGTAAGGACAAGTATGAGGATGTAATCAGAGCTGATAGCTGTCCAAGGAGGATTTATTAATTAGTATGTTGGTGTAAAAGGAGGGAAGCATGGAGAGCCTGGGAGTTATCAAGGTTTTTTGGGTAACATGACCGTGCTGTAATGCGTTATGAATACCAATCAGCTCTAATTAAAATAATTTAAGTCATAGCAGCCATCAGGAGCTTCCTGATACGTCCCTTCTGTCTTTCTCCCTCTCTTTCATTTCCAGTGATTAGAAATCCATTTACTTCACTTTACTATCAGCGTGTCATTGGATGCAGATACACTCGCCGAGAGGTGAAGAGACATAAATCAGACTTTTAAAACAAATGTGCAGTAGATGTACTCAGAGGAGATAGGCAGCATGCTTTTCTAACTCTTGAGAGTAAAAAAAAAAAAAAGGGCTACTCTGATCCTTGTTCTTCTCTTCCATTTAATATTTTATCAATACACAGTCCACAGAGTCTCTCTCCACTGGTAAATACCAAAACTTTGGTGGATATGGACTCAGTGCAAATATATTTTTCCTACAGAATCTTATTTCTTTAAATTATTTATTTGTGACTGAACTAAGTATGTCAGTCTTATTATCAAATACATTCATGTTAATACAAACTGATGTCAAATCCCTTCGCTGAATTAAAAATAGGCTACAGTGGTGAAGTGATAATTTAAAACCAGGAAGCATTCGAACAAACAAAGTGGTGGATTGACTGATGAGTGCTGCTATTGAGCTATGCCAGCTTCTGTTGTAGTTAATAATAAGATGGATAATGACAAAACAAAGAATCTCACCAAAGTTTTGATGCCAACTTCTGAGTCCTAAAGGTTTTAAGAAGCTCTTTAAGGACACTAGAGGCATGTGACTTTACACAGAGCTGCTTCCTTATTCACAGTGAAGTTAACTAATATAACACTTCCACAGAGAAACAAAACACAGAGATGGCTTCATTTGTGTTGTGGATTTTCAGTTAAAGGAAAAGCAGTCAAGAGGGAGAGAAGAATAATCTGTTTTGATGTGTTCTGGAGTGAAGCGCAGGCCGTGACCTTTTGACTCATAAGTGGATGGAGGCGCGTTGTTTTGTCATCCACTAGAGTAATATGCCCACAGTCTGCCCTTGCCATAGGTGAGCAGAGCACTGAGATAGGAGACAGAGTGGAGATAAGGAGTTTTCAGACTGAGCGCTGCGAGGATATGGAGCCCCACAGGGCCCAGAATGTGGCCAGTCAGCTTACTGCACAGCAGGAGGGGTGTGTGTGTGTGTGTTTGTGTTTGTGGTTGTGGTTGAGTGTGTGTTAGAGGTAATGACGCAGTGAAAAAAAAAGAGGGGCTTCCGTCATTATGGAATAAGAAAGTACAACATCTGAAGTAGAAAAAGACAAATAAACAGGAAGCTGTCCACATTAATAGAATTTGCAATTAATGATTCTTGTAGGAGTTTCTCATTACTATGTACTGTGACACAGATATGCTAAAAAAAACTCATCATTAAAAAAAAAACTACAGAGGCTTATAATTTGAATACTACACATGTTAAAAGATAAGTGTTCCTTCATTATGAGATATTAACATAAACCGATGCAAGGCTCTTGTCTAAGTCAACAATGCAGCTCTATAAAACACACAACCATTTATGCTACATCCAATTTAGATACACTTAATTAATCTAACCTTGCTGGAGTTTGCACATTTACCTCCTGTCTGAACTCTTCTACTGTGATGCTACAGTGCTAAACACTCACTCTGGCAGCACTGTAGCAACTTTCCTAGACATAAAACATATGGCTGCCTTATTTAATTATTTGATGGGGCGATTTTACACCTCAGAGAACGAGATCAGGAACGACATCCACAGCTACAGGTGCAGAGGTACGTAGTTTCGAAATGACCTCAGCTGTTAGCAAAAGCCAGCACAGCAACAACAACAACAAAAAATACAAACACCTGTTCCAACAATGAAACAAAGAGGAGAAAGAGAGTGACTGAGATACATATCGCTGGCAGCACTAAAAGCTTTCATTAAGCTGTTTAATTCATAATACTTTCCCCTGAGCCTCTTTATTTTTTTTATACCTGGCATAATGTCTGGAACTTATGCTGGAGGAATAACTCTGACAAATATCAAGTCTCTGTTGATGCAACCTGAGAGTCTAAATACAACAATATCAAAGCATATTAAAAGACAATATGTCTCTGGTGATACCAACAGGTAAGATGTTGTGTCTCCTCTGCAAAGCTGAGAAAATATTTTAAATTACAACAGCCTGAGTGAATGTTTTCTGCATACATAATAATCCATATTCACTATACCATTCGATGATAACTCATTTTACCATCCATGCACCAGGCTTTACTGCACTGGTTTCTGTCAGCGTCTTATTCATGCCGTGGACTAATTGTACCATAATCCCCTCGTTCTCTCAACATCTTGTATCTACACATGGAGGAACCCAGTTGCACTCATTTCCCTTTGAAGTACCTTGATGCACTTAACAAGTACGCAGACTCTCACTTCAAAACGCCGTCTAGTTTAAACACTCGCTAAGCAGTCGGTGTAACAGATTTTCTACATTTTTATTTCCCACCTTATGTAATCAACTTATATCATCTGCCAATTCACAGAGTGGTGGTTTAATGGTGGAGATGACGGACTTTCAACTTTTGTGACTGGCATGTGATCAAACAAGTAAAGATGAGAGCGAGGGAGGGCGTGAAAGAGAGAGAGGAACACAGCAAGAGAGAGAAGGAGAGAGAAGATAAGAGCTCACATGCTGTGAAATGCAAATAACCGGTGGATGTGAAACTAACTGGTAGGTTCATAAGATCATTTAGCCCTACTGATCACAGAGAATTGACCACATTTTCTCAAAGATGTTTTCATGTGGGAAGGCAGATGTTGGAGGATGGAAGCGGGAGGGAGGCGTGCAAACTCTTCAAAGATGTTTTGATGGTTTGGAGACATCGGCAAGGTTAAAACACACTCCAGCAGTTACTTAACACTATCAAACAGGATTAAAAGTAAATATACTCAACCCAGAGCTGACAGTTTAGTGACGCAGAGGCTGAAAGAGGGGAGTTTGTTCTGGGACAACAGGAACCAAGCCACTGGCACAGACATTTTAAATGGGTTCAAAACTATTATTTCACAAGTTCAAATGTCTGTCAAGCTTATGTGTAGCATATAATTGTCATCTAGTATTATCTAACATGATTTGACCAGTGGATTATTATGTTTATGATATGATATTATATTTTAATATTATACATTATGCAAATTATCCATATCTTCTGGTAGCTGTTGTGTCACAAGCCATTATTTCCAAGAGGACCTTATGTAATTAAGGGTTTACAGGTTGGCTGCTTATCACTCCTGACACTGTGTAGTTTTACAATTATGTGACATTACAATATATTTGGATAGGTAAACTTGGCTTGTTTTCTTTAAATGACCAATTTTAGCCGCATTTATGAAGTATTTTATAAAGATATTAGTATACACATTGCATTACTTGGTAGATATGCCATTATACTGATAGCAGAGACTATAAAGTGGTGCTGAGTCAATTTGATCGCATCAGTGATCGATCGCTACTTTCACATTACGTTCACCTATGTTTGATTGTCAGTTCATGAAACATTATAGTTTAGTACATTGTATTGGCATCTGTTTGACGAAAGGAAAACCTCACACTTGCACTTTATTAACAAGAGACCTATATGATTAATATAAATATAAATTTATAACATTGAAAGTTCTGTTCACTGATAGGAATCCGACCTTAGGTTTCTCAACCTAGACACAGTCTCTAAAAGTAAATATGAAATAAATTTCTACTGCAAATGACAAAAGGATAATTGGTTTAACATCACCGAGGCCAGTTCTGTCAGGTTGTCATACTGACCCATTACATACGAGTTTATGATGTGTCGAGTTGCAACAAAGGGAAAAGGTACAATAACAAAAATGAAAGGCAAAGAACAGAACAAGTTACAGCAGAGAAAAGTGTAGCGATCAGTCATAAACTGTTTCCCAGATGATGTCTTGCTCTTTATTTATACTCAAACCTACTAACATTTTAAACATAATCCATAAACCTTTTTCCATTTACTGTAAAACCTCACCAACAATTCATTTCCCTGTAGATCTTCCCAAACGGATTGAAGCCGGGGTTTTTTACTCTCTCCCAACTTCGATACAGTTATCACATTCACACATTGGTTATCATCGTGCATCATGTTCTCACTTTTCTTCCAGTGATAATCTGTTCAGTTCATATGTAAGAAATATATACAATATATTTGAACACCACAAGGTCTCTCCATATTGAAGGCCAGCAAGAACATCTTGTCTACTTTTCTGCTGCCAGACTAAAAACAAGATAGAGTTGTATTAATTGTACCCAAGGGGAAAAAAAGGAAAAAAAAACTACTTTCAATCCAACAAGCTACCGAGGTCGATACTAGCTCTCTTCCACTGTCTCAACACAAAGTAATTATTGCAGGGCCATTGTCTTGCACTGTGTTGTGTTGTGCAGGTGTGTATGTCACCATGTCCACCCCCCTGTAGATGGAATAAGGCACGGGGAAAGGCATCCAGCATGTTGGCAGGAGCGTAGGTTGCTGTGTGAGCTTCACCTTCACTCATGGAAAGATAATCAACCCACTGGAGTGTTTAATCTCGAATATGTCCGCTGAACCATAAACCACTTCGTACAGCCGCTCCATACTGCACACAGGCAGGGGTGGGCGTATTTCAGTCACTGACAAGCCAGCACATATCTTCTGTCCTGGAGTTGACGTGCTGCTGCTCCAAAGGGAGCGTCCTCCCCTTCTGATCCCATTCGTTTGAGGAGCACTCTCCCTACGACTTACTGTACTGTAATGTTTTTGTTTTTTTTTCCTCGTATTTCAGCTATATGATTCCTCATGAGATGAGGGAATTGTTTCAGCTGGCTCTTACGTTTGAGGATTGTTCAGTCAAGTGCCTCGGTTGGAGTTTGAACTCCAGCTGTCAGCACCAGTTTACCGAGCCAGCGGAGGAGACTGTGGTGGAAGCAAATGTTATCCATGCACGAGAGAACGAAAAGCTCGGCTGTAGGTAGGAGGAGATTCAGGAGGCAAATAAATAATGAACAATGGAGGCAGGGACGGAGGAATTAATGGTTGATATGCAACACATTCAGGGAGCACTGTTGATTATTTCTTTTGACCTGCATGTTGAGGATGTGTCTCAGAATACACATTGGTAAAGACAAGCAGAGATACAAGGGCCAAATTGGAGGTGAATGAAATTCATGGGGAAACAAGTGAAAAATGTTCCAAAAAATATGTGTTTTGGGAAATTGTTCATAAAATGCTAAAACAAACATAGGAATATTATGATCCAATTGAGTAGCATGGATCTTTAGCTCAGTAATTTCTCAGAAGAAATTGAATGTGATTAATAGTCTGTATAAAGATCAATAGGCAAGCAAAAAAAAGAAACTATCTCAGAGAACTGAGGAAAAGGGCTTCTCTGACACAGGGCCACTAGAGAGCAAATGGTGGAGAAACCTTCTCAAAGTCAGGAGATATATTGATAGAATCACAAGTTGTAACAAAAAAAAGTCTCAAAAATGGAGGACAAATGCACAAATGTTTGTACCAAAATTCAGTTTAACTGAAAACCAACAATATATCAGCAACATGCTGCTAGAGAAGAAATAGAGGAATCACAACCAAAGTCAGTAGGATTCATCTTCTGGGGACTATGAATGTCCATTACAAATTTCATACTAATCCATTTGAAAGTTTGGTGCCGAGTGATGAGCAATCAGACAAATGGTGACTAATTATTTCACTTTCCATGATATTCAACTGGAATCTGCAATCACCTTTTTGGTACACCTACTAACTTAGACAAACTGGGTCTTATAATAACATAGGAACCCAAATCCTGAATTTACACAAAGCAAATAAACACCTTTCAAATTCAAATGCTGTCTCTGAAAAATAAACATTTTCAGCAAAATGTCATTTAATTAGGTTTTTTTTAGAAACCAGCCACTAACCAACCTTTCATCTGCCACTGCCCTGTTTTCCATTTGTTGTAAACAGAGAGCGGCTTCAATGCCACTGAAGCTTTGTGGTGTTTGTATGTCTTTAAAGGTGCCTCCTTAATCCTCTTCCTATCTGCTGCTCTCATTAGACAGTCACCATATGATAAGCCAAATAGGACTGAGCCACCGCTGTGAGATGGTGAAGGCCATTTGACTAAAGGTTATTTTAAGATAAATGTCACCACACCCCGTCGGTAGCAGACTTTGAAAACCTGGTCCAAATTTCCTGTCTCATAACACTGACAAAAGAGAGGCAGAATATTCTCACGCAGTAGACACAAATAACAATATTCAGCACAAACACAGCTTTAATATTTTGTGGTTAGCACCCAGCAGGGAAGCATAAGATGGAACATGACTGAGAAAGCTGGTTTGGAATTTAATTTTGACGCTAATCAATACAAAAAAAAAAGCTCTAATGGAAAAATATGAACTCCACTTGTGTCTTGTTGCTCCACAGTCAGCTATACATTCCTGTGCTTTGTAGTTTGATATGTAAATGCACCAAATGTGATTCAATTAATAATTCACAAGCATGTCATTAAGGTCAATCGCCCCTATGTTTTCCCACCAGTGTTACACCTGGTAAGTGGTTCTTGAGGAAGCTCATGTTATTAAGCTCGATGTAGGAAATTAGAGCACTGGTCCCAGTAGAGTTGGAGTGTTGGAATATGATCAGGATGCCATGAGAAATTAGTTTGCAACCATCTGCCGCTCTTGTCCCAATATGTTCAAAAATGTGCACAGAGGAAATTACACTCATTCTTGGCCAAACAAATCCCAAACTGTAGAAAACTGATAACATTTCAGAGTGATGTCAAATCTAAACGGCAAACACAACAAGCTTTAACATTTACCTGCTTTATTGTCAGTAGCTAAGGAGGTAAGCTAAAACTGAGCATTTTAGCTTACTGTACTTAAACATTAGAAAACCGGTTGCTTCAATGTAAGTAGCTAATGTCCGTGTGTAGTACGAACAAGCTTAGGAGGTGAGCTATTGAGCATTACTGTACTTTTAAAGCCAGGGACTGCAACATTAGCGAACCGGTTGCACCACGAAACTGTTCTGGGACTAGAAATATTGACTCTGAGTAAAACAATACATCTGCTACTGTAGCAACAATTGCTCTATATCAATTGGTGCAGTATTTACATTAAACAAATCCACCTTTGCAACAAAGATTATGCTGCTAGCTAAAATTCAAAGACTCAAATAGTGTTTTGTTACAAACCTTGTAGCAGCAGCAGGCTATGACATTCAGTCACCTTGATATGAAGCCAATTTGTAATTGTACAATTCTGAAAATTTAGAGACACAAGTAGACTAGCTAATTGGTTTTTAATCTGTCTTGGTCAACAGCCAGTTCATTGCTGTCATCACTTACCACACACACACAGTGAGAAAAAGCTGTTTAATGTGAGTACACTTTAACTCTGTTTATTGCAGGGTGAAATAAATCACAGACTCATTGTTCAAAAATTACCATTTTGAGTTGGGCAAATCCACTACCTTCATTGCAAACTGCAAAACACTGTCATTGTCATTTGGCACAGACGTAGCAACAGTAACTATGGTGGCTGAAGTTTAGCGAGAAGTCATCTGAGGTCGACGGAGCTCTAAGGTTTAACCAGCTACCTCTGGAACAAGAGGTCTTCACGGGTCCGCTCCTTTCTGAGGGACTGAGACCTGCCTCGAGACCCCCAGTCAAGGACAAGGCTTTACTGCTGTGGGTCTGGTCTACTGAATACCAAATATCAAAATCACTGCAGCAGAAAATAGTGTGTTTTGAGAGGACTCTTAAAGTTTTCATTGTTGTCTAGTTGTATTTTATTCTCTTTTTATGTTCTTGTTTAATACGGAGCAAGCAATGACCATGTCATCAGTGTGATTCTATTGATCAAATGAATATCAAATAGACTTTACCGTGTTATTACATTTACTCTCTTGGCAGACACCTTTATCCAAAGTGACCCACACTGATATATGTTGCAAACTCAGGTTATAATTTCCAAAGAGATCTGTTTAATGCATGTCGGACACCTAAACAGCATTTTAAAAGACGGTATTAGTTAAGGGTACAAGGTGTTTCTTAGCCACAGACACTTCTGAAACTTCTAATTAAAAATCCAATTAGCTTTAACCATGAAATCATAATGAAAACCAACCTCCAGAAGAAATTCAATCAAAACCGAGTTAAAAACCCCTTTTAAACCTGACACTGATGTTTCCTTTGCAGAAAGTTTGCTACAGTGGATTATAATGGATTTCATTTAATATCTTTGTTTTGGATTTAGAGGATCAGAATTGGTTTGATCATAAGAGGATTAGAGTGAATTAGTTCCTCTTTGTAGTAGAACCTTCTCTTAGAAAGTCTATGGATTTCAATATTGGGCACATGTTTGAAACCAAAATACTCCACAACACACGGCCACATGTATTACACTGACCGCAATTAAAGCTATCTTAGATGAATTGCATATAACTGTCATGTTTCCTCCGTGTTGTGTTGCTATATTTCAACATCCGTCCGTTTACGGTAACCCAGCAACTTGGCGTCACTGATCTAAAATCCCTGAATAACATGTAAGAACCCTCTGTGATATGACGTGACCTCGGGTCAGTTTATAATTAAACCCCGACAGAAGCCGCCCTCCATTCTGCAACGTTTTAAAGGTCATACATATGATGGGGATAAAAAAGAAAAAAAAAAGGAAGGGATGGTGGAGGAAAATGCCAATATCCCGCTGAGAAGGCTAACACAGCCTGTGACCCCGCTCTCCAGTGCATATTTAGTAAAAATTAAGATCTTTCAAAGGAATGTATGGTACACACGACGTGGAAACGAGTGGAAATGGGGAAAGCGGACGCCAACATGAAGCGGTCTTTAGTCTTTGAATTAACTTTAATGTTTCTCACTGATCTCAATTTTGTCCGCTTTGATTTTTTCTCCTCACATGTTTAAAAAATTTAAATATTAAGGGCTAAGAAAGTGAAAGTGGTAACAAGTTAAACGGAGGAGTTTAAGCTTTCATTTATTTTTCTGTATGTTAAGCTCCGGTGTATGAGTGTTAGTTTGACACTCTTTATCTTTTATGCTACTGAAATGATGTGCAGTATCTTTTCTTGCAGAGAGTTGAATCATTCATGTGCATGTCTAGACAACAATATATCGCCAACGTCTATTTAAAGACCAAGCTTGCCTGTGAAAAGAACATTTCTGAAGATAATGATACATCCAGTCTGTAACAAACTCACCTTTTACTGATTGTGGAAAAAAACAAAAACATTTTCGCTGGAGGAGGAAGGATCTTTACTGAAGATCTGCTAATCTGTTGTGATTATCTCATGATGAATATTTCTTCATAATTTAATGTTTAATGTGAAGATAATGAATGACCAGCCCAATTATTTCAATTCTAACTGTATACATACATATTTCTGAAAGTAAAATTAGATAGTAATTAAGGGATGTCTCATCTAAAAGCTTTAATATTAAATCTCAGCCCTGATAGTGGTGCTTGAGACAGACAATTATGCTGATCAAGACCCTGAACTGGAAAGTCATTGAGATGAGTATAAAATAAAATGAGACAGACTAGTGACCTGTGCACCCAGTGAACTTGTTTCTCAGCCAGTATGGGCTGTCATACTGCCAGCTCCAGAGCCCACTGACCCTGAACATAATAAGAATTTCTAAGGATCTATAGAAAACACCATCCTCTGTCTTTATTATTCCGTGTTTGTCTCTGCAATATAATGATTGTACTTTTAAGCTCATCCACGTTTACTTCTCTGATTTCAAATATGCTCTAAATTTGTGACTGATTGTATTCTCAACTGCTTTGCAGAAACACTTTGCTCAACACTAAATAAACTGACTCATCTCCCTTAACTGCCTTTCTGATACCTTGGTATGTTGTGTCAAAATTTCTAGAGGTTGTTTTTATACTCATTTTCCTAAATGTTCTGCCTACCTGGAATAATTATCATCATATTTTCAGCTGCTTCCATATTGCTATGAATTAATGGGTAATTTTCTGAAAGACATCTGGTGGAAACAGCCTCTCTGGAAGCACACAGGAGGTCTGCTCAAGCGCCCTTGCTTGATAAATTGTGGATGTCGACAGATACTCCACATTTCAGGAGCATGAACCGAAGTGGAAAGTTTAACTGTGGGAAACATGGCATCCTCAGTGGCACTGATGGGTTTGATGAAGATGGCAGACAAATAGTGTCATCAAAAACTGTCAAAATTCCCTCTCTTGTGCCCGTTTTATCAAATCAAACTAGATTAGTCTCCATAAGCTATTGATAAGCACATGACTTATCTGTTTAAAATAAATGGTAAATTCTTTCAGATTTATACTGTAGACATAACAGATGAAAGAAGTGTCTTCATTAACTAAATAAATTAATAATTTGTGTAACTTTTATTATTATCATTCTTCAATATTTGTATAATTCTTACAGAATGATGGAAAAAAATACAACACATGAGACTGGAGGGTGTTTTCTCATTAATGCCAGTGACAGGGAAGTATGTTATAGTTACTATAGGCGCCTGTTGTCCCAATGGAAATCAGCACAAATGACCTATGTGATGGTTGTGCTGACCACAGTGTCACAACCAGGAAAAGGTTCATACATGGGAGACATATCTATTATTTTTGCTCGATAATAGCTGAAAAATTGTGTTGACGTGGCACTAGTGCTGCAGTGGCTGATTATTTCTGTGGGATAATGCAACACTTAAAGGATAAGCCACATATTACTGTGTGCCTTTCAGTGGTGGGAGAATAATTCAGATCCTTTACTTTTAATTCAAGTACCTCACAACGTAAATAAATAAACCGATCAAAGCAGCGATTGACCCAGCAACTCCAGTGCTCTGTGAGGTATAAACTGTTTTGTCAGTGGAGTCTGTTGGCTTTGAACAGAGCCACAAGAAAACTATTTCTGGTTAAACAAAGATCTTATTCTTCAACAAAAAGGTCTGGCTCTGATAAATTTCTATCCATAATGCTGTCAGACACTTACAATAACAATATGAACCTATCAGTGGCAAAAAAAACTAAAAAACAAGACCAGCATGAGGGAGGATGAGGGAGAATAGAAACCTGAATTGTCTCCTCTCTAAGGGTAAAAGACAGGAAATGGGGAGTGAATGGCTAGAAATGTACAATAAGACATGATGGGCAAAGGGGAAATAAAAAACAAAGGCTAAAGGCTGGAGGAAGAGCAGAATGTGTCTGAACAAAGATACACTAGACTATTATGCTCTTATTCAGGGCTGAATGTCTGCTTCCTTAGCAACAGACCAACTGTCTGTAAGCTGCTGAAATAATCATCCACAGTCACGTACAAAGACAAAACAACTTCTGCCTATATTATGCTGAAAAATGTTTTTTTCCCCCTTATTAATGTGGATGTCTGAGTCTCAGAGAACATTGTTTTTCTGTCTGCAGCAGCACGCCTTCATGTAGCTACTCACAGGTGAATGAAATATGTCACTGAGGTCTGATTTAATTAGCCCTGTCACACTACACATTAATGTGTGAAATGTCAACAATGGCTTCTCCAGTGTGTGTATACATGCAAGCAATATTGAGTGTGTAGGTGCAGTATGATGAATTCCTCTGCCAAAATAACAACAGTTATCAAACAAATGTGAATTGACTCACTCAGACTTTTAGAGCATCAAACTGGCTTTTACTGAACATCTGTCACTATTCTTCTTCTTTTTTTTTTTTTTAAGAGCAAATCAAGGATTTTGCTAACCAAAACACTCCCTCAGTAACATCACAACAGGACAGATTTCAGTAATTCCAAACGTATCCTTTAACAACAAAATAGATCCCACTGATCTTATCATTGAGTCAATTGGACCATTAGTACAGTAAACCTGTACTAAAAAACAAAACAAAAAATCTCTTGTTTTTGAAAATTAAGTGGAATTTATACGACATTTGTTGGTTTAACTTACATTTTCACTGGCATGTAGCGTTGATCTGATGCCTGTCTTTATCATAAAGGCAAAAAATATAAAAAACTAATGGACAAACGTGGTAATGCAATTAAGAAGAACCGACAACAGAGATTATTCCACAGCTGGTGGAGTCAGTAAAAGGCTAAACAGCCGATTAGTCTCTGACTGCTTCCTCCTGGTGTAAAGGGCACTGCCATTTATTTGACACCCTCATTAAAAGGTGCTATATGAAAAGTCCTTTAGAAATCAGTCAATAGGCTTTTACAAGTAAATGATAAAAGTTATGTTGCAGTATTTGCACAGTGGCAATAAAGAATATCTTTATGAAATCTTATCAAGGTCGATTATTGAAAACCTCAAAGAACAACAGCCGCCTTTAATCTTTATTGTAAGTTCGCTTGGTTCTGCACCTACACATGTAGTGAGGGTAGAAGGTCAGCTGTTAGCCCACATTAGCACTAACACACAAGAAATCCCGATACATGAAAATAATGAACGAGGCAGCAGAAGAGAATGATAAGATGTGAATCAAAGCGGTGTTTCCTGAAAGCAGATGATTCACTATCAGGCATCTGGCAACCCAGACAGCTAAATGTTGTAAAGTTGGCAGCGGATCCACCACGAAAAAAGGTGAAGAGAAAAAGAATTGTTTTAGTCAAGAAAGCAAGAGTTTTAAATAATGACTCATCTGTTGTAACTGTGCCATTAAGCACTGACTTTTTATAGAAAATACACACTCAGGCTTGGTCCAACCAGCTTCTACAACATGTCACTGGTTCTAATTCCATTTGTTTACTGGAAGCTAACCTGCACCTGCACTAACACTGAGAAGAAACTGTGAAGCTAAACGGTAATTTTCTTGCTCTAGCACCATTCATTCAAGGATCCAGTGCAGCGTTATTTGGAAGACGGAGAATTATGGAGTTGTTAAGCTGTGGCATTACTGTGGAGGTGGAGTGGAGAGGTTTAAGTGTAAATCTGTTTAATTTGTGGGCATTTCATATTTTCACATTACGGCAGCGCTTTCATACTCCTCAGTCATTCAATTTGACGTTGCCAAAAATATTAAGACAGGGGATGTTAAATGCATTTCTGAAGTAGGGACTGTATTTACTGGATTATATTTAATTGCCTCTCCACCACCTGAAACAACACATTCCCACTAACACAGCCCAGGATGTTTTTGGTGTAACTTTTAAAGGTTACTCTGATATCTAAAACTGTTACACACACACTAAATGCTATCTCCGTGTGTGTTTTTAATCTAAAATATCCTATTTTATTTCTAATCTCATTTTATCTGGTTTGTATATATTTTGATATTGGTTTATGACCCTACAACTGAAGTGTTTTTCTATCCTACAGCAACACATTAGGTCTTTTGCAACATTTGTAATTGTTAATGGTTTGTGTGAGGTAAACGTTACAATGAGAGCTGCTAACTAGGGTTCTTCAGGCTACATCGAACAGTAAACAAACACAATATTTATTTTCTGACCTGTTGCTCCCGCCTTCACTGACGTTATCTGCCCAAGACCTGGTAGGATTGGGGGGTAAAATCACATATAAAAAGTAAAAAAAAAAAGGAAAATAACATTCTCAATTCTGCCTTAGTGTGAAATTATAGCGTCTTTCGTCTATCAAGATTCAATCTAACCTTTTAACTTGGGCGGAAAAACCAGCTCAAAGACCGATTTCAATTGAAAACCTTGTTTGCTCCCATGCATTTGATGTAACTCTTGAAAATCTCAGATGAGCTATGGCTCCTTTCACACTTAGGTGATAAAACCACAAAGAGATTCACACAGAAAAACAACATACATCCACCTTGAACAAACACAATCTTGTCTCTGCTTGGCATTCCCATATTTCTCTTTTTCCTGCCCAGTGGAAGTCAGAGTCAGTCTTCCGTTCTCACTCTCCTATTCCAAAGTCTGTCTATTCAAAACCATACCACTGAGAGAAAAGGAGGCAGAGTAGCTGAAAAAGAAGAGACAGAATGGTGTCTTTCACAGACTGAAGGTCATGTCAGATATCTTGACAGCATCCTCTTCTCTCCCAACGCACGGTACAAACCCTCCCTTTGTTTAATTTTTCAAAAGGAAGCTTTCGCTGTGCCACAGCTCCGAGTACAACAGGCTTCTCCCGCTGAGACCTTGAGAAGAACAATATCAGATCCATTTTGCCAAATCAATATGTATTATTTTCAAAGACGTGTTAGCTGCTATTGACAGATAACTTTTTTTTTTTTCCCCTCACAGATTTAATATGGTTCTTTATCCCTGCTCATACTCTCCTGGGTTTCCTCATCAAGATGTCGAAAACCTTTTCTCATTTCACAGAGATTCTGTCTGCCGGGCTGCTCGCACAAAGGCAAAGATAAACAAGTTGAAGGTCGGTCTGCACAGAGTAGTGGTTCTACATCGCCATATATCACACTACATCCTGTGGCCCATCACTACATTATTATTGCACCATGCACTGACCACTTAAATATCCATCATAAACAACTGTTAATAAATCTTCATTTGAAAGATATTAAACTTCTTCATTTACCTTGTTAAATGATCAATATGTTTACCTTCTGTGCAAACTTGTACAGATTAATCTTCCTGTATCTAACTGAGTGTTTTGCAATTTATATCACATACTTGCAAGGTTATCTATATCACATGACCAAATAAAATATGTCATAATAAAGCACAGTCCATAAATACATATTACTGTAATGTGTTTATGTAATGTAATAAGAACTATGTTTCTTCATAGAAGTGGCAGATTTTCCACAAACAGATGTAAATCTATTCATGATATTCCACATGTATTATTGGTAGAAAATGCATCATGGGACAAACTGATATTGCTCATGATTCTGCCGTGTTCATAAGCCTCATCCGGCATGCTGAGGAACAACACTGTCATACTGATGAGATGCTGTGATTTGCAGAATTTCATGCGCTGCTGAAAGGATCACACATGCACGCACTCTCTCAAAAACAGAGACAGTGCTGACAAATGTTTGTCCAGGTACAAGAGAGAGAAGAGGAAGAAAAAAACATAGAGGATCTATAATAACAGAGAGAATTGAAAGTTACAGGATGTCTCACTTATCCCCGTCCTGCTTTGGAATCACACTCTGCAGCCATTAGGAAGAAACGACAATAAATGGGAACCAATTTGAGCCAATTTTCTCAACAATTACGACTAACAGTATCCCCCCCTACCCCCCGCTCCACTTTTGTGCTTTAAACCTCACCACAGTATGTTCTGCACAATGATCTTGTCCCTGCTGGTAATCTCTAATACTGCTGACATTATTATATCCTATCTTCAGTACAGCCTCTTTTTGTCTTGCCAGTAGAAAGCACAAAGAGTGAAATACAGAAGCAGGGCAGAGTGAAACCAAGACCTGTGGTTGTTCATAATGGATCTTTCTTTGGAAATGAAGCAGAACCCTCACTGAAAGCTTTCCTGTTCAGTTTTAACTCTCCATCTAAGGTTGTCAACCTCAAATAAGCATGTGTGGCATGTCCACAATGTGTCTAGTCATTATTGCATTCACACCCCACATTAAAATTGATTTCCTGTGTCCAGCCTGAAAACAGATTGCTTCTCATGTATCCTCGACAACAACAGTATCTGTAAAATCTCAGGAAATGGAGCTGTTAGATGCAATACATGGTCAGTGATGAGGCAGATTAATGCAGGATGTTATTATCATGGACACGACCAAACAAATGACAGCCATGTTGAGACAAGCCATTAGCACCTCAGTGAGTAAAAAAAGTCGAGAATGGCTCAGTTTTATACTAAAACATCAGGCAGGATGTTGCACTGGCCAATCACATACTATTGCATATTTTTTAAGATTACTGCAGCTATGGCAACTTTCAAGAATTCATAAGTCTTGTTTCAGAGCTGTATAAACCCATGTGCAGTGTTATGATATCGGTTAAACTCTCAGTGAATCACTTACTCCAAGCTGCTGCCTTCATGTATTGTCTTTAAATTTTGTTTAATTGTCCCACCAACTCATTCTATCGTTCTTATATAGTAAAATCACAGATTTGGCATCCTGACAAAACAAAAAACAAAATAGTGTTTAGTTTACAGTCTTTTTAATCTTGCATCATTCTATATTTTTTTTAATGCTTGTTTCTTCGCAAAAAAAAAAAAAAACCTATACCATCCATCCCTGCTTGTGCCACACACTGGGTAAAAAATGAGTTCACCATGATTTCCCACGCTATTGCAGGGCTGACACATACAACTTTTGACCCCATCAGATGACTTGGAGCTAATTGCCACAACTTGTCCTTGAACAACGTGCAAATTTCACACAGAAAGGCCCCATATGGCCCATAGGTTTCAAAGCCAGGACCATCTATCTGGACTGCACCACTGCAGCATCCTGTCTAACTACCACAAGTTATAAAGAAAAGGTGCACATTGTGAGGATATCGTACACAGTTGAACCTGTCAATAAACCAAGGGTTTAACAATGAAAGACTCAATATTTTTCTCATATTTGCAATATCTGCAAATATGCTTTCCAGTGCAGATGTTTTTTTCTGCTGATTATCAGCAACATTCAACCAACTGAGGCCTCCTACAGGCAAACTAAAATCTATTCAATCACCAATAAAGCAGGGGAGTAGACTCCTAATTAATCTCCTTTTGTAATCTTTTTTGAGCACGGAGGAAAGAAAAGATTTATTTCTGTTTTTTATTTTCTCAAATCAGTGCAGGATGGAGATGTATTGTAGAGGAGACACAGTCAAACAGCTTCAGTGTGAGCTGTCAAGTTGGTTAAAAGGGTTCATACAGCTGTTCTCAGCTTTCTGAATAGCCAGGTCGTCAGGTTTGGCTGAAATCATGAGGAAAGTGTGAGTATAGGGCTGCTGTTCAAAATAGAGATTTTTATTGTAAAGTGGAGTTTGTTGTAGTCTAAAACTGTTTACTGTAGGCAGAGTAACACCGTGTATGTGTACATTTATTGTGCAGAGTGTGAACTAGTGTCACATGTAAACTTGTCTCTGAAAGGCTGTTTACACTTTGTTAGTTCCTCCTCATTTTTGGTATAGTTTGTATACCTTGTACCATTTACTCTTGGGTTCATGTGGAGGTTAATATAGCTATTTACATTCCTGTTGCCCATTTGGGACAATAAAGTTGAACTGTGAATAAAAGTGAGACGAACCTTCACAAGTAAAAGAGCACAACACAATGAATCATGGAAACAGTCTGATGTGTGAACAGGTTTGTCCATGTTTGTTTTTTATTCTCTCGCCATCCCAACAGCTCCGTCTCAATGGGCGCTTGATTGAGAGGGAAGCTCAGGGGGGAGAGACGTGTTAAATTATGCATTACTAAAATGCTGAAATGTCAATTCACCATTGCACCATGCTTCAAATTATATCGGTGCACTTCACTCACAGGAAACCGACAGCTTATGCTTTGTATTTTTAATGCAAGGGGCACCAGCTCTTTAAAATGATGCATGTGTGTACTGCAGTCTTCCATGCTTCATTAATCATTATTGTCGTTGATCAGTTGCTGAATTGGCTGGGTTTAAGCTATTGCTTTTTGTTTTTAACTACAAGTAACTGCCTCTGGAAGAAGGAACACTCACTTAATATTAATAGGGATTTCTTCTCTGGCCATTGAGGTTGAAAAATATTCAGGCTGGGTGAGCTCCGTGATTTTGAAGAAGCATAAAGTGATTCTGGTTTTATTTTGTAAAAATGTATGATTTAAGGGCGTTAATCTCCTGTGGAAAAACTCAAAAACCCCTGAAATATTCTGAAGCACATGGATAAAACTTGGAGTGGTTAAGTTTTAATGCGTCTAAGTTTCCCAACTTTGTCTCAAAAGCCTGAAAAAGAAGGAAAGAATTGCCACTTATTCTCATTTCTATGGTGTTTTTGCCAGTGAAGTTTGGATTTTGTTGTTGCGAATGAACAAAAATTTGATTTTAGAAGATGCTTCAGGTTGATTTATCATCTCTGACAAAGGAGGTTGTGTTTGTTTATCTGTCAGCTGGATTCCTCAAAAATTACTGAGCTGATTTGCACTGAACTCAGTGGAGGGTTGACGGATGGGCGAAGAGTGAACCCATTATAATTAGGGACAAAATCCAGATTGCCCTCTATGAATTATCTTTTTTCTCTTCTCCGGAGTCTGGTGTATGATGTTTGACACTGGGCTTGGTGGGGGTCAGTGCTCTGAATGCTCCTCTAGTCTTAATATTACAGGATATAGGTATATTTTAAGTACTGTAGAGTTAAAAGAGATCAGTGGCTCTGCTGGCCTGATTTCCTCAGGCAGCTTCTTCCAGAGTTTCAGGGCTCTGACTGTGATAGCTCTGTCACCTCTGGTTTTTTAGCTTTGCCTCAGGAACAACTAAAAGACCTCCAGCCTGAGGATCTGGAGCCGGTTCATATGCTGTTAAAAGGTCAGACATGAAGCATGGAGGGAGGCCACGAAGAGAAACAGTAGGATTTATGATAACAAATTGTTTAAGTGTTGTGACCTTCCTCACACTAAACAAGCTATTTGACCTGTTTTGTTGGGCCTGAAACGGTTGGTTACGAATAGACTCAGTCTGTACAGTGTCTGCACAGCTAAAATCTTTTTTTTTTTAGCCATTTTAGTTTAGGAGTTTGGGATTGAAAAGGTCACAGTTTTTATATTACTACCATCTAGTGTAGGAAGTGCTAATGGATACATAAACCTACTACCATGTACTCAGGAACTGCAAGTAGGAACTTACTAGAGGAGAGGAGAGGAGAGGAGAGGAGAGGAGAGGAGAGGAGAGGAGAGGAGAGGAGAGGAGAGGAGAGGAGTTTGCAGCTAAATCTATAATTCATCACAGCACGGCCTTGCACAATCACATCAAGCACTTTGCACCTGGGACTCGGTGGGGTCTAAGGGTACGGAGCCTATGAGACCATTATTTTACTGTACTGTTCCTCTACATAACAGAAACAACACTGAAGCATTAAGTTGCAGCGGCGGAGGTGAAGGAGGGGGAAGGAAAGAAGAATTGTTGCTCATCAGATCAATATCCTATTCCATGGCCAACTGCACAAAAAGTCCTTCATTTTCTTTTCTTTTTTTCCCCACGTTCACAACATTTTGAATTTCTAGCAGAGGAAGATAGAATGTGCATTAACCATGCATGAGGCAGGGTGGTGTTGAACGTGAAAGAGGGAGAAACAGAGACTGAAAGCGAGAGAGAGAAAAAAGTGAAGGTCTGGCGCAGCCTTTTCTTTATTCTAAGAGGTTTAGGTCTAAATATCTCACCCAGCCCTGCACCCCTTCCAAGTAGATAAGGAAATAATGAATGCTATGATTAAATAGGCTTTGTTCCATCTATCACCTGAATAAAAAATTGCTAATACTAACTAAAGATAAAGAATAGTATGGATTGAATATTCGAGGCCGGTGCCTGGATTTTCCTATCGCGCTCTTCCTATATATCGCGCTCTAATTCGTTACCATATTCACAAAGACAGACATACAGTGCTGTTGCTATAGGGTCGATAGACTTATGACCTGCAGCAGTGTGATGCCCTCAGGCTTAGTTATCTCCAGAGGCTCCTTCACTCTAGCTGGTGTTACTGAACAGGAAAGCAAGAGGTCTATAGAGATGTCTGTGTGCCTCACAACGACTCTACTCAACTATTGTGTGATATTTTCATTAACATTGTTCAAATTATTATTTATTATTTAACTGATGAACAGAAAATCAACACAATTAGATAAAATACTTGGTTTTATATTCGTGAGGGGTTGTGTTTTCAATATAACAAAAGACATGAATGTTATTTTGCAAACATTTGATATTTCATTATGATATTGATTTTCATCACGCAGTGCAATGCAATTACTGAATTTTCAATATGTTATTGCCCCTTTATTGTTTTCTTTATTGTAATGAATGTTTTGAAAAGCAATCTTTGGTTTAGGGTGAATCTGATGACCAGAGCAGTGTCTCTAATAAAACTAGTGCAATTGACTGATTCGTCCACAGTTATTAGTAAATATAAAATCTTAAAAAGAAAAGCAGCAGTATGGAGTTGTAATTGTTCCATTAGGACAGCTGTAACTGCAATAGAGAGGGCTTTTATTCTGAAATTAAGAATTATAGCACGCCTCGGACTCCAACTATATGAAGGAGAAATTAGTGATTGTGGACACATCTGTGCTATTTTTAGTGCTCTGGTTAGCTGACATTACAAGAGCCTCAGCAACGCACATCAGCAAACATGACAAAGGCATCGGAAAACACAAAGGTCGACCTGGTAAGAGCCGGCATTTCCAGAAGTGTTTTCGCTGTCTGTCTGTCTGTCTCTCTCTCTCTCACACAAACACACACACACACAGAGTTTGGCCGCCTGTCTGGACAGTCGTAGACCGATGAACTGCCTGGTTCGCCTTACTGTGACCTTCACCATAAAGACCAAACAAATACAGACAGAAACACACAGAGCTTAATCCCTCCTGATCCTTTGGTGTCCACTCAGTGCCGGACGCTGCTGCAGCTGAAGTGCTCGCATGAATAAAAGGTACAGACAGTGTGAAGGCTGACTGGATCCTTCCTCTGCTGCACAACCTGAGACTCTGAACAGATGCAGAGGGGTTACAGGAGTGTGTGTGTGTGTGTGTGTGTGTGTGTGTGTGTGTGTGTGTGTGGAAAGAGAGAGAGGGGTTGAAGGGGTAGCAGAAGGAGAAAGGAGGTAGCGGGACATATCTTAGTGGATTAGTGGAGCAAGGCGACTGGCAGAAGCTAAGTATAGTGTTGTGTGTGTTGAAACCAGATGTCAGCACGCTGCATTTTATCCTGCTTTCCTTTTGGTCCCCTTGATTTTCTACTGGTGCTAAAATGCCATGAAAACAGAGATTAAGACTAAGAAGCACCTCACAACTTTAGAGTTACCGCCAGAGGCATGCATTTTTTAAAGCAACTTAGAATAACACAAGTGGAAAGGATCAAATAAACCCAAGGCCAGACTGGTGTAGTTGTCAAAGGATTAATTCATTTTAACTATTCAAGAAAATAACATGGTAAACCGTTAACATACAAAGTGTTGTCTCAGATAATATCAACTCATCTCAACCTTTTTTGGCTTTTGATCCTTTACTGTAACAAGCCAAAAAAGAAAAGAAAAACAAAGCAGTGCTGGCGCCACTTGCCATGTTTTCAATGTTAATGAGCTGTTAGCAGCTCTATTAGGGAGACATTTCCCTCAAAACCTCTCAGATTGTTTCATTTAATTCACTGCTCGAGGTCCAAAGAGATAATTATCTAATGTTTCATTAAAAATGCAGAATGACTTTGTTCTGTTATTTCTTTTATTTATTAAATGTTCATATAAACACCTTCTGATTCCTTACATTTCTCTTATGACCCCTTGGATGAGCTGGATCATAGGTAAGGACACCACTAGATGAAACTAGACGTTAAAAACTAGACCCAGCTTGATTAGCTGCAGCAATTATGCTGTTTACACACTAATGCATCTTTATTAACAATCTAATGTCATACCTATGAATGCTACACTCACAGGCGGTATTTATCTGCAGAAACAGGGCTTTTACCTTTCATACTTGTTGGGCTGATAATAACCCTGGCACTGGTGCTGGTGTATTAGTATTACTGTAGTACTACCACTGGTTGTACTGCTAAGTAAGTAAAAGATCCGAGTACCTCCAACTGTGGCGCAGATATCTGAGAAGAAACAAGAAAAGGTAGAACACCATGTGACTTTCTCCTCATTCATTTCCCTTAGAGAGTATCAGATTGTATAAATTAATACTGATATCCAGCCTGGATCGACCTTAAGCTCCAATAAAAATCATAACAGCAGATGGCTGCTCTTCCTCCATCACTCGTATCACCCCCCCCCCCGCCCCGCTCTCTCTTCCTCCTCACCTGCTCTTTCTTTTTGTTCTGTCCCTCTCTCTGCCTCTCCCTCTGGGCTTTTCTCCAGTTTACACGATGAGCTGATGGCCAGCAAACAAACATTGGCCGCAGTCCTCGGCAGTCGGAGAGGACACGGAGCAGCGGGGCAGAACAGCAAGGTTGCTATATCACTTTGCACACGGGGCCCTCTGCAACGCCTACTCACCATACCTCACCCACAGCACCACCACTTTTCAGAGCGAGATGAGAGTTGTTTGAAAATGTCTGGTTGAGGCAAAACAAGGGTACTTGGATGATGCAGCGTGAAGATCAACCAAGTCTTCAACCTGACATAACCTTCACAGTTTTATCTCTCGACGAATAGCAGGTTCTGACCTCTGATCTGTGCCCTTTTATAAAGTATTATATTTTATGCTATTCCACACTGTTACTGGGCAACAACAGAAGAATAGCAGCAGGATAACATGAAGGATAAATCTTTGTCACATGATTTTTGAGTATTTTTTATTCAAAAAGAAAAATGACCTTACATTTGCTAAAGGTTTTGGACCAAAACCAAATTTTTAACAGTAAGAAACATCTGATAAAAACAGATCAAGTAGGCTCCGGCTTCGTCAAGAAAGAAGGAAAGCCAAAAGTTAGATACATGACAGCTGAGTTAAAGAAATATAAGAGGATACGGTTCAAAGATCCCAGAAAAGCTTTCAAGTGAAGCTCTAAACCAGAGGTGTCAAACCCATTTTAGTTTAGGGGCCACAACAGTGCAATTTGATCTCAAGTGGGCCGGACCAGTAAAATAATAGCATGATTATGATAACCTATAAATAGAAAAAACTTTGAATTTTCCCCTTTGTTTTATTACAGTACATTGTCAAGATGTTAACTGCGGAAGAGGATTAGGGCCACTGTGAAAAAAAAGTGAGTTCTGAATTTTTTCTCAGAATTCTAACTTTAAAGTCAGAATTGACTCTTTTTTTTCACAGTGGCCCTAATCCTCTTCCATAGTTTACAACTATCCTTTTACGATGAACAACTTGAAATTTCGTGATAAAATACAGTATGTGCAATTTCAAATTTTCTCTCTTCACAAATTCATCCTGAGGGCCAGATTGGACCCTCCTCCGGGCCGGTTTTGGCCCATGGGCCGAATGTTTGACACCCCTGCTCTAAACTCAACTCTGCACACATAAGTAACACACTGTTGTAGCATGACCAGTCACCAGCTTCAATTGGTGTTCTACAATATGTACATTTGGTTTCAGTTGAAGTTTAGCTTGGATTTGATGGGTGTAGCTTTGGTATTAGGTTTTCCAATTCAAATGAAAGTTAAATTCTGTCTATACACTAAGATACAGTAGTCTCTTTACTTCAGTAGTCATTTGCTCATGCATGCGGGTGTCCTTGTGTGCAGGTGTCTGAGGTGCAGGTGCACCCAGGGCACTTGTTCTTAAGTCTCTGAGGGGCTCTTCTTTACATAAACCGCCTGTTTTGACTCTAAGGACCTGACAGAATGAGACCGGAGGGGGGGATCATCACCGCTCACCCCCCTCCTCACCTCGACCATCCTCCGGCGTCTGTCTGTTAAAAGGTTTCAGACTTCCACTCATTTAACACTCGAGCGAGCACGATAAAAAAAAGTGCTCTCAACCGTCCTCTCGGAAAGTGGCGGCGAGTGTAAAGGTTTAATCGCCCGTCGTGTCAGAGACATCAGGACTTCTTGTCGTCAGGACACCGTCGCTGTCACTTTGATTCACTTTACGTGTGTCTGCCTGCGTCAAGTGTCTGTTTTTGGGACTTCCTGTCGGCTTGTCCTCACCTCTGATCCAGAGAGGTAAAGATCATTGAACAAAGCAGCATTTGAAATCCAAATACAGAACCATTAAAAAAAAAAAAGGCCCAACAAACTTTGTGGTTTCATTACAGAACTTCGCTTGGGAACAATTTATGACTCAAACTTGGATTGAATTTCAAAATTATCCCCATGAAATGAGCAACAGCTGAATTGAAGAAAACAACAGTCAAGTTGCTCTTCTTTAGCAATTACGTCAAATTAAAATTTTAATCAAAGTGTTTTCCTCTCCACCAGCCGCTGATGAGCTGGTCACGTCTGGAACAGTTTTGAAGAGGGACCAACTCAGCAGTCATTGTTACATGAAGCAGAGGTGAAGTACACATCCTAGCCACCGGCCGCTGAAATACTTGTAAATATTTTAATGAATTTAAAACAAATTAAAAAAAACAAGAGGCAGGAATTAACCCCACTACACACAATGTGACTGCATACGCTGGCTGCACCAGTCAGGTACAGCATCTCTCTCAACAAGTGCAAAATTATTTTTCTAAAATACATGAGAGTAATTTCCACTTCAAACAAAGCCCTCCCTGAACTTCTGAATCACAGAGTGAGGTAAAATCTGATAGTTTTGCAGATAATTACAGGAAGGCGCCGGATGAGTGTCTGTTTGAAGTGCAGGCGAAAGAGCTGAAGATGCAACTGGGGCACCACGCTGTCAGCTGTGAAATTACACATTTGTGCTCCATAGATGATGCTTTTTGGTCAAACCTAATGCACCAATTAAGAAAATATCACGTTTTAGTCACTCTGTTAATGAAAAAGATGGTGCACTTCAGAAAGCGACGTCTTTAAAATCAAGACTTAAAACCATTTTTATTTAACAAGCCCATGTTAAAGCAAAGATTTATGTGTTTAATTAAGTTTTATTGTTGGGTATTTTATTGTGTTTCATTCTCTGCACTTTGATTTGACTTATTATATTCAGATGATACAATGGACTTTTTAATTTAATGTTGCTCTATAACTTTGTTACTTTGTTTCGACAGGAACTGAATCTCATTGCATTGCTGCAACTATCTTTTTTTTTTATTATTCATGTCATTTTCATTTCCGTAGACTCCCTGATGTTCAGTTTGTGGAAAAGCAGAAAACAGAAAGGAAATGAGTGTAACTGCAGTTATGAATCAGATTAAAACTACAGGGTTGTGCCAGGACTTCTGAGTATACGCTGCACTGCCTCCAGATGAAACTGAAGATAAAATATTAGGATTTACAGTTTTGTACGTATAAGTGACCAAAAGAACAGCGGTCCTATAAAAAATAAATAAAAAAGAAAAGACGCTGAGGTTAAAAGCGGCTCTAAATGTTGCCACGACTCTTACAGCTCCACACACACACCCTTCACCTCGCTAACAGCTTTATATTTGAGATAAGAAAGATTCAGAGACGTGTGTTTATGTGTGCGCGTATATATGTGTGTGTGTGTTAGTGTGAGCGAGAGAGCAAGAGAGTAAGACACTGGAACATAACCATATCAAGAGCGGAGCACAGTGGGGCGGGTGGAACCAAAGGTCTTTTCCACCGGGGGAGCGATTACGGTGTTGCGCAAGGCCCACAGGGCAGCAAGGAGAGCTCATTACCCATAATGTTGAGGAAGAAGAAGAACTCTCACCTAAAGCAGCGTGGAAAACTCACACAATTCTCCAAACACTGAAAAACCTCAGTGAAAATAAGTGGAGAAAAAAAGTCGATGATGACTTTCTACAGATGTGATGTTGTTGTTTTTTTTCCCCCATCGGAAAAAAAAGAGAGACTGAAAGCCACAGAACAGCGAGGGACGTGGGAGGAGGCCCGGCCCAGCAGCTGTCAGGAGTTTAAATACCTGCAAATCGACTCACCGTGTAGCAACAGACTTTCCCCGCCGTATTAATGAATACCTGACGATGGCCCCCATGTTCTCATTATTTCTTCACAAAGCTTATAACTTAACATAAGCTGACAGATCTAGTTCATGTCGACTTCTTATTTGAGGCAGGAGTAAGATATCCCTGCAGCTTGTTACATGGTCTGTAACGCTGTTTATCGTGAAACTGAAAAACAGAGGTCTGTGCAAGTAACTAATATTACTTTTCTCTTTTTTTTTCCCCCACTCATGACCTACTTAGTATCCCCACTCATGCAGGAGTCTGATCTTGATTTCTTGAGAGAGACGTGACAACTCATCCCAGCGGTGCTTGTTCCCGGTTTTCAAAAGTTAGTTAGTTGATGCTTTTCTCCTGGTTGTTGAAAACAAGCGTCACATCGGGCTTTGGGAAATTGTCATTTTTTCACTTTCAGACTAAATAATGAATCATTTCCATTAGGCTGAGCAGCAGGCTCATATTCTCAGGCTGCTCACACTATCACCTTCCCTTCTTTTTTCCCCCACCTGGCTTATCGGTGAATTCAGACACATGTTGTACTGAGCGCCCATGCATGGCAGCATCCGAGTGTCGAGGCCGTTGAGCTACAGTTGAAATGAGAAAGAGCTTACAACACCTTGCGCGGTCTTTTTGACTCTGACCTGTAGTTACGTTTTGTCGTCAGGCGACACACAGTAGTGGCTGCAGTAATTATGACAGGAGCAGTGGGAAAAGTGAGGGACATAGTGATAGGAGTTTACACCGAAGGGGCTCGGTGCCGGTTCCAGTTCCCAAACTCAATTTTGAACCAAAAAGAGGTTCTGAACCAAAACAAATTGTTGGTTTTTCCTTGCAAACTGTGACATCATCAGTGGGCGGAGTCTTATTCTAGGCTGTGAGGATGAGCAGGAAGGAGGAGGAGAAGGCAGCGACTGACAACAGGGAGAAAAATAATTTGCAGTGGTCTGTTGAAGAAACAAACAAAATGTTTGGTGGTGATTTGGGCGTCGACAGGATTTCAAGAAAAGCTAGAAGGCAGAACAAGAAAGACCTAGTTGTATGAAGAGATGGTCAAGACTGGGTTCACTCACACGCCAGGCCAAACACTGAATTTGGAAAGTCCAGTTTCTCCGCACCTACTGCACAACCTGGGACACTCTGCAAAACCATCTGAAACTCACCACACTTTTATCATTAGGACAATTTAAATCCATAACTGCATCTTATTTTACCTCCAACTGCTCCTGTTTTTAACTAGACTTCTCTGTTTTCAATTTATCTTTGTCACTCTTACTTTTTGGTATTTTGGATTATGCTTGTATGTTTCAAACGTTTTGTGTTGTGTCTTGTCCTCAAATGTTCTGTGCTTGTCTCGGCTATGTTGTAAATGAAGTTGCTCCTTAATATATTTCCGAGTTTAAATAAAGGTTATAATGTAAATAATTAATAAACTTAAAACTGAACAAGGATTACAGAGACAGCAGAAAAGCCATTTTGCCGCTGTTTCTTTTTCTTCCGCCTGAGTAACGCAGAGTACTTAAACTGTTGGCTGGTTTGCCAGAAAGCACCAAAATTTTGAGACTCCAGAATGGACCCAGAGCCAAAGCCAGAACCGTGTCTGTCTGAAATTAACCTGAGTGTCTCAATTCAGGGGCAGCATCATGTAGAGGACACCGGTCTACAGTACGTGTGTGGATCAGAGCAGATCGGAGAAAGTGCTCGCTGCATTTCTGGGCCTGCAGCTCATTCAGCTGATCACTCACAGGGAATTCTCTGCAGACTAGACCATCACATTTACAAACGACTTACATTAAAACACAAAGAAAAAAACACAAAGGACATGGAGATAGAAAATGTTATTGAAATTATTTTAATTTATCTTTTCTCCACCGCTGCCATCTCCTCATAATCCAAGCGGATCAAAATGCATTGTGGGATAGACTGAGACATGTAGTAGGATCCAACAGTTGGATCCTTCAAATTTGGGAGATTAAGGCTGCATTTGTCAGCACAATTTGAAGGAGCCCTCGAAATGGGACGGACTTAGTCGACTGCTGTTACACATTCGGTCTTCAAATGCAGCCTTTGAAGGATGTGGCCCCTGAACTGAGACACAGCTGTAGCATCAAGAGCAACAGACTGAGGTGGATGGATGGATCAATAAAACACGGGACTTTGACATTAGAGAGCGGGTTTGAGTGTGTGTGAGTTTTAGGTCTTTATATGTCGGCCCTGTAACACTCCCCCTTGCCCTATGTCAGCCGGGACAGGCTCGGGTGCTATAAATGGATTATTATAGTAACCATGACAGCTTCAGCAATGAAGTGATGATGAGGAAGTACAAATATGAATCAAAATCGTGAGCATTTTCCAAATCTAACCAAGCAGTTTCAGTGCCTAAAACTAACCAAGCCATGACCATGGTTAAGAAAAGTTAAACAAGAACTGACTACGATGCCAAACTGAGCCAGTCGCCTTCATTTTCTTTTCTTTTGCCACATATACAAAAGCTTCATGTTAAAGAGGAACTATGCTACATTTTTACCTCAATTAAACAGCTTTGGAGTAATTGTGATGGTTAAATAAATGACATGTAACTTGTTACAAGGGAGAATGGAGGCTCTCTGTCTTCCACCTAGCTCTTGGCTGAGAAACAACTTTGCAAGATCAGCAACACCCAGTGTCCCAGGTCTTGTTCCTGCGGCATCGCGACACAAACACATCCCCTAACCCCTATACTCTTGTTTATGACAGATAAGACTATACAAATATACACATCCTAACATCATATATGATATATAATGTTAGGTACTGCTCTGTTGATTGATTTCTCAACGGCTTTGTTGTAAACAAATGCACATGGCCAGGAGGAGGATTAGCAAAACAACGGAAAAGCGACGGACTTGCATAGTTCCCCTTTAGAGAGTGACCTACTACAGTAAGACCTAACTAAGAGACGACTGCTGAGCCAGTACTTAATCCCCAGATTAATCCATGGTGAAAATATCAGCTGCACACCATCAGACCTACCTGGTTGATGATGTAGATGCCGTAGTCGATCTTCTGCCGTCTGAGGATGGGGTGGAGGTAGTGGAGCCAGTACTTCAGGTGGTTTTCCCTGTGTCGGAACGGGATAATGATGGCCACCTACGCAAAAAGAAATGGTTTGTTTGTATTCAACGATAAAATGCAATTTACTTTTTTTTTTTTTTTTCAAAATCATCTTCAGATCAAGAGATAGAACAATTAGACGATCAATTTATCAGTCAGTCTACGCTAAAAAATGAATTTATTAATTGATCAAGTCATTGAAAAACGTGTTTTGTGTTTTTGGTGCTGATGCAGATGAACAGATAATGAAAAATGCAGCTCTACACCAAACTATTAAATAAAGACAAATAAGACATGAGTATAATCTGTCAGGGTGCTGTATCTGAAATCCTGCGAATGTTGGACAAACAGAACGAGAGAGCGTTTGTTTTGACTACAATTGTACTTGCACAAGCTTTGTTTCATTTCGAGGCGAACAGTTCTGCACCAGAAAATCATCCCCACAGATAAAGCCTCCCAGTTAATGTCACCATGTTGGTTTCATTCATTGTGAATGAAGCAGCTCAAGGAGGCAGCTCTCAACAGCATCACAGATCAGAGGCAGATTTGAGGCCGTTCTGTCTCTCTTGTGTTTTTGAGTGTGTTCTGAATGAGTGGGTCGGAGGTGTCCAAGGTTGAACTGTGATTGTATGTTCATGGTAATTTTGCGCTCCGATGAAGATTGGCAGCAAATTGGCCTTGGTCTTTCTATGGTTAAGCGTTGCAATGGGTGCATCTACTTCACCGTAATCTTCACTGCCAGTGAAAGCACCCTGACCTCAGTGAGGTGTGATAGAGAGGGAGACACGGCTCCTCTCCTTTTAAAACAAACATGACGCTCCACAGAGTGAGGAGTGATTAGTGATTGACAAGTTAACATCTTAAAGGACAATTCCAGGCGAATTCAACTCTGGGGTGTATTTTCATATCATTTTAGGTCTAAAAGAATGAATCTGAAGATTTTCAGTTTAATCGCTCCTGTTTTGCGGTAGTTGCATCTGTCCCCGCGTCCCCACGGCAGCAATGAATGGGAGTGGATGTAAGTTCCGCTGTTTAGGCTGTTTCCAGCCCTCAAAGCCGCAATTTTTTTCCACAGACAGCGTCAGATGACTACTCAAACATGCACCGAGAAGTTTATTTACTTCAAGCAAGCCGGCATGTTTGTAAAACTAGATCTAATTCAAAGTCTCCCGGAGTCTCGCGCGAGCCCGAAGTTGCAGTGCTGGTGTATTCAGGCGCAGTCGGAGCTACCGCTTGTGTCATAAACACAGGAATATCAACTCTTTACTTGCTTGAAGTGTACATTTTTTTCCACAGACAGCGTCAGGTGGCTACTCAAACATGCGCAGAGAAGTTTTTTTTACTTGAAGCAAGTAAAGAGTTGATATTCCTGTGTTTATGACACAAACGGTAGCTTTTCCCACTGCACCTGAACACACCGCGCACGGCAACTGGGTCTCGCGCGAGACTCCGGGAGACTTTGAATTAGATCTAGTTTTACAAACATGTCGGCTTGCTTGAAGTAAATAAACTTCTCGGTGCATGTTTGAGTAGCCATCTGACGCTGTCTGTGGAAAAAAATTGCGGCTTTGAGGGCTGGAAACAGCCTAAACAGCGGAACTTACATCCACTCCCATTCATTGCTGCCGTGGCGATGCAGGGACAGATGCAACTACCGCAAAACAGGAGCGATTAAACTGAAAATCTTCAGATTCATTCTTTTAGACCTAAAATGATATGAAAATACACCCCAGAGTTGAATTCGCCTGGAATTGTCCTTTAATGGCTGCTCTACACAGACCTCTGGTACTGAGAGGAAATATGGAAGCTCATTTCTGCTAGGGAAAATAAAAAAATAAATAGTTTAAAAGTTAAAGTGAACTGAGACACTGGGAGCTTCCGCTACAAACAAGCTTAAAACATAGACTTATTTAATTTTTTTCGGAACAATTTCTCATGTTGGGGCTTCAATACAAGAGGGACATTACAGACGAGCAGTATGGAGGTATTTGGATGTTTTTTGGTGTGTCTTTTTGTACGAAGAAAAGTGAGCCCCGTTCGTGACCGTCATATGGCAATGCAGTGCTGCGCAGAGTAGACCCCCGCTGTAACTTCAAAAGGGCACGGAGGACTTCTCCCAACCCTTAGTCGACATGAGGGTGAGTAGAAAATGAGTGAAATTTGAATTTTGGGTGAACTATCCCTTTAAGTAACTCAAGACTTTGACTTATATTACTGTTTCATTTCTTGCATAACTTCAATTTTTTGTCTCACACAGGTACTGTAGACCTGGGCTGCTCCACGTGTGTGTGTGTGTGTGTGTGTGTGTAAGACATATACAGACCTTCCATCTAGGCCGACAGTCAGGAGGGGTGTAGCGGCCTCCATCCGTCACGTTGGGGTTTTCTTTCTGCACTCGTTCCATCGTCATCTGGGAGCTGAACTCGATCAACAGACGCCCCACTGAGGGAACAAGAGGAAGACGAGAGACGGTAAGAGTTAATAAGATGAGTTATTAAGAGGAGGGCGATAACGGAGGAGAAAACACAGGACAGAAGAGAAGTTGAAGAAGAAGAAGAAGAAAAAAACAGATGATGGGGAACGAGGGATGTTGGGAGTGAGGGACAGAGAGAGCGAGTTTTTTAGCTTCAAAGCAATGGAGTGTACGTGTATCAAAGCAATGTGTGCAGAAATAATGGTTTCAAGGGATACGCTCTGCATAATGCAGCATTTAATAAGATGCACAGGCTTTGGAAAACATATATTCCTAAAAAATAAACAAAGACTTTGAAGTCAGCCAGCGTAAACACAACATGAAAGGTAATTACGCTGCTGAGTGATGAAGCCACACCATATGTTATATCATCGTAAATCTATCCATCATTCCTTTGTAGAAACTGAATTGCCCGGCAGGGATTAATAAAGTCTTCTGTTACTGTTACTGTTACTGTTACTTTGAGTGCTGACGGATCAAATGCTATCTGAATGGGGTGTGTGCCTTTGATTGCTTGAGATTGTGAGTTCAGACTAATTCAAAAGAAGAAGGGCAGATCTCATATCTCCAACAAGGATGATAACTGCAGCCCCGTGCCCTGTGAGCCCGGATCATTAAGATAGAAAAGTGAGCTTTGCTGTTCGGGCTCCAACTAAAGCCCTGCAACCATAACCCTCATTTAGAGAACACAGACTCACACAGAGAGTTTTTACTGCAGAAAAAATATAACATTTATAATCATATTTTACAATTATTTTATCATAATATGTGTTTATTACTTTCAAAACAACATGTTTGAGAAGAACATATAACATGAGATTTATCATTAAAAACTCAAATCATATAAAGAGGATCATGTGAGTGTCCCATCAGGTCAAGGCCGTCCTACAGTATATGGAGATGGTACTGTACTATGTTTGTTGTGACATGTAATTGTGTATAATCAGTCATTTTATGTGGACATAATAGACATATTGTACCATAATTGCCTCTAGGCAAACACTAATATCACAAATACTACATGTGTTTTTCAAGGACGAGTCTTAAGATGAATTCATGAAAAGACCATAATGAGCAAGGCTGGTCAGAGCTTCTTCCTCTCTACAATAGAGCTCCAGTGTCAAAAGAAATACACAGATGAGTCACAATGTTCCTTCATTACAATGAGCATGAGCTCTGAAATATATTTTGTAATTCTGGTATACACCATCCTACTGCTGGAAATACTCAAACACATCTAATGCGCCTCAATCTGAAGCTTGAAAACTGAAATATTCACTATTTACTCGTGTTTAAGTAAAGTTTGTTGAACACTACGGTATCCAGCTGTGTTATTAATTAACCACAGTAATGTGCAGCATTTATAACCTCTAAAGCACATCTATAGTCTACCTCCACATCTTCAGGAGAATTAATTAGCACTAAACACTCTGTTACGGCTGAAACAAAGTAGTCTGCACAAACTTTCCTCTCTAAAACTGTATTAGCTTAACACCTCTTGACAGGAGGACAAGTGCTTTATATAAGATACAAACAACATTAAAGCAACAATAAGGTAAAAGTGTTTGCTTTTTGAATCTGGTCATTATGAGCATGTGCAAAAAGTGGAAAGGGCAAGACACATCTGGATCGTCTCTGCTTTAAAGACTTTCATGCCGTCTCCAAAAAGCAACGTTAGTAGTTTTGGGAAGAAATAAATTGATCTTAGAATAAATGTTCCAACCCTCATCTCTGTCACAGCTGCACACATCAGGCCGGTTATTGCTTGAAGCGGGTATGTTTGTTGGAAGTTACAAAAACTGTCAGGAACAAGTCCGCCAATTTCTGACAGACACCGTTTTACATCCTACTACAAACAAAAACAGATATTTTGTCACCTCGATCGGCACACACAGGACACGGAGGCCAGACACTGTTGAAAGACTTGCTGGTTTTTGATTTTCCATGGGATTTGTTGTCTTTGAGAAAAAAAGCCTCCTACTTTAACACGTCAGATTATCTACCAGAGCTGTTGGAGCAACGATTGCGTTTCCACTGAAAACTAATGCACTCAATACACACTGTGTATGGATACTCAGTATTCACAGCACTGCAGAGCACGAGGAGGGGGAAAGACAGAGAGATGAGGGTCATACAGGTATATGAGCTAATAATCCACTTAGCATTGACACAAGTTTTGTGTTGAGAGATCTCCTCCAATCCACACCGTGCGGGCGAGCAGCGTGATCGATGGCAACAAGGTTACATGTTCATAACACACCTCTTTATCACACCACAAGAGCTGAATGCAAATAGTCCCCACAGCCCTCTCTCCTCCGACCACTTCTGTCCATCATCCTCCGTCCTCACTCCGCTCTCATCCACACTAGTCTCTCGTTCGTTTTCTCCCCCCCCCCCCTTCCTCCTCTCTTGCACAAATGAGACGTTTGTTTGAACATGGTGTTTTCATTTAGTCTCACCGAGGTGTTAGTTAGCTCTCAGGCAACACATGAAAGACATGGTATCAGAAGATAGAAATATACAGTTTTAAATCAGAAGTTGAGTTGTTTTTTTGTTTTACACTAAAATTATGTAATACATCAGTGCAAAAACCTTTGAGCACCAGGTAGATGTCAACTTTAAAGCCACATCTTAAATATCCATTTCTACCCACTATCTCTTAGAAATAACCTACTTCTGAGACCTATATTATGCTTTATTTAGGGCAAGTCTTAAATCCAGTACAGGGCAAAGGGAGCGTTGTGTGTTTTTAGTGCACTGTGTCTCTGCAGCAGATAAAGACCCCCGACTATAATATAATAGTCCTGACTAGGTCTGTATTCAGGTTATATAACAATAAGCTTGCAGGGTAAGATTTATACAAAAAACATACAGCAACAAGACGACTGCACTAAAACTGAATATGTGATCTGATGATCCTGCAGCACAATATTTGAACTTTTTCTTCAGTCTTTAAAATGAATGCAACTCATCCTTCTTGTTGGGGGTCAAACGTCAAACTCTTGCTTTGGGGTTGCTTTTAATTAGGGAATTAAAGTGATAAAGAGAATCTATGAGACATTCAGTATTTTGAAGTTGATAGTAAAACTATTACATATTTCCTGTACTGTTACTACTTTTTAAGGAAATAGTTTGTCATTTGGAGGAATTGTGGTGGCAAGCCAAAACGTTGCTACCTCTGACTGCCCTGCAGCTACACAGGCCATTATGCAGAAGGATTTAATGTGCCACATTCGTCCCATAATCCTTCCTTGAAATTTTGCATAACTTGTCCCTTCTGTCTCAGACCAGACGGGTTGTCCCGTGTCTTTTCGGTCTTATTCTAATCGAGTCATCCTTTCTTTTCATGTTGCATATTATTATGTGTCTTTTGTCATTTTTAAATGTGACCTGCACCCTGATCTGTGTAACAAGATTATCAGTGTTATTTGCTTCATCTGTGAGTGATTATAATGTTTCAGCTTGTTGGTTTTACAATTACCGCACTTGCTTTGTTGTGAGAGGTACATGAGAGGATTGTTAAAACTATCATGTCTGTGCAATAACTACACTGCTGGAGACAGGAGGCAGTTAGCTTACATACTGACACAACATATGAAATACAAAGTATAACATGAGCTTTCGAGGCTCTAACATGTTTTTAATTATCATTTAATTGTGTTTTTAATAAGCCCAATATGTCTAATCATTCCTATGATTAAAAAAGCTTAAGTTCATTCTGTTTTAAGGAATAGAAACAAGGATCCAGATTTGGTTGATATCACCTCAATTAGAAGTGATGCACTTCATTATATTTATTTTATTGGTGTGTGATTCCCCATGCATGTCGACTTGATCAGAAAAGATGGTGAAAGAAAGGTAAAGGAGTTCATTTGGTTTCTAAAGAGTCCAGTGACGCAGACACAGAAGACTACAGTGTGTGTGTGTGTGTGTGTGTGTGTGTGTATAAACTGTGAAAGGGGAAAAGGGAGGAAATGTGCATGTGTGTGCATGTCAAAAAATTGAGAAAGTGGGTTTGAGCTAATGTTGGTGGAGAGAGAGAGAGATGATAAATGAGAGTTGTAATGTGCAGTAGATTGATAGCAGTGCAATTATCACACATGCCCCTGCGCGCACACACACACACACACACACACACACACACACACACACACACACACACACACACACACACACACACACACACACACACACACACACACACACACACACACACACACACAATATGCTTATCTATGTGGTGATATTAGAGTAATACATTATAATCATGCTGCTTGATCGCTCGATGCGGGACATCCGCTACACTTTGGGGGATACATCACTGCTTTGTCTGCAAATATACACTGTACGCAGATCTGTGCACGCACGCACGCACGCACACACACACACACACACACACACACACACACAGAGTATACACACACAAATTTTCCCCTCTATAATAATGAACCAAATCTCTGAGCTATTAGGTTAGCAGCACATGTACAGACGCAATACACTGAGCGCAGACCTGAGGCAGTAAGCACTCCAAACACACACACACAGACACACACACACGTAGAGTGAGCTGGCCTATTTGAGGAGGTGATTCAGCCTGGGTCAGACTTGATAACAAGGAAGTAGAAGTAGGATAAAAATTGGAGCACTGGAGTATTTTGTTGGTTCTTCTGAGGGCTTCGTGTGACGTGGCATCCATTCATAGATTTTGTGTGTGTGTTTCTCTCTCCTCCTGTCTCATGTTGTCGCCTTTTCTCACCACGTAGCGCACAAATCAAAGCTGAAAGTCCTAGAAATACTCCAAACAACATTCAGACCTCGGTCACAAACACTACCTCCACTACGCCAGTGGCCGTGAACATGCGGTCCATATTTTAACAGATCTACCTGGTTCCTGATAACCAGGACTTACTGTAACTGGGGTCATTCTGGCCTGTCAGCCCTGATCATACATGTTGTCTCAATCAACAGTGCAGCATCTAATAGTTGTACTCCCCTGGTTTAGTCACGTTTTCCATGTGTCCAGTTTGGATCAAGTGTGAAATCTTCAAGCTGTCACAGCAAAATAATTAATCGTTTTATAATTACAATCTGTCTTGTTAGACTGCCACGAGTCAGTCTTCCCACAACTAATAATTAATTAACTAGTTCCTTACAAAATACTGTAGTTTAGAATTCTACCAGGTCAAAAAAGTAAAAAAAGAAGAATTCATCACATGGAGAAATCATTCACCATTATTTGATTTGTTTACATTCTTCAATCATAAACCGACAATTAAAATCATATATTTTTTTATTTTTATGCCAAGGAACATCTGAAAAATGTCCGCAAATGATGTCACCTCAGTCGGTGTTGACTCAATGAAGACTTTTGAGTTTGAAATTGAAAGAAGCCAAAGACGGCTAGAGGGGGTTGGGGGGTGAGAAGTTAGAAAGACAAGATTTCTGTACCCTGCCCCTAATCCCTGCTTGAGGCTAGCAGCTGGAGGCTACATTAGCTGCCACCACAACAACAAGCCTGAATCTCTTGCCAACTATTAGGCAATTGAAGTGCATTGTGGGTAAATGTAGGAAACCAAATTTTTTTAAACCATAAAAGACATGAAATAAAAAAAAAAGACTGTTTCTCTGGTTCTGCTGCATCAATATTGATTTTTTTTTTTTTTTACTGTCAAATGATGTCAGAGCAGTGCAATACTTAAAGCACTGGAGTAGATGCTATTTAATATTGATTACTGTACCTTGTTAAAAAGCAACTACACTGTTTGAGTGCAAAAGTTTAACATTTGAATTAAATATACTGTATATTGTTATACACTTCCAGGATAAAGAGAAAACTTTTAAATTATATCTTTGTTGCAATCAAATCCTTGATTTCTCACCATTACACATAGTGCACAGTTACATAACCAAATGCAAAATTAACACCAACAACTTCCTTCACAGTAACTACAGGATCAAATCTGAATAAAAAGAAAGACATAAAAAACATCAGTGGTTTAATTTGACATACTTTAACAACTTCCCTCTGCCTTTGAAGTGTGGCTCCATGAAGATTAACACCATGATTTGTGTTGTTTGTTGCATTGTCACCGGTCAGACCATCTGACTGCACCAACTACACAACAACAGGCTGGTTGTTAATCAGCAGCTCTGCCCTGAGACATTTTGTGCGTTCCTGTTACTTAAGTGACGAGCGAGGCTGCGGCAGCGTCCGGGTCAGATTTCTGAGAGAAGTTCTGAGTTCATAATTGAGTTTTGGTTCTTTGGCCTCGGGAGGAGGGGAGAAGTGGGAGTCAGAGAAAGTGAATAAATGGGAAGAAAAAAGTAAAGAATAGAGAGCGAAAGGACAGAAAGAGGGAGAGGGAGGGAAGGAGAGATTGTTTCTCTCCTCCTGCCTCCCACTGACAAAGGCTCTGTGACAATAGAGACTTTCTGCTCTCTGAATCTTATTAGCCTGTCTACTCTCCTTCTCTTCTCTTTCTCTCTCTCAATCATTTACAAGTGTCTCTCCCAACTGCAGGCTGTAATTGCTATTCTTCCAGAGATGGGGAGAGAGAGGGAGAAAAAGAGAAGGAGGTTGAAAAAAGACGGGAGAGGAGTGCGAGGAGAGAAAAGATGTGATGGGAAGTGGGGAGGGAAGTGTGCTTGAGGAATTATGGAAAGGGGAAAGAGTGAAACAAAAATGTCTTCAAGTCAACTCATAGATTTTTTTTTTTAACTTAGCTCATACAAAATCAATCATTTTACCTCCTCTGCCTTCATGTTTTCATCCTCCTCTCCTCTTGTCACACAGCCTTTAGTCTGGGTCTATCTATAAATCATCAGCTGCAAAGACTATGCGTTCAAACATGAAACCCTGATTGTGTGCTTGTGCCGTGTTTGCATGCAAGTGTGCGTCTGCGTACACGCGCGCGCGTGTGTGTATTTGTGTGAATTTACTGGATCAGAGGATTATTGTTATCTAAGAATCTCCTTGACATGCAAAACATCCAGTCATCTGTTCGTGTGGGTGTGTATTTATGCACAACATGCACGGTGGGTGTGCATGTGCATGTGTGTGCCAGAAAAAGAAAAAAAAAGAAGAGATGAAGGGTTAACAGTGGTGTATTTACAGCAAGCACAAAAGGAAGAGAACACAGCACCATCCACAAACTGATAGCTTTGTTGTCGTGGGCCATGTTGCCGGAAAAATAAAATCCAGGCAACAAAAAGAAAACATGAATTTTTACGGAAAGGATAAATCTGTCTGTTCTTGGTTGCTGTTCTGCAACCATCTCTCAAACACTGTGTGCCGGTATTTCCTTGAGAGCACAACAGAAAGAATATGTAAAGGACAGTTCCACAATGATAACGTTTCTAAAGCATGACAACGAAACCAAAAACATGTTAAAATTGCACTGAAATGGATAGAAATCTGAAAGTTGGAGCCCTGAGATCAGCATCAAAGTTGAATTATCAACATAAAGCAACAGCAACTACATTTGAAATTATCTGTTTCTTTGCTAAAAGAAAAAAAAAAAGTAAAAGATACAAACTTTAAAAAATAATTGTGACTCCCAAGGTGCATTTCATTGTTGAGGATGACGGGAAGTCATTAAAGACTTCCAGAACCAGGAGGTGAATTCTTTCCATCAGTTTTACCAACACAGCCAGTGGTGACAGCATTAAATTAAAGGATAAAAGCACAACAAGCAGCTGCAGTGATATGAGCAAGGGAGGGACACAGTGACACTGACCTGCTGATTTATTCACCACTGTACTGTAATGATCTGCAAGTGACTTCAAAGTTAACACAGAGTGACCATATTGGCAGAAAACAACTGTAAAGAGACACAAACTGATCACAAAACAACGCAAACTGACCACGAACAGACACAAACTTGTGAAAAGAGACAAAATCTGATGATAAAGAGACTGACCAGAACAAAATACTAATTGACTACAAAGATGACTACAATCACGAGAAACAACATTACCGCAAAGAAACTCAAAGCAGCTACAAAAAAAACACATTGCAAGGAGGCAGAAAAACACCTGCAAAGAGAGAAAGGAGGGATGGGCAGAGGGGGGTTTATGACGACACTGCCCAGGGACCCTCTGTTGCTGAATCCACCAACAACAACTACAGTGAATATATCGGTAAAATACAATCATCAAACGTCTTATAACTTACAATGAGGAATTAAAGACCACAGCTCTGCTACAGACATCTTCCCTCGGATTTGTTTTGTTCCCTGTTCAGACACGCTCGCAGCCAGGCAGAGAGGGAATACCAATCTTTAATCATTAGGAAATATATTTCCATTTTCTGGCATAATGTATGACAAACATTGTGTGCGTACACAAACAAGCCTTAACAAGAAATTTCATTAGTGAGTGTGAATTTTAAGCAGGCTGACGGAAGTAATTACAGTGTGAGGAGCTTCAGACGTTCTGGAAAAGGTCTTTGATAGTGCCGTGTCTCGCATCAACTAACAGTACTTTTATCAGCATTTACTGAAGCACTACTCAATGCTCTATTCAATACCAGTGTTGCGGATCATTACCCAAACAAGCAAAGCAAAAAGCACTTAATGGCTCCGATCCATGTGCACAGTATGTTCACTGATGTGTTTTTGTAATGAGACAGAAGAGGTTGCAAGTAGGGGGCATGAAGACAGATGGAGAATGCATGTACTAACACAACGATGGCATAAGAAACAGGGCATGTGAAGAAAGAAAGAGAAGTGGGCAAGATCAGCAAAGAATAAAAGATTTAAAGAAAAAGGAAGGAGAGTGAGACGGACAGCAGGTTGGAGAGTAAACAGAAAGAGAGAGAACGACACAGCTGAGGAAACAGAGGTAGAAAACAATGGGAACACAAAGTGAAGCGAGGGTGACAGATAGTGTGAGGCTGCGAGCCAAACTCCATGGCAACATAACACCAGTGATATTATGAAAGTGTTGTTTTTCACTTCAATGCTGCGCCGTTACTGTTTGTAATTGTTGGTTTTCTTGTTCTCTTTGTCAGTCTCATAGAGATCCAGGGAAGTGATAGTGATGCTACAGATAAGGCGTGAACCAGTGCAAAGCAAATGATAAAGCGGGCATTCACCTTTATCACATTCACATTAAGTTACTATATCATCAAATCTGTTTTTACTTCTGGGTCAGGGTTCATTTTGAGGCTGCAATTTAACAACTGTTTCACGCTCACAGCTGCCAAAGCATCAAAGTGTGACGGAAAACCAGAAGGGACAATAACGCCTGGAATGATTTATTATTCAATCAGAACTTTTCTCTATTTCCGTCGTGTATAGCAATAATTTCAAATAATATAATTCATTAAGTTACCATGACCTAGACTCAGAACTGGAAACTGGATGTGTGTATTAATCTTTGAAAAATTATTAATTCATTAAAGTTTATTTAAGCTTTTGCAACATTTTACACACTCACCCATTACAAGACGATGAGCTTCTTGCAGTGTTTCTAGAGACTGCAACTCCACAAATAAGGGTTGAGGACCTCCATATTCACATTCACTGCCAAAATAATCCAACTAATAGTTCACATGAGTGTAACTTCGCCCAACATGACTAATGCTCCCGTCTACAACAGGCGAGGGATAATATCAAGACTTTAGCACATTTGGGGAATTTTTGATACCTTATTTGGTGAAAATTAGATTCAGTGCACGTTTGAAAAACCTTCAAAGACCAGTGCTAACTTTGCAGTTTCACATCAATCAAATTCCCATTGCATTATTACATGAAAATGATGTCCTTTTTGGTACACTTTAAGCTATTGTTGGTTAGGAGTGATAGACAGTATCGGTGAAATCTGGTGCAGTCTATTTCATGTTGTCGGTCTGTTTCTGTCTATTTCAGTCTATTGCTATCTATCTCCTGGGATGGATGCTCCCACTGGGAGGCACCAGAATCAGGTCATCCGTGTTGGAGCCCCTTTGGCTGATATGTATGTGGATGTAAAGTTGAATCAAATTGAAACCCATTGGTCTAAACGATAAAGCTGTTATGTACAATAGGCCTATACCTCCGGTGTTGCTGGGTTTTGGGCTCTTTTCACTTCTCCCTGCTCTGTGCATGTCATGTCAGATACATACAGTCAATTTTTACACAAAGGAGCAATACTGTAGCTTTCTGCAATTATGTTAATTAAATTATTATTATTATGGGAAATCTGGTAAATATTTTCTGCTTCAGAACTTTGAAATGTGAGTTTAATATTTGTATTTGTCAAACATGACAGCAAAAACTAAACATCTACATCTAATTAAATAATGAAAACAGGGAAGGAAGAAGAGCAAAAAAAACTCTGTGTTGTTTTTAATCACACAGATTATTGTTGTTCAGTTTCCTCTAAAAAAAAAAAAACCCCAGACAATTATGTTAACGTAATCCTTGATTAACATCATCCTATTAATCTGGAATTAACCTATTCCAAGTAATCTAGGGACAGCAGCCACAGTACAGCCGAGTTGTGTAGCTACTGGCTCTTCCAACCGTACAAACTTGTGTGTTTTGGTGTGTGTTTCCCTAGATGCTGTTTTTGGTGTGATTTGGACTGTTCTCCCTATTACATGATATCAAATCTGCATGAGTGGCAGATGAAACAACAGTAGCAGGCCAACATGTATTTGTGTGTGTGTGTGAGAGTGTGTGTGAGTATGTGTTTGGCAGTGCAGCTACAGGTCTCACTGGCACTGTCCAGCTGGCATACTGATGTGGTAGTTGGCACATATGCTGGCACACACACAGACACACACACACACACAGACACACACACACACACACACACACACACACACACACACACACACACACACACACACTATGAACACTGTTCTCGGAAGAGTCAGTTTCCTGAAATAGACGTAGCCAAGTGCATGGGGGCTCCAAGGTCATGATGCTGTCAGAGCCCGCTGAGCCTTGTTGTGGTCAGACGTGAAATGGTGCAGGGAGCTGGTTTCACGCTGCCAGAGGATTACAATGTTGTAGACTCAAGTTTTCATTCTACCACGCTCTCTTCAGCCAAGAACAACACTGCAATATAAATTCATCATTGGTGTCCACTGCTGTGTCTTGACATTTCTCCAGGTTTTTCCATGAAGTAACGTGAAGATTGACAGAGACAGAGACGGAGACAGAAACACTCTGTTCATGAAGGCTAAAGTTTAAATGATAGGTCAGTTACATTAGCAGCTTAGCTTTGTCTATTACAAAGGCAAACTTTAAGATAAAATGAGACGTCAATCATGTTTGTTGCTTTGTTGTTCACAAGTGCTAACAGTAAGAAAAGTCAGTTAGCTGCTTTAAAGGCAACAATCCCACACGCTGCCAATCACTTTCCTCACTTTAACATCTTGGCTCTCAGACCTCCATCAGGCCCAATTCATCAAGGTGGTGTCACGCAGAGAGCATCATGGGTACTGACAATGGGAGCTGACCCTGGGAATATGTCATCAATTAGAGGACTCCAGCTGCGCCTGCAGTATCCATACAAATGAGGGTCAACAAGCTCATTAAATACACTAAACAAACATGGTATGGGGCTCTCATTAAAGAAATTACTGTGAAACATAGATTCACATTAAAAGGACATTAAAGGCCTAGTCGCTGTGTTTTTAGTGTAATTATTAAAACACTAGAGGCTAACATAAAGGTCATATGATGATTTAGCTGTTAATTCACTGCTAATAGAGGCTAATGCTAGGCTAAAACGATAAGCTTCAGTGTCGGCTACTTTAGCTTATAGCTTCTTTGTCGAACCAAAATGTCAGCGGCATTAGTTGTAATTTGTTGCTCAACAATGCTAATGTTAGTTATCATTGTATAGCCTATACAGTTACAATAAAGTTATGCCAGCGACATTAGCTACTGTAACTTTATTCATCATAAAGACGAGTTAAAGCAGAAGTAAGCGGAATATTTGTGTTAATATAAGTCTTAAATAGTTATATCTTCCGACGGCAATCATTATATAGAGTGTTTGGTCTGAAACACGGGTCTGTCAGTCACTCTGCTCTGCTGTAAGCCGAGGAGAAAACTTTCCTTGTATCCTACAACCTTTATCCAATGAGGAGAGAGAACGGCATAAAGGGGCGGTCCTCTCTGTGTGTGCAGCCAAGGGATGCGCGTGCATGTGGTGACGTAGGGACGAGGGCGGGACTGCTAACTCCATCGGCTGACAAGAAGTTAGCCAAAACGACCGGATCGCTTACTTCTGCTTTAAACATCAAAAATATTTGCTGCTTCCTTTGGTCATGAAGGTGAATGCTAAGCTAAAGTGTTAGCTACTTTAAAGCTAACATTAAGCTGAAAAGTTCAGACTGAAATCAAAGTTCACTGCAAAGACGGCACGGGCGGCACACAGAGAATTAAAAGAAGCAGGTGGACACAAACGTACAGAGACGTCACGAAAACTAAAAGTGTCTGCCACAAAAGTACTAGCCAACATTTGCACAATTTGTCCTTTGGCATCCACCACATGTCCAGACCATATTTACTGGACATTTGGCTTCTGAAAACTGATTCCACTCATATTTCAACACAGAGAAACACAAGTTCCTTTCCAGGCAAAGTGAAGCAAAACAAACTGATTGATTTTATAAAACCTTTGAATCAGAGCTCAAAATCAACAAGAAGGCTACATGTGGCTACTTGAATGTCATTGTGGAAGACTGCATGAACTGTGTTATTGGAGACATGAATTTACCAGCGTGTGTTTTGCCTTTGCCTGACCAACAATTTTTTTTGATTAAGTGTATCAAAGGGAGGAAGAAAAGATAGTCTTTCAGAGAGCAGTTCATGTCGCGCAAATGTTACTGTAGTAGCTGAACGGAATCTGACATTTGACATTTCTGAGGCTGTAGCCTACTTTGAAGTGTCGTGCATGCATGTGTGTATTTGTCTGTACACAGACACACACACACATCCATCACAGAGTATCAGGGTCCCTTTGCCCATGTTCTTCCTCTGCTTTAATCTCCTTTTTTTCCGTGTGTCATCATTAAAGGCCATCTACATACGTCCAACTGTTAGAGGATACAAATGCCACACACACACACACACACACACACACACACACACACACACACACGGACGAACTGTCTGTGAACATGACTCCTTGAAAGACAGCTTGTTCAGAAATTAATTCAAAGCAGTCGTTCCAGGGATCAAAAGGGGATGGCACGCGGACACACAGTGGGAAAAATAACACAAAAACAAATTAATTTGAAAGTCCTGACAGAACGAGAGGAATGAATCTGTGTGAGGAAGGTTTTTGGTCATAGCTACTGAGAAAACCCTGCTTCTCAGGCTTTATTTGGTCACAGGTTTCTAATAGTGAGGGCAAGAGTTCAGAAATGTGAGGAGTGCATTTCGTGAATTGCAGCCAGTAAACAACACAAAAAAAAATCACAGAGTTTACAGGGTGTCAGTGGAGGCAAGCAAGAACTGGATTAATATGGTCTCTCATTTTGATCTCATTAACAGCAACAACAGGCTCAAACAGGACAGAGCAGGATGAGCGATACATAAACACAGAGAGTTACAGCAATCAAGGAGAACGGACACTCAGGCACAGTATGAATCTGAGCACACTACTTTCAGAGAACATGAATTTGGGAAGAAATTAAACTGTTTATGTCTCGAAAACTGATTGGACCCTCATTAAAAATGTGGTTAAGACCTTGTATTAAGTGTAATCCTCCATTAAATAATCACTGAAACAAAAAAAAACTGTCCTCTTAACTCTTCTTTACTACAGCAAATGGCTTAATTTGACCTGAAAAAGTGTTTGCACTGTGGCTCATTGTTTAATGATTTTGCAGTCTATTGTAATTACACCGGGTGTAAAATGACTTAATGACCGTGAGGGTGAAAAGCAGGTTATATGTTTTAATTTGAGAGCCTTGGAGCTACAGGAACAAAACAGCTACACTATTTTTTTTATTTTAAACTCTGCACCATATGGCTTCTTCTGTTTTTGTTTTTTTAAACTAATTTAGGGAAACAAGCCAAAGAAAAACTAGCGCTGAAATCATTCATGCCTGTCTTAAAACTCGGAGCAACTGTAGCAACAGCAGCACAATGAATCAAAAGCAGCCTGATAAGTCAGGCCCTTGTTTACTCCACAGTGCTTCACTATAATTAGGAGCCACACAGAGTCATGGATGAATCCTCACAGGAAATAACAAAAACAGAAAACAAAGTTTCTGAAAAAATAAAAAAATAAAAAAATACACTGTGTACGTGTCATGTTATAATAATTATAATAACAATAACAGTACAGATGATGATGATTATTACCATCACATGATTAGAAGTGGATAGGAGTGTAAAATCATTTAAAGTAGCAATGGGAGGTCTGTCATTGCGTGCCAGTTTGAAATTTAAGAGTCTTTTTTTTTAAATGTTAATGTCAGTGTTTTTGCACAAACTGCGTCAGTATCTTGTCAGTGCAGAAATAATAATATTTATAGTAAGATGTCTCAAGGAGCCTGGGGCTGTCATGCTTTATTTCTTACGTATAACCTTTTGAATCTGTGCATCTTTTATGCCCGTTTGTTCCTCTAAATGCTCAGGTTGCCAGGGGAAACCATTAATGTTTGTCATCATGGTGACAGCTGAGTTCGTCAACCGCAACATCACAGACTTTATGGCTCGTTTAAGAGGTGAAGAGCAGGTACTAGGATTTGGAGGTAGCAACAAAACAAGCCCTGTGAAGAACAAAAAAAAGCAGCTGAAGCCGACGTGTCCTCCTCTCATCAACTGCTGGTTTTTCTGCCTTTGACACACAAAAGTCTAAAATGTTGACCAGCAACAACAACAACAACCTATACACAACAACATGTCGGCTTCGATTCCTGACCGTGAAGCCAAAGTACCACGAGCGCAGAGCGGATAAGGATAAAATATAAATTTAATAAACACTAAGTGCCCTTCATTACAGTGAATCAGAGGCTTTTGAGTTTAACTGAGTCATTTAAGAAAACTACATGACCCCAACTACTCACAACAGGAAATGTTTTCAGCGGAGCCGCGGGTTAAAACAAGATCTACAAGCAGAAAACAGAGAGTTGCCTCTCCAACAGACGCTGCTCTGTTGCCATTAAGAAGACCCCCTCATTGGCTGTGATATTAAAGGGTACACCAGCGTTGGCATGCCGGCTCTACCTTGATCCGGCTCTCCGGCTCTCCCGTTTCTACCAGCTTATTGCCACAACAACAATGCGATGTTGGTGCCTTTTATACAGGATGATGGTGAGGCAGAACAAAAGCGCATCACTCCTGCCTTGAACAAGCTGTGCAAAAAAGAAAAAAGGAGGTGAAAGAGAAAACGTAATGCTTTCAATTTCTCCAGCTGGTTGTGTTTACCCAGCCAGAAGCCCTGACAGCCTGGTGCAGACTTTCCCCACACACCTGGGGTCTCTACTGCACTTCCCTCCACATTTATAGACCTAACTCCTAAGACAATATATAAGTCTGCAGTCCAGAGAAAAAATATATAGAAGTTACATTTCTCTTATTCAGTGACCTCAGCTGCAGCGTACTGTACTGTACCTGCATACGTTAATGATTTATGCTTTGAGCAGTAGCTTAAATCAGCACTCAGCAGCTGCTGTTAAAAGCCGTTTGCACTCAACCAGACACCACACTGTGAGCCCTTGTTTGTTGCAGTGCTACATTCATATTCAAATGTTACCGTAAAAACCTCTGCTGTGTTGTTGAAATGTAAATAAAGGAATTTAAAAAGGGGATAATAAAAAAAAAAAAAACCTTTGCTCTTCCAAAACTTTTCTCAGTCCTGTAAATCATTATGCTCACAGCTTCAGCAGCCGCCTCTGTGTGCTGCACATTAACATTGAAATATGAGTCTAGCCTGCATACAATTTGTAATACACACACACACAGGGAGAGAGAAAATGGATAATATAGAAGTGCCAACACCAGGAGAGACTGATACACAACAACTTTGTATATATTTGTATACAACATTGAGTTATAGACCATACAGACTTACCCTAATCCTTACTAAACATTTTCCCCAACCTTAACTAAAAGCTTAAGACAAAAACTTTATGATTTATGACTTTTTGTGCCAAATACAAGTTGTTTCCCAATTGTGCGACCTTTGTGTGTGTGTGTGTGTGTGTGTGTGTGTGTGTGCCCAGCTGACAGTGATATCCATCCGTAGGAATGAAAATAGACAGGGAGCTGTGATTCCTTTCAGTTTTGACAAAACATACACACACATACACACCTCAGCCAATTCAATTACAGATACACACACACCACAAACCGCTCAATAACAATAAATCATATAGCCTTCATAACAAATCAGCTCTTTTCACCTCTCATTCTTGTCTGCCATGTCCCAAACAACAACTTTCACTGATTCAAGAACAAAATACGATGATAATGACATCATGGCAGCAGGGCGATCTAATGAGACTATACCTCCTCTACTCTAACTGCCTCTCAAGCTAATTGAGGTAAAAGGAATAAAAACTGCAGAAAATAGATAATGAATGTACAAGGAAGTATAAATGTAAATGTAGACTTGAGGTAGAGTTACATTTTCACAGAGTGGATCATAACTGTGCACCAACATTTGAATTATCGCAAAAATTAAAACGTCAAAGCCACATTTCATTAATTTCACCAAAATTATTCACAGCTCTAAAGTGAGTGAATTGTCTTCCTCAATTAACGGAAAATAAAATGTCTTTCGAGAACTAATTATTATTTAGCCATAATGATACTGAGTGACTGATTATTAGTGGGCGAACTGTTGGACTGTGTCGCCTAATGTTGGCTACACTTCGTGCAAAATCGTATCTCCAGATTAACCCTATAACACCCAGCCAATCCCTTCTAAATTAAAACTAATAGACTGTTTTTGATTGTTATAATCTTGCAATGATCGTAGGAGCACTGTTGCCAAAGATGAATTACACCCCTGACCACTTCTTGTGTTTTCAGCCTCGCTCTAGGGATGACTGATGTTATTTGGCCTCTTACTTTGGTCGAGATTGTCACAGTTATTGGATGGATCACCATCATTTTTGGTACAAATATTTAGATTCCCCTACGGATGAATTGCAATATCTGCAAAAGAACCCATATTCTACACTTTTCCTGTGTCTTATTTGAAGTGTTGATATCCAATGTAAGATAGGTTGTTTTAAAGCAGAAGTAAGCGATCCGGTCGTTTTGGCTAATGCTGCGTTCGAGGCAGGCTTTTGAAACCGTAAATTACAGCTTCAAGTAACAACTTACGACTTTGTAGCGTTCCAGGCAACCCACTCGTGTTTTTCCGACCTGTTTTACCGGTGAAAGTCACTATAACGGCCACTCGTAACTTCCGACCCGTGAACTCGTACCAGATCGAACTGGTACAACTTCACAGGTCGGAAAAACACGAGTTACGAGTTGCCGTGAACGCACCATAACAGTCCTCGTCCCTACGTCGCCACATTCACGGCGTTCCTTGGCTGCACACACAGCCCTGCATGCCGTTCTCTCTCCTCATTGGATAAAAACTGTAGGATACGAGAAAAGTTTTCTCTTCGGCTCAGAGCAGAGCAGAGTGACTGAGAGACCCGTGTTTCAGTCCAAACACTCTATGTAAGTGATTGCTGTCGGAAGATATAACTATTTAAGACTTATATTAACACAAATATATCACTTACTTCTGCTTTAATTACCAAAAATCACCTCACTATAGTATTACATTTCGTCTAAAAGGCAAAATCAAGTGAGTGAGCTAATCAAAGGCAAGCTCTCCTCTGATTGGTTGACTGAGTGACTGAATAAAAATACAGTCCCCAGAAACAAATTCTTACAAGGCTGAAGACAAAGATTGTTTTTTTGTGACATCACAAAGTTCAGCAGTCCTGACAGCTGGTTATAAGTCACAATTTCTGAATAGGGACTGTGTGCATTTCTCTGAGGACTGAGTGCTTTGATACTTTAGCAGTGTAATGTAGATCCTTGAACTACTTGAAGAAAAAAGAAAAAAAAAATCACAGAAATCTTCGATAACACAATGTACCTTTAACTTTTCATCGAACACCATCATCAGGACCGAACTATACCTGCACTGCATCTAAAATAAGTTTGAAAATGTGATGTAAAACCATCGACCGACAGGCAGAAAGTCTCTCAAAGGCACATTCGCAAAATTACCCGCACACACACACACACACACACACACACACACACACACGATGTTCAGACTTTGGCTGTGGCTCAAATGGGAGCCGATTTAACTGATGTAACTGCAGTTTTGCTTCTCTGCTGGGTTGAAACCCCTGGCAACCCAACTCTATCTGTCTCCAAAGACACAGTGACAGATCCGATTTCGACAGTGTGCTCCGACAGACCTGAAAGAAGAGGGAGATGAGGAGAGGGCTGGAGGGAGGAGAAGGAGGAGGAGGAGGAGGAGGAGGAGAAAGAGGTGGGAAGGAGGAGAAATGGAGAATTGCAGAAAGTGGGAGAGAGAATAATGAACTGAGGGGAGGATGTGGAGTGAATGAGGAGAGAGGGAGAGAGTAAAGTGCAGAGGGGCAGAGGGAGAAGAGGGAGGGAAAATGAATGGACAACTAAGAGAGGAGAGAGAAGGGGAGACGGTGATAGAGGGAGACAGAGAGTGTATGGCGGAGGAGGAGGAGGACAGAGGAAGGACAGAGGAAGGACAGAAGGCTTCTTTTGTTTCCTCCTCATCAGCAGCTGTCCTCTCCTCCCTGCTCAACATGCTCTTTCATCTCCAGCCATGCAAAGATAAAGGGAGAGGAGAGGAGAGGAAAGGAGAGGAGGATGTTCTTACAGTAATCTGATCTTTCTTCTTTCTCTCTGCTACCTTTATTCTCTTTCTGTATAGAAACCTGAGTGCGCTCTGGTGCAGCTACCATGATGATAAGATGTCACCCGTCCATTGAACCTGTCAAACATGGTCGACAAGAGAATAAAGCACATGTTGTACCCGGTCTTCTTGTACTCCATCCATTCACATGCTGAGCTGGGATATAATGGTGGTGAGTAAATCCACATGTGGATGGAAAAGACAAGAATTACACCAGCAGCACCACATACACTGATGACGCCTAGAAAATCTTTTTTTTTTTTTTTTCAAATTCGTAATTTGCTTCGCCACAAACATTTTGGAGGAGATTTAATTGCTGCATTGGGCTGTGCTCTCTGGCAGTGTTTGTTCCAATCAGCGTCCTGTTCTTCCGCTGCACAGAAGTCGTGGGAAGGAGGTTGAGAGAAACTTTTGGGACCAGCATCCCACTGGGATTATAGGCTTCGAAAAAACTTTCCTAAAAGGTTTTGGAAAAACAGCAAGGTTTGGTGTGAGACAAAATCTCAGAGGGGTGTCTCCTGCCTCACGTCAATGCCGATGTAGAATTCAAATATTTAACCAGAACAATGATGCCAAAAACACAACTACTACAGCAGCGTTCATCACGCACCATTTGCCAGGGGAAGGTAACAGTAGGGAAAACAAATCAAATACATTGCTGCTTGTTCAGCTGGAGCATTTTCTGATAGCAGGAAACAGTTTGCAGATACATTCAGTTTTGACAGTTGTTTACTCTGTTGTTAAAAGAAATAAAATCCATGGAGCATTATATATCTTACAAAAAAGAGTGTATAGTTTAGAGTTAGAGACAGCTTGTGCTGATTCTCCATTTTTTGGGGGGATGGAAACACACATACACATAAAAAAGTTTTCTACCTTAATCTTTCAGAGTTGTTGCAGTGAACCTGTTAATAGAGCAGTTGTGTGTTTACACATCTCACAGATATGAAACAACTTTAACATTAATCCAAAATTCTGTTTCACTCCACCGCTCTCCCAGCAGTGGTCACTGTCTTTGTCTGTCTGCTGTTATGTACAGCTTAAAAATACATCTGAAAGCTGCAACCTGTGTCTGGAAATGAGACAGAATCGAAAACACTGAAGCTGTGAGCTGTAAAACCAAAACAACGAGCTGAAAGAAGCTAAAATGGTTTGTACCGTAGATCGGACAGCAGCTGTAAAGTACAGTAAAAGTGTAACATTAACATTTGAGCCAATATGTAATATTAATTAAAACAGCTTCAAGGTTTGATTTAATCCCTTTTGTCATATATTCAAGTCTGAACCATCAAGATCTTAATCAGCTCTTCTGCACTGACTTCATGAGATGCGTTGAAGCATCTCACCTCACGCGGTTTTCAGTGATGTATTAAAAAATGTCCAAAACTGTCTGATGCGAGAAAATTACTGTGCATATATGTCTGAAACATTTATCATCATTGGGAGAGAGGAGAGGAGAGGAGAGGAGAGGAGAGGAGAGGAGAGGAGAGGAGAGGAGAGGAGAGGAGAGGAGAGGAGAGGAGAGGAGAGGAGAGGAGAGGAGAGGAGGATCAGCTACCAGCACATTTTCATTGTAAACCAATCTCTCTGCCCCCCTGTGCTGAGAGCTACAGTTGCTCCTCTCATCAACTACAAAAAGCCTTCAGCTCTCAGGCCTCTGTTGTTTGCACAAAAACTGCATTCTGATACACAGCATGAGGGTTTGTTTTTCTGGGACTTTACCCCTCTTGCTCCAACCCCCTTTCTCATGATTTTGATGAATTATTAATATTGTTTCTTGTACTTTCTTCTGTCTAATACTTCTCTCAGTAAATACATACTGCATTTTGAGGCTATATAATGTGGTATCTGCTGAAGAGGCGCACGCACTGGCTAAGATTGAGTACGTGAATATTCTGATGTAAAACTTACAGAGTAAAGTCAGGCCAGATTTCAGACACTGAGCTAAAATGAAAAACTGAAACACATGTAGGGTAATTCTATTTTTTTTTTCTCTTGCTGATTTTGTCGACTCAGGACTGTGAGGTTTTAAAGAAGAAGAAAAAAGAGCTTCCATTGTTGTATGAACTATATCAGGCAGCAACATGAAAGCAATATGAGTATAAAGGGAAGTCTGAATGTGATGTATTGCCAGACATTTGCTGATGCAGGTGTTTTGGGGCCGATATTCAAATGCCAGGCTGCCACATACAACTGCTGCTGGAATACATCATGTTGCAAAAAAAATAAAAATTGTAGTGACAGATTCTTTCTTTCTTTTATTTTTTTGAAGACTATCTGTGGTTCGTCAAAAACATTTTTGACAGCCTGGTTCCATCTCAAATGGAGGTCACTGTCGGTAAAAGCAGAATATGTAAAAAAAAAAAAAAAAATCTAACTGAACGGAGACTGTTGCAGGACAAGTCAATAGCTTTGGCTACAGATATGACATTTCTGCAGCTGCGATAGAGGCACAATGAAAGTGCTAGGGAGGATTTCATCACTTCAGAAACAATCAGCTGTGAAACATCTGCATATGGGATGGAAATGTAACCACAGATGTGAAAACAAACTACAAAACCAGAGCCGCAGGTCTGAGCAAAACAGATGCCTGACATGTGCATGGGTTGGTATAGAGGGGCATCACTCTTTGTCTGCTAAGCCATGCAAACAAGGAACACAGACTGTTTATGTCAGCATAAGCACCGCATTAGCATATAGCTCCAGCTCTGCGAGACTCGATAAGCTATGTAGCTGGCTGCACAACGGATGGATGGATGAATGGATGGATGGGTGGATATACAAACAAAATGACATAAAATAAACACAGCTACAAAAAGTGTCAAGACCATTTAATGAAAACTCGAATAACTCCACACATTAACTAATTAAAGGCCGTATACTATCGCTGCTTTGTATCCAAACCACAGAGTCGTGATTTTGTTTTTCGAAAACCCTTTCACAAAACAGCACATGTAGCCCCCCAGGGTGCATGTCTGAGCTGTGAGCGGTTTGAAAGAAGACTTCATAAAATAACTGAAGGCTTGTGATGCTTGCAAATAAGTGAGCAAAGTCTGAAAAATGTACATCAATGCATGGAGCAGAATAGGTTTGGTTTTTTTCTCACCCTATTAATCCTCCCACGTCCCATTATGTAGTCAATCTTCTATCTACCCCTGCTCTGGGTGTTTGCATAGCCCGCTATGAAATGCTTACATTTCTACTCTACTGACCAACTGCACCCAAGTCAAGTGTATTTGACACAGTAGGAAACTATCATGGAAATATTCCTTAATGTATTGATGGTTTAAAGTATTCCCTTGCCCCTTGCACCTCTGTATCTCCTTAACGCTTTTTCTCAGGTGTTGATTGTGTTTCATCGATCTGGCTGCACAGTCCCTGTTGCAGGTATAATGTCTAAACTGTAAATTTTCTATTTTTTACTATTATTTTTTTTTCTCTCTTCATGTATGTCATTCCATTTATCTGTTTTTACTCACCTCTGCTGTCATGTATGTTCTCTATTCTGTCTTCTTTAAAAAATTTATAAAATATTGGATATAAAAAGGAAAGAAAAAGGTATTCCCTTGAGAGACGTATGAGTGTCATTCGGCCCAGAGGCATCGAAGGTCTTCTTTTAAACACACAAGTCAGGCGACAAGTGCAAAGGCTGGCAATATAAATTGGACGGGGTGATGAACAAATTCACTCTAAGCCGGCCCCATCGCTGCTCCCACGGCTCTGAAACAGTCGTGCCAATCCCACTGAAGTGTGATAACAGCCCATCAAATGGATAAAGGCTTCTCAAGGAAATTACATTGTTGTCGTTGTTGCAGAACAGCACAATTTGAACACACAGCACCAAAGATCAGCCCTTTAAAAGGCCACATGTGAGCCACACTACCTCTAGTCAACCTCACATCACATATCACAGTGGGTGCACTATTATGCATTTCAATAGTAAAACTTGAAATGTTGATTTAGCTGAAAAGAACATGATGAGTCGCTGTAAACAGCAGAATACAGAGTCATAGCTTGTGTAGTACTCTGAAGCATCCTTGTGTCTTTTGCACCTGATTTAGTGCTGTTGCTGTTCTCTAAACAGAGGCTGCAGATTTATCAACATTTGTTTCCTGCTGCCTTTAGTTGCTGCAGAGATTTAATGAACCGGATAAAAAACTATTATTATATATATTATATATATTATTATATATACAGTAAAAAGCAGCTGCGTTCGACAACAATAACTCATACTCATTGATATGCAGACTTTTCTTTCTGATGTTCCTGCTTTAAAACACAATAAATGGTAATTTTTTTAATGTCATCTTAAATTTCTCTACGGGCTTCGGGTGGATTAGTTAAAATGGTTTATTTACATTTTATTTACATTTCTCTCCTCCCACACCTGTGCATCACACAGATATGCAAAGTGAATTTCAAGGTCAAGAAATTACCAAACTGAAATGACTGTTGCCGTATGCACGGCCCCCAAGCATTTTCAGGAAGGGTTATGGCTCATCTAACAAACTTTTGTTCTTGTTTATTGCTGTGTGGAAAAACAGCAACTGTTTAAAGTGTAAATATTTGTGCACTGTTGAAAGAAAGGGCAAAAAAATAGATAAATAAATAGATAATTCATCATCATAAAACAGCTTCTAGGATGCATACATATTAATCTTAAACTATTTTTTAAAAAGTATTAATACAGTATACTTTTATAGAAATACCTAAGTCCAGTTAAAACATCCATGAGTTATAAAGGTTTAGATAGACACACATTCATACATGTTGAATTATGAAATAGGACACTACAGAATTTTTTACATTGTCTTGGACAGTGAGGTTGGCCCAGTAGAAGAAGCCAAATTAAAAAGAAGTGATTCTCAAGTTTTAGGTTTGTGGCCCCTTTTAAAATCATTGAATATTTTCACAACTGACTACAATTAAGGTAAATTTTCAAGCTAAGATTCCCAAAGCCAGGTGGTTCTAGTTTTCCTATATGTGAAGATTTGACACTTTAAACAAAAAGGTTATATAAGCTACTTGTCTATATAGTATCATCACAGTTGATGGCCTTTGTATCAACATGAACAGTGCTTCTTCCTCCTTGAATTCCCCGGTCTGAAGATGATTTAGAGACCAGACGAGATTAAAACACACACACAGGTTTGTTTTGACACACATTCGTTTTCTTCCATATCTCCTTAATTATCTTGTTGGGTGGTGTCAGCTGAAATGAATGAACAGTGTGGTGTGTTTTGACGCAAAGCTAATCTTGGTGTGAAAGCAATCTCTGCTACAACTGACAACACCACTTCTTACAGTGGTGGAGAAAAGAGAAGAATAAACACATCCAGCAATGACACATTCTTGATGTGGTAATATACATATCATTACGTTGCATTTCAGTTATGATGGGTAAGCAATTACAGCAGTTTCGCAAATTAATTTTTTGGATGTCTTCGTGACTCAATATTTTAAACAACTTTTTTTTGTAATTGGCTAAATAACATTTAAGAGCTTCCTCCTTCTGCCAAAGATGGAGAGACAGAAGAGACAGTTTCATCATAGTGAAAGTCGGTCTGTTGGGTCTCATGGTGTCAAACTTCTACAGTGTGTTCATTTAATGCTACTTCAGTCACATAAAAAAAAACTAGGTTCAAGAATTTAATTTGACCACTACTTCCCTTTTTCTCTCTTGCTGCAGATCAGTGATGTGAGAGCTGTTCTGTCGAGGTCAAGTTTTATCACAACAATAAAACCAGTCCACCGAAAAAACGTTTTTTTGTCCAGCTTTCTAGTTGCATTTGGCTTATATAACTTGGCCAAAGTGAAAAATCTGAGGTTGTGATGTTATAAATAAGCAGTGTTCATGAATAAGAGCTCATCTTTGTGGCTTTCACACTGACCTGTGTAAAAAAAAACTCTCTACAGTTTCAAGAATAAATACAGCAGATGCATTTTTGTTGTTCTCTGTTGTCCATGCTTGAGTTAACACACCATGTCCCCTCTCAGTGGTGTACGCGGTGCGCTGCAGCGTTCTCCATGTAGATGGATCCTTTACAGAAGGTAATGATTTGGCATTTGGCACTTCAGCTCTTGCTATAATTCATTCATTCATGCATCATTTTTCATCAGGGTGTGTGGTGATGTATTGAAAAATATCAGCTGCAAATAAAGATTGTCACCACCACATCTATCTTCAGACTTGTTCATTTCAGTCCACACAGAGCACCAACAGCACCAAATCTAAAAGATAACACAGAGTAATGACAGAGTGATAAACTCTGTATTGTAGCTCATCTAAACCAGGCTGCAATCCTAAAGGCTGGAGAAAAAAAGAAGCCAATGCAGAAGAACCAAAAACTGAACTCAGACTAACCATTGGAGGCTCTGTCCAAAGTCAAACATCATGAACTCCAATGTTAAAATAACCAAAGTTACAACAGAAAAATCATTTGAAAAAGTTGGAAATTCAAAATGTCAACCCTGGACCATTATTGGAGGGTATTAGAAGAGCAATTGCATTGCATATCAAGGTCAATGAAGTTACCATATATGGTACTTTACCCTTCAAAGGTAAGATCTTTTTCCCCAAAAGGTGTATATACAGTATAAGACTTTTAAAAATACACGGTTAAAGTTAAAGGAACATTTATTAAAACATAAAAATGTGTGTAAAAAAAACAAACAAGCAAAAATCTACTTTATTCTAAACCTAAGTACTTAAACTAAACATAAACAACTTATTTAACTTCTCAAAAATAAGCTCCTTAAAGGTGTACAGAAATGGCCGTTTGTCCCGTTTGTCGCGCCGAGTTGTCACGAGCTGCAACACGAGTTTACCCGAGTAAGGAAAATGAATTTGATTGGTCGTTATCGAGCGGGCGGGATATTCAAAGTTTGGGGCGAGCCCGAGCTCCGTGTGTGTGTGCGTGTCTCAGACGTTTGAATGACGGATTACGGATCCAATATCAGTGGCTAGTGAATCGTGTACAGGCTGACGTATAATCCGTGCGCCTGCATTATCCAATACGAAAAAAAAAACTACACTAAAATACACACTTTCATCACGGATTTACTCAAAAATAGAATTTTGCACAAAGTTTGGCCTACATCGTCTGATAGATGAGTTATTACACTAATTTTATGACCCAGAGTGGGCTCAAATTCAATTTTCTTTTCTGTACACCTTTAATGTGGTTATTTGCCCGATAAAAGTGTTAAAGTTCTGCAAAACTGAGAGTGTGCTGCTTCGTGTGACAGCTTGGTGAGAGTAGGCTACTGTACATCAGCCATAAGCCACGCATCAATGTCGCAGCTCAACACAAAAGCTTTGCCTGACTGGAAAACACACTGAACAAAAGCTAGTTTTCAACTTGGTTGCATGAGAAGTTTATAAGGAGAAAAAAAAGAACTCTTAGCTCAGTGAATTCATTTTTCCTGCCGTGCTGGGAGGTGGCAGTCAGACGAGATTACACAGAAGCTTCGATGAAGAAAAGAAAAAATCTGCCTTTGAGACCAACAGTGGGTTTGTCTGTTTCTGTTTGATGTTAAATTGACTTCTTGTTGAAACAAAGTGTGAAATGCTGTTGAATTAACTGTTACAGTACTGAGACGACCTGTTTGGTTTGATAAGAGACTGGAAACACTGAACTCTGCACCAGAAACATTTAAAAGACCACCGGTAAAAGTGTGAGTTACCAGCAGCTACGCAGATAAAAGCCGGCGAGAAAGAAATCAATAGAGCGGTAGATAACGGTAATATCATATACGATGTTTAGACGTATATATTTGTGTAGATTAATCTGTCATAAACAAGAGATTACAGGATACGGGGCGCGTTTGTGTCGCGGTGCCGCAGAGACGAGAGCTGGGACACTGGGACGGCAGCAATGATCACAAATACTCCGAAGCTGTTTAATTAAAGTAAAAATGTATCAGAGTTTAGATACAAATCCTGCATAGTTCCTGTTTAAGTCACAAAACAGTACAGTCTTCTCCTTTGTACTTCCTTTTTGAACAAAGTATCCCTTTGTATCCTTGTTTTCTCATAGTCCAACCTTTTTCCATCCTTCCTTTATACCCAATTCTCTCTGGTTACCATTACTACCTCTTTCCTTTTTCATTTTTCCACTGCTCCTTTATTTTCTGTCCTTCCATCCTTCCTTGTATCCTGACCCTTTCCCTTGTTCCTCGCTCACATTACACTTCAAACCCTGTAGCTACAGGCCAGCCCTAATTAATAATTAGTGAAGTATCTTAAAAATGAAGGTGTCAAACTCTTTGGCTGCTCTGATCGAGTCACCTCTCACAGGCGAGATTTCTCCTCATTCTGGTACGTGTTTTATGTCATATCTTTAAATATTTTTGATTCAGTTCTCTCCAAGAAATCAGTTTCAAATTTTCTCAGCAAACCATGGGCATTCAAATCTGTTACATTTGTTTTAACCAGGTGGATTTAACACATGCACGCAGCCAGTTGCATAAGCAAGTTAAGGTGGAGTTTAAACTTACTAAATGTACATATACTGTAAAGACAAAGGAGACACCCTGCTGATCTTTGGGAATTCATGTCCAACATGTTGGAAAAGTCGGGTCCTTTGTCCCCAACTTGCAAGACCAACTCAACTTACTAATGACCTGAACTTTTTTTAATAACCATTACTATACAAACACACAGTATTTATGCTTTAAAAACTGATTAAATTAAAAAGATTAATCAACCAATCATTGCAGCTCTGCAACTGATGATTATTTTCATTACGGTTTAATCTACAGATGATTTATTTTAATTACTCGTCTATGAGAGAAGTTTTCAAAGTGGTAGGCGGGTCTCACCAGGGGGCCTCCAAATGGGAGGGAAAAAAATATTACAAGATATTACATTAGTTATCAAAGAGGATAATGTAAATTAGCCTAAATGTGTGATTTGGTTAAAGAGAGAGAGAGCAGAGATGAAGTTTCGTTTTGGAGAATTTTCCTGTTTTTCTCACTTTCTTAGTTTCAGTAAAAAATCAAAAGCTTTAGGACAGACCTTTTTATGTGTTTAGTTTAATCTCAAGTTACGTCAAACAGCAGCATTTGGCCACCTTGACTCAACTGTTGTGTGTCTGTGGGGTCAAGTAACAGTTATGAACCCATAGGCATCCGGGAATTGAACAAAACAAAGTAAACTAAGGTGAGGTGTGAACTAACAGCCCAGAGAATAACAGCAAATTTGAAGCTGAAGATAGATTGTGCTTAAATGAGTCTAGTGGTGCTGGAATCGATGAAATATAACTGTGTTTGTTCTGTATTGCAGGAGAACGGGAAAACACAGAACAGCAGAAGACAATACAACAGAGCAGACAATATGCAGCCTCTGACAGAGAAGTCGTGGCGCAGGAACAACAGAGCTGAGCACGCAGATGGCCGAGTCCCAGTCCAAATGCTGTGAGGCTGATCCAGTATCTCTGCCTAATTGGGGCAGAGAGGAAAGAAGGATCATTTCCAAACCAGACAGTTTTAGCCCGAGCGTGGACAAGACCCAAACCCAAACGTCTGAGCCCTCAGCCTCTTTACATCCTCGGCTAAATATCATGAATTAAAATAAATTTAATTCAGTTATAAGTTAATTGCTCCTCTAGTTAATCTCTCCTCCAAATGGCTTCAGAAAACAGAGCTTTTTGGTTTTGGGGTTCATGCAAAGGAGAAGTACAGAAAAACTGTTCCGAAAAGACTGGTCCGGTATACTGTATTTCCTTATTTTTCTTATTGCTAACACAAACTATATACTCTGCTCTACTATATCACAATGTCTCTTCATACTCTTGACTTTGCTGTGATCAAGACCCATCTACAGTTTCATACAGCCTTCCCCTTCAAGTCTCCCCTCACCGACTGCTGAGGGTTTCCTGGGAGTGAGTTTTTCCCCCGTGGCACGGTCCCAATATATGTGAAAGTGTACGCACGCTTTGCATTTGTTTAGCGTATATGCGCACGAGTGTGTGTGTGTGTGTGAGAGAGAAAAAGATAAAGGCATCCTACAGTTCAAAGCAGTGACCTAAATTCAGGTACCATGGTTATGTACCACACTGGATCTTCTCTCAATAGCTTGAAAAACAGCCATTGAAATAAACCAAATTTGGACCCAGAACTCTTCAGTGGTTCAGTGGCAGCCTGTTCTCCAAACATTTGACTTTACAATGTTTTTCTCTTTGCAGCATTTTTTATTTGGGGATGAGAGGCAAAAAAAAACATTTGTATAAAAGCTGAGTTTAGGTTAAAAAAAACCCACATGATGTGAGTTGGTAACAACTATAGCCGAGAATGAAAAAATAAAAATAACATGTTGTTTGTCTGAATTATGTGTGAAGTTACATCTGCCAGCCCCTTCTGTCAATAAACAGAGATATAGCTCACAATGAGAGACGTAGGATGAGGTGACAAACCACCACTTAAGCTTCTGCTGCCTGCCCACACTGCAGAACAATGCAGACCTGGCCATATGTGAAAAAAAATCACTCAACACCATGACAACAGTGGGAAAAATATGGTGCCTTTTTAAACTGTTGCCAAGCTTATGAAATATAAATTAAGAATATTTCAAAGAGTCAGTGAATCCATTCCTGCAGTACTGACCATTTCAATGTGACTTTCCCTTTGTTCTCCAAGACATTAAAAAGGAAATAAAGAGTATCTAATCCACTTTCTAATTTTGACCACAGAGCAAATTTGTGCAGCCTGTCCTCCCACAAACAGCCACTTCTATGAAAATTCACAAAGACAACACATAGTAAGGGCATTTTATCAGATATTTGACCAATCTGGGAACTAAATCCTTATCAAGAAATGTCTTCATCATTGTGTTTAGGAAGGTGTGTAATATCACGTATTAAAATATTGAAATTTGATGTAGGAAACCCCCCCCAAAAAAAACTGCTCAAAGTTGGGGTACCTGTGACCGGATTTCCGAAAATTCAGAAATGTTTAACTTGGCCATAAATAACATGTGAGGGGTCAAACTGAGGGTTTTCATGATTCTGAGTTGATTGCAAGCATTAGTTTTTCTCCCTAAATACTCCATGGTGGAAAAAAAAACAGCCACGCCCACATACTTTGCAGGACATTATTCAGACACTCCAGAATTTTGCAATGTCACAAAATGTATTTATTGAAAGTTCACTGAGATATTGATTAACATCTTACTTTAATTATGCTGAGCACTGTACATATAGGAGACTTTGTCCCGTCCTCGAGACGAGAGCGAGGGAGGATCAGATGGTAGAACAGGTTCAGTGGTTAGGGTCGGTCACTGTCAGTTGCACACACTGTCAACCAGTCAGCTCCACGCTGACGTCAGACACTGAGCAAACTTTGATGTTGACTTAGTAAACAGTGACATGTTGGATGTAAACACTATCACTTCTACTTAAGTACAGAATGAGTACTTTTCACACCTCTGCAAATAGGTACCAGTCCCAACCGGCGAGGTGCCGGATCTTGTTCCGGCAGAATCTGGCAGGAACCGGCACAAATTAAACACTGTAACTTAATAATCATTATAAATAAGGGTGAGTAGTAGTGCTTAGTGTTTATATATCCAACATGTCACTGTTTACAGTACTAAGTTCTTGTGTTCAATCCCAATGAACACAAGAACAATTTGCTAAATCTTGACAAGACTGGGTTTTATAAAACATTTGTTTAACTCAAAATGAAAGTAGGATTTCACCTTTCTGTTTGTATTTAAAGGTACAGGCAGTGAAACCAGCCATTCTGAACATGGCTTTTTTGAGCACATGATGCATGTCTTTAAGACACTAATAATATGTCTCCTTTAAAGGCAACCTCTGTCATGCTAAGGAATAGCTTCTCTGTAATACAACACTATCAACTCAGAATCATGAAACGGGTAGCCCAATATGAGCAGTTTTTTAGGGGGTTTCAACATTTTAACACGTGATATTACACACCTTCCTAAACACAATGGTGAAGACATTTCTTTGAAAGGATTTAGTTCCCAGATTTTCATATGTTTCCCCTACTAACAGGTTTAAGCTCAACTGACAAATAGCAGACACAGGACTTATCACTGTTGTCCGTCAGAGGCTAAAGAGATAACATCCTGACTTACAGAGCCGTTATGTCTGCCAGGGGAGAATTTCAGGGTGGAGGGATGGGTCAACAAAACTACAACCGGGAAACCATGGCCATGATAATTACTCAACCCCAGCTGTTTTTGCTCTTACATCCAAGCAAATATTTAATTTCCGTCATTAGCTTTGCAAGACAAACATCATCATCCTGTTGACTGAGGGTTGATAGACGGTTAAAGTTGGTTTTGGCTCAGGTTAGGATTGGCTGGAGGTGTCACATCAGAAAACATGATTAAGATTGAGCACAGTGACACTTATTAGAAACAAGGTTCCCTTAAAAAATAGTAAATCCGTGTTGTGACAAATGACAACACAATGTAGAGAACAAACTGTTCATATTAGATTAACAGAGACTGTTAAAGTTTTGTTTGTGAGTGTAAATTTCAGCTCTTTAATAAAACTGCTACAGGACAACGTTAGCACAATGACTGACCTCAATAATTGCCACGCTGGGAGCCATTTCTTTTTAGGTGCTTATTAAAATTTACTCGTGGGATGAATTTAACAGCCTGACAAACAGCAGCTACAGCGACAACTACAAACCTGCACGTTAGCCACTGGGATAGACCAACTACAAGATCAGCATTCAAATCCAAATGCCACTGAAAAAAAAAAAAACTCCACACAGACACTAAAAGCAATCACTTTCTTGAAAAGAAGCCAGTAGTTTACTGAAATGCTTTGCTATGGAGGTTTTCCAACCAAATAATTACCTCTGCTTCTATTGTAATGCAGTGCAAAGGTACAATCACATTAGTATGAATGTCCTCATCTCTTTTCTACAACACATTAACTTAATTCTGGTAAAAGAGAGACAAGGAAAAGGGTGACTGACCCACTTAACTTCTATATAGTGTAGAAATAGTAGCAGCTGGAGTAAAGTAGGTGTTGAAACATTTTGTTATGTTGCAACCTGAGGCCGAAATAAAAGAATCAATCTACATTCAATACAAATAGTACCTTTAACAATTCTTATAACGATTTATAATAAAACAAACGTACACAAACACTACAGCTGTGCTGTGCCTTTGTCAATTTCTCAGCCACCACTTGACCCATAATCTTTTTCTCTTTTTTTGATTTTCCTCTACATAGAAGATCACACGCAAGGGCAGTCTGGTGACGACACCGACTGTCCTCCAAATCCACGTTTTATGATCACTAAGGTCTGAAAATCCCGGCCCCAGATATAAGGTTGAAGGAACTAGACAGGATTGTGTCAAGGCTCAGATCTGGAGAAGGATAAAACAAAACTGCATTGACAGTTCCCATGAGCACAGTAATGTAATTAATATATAGGATGAATGATCCAGGATTCTTCATCCAAAGAGTAATCAGGGGATGATGAGTATGAGAGATTAGTACCAAGCACCTGATGGCAGAGCTTCAGAGATCCTGTATCTGCAGAAGGAAGAAATAAAACTTGTTGAAGTTGATTTCGGCGTGAAGCTTGCACCATAACAAGATGCAAACACTTTCCCGAATGCACCGCAATCACCTCATGACTGGTGAGCTGTAGATGAAATTAACAAGCTCTGGCAATGCGCTGCTACAAGGCACAACACATCCTCTGTGTTGTGCATGTGTGTGTCTTCTCAAATCTCCTCTCCTCTTTGATTTGGATGAAAGTAATGGGAAGAGGAGTGTTTGCTCCAAATATTGTTTTTCAGCATTCACCTCTCAAACAGACGTGTAAACAAACACAAACACTCCTGGACTTTGTGCTGAGCATTTGAATAAAACAAACAGAAGGAATAAGGGGGAGAGAAATAAATTAATAAGTAAGACTATGCCTGAAAATGACAGTTTTTATATTTTCTGTCAATTATTTAGTTTGTTTGTGAATTTCAGTCCGCTTTTATGGATCCGCTTCCTCAGGTAAAACCACTGAGCAAATAAATTAAATATAGCTCTTTTAATAAACGATTTAAACCTAATTAATAATCACAAAATATCCGGATAAGCACGATACAAGACGGGATTATACTGTGAGTCCACCAAACCTCTGATGGATCACTTAGAAAGCTGTTTCCTTATCACTTTAGTCCTCTGACCCACACTAACACACTCTAATCTCACCCACAAGTCAGCTGAATTTTAAAGGGCTCATCAAAAGAGACAGCCCCTAACAGGATGCCTAGAGGGTGCCAACAAATCCTTTAAATGTGCTTAGTTTAACAGATGCCCAGTGCATCTGCAGCATTTATATATATATATATATATATATATATATATATATAAAAAGCTCCTAATCAATGAGCTCCGCCGTCTGTGGAAAGATGTGTAAAGAGCTACAACATAACGCAAACATCCCATCCTTCCCTCCTGATAATGCAGGTAACAACAACGGCAGCGATTCTTAATCCGTGCAGTGAGATAGCCGGGGCTGGATAATAACCAAACAGGCAAAGTGGGCCACTGCCCAGGAGCCCCAGATCCTCAGGGGCCTCAGAAGCCCCAGGTTTACTCTTCTCTATAAATAATTTAATGAATTACAAGTTTGGTATAAATTTGCACCACTGAAATACTATATCAACTCTGTCAGGACCTCCGCCCTCCAGCTTGGAAAGGATCCCACTTTAAAATCCAGTTTCCAGTTATGTTTGTTTTAAATGCTTTAATGTTAGGTGAGCTGCCTGATAAAACACACAGAAAGCCTCAGGCAACGTGCTATTCTTCCATCATATGACTGTATAACTAGTGATGCGTGACTGATCAGCCACCGTGCTGATCATTACGGCTGATTTTCATTAAAAATTAATGACCCACAGAGTGGAATAAATGGTTCTAGTCACCGATCACCTTCAAACCGCTCAACTGTGGTTAATAGTCTGGTGTCTCAGAGACCCACTGTGTGTCGCCCCACGCCCCAGCGTGTTCACTGCACCAGCACATGATAGGCCACCACAATAAACCATGTGGACTGTTTACAAAGTGCGTAATCGCGTAATCAGCCGATCTTACTCATAGATGATCAGTATCTGTATCAGCAGTTTAAAAAAAAGTGGTGCAGCAACCAGCATTTTCTCCTCATTATCAATATATCTTACAATTATGTTCTTTAATAATCAACTAATGACTGTTAGTGTGTAAACGTTAAGTGATCAAAACTCACAAACCCCAAAATGTTAACATGAAACATATTCATTTTTCAGAAGTTGCTGCAGAAATTGACATGAAGTATTAATTAATTAAGAAAATTGCTGCAGTCGATTTTGTCATTCAACTAACTAAGAATCATTTCTCAGTAACTGAGGAAATAATACAAGTGGAATAGTGGATTAAATTAATCTCTTATCGTATGGATTCTCGTTCTGGAATCTCTGGGTTATTAATCATGTTAATGGTATGATTGGATTAATTTGACTAATTAACTAACTTCTTTCAATTGATCTCATCTGTAATTTTATGTAGGCTATTTAGTTTCTTTTTAAAGCAGAAGTAAGTGGTCCAGTCGTTTTCGCTAATGCTGCGTTCCAGGCAGGCTTTTGAAATCGTAAATTACAGCTTCAAGTCACAACTTACGACTTTGTAGCGTTCCAGGCAACCCACTCGTGTTTTTCCGACCTGTTTTACCGGTGAACGTCACCATAACGGCCACTCATAACTTCCGATCGGTGAACTCGTACCAGATCGAACTGGTACGACTTCACGGTCGGAAAAATACGAGTTTCCTTGAACGCACCATAACAGTCCTCGTCCCTACGTCACCACATTCACGGCGTTCCTTGGCTGCACACACAGCCCTGCATGCCGTTCTCTCTCCTCATTGGATAAAAACTGTAGGATACGATAAATGTTTTCTCTTCGGCTCAGAGCAGAGCAGAGTGACTGACAGACCCGTGTTTCAGACCAAACACTCTATGTAAGTGATTGCTGTCGGAAGATAGAACTATTTAAGACTTATATTAACACAAATATATCACTTACTTCTGCTTTAAGTGAGGTATTACCACATCTGGCAATGGGCAGCAGATGAACATACTAAAATTGTACATTTCCAGACGTGTTTACTAATCAACAATGTCCTTGTAGATAGATAAATAAATAACACAGTTTATTAATATTTTATACGGGCTTTTACATTGTTTATGTCTGTCTTTTTCATGTCTTGTTTGTCTCTTTTCATGTTTAAAATCGAATTGCCAAGAGACTGCAGCCTTTTATCTCCATCCGATACAGTTACATCACATTCATGTCGATTAATTTGTGTTCTCCTTGATATATAAATGTGCACAATAAAGCAATTAGCTGCTCAACAGTGAGTGAGTAACTATTTCTTTCTTTAGTAAGCATAAATAACACATATTAATTAATAAACACATAAATTATACACTGGCAAAGTTTGACTGAATGTACTGGGTGTTGGCTTGTTGGCCAGACAAAAATGAACACATTTTTTCTGACTTCATAAAGAGTCAATATAACTCCTGAGAGTTTTTATCTCACTCATTGACTTTTCATTGAATACATTAAATATTATTGTTAATATTTCACTGAATTTAAGATTCTTTTTCTTTTACCTTTGCATTTTGCTGCCTCTGGAATATTTGTCCACTTCTAATAATCTTGCTACTTTATCAATCATTTACAAAAAAAGAAAAAGAAGAAAGTCACGTTTTGCTGTCATCTCCAGCTTTGGGAGGCTGTTTTCATGTCGCGCGCTTTAAGCTTCATCAAGTCTAATCAGCTGAAATGCCAGACTGACCAGACCTGCTGCCTCAAACACCATGAAGCCTGCGCTGCTCCTGATGCTGAACATTTTTAAAATGACAACAACAACAACCACCAACGCCACCACCACCAACCCCCGGCTGTCAGGCAACGTTATGGGCTAATTTCAGATTAGACAATGTTGCACGTGTCAGAGGCAACTGTCAAGCATCAACAGTGGCTGATGGTCCACAGGGAACATGACGGCTTAAATAAACCAAGCCATGAGGAGCAGCAGGAGGGAAACTAAATTTTACCAGCAGGGGGACAGACGGCATAAGAGGTTTAGGAGACAGTTGGGGCACAATCTCTCTAGCTAACTGTTTTCTGACAGCTGACAGAGGACTGGAAGTTGGCAGCTGCACTACAACACCAACACAAACGTTAAGCTACAGCTCGGGTCGCCTCTGTGCATGGCGATGATATCTTACATGCAAACAGATGAGATAAAAACATTAAAAAAAAACGTCATGGCAAAAACATGTCACCGTGACGACCCCCGGGCTCTGACAGACCTCAGATAGGAGCATGTGACGCTGCTAAACGGACTCTTCCTCCTGATATAATGCATCTCTGAGATCAGGGGGGTTGGTTATGTGAGCTTTAATTAACTCTGACACATTCAGACGAACCACGGTCAGATGATGTCATTATGATGAAATGCACCCAATGGAAGTCGTCTTTCCAAAACTGACGCATGAAGGGCAAAGGCAGATTTAATTTCCTCTCTTAGCAGATCATAAGATGCGATATGATGAGAGGGGATGAGAGCGTATGTTGCGCGACGCTGCTGGACTGTTTAATTTCATCCAAATTTCTGTAGTTCGTTTCTATTGACAACCACAGCGGGAACATGCAGATGTGTTGTCAGATTCAGAAAAGATTCATGTGTGCATTTTGTCACATCCAGTGAAAAAACATGTTTTCTCCTTTCTCCAGTTGTATTTGAATTTCAGATAAACTTACAGTATGTTTGTTGTGAAATGCTGCATCATTGCAAAACATCTATTTAACTATGCATATGCTGGCAATTGTGTATAAGTAACGTGAATGATAGACGTGTAGTTTCAGGCAGTGCACCTGAATATCTCTGTATGTAACATGAAATGACAATAGAGGAATATTAATATGAACTTCAAGTGACTATATTATTTATTTCTACACTTTAATTTTAGATGCTTTGACTTTATTTGTTTTTCCCTGTTGAGACATTTCTTTAGTGTGTGTCAGTGAGTCTAAACAGAACAATTATTAATTGCTTTATGGTATATGTGGCTCTGCATTGGTATTTTGGATCCAGGTGCATATTTGACACATCTGAAGATTTCAAAATAAAAGCCCACGGAGGTTCTTAAATTGATTGAGAATTATGAAAACTTTGGCCAATGCTATGGAAAATAAAAGCCCCAAAAGCTCATGGAGACTCCTTCAAAATAAACGCTCAAATGTCAAGGTATGGCACACAGCTCAAAAGATGAAACAAATATTTGACTATTTCGCTCCAATAATGACTTTCCTTTTTTTTTTTTTTATAAAGAACATAAATGTTAAAATGTGCAGCATGTCACAGTTTATCACTGTTCCACAGTCAAAGCACACTTGAACAAAGCCAGAGCAAACAGCAAAGGGCGTGTTTAAGAGCATAAGCAAGGGCTTGAGCAACATTAAACAACATCAGTGAACAAGAATGATGAAGACGCCACCCACTAGCTGTGGAGATAAACACCAGCGGGCACTTGCTGAGATGACAGCAGTGGGAAAAAAGCAAATCATTGAGCTTGACCGCGGACTGTTTGTGTTTGTGCGCATTTAACGTTTGATGCCACAGGGTTTGACTCTTTGCAGCGGACACTCGGTTATTAGGACAATAAGACCAATGGGAATAGGAACGTGGAAAAACTGAAACATTTACATAGCTTCTACACATACACACACAAGCTTCAAGAGTTAGTTCAGGGTATATACAGGAATCTTGAAGTTAATTCTAATACCTTTTTAAGACTTTTTCAAGACCTTCTCAATATTTTTCAGTACCTCACCGCCGCTTCAAGCTGTTACCATTGTTGGGACTCAGCCCATTCAAATTGGAGGACCTGACCACATGGCCTCCTTTGTCTCCCAAACAAAGGAAATCCTCTGAACTCAGCCTCCCAGCATCCTTCACCTCTTCACACCTAGGTGTGAAACCTCCACTACTGACCCACCATTGGTCAGGTATGGCCCCAGGACCTGTGAGGTCACAGGCCATATAAAAGGAGAAGTGCTCTTCTCTTCGCTCTCTTCTCAGTGGTTCTCAGAAGGAGCTGCCGCTCCTCTGAGTTCCCTCGCTCTTCGCCCTCTTCTTCACCTCAGCAGGAGCTGCCGCTCCTCTCAGCTCCTCACCTGGAGCTACTGCTACAGCTCTCCAATCTCCATGAGGCCTGCACAAGGCAGACGCCTCCACTGGTAGCGCCGCGAGTGCCTACCAACGGATTAAAGAAAAGGAACCAGCTAGCACGACGCAAGCTCTGCTAGTTGAGCAACGGAGCCACAACGCCAAGCAGAGCAACCAACCAACTCTGCAAGGAGAAGGACTCTCCTCAACGGAACTCAAACTACACAGGCAGGACGGCTGTAGTTCACTGGACAAAGACACAATCACTGGACTTAACTTCCACAACAGGACCAGCAAAACCTGCAACCGCAGGAATCCCCACCAGCACCGGGAACTTCTCACCCCCACGTGACTTGGTAACGTAACTGGGCCTAGTTAGGATTACCTTGCACCTTGACTAAGCATAGAGTACTCCAACCATGCCAATGTATGTATTGATTGAAATCAGTTTAAATACTTGAGCTTTGTTGTTGTTGCTTTGTTGTTGTCAGCTATAGCCTCATATTTAGTTAACCTATGTTTAAAATGCAACTTGAGCGTTGAACAAAGGACACAACTTTGTTCACCTCCCCCACATCACATGTAGTTGGTCTTAGAGGCCATCTTGGAGGCCATTTGGTTGTAATTACCTTTGTCTCAGGACAGAGCAACCATCCTCCATCTTTCCCATTGTCTGAGATCACACTTCACACCTCACAGACACATGGTCACCGACACATAGGCATACACTCTCACCAACACACACACACACACGTGTACACACACACACACACACACACGTGTACATAGTGTATGTAACTTGTCTTAGTTTCATGTTTTGTTATTCCATTTTCTAGATGTGTCCAATAAACTTCCTTGAAACTTTGCTTGTCTGTTAATGTTGTACAATAGTGAGTATGCCAACTTCTAAATCCTTCAACTTTGCAGCTATTGATAATGTTATTTTGTTAATAATTATTAACTTAATCATTAAACAAGGTTCTATATTAATAGTTAGCACACCCTTATGAGACTGACTTTGGTACATTGGCTGTCTGGTGCCCCGAGGTGGATTTAATGAAATTAAATCCCATTAATAATTTTTATAGTAATTATTAATATTTTGGTATTGATATTTTACTAATTTGATAGCCAATAACCCTCTTAATACAGGGATGCAAACTTGCGCCTTTCGGCGAAATTCGCTTTTTTGGATCCCAAATTGGTGACTTGTGTGATTCGTGTAAATCCGCAATAAAAAGAGTTTTTGAGAGAAGGGGGGGGGGGGGGTCCGGCGAGGCGAGGCAAGCCGAGCCGAGCCAATGCACCTGTCTCTTTAAAGGCGCGTGTACCTTATCTGGATGACAACGAGTGGTGGCAGCGCTCCTCTTCTGTCAGCAATACACACCTGAAGCTTCACTTTTAATACAGACTAACTAACGCGACTTTTTGAGCATGGCGAGTGAAAGAGTCGGAGCTAGAAGATGCTCCAGCAGCGTTGTGTAGGTGCTGTATGGGACCGTGTGTGTGTGATGATCGCGATCGCGGCCAATTAGCGATTAGCGCGTTTAGCTTTTATTAGCGCTGCAGCGACCTGAGCAGCAGCAGCAGCAGCAGGAGGAGGAGGAGGTTGACTGACTGTGGCAGGACACCTCTGCCTGTTTCACTTTATGTTGCTGGTAAATAATGTGGTTGTAAAAGTAGTAGGCTAAAGTTAAATTATTTAGTGGGCTATGCACTAATTAAAGGGGCAGAGCTTTAAGAGACATTTTAGCTTTTATATTTTATAAGATATATTTTGTAAGAACCACAATTAAGAAATATAGGTTATATATTTCAGTGAATATCTAATTGTTCTTAGCATTTGTTAGATAACTTTATTTGCCCAATAAATTAAAACATGTTGGAATCTCAGCTACTTTTAACCTCAGACTGTCACAATGATGTATCAGATGTCAGACTGCCTCAATCTTTCAGTTTTAACCTGAATAACAAAAACAATTCATCAATGGCCTATGTTCCGAAAGGAACACAAAGGCCTAAGTAAGTAAGTATGGCATTTTTAAGCTTCATGTGTGTTATTGGACAGAAAGAGCAGCGCTGCCTCGGAGCATAGCCTACGTACAGAAAACACATTTACATCAATAAATAAATGTTTCACAATGAACCAATCAGTCTGTATAAAATTTTATTTAGTTTGAAGGCAAGTTTTGCAAGGTTCATCTGATGGACATCGAGGGACAGATTCTCCAAGTTTTGCACAGCTTTTACTCATGCTAAACCTGCATAGGCTGAAGACCCCCTTCACATATTTCAAAACCAAACACAGAGAGACAGATTGTGCAGGTTTAACAGGAGCAAAAGCTGTGCAAACCTGAGTAAATCTGGACCCTAGTCTCATGCTAAAATTGACTGTAAATTCACCTTTAAAGTTGGTTTTTAAAAAAAATTCCCCGGGGGAGCATGCCCCCGGACCCCCCTAGGGGTTCGGTATCTTGTCACCTTTTTTACCCCTGATGAGTTTGCACCCCTGTATAGTTGGTATAACCCCAACATAAATGGTGCTTCCGTTGTGAGGCATCTAAATATTCTTAACACCTTTTCTTATAAGTTGTGTTAGAGCACAACATAAATGGTGCCCCTTTGTGAGGCATCTTAATAACTTACTTAATAAATCTTAATAACTTAACTTATAGTTGGTATAACCCCAACATAAATGTTTCCCCGTGCGAGACATAATTACACTTTCTCTTATAAGTTGTGCTAGAGCACAACACCATTTACATCAGTGACACTTTTAACTTAACAGTTCTAGTTTGTGATAAAGACTATAGACCACTATGATACAACAGTATTCAAAATAGGCTAGGATAATAAATAAAAGGCAAAGTTTATAATAAAAAAAAAATTTAAAAAAACATTGCTCCACTATCAAAAAACCAAAACAACAATCTTCTTTTCTTTTTTATGTACTGGTTCATCTTTATTTTTTAATAAAATGAATAAATTCACACACTTTCACAATGTTTTTTAGGACTCAAACTCTTGGACAGCTAATTCAGAAAAAATACCTTCAAAATTTAAGACTTTATAAAGTCGTGAAAAGACTTTTTAATACTTTTTAAGGGTCTTAATTTTCCCAAAATTGATTTATCACCTTTTAATACTTTTCAAGACCCCGCGGATACCCTGTAGTTAATGTCTGCATCGTCCTGCACCGTCCACAGTTAAGCCCATTAAAGAGCATGTTTCTGTGGTTTGTGTTGTTTGTACACACTTGTTTTGGGAGGATGAGTCAGTTGAGTAAACCTTGACCTGTAATTTCAGAAGAAGCGGAGCAGTCTCAAAGTAACCGCAGCTGAAGGGAAGTAAATAAACGACTGAAGAGCAAAAACATGAGGTTTTATGATCAAGAGGCCAAACTTTCAAATAACAGCCACCTGAACCGACAGCCTATACAGCAACTCAAGGGTGTTACCGTACCTGGATTGTTCACTGCATTGATTTCCCATCGTCTGCAAGTGAGCTAGTGTGTGTGTGTGTGTGAGCGCACATGTGTGTGAAGGATGAGTCTGACTAACAGCGTACATGGACTCTGCAAAGGTAATTGAACAGGGAGGGTTGTAATTGGAACTCAGTGTCTGAAGCGCAGACACACACCTACAGGGATAGGAGAGGTGAGAGGGGAACAGTCTCAGGTGGGTCTCTGCACGGAGCTGAACAGCTCTGAGATTCCCCTCCTCCACTGTGTGTGTCCATATGTGTGAATGCATACAGGGTGTGTGTGTAAAATCATGTTTTTGTGACTGTATAACAAAATAGAATATATGCCGAGGTATGTGCAACTATGTTCATTGGTCTGTGTGTGCATATGTGTGTGTGTGTGTGTGTGTGTCTGCATGACTGACAGTGCAGTCAATGAGCGTGTCTCAGGAGGAAGTGGTGACTGTGCTGCTCTTATATAAATTGCTGCTGCGTTAAACTGTACAGTAAAAGGCACTTGTTCCGAACAGTTTAACTGACAATGATTACTGCTGACGATGAAATGCCTGACGTACAATAAAGAGCACACCTGACCGGTTAAGTGCACAGTGACAGTTTTAAATATTCAAAAAGGGAGCAATGGTGTAAGAGTTGGCAGCCGCAATCGGATGCTCATATGAACAGCTGCAGGTGACAGGTGCTTTCTTCAGTTAGAGTCAAATCAAACCTCCAGCAGGTCATTAAGACGAGCTCCGTCTTTCACAACAACGTTTCTGAGGAGATCAAAACCCATTTGAGCTGCACCTGCATCACATTCACTGGTCATGAAGGCATACAGTACAGAGCACTCGCACCTTTCTCGCTCACTTTAAATGGAGTGGTACTGTACATGTTGCATTGGCTCCGTTGCTTTGCTGAAAATACATTTATGCAGGTTCAGACTGGCATTCAATGTCAGGGTGGAAGAGAGGCTGGCAAGAGGCAAGACAGATGTGCAGTCGGTGAGCTTGTGCATAGGAACAGGGAAGCTGAATCTTACCTATTTCATTTTTATTTAAAATGTATTAACTAGAAAAAAAGACTAATTGAAATTAAAAATCTACATCCCGAATTGCCATTTGAGCATGTCTTTAAAAGTATGTTTAAATTTCAGGTCCTTTTGCAAATCGTTCCAGGCAGCAGGAGCAGAATATTTAAAAGCCTTTTTTCCCCAGCTCCGCTCTGACCTTGGGAACAGATAATGTTAGGAAGTCCTGTGATCGGAGACGTAACTTGTTTGGGCTATTCCAAGATAAATATTCTTGTAAATATAAAGGAAGCAGACCCATGAAACATTTATAAATTAAATTAAAACATACCAATGATGTTGTCACTGTCAGTGCAAAAGATTTCAGAAAATGTCACTGTACAGTATGAGTGAAAGAGAAGCGCAGTTTGTCATCACCTCTCTCTAGTTCATGAAATATTATTGTAATTATCTGTATACGTATTTCAGACAATACCTAAAATAGTGAATTTACTGTTGAGGAACTAATCTGTTAATCATTTAACACTTCTTTTGACAAGATAAAAAGAAGAATAGCAGGCATCCCCGTGTGCAATGTTTGAACTCCTAATGTTAAAAGGATAAAATGCCTCCAGTGGTAAAGTGCTCTGTGTCTTAACTGAGTGGTAATTTCACTTTCACATCCACAGCAGATGAACCGGTGAGCGTTCTCCTTCAGGCTCTGGATCGGGCAGCAGCCGTGGAGACTTGAAGCAGGTTTGATGAATCACACCCTGATGTACTTACAATCCTTCAGCTAATCATGTACACCGTGCTGCCTATCAGTAATTCGGTAATTTAGCACCTTGAGGAGTCACAGCTAAATCCTCATAAAGATACACTCTGACATAAAGAGGTTGGAAAAACTTGATAGCGGCGGTGTCAAGAGGAAAGTGGTGTTTATCGTTGTGTACAAATCAGTGCAGAGCAACAAATTTTTACTACGTTTTAATAATTTATATCCGAGAGGAATTTCAGTCTTGTCTAAACATTTGGCTGAATGGTCATGAATAAAACGGGTGATACAGGCTGAAAACACTTTATCTGAAAGCATGCACTTTAATGTATCATCTCAAATGAGGAATAAAATGTGTCATTAAGTTCTTGCAACTCACCGTTTGTCAGTTTTATCATCACTCCATAACCATTTATTACTAATCTGTGGTATTGCCCCCTTCTTATCACCGCACCATTTGTTTCCATGCTGACGCCAACACATGAATACATTTAACATTTAACACCAAGCTAAAACTGCATGTACTGTACTTTCAATATAGTGAAAATTATAAAACTAAAGATGCATTGATTCCAGCTTTTTCTCTCCGGACACCATTTCTGATAACGTTGACTCTGCAGATACAGAACACGGGCGCTCTCATTCACCCATGTTTAAAAATGTATACTGCAGAGGATGAAACTCATTTCATTTTTATGCAAGTCAACATGAGGCCAGGGATCGTTGTGATGCTCAAAAGTGAGTTAACATCACCGAATAAATGTTAGAAATACTGCCTTTTACAGATACAGAAAACTTTATTTATTCCTGAAGGGCAAGTCAGTTTCTACAGTTTCTACAGTTCACAGTCATAGAGCCATTCACAAGACATAAACTCAAAAACATAGACCCTACTTAAAGATAGATTATATAGCAAAAGAAGTATTAAATAAATAAAACTGTATTTTTAATACTTTTTAGATAAGAAATTGGGCTGGATGTGAGGTCTACAGTATGTTGTGGGAAATATACAAATCTCTTAAAAAGTAACAGGTGAAATTGGATCAGTGCATCCCATCATCTGGCCCCTTTTTCCTCATAGCTGCAATGATGACTTGATAGACTGATCGACAGAAAGTTAACCAGTGATTATATTGACAATCAGAAAATCATTTCTATATGTTTTAAAGTAAAACTGCGAAACATTTGCAGGTTGCAGTGTCTCAAATGTGAGGATTTTTCATTTTCAAAAACAGAATATAAATAGAGTATCTGTGAATTGTGGACTTCTGGCAGCTTTTTTTGACAAATAACATTCAAGGTCTTCAGCTCCAAAGAAGGTGCTGTTTGATCTGAAATTTTGATTTCTCTACTGCACCTAGTAAGAATCAGATTGGATTCAATTATACCTACACCTGGTAACAAGAATACAACAGGAGCAAGCTCCAGCTCACATTTCCGACCATCCTCCTCCACCTGTTTTCACCCATCTTCTCACCCTTCTTGCTTCTGACTAAAAATTCGGTATCAACTCTCTCTCTCTCTCTCTCCTTCCTTCAACCAGCATCTCTGACTCACATGACAACTTTGACTGCTGTCCAACTAATTTGCCAGACGTCTGCTGATCTGTTGAGCAAATCTCCAACCTTCAAAGCGCGCAGACATGACACATCAAACAATGGTGTCCCCCGTCCAAATATTTGCAGAGCTCAATAAATCATCTTTCATCCTCTTTCCCTCCCCCGTTGGGCGTTTTGCGATGAGTCACCTAATAGCCCGAGTAGAGGTGTTAGCCGATGCATTAGCCTGCTCCATCGAGATGAATCACCACCAGGCAGCATCACAGGAGCGAAAGCAAAAACACTCAAATTTTCCAAACTGGGGGGAAAGTATTCCTTCTGAAGGGGATAAAAAAAACTGATGAAGTAGATTCAGCATGCTGCCAGATCTATTCTATACACCCCAACCTCCATCTGTACTTTCAATGTTGGTATTACTGCGACAAAAGGTCCAATTAAAACTTTTCTTGACACAAGCAGACTCTGGTGTATGCTAATTTTGGTGTGTAACACAGCTTCTCATTACAGAGGAAAGTGGCTGCTAGCGAATATTAAAACACGCAAGTTATCAATTTACACAAATATTCACTTAGCTATTTCTCTGTGTGTGTGTGTGTGTGTGTGTGTGTATGTGTGTGTGGGTGTGTTTGTGTGTCTCCTCCTGACCCTCTAAATGGATCTATTCATCCCATTGAGGATGTGGCTTCTCCGCAGACGCCTCACCGCTGCTGCTTCGGGCATACTAAACGCTCCTTCAATCCATCCTCCTTCTTCATTTTTCCGCCTGCTTCTCACGATAACCCCCCCTTTTTTTCTCCTTCCTCCACACCATCTCCTCTATTTATCTTTAATCTTTTCATCATCAGCTCATCTCTCTCCTCCAGCCCTCCTCTACTTATCTTTTTTTGTTTCCCCCCTCCCTCCGCTCATTTTGTGCAACCCCCTGTCGGTCTCATTTTTTTCCCCTCCCATCTCTTCCTCCTCCGTCGCTCGTTCCTCTATACGGTGAATTATTAACCTGGAGGACTCCCTTTGACACAACATGAAACACGAAGCATCAAAAGATACAATGGATTATCTGATCTCATACATCAGGTCCAGTTATTGTGGAGAAATCTGCACAGAAAGCTAAAAAAAAAAAAACTGTGCACGACACGAAGATGGACAAATACTCACTTCAGTGTAAAAACAAAGTCACAGCTACAGTTTCTTCATGTGCTACAGTCGATATTTGTGGCCTTGGTCTTGGATTGTCATGAAATAAATATTTGGAAATAAGACCATTTACTATAGTGTTATACAGTAGTTCAAAGCAGTTATTAGTCAGTAATCACTTTATTGTGGGAACACAGTCCCACAATATAACAAGGATAAGGAGGAAAAAAAGTAGTAAGACACTAAACCAGACAATAGTTTGCCTGTTTATTTACAAAAGCACAACAAGAGTATGTGTGACACTTGCAAGTTGAGGCAGGAAGTCGACTGTAAACTGTGATGGATGTTTACCACAGTTTGGGTAATAATAGCTGTACCCAAATGAGCCTGACTAACCTGGGTGTTTGTTTCCAACTTCCTTAAAAGTACAATATTAAGACTGATGGGACCAAAAACCGTGTGGAATAAAAACAAAAAACTTCCACTGACAAGAAGAATAAGAATCTGCAGACATAAGCAGTAGCTATGTGAGGCTGAGGTCGAGTAGTTTTGCAGCTATTAGAAGTTCACAGCAGTCCTTACAACTGATCCCAAAGAGCACATGAATGTAACAAATGGCAATTCATCCCGTCGTTGTAAAGACATTTCACCAAAACAGCAAATGTCAGCCTCATAGCGATGCTGTAAGAAGTCAGCGGTGGTCCATACAAAACATTTCAACGATTGTTGAGGCTGGTGCAAAATATCAACCTTATCATATGATTGTTTTAAACCAATGCCTCACTCATCGCTGCTGTGGTAAGTTGAAAAAAAGAGAAAAGAAGATAGTATAAAAAGCAATGATAATCTGTGGGGAATTTAAAAGCGAAGGTGTTGGCAGTAGGCGGCAATGACATGATGAAACACCACACTACCACAGAGCCCACTGATGGGAATAGAGTAAGTGGGACGAGGTGACATTTCAGTTCAAATCTAAATTCTTTAGTTGATCCTTTCCTCTGTGATACAGGAGCAAATACTCATTGCTTTCATTCATATTCCAAATATATCCAAACTCCCTTATTTGTAGTCCACTGGTGAAACCACAACTAGTAATAATCCCTTTAACTAATCCACATCAAATCTCTCACAATGCTAATCCGTTAGGCATGATGGTCCACGGCAGCCATTCATCTGTAAACACCTCTAACTGTGCTCTGGCATGCATAATTAAATTGTGATGGTAATTTGTTGTATTGCTGGGAATACCAAAGGCTTAACTATTCATGTGCTGGGGGTTCACACTTTTACATAATAGGGTGGGATGTGGTGCCGTTGTGCATTATGTACAAGACAAGCACGACGTGACCGAGAATGGAAGGAAACGGAAAATCACGGCGTAGTAAATTAAAGAAGTCTGTTTCAGAGTAAGACATACAAACAAATGTAGATGATAATACTGACAGAGATGCTCTTATTGACTTGACTGACTGTCACTTGTTTGACATATCCGTCCAATCTGACCTGCTCTCTAAGACATTTGTGTGATGACATTACAGTGCCCTCCTATTTCTGCCTTTGTTGCCATCAGTACCACAGTATAATCTCTTTACTCTCATTACATTGTTAGCTAAACTGTATTACTGCACACTGCATTGATTATTTTAACCAACCAACATTTAAATCTCAACCCAATTTAAGTAGGTTTAAATTAGATTTTATATATCAGTATACCAAAGATTTAACATTTTTTTGAGATCGGACTGTTGCAGATCTCTCCCAGTAGAGGTCTTGGACAAAATGCAGTATATCAAGAAGCATTGAAACTGTAACTTATGTACCTATTTTATGTTGGTATTTACTTGAATCATCCCCCAGATGCAGTTTACTGCCAACACATATCCATCCTTGTTTAACAGAAGTACCTCAAGTTCCTTGAAGTGGCCTAATTAATGAAAACCCATGTCAACAAAAACCGGTGCCGACCGACTAAAAAGCTCTCCAACATCAGCGCAGAGATTGTTGACTAATCAAGAAAGCTAAAGGTCAGCTATTACATGAATGTTTGGTTCCTGTTTAAAGCTGTTTTTTTTTCTTATTTACATACAACAGCAGCATACAGGATTCACAGTTTTAGTTTAGAGTCTCTAATAATCAAAGTTGAATGGAACTAAACATATTAAGTTGAAAAAGCACCTTATTTTTGCTGAAATTAAAACATAAAATCGTGAAATGAGTGCATCATATTAAATTAAACAAACACATTTTTTGAAGAGTGAAACAAAGACAAAATCTGCCCGTCTACCCTGAGACGCATGTCAGCTGATGCTGCTTTACTCCGTCTGCCGTCGTTCCTCTAATAAGAGGTTTCATGCCTTTAATGTGATGATGTAACTGCCTCACAGGCCTAGGCCTACAGTATACACTGTATCATATAGACCTACAGATAGAAATATTGATAAATACAGCACCCCTGCTCCAGGTTACATAACTATAGTGTGACAGACATCTTCTGTATGAAGCACATCCAGGCAGTTGTTACTGTGGGAGCTTTACATCGCAAAACCGGCTGCATAATACAGCAGAACAAATGAATGTATGCACAAAGCGTGTCTTGAACGCTTGTTTAGAGACGCAGCCATCCCCTCGTTGAAAACAGTGAGATGATACTACTGAGTCCCAATAAAAAAAACAACAACCTTGCAGGGCGGTGAAAATGACAAAATGTCGGCCAACTCACATACTGTACTGTCGTTTCTCTAAACTGGAGTAACTGCAGGATCGCACGGGGGGATTCTTCAGCGTGACGTGACTGATGTAGAAACGGGTTTCGACTTTTGAAGCCGTTCCTTCTCCCCTGCTGGTACTCTTGTAGCGCGTTCTTTAAGATCATGCTAATCAAACCAGTGTGAGGTTAGTGCATATTATGCATATGTGTATTTTGCAATATGAGCTGTGGCACATTAAGTTTTATGCCCATCATTACTCATTTATCACATAATGCCTTGTAGCTACATGTTGGCATGTTGGGTTTGTACTTTACATTTCCATGTCAAAGCATTGGGGGGAAAAAAATAAATAAATAAGAGGTGCGGCAGGTGTAATTTAACAAGACTACCGCTCCACAGGAAAGGAGAGCTACCCTGTGAAGCTGTTCTCAGGTACAGCATTGCTGACATGCTGATGGTAGTGCACATAAGGAGTATCACACTCACTGTCTTAGTTGGCATGATAACATTTGATAACTGGCACTACATTACGTACAGCTGAGACCTAGACCATCAGTAGTTTCTCAGGTATTTGGTCATAAACCTGAAAAATTTCATTAAAATTTCGATCTGATGACGGCAGCAGATAAGTGCCAGTTCATCCTCGGTGGGACATGAATGTGTGTACAAAATCTGTCGATTATTAGAGGGCTATTATGGCGTAAGTTTAACCTATGGTCTAACGCACCATGACACCGAGTAACCCCCCCCCCCCTCCCCTCGAGAAATCAAGTTTGCCGACCGCGAGCTTCTCTAGTTGTAGCAACTTCAGCAAAGACCGCACAATAGCAATACACTGCTACAATTGACTCGTCAGGACTTCCCCACAACTAGCAAGCGTGGATGAGTTTTGTTTTCGTCTCTTTTCCATAGAAATCAGGGAAAAGCTAGCGGGTGTTTGATGCCTCGTATTATGTGCTGGGACCCTGTTTGTACTGTTGATGAAGTTTGGTGCTGTTCTGAGCATCATCTGTGGCTATGAGTGTCTTTTTTGATGGTGGTTTACTGGTCGAGGAATAGACAGCAGTCTATTGCTATTAGGTGGTGGGGTCTTACTCGGTGTCACGGTGTGTTAGACCAAATAAAAATTTACAATGGAATATCCCTTTATGGCATTTCTTTACAAATCACAAAAGTGAATGTCATGGTGCCGATAGAGGAAATTGGGGTTCAACCTCTTGGGACCACAAATCTTTCTGAGGCTTCGTAACAGTTCATCTGATAGTTGTTGAGATATTTCAGTCTGGATTAAAGTACTGGACCAACAGCTGCTCATGTGGTTATAATATAAACCATTAAATCATTTCTATATTTCCTTCATGATCTATCACGATCTGTTTTTCTTTTTTCTAAGCGCATCAAAATAAATAGACATGAAACACATTTCTTTTTTATCATTATTTGACTGGGACTATAAAGTGACTATGACGTTATCTGCATACACAGCTTGTTGAGATTTCATGGTGACTGTTGCAGCTGCTGCATGACTAACAAGTTATGTCCTCTTTCTTATTGTCTCAATACAATCATCAGCTGTTAATAAACGACCTAATATACTAATCCTCTCCCACGCCCACTCGGAGGAGAGCTGTTGTGGATTTGGGGAAGCCTCGTCAGAACATGACGGAAGGTAGGAGGACTGAAAACAGACGATTTCTATGGTTTTATTTTTATCATACATATATTTCCGCTTATAGCCTGTCAACAGAATTGTTTTTTTTTTTAAAAAGAAAGAAAGAAAGAAAAAAGCTCCATAATTAACGGTTAACAATATGATTTTGATTGCTGCAGTTTATCAGTGACAGTTAAGTGCAAAAGTTAAAGTTTAATTAAAACTTTCACAGCTACGTACTGTAGTTAATTGACAATATACATCCATCACATCTCTTCCAGTGGACCTTTTGCCTTTTTGTCTGACACAAGAAGAGATTATTCTTATCCCTGAGGATCGGACAAATTATGAAGTCAACAACAACCAGCTGCAACATCAACTCAAGAAGCTCTTGAACACCAACACCAACTGTGTGTAGACCAGAGTTAGCAAATTGAGTCTTTTTTAGTCATAATGCAAGCTGCTACAATACTAATAGATGCAGTGTATGTGTCCATGAATGTACATTAGATTAGTGCAGTTTATGCTCCTGATTCACATTGAATCAATTCAAATGACTAAAACAACCAAGTGAACAGTGTTTTTTCTCCACTATGCACTCAGGAAAACACCGTGCACTTGGTCCAAACGTTCCCACCACACCAATTTGAGGCACCTAAATCACTCCCTTGTTCGCTCAGTCGCTTTTCTCCCACACAGACCAAATATTTCACTCTGTGGTGGGCATGAAATTGAGATTTGATTTTTGAGCCGTCACTGACAGCTGTAGTCCCACGGTATTTGTGATTTACACATCCATCAAAAGTGCAGCTTGGCAAAGTCGGAGTTCAGTAAAAGAAAAAAGTTCTGTGTCTGTGTGTGGACATGGGGATCTTTGTCACCACAGTTTATGGTGATATCTGGGAAAGCTGCTCAGAGTAAATATACTGCAGGAGATGGCAAACAAGGAGTGATGTTAGAGACAACCCCAGAGCCAAGGAAGTCTCTACTGAGAAAAACTGCGGAAGATACTATGGATGATAGACTTAAAGAAAGAAACACAGGTGGATACAGGAAAACTGTTCAATAAAGAAACAGGTGTCAGTGTTACAGTTTGAAAAATCCATTGTTTTATATGGAGCCAATGTAAATGAACTGAAAGTATCAAACAATGTTTGTCCAGATGTGTTAAGTACTGTCTTACAATGCAACAAAGATACAGGAACAGGATTTGCAGAGGCCTGATGGACATGATGCACTGATAATCAATGCAGCGTTTTAATCAATTGTTATCAATAGTATCTAACACAGAAACATTGGATCAATTCACTGCACCAACATATCGAAGGATTATCCTGTATGGACGTAGGCAAATCCCTTTTCACGAGGTCCATTGTTGGGTGGATATAGACAAACACACACAGGGATACAAGGACACAAAGCCATACCTTAATGAATTCTTGTGGGAAAACACAAGACAAAGAGCAAAACACAAGTTTCACAATATGGTTAAAGTAAAGAGTTATGGTCCCTATGGCGACTATCCTGCCCTATAATCTGTGCATGGGTGCTGGAGACAAACAACTCTGTCCTGTCAATACTGTTGTCCAAGTTCTGGTGATGTTCCCATTTCATAGTTGAAAGGTTAACAACAAAACATAACCGGATTGATACAAAAAAAAGAACTTATGATAGTGACGCTACTGGAAACAATGATGCACACTTGAGCGAGCAGTTAAAAACCACATGACAGTCCAACCCATACATCACTGACTACCTCCACCTGTGCTTATAAAGCATCACTCTACACTGCCACCCGTGGAAACCTGACATGAACCATGAAAGTCAAATAAACAAACCTCACAACTCCTCAACCGGCTTTTCCATCTGAAACAACCACTTTACTGTAACTTTTATGCAGAGGAAATATGTGAATATGTAATTCAGTTTTGTGTGTCATGGTGGCCCAAACCTGTTCAGAAAACAAATATAGTGTCAAAATTTCAGAAAGAAAATCTAAAATCATCATCTTGCCTCTCTCAGCCAGCTGAAAAGATAAATTCACTCTCCCTCAAAGTCACTTTTTATGCTGCCTACAAGCACGAAACTTTTTCCTTAAGACCGTGTTTAGCCCACTCTGACATCTTCCTCAGGCAGCATGCCTTTTATGAACACACGTCTCCAGCTCCCACCTCCAAACACTTAATATCACGGATGGTCTTTAAGCAGCACATCAACGCTGAATATCTGAAGGATGTATCAGCCAAGGAAACTGGCTCTGAAAAACCTCTTGAGCTGTCAAAAAAAAACAAAAAAAAAACGGCAGCTAAGTAGACTGAAGGATCGTTCTGTTAATACAAGACCTCAACTCTGACAATTTAAAACAATGAACTGTATACACCAATCAAAAAGGCCAGGGGTAAGATCTACTCCTCTGTTTCCTTTATGTGACTAATGTGAGTCAGAGAACAGGAATGTGCACACGCCATTTCATTTTTTGATTCAATTTTGGATACGATTTCGTCCTTATACTAATGCACTATACTGGATATCTTGCTGTTACTCTAGGTTAATGCAGATTTGTTGACCCTTTGCGAACTATATTAGGGAACATGGCAGGAGAAACAGTGAGTGTATCCCACACTTGCACTGCCTTTCTATATCAAAAGGACTCCATGTGTTTCTCTGGTCGTTTATCGTCAGTCCTTCTTGGTGACTGCTCTTTGTTTCCTCTGGTAAATGCTTTGCTGGACATTTTGTTGAAGTAGCAGTGAGTGTTGCCTACTCAGCTCTTTCCAGTATGAATGTATGATTTACACTGTTGTACTGTGCTTCATTTTTTTTCTCTTTGGATAGGTGGGGAAGCAGCTTATAGGGTTTTTGTCTTTTGTGTACAGTATATGTTTTCCATAATGGCAAAAAAAAAAATGGGACAAGAATATTTTAGGGTTATGGTTATTAAAGTACCTGGATGTCACACAATAGGGTTCGTCATTTTTAATGCGTTCACATTTGATTATTGTGTTTATTTGCATTAACTTGCCTTCACCCTCAGGGATTTATTTAAATATAAAAAGTAAATCCTTTATTTATTTTTTTAATTCACACTGACAAACCACCTACACCAACCTGAACAGCAGGAAGCCTCCATTTTTTTTTTCCTCTCTGTGCAGCAGCCACAACTTTTCTGCTTCCAGCGTTTTTGCATTAAGAGCATCACAAACAGGAAATGCAATAAAGAGCAATAAAAACAAAAGGAAAAGAAAACATGGTGAAATAAACTGGGCCGAGTTGAGACTTGAATTTATGTGGCTGAAAAAGAGGCTTCACAGAGGGTGATGATAAATGTTGCAATCATTTACTTTAAATTTCCTTTTCTAATAATTTGAAATACAATTTTAAAAATATACAGAATATATATATAACTACAGTATGTGAATCAGTTTTCAGTCACAGCCTGACAGACCCTATGTGACACTATCTATAAAAACACATTCTCATCCTATATTCACTGCTGCTATGACTTCTGTTTGTTTTGTGAATTGTTTTTCATGGGCTTTGTTTCCTCCAGTGTTGTGCTTTAGTTTTACATTCAGGGTTTCCCGCAGCGCTTTCCTGTTAAGGCGGCCGCCTTAACAACAAAGAGCTGCCGCCTAAACTAACGTCTTAAAAAAAAAAAATGTAGCGATATTCGTCGGACGATGATGGCCGCATCCTCTCACACACACACCACAGAGAAGCACGCATGCATTACAGCAGCGCGTGTTGAAAGCGAAAGTTAATACGGCGCGGCAGAGATGGGGACTCGAGTTTGCGACTCGAACTCAAGTCGCACTTAAGTCGCACCCACAGAGACTTCAGACTTGACTTGGACTCGTGCCCAAAAGACTTCAGACTCGACTCGGACTCGTGTTTTGAGACTCGTGAACAATCATTATTTTTTTGGCTCGTGCCTCCCTCCTGACAGGACGACCGACGATCTTCTTTTTTTTATTTTTTATTTTTTTGCCGTTAACACACCACTAGCGGAGCAGCGCCACATGGCCGGTAACGTTATTCAGATGGAGGTTAGATCTTCATATTGAACTCTTACAGAGCGCAGCCAAACACCAGTGTCTAAAGAGAGAGGAGCAGCAGAGCTCCTCCGACAGCGCAGTCAGCTGCGGGTGAGTGACAGGTGACTGTGAACTGGCTTTTTTTTTTTTTTTTTTAATAGCGGCACCGTCCGTAGCCTACATGTGAGGCACAACGTCCGTTTGTTGTCAGACCTTCCTTCACGGGACTAGCTGCTGCATAACTGGCACATATCAGGCTACTGTAGGATAAATCCTCCTGTTTATTTATGTTTTTGCTGCGAAATATGACTGAAGGCTCGTATGGAAGTCTGTACGTGTCGACACGCCCCCATGAGTTGACGGAGCTAATTAAAAATAATAATAACAACCAGTTCTTCTCTCAGAAACATGCGGTTCCAGAAAGGTTTTGCTGCACATAAAGATGTGAGCTATACCTAATGACCTATAATTAACAGCCTAAATCATTTTCCATGTTGTTCATCTGGGTTTTCTGAATTCAACAAAGCAAAAAAAAGAGAGAAAAGGCCAGTGCAGAGGGGCAGAGCAGCCTTGATTCTTTCTTGACTCAGAATACAGTTTCCTTTAAAGGAAAGCTTTCATTGTGTGTTTTCTTCATATTGCATTGCAATATCCTGTTTAAAGTGATCATATAATAAACAACTAATCAATAGGCTACTGTATAGATAAAGGAGTGATAATAACCTACAGTAAATGCTTTGAATCTCTTAGATTTAGCTGTGCAGTACTCTTAGTAGACCGGATAGCAGCAGATGATAGAAGGGTCATTACAACCAGAAGAGACAGGAGACTTTGATTTTTTAGAGACTTGAGACTTGACTTGGACTCGTGACCAAAGACTTGAGACTTGATGAAGTCTCACCCCTCAAAGACTTGAGACTTGACTCGGACTTGTGACCAAAGACTTGAGACTTGACTTGGACTTGCAAAAAAAAGACTTGTGAACATCTCTGCGGCGCGGTGCGTCCCCCCCCCCCCCCCCCCCCCCGTCAACAGATCCACAACGCCCCCCCCTCGACAGGTCAGACACCACCTTAACTAACAAATTTTCTGGGGGAAACACTGACATTGAAGGACTACAGTAATAGCTGGGTTCTTTTCTTTTCTTTTTTTTCTTCGTTTATTTTGTTTCCACATTTTTTTCTCCTCTATCTCATCTTCCCATTTTCTTTTAGATGGGTGCGAGACAGAGACAAGCCGAGATCTGAGAGAGGAAATGAATCTGAAATAAGTGAGTGAGACGGAGAGTGAAGGACAGAGCTGCATGTGTGTGTGTGTGTGTGTGTGCGGGCGAGTACACAAGTGTGTGTGTATATGAGACGCCAGCAGTGAGGGGCAGGGTGTGTTATCATTTATCATTTGAAGAGCTTGCTTGTTAGAGCACACGCATATAAATAGTCACTCTCAACCAAGAAAGCTGAGATGATTACCCCATCAACACACACAGCATACAGTATGATGGTGTAATGACACACACACACACACACACGTTACAGTTAAGGTTTGGCTTCTTGTCTCCAGCCTCCTCACACAGTCCAAAGACATGCACAGTCGGTGGATTGGTGACATAGGTGTGAATGCAAGTTTTTTGTGCGTTGTTCGTCTCTGTGTTGGAAAAGCAGTAGCCTACAGACAATGGATGAATAAAGACTGGAGATCAGGTCAAAAACAAACTTAGATGAGTGTTTTTCAACCTAGGGTTCGGGACCCCATGTGGGGTCGCCTGGAATTCAAATGGGGTCGCCTGAAATGTCTAGTAATTGATAAAAAAAACAAAAAAAAAATGATAAAAATATTTTTTAAACAAATATTATTCTTTTAAAAATGTAATTAAAAACACCACACACAGACAGTCTTAAACAACTGTAGTCTATACTTTCACTTTCTCAAATATAAATCAAGTTCAAATAAAATGTAGCATATAAAAATATCTGAGCTGGCGCATCTTGATTGATGGACGCGATCACGTGACTGCACATGATCATGGGGTCACTAGAAATTTGTGATGTCAAAATGGGGTCACGAGCCAAAAAAGGTTGGGAACCACTGATTCTATGTAAACGGAGGTTGTTTAGGGGCACTTGCTTATTTTATTTCTTGTTCTGTGTTGCATCTGTAAGTCTCCAGCCATTCATCACGTGTCCACAGACTCACACTCGAAACTCCACTTAAATAGTCAACACCCCACGTTAGCATCGGGTTGACCGCTCCCGAGCGAAACCCCTGAAGGTGTCTTTTCCAGCACCAGATCACATTTCCTGCATCCGCACACAGCGTTTCCGAAAGGACCAATTCTGATGTCTGCCAGAGAGAGATCAGCGGGGATGACGGAGCTGCTGGGACATTTGATACACTATCGCTGTGCAGAATCACAGAGGCTTAGATGAGACACAGAGAGACGAGCTGGGACGCTGCGTTTCACCTTTTGGAGCTCCAGCTCATATTCTGCTTTGGTGGAGAGCACAGATGTCGCTTGTGTTTGTATTCAGTTTCTAAACGAGAAAAAAGCGTGGAGTAGATAATGATTTTCAGGCAAAGAGAGAGAGAAAGAAAGAAGGAGCAAACATCCAATAACCAAATATCTACATAGAAAAAAATACCAATTAAAGCCAGGCAAGGAAAAAAAAATTGAATTATGCATCCACACATGGATGGAGACTCACATACACAACAGAGAAAAGTGAAATGGAAAGAAGTGAATGGCACCCAAGGAAAGGAAGCAGGGCCATTTTAATGAAGTTAAGGCAGCCATTATGTTGTCAAGAGCCCTTAGCCTCCGCGGCCATGGCTGCGCCGGCTCCCTTGTTGTGTGGGAGTGTAAGGTAATGTGTTTCTGAAGGGAACGACCTTGTTTATTGGCTTGATTGAAAGCTTGAGGAAAATAGGCTGTTTTCCTTTCTCACTGGACTGCTGTTATTCTCTTTGCCTAACAAACAAGTGAGGAAACACTGGAGCAAGATGTGAGCTGTTTTACTTCAACTGAAGTTTTTTTTTCCACTCTTATTTTTATTTTGTACATAAATTCATTAACCCCTGATACGTTAATACTGGTTCTAATGTGGCCGATGTGCTGCACCTCAACCTGCATCTTATGTATATATGCCAAAGTGTAATGCCTTGCCTACTGTATACAGATACTGATCTCATAAACCTCATACAATCTGGTTTAGTGACAAGGAGTTTCACAACAAGAAAAAGAATGACAAAAATCCAGTACTGCAGGTCAGACAGCTTCATATGAATAGTAACATTTAACATTCAATAATAAATCTAATACAACTGTGAAGAAATATAGAAAAATATGAACATGTGCAAATATGTGAATGTCTATCTGAAGTCTATAGACTATTTGTTTTCCATCATTTTTAAGCCTTTGTGAACCTGGCTCCTTGTCTGGGTGTGCTCTTGTTTTATTTAACCAACATAATGTGTTTTCTAATTCAGCTCGACGGTCACTGAAAAGCTTCATGACTCCAGGTATCAAGCGGGTTTAACGTCAGAGCTGGGAGGTGCGTCAGCCTGAGCGCTCACTGGGTTAAAGCTGCATGGTCAATAGTGTATTCAAGATCAGTATTGGTTTTGATTTCAGTTCATGTCAAATGTAAGAGCTAGTTTAATATCCTGATATGATATCCTGATATACACGAGTTATCCTGTTTTTGATAAAATCACTGAATTATCTTATTTTACTCTGTATAATAATAATAATAATTGTGTGTGTGTTAAATAGTCTATTATGCTTGGGTTAAACTTCTTTTTCTACTATTGTCTAATGTAATTTGCAATATGGGATTTTGCTGTAGAGTAGTTTGATGTTTTGGAGAGGACGGGCTTACACCACTGAGAAGTTAACTGAGATTTGGACCATCATAACTTTGTGACCACAGTGGCTGACTCTGACCTGCTGTAACACTGAACACGATACTGTATATAAATAAAACTTTCTTCAGCTTTGCCTGAGCTTGCGTACACACTCAGTTTTCGTGTCAAGGTTGACTTGGAGCGGTGGAGTTAAAACAAAAACAGCTTTTGCAGACTAAAGTGGCCGAGGATTTTAGAGCGAAGTAAAACAGCCACATCATCAAAATACAGAAAATGTAAACGCACGAGCACAGGGGCAACTTTAAGAGTTGTTGGAACTTGGAAGACATGTTGGGCACGTTAATGCAACGAACAATGAAGCAATTATTTCTGCTACTGAGTGAGTGAGCCAGTGCAGATGTCTTCCTAATGAATAATGACTAACTGATAATATACTTACGCTACTAATTACACATTGTTTATTGATGCAAAAACACAAGACAAGACTTTTTTTCCTTTTTTCTTTTTTTTTTGCAACACTTCTCCACAGAGGTGTGGTCTTGTTTTATTCATGGCCAGAGAGTCATTTGAATGGAAAGACATGGACCCTGTAACCCTGAACTTTACATGCTTGTCCCCTGTGTGTGTGAAGAAAAGCCTGAACCACTTCACCCTCGCGTCCTTGCAAAAGAAAAGAAAAAAAACCCAAAACCTTGGGGGTCCAGGGAGGAGGCAGGCGCCCCCAAGGTCGGGTCCGGGGAGGCACAGACCTTCCTCCTCCTACATACATACATACACCCTCACCTTCCCAGTGCGGGATGAGCGCTGAGCTCGTGGCGCAGCATGTTTTATGGACGTTCCTACATATTTAATAGAGGGTTTAAATAGGACTGCTACAGCTTAGAACAACGTCCCGTGTTAGCAGAGTCAGTGGAGCTACGAACACATACAGTATTTAGCACATTTCTTTTTTGTTCCTCCACCCCTCCGCTGCATGCCTCTTGTTTTTCTGCACACTATACCACAGACCTCTTTGGAAAGAGCCTTCTCCCACCGTCTCCTGTGGATCATTTGATGCGAGGACAGGTGTTGCTTCTCATCTGCGCAGGACGCTGAAACTAAATTTAATGCGTTTGGTTTTGATCTGCGAGTTTTTAATAAGCAATTTTCTGCCCGTAGCCGGCGGATGCTCCTGCCTTTATGTGTTTGTGTGTGTGTGTGTGTGTGCAGTCTTCTGAAACTTGAACCTTATTATTTTTTCATGCTATTAATCACTTCCTGCTGCACAAATGACATGTGGACATTTGCACACACACATACGCATGCACGCACACACAGACACACTCTCAACTCAGTGGGAGGTTAAAAAGCTACTTTCCAGGTCTTGTTTTAATTGGATTCTCTGCAGGGTTTTTACCCAATCAAATGTAATTAGCAAGAATTAACAGTCTTTCTTTTCATGTCGGATAACAACGTGGATGCAGAACAAGACGCACATGAGCCGCCCTCATCAGGACGGACACGACTGTACAACAGAGAAACACTACAACAAGTGTTTCACTGTGACTCTCTTCCTCATCAGCACGACACAAGCGTACATCGCCTCCTCGGTGTCGTTAACTTCTCTCCTTTTACGTTCAGTCTTGATGTCTTACTCTCTTCCGTCATGCCTTTATACTATTAAATCATAAAAAGTTACATTGGCCCTTTATGAGTTTTATTGTCAAAGGATGGAACTCAAGCTGCACATTCTTCATCCTTTTTTCATAATTGCTTTCTTTGTCTTGACACTGTAATTTTCTTCCCCCTTCTTCTCTCCCGCTGCTGCTGTTACCTCAGCCTCTGTCAGCCTCCCTCCCCGTCCATGCACGATTGAATTTCACAGCCTGTGCTGCTATGACCCCGACCCGTTCGCTTTTCAAGTAACTGATCAAATAAATAAATAAATAAATGATCAGTTCTGGAGCTACAGGACAGACCGAGCATCCTCCTCCAGCTGGACGGTGTAATTCCTCCCCCTGCAGCATCCTCCACAGCGAGGTGAGGTGAGGTGCCTGCTCATCTATCACGGAGCGATCTCTGAAGTGAGGAGATCTCATCTTTGCTGCTCGTGTCTCATTCATTCAATCACTGTCAGAACGACGCAACATCACATGAGGGTTGGATCAAAGGGGCGACTGCACTTTGCTTTGATACCGTCGCTCCTGCTCCACACAGTATACAGGTTTAAAGCTGTACAGAAAAGAAAATTGAATTCGAGCCCACTCTGGGTCATAAAATTAGTGTAATAACTCATTTATCAGGCGATGTAGCCCAAACTTTGTGCAAAATTCTATTTTCGAGTAAATCCAGGATGAAAGTGTGTATTTTTTTTTCGCATTGGATAATGCAGGCGCACAAATTATGCGTCAGCCTGCGCACGGCCATTTCTGTACATCTTTAATATAAAGAGAAAGATAATAATAACAACAACGAAAAAAAATATTTGTTAATATCTCACCTATATATTTTTGGGTTTGCTTTTTTTTTTTTTTATGAACAGCTGATTTGCCTGTGGCACTTGCCAGTTCACACGAATGCACACACACAGTCAGCATATAAAGTGTGGATGCTAGCCACTCATACAGGCAGCACCTGTCAGCTGGTGTTCTGGGACAGCCAAGGGTTTGTTTGTTTGTGTCTCCCTGCTCACTCCCTCTCTCTCTCCCTCTGTGTGTGTGTGTGTGTGTGTGTGTGTGTGTGTGTGTGTGTGTGTGTGTGTGTGTGTGTGTGTGTGTGTGTGTGTACCTCCGTTCAAGGTCTCTCCCTCAACACCCCCTCACCTCTCCACCTGCTGTTCACTTCCTTCTCTCCACCCCGCCCCTCTGTCTGTCTCACTTCATACCAACCATCATACTAGCGTCCATTAAATCTCTCCCTCTCTCTTTCTCTCCCTCTCTCCCTCTCTCTCTGTCCTCTGCACCTGTGACTGAAAAACAGACTCGTTCAGTCTTCCTCTGTCTTCCTGCTCATTACAGGCCCCAGGCAGCCACTCCATCACAGAGAAAAGGCAGAGATAAGCTACAAGAGTACACCTGTGCCTGGTATGAATGCCAAATCCAGAGTCAGTGACAACCAATTCCAGGCCAAATAATGGAATCAGCGAACCTCAGCTTCAGACAAATCAACCTGACAGCTTTATCTCCCACTCCCAATTTCAAAGCACGTTACAAACCTCATTATCAAATGAGAGAAGCAATCAGTTTAAAAAAAAAGGGGGAGAGAGAGAGAAAGATAGAGAGAGAAATGTTGACAATGCCACAGTGTCACTCGCAGGGGATTAAGTTTACAAAGCTCATTTACAGATGGAGCAGGTGGGAGAAAATAAGAAACATGTTTTCATTTCATCAGCAAAGTGCTACTGAGTGTTATTTGACAAAAGAAATATAAATCAGTTATATTAACAACCACACAGTATTAATAAACATGAATATATTAGAATAACAAAGAAAGCGCAGATATTTTTAATAGGAGCTGCCGCCGACCGAGGCTGAGCCGTATGAAAAGACGAGAAGAGGATGATTAGGATGAGATGGGGGACATTTAACAATGCTTACTAATAATTTCTGTAAATATTTCCTACATAAACTGGTACTTCTACTAAAAAAAAAGCACCATAGTAATATTATTTCATTGTTCATTTGCTTTTGAAACCTTGATTTTTGCTTTTCCGTGAACCTGCGCTGTACTAACTTAAAAAGACTCACAAAAGCAATTAGCTGAGATTAATTAATTGTAGATCAGTTGAACGCTGTCTATTTTATACAGAGTTAAACACCAAATAGTTCTTTTCCGGAAAACATCTCAAAAATCATGAATTAAGGTCTTATCTGGAAAATATAGCATTATCAAAACTGATAATCACTAAAATTTTAAGTTATTACGTAACCAAATCATTGTAACGTTGCATAAAAACATCAACATATTGTCATCACTATTAAATGTCAAACTAATACTGGCATTAGAAATTGAATTGATTGACTTGACTGCATAACAACGGCACAAAAAGTTTTTTAGTTGTGAAACACAGATTTGCTTCATGATCATTGGTATATAAAGTTTCATGTTCACCTTTCCTTGACCAGGACACTCAATCAAGACCAGGTTAAAAAATCTAAAACATTCCTTATACACTTTATGTATCCTGAAACGTTTTAATTTTCTCTCATAAATCAAATTAAAATGCATATGATATTGCTTGGGGTAAAAAATGGAGCAGTTACAATATTCCTAAAAACTCATCTATGCTTTCTATGAATCTATGAATGTACAAAAAGTTTTCCATTTCAGAAAATTCACTACTACTAGAGACCGAATGCTTCCTATTTGACGGAGAAGTCCACTCCTCTGCTTCAAGGTTTCTCATCACATTTGTGTAAAGCTGCACCGGCTCTAAGCTGGACCAGGTTTCAGGGATTGGCTGTGATGTTACATTACAAATCCTGCTCATTCATTCATACCCTCAGACTCAGAAGGTGAGCACCGAGCAACTTTCCCCCCCTTCAGCAGATGAAAGTGAAAACAACCTTCAGGTTTCAAACTCTGTATCTTTCTGCACCATCAAAGGCTGAAGTGAAGGAGAGAAGAAGAAGAAACAAAAGGGTTTTTTTCGGCCTCAACATCAGCTGACTGGTAGAACCACACTGGAATAAACAGGAAGCAGGTCAGGTCAATTTTAGCTAATGTGAAATCATGGTTGTGGTTAGCTCCTCCTTTCTGAGCTCTATTATCACAGAGTATTCATCACAGAGCAGATAGAGAGAGAGTGTGTGTGTGTGTGTCCACTGTGTAATTATAGATTTAGTAAACCCGAGGCTTAGTGTGACTCAATCAACCTCTGATTTGTTGGGTGGATGGATACTGATGATAATGAGGTGTGTGTGTTCTTGAGTGGACACACACACACGTGTTAACTGCACGCCATATTGATGTACACCTTGTTTTGTTTTTTGAAAAAGGTGTGTGTGTGTGTGTGTGTGTGTGTGTGTGTGTGTGTGTGTGTGTGTGTGTGTGTGTGACCAGTGTATGTTACTGTTACTGTGATGTCATTTCTGCTTGTGTATAAGTCAGTGGAAGTTGATTAAACTCTAAAAACTAATTTTTTGTTAAAGATGCGCGATAACTCTTTTTCTGATACCGGTAACTATCTGCTTCTTATAACGGATGCCAATAACCGATAACATTTGTAATAGTTTATATGCACACCTGAGGTTAAGAAAGGCTAAGATGTAGTGAGTAAACATTTAACATTATAGCTCTGACTCTGACTTATTCAAATAATACTGTAACAGACACTACTGTAATCACAAGAAAAACAGTTATGACCATTTAAAAATCAACATTTGTCATTGTTTCAAATCAACTTTTGGGGCAAACAGACTGAAAATGAGCTATCAAAGGCAATGTTGGCTAATTATAATTGGCTCTTGTAATCAGCAAAAAATGTCATTATCGGACTTATCTGTGTGTTTTGGACGATAATTATGCAGATAATAATCGGACAATATCGGGCAGATAATTATCAGTACTAATAGTTATCGTGCATCCCTATTTTTTTTATTAATATACAAACAGGATTATGAAATTTATTTGTAAACTTATGTGAAGCATCTATAATAAGAGCTACATTTGCAGGACATCACTCTCCCTTTTTCTTTTCTTTACTGAAATTCCTACTAAAAATGTATCAAGCACAGCTACTGCTCATGCAGCAAATACTGATTGTTACAAATGATACAAAAACACTGAATACATAACTTTAAAGGAAAAACCACCTTCTTTCAACACTTAGTATTCTCCCTGAAGCTTGGTCGTGTACCTGTGAGTTATTTGTAACCGTGTGCTTCCTCGTCCGGCCGCATGAATCTCAGCTAATGGCTCCGCTCTGAGTCTATAAGGTTGAAATATCACCGTGTAAATCGTTGACATAAAATCCGTTTTATGGAGCAGGCTTGATCCAGAAAAACAAAATTATGGCCACATTTGCTCTCCCACTAATTGGAAAAAGACTGGAGATGCATTTATTTACTGAATATATAATAGGACCCTCTAGCATCAAGCTCTGATCAAGGTCTCATCTCCCCTATTCTTTATAACTAATCAATGATGTGCAAATTCTCCCGGTTCATCAGTTTATCTGCCGTACTGTACCGGCTGCAACAACAAATACGACCGGCTGACACAATGAACAGATAAAACAAACAGGACGTTCAGTATTGGGCGATTCAGAAAGACAGAGTGTGATTAAAATGGAATAATCCCATCCAAGCTCATTTGCGCACATCAAAAACTTAACTATGACTTTATGGGCTGTAATGAAGCATAATGGGAATTTGCAGCACAAAGCAGAAGCATGTCAACTCTGACACGCTCACCCCAATATATTGTTCTCAAAGCACAAAACACAAGGGAACATCTTTGAACAGAAAGTGTATTACAGCGAATTAAAAAAAAAAGAAGCTTTGGGCAAACGATTTCTCTGAAACACAATAAAATATGACTGGAATATCATATTTCCTCAATCACTTAATGTGCAAGAAAGTTGAACAAGAATAATCTAGGACCTAAACACACTAATATTAAAATATTAAAAGCTCTGGCCTTTCAGTGCCATGTGCTTTAAGAAGATCATTGTCCACTTTAATAACCAGTCTGAGCCCAGATGTCTCTCGTGGACACCACTGTTTAATTCATGAAGCAGCCGAAGCCTGAAACATCTCATAGCTCATACAGCTAATGAAACCAACTACCATCTCCATTAGTTTTTGAATTATAAATAACTATTTTGTGTTTTTACCATACACATAACGCACATACCATACACATAACAGAGCGTGTGAATGATAAGGAAGTGGAAGAGAACTCTGAGATGACTACTCACCGAGGCCTGGCGGGTTCTCGGGGCATGGCGGCAGCGGCTTGGGGGAGGGCGTCTGATTGGTCTCCGGCTGCACGCTCGGCACCAGCTGCTCGCCCGTAGCCAGGTAGCTGGCCAACGTGGTGTTTGGCCTGGAAAGGTTGTAATAATAGTAATGATGCCCGCCCACTGCTGCTCCGCTGACGTTATTCCTGGATCCGTTGCGTCCGTTGTTGAAGCGGCTGAAGAGGTCGAAGTGCTGCGAGTAGACGTCGAAGTACAGGATCATCATGATGAGGAAGTGGAGCACGCACAGCAGCAGGACGCCTTTACAGATGCGCTCCAGAGTCCGGCCCAACATCAGCCGGGTCATGGCCGGAGGAAGTGACCGTCGGCGACGGCCAGCCACGACAGAGCAGGCGTGGCCCGGTTACAGGCATGCGCTCATATCGACGGCTATGTGGGCAAAGTCAGCGGCTGTTAGAAGTCTGATAAGAACATGTGGTTGGCCGATTCCTGACTGTGTGTCTTCTGCAGGGGTCATGGGCTCATAAATGAAGATACACCATCAGCTCCACCTATAGTCTGTGTTGCCTGCTTGTTTTGTGTGTACCCAAGTTCCCTGCATGACAAGAACTAAAATGTTTTCATCAGTCTTGTTCCAAGCAGGTCCCTCATTCCATGAGTTATATTCCCTTATTATAAATATGGCAAATGTGCACTAATGAAGTTGAGTATGATCTAAGACATTAGGCCATGAGGCACATAGGACTTAGCTGATATTGACGTGATCATAAGTTGCACTATCCCTGTGTTACATTGCTGCTGCAGCCTTATGGTATCCCCCTGCTAAAAGATAGTCCCATCGGTGCAGGGACTCAAAAAATCCAAGCGACAAATGATCCCAGCGATGGTGCTCGACTGCTGCTGCTGAGAAACATTCATCAGTTTGTCGAGAAGAGGCTCTGCAGACATTTCAGTCTAGATGTCCTCTTCTTACTCAGTCCCACTTGCAGTTTGTTGTCTTGAAGCAGGGAGGTCTCAGGCACCTGAAGCAAAATAAAAGACACAGAGAAGGAAAAAAAATAATTAGAATGAATCCAAATCAATATTTAAATGTGGTCTAATTACACTAATTTATCAAAGGTTTAATTGAAAAGGATGCCTCTGTGCAGTTTAATGGTGATAATGTTCTTCTTGCTCAAAGCAAAACAGGTGAAGTGACTTGTTGCATTGTTCACTGTATAAAATCAAACTGAACACCATCGATCTTCATCTGGCATTTCCAGAGTAACCACTCTGACCTTGTTCTCATTTGATATGCATAGCTGAATAGCAGTGAAATAAATGCAAAGTTCAATCTGAATAGAAAGAAGAAAAAAAAGGAGGCGCACATATGAGAATTTTTTAATAGAAACAAAAATCAACTACAAAAAAGCATCTGCAGACGCAAACAAACAAGGAGCCTCGACTGGGGCTGTTCAGCCGAACTGACATGCCAAGTCAATTTTCCAGCCAAGTGGTTTAAAAAGCATTTATGATGGAACGAGACGGCAAGTGGGAATACACAACGCAGTGAACGTATGAGCCGAGCGGAGGAAGAGGGGGCACTTAGAGCTTTCCTAGAGGCTATGCTTACCGTAGCTTTATGGTTTTTCCAATCAGAGAGGGAAAAGAAGCAGATGAGGCTGATGTAGATAATAAAAACCCTGAGTGACATCAGACTTCCTGACAAGAAGCCAACAGCATCAGAGAGAGAGAGGAGTGATAGATGCTGAGATGCTAATGAATGAATCCACTCGATGACGAATCAATTAACTGACTGATCGTTTCAGCTCCATCTTAAATATTGAACCTGTGTTATGGCTGCATGTGTTCAGACAGCGTTTATCATTACAGCATGTTAGCAGCCGCTGTTAAATCAAAACACTGAATTTGTAGAAAATCAACTTAATATTTCTATTTTTTCCCAAAAGAATGAAAAAGGAAATCTGGGGCTGCTAACAAAGAGAAGTATAATTACTGTGGATTTATCTCCTTGATTAATCATTTTGCCTAAAATTTAGAAAAACATAGCTGCGAGCTTAATTTCCCACATTGGTTTGTGACCAATACTCCAAAACAAAGATATTCAAATTGCATCTTCAAAAAAAAAAAGGTACTTATGTTTGGCCGCTTCTGCACTTTGTTGCCTTGGCATCTTTTACAGATACACATTTACATGATGAGATTCTCTGTGTAAGGGTCTTCTACGGTGGCCCTGAGTGTTCAAAACAAATTCCAGCTGGGTTCATCCATTCACAGTGTCCTCTTGAAACACTACTCATGTGCTGTAGGACTGAATGTGTTGTCAAATTGTTGATGTTTTCTGAATTTCAAGCACCTTTATGTCTTTGTCTTTGCAGTGTTTTGAGCTCTCAGGGCCACCGTAGTGTTCTCTGAAATCCTATGTAATTTGCTGCCATTCTTGACACAAAAAAACAGAAGATTGTAAGCCCTGTAGGGCTGTGCTCAAAAACAACAATATTGTAGTATATTGTGACATCTTCATTGCTGATGCTACTGTATCGATACACCATAAAATGATCTGTTTTGAAATAGAAACCTCACCTACAGTAACGCCAACAGGTGGCAGCGTAGACACAAATAGCACAAAATCTCAAACATGGATGAAAACAATGAAAAACTGTATCTGCTGCAGGCAAAACTGAAGGCAAAGATACGGGAGCATTTTGGATTTTTGCAAACACCAGAAAGCCAGGAGTTGGAAATGAGTCATGCAATATGCAAGTTAATTCAGTGCAGGACATGGTCATTATTCAAAACCAATGCCCATCATGATATCGTATCGTGAGGTTGTAGGCAATACCCAACCCTAAAGCCAAAAATAATCACATTTCTCTTAGGTGCCTGATGTGTGGTTAGGTGAATGGATGAAACAGTCTGCTTCTTTGTTTGTTTTAAAGTATATTTTGGGGCTTTTCAGGCATTTAATTGTCAGGGCAGTAGAGAGACAAAGAGATGGGGAATGACATGCAGCAAAGGGCCACGGGGGGATCGAACCGGGTCCACTGCGGCAAGGACTATAGCCTCTGTATTGCATCTTTAAAAGAAATAGACTTAAAAAAAGAGAAAAGAATTAAACCCTCAAATTTCATATACGGTAAAAAGCAAATGTTGATGAAAATTAGTTAAACGATGATTAACTAAATGGTTAATCAGCTAACCATTGCAGCTCTAAATTGTTACCTGTACCTAAATGGCAGCAGCGCATTGCAGCTCGTATCAGACAATCACATTATATCTATGCCCAGCTATCCAAAAGAGTTTAGGGGGAGTGAAGCATAAACTGGCATTTGCATGACTGGTGATGTTGAGCTCCTGTGATGTTTCTTAAGGCAGGTAGAGGCAAAATGCAGCAAAGTGAAACATATGTTGGGTGACTGAGCTGATGGCTGCTGCTGCTGCCTGTCCAGATCGTTGGCCGCCTCTCGCTGTGTCTGTCTTTTGTCTGTGGGCAGCGAAGTCGAGACTGCCAAGACGGAGCCTCGAGGGGTGTGCGTGTGTGCATGTGTGTGAGTGATGTGTGCGCAACTCGCTAGTTAATGAGATGGATTTCTGCTGACCGAAGGACCCAGACACCGCATGCCAGTCACACACCATAATGCCTGTGCAGGTCAGGATTTATTTCCCAGCCTGCCCCTGCTCCTCGGTGACTAAACAGTCCGGCATGTGAAGCACCGGGCCTGAATTTTTCAAACATGCAGTCAGGCGGTGAGACAGATAACCAGTCAAGACAGACAGAGGAGCCTTGCCCCATTTTCTGCTTCAGCTTACAAAGCTCAGGGGCAAGTGGGTCGGCCCTCTGTGTCCAACAGGTGTTGAACCGTGAGAGAATGAAGTGAAGGCAAACTGAAGAAAAACAGAGGATAGAAATCCACAGGCGGCATCGAGGGTCTGTTTTGGCCCCCGGACGACCAGCTGCACAGGACTTAGAAGATATCAGTGTAGATGCATCACACATCAGTTGTTTTTCCCTCTCACGCGGTCCTAAATCCATCTGCACCTCGGCCTCTTTATTTGCTGACATTTCGCTCAACCGACTTTTCTCAACGTGTGGTTCCATCTTGGGATTTTATTTTATTTTTTTCCGTCTTGAAAAAGGTCAGCGGACCAAAACAAAAGACAATAAAAGAGAGCAAAGGAAATCCCTCTCTTTCAGGTGGTCTCTTGTTCCCATTTCTTCCGCTGCACCCTTTTTTTCTATCCCCCTCTCTTTCTGCAAAATCTTACAAAGTTTGTGTAGTTACTTTCAACTTAATATGTAAAATGTCACCTCGGGAGAGACAACAAAGCAGCAAAAAGGTACGGGTCTAAAGCATCTGAACAGCACAAAGACTTTGATGGAGACTGCGAGTGAGAGAAAGACCAAGGAGAGAGAAGAAAAGGCGAAGATGGCCACAGCGACAGAGGGAAATTTCCCTTTATGTAACCAGTTTATTCAAGGATCCTTGTAACTCCCTCTTTAACAACAGCAATAAATTTCATAACAGTTTCTGATCATACGCCGTCTGCCAAGGACCCCACAGAGAAACGCTACGAAAATATGTGAGCTGGATTATAACTGCCTGTTTTCAAGGCTGCTTCTAAATGAATAGACTCAACGCTGAACAGTCCAGAGGAAGGGATGACCACCACCATCATCATCATGACTGAGAAATAGCAAGTGATGGAAACAAAGGAAACAAAGAGTGATTAGATGCAAAAAAAAAAAATTGAAATTGGCGGAGAGATATGGACAGAAGAACGTGTCCGTCCTCACCAGGCAGAGCTTAATTGTTCTGAAACACCATCTCTAAACCAATCTAGGACACAATACTGTACATCGTCTCCTCAGCCAAATCAGAGCGGAGGTGTGTCCCAGTGCGGCCAATCTTTGTAATTTGTAAGGATTTGTGTAGCACATTCCAGTGTGTCTCCAACCACAGAGATTAGTGGGCTCACTAATCTCCATGTGAAGCTACAGAAAGTGCAGCTTTAGTCACAGAGGTTAACAACCGTGCTAACTCATTGTTCAGTGGGATGCGGATTAATTACAATATTGCAAGGGAAGAAATTCTCAAAGTGGGGTGAAGCTGCAGGGAGCTGGTTGGATCAAGACGTGAGGGTGACAGCTCACGGAGGTAAACCACGCCTACTGCCCTGCATGGAAACTCACACTGGCTCTGGATGTCAATATGGACATTTCTTTTAAAAAAAAACATAAAACATTTTTTTGCCGCTCAAAGAAATGCATTCCTCTATTTCAACAATTTATTCATTCATGAAAAACAAACCAATTCATATCCACACTAATAGTAGATTTTTGCAGTGTCTCTACATAAATCAATTGATTAAATGGCCCATATCCAAAAGCTAATCAATACAGGATTCAAGTTTTGCATAATAGTCACAAAGAGCTGCAATTTGAATTCATACAAACAATTACTCAAGTAAAAACCAACAAAAAAAAGTAATCTGCAACTATTTTGATAAAATGGCAAATAATGCCAAATATTCTCTCAAATGAGAGGATCTCAACGTATGATTGTAAATTAAATAAAAATACATCATTACATAGTTGAGCAAAGATGCGATGGACATAATAATGAATCATGAAAATAAATCATTTGCTGCTACATTATATTTAGAGAGATAGGTTATGAATTTAATAACTGAGTAACAGTTCCTCAGTGAACTCAGTGTAGTTGGATGGTACTGGTCAGCTGCAGCTAAACACTTGATGAACAAGCCACTGTGAAGCATAAAGAAAGCATGTATTGGCATAAGTTCTCTGTAGTACATCGATGGTGTTGACACCATTACTAAGGAAGTTAAGTTATTTATAAAACATCCACTGGCTCTGGCTTTCCAAATATAAGGATTTTCACTTTTTTTTAAATCTGTGTTGATAACATTTATATTTTGTTATTTAAATATCATTGGACTTTTGGAGTTAATCAACAACTCAACTCAAACTTTTAAACCTTGATCTTTCTGATGGGTTTCAGTGCAGCTAATAAATATAACACTAGTCTCATCATGCTGTGATTACTCAAATTTCAGTTTTCACATTAAAGCGTAACAAACTCGTACATCTCCAGTTAGTGCAATGTTTTGGTTGAGTTTTAAGATAAGTTCTCTGTACAAAATAAAAGAGAATATGTTCCAGGCATAACTTCAGCTATACTTTGAGAATTTGAGATGTTATGTTGACTCACCAAAACTAAAGCTTTTAATAGAATATTAAAATATACAAGATCAACTGACCTCAGAGCGTGAGGAGGGGAAAAAAAGACTGACGGAAAAAAACATGAAACTTAACAGGCTGTCATTTCGTTTTTCATTTTTGCAAAGCGAGGGTGAACATTTTGTACTGTTAATGTCATATCCTTGTTTTCCTTTTGTAGTTTTGATCATCTAATGCCTCAGTACTTGACAGGCTACAAGGCAAATGAGCTCTTTAAACTTGCTATTCAAATGAAGACTGATGACCCTAGGAGGCATTTGCAAGTATATACACACAGTGCACATAGGCTGCAGCATTTTGGTTTTCTTCATCTATCACAACTACACAACACTCACATATCAACAAAGAGAGAGAGAGGCCTTGACAGATGCATCTGTAAGTGGGAGATGTACCGAGCATTTTGGGAACTTTTTCTCCCTGTTCCACCTGGGTACTGACACTTTTTTGTGCAATTTTGGCTTTATATTTTGAAATGCGCTGTCAGCGGAAACCTTTAATACCGTTTCAGGTTTGTTGCCATGCTCTGTGGTAGCGGGTACAGTGATTGTACATTTCCAAAAAAATATCCCGCTGGCACTGTGCTATATTTGTCACAAAGCATGTTAAGGGAGCATCAGTCAGTTGTGGGACGTACTACAGCACTTGAAGGCAGCAGACAACACATTTCACCTGATATACTAATAACCACTGCTATTACCATCGGATTTTAGCAACTAATACGGGTGCAGCGAGTTTGAGATTTTAGAGTTGCACTCCTTGCAGCTATAGTGTGCTAATGAGCTTATGACCTCCAGTGGTATCCCACATTATACTGAAGCAAGGAGCACATTATTAACTAGTTAAAGGCAGGGGAGGAGATCTTTTATCTGGAGCATTGTTTTACTGTATTGCTTGAAAACCTCTTCACACCTTGATTGCAACCAGTTAATTAAATGCTTTGTCACAAAAATGAAAAATGTCAGTCAGCTGTGGAACAGACAATCCTGTAAAAACGCCAATCAATCATTTTGAACACCATGAACTAATTGATTGTATTGTGATGCGTGAATCTGCCATCTGCCCCTCCCTCCCTCCCCCCTCTGCACGTACTGTACGTATCGTGCACTAATTGCACGCGTGCTCAGGGTTTCAACGATTTATCGCAAAGACGACGCCCGAGCCAGAGTTTATGCAATGAGACAGTTGGAGCAACGTTACGGCAGAAAAGGTGCCAACAACAGGTGTTGGTCACAAATCTGTGCTCTTGGTGCGTGGCTTCCGGAGAGCAGTCTTGTGTATTTTCAAAATGTAGCCCGCCCGAACCGTTTTTCCAGGATGATCTCATGTTAAAGCAGAAGTAAGCGATCCGGTCGTTTTGGCTAATGCTGCGTTCCAGTCAGGCTTTTGAAACCGTAAATTACAGCTTCAAGTCACGACTTACGACTTTGTAGCGTTCCAGGCAACCCACTCGTGTTTCTCCGACCTGTTTTACCTGTGAAAGTCACTATAACGGCCACTCGTAACTTCCGACCGGTGAACTCGTACCAGATCGAACTGGTACGACTTCACAGGTCGGAAAAACACGAGTTGCCTTGAACGCACCATAACGTCCTCGTCCCTACGTCACCACATTCAGGCGCATCCCTTAGCTGCACACACAGCCCTTCATGCCGTTCTCTCTCGTCATTGGATAAAACTTGTAGGATACGAGAAAAGTTTTCTCCTCGGCTCAGAGCAGAGCAGAGTGACTGAGAGACCCGTGTTTCGGACCAAACACTCTATGTAAGTGATTGCTGTTGGAAGATATAACTATTTAAGACTTATATTAACACAAAAATATCACTTACTTCTGCTTTAAGTAAAATATCAAAGCCAAGATGCAACTATTCTATATCAGAGTTTTTGCTTTATTTGGTTTTATTCAAGGGTTATATAACATTTTGATTACATTGGTTTTTATAATGCTGGGTTTTAACACTATTCATCATTCCTGCTACAAATCAAATTACATTGACGGGTATATTTGGTCCAGCTGACAAGAAATCAGACATAGAAATCAAAAGCTGCATTTGTTTTCATCTGTGTGAAATCGATGGTTTAAAAAATTGCTAAAATAATCTACCGAAGTTATCTTTCTAAAATGGATATAATAGTGATAAATTTCTACTGAAGGACAAGGATGTTCTGCAGGGAGTTAAAAGTTTTATTTCCTTTAGACAACTTCATCCGTTAAGATGCTGCTCCGAAATTTACATTTTAATAAGACTGCAGGGCTTAGTCGTAGTTCTGTGGTTTCTGCCTTTGCTGGAGAGTTGTTCATGTACACAGTTACAGATGTGACTCTCCCAGCTGAGCTCAGAATAATAAAATACAGTAAATGAATTCCTGAGCTAAGTGGAATTGTATGTCATTTTATCGCAGAAAGACTACAAAGGATACACAGGAACACTGATGTAAGATTAAAAGCAGAGCGATAACACGTGTTTAAGATTCAGTCATGGTGCGAGTACGTTCAAACCAATCTGTCACGGAGTGCACTCAGTTAAATCAAGGTCCTTAAATCGCAGTATATAAAACACGCTTAGACATTTCTCTGTGTGGCTATGTGAATATTTGCAGGCTTTAAAGGAACTCTTTGAGCCGTTGTACTTGTTTAATAACGTCGAGTCCTGTCACATAAAGGTAATGGATGCCTCACTTTCAGACCAAACACACACACACACACACATATCAAAAGGTACATTCAAGATGAAGTGCCAGCTAAAGCTCCCCGAACGTCTGCAACATCTGTATCTTAAAATTTTAATTGGATGCCAGACGGGTGGCCAGACTGGTAATTTGTGAGGGTACATAATTCATTGAGTCTAGGCCAAACATATGCTGGAAGGAGAGATGGTCGTGACTCAACGGACGGCTTTTAATGTGAAAGGACGAGTCAAAACAAAACATGCCAGGTTAATGACTTCATACAATAAATAGAAAAAGTCGTTTGTTGTTGTTTGTTCATTTACAGCACTAAATGCTACTTTTGCTTGAGTGGAGTTCAGCTTCAGCTACACAGGACAGTTGGTTAAAACTTTTAAGTCACAAGTTTGCAGCTTCAGTCCAGTGTGGCTCAGATTCGTTACTGCCCGAGTGTCTGAGGTCGAAGAATCTCAAAGTGCAGATGGAAAGATTTCTAACTGTTCAATAGACCGTCCATTTCTCTCTATGGCTTCCACTGTGCCTAGTGCCACTTCACTTCTAATTTCTGACTAAGCAACCAGCCTTGTCAAATATTTAAAAACGCAGCCGTGTTTCAAATTCTCCACAGAGACGAGAACACAAGAAGGAATTTTCTGACATCAATTATTTCAATAAGAAATGCCAGTTGCCGTCCCATGTGTTGAAGCTACAGTCCTCACTGCAGGTTTGAATCCCGCATCAAGCGACCCTTTCCTGCATGTCACCCTCCCCCCTTCTCTGCCTCCCCATTTCCTGTCTCTCTCTCGACTATGCTGTCCATTAAAGGCGAAAAAGCCCCCAAAATGTACTTAAAAGAAATGTGAAAGGTGCATCTTTGTGCAGTTTGAACTTCGCTCGGTTTTAAAGTGTCATCATTGTCATCAACAGTTCACATTTACCAGTAATTAAAGCTGGAAAAACAACTTCTCATAGTGTTTTAAAACATGTATTATCAAGAAGAAAAGAAAATTTAGGGAAACTAAAAAAAAAAAGGCATCACAGGTGTACAAAACAAATGCCTCCTGCTCCTGTCTGACTGTGTAATCCCCACATGCAGCCAATTTTATACTACTACAACGCAAGGGTGAAGCTGAAGAATTTAGATTGCTTGTTTTCATCAATCAGGAATCTAAAACCCAATAGTATAGAGTTTATTATCATAGAGGAAGAGAAAAATCAACACACATTCACACCTTAGAATTTCTGGCACGGTTGGAAAATGGCAAACTATCATTTATTCCCCATTGATTTTCTCCTGTTTGACAGAGACATTTATCATTTCAGCTCCAGAAAACACTTCAAATTAGCGACATTATCTATAGCTGTATACAGAGACATTACAGTAACTATTACTTTTGGCAATTGTGCCGTTATGTCAAAGGAAATGTGTAGATGGAAATTAGTTTTTCCTTTAACATAAAAACATTCTGCTATATTGATGGAAACTCAACAATAAGCCAGAATAAATCCATATTAGCACTGTGACTCACTCCAGATACACTGCCACATTTTGATGCTTGCACACAGTGAAAAGCACCTCTCGCCTTCACACTCACTTTACCCTCGGTTTCCTGTTCACCAAGTCGCTCTCACACCTTTAATTGCCTCAGACCTTCAAGGTGATCAGCCAGGTAGCACGGCACTTTTACAGTGGCCCCGCTATCCAACACTACTCCGTTTTAACACAAGGAGAAAGTGACACTTTTCCTCCCCCATGTGTCAATTTCTGAAAAGAGGCTTTGGTTTATGTTTCAGGTTCAGACTCAGAGCAGCACTCGGAGCCACGAGCACATCAGTGTTGTATCCTCAGCGGGGCGGACACTCAAGGACACACGGCTCTCACTCAGGTCACCCTGCCGGAGCGCATGGCAGTAGATCAAAGACCGATGGAAAGATGGAGAGTGGAGCATTATAGGATGAGATATAGGATAGATATTTCGCAGTGGGCTCAAAAACTATACTGAAAACCTGCATCTATCACTAAAGAGGGCTGAACTGCTGATTGGTTGTTTGAATATGAACCTATACAGTTGTATTGTATTGTATTGTATTTCCTGGAGCCCACTCCTCCACATCCTGTATTTGTATGAAGGTGGCATCAGCTGAACTGAGAGCATGAGACTCCACACAGACCTTCATTTCCCCGTTGGTGACATCATCATTGATAATTCATAATAAGGTTTAATGCAACAGAGCAGGAGGCTCTTTTCCCAGGAGTGGAGAGATGCTTCAGCACTATGCACACACACAAAAACAAAAACACACACACACACACACACACACACACAGACATACATACGATCCCTACTGCATCCCGAGCTGTGTGTGTGTTTCTTCAGCAGATGTTCTGAGCGCAGCCCTCGGGCTACGAGCCTTGTTTTGTTTATTTTATATACACTCGTCTTTACCAACTGATGTGGAAGAAAACATCTGACTGAAGTCTGGCTTTGTCTCGCTGCTTTGACAACTTGTTCTGACCACTTGTTTTACTTCAGACGTTACTGTAACGTACCAATAAATCAACTTTTTTATACTAATGACAGATAATATGATGTCCTGTGTGTGAACTCTGATACTTTTTTTTTTTTTTGCCTTCATTTGATAGCACATAGTGAGATAGACAGGAAAGGGGGAGGCAGAGAGAGGGGGAATGACATGCAGGAAAGGTCTGCCCGACGCGGGATTCAAACCGGGGACGCCTGCGTTGAGGACTTTAGCCTCTACATGGGGCGGCCGCCTTAAAGGGATAGTAGCATTTTTTTTAAAGTGCGGTTGTATGATCTACAAATAGCCCCTAAGTACTTTAATTGCAGTAGAAGACACTCCTCCCGTTAGCAACGCCAGCCCATAGCCCTGCCCAGAGATTTACAACATACATTGTTGTGAATGGACCCAAAGAAATGGCCTATTTTCAGGGCAGGGCTATGGGCTGGCGTTGCTAACGGGAGGAGTGCAGAGAGTCTTCTACTGCAATTAAAGTACTTAGGGGCTATTTGTAGATCATACAACCCCACTTTTTAAAAAAATGCTACTATCCCTTTAACCACTGCGCCACGCACCACCCCTGAACTCTGATACTTACTCACATAACTACATTAACATTATAAACCTGACTGCTGAGCCTTATTCTTACCGAAGATTACATTTCATCGCTCTCCTCCAACTTCTTCGAACTACACCTCTGTCGTTTACCGTCTCTCTTTCCTATCTCTTTGGGGTCATCTCTTTGAGCTGCATGAATACCCTCAGTCTTTATTCTTGTCTTCTGTCTCGATCTCTTCTCAATGCTCTATTCTTCCCACTCAATAACAACTAACTCACTTAGGTGAGGTGAGGCTTTCACAGAATCTACCCCCTTTTCAGCACGTTCACATGAAATGAGAGAAGGAGGAGGAGGATGAAGAAGAAGAGGAAGAGGAAGGTGAAGAGAAAGAGGAAGAGGAGGAAGAAGGAAAAGAAGACCAATAAGCATAATCAATAAAGCAAATGTATCATTAGAATCTGATCACTTCCCATAATGCTGTCCACCTAAAGTCTACTAAAGTCTACTGTACAATACTTCACTTTTCAACACCACAAATAGGCTACATTTTCAAAGAAAGCCACATCCAGCTGGGTCTCAGCTGAAGATTATACCCCCCCCCCATCACACCCCACTCCCCAAAGCAGTGATATCATACAATGAAGCAAGGGAGTAGAGGGGAAGAGAGATGGAGGAGAAGGAGATGGAGAGAGACAGAGACAGAGCGCACACTCCACACTGTCATTATGAAGGATCTGGGTCACGTCACTAAGAAGCGGAGCATTGATGGTACGATACAACATATTGTGCAGCAGCAGAGTGACCCGCTGTATTATCGTGAATATGTACACAATGTACACACAGTCAGAGGCCTGTTATAAATTAATAAGTGTGTTGCACTGAGGCTCAAAAGGCCTATAACATTTTTATATCTCGTTCCTCTCTTCGTCTTTCAATCGAAGCATTTTTATGTATCACTAAGTGAAACACATTCATATCCACACTCTCTTAAACCCACATCACTCTTGAGTAAAAAGACGTTAAAAAACACAGCATCCAGTTGGTGCGCAGGGTGTTGGATTATTTTGCTGTCTGTGCTTGTAAACATCATATTCTGATTTTAGAAATTCGCCTAAGCTCTTATTCTCCTTTGAGAAAGTTAAAAAATGCTGGCAGGAGAACTCAGAAACCAGGATGCTGTGATATGTAAATACATTATGGAGACAGCAGGTTTTCTGATCATTGTCTTCCTTGTGTGCAGGAGCAGAAAATTCATCAGAGACTTTAAGACAGAGATAAAACACTTAAACATTGCTGAATAGAGAAATCCCAAATGACAAAGACAGCAGCGGTATGACACAAATCCTGCCCCTCCCCTCCAATGAGCCAATCATCTTCTATTAATCAATCGAACGGGAAACGCATCGAGCCAATGAGGTTGTTGCACTGTCACAAGCACGTGACACAAGCCAAGTGTAATGAGCAAAGCCACAAAGCTTTTTAGGCAGATTAGATCAGTGTTTTTCAAAGTGGGGGTCGGGGACCCCTGGGGGGCCGCCAGGGGGTGCTATAGTGGGTCCTCAGCAAATTAGAGGGAAGATGAGAATAAATGCAAAGAACAAAATAAAATCGAATCATCATATTTTGAGCAATTTTATGATAATAATAATATAACATATCAAAACCTAATTTGCCATGCTCTTCTTTCTAATTGCCTCCCAGTCAAAATATCATTCATGACGTCTTAAACCGTTGGTGTTGACCTTGCGGTTTGCGTCTGACATGAAGCCTCCAACTCGGTGCGTTTGCAAAGGGGTTCCCCGGCCAGAAGCTAATGCTATTTGGGAGGTCTTGACAGGGAAAAGTTTGGGAACTCCTGATGATATCTATTATTTCATTTCTGACGAGAGGTGAGCCTTCAGGTAGGCCTATTCATCCACAACCACTGGGATAACTTCATTGACAACAGCGAGTGACTGAGGTGTTGCAGACTCAAACACATAGCCTCACATAAAAAAAAAAAAACACTGCTTCGAGAATAATGTTTTATTTTTCTATCTTAAGTCTCACACACACACACACACACACACACACACACACACACACACACACACACACACACACACACACACACACACACACACACACACACACACACACACACACACACACACACACACACACACACACACACACACACACACACACACACACACACACACACACACACACCAGTAAACTCTGTAAAACCATGTGACTCTGAAACTACTGTCATATTCATCATCATCATATTGAACCATTGCATTATCTATCTTTTAAAAAGTTTGCTTACTCTGAGGTTGCCAGGCAACAAGCAGTCCAACACTCAGCTAATTTCGCATAATGTTGGAGACTCCTTTCTGTCATTAGGAAAAACATTAAATTGTCAAGTCAACTTCTCTGAGCAGATCCAGTCGAGGCTTCATCAGTATCAATGGTGTTGTGGGCTCATCCATGAAAAAGCCCACTCCCATCTAATATTTTACAGAAACAGTAGCCTATCTTAGAGTTTCAAAGCTTTGATGCTTGATGCATGCGTCTCCAGGCTTCGCTGTCCTGCAGACACATGATGTCGTGCCATGAATGAATCAGCCACGTCGCTCCCCTCTTATCCACCACAACACTGACCTTTCAGTGTCGGTTAACAGTTTACAGAGTTCATCCCTCATTTCTTCTGGGGAAATGTCAGAGGCACTCATGTGCCCTGTGAGCAAACGAACAAGTAATTAAACAAAAGGAAATAAATGATATACACAGAGATATGTGTGTACAGTGACTGAGCAGAGGCCTGGTTGTACCCACAGCTGTTTCTGTAGCATTTTGGCATCAATATATCATTGTAACATTTATATTTCTGTCTGCACTTTCTATGGCTCTTTGAAATGAAAGTGACACCTTTACAAAGCTCAGACCAGCACTACAATGAAATGTATGGACAGCAGTTCTAACATATGTAACTAAGAAAAGCCCTTAGTGAACAGCATAGGATTTAAATAATGTTTCACCACTGTGGTCCTTCCTGTGGGTATCAGCCTGCAGTGATTCGGCTTGTAGGCGATTAAAGGGTCAAAGATGTAGCGAGACTTCTTGGCTATCTGTAAAATCTCTTAAGAGGCAGGATAACCAAAAGATGAAATGATGCTGAGCAGGTAATTATCTGCAGCTCTACATGTGGCCATGTAAAACCTCAGTCCACCTCCTTACTCTTTATCTGCAGGAGATCTCAGACCGGAGAGGCCCAAAGTGAAGCCTGCAGCACAAAGTTGTCTGATGATAACCTCCGATTCGTCCTACCAGATGGGTTTGATAACTTGAGGCCAAAGTCTAGATTACATGATCGATAACAAGCGGCTCTACCATACGAGTACCGAACCCATGCGGCTGCCTTGCCTGAAGGTAGGATTGAGACGACAGCGAGTCTACGCTGAGCCGGGCTTACACTGACATTTCTTTAAGTTCTGCACTGTGTGTGCCATTTTAATAAATGTTTATTGTCCCATGATGTGATGTATATGTATATATCAAGGATGCAATGGTGCTATACACCCACTCACAGTGACTAACCTCAGATCACCCTGTTGCAACTGGAGCCGGGTTGAAAGTTCAGCTCACACACAGAAGCAGAAAAAAAGAAAACAAAAAGGCGGCAGCACAAGCGGTCGCTCAAAATAAAACCCAAACCGTGACCCACAAACTGAGGTACGGACCGTACTATGGGCTACCTGCACCGTTGCACCCCTAGTTGCACCCCTAGTATCTTTTTATAGACCCTAATCTTATGATCTCACCACCTATTAATGAGATATCTCAAGAAATTTGTACTACTGTTCTGTCCTAGGCACTATTCGCTGCCGGCCAACCTTATTAGATACACCTCTTCAAATGCTTCTTAATGCAAATATCTAATAGGCCAATCACACGGCAAATTCAAACTGAGACTCAAAATGAGGAAGAAAGGTGGTTTAAGTGACTTTGAACGTGGTGTGGGTGTTGAGTATTTCAGAGACTGCTGATCCACTGGGATTTCCATGTACAACCACCTCCAGGGTTTAACAGAGGATGGTATGACAAGGGGAAATATCCAGTGTGTTGTAGCTCTCAAGGTGAAAATGACCTGTTGGGGGCGTTGTTGAGTTCAGTGGGTAGAGAAGGCTATAGTCCTCACTGTAGTGGCCCCAGTTCACCTCCACCGGTGGAGGTTAAAGCTGATTAACCACTCTGCAGAGGTGCATCTGCATCGCACAACCCACTGGACCTTGAAGAAGATCAGACCACATCACTACTGTCGGCTACGCCAGGAAACTGGAGCTATAATCGTACAGGTTTACCCCAAATATTGAACGATAGAAAGACTGAAAAAGCTTTGCCTGCTCTGATGTGTGTCGATTTCTGCTGCAACATTCATCTGATGGGGTCAGACTTTGGCGAAAACAACATGAAAGCATGGATCCATCCTGCCTTGTATCAGTGCTTCAAGCTGGTAGTGGGGGTAGTATTTTCTTGACACACTTTGGGCCCCTTACAGTGCGTTCACACCAAAAGCTTCCAAAGCGTCAAAAACGCTCGAGGCTGGGCGTCAGACAAGACAGCCCCCAAAACGGCAAATATTTTCAGCCGCTTGGGCCGCTCGTCACGTGACTGACGTCAAAGTTCGATCGCGCTGGTCATTGGGGAGCCGAAATACAAAAAAAAGGGAAAAAAAGGCAGCCGACGGACATCTCTATTCTGACAGGTTGCCGCCGGTTGCCGCTGAACCGCGTCATAGCTAATTACTAGGGGTGTCACGATTCTCCAAATCCTCGATTCGATTTGATTTCCGATTTTAGGGTCACGATTCGATTCGATTCTCGATTTTTTTTCTTTTTCTTACAGCACAGACGCCTATGCTATTTTCAGACTAGTCTAGTCTACGATCATTGGTTTTATTCATCAAATTTTGTACAGTAAATCTTATTTCAAAAGATGGGCTACATATAAGTGATGCAATTTCCATAATGTATCACATTAGGCACTAATGGTCACATTTAAATAATTTATTTACAATATAAAGGTAACATGCCCCCAAAAATCATGATCCAGGGGCCAAAATTGCCCCCAAGGTTTTGAAACAAATATATTTATATCTGTACATTATCATAATTTTATTTTCATTAATTTACCGTCGTGTCTCATTATTCTCCTGATGTCGGCTTAATGTAATGTAAACGAGATTGCGCTGATACGCGAGAGTCATGTGACAGACAGCGGGGCAGAGCTGCAGCTGCAGCGCTGCCATGGACCTGATGATCAGGTCCTGATCAGACTGGCGGTGGTCCACAGTCAATCAGTCCCGGATCATCCACCGTCACCAGATCCCCCGAAAGCCCCCGCAAATAATACATCGACAAAAAGTGGCAAGTTGCACCTTTTCGTCGGCTTATTATTTGCGGGGTTTTTTTTGTTTTTTAACCTTATAACATCTCTGCAACATGCGGCTCTCAGTCCTTGTCGGTGCTGTGTAGTTAGAGCTGTGTCTCCCTCCTGTTTCCCAGGTAGGAGGGGGACAATAGCCCACCAGGGCTGGGTGATAAAACACTATAAATTGTGAAATAACTTTTCTTCGATAGAAATATGAGACGTGGTCGATAGTTTTCATTCATCCATGTTTTGGCAAATAGCCAATGATATTGAGAGTTGCGCCATGCCGAACCAATCACGTGGCTGGAATAGAGCCAGTCAACATGTGCATTTGTTTGGGTTGCTGCAGACGTGCACATCAGCTGACACCGCCGGTAAAATAAAAGAGAGAGAGAGGGAGAGAGAGAGAGAGAGAGAGAGAGAGAGAGAGAGAGATAATGAGTGAGTGTTGTCTCGAAATAAAAAGTAAAGGAAAACTCGGACCAGTGACTGACAAGACGCTTGGTGCGCAATGGGGACAACGGGCAGTTGTAGCTTTGCGGGGGGGGGGTCGTCGATCCTCTCTTTGACTTCGATGCTCGAGATCGTGACGTAATTTCTATCGATTTCGATAAAAAATCGAAATCGTGACACCCCTACTAATTACCCTAAAGTTAACCAGGGCTCAACTTCTAATCTGGTGACGCTTTGGAAGCTTTGGAAGCTTTGGACGCTTTGGAAGCGTGGCGACGCCTGTTGACGCTTTGGACGCTCAGTGTCGCCTGGCTCTCATTGAAAATGAATTGACTTCCGGCGTTTTGACACTTTGGAAGCATTGTTGCTGACCACATCCATCCCTTTATGACCATATTCTGATGGCTTCTTCCAACAGGGTAACACAAACATGTCACAAAGCTCACATCATCTCAAACTGGCTTCTCGAACATGACGATGAGTTCACTGTCCTCAAATGGCCTCCACAGTTAACAGAGCACCTTTGGGATGTGGTGGAACAGGAGATTCGCAGTCACATCATCATGGATATGCGGCCGACAAATCTGCAGCCGCTGTGTGATGCTACAACAACAACATGGAGGAAAACCTCTGAGGAAAGTTTCCAGCACCTTTTTGAATCTGTGCCTGGTCAAACCAGTACTGGCAACGTGTTCCTGACAAATAAAACCTTTTTAGAGACTAAATCTCTACTATAATCTCCCAGTTTAACTATAATTAATGGGTTTTTTTCTTACGGTTTTCTGTTAAACTTTGTTTGAACCTATTAACACTTTTTAGTTATAGTGTTTATTCCTTATTATGGTGACATATATTTTACCTGGTGCAGCCTGTGAACTTGTGAGTGCGTTTCATTGGAACAACAAAAGACAACAAGCTAGAAAATCAGAGCCGAATCAGCAGAAAAGGGGAAAAAAAAAAAAAAAAAGACGCTGAGATGAAAAGAGCTGAGTGGAGGGAGGCAGAACAGAAGGGAACTGAGTAAAAGCCGACCAAATCAGAACAAAACCCCAGTGTTCTCTGTGCTCAACCGTTCCCTACACTCAGCTCTGCCCATGCGGATATTAAATTGCCTCTCAGCTATCTCTGATCTGATGGAGGTTGGACTATTTAAAAGTCTGATATCACATTGCCTCTCTGCTCGTCTTTCTGCTCCCTCTCATTGAAGAACAAGTGGCCCTGTTTTGTTTCTATCGGCCACTCTCACTCCAGTTTTTTTCTTCTTCTTTTTTCTATTAAATAAATAAATGTGTTTTTCTCCAGATGAAACTGATACGACTAAAATCAATTAGGAGTGAAAAGGTATTCGATGGAAAATAAAAACGTATTATCACATTAAATCGGATGCTGAAAGCCATTCGAGGAATTTTTTTCTCCACCATTTCTCAGCAAGCAGGCTGCGCTCGACTTACGCAAATACAACAAAGTCTCCCGTCTGGAGCCACAATCCATATACACTATAGTGGAAGCAGCATCAATATCATCATCATCATCATCATCACCAGCAACAGCAGCAGCATCATTGTCGTCATCATCACCATCTCTCTCTTTCTCTTTCTGTCCTCTTTCTCTCTATCCCTCTCTGATCCAGCTGCTCATTTGGCAAAGGAGCAAAGAAATAAATGAAGTGCTTCAGCGGAAGGAAGGCTTCACTGGGAGAGGGATTGTGTACAGGGAGTGAGATGAGGATTTGGTGAGGGGGGGTTTAAAGACAGTTTATTTAAATAAGTGTTTTTTTTCCCTATTTTTGCTTGCGGGACATTAGGCTTAAGGCCACGACTGTCCAATTATGCTTTGAATGGCTGTCAGTTTAATCAACGTGGGGTCCTTGGATGGTCTTTTCTTTGTTACTCTATTTAGTGAATAGCCAGGGTTAGAGGAGCAGTGTTTATTCTTTTATTTCTTTGACATGCACCCTTCAGCATCTGTAGTCATTTGAACAGAAAAGTAGACTAAAGGGGAAACTAAAGATAAACCCAACATGGGAGAGGACTGAAGGGCAGCGCCCCAGCTTCTTAATGTGAATACTGGGGATTTTAATTAGTCCACAATGAAAATGAGGAAGAGAAATCTAACCAACTAGGCTGGTTCAATGAACAGTGTTCAATCAGGAAGACCATGATTGTTTGTGAGCTAAGGGGCGAGTGCTTTCATTTGGCACCAGTCTTTGTCTCTCTGTATACCTTCTCAAATACCTTTATATTTTGAGTTTTTGTTATTGTCTGCAGCTCAATTCAGAACCAGGGGCACTGTAGCTCATGCTCTGCATCTTAACCCTTCCCACAGCCTTGAAGGCTCCCCACAGGCTGAAATAATAACGATGCAGGGTAAACCGACTTAAACAGACACACAACTAACAGGAGAGTGACGGAGCTGTCACTCAAACACAGTGTGGATAGTTTGGAGAGGAGAGCTCATCAGGCAGCAGCGGGGACCTCACCTGAGAGTGGAGGGACTTTAACAATGTGCTCATACTGCTCCACATGCGCTCTGGGCCTCAGCCAATGCAAATGCAACTGTAATTTGTTCTCAATTTATTTTCATCTTTAACATATGTTTTTTTCTATTTTCCAGATAAGCCCTTCAGACACCGTTCATAAATTCTATATGCAGCATACACAGAACGATGACTAATGTCTAAATAATTAAACATGTTGACTGTATAACGTTATGCGGTCAACTCCTTCTTTATTCTCTGTTCAATTCCTATGTTGAAGACAGACGACGTCCTGGTCACTCAGGTGGAGGCAATGTAACTCAAAGCACGGCCACTGGGCAGACGCCAGTTGGTTTCATGTACAGATGGTGAGTAAACCCTCTCACCTGAGTCTCCTCTGAGGCCCGACAGCCTGTGTGGCCAGTGTGTGTGTGTGTGTGTGTGTCTCAATGACAAATACAAAATGAGAGCAAGAGCAGTACATGGACTGAAGGCTTCAGGGAATGAAAAGCTACTTATACTACTACTAGGGTCTACTACTAGACCCTGAATTTATCTCCAGCGAACGATTACTCATTAATCAGTTGATTATCTTTTCGACTCATTAATTAATTTGTAAAATAGTGAAAAATGAATATCATTTCCCAGAGACCCAAGGTTAGGTCTTTCAAAAAAAACAACAACATTTTTTACATAGATACGTATAATCAAAAGACATTCAGTCAGTATGATGCAATACTAACAGAGGCATTGAATCTTCAAATTGGAGAAGCTACAGAAATCAAATTTGGGGCATTTTTGCTTGGAAATTAATTGACTGCAAACAAACAGATGCTAATTATTTTTTCTGGCGAATGACTAATTCGACCAATCATTGCAGCTCTACTGGAGTTGGTATTTTTGTCAAACGAGTCAATAAAATAGTGCATTAATAAAAGGCTAGCTGAGAGTTAAATCTTTACTTCACATCCCACATGCATGTAGAAATATAGACACACCAGCACACTCTCATGGAGGCGTCTCTCTAATTGTAAATACACACATTGACATAATGCATCCCCCTGCCCCTTACAGAAAACTTAACCATCACAACTAAATGTCCGATCCCAATCTTTAACCCGATTCTGTCCTTAACCCCCCAAACCAAGTCTTAGACCTCAGACTGAAAACAACCCTATACAACCGTGCAGGTCACATGAACACACACACACACACACACACACACACACACAGGTGTCCTTCTCTGAACTCGCCCTCGCAGTTACTTGGGGATGGCCTGGGTTACAGTTCCCATGACAACAAATCCCAACATGAAAGAGTGATCAGAAGAACCTGCTGCTGCTCCGACTGTCAGAACCGGCTCATTGAGGAGGAAGAGTGAACCTGCACAAACCAACGTGAAAACGCTCTTCACTGGTTTTATGTCACAGAGCAGGTGCGTCATCATCATCATCATCATCATCATCATCATCATCATCATCATCATCATCATCATCATCACCCTCCTCTGCAAAGCTCTGAGCTTCAGAACCAGTGACATAAGATGCTGGGCATATTTAGCCATAAAAATAAATAATGGGACATTGAGCAACAACCCCCAGAGAAAACATCCATGAAATCATATCCTGAGCTTGAATATGTCTTATCATCCAAAACCTGTAAGACCCCTGACATTTAGGTTATTTAATACTGATAATTCCCCAGTCTACATATTATATCACAGACCCCAGATAACATGACATTATCTTTATCACAGTGTCATGTTTGTTTTGGGGTTTTTTCAGAGGAAATGAAATGCAAAAGTTAACATTCACCACTACAGTATAACCATGACTTAATATCACTGTTGCAATATCTTATCTTAATATCTAAAAAAAATTGTGATATCATTCACCCTACCAACGTCCTATTACCAAATAGCATGGCTGCTCTTTCTAACGTTGTCTTCACTGTTTGCTCTGACACTCATCATTCATTATCACTTTTGTAGGTGTCAGTCACAGGCAGCTCACTTAGTGCATGCATTTGGAAAATGTATATTCCACAGCCTTATTATTACATAGCCTAATTATTATATTTATTATTATTATCATTATTATGTAATGCCACACAATGTTAACAATGTTATTTATTCTTTCCCAGCCCAGGACTCAAAACATCATGCCCCACAGAAATATAACACATATCTAAATAATCAAATGAATATCACCACCATGAGATGACGAGTAGTTGACTAATGACTTGGACTAAGACAACAACTAGTAAACCAAGACGATATTTGGCCACACTGCCAAAAATCTGAAGTAGCTTTCAACATGACTGAAAACGTGACCTTCTGGTTCCAGATCAGCCTGATTACCCACAGACACCACCCTGCCACCTGTGATTTAACAGACGGATGCCACAACCATCGCTCTGCGATCTGAGAAGCCTGGAGTTAAGTCACAGATAACACAGGTTTTCAGAGCAGATGGTCAAAAGATGCCTCCGCAGTATCGCTGCACATGACTGAACTTAACTGGACTAAGATGTGTGCGCTCTAAGATACTGAACTGGTTTTAAACAGCATGAAGAAGCTACAGCTCGGATCAAAGAATCTCAACTCAAGGTCCATTTACTGATAAAACCGCACTGGCATAGCAGACATGTTTCTCTGTTCAGGAGTAATCAATCATTTGCACACATGATTTCTTCAGTTAAACTAAGAGCCAATCAACAGAGACTTAGCTGAACCTGTGGATGAGGACCATGTCATATGGCCAAAAGCTCCAGAACAAGCAACAAAGTGGACCTTTTCCAATCCAATAAACTTTTCCCCTAGGCAGAAGTCACATTAACAAGATGCGCATAGCACATACAGTGCAGATTACGCATGAATGGAAGCTGTTATTAATTCAGCTGACTAAATGATTAGCATACATTAAACCATTGATTATTTTCTATAATCATTTAATTGTTTGGTTCAGAAGAGAATAAAAATGTAATTCCCGATAACCATTTCCATAACCCACCAGTCTTGATTCCACTTTTCACATTGTGGGTATTTGCTGCTTTTCTCTTGATTTTGGACTGATGGTCAAACAATAACAGATCATCCTACATTTCCGACTATTTTCTGACATTTAATAGAACAATTAACTAAGCAAATAATTAACATATTAAGGATAAGCCTAATGAAAACGATCATTAGTTGCAGCTCCTCTCCTTCCAGCTCTTGAGCGACTCGTCAACCAAACATAAAAAAGAGACGTTGCGTTGTGTTGAAAACCAACCAAATAGCTACATCTCCACAACAAAATCATTACCTAAACCTGACAAGAAAACGTTTCGTGCAGTGGAACATCAATCAAAGAAAATTAAAAAAAAAAAAAAAAAACACTCACTCCACTGAAACCCACTCTGCAGGAGGACAAGTTATTTCATGCTCACGGCAACAACTCCAGTGCACTTGCTACCATACAGTAGCTTCTAAAAGACTCGCCCTAAAGAGATGCTATGTCATAAATGAGAGAGATGTCAGATTGGATTATGGTCTAGGTACAAAGCTTCTGTGTAAACGCCTGGTTAGGTTAAGCTTCATGATGAAGAACCCCCCCTCCCCTCCTCCTCCTCCCCCTCCTCCTCCTCCTCCTCCTTCTTCTCTCCCATTTCCCCAGTGTAACGCTGGCTGTGCATTCTGCCACTCTTTGCTCCTAGTGCACTGTTACTGTATCATCATCAGACACGAGAAGCTGTAGCCCTCCTCCTCCTCCTCCTCCTCAGACTTTGCATCCTTCCTTTAAAAAATAAAATAAAACAAGATGAAATGTGGAGGGAGGCTGCAGGCTAGTGAGAGTGGATCTGACTGAGGAGCTTTTAAATGAAGCTCCGATGGTTTTGCACAGCCCCTCTCAGCAGCAGCAGCAGCCTGCATGCTGAGATGCTTCGTTTACTGTACAAGAACAGAGCAGGGGAGGCTGAGTGAAGCCTAGTATGGCGTTTGTAAAGATGCTGCTTGTTTCTTGGTTGTGTGCATGATAACAAAAGAGAGGCAGAGGCAGAGGAGGAGAGGAAAGAGGGGGGGGGGGGGGTTGCTGATGATTTCCACACTATTCAAAGCTTCAGTGGAAGCAGGAGGTTTACACGATGGCTAAAGATAAATGAGTGGAGGCTGGATGGAGACAAAGAGGAGCGTGGATGCGATGCGATGCTTGAATGAATGAAACAATGCATCCTAGAGAAAAGCAGACAGACAAGGCAGGCACCTACCTTGATGTTGTCAGCCGAGCACTTCTATCTCTGCATCTTTTTCCAACACAGGAGGAGCACCACCACCACCACCACTGTTTTTATCCTCCTCATCCGACAGGAACGTGCAACATGAAAAAAAAAAACTGTCGAAGGCGTTTAATTGCCCAAAAAAATGTTACGTCAAATGTGAAAAAGAAAAGAAAAAAGAAAAAACTAAACTAAAAGCTGGAGGCTGCTGAGTCCAGCTCGACTCCCCCTCTGGATAACTATATTCTCCTCCGTTTCCACAGACAGGCTATTATGTCTGCTCTCATCGGGGAAACAAGCGTGATGTTACGCTAGCCAAAGCAGTGCTAACATAACCCGTAACGACATTCCTACCGCAAACCGGAGCGTACAGAGGCGCTGTCCTCATGATTTCCCGTCATCTCGCTGTGTTTTGGTGAGGACGATAAGAAAAGCAGAGAGAGAGAGAAAGGGATGATGCTCTCAGGCTGTGGCAGCAGCGAGCAGGTCCCTCCGCTCCTGCTGCCTACGGAAGCTCGGACGGCCCACAAACTCCTTCGCTTTATAGTCTGCTCATCTCAGACTGTATAGCTACCAGTCAGAGGAGCGGGCGAATTGATAACAACACACTTTTGTCAGACAATAGTAATTCTGAAATGTTGTAGGACATGTGTGTATATATAATTTATTGAAGTGACTTTACATTACAAATCTAAGTCTTTAAATAAAAGGTTATTCTAAAGAAATTATGGTGAATATAAATGTATGTCTGGCCTATTTTGTTTTCACAGACATAGATATATGCTAACACCACCTTCAAGTTTTGCTTTGTTATTATTAGCAATCTATAGCAAATAACATTTGCAGTCCGGAAATTTGCTTCCTCTTACCTTAGTTGACTAATGTAAAGTGTGTTTTTTAAATTGATTTTTTCTTTTCTTTTTCAATTCTAAAATATGTGGTGCAGTAATATTCATAGTTTATCTGACCATGTCTTTCCTAAGGTAGTGAAAACAAGAAAAGCAAAATATGAAACATAAGTACATAACAAGTACATTCTTTTTTAAGTTTTCTTTAACCTCAGATCAATTGTGCAAGATGATCTGAAAACATCATGTTGGCTGATTAGTTGAAGCATCTGGGTGAACTAAGATGTAGAATATTAGACTATTTGTTTATTATATTAATTAATTGGGCTTTAGACTGGCCTATTGATATTTGGTTTATTCTTTGTTCAATATGGTCTGGAGGCTTTTATTCATTTGCCATTCAAGTAAATTGCCTCTGAAACCTCTGGCAGCAACCACAGACATGGTTTTGGTCTTCATAATGGTCTAATTACACATATAAACCATTTTAAAGGTTTATTGTAGCAGTATAGGGTTCCTTGTGGTCATGGCTTCATGGTCAACCAGTATTTGTCAACTATTTGTCCATTTGTTTATATACTTATTGATTAGACTGTGTCATATATTGTTTAAGATGAACTGGATTGTTCACTATGGTCTCTGTGAACTTAGGAAAAGTAATTTGCTATAGATGTGAAACACTTGTAAAACATCTGGAGTGAAAATCATATTGACAAATAGGATTTACTTGTTTGGGGTGTTGTTATTGGATACAGCAGCTGATATTAATGGGCAATAAGAGAAGTAGGAAAATTTCAACACGTGTTAAGAAAATCAAGAGAAAATCAAGCTTAAAAAGGGGGAATGTAACTGCTGCCATGCTTTTATGGTAACTAGTAAAGATAGAGAAAGTGGTGTATAGTAGGCTATCCAGTGTTTCAGTTTGACAGATGTTATGGTTTTATGTGCCATCTAGTGGAAATGCAAAAAAATTGCAGTTTGAGGTTTCCATAGAATCAATGCAGTAGTGCTCAAATCAATGTATCACTTTCCAAAAGGAAGTGAAAAAACTAATTTCCAGACAACTGGACCTTTGGAAAACAACTAAAAAACAGGACACACAGATGGATACAGTCAGAGACAAGTTGTTGATTGGACCATTTTATTTTCTCGAGGACATTTATGAAGCCAGAAGGAAGATCTGTTTTTCTTATCATACACAATGTCAAAAAACAATGAGTTACTTTCTGATCACCATCACGTCAACATAATTAACACACAGTACCAACTACAGTCACTGAAAGCCAGGGGTTTGGTACAGAGCACTGGTTTACCAAAGGCCTCTTGGAGTTTGATCTAGGTTGAGTTATAAAACCATTATAAAGGCCAAGATGATCTTGCAGCTAAGACACCTTTGGGAGGCCAGGTCTAGATATACGATAAAAGTCTATTCACTTTCCCCGTGTTAGATTCAATGTTTATACTCTCTTTCAGAACTTCACAAGAATGATCAAGGAAAAATTACAAGCAAAGATTTCAGACGATTCACAATTAGCCGTGGTCTGTCATCTCAGTGGAATGATGCATCAAGAACAAAATGGTATTTTCCATACACGTCACCAAAAAACCCTTTGACTCAACATTGCAGCATTTTGCACTCGGTGCCCACATCCACTTCACTCTTCTGGCAGCCAAGGCTCCGAAAAATAATCTGTTTACCCAGATTTCTAAATTAACATAACTGGGATAAAGTACTGTACACTGTACAGCTGACAAGAAGGTCCAGACAAACTAACATTATAAAGCTTTAATGGTGGCTGTGTGATGTAGCACGAGTCTAATACAAGTATCGTCTGCTATTCAATGTGCACACCCCACACACACACACGACTGAGTTTTCTACACACATGAAGGAATGTTTCAAAAATAATTTGGGGACATGGACATGAAAAGTTAACATTTGATCCATTAATGTCAAATGTGTATTAAGATTTACATTCAAAACAAAACAAACAAAAATAACAAATCAATATGAAGATTTCTAGGATTCGATTTTTGTGTAAAAATAAGGATATTTAAAATCAGTAACCATAAGCTTGATTATGTGAAGTCCATAGTGGGCACCAAACCACCTGAGATTTATTCCCCCTAAAGACCTCTAATTCGACAATATCAGTAAATATCAGCAGTTGATATTGAGAGTAGGGTAATGCTAGCATCATGTCCTCAAAAATAAACACGGCCATCTCCCTCCATCTAACATGTTAAGTTGAACCATGCATTGACGAAGAGAAGACAGCAGATCTGACTGTTTTCTAGGTAATCCAAAATAACTTGGCTTCCCCATCTCCCGATATCCGGTTATAAAACTGGTGGAACGGATCATAACGTGCTTAAAACTGAGTTCAAAAAGTTGAGGGACCTCTAGGGAAAAACAACAGGGAGTTCTGGATGGCAGCTATGTTCAGGAGGCCCACGGGGTTTAAAATGCAGAAATCTCAGCGCTATAACATTTTCAGGAGCCCGGGAAGTGAATGACAGGATGACATATTTAGAGCAGATCTACCGCTGTGATCTGGCTACTGTACATCTTGGCCTCCCAAAAACCAATGTCCAAGTGTCCTGTTGCCTTACCAATGATCCTAGATCAGTACTTTGATGCTAACTTTATAGATTCTCTGGTGATTTCTACAGTGGGAGGCTGGACAAATACTGTGTTTGGGCCACAGTGTGGATTAAGGACCACTTGCTTATTAGCAAAGAAGAGATGCAAAAACAAAAAAACTGACAGACCAGGCTACAAACACAATGGTAAACACGCTCATGCTTCACAGGAAAAAAAGAAAAGAAAGAAAAAAAGATCATGTATCCAGTGTACACACACACACACACACACGCACGCACACACACACACACACACACATATATTTTCAAATACTCTAGTGTAATTTTTAACTTATCATTCACCCAAGAGTGGTCAGAGGTAATGACGCCATGTAAACGACCCAAGAGGTGAATAATCTGACTGATGTGACACGGCTACAAGGTGTCGTCGGAGCGTGTAAGACAGCGGACTGGCTGTTCCTAGGCAACATCCAGTTGTCAGTTAATCGTGTTGCGTGATTTTTGTTTTCCCCTCTCTCCACATTTTCTGATGCAACCTTCGTGTTTCTTGTGAGATAAAAAGGATGCCCTGACAACTCTTGGGTGAATGATGGTTAAAAACAATACCAGGCAAATAGAGACATTTAAATAATTTACGATGTATTTACACAATAATCCATCTTATTTTCCAGCAAGGTTTTTTTTTTTCTTCTTCATCTTCTCAGCGTGGGAACTCATCTTCTAGTCACCCATCTTTACTTTCGACGTCTGTGGCAGAAGGAGGAACAAACAAAAAAAAAAAAAAGGAGAAGAAACCAGTTATTACAGAATTTGAAATGCAAACACAGCTGGAACCAGCGTGTCTGAGAAACACATCTATCAAATAATTAGCATCTTTGCACTGATATGAAAGGGAAAAAGAATGCATGTGTGTGTGTGTGTGGAAAAAAATAAAAGCAGCAGTGTCTCATTCACCTGCAGAATGGCTACAATTACACCAAACAGGCCGATCGCACTGCCAAAGATTTCCACGATGAGGATCTTCACAAAGAGGCTGGCGTTCTGGGCGTCTGCCAGAGCCGCTCCGCTGCCCACGATGCCGACACAGATGCCACAGAAGAGGTTGGAAAAGCCTACGGTCAACCCAGCTCCGAACATGGAGTATCCTAGTTCGCATAGAAATCAAACGTGTCAGAGATATTCCCCACTGATCCACAAGAAATAATATAAACATATTTCACGTCATGTTCGAACTCTGTGGATTTTTCTTTTATGACCTGTTTAGATTTATGTCTGGGCTCTTACCAGCTTGGTAGTTCCTTGCTCCAATGGTCTCCGGGGTTGTTCCACTGAAGCTCTGTAGGATGACAGATTATTTTTAGACCGGACCTGCTCTGGTGTTTTAAATCACATTAAGCTTCTTGCGTGGTCCCATATGTAATTTATAGCTGTACGTTCTCCTGTACGGTGCTGCTGCCGTCTCTGAAATCTCCTCTAGAGACAAAGTGAAAAAACTGCAGCACAGTTTCCTTTGAACATCCACAGTGAAAAGGCTCATTGCTTACCTCGGCCATGTTGCTGATTACAATGGCCATGATGATCCCGTAGATTGCCACGGCTTCACAGAAGATGATGCTGGAGGGAGACATTAAAAGAAAAACTCAGAAACAAATGGAATAAAATTTATTTGCAGCTGGTTCTTCTGAGTGCCTACAGTACGAAGCTCTGCTGTGGATTAACAATAACTGTGATTGAGGATCCTTGGTGGAACCTTAATTCACTGGATACCCTGACAGGCTCTCATTAATGCTAATTCTTTAAATGCAAAAGTATTGTTTTGCCAGTGATTCATGTTTTTTGCTGATGTGAAGCAGATTTTAATACATGTGAGCAACAATGGATTTGTGTAGGATGCACTTAACAGTACCACTTTTATAAAAAAAAAAAATCTGCAGCCATAATTTGAGAAGTACTTTCAAAGGTTTTATCATTACAGTCTGGGATTAAATGGCTACTACATTTCTCCATTAGGAATCAAACTCCTGCCCAGTATTTCAGTATATAAATCAGATATGTATAAGAAAAATATAACTTCTAGTTGAGCTACTTTCTGAGTTATCAGCAATATTCAGCTATATACAGTATAACTGGATATAATCACAAAGTTGAGCATGTACAGTGTACGTGTATGTAACAAAAACAAAAAGAATGAAGGTTTTTATTGAGCTTACCTAACCAAATTCTTGGTCTTGATTCGTGGAGCCTTGACACCACCACCGATGATGCTTGAGCCAGTGATGTAAATCCCCCTAAAAATAAATAAATCACAGAAAGTTACCAGGTGAGTATAACCAAAGATTTACTGATCATTTAATCCTGTCTACTACTTAAAAACAAAGGGACTGAAAAGTTAAGTGCTGCTCAAAGTTGACTGTTCTAATCCTAATTTACACATACAGTAATATCAACAGACGTCTTCCATGTTTGTTGTGTCTGTAGCCAAGATACACTCAAAACAGTAATCAGATTGAAACACCAAAACCACAGAGGTTTAAAAAAAAAAAAGATCAATTCAACCACACTGAACTACCAAGCGGCAAAAGAACAAAACATGTAAAATGACAAACAACTAAATGATTGCAAGGGAAACAATCCCAGCTCGATAAGACTGTATCGAGTAAAAATCAAGTATAAATACGACATGTTCAAGCACCGACACACCAGCACCACAACATCTGAAGGGCGTTGTAAACAGTGGGTGGCCAGCAGCCGCCTGCAGCCATTGATGTTTGTCCTGCACCACTGGCTCTGCTCGGCTTTTATCAGCAGCATTTCAGCCAATTCTGCTTGTTGAACGTGCATCAGAGGAAGTCTGTGAAGGAGCTCTTTGACTGGCGGTTCAATCGAGTAAATGAAGAACCCACTGAGCCTCTCAATATTTTTCATTTCTGACTTCAGTTCTTAGACTAGCGAGTGACGATGGGTTGAAAACAGCAACGAGCAGAGCAAAGGGAAGCAAAACTTTTTTTTATCCCAATCAGAAAGAATTTCCATTTTAATTTAAAGTATATAATTAGAGTGTTAAACAGATTCAAAATGGTGGGGAGAAGTTTTTGTTTGTTGCCTGAAGTACAGATGCATAGTGTGCACACATGTGGGTCATCAGCAGGTCCCCAGCTGTTGTCTTTATGATGTGTTCGAGTGCAACTTTTAATGGATGATGTTTGGCAGGCTAACGCGCTGCATCAGTCAAGCTTTGTCAGCGCCAGTTCTTTGAAGTCGACTTACAGTCCAGACTGAAAATATTTGGACAGTGACACATTTTGTTTTTGTTCTCCTTCGTGGCTCAGTGCCTCAGCACATTCATGCATTTGAAACAAAATAACAGATAAAGTGTCAAGTCTCATCTAAAATATGAGAGGGTTCCCCTCAATAAGGAAAGGCACTGTGTGGGAAATACTGCTTTTTAAGGCAAATTTCATGGAATATCCATTATATTTATTTCAAAATCAATGTGCTGTAAAGAGAACAGACAAGAAGAAATGTGTTTACTACTCAAATGCATACAGTCTGGTTTAGTTTGTCAGGAAAAATTTTAAAAATGAAGCTCATCAAAATTGTAGTGTGGGAGTCCCTGTCATTGCTTATGATTCAGCAAGTCATTATGGGACTTAAAGGGAACACAGATCCATCCTAAGGCTGCACAACAGTGATCCTGTCTTACTCATTTTCAGACTTTCCAGTTCCACATTTACACATGAGGTTTTTTCCTGGATGTTTCAAGAATGAGGACATTATTAGATGGATCAGTGGTGTATTTTAGGCTGTCAAACGCCAGCACATCTGCTGTAAAACAATGTTTCTTGTTAGGTACTCACCAGGCAGCTCCCACCACAGACAGAGAGATGGCCAAGCCAATACCCAGATTGGCCCACATGAAGGGAGAAGTCTCTGTCAGGAACCTGGGGGTAAAGAAGTACAGCTGATGAAGATCATTCAGAGGGAAAGACTAATGTATTTTACTGTACCTTATATAATCAATACAAAGCAGCTAAATATTATTGACTTGAATTTAAACATAGCTGTGCCAGATCAAACAATAGAAAGTCAGTGGTTTCACAGACACATCACATAACAAACTGTGTTTAAAACAAAAACAAGATTGAGATGAATCTCAGAGTTGCATGATTTGTTAAATTGCCAATACAATAAAAAAGTTGTTTGCCACACTTTTAATCTGAAATCAGTTTATTGTCAGACTGTAAAACAATCAAAGAGAGGATTTTTATTACTTTGTCTGAATGCTCATTGGCTACATTTAGTTAATCTGCATAAAGTAGGTATGTAAACAGTTTCTTTCTTTCCAAATGATGTAGGGTGTGTAAGGTATGTCAAAAACTGATTGTTCCAATTGTAGAAAAAACTGCTTGATATTAATAATAAAGTTAGGTTTTATTGTTGATCAAGTGATCACCATCATCAACAGGAGCACAACTTAGAGACCACCTTATTCTACAGACCTAGAAAAACTATGGGCTTTGCAACAAAATTAATTTACTTATTAAGCATGATTTTTTCTTGAAATGAGATGAGTGAGGTTTTTTTTTTTTTGCCAGGACTACTCACCATGCCACATCAAATCTGAATCCAAGGTCAAATATGGTATAACAGATACCTAAAGAAAAAAAAACACACACACAACAATAATTAATTCCCATCATGTAAACGTGGAAAAATGTCCTACCATATTCATATTTACAAGTGAGCTTGGAGTATGTGAAAGATGTCCTACCATATTCATATTTACAAGTGAGCTTGGAGTATGTGAAAGAGCAGAGGGAGAAGAAGCAGCTGAGTGCGAACAAGGGGCCCATCTGATATATCAATATCCCAATAGTTTTCTTTCCTCATATAGTTATCATTTAATCATACTCCAGGCGAATCTATACATTACTCACCAACTCATACACAATCACCTCACATGCATAATCATTTCATCATACAATTTTATTTTGACTCCTTCTTGTTACAATAAGGCACTTGTATTGCTTTCTGTCTTTGTTGTTGTTGTTGTTAGTGAATTGTTCTTGGATCTTTGCGTATTTTATAAAAGCTGTTCTTGTTTCGTTTTCTGTTTTTGTAATTGTCCTTGATTTTTATGGTGCAAAATACATAAAAAAATAAACATTTTGTTGGATATTAGTGCATCAATAGACTTTTCCCCTGCACCATGTTATGAAGCAGAGTCACATTAATGTGCTAAAGTCACAGGGAGAAGTTGCACCCTCAGTGTAATAGCTGCTCACTCTCACGTGAAAACTGCTGCACTTCCCTCTCACTGCACGACCAGCTAAAGTTAGCTTTAGCTGGATTCAATAGTTAAAAATGTGGGTGATTATGATTCCAACACATGTTAACACAGCATTATAAAAATAAAGCTTTGGTTTTTTAACTCTAGAAATCATAAATATTGACCATGTAGTGTCCGAATCCCTTCATATTTTCCATACAGCTGGTATTAGCTAACGTTAATGTTCAGTTACCGCTAGCAAGATGCTAACTCAGACAGACTGGATATTATTGCTTCTTTTTTTTTAATCGTTTGATAACACACAAAAGCATATCGTGTTCCTGCATCAAATTACCAGCATACACGAATAACCCAGTCTCCAGCTGGTAAATTTACCCTGCTAGTAGGAGCTAGCAAGCGAAATGGAAACGGTCGTTACCGATCTAGTCCCATGATTTAGCCAGGTCCCTGATAGCTGCTGTCAAACGCTACAACAGCTCTTTGCCAGAGAAGAAAAACGACCGACTACACAACAACTGCCTCATAAGCATGAGAAATCGATAATTTCATTCATTTTTCCTTCGAGATTTCCACGATTTATAGGGGGAAATATAATCTTACCGACGATTAGTATGGTGCTCCAGAAGGCCAAAGTGACCCCCGTGTAAAGAATGGCGTGTCCGTTCATCATCCACTCCAACAACATCTACTCGGCGGCCAAACCTGCTGGATCAGCGAAGATGTCCCTGGCTCAAATTGTAACAAAATGACGCCAGTAAGACTAAAGTAGCGATATTACTGAATGTTGTTTCTTTTTCTTCTTTTTCCAGAGGCGCTATGATCCGACGGAGGAGGAAGCGCATCAAAAGGAGAAGCTGTGTGGTGTCAGCTGATCCAGCTCGACTGGCATGTGACCGGGAGCCGAGGGCCGCGTCCGGCTATGGTTTTATCTCACCCACCATAGACAGGCACTAGTCGAGCTGTGTAATAATCCCTTTATATTCCCACCGAGAAGCCTCTGCTTCTGGTCCTGCAACAATTCAGAGGGAAATGTAATGTAGGCTAATGTAATTTTTACCCACTGCATTAAACCTAGTAGATTTTCTATTTTTTCCCCAGAAGAATTTAGAGTAGTAGCTATAAACACAAACGATGCCACAACACAGCTCAGGATTAAATCTATAGCCACCGTATGTTGCCCCTTATCAACATTTCATCCGAAAAGGTTTTACATTTTGAATGGGCTTCACCTCCAATTTGTAATCAATGTATTTTAGAAGGCTGCATTCCATACCGGAGTGAGAGCAACATGCAGCGCGTGTAGTTGCCACTAGATGGCACTGTCAGTGTAATCTATGAGTTATGGCTAGGCTACATGTTGCTAAAAACCATAGGTCTATGGCTATGCAGTTCACGAATCAAATAAATCACTTAATTTTCAGAAAGACAGTGTAACACAAACTCAAATCAGTTTTGTTCTTAAAAAAAAAAAACTAACGCAGATTCCACAAATAAACAAAACCTCTTTTTAGAAATACACTATGTCATACTATTTTTATGGGAGTTATTTTCATGTTTTGAGATCCTTTGCCAGGTTTATAATAATAAAGTTAACTACACTTTGCTATGTGATTGCATTTACTGTGTCATGATTAAGTAAACTATGATGAATCAATGTTGATTCAGCTTTCTTTCTTTGATAAAGGAATACTAACACAAAAGGAAGAAAACTTTAGAATCAGGGAGTGGTTAAATTCTGGTTAAGCCCAAAGCAAACAACTCACACTAGATTTATCTTAAGGTTAGGTTATACTACCATTAAAGTTTTTTTTAATTTTTTTAAAGGTGATGTCTAAACATCAGAGCTGATAAGCCTCACTATTTTTTTTTATTTTAACTACTTACAACAACCTCATTTTAGCTGATTCAAACCATAGAGGCAAATTGACAGCTGATGTTAATGACAGAGACGCAAGCTGCTCAGAAAACACAATGGAGGTGAACGGTACAGGTCCCCTGTCCCTCATCAAACTCATCAAATACACAATCCAACAACTCAAAAACGTTCTCATTGACAAGTTGTGACAGTTGTGCACTTTCGAAACACTATGAAATAATAATTAATTTAACATTACGAGACAGAGTTGATTTCGAGGCAAATGCGGAGCTGGAACTATATTCCAGACATGGCTGCTGGCCGGAGTGATTTCAAAAGCATGTTACATAATTATACATGATTATTTCATATAACGTGGCAATTGTGCAGGTCACAACTTCTCCACGACTGTTTTGCAGTTGTTGGATTGTGTATCTGATTTTACCTCCACTGAGCAGCTCACGTCTCTGCCCCGCAGATCTAAAACCAGCTTGCACAGATAATTAAACCTATGAACCCACTCCTATGACTATAGGGGATTATGGCAAAAGGCTAATTTGCCAAAATGCTGAACGTTGAATGTTTAAGAAAACAACAAATAATGACACTGAAATTCTTTCAACGGAATATTTTATACATTCAGTCACAGAGACATTTTGCATAGGTTTACTTCCACTCGTAAGCACTTTCTCCAGAGTGTCGGACTGATGGAGGATTTTAACAATTGTCCATTCTCAGAAAATCCCTTTTCCCCCACAACAATTTAAATTATGTGGCGCGTGACTCATGTGTGTTTTGTCAGTGAACCATCACAACTGAATCCACTTATATAGTATATTGCAAACACAGGGCTTCTTTGCCTGTAAGTAGCTTTGTCAGCTTTTTCCTACAGAGGTACAACTCTCATGTTGATCTCTTACAATGTTTGACAAGAATACTGGGTCTCCTCTATGTGGATCTTTAAATGACCGTTCAGTGAAGATTTATGGCTAAATCTTCTCCCACAGGTGTCGCAGGCGTACGGCTTCTCGCCCGTGTGGATTCTCATGTGGATCACCAAAGCTTTACGGCTCCGGAGACCTTTCCCGCACGTTTTGCAAGAGTACGGCTTCTCGTCTGTGTGGGTTTTCAAATGTTCGTTCAAATGCGACTTCTGACTGAAACTCTTCCCGCATAATTTGCACAAATACGGCTTCTCGCCCGTGTGGATTCTCACGTGGACCAGCAGGGCTTTACTCGTTTTGTGTCCTTTGCCACACGTTTCACAGGAATACGGCTTCTCGTCCCTGTGGATTTTTAAATGCTCGTTCAAATGGGCTTTCTGACTGAAGCTTTTCCCACACGATTTGCACAAATACGGCTTCTCCCCCGTGTGGCTCCTCAGATGTATTATCATTTTGGACTTGAACTGAAAGGTTTTCCCACAAATGTCACATTTTAAAGACTTTTTGTCTGTGAAATTATTACAGAGAGTCTCTGTTGGGACAGAGTTGTATGAATTGTTATTGTGAGTTGTGTTTTTGTGGCATCTCTTCTTTGGCTTTTGTGCTGCGTTACCAATAGATTGCGAGTCTATGCGATTGCTTCCCGTCTGATCTCGTCTCTCAGTCAGAGGAGAGTTGTGAGGAAGGAGCTGATGGACATTGTTCGGTTCTGGTTCGCTGTGGTCACTTTCCTCGTAAGTAGCAGTCAACATAAAGGCATCGGTCTCCTGCTTCAGTGGAAACTGCTCTCCCACTTGAATGATGCAGAGTTCCTCGTGCTCCTCTTTCATTTCTAAATGATCCTGGTCAAGACTTGAGGTCCTGTTCTGGTAAGCAAGCTCCTCCTCCTCTTCCTCCTCTTCCTCCTTACAGATGTGTTGCCATGGGAGCTCTGGAGGGACAAAGGGACACAAGAAATAGGTTAGTGAGTGTTTTATTTTGACATCACAAATGATATAATTTTACAAACTGTTTACTGTTTATCCTGTGGAATGTGTTTTAAGAGCATGGTATGTGTATGTGGGGTCTAACAACATATACAGACCAACCAGGATTACAAACAAGGCCAGGAGAATGACTAAGAAAGAGCAGAAACAACTGGAGTGACTATACTGAGGTGCAAACAGAAAGTCTGACAAATTCTGCGTTGTGTGTGAATGGTGAAAATTCACATAAATGCTCTTAGGAAGATATTACAGAGCAGAAACATCTGGGTTGTGTCCGAAATCACGTCAAGTCAATATAGTGGACTACTGTATATAGTGAACTCACTGGTCAAATGAAAAACACTTTTGGACACTACTCCACGCAGTTGTTAATTACGTATTACGTCACGTAATTACAACATTCCGACCGCGATCGGAACGGCGATCCGTGACCGTAATGCATGATGGGATATCTTGCTTCGGTTAGTGACCATCGGATGTTCACTACTACATTTTGCGGTGAATTGTGGGATACATTGAGTGCACTATATAGTGAATATTAATAACAAAGATACTCTATGGATCTATTATAAGATAATATAATACATCCATGCTATTTACCAAGATACCCCATGAGAGGCTGCTCCAATGATAGAAATGGTTACACTTCCTGTCTCCTAAATGGGCGTGGCCAACCGTCACCCCCCCTTGTCTGCGAACGTGCGTGTGGATTTATAAAATTTGTAGGTAGATGAAAGTAATATATTTATATTTTCTTATGATAACATTAAATATTTACACTACTAACAGTCACATTTAGCATGACAGAAATTATTTAAATAATTTTCACGGGAGTTCGCAGCCGTTTGTTTGACATTGCCTAGGAGATCTGTGCCAAATCTCGCAAGAGTGTGTTGTTGAGACAGAGACAGGTCTTGAACAAAGTTCATTTTCTCCTGATGTGTCCGTCTGAAAATCGCCATTTTCGTGTCAAAATGTTCAGAAGAGATGTGACTTGTGAAAAATTAGATCAAAATTTACCTCAGTGACTGTGGAGAGAAAGGACCGACCATAATCCGTGTTCACGTTCAATTTTCCCATTGGAGTCAATACACTCAAGGCTGCCGCTAGTCTCCTAAAAAGGCGTGGCCGTGCAGAAACCCACGTGACATGTATACAGGAAGCTGACTCGTCATGGGGGGTCTTGATTTTATAAACCGTCTTTTTTAATAATCGCTAAACATTCGGACACCACTACAAAATGGCGTAGTCACTATATAGCGCACTATGTAGTGAGTAGGGGGTGATTTCGGCCCACAGCCCAAGTCTCTTGTCCCCCCCCAGATGTTGCAGTCATGTGACTTCTCACCACAGTCGACTTTTCTAACGTGGTCTGTCAATTCACAACCAGGTGTGAAAGCTCTGCCACATGACACACATGGCTTCTGAAATGTGTGGGTACTCAGGTGTACATTCGATCTGGACTAAAGTTTTTTTTTTTACCTGACAGAAGCCGGTGGTCACCGTTTGGCTCTGGTCCACTGTGGTCACCTTCCTCATAAGCATCAGCTAGGAGCTGCTCTTCCTCCAGACTGGTGCAGAGCTCCTCCTGCTCCTCTTTCATCTGAGGAGGCTCTGGCTCGTCCAGGTCCAGACTGGAGTTCCTTTCCCGGGTGCAGAGCTGCTGGTCGACGAGAACCTCCTCCACCTCCTCCTTACAGACGTACTGCTGATGGAGGTCTGAAGAGACAAATAGACACGAGAGGTAGGTTAACAATATGACGATGGAGGACGAGACATCTGAAGTTGAACTCACACTCCTTTTTTAGACAATCGTACTTCAGTTTTACTTCTGAGGCTCCAAAGGATCGTTGTCAATTGTTTCCTGAACTCATGAACAGTTCCCACATGTGAGTCTTTTCAATGTGCTTTGGATGTTTACATCAGCTGTCACCCCTGTCTGCAGTGTTGTTTCAAACACTTTCCCAAATATTTCACTGAATCTCATCAGATAATTACCAGATGAAAGTGAAGTTTCAGTTTCACCTCTCTATCTGTCCTCTTGACCCACAGAAAAAAACACGAAGAAGGTGAAATTAGCTTTGATGTGGCAGTTCAAAGGAAAGTTCAAAGCCCTATTTACAAAAAAAAAAAAAAACACTCTCCTAAGAATCAAACTTGGAGTCCAATAACAAGTAGAGTCCGATAGACGTTAGAGCTCAGTTTCAGATTTGTGAAGCACTTCTTTCTCTGCTTGTTCCCCCAGCCAGAGCACATCAAGATAAAAAAAGGGGTACACACTTAGGCTTATCCTTATCAAATCTGGAAAAAAATAACTTTTCTATTTTTCTTGTGGATTAGTAGACGTGGCTGTTTCACTGCTTCACAGGAGTGACACAACAATCTGTGTTTCTGTATCTCTGGGTCTTTGGAGGGTGAAATGTTATTGTTTTCAGTACTAATAAGAAAAGCCTTTTTACCTGTTTGAGTGTTACTGTGACTCATTGTTGTGGTGGAGTTGTGTAGATTGCTTTTGTGACTTGTGTTTTTGTGTTTTCTAGACGCTCCAGTGTCGACATGCTTGATTTTGTTGTGTTTCTTTGAGTTGTTGTAACAAAGGAGCCGTTGGTTCAGTTCAGCATCACTATGGCCTCCTTTCTCACATATAGAAGTCAACGTGTAGGTGTCGGTCTCCTGCTTCAGTACGAGCTGCTCTTCGTCTTCAATGATGCAGATTTCCTCATATTCCTCTTTAATCTGCAGAGGCTCTGGGTCGTCCTGGTCCAGTCTGGAGTTCCTGTCGTGGTTACAGAGCCGCTGGTTGTCAGAAACCTCCTCCACCTTACAGACTCGTTGCTGTCGGAGCTCTGGAGGGACAAAGGGACACGAGAAACAGCAGCAACACTCAGATTAAAAAGCTTCTGGTGATGTGTCGATCCTGAGTCGTTCCTCTGTTTTATCCCTCCACCTCTCATCTGCACATTGACTAGTCTGCTGCTGATTATGATAAGTAAATACAAGTGTTGTGCCAGTTCAGTGCCATAAATGGTAATCCACCACTCTTTGGTTTGTTATGATTTATGGCACAAGAAGACCCCCATTAGGACCCTCCAATGGGCGGACCCTCAAATACACAAGTGATATAGCCTAGATATTTCTGCTCCTGGTTTATAAAGCTCTACATGGCATTGCACTTCAGTACATAACCGACATGCTCATCAACTACACACCACCACGTACCCTTAGATCCACAAGTAATTGCAATTTAGTCATCCCCCTTAGTAACACTAGGCAAGGGGAGGCAGCCTTTTCCATCTATGCCCCACGCATCTGGAACAAGCTGCCCGAGATAGTAAAACAGGCAACATCAGTGACCACATTTAAAAACAAGTTAAAAACTTTCCTCTTCACAACTGCATTTGATTAAATTTTGTGTGTGTGTGTGTGTGTACGTGCATGTGTATACCAATGTGTCCCCTGAGCATTTATATAGGTAAGTGTATGTGATACTGTTTTGATGTTGCTTTGTTTTGTCTTTAAATTTGCACTTTTTTAATTGTTTGCACTATTATTGCATTGTATTATAATTGTTTAACTATTGTAAAGCGCATTGAGTTTGCCCTGTGCATGAAATGCGCTTTATAAATAAAATTGAATTGAATTGAATTGAATATAAACCAGGCTAAACACTCTGTCAACAAATAATAGTCAGCAGGGATCCGTGTTAAAAACAGTCACTGTGTCAAATGAGAGGTTGTTAACAATCATTTAACTCTGTCAATACGCTCATCTGTAGCTGTCACTCTGCTACAGACCTGCTGCCATTTGTATCTTTATTCCAAGCGACGTCCAGAGGGTCGATCTGTTCCTCGAACTCACCGATGGTGCGTTCAAAGACTCCGTTTAATCAGCAGCAGCAGCAGCAGCTGATCGCTCTATGACAATCTCTCTTTCATATCGAAGTCCGCAGTGTGGACATTGTTGCTTCATCTCCTCCATCGTCTCCTAACTCACTCTCATACTGTACATCCACAGAGGCGACGCTGCTGGCGCTTTGTTTACTTCCGCTGGGTGTCACACTGAGAAGTTTCCGTCAGTGAACGCGTCTCCAGCCACAGGGTCTCAGCTTTCATTTCCCCGCGCACGGTTCATTTCAAGGGGAAATTTACAGTCTATGGGGGGAAATGAATGTTTGTGTTTATTTCGTAGGCATATATGATGGACAAGAAATTACAAACAGAAAAAAATAGTTCGAAAATAAAAAAAGAGAGAAAGAAATAAAACAAGAATGAAAAACAAAGCAGATAAATAATCATAATGATATGAAGCAAAGAAATAGGTGTCGGAGCTATTTGTTACTTTTGTATTATTTAATCACTTATAATTTAGTTATTTTTTGTGGTTTAGTTTTGGGGAATACACCTTTAGTTTGTTTATGATATTTAGTATTATTTTGGTACTTAACCATGCTTTTACTTTGAAGATACTGGGTAGCTGGAGCGCACAGTGGAAAAGAGGAAAGCACTTGTGATTAAAAACTAACACCAATGACCTTAACCTTTACGTTGTGTCATCACCATCTTGCAAAATTACACTCTATAGGCTACCTTACTTAAGAGATATGCAATTCTATCTACCTAATGTATCAAGGCACAGCCACAAAGGGTGAAAATTTTAATTTCCTCAAGGATGTCATCTCTGTCAGCTGTAGGCTATATGAGAAGATGGGGTCTTGTTGTGTGAAACTGTCAGACTATAACAGCTCCACATGTAGCTAAAGTGTTATTAGTGTGATACAACTCAGAGAAACACTGTAGTTTGTGAGCCTTTTTACAGATCCTCTCCCACAGCAGAAGTCACTAGATGTCACTGTTGTAATCCGTATGAGTCAAGTTATCAGTTTGTTCCTACTTTCTTTCACTATTTCTTTCTTTCTTTCTCACACATTTTCCCTCACACGCTATTTTCTCCTCCATCACAGACTCGAAACAATTTACTGAGGAGTGAAGGACTTGAAGCACCTGAAATCGTCTTTTTCACACCAGCTGGGATCTCTTCTTCACCCAGGGACCAAATGACAGTTGCCTTTTTTGTGCACTCTGGCAGCAGAATTCACAGAGCGAAATCACATTAACTGAAGACATTAACCGAGCTGCTGTGAAGCTTCCTGTTGAGTAGGTGAATACTCATGGGGCAACATCCTTGTCATGGAGGTTATCTCGACACCACCACCACCTCTGTGCTCTTTGTGTAAGTCAAGGAAATATAGTTTCCTTCGCTGACTGTCACTTCTTTCAGATCATGTTTATCTTTCAGATAAACATCAATAGATTGAATGTGCACATTAAGGACGGTGTCAGACTTTGACGATAAACCAGTGCTGCAATCTCAAATGTGTTCATTAGACCTGCATGGGCATATTCTACATGTTTTATTTCTTCACAACAATAACAACAATTGTGAAGATGGTGTGATGTGTGTTTTTTTTTACTCTGTTATGAAGCACTATAGATTCCTTTGGTTGTATTGAATGCTTTCACAATTAATATGAAATACATACATATATAAACAATCTATTGAATAAATGCAGACATATGCATAGCCTATACATAAATTCAAATATAAATAAATGAGTCAATCATCTACTGTTGAATTTTATGCAGACTGCAATCAACTGAAATGCACCTTGGATGTTTCAATAGTCTCAAATGTTTCCCATTCTGCGGGAGAAGTCTCCTCATACTGAAGTGGATATGAAGGGTTTGCACTTTTAAGACATCGCTTTAAATTGTCGCTGAAGAGTTGATGCAAGCCCCTCCATCAGTAACATGTTTTCATGCAGCCTCTGCAGAGAAAAGCTTCTTTCATCTTTATTTACAGTTGTTGAAAATGTCAATGTTTATTCTGTTTATTTAGAACAGTTGATATTTTCCGCACTTCACCTGAGGCAGTTCCTCTCTTATCCTGCAGCCACACTGACTGTCAGTGGGAAAACATATTTTTCTAAAAGAAAAATACAAATCTGCCCACACTTTGTACAATTCGTGACCTGTTATGATCAGCATGACATTGGGCCGGACAGCAACATGTTCCATTATGCCATGAGGGAGGTTGCAGCATTACACACAAACCAAAATAATGCAAAATACAACCTTAAGCCTCTGCCTTCTAGTCAAGTTGCAGAAAATATGGTCACAATGTCCTAGCACTAATACAAATAGGTTAGACCACACCACATTCCTTATATTTTTTTCTAATATTCATTAAAGTCTTGAAATCCAAAGCTTGACAGTCTGCTGTGTCCTGTCAAGGTTAAACTGTGATAGGAAAATTGCTGTCTGAAATCAGCAGGTGTCTTCTTTAAAGCTGTAATGTGGCAGCTAGGGACATGTGAGGATTTAATCTAACAGGAGAGTAGACTGCATCACTAAAGAGCTGTTTTCCTACAACTAATGCAACACTTGTTTTCTTCCTCAACCAAAGGGATTAAAAATTAATCTCATTTTTTTGGGATACTCAAAGCCTTCGCCATTAATACATCACATCCAGCTGTTTTCTGTTTATGCTGTAACACCAGGCTCCTCATTAATTATCCAGCATAAACACAGCTCACAGGAGCGCTTGTGGCTAATTATAAGTACATCTGCATTTAGAGAGCGATGTCTTTCCTAAATGCTGTGTTCATGTTTTTCCTGATGTGCATGCTCAATTCCTCCTGTTTCAATTGTGTGGCCAGAGAAACTAAAACAGCTGTGATGACACTCAAATGCTATTTTTATGGCTACTGTTTTCCAAACAGAAAACTGATCAGGGATACTGTATGTGAAATTATTATCCCATGTCCCAGGACTCCAAAACTCTCATGGAAAACCCTTCCAGAGATATGAAGCCTTATATCAATGATTTTTTAAAATTGATAATAAACAATCGTGTGTAATAGCTGTATGTGCACATACCATTGTATCGCATAAACCAAATGGCAGATTCTTTTCCAACTTACCCACAATGCAAACCTATTGAATCACCCACTGGCGCGCAACGAGACACCTAACTATGGCTGTGCGTGCCTCATACTGAACATTACGTAAAAAAAAACTATTACTCAATAACTGACCCTATCAACACTAATATAAATACATGCAGCTTAAAACGCATCTCTTTATCGTCCTAAATGCCCACTACTCAGTCAGGACGCAGTTTCTCATATCAATGGCCCCGGGGCCTTTGTGCCGCTGAATCTGTTTACACATGCACATTACAGCCTAAAACACAGTCAGATCTTATTTATGCTATTCTCTTTGCGTACTCATACCCCTGTCACAAGAATAAATAGAACAATTTAAGCGTCGTCATGGAAACAAAACACGTATACTACATAATAGAAAACATTTATGTGTGGATGAGGTGCACACGTGTGTCAGGACCTGGGGTTATATAACTATCGTGTTGATATCCTCACTTTTGTTCTCATGTCTGGAGTTCAACCCGTATAAGGAACTCAACAGACAATTATTCTGTAGAGACATTTCTATTCACTTCTATTCCAAGTTTCATTTATCAGGTAGAAAAGTTAATGAGAAAAAAAAGGAGAAATATAAAATGGTCCCAATGATTAATGTGCATTTCATTTACATAGACAATGGGAACAGTCCACTAAGTGATTCACACTACATTAAATTAAAAGAAAGCACGTTGTGTTCTCGCATGTGCTTTACTCAGACGTCTCCGTCGCCGTCTTTTCCTCTCACTTTATTTCCATTACACGGACACCTCCTACATTCAAATGTCCCTTCTCAAGATGCTGGCAAATGCCAAGGGTTAATAACGCAGACAAGACAGGAAGCATAATGTTCCATTCAAAATCATCAAGCTCCATTAACAAAGTCCCGCTGAGTGTGTTTACATGCACACCGACACCCTGTTATTCTCTGGGATACTCAGGTTTGGCCTTTTTCAGCTGATACGTTCATAGCAATATTATGTAATCCTGATTAAGAAAAATAGTACAGCAGTGAGCCAGAATGTGAACACATCATGAATGCCATTGGTTTTAACAGTCTCTTCCTTAGGTGTAATTAGAGCCTATTGTTCTGAACGTAAGGTACATGCTTTACTCAGGATGCGCACCCCGAATAACAGGCACACTGAGAAAAGAGATTCACTGGCCCACGTAAGTCCAATGGACAGTCTGGGTAGCACTGACATCAGTGAGTCTATAATTCTTCCAGTAGATGCTACAGATGCTGCTTTCTCTTTGTAAAACAAATAATGTGTCCATCCAGCTCCTGGCCACACAATCTATGTTTAGAAAAGTACATTCAGTCTCAAGAGCAGGTAGAAAAAAATATGCTTTGGCATTAGTTAACGGCTAATCAACTGTGCTCATGTAAGCTCGTGTTGCATTTCAAAGAATCATTCAGTTCAACTCGGGCTCTTTTGCTTGGTAATTTCCTCGCTCTGCTGAAACAAACACGACAGAATGTTTTTTTGTTTTACTCATACACCTTGTTCTCTTTAGGTTATAGCGAATATCATAGATAAATCCAACATCAAAACATATTGGATTATATAAGACCAAATAAAAACACAAACCACTCAGTATAGTTTATTCAACATATACATACAGTACATATTATGTGCAGTACATATTTTTTTTACATGCATCTTTTAGCACTATATGAGGATGTTCCATTCCTTGTGTAAAAGGGATAACGAGTAAATGTGTCATTGTGGTTGTATATTTTTTCAAGAAAACTTCAAAACACAGGACACAGGTACATAAAGAAACCGAGATGAAGGTGGGGAACAGAGTCTGAAGAGGTACAAACTCCAGCCTCCAACACTTATGATGTGAGTAGTGAGCACGTCTTGTGTGTTTGTCATCTGTGCTGGTCTCACAAGTTGTTCCCTCTGTCGCAAGTGTTTCTCAAGGTTTGATGATTGTATGAAACTACATTGTGCATCTAAAAATGAGGATGCTTGATTGTAACATGGGAAGAACATATAATTGAAAGTACTTTACCTGCACTCGGCCAGCTGCTACATGAAAATACAGAACAAAGTCTGTCTCCATGAGGGACGGATAGATGATGGACAGTAAAGCAGCAAGATGAAGCTAAATCAAAGAAACAAAAGAAAATATTAACATCTTTACAACAAAGAAATGTCTGTGTTTTTTAGGACAAAACTAATTACAGCATATACATTATAACAGATAAAACTAACCTAGTAAATGGGTAGAAATGCAACCCTTTGTCACGGACTAGCTACCGGTATTTTACCTCACACACGTTGTTTATCTGTATTTCATTAGATTCCTAAGTACCCCTATTTGAAGTGATTGTGGGTGCATGAATAAACTAATCAATCAACTTAAGGTCCTCATGTACAGAAAAAAAACATATATCCATTCCCTCTGCAAACTGCTGTCCTGGATTGTGAAATAAAATCCCTATAATGATTTTGAGATCCTGTGTTTGGATGTGTACTCCACCTTACATGTTCATGTGATGCGAAACAACACTAATAAATTCAAAGTAGTTTTTTTCACCCGGGGTAAAAGAATCCAGCTTGTTATGCCTATTGACTTGAGAGTGATGAAAGAACAATAATAACTGGGAGAAGCTCAAAGTTTTCATCAGCTCAGCCAGAGCAGGACAACAAGAAAGCAATGTTCAGAGAGATGTTATTGGGAAATATCAATGGTGGTCAAAACTGTGATGTGAAATTCAGTGATACACTGTAATATGTTACATCATTAGATTAACAGGTGGCAATAATAAAATCAAAAACAAACCTGTTCAGTTCAACCAGCATTGTGAAGGTGAAGTACCTTGGAGAGTGGAGGCTGCAGTGTGGTCAACACAGAACTGATTTTAATGAGCTCCTTTGAACTAAACATAGATTCACATCATGAATTATTAAATACCTTACTTGAGTTGCTTCAATTTATTCCTGAATACAACTTTAAACACACCTCTGTAAATTAAGGCCTGCAGCTCCAACTACAGGGAAAAAAAACAATTATGTATGTTTGCAAAAGTTTTGGCACTCTCAACATTTGATCATTTACAGTAGCCTAATTAACAACCAATGCAGCATAGTAAACCAATAGTTAAATAAATAATCTACTGTGTATAGTTTATAAATCTTTCCCAGCACTTTGACAGCGTAATCAAGTGTTGGTTCCCTTCGGCTTCTGTAATGTTTCTCAATACATCAACTATGGTGCAGAGAGAGGCTAATGGTGTTTATCTGTCTGGGCAGACTAATGTTGATGGTGCAGATATGTTCCCTGTTTTATTAATTACCAATGGATAATCTTTTCTGTCAATGTGAATCCAGGAGCTTTTGCTACAAATATGATTCTTGTAATTGTGGCGGCACACTGTATCACAATAACACTAATTTAAAGGGATAGTTCAACATTATAATTCCTATAGTGTTAGGAGTAGCTGACCTTTAATTGTCAGTGCAAGCTATTTTTAGAACGGTGGAGCAAAGCCGCGAGCTGCTCAGAGCTACGTACGCTACAGAGGCTCATGGGATTTCTTGGTTTCCCCCATCACACTCATCAAATACACAATCCAATAACTCCAAAACGCTCTCATGGACAAGTTGTGACCTGCACATTCACCACGCTATGAGATAATAATGTAACATTACGAGACAGAGTTGGTAAATGCAGAGACTGCTTGCCGAAAAACTGCCCGCATCCTTGTCCACGAGAGCATCTTGGAGTTGTTGGATTGTGTGAGTTTGATGGGGGAAAATCAAGAAATTCCATTAGCCTCCGTAGCGTAGCTCTGAGCAGCTCCGCCGTTCTCAAAATAGCTTGCACTGACAATTAAAGGTAACAAACTTATTCCTGAAACTACAGGGATTATGGCAATGGCCAATTTGCCAAAATGTTGGACTATCCCTTTAAAGAGGAGCTATGCAAGATGTGTACCTTCGCTGAATAACTTTGGAGTAATTGTGATGGTTAAATTAGGCAACTTGTTACGGGGAGCATGGAGGCTCTCCCACCTAGCGTCTCTTGGCCGAAAACCAACCTTGCCAACCCGGTGTCCCAGGTCTTGTCTTGTGAGAAACATGGACTGCTTTACGCCAGTATGACACAAACACGCCTGGCATCACATTGGTCATATTTCTATAGTAAACCAGTTTCGTAGTAAATTCTACCAAAATCACATTAAAAAAATAAATATATAGAAAGAGGTTCAACGAAGAAATCCTGAGATACAAGACAAAGCCTTAATTATGGAGGGCGAGAAAATGACTCGCCACAGTTCATTGTCTGTCTCCTTTTCTTGCTTCCTGCACTGCTGTGAGTGCTGGTTTCAGCATGCAGGGAGGGTGTGAAACAGCCCATCAGTCATGATTGATTTAAATGGGCCTGATGAGCCTAAGTCATGCTTTAAGCTTCCAGTGGCTGATGAGGGGCAGACACTGCTGTGCCGGTGATCCTTTACAGAAATCACTACCTGCCTCTGTTCTTAACGAAGAGGCACGGCCGATCAAAAGCGGGCTGACTTCACGTTTTAAAGTTGTGGGAAGTGACCAGCTCGACTCTGTCAGCTCTCACTGTATGAGGATCAAAAGCCTCCCATTACTGTTAAGTGGCTAAGCCAAACATCACACTACATTAATGCAGATTAAGTGGCAATTATTGTAAATGTTGGAAGTGTTTTCTCCATGACACAGTGAGCTAATGAAAGCAAATCATTAACTCCCCTCCGAATGTTTCATGATTTAATTAGAGGCTTTTTTCTCCAGAAACTTTTGAATCATAAATAATTTAAATGTAGACTCAAGGAAAAAAGGGTTCAAAATGTATCCTGATAAAACACTGGATTTAATGTTAATGTAAACAAAACTCTAACAGATTTTTTTAAGTAGAAGGTTTTGGGAGGGGGTCAACAGACTGCTGTTGCCTGTGACTAAGCTACAAATTTAAATGGCTTGAAATCATGACTCAGGGATATAGCCCCACCTATAACATCCCCTGACTTAATGCTTCTGTCATAATTACCACACCACCAAACAATGTTTCATCTCTTTTCCTACTGAGACAAAACGATGCATAGACCTGTCACCATGTGCTGTTACACTGGAAGTACAGAAGCTATACAGCAATTAATGGTGAGAGAGTGAGCTCTACTTACTCTACTTGTGAATTTTTACAACACACTATCACTGACTAAAGCATCCCACATGAAATCACCATACAACCAGGAGCTCATATGTTCTCCCCAGTGTGTGTGTGGTCTGTACTGTAAGTGCATGTGATGACATTTAAGGAAAACTCCACTGGCTATAGAAGAGGGGTCAGGTCAGCTAGATTTTGTTCGTGGGTTTAACCACATTTTAAAAAAACCTGCGTACTTATCAAATGGGCATTTGACGTAAACCTGTCTATAATAACTGATGCAGTTCTTCCAAATGGAAGTGCCTCAACAAAATTTCGCCTAATCACATCTAAAAGAAAAGTGCCAAAGCCTGGTGTCCTGAAAAGTGGCTAGACATGATAAATTATTCAAATGGGGAGAAAGCGGCTCAAACCTAATGCTCTCTCTTGATGAGAATTCATGCTGCAGAAAAAGTGTTTGAAACTGTTTGACAATCAAACTATAGTTTAAAGAACAATGAAGCCTCCAGTTATCGCCAGCATGTTTTTGACCTAAAGACGAAAGTGCTGAAGTCTTTGTGTTTAATTTCTGTCAGTGACAATAGAGAGGCAGTGATTCATCTCATTGTGAGCGCTGACAGGAGAAGAATAAACAGTGAGAGTAAGGGTTAGACAGCCTGTTTCATTTACAACAAGAAGAAATATCTTCACAGTTTCTGACTGAGAAGCAGCAAAAATCATCTGCAATCACATCTTGTATTTGTTATGTTTAGAAAAAAAAGGTTTTCTTTCAAAAGAGTGTCCTATGAAGGGCAAAATAATTCAAGAAAATCTGAATCCTTAAAACTTTAAAGGCATTTTTCAACACAGCCACCTTATCTATGTTAAAATTTAGATTGTAGCATATGTTTGGATAGATGTTTGAGCCATATTTTGCTTTAAGCCTGAAAACAAACAGGACTTTATTCACCCACACCATGCAAGTGGTGCATTCATACGACCCATGTTAAATCTGCTCTCTGAGGATAATCTTCAGCATCGTCTGATTATCTCTGCTCAACCTCAGATGGTGCAGTGGTGCAGACTGGTATCCAATCTTGTTTCTGACATCCAGCCACCAGCTCATCTCTCCCTGCTGTTGAGAGACAATTAATGTTCTTGTATTCATTTGCTGTGTAATTAATTACATAGCTACCGAGTGCAACTTCCTTTACATTATTTGTAATATGGTACTGGCTTGTTACATCAAATCACAAGGAGGTAACCAAGGCCGACATCTACAGTTTCCCCCCTTCATTGTTAATTTTCTCTCTGTGTTTTGTAGTGCTGCTGTCGTACTGTCGAGCTCACACAGTCAGCTCATCTTCTGTGGAGTGCTATCATGTACTGTAGCGGCCTGTGAACAGTTGTTAAAACTAACACAATCTCAGAGCCTTTTGAAACGAAGTGATACACAGATAAACCACAGTGGCTGGAAACCACTCATACAGGCGGTTTGTATCATTGTTAAAAAAAACAACATTTATTCATTAATTCTTCTCAGCCCTGACAACTCTGATACTGTATGATACATACTGAATATTTTTGATCTCAGTTTGAATTTGACCTTGTACTAAATCATCTTTTGAGCAGGTAGGGGAAAGTGGCCTTGAACTCAACTTCAGCAGTAAGTTAACCCTAACCCTAAAATACAGCAAGCAAGAATGAAGTGACCGATTAAATCCACTTATCTGGCAACCAATGTAGTCACACCTACTGGCGATGCAGAGCAATCAAAGATAGGCTATCAAAGCTGCATTGTCTTAAATCTGCAGCTGCGTACTAGCAAGTCAAAAAGAAGATGAAGATGAAACTTCCCACTTTCTACACGTATGCAGCTAAATACTGCAAAAAATACATGTTAACTAGAAGGGCAGGTTGGTCAAGAACATTATGGCTACCTGATAAACAAATAAAAAAGTCCCGCAATATAATGCCATTTTGGAAAGTGTGTTGGGAAAAAGTGACACAACGATGAAGATTAGATCAATAGTGCCAATTCTATTGTTTTTATCATATGCAAGCAATATCACATGACACAAAATACAGTTCAGTTTTTGAATACCTAAATGTTACAAACAGGGCAACATTAACATTAATTTGGATGTGTTTTGGGATGCTTTTCAGAACGTGAGTCAAGCCTTCACCTCTCCACCAAACGCTGGTGAAATCAGTCAACGCAGCCACATTCGACTGACTGAAGGAAAGTCAGGTGACACAGACTGTTAAAGGGATAGTTCAACATTTTGGCAAATTGGCCCATTGCCATAATTGCTATAGTCATAGCAGTAGGTTCGTTACCTTTAATTGTAGGTGTAAGCTATTTTTAGTACAGCGGAGCGCAGCAGCAGGCTGCTCAGAGCTACGCTATGGAGGCTAAGGGAATTTCTTGGTTTCCCTCATTAAACTCATCAAATACAAAATCCCAAAACTCCACAGCGCTTTTGTAGACAAGTTGTGACCTGCACAACCACCACGCTATGAGATAATGACGGAACGATACGAAACGGAGCCGTTTTCGAGGTAAATTCATACAAAACCGCTGATGCGCGTTGCGTTCAGGGACAGTTTTTCAGCAAGCAGTCTCCGTATTTACCCTGTATTTACCTCGAAAACGGCTCCGTTTCGTATCGTTCCGTCATTATCTCATAGCGTGGTGGTTGTGCAGGTCACAACTTGTCTACAAAAGCGCTGTGGAGTTTTGGGATGTTGAATTTGATGAGTTTAATGAGGGAAACCAAGAAATTCCCTTAGCCTCCATAGCATAGCTCTGAGCAGCCAGCTGCTGCGCTCCGCCGTACTGAAAATAGCTTACAATAAAGGTAATGAACCTACTGCTATGACTATAGCGATTATGGCAATGGGCCAATTTGCAAAAATGTTGAACTATCCCTTTAAGCAGTGAGATGTTTAACTGTGGCCACCACTCATAAGTGAGTCAGAACTGTAAGTTGTTGGCTGAAATCATTCAATACACATCATTCAATATGAGACTCAGATCCAGCCATTGTTGCTCGCAGGGTTTGGTCCAGCTTGCACACACCCTCACGTGGAAACAAAATTGTCCATGCATGTCACAACACTCGCTCACTCCTCACATGTTCACACGCATGGGCATATTGGTGCTGGATGCTCATTTCATATGACGACCTTGTGCTTTGTATTTGATTTTAAACACAGAAGCAGTCCTTTGGGTCTGGTTGGAAAAGGTCATTGCAAATGCACGGACACGAAACAAGACACTCCACACATTGCAAGCATCTTAAAATTCAACACACAACGTATATTATGAGTATTCTTCCCCTACTGGGTGTGTGTGTGTGTGTGTGTGTGTGTGTGTGTGTGTGTGTGTGTGTGTGTACCATACTGCGTTTGTGTGTGTGAGCCTTGGTGCTGCCTAGAATAGATACATGTGAAAATGTCAGCATCCCAATTTTGGTGTGGACAGAGAATATGAAACATTTGGACTACTCCTAAGAAAACAACTCACATAAGGGGCTTCACACCAGCATGGCTCTCTCTTCAGGTTCAGAACCTGACAATGGCAGTTCTGAAGGGAACCAAAAAATAATTGGTTCTTCCCCGCGACCGTGACATCATCAGTGGGCATGTCGTATAGGCTGTGAAGATGAGCGACTGACGATCTGAAGAAAAATAATTTGCAGTGGTCTGCTGAAGAAACAAAATGTTTGGTGGTGATTTGGGCATCTGCAGAATTTCAAGAAAAGCTAGAAAGCAAAACAAGAAAGAACAAGTTGTATGAATTTCCCTTTGGGGCTTAAAAGAGTAAAGTATTCTTATCTTTGAACTTGGGGAAGGGATGGCCAAGGCTGGGTTCACTCAAACCGTAGGCAGAGTAAATAATTAATAAACTCAAAAAACTTAAGAACGATTACAGAGACAGCAAAAAAAAAAAAAACTACTTTGGTTCCACTTACACTGGTGCGAATGTGGGCTGCTACACCAGAAAGCACCAAAGTTCAGAGTCAGAGTCAGAACCGTGTCTGTCTAAAAGCACCCTCTGTTGGGTCTGAGACTATGACAAGGTTAATATGTTCTTTTAAAATAGTGTTTTAAAATGAAAATGATCCAGTCAGACGAGTCGTCTCTCCAAATCCACACCAACATGCCTGAAAATGCACATAACCATTCCCATTCTGTATACTTGGTGGTTTTGTGCGCACTATTCTCAACAGGAAGCAGATTGGCCACTTTGCAGTCGGTTGCAGGAACTACTATGAGTGAGGAACGGCAGTAGTCAAACATAACACTAGAGATTTCTTTGCTCAAAGTATAAAGTCTAAAGTAGTCAGTGTTCTCCTTGTTTAGACTACAACACAACCCCAGAGTTTCCAAACTATAACAAGTCAGCGGTGTTTTCAACACTCTCCATTTAAAGGGCTTAAAAACTCTGGATCTAACACGGTAAACAAAGAAAAGTGATCTGTTTTAAAATTGAAAAGTATTAGTGTTGATGGAGGAGAGTCGCCTACTAATCGATCTGGTCGGTTTGCTCCGGTTCCAGAGGCAGATAGCCAGAACACACAGTTGGCAGCAACTTATCGCCTGCAGTGACGTGATTAACACCCAGCTGTTCCTCTCTATTCCCTGCTCCGTCTCACTATTTGCAGTGGAGCAGTGAAGCTTTTGAGCTTTATCTGTATATTTTTAAATTATCCACTTTCAAATACAGACCAAGTTAGCTTGTTTGCATTCTGTTTCATTGTCATTCTCACCCCTACTCCTCTCCTTCACTATCTCCTCTACCCTATTTTCTAACAAGCCAGTGAGGCTTGTAATTGTATTTCAAGAGAATAAATTAGGAGAAACATTTCTGCCCAAACCAAAACACAAATTATTTGTGCATAGGGATGTGAACCCACAAACATGTGCTGGGGACTCATGTATTAGATTCCCCAAAATTGAGAAGTCATCCTGTTGCCTATAAAAACAGATTAGAAAAAACTGTTCACATCAACAACCTGTCTGATCTTCTGACCATTTACTGCAATAGACAGTAGCAGAAATGATCATTACTATTATTCACAGTAATAGTTTATCCATGTATACTCCCATCAGACTTTGGGTTTGTATATGATGTAAATGATCTAAATCAGTGGTTCTCAACTGGTGGGTCGGGACCCAAAAGTGGGTCGCGGACCTGTTCTGGATGGGTCGCGGACAGCTGGTCAAAAAAGTAAATAATATTTAATGCACATCTGATGTTGGACATGTCTTTTATTTTGAAAAATAACTTATTTTGAAAGGCACACGAGACACGTGAACACATGCAGTTGTAATGGTCCTCCTCAGTTTCTTATTATTTGCTCTGAATGCAAAGATATCAGTTTCTTATTAATGTGGCCTCAATGCAGTGGATCTTGTTTTGTTTTGTGGGTCTTTATTTTGTGCAATATGATATTCATTCACTTTTGTGAATATGCTCTGAATGCAGAGATGCATTAGAAGTCAAATATATGGTTTTATTGGTCTCCATTTTGTGCAGTTTGATATTTTTTTATTCACTTACGTACATACAGTTGTCATGGTCCTCCTCAGTTTCATTCATGTGCCCTGAAATGCACTTTGCTCAATAAAGAGCAAAATGAGTTTTTAAAGGCTTTAAAAAAAAATTCTTGGTTTGAATTCTATAAAAGTGTGTCGCGACTTAATGACCATGGGAAAATGTGGGTCCCAGAATGAGACTAATTGAGAACCCCTGATCTAAATCTCAGATTTAATCCTCAGCATTAAAGCTGCATTAACTAATTTGTGGCCACTAGGGGGCAGCAGAGAAAACTATAACCAGAATGCTGCTTACGGTGCCTAACCTTAAAGCTGATATGGTAAAACAGTTGATTATTTTCATATGTAGTTGATATGAAGCAAGATTAATAATAATTTAATGTTAAATAATACCATAAAAAAAACAATCCAGTGAAGCATTTTGTATTTCAGCGGTTGTAACTAAATCCCTTCTCACACCTGCACATGCTACAACCCACAAGGTCTCATGATATTCTGAATGAATGGTCTGCAGCCGGATGGACTTTTGTCTCCTCATTTTCACTGACAGAACTGTGTCTTTTATGCTGCAATGCCATGTTGTTCGTGGGTAAAATCAAATAATTTTTCTACAAGGTTAGAGGCGTTTTACGTCATCCTCCAACTGCTTCCTCCTGTGATGCGTTTTTTGTTCAAAAGAGCATTCATGTTTTTTGAGGGTTATTGCTTCATGTGATGTGCAAATGTTCAGCCTCCAAGAAATCAAATCTTTCTCTCTTATGTCAGTGTAAATGCACCTTTAGGAGGATAACAGCATTTGCATCTCTTTCCAATCATATCCACAGACATACAGGACAACACTCCAAATATGTTGCTGCTTTCTTGGCCAGGCCATGCTTGTAAAAGAGATTTTTTTTATCTCAAGCAATTTGCCTGGTAAAATAAAGGTTAATAACAAATATCTATCCTATCAATAAACTGTCTGTTTACTCTGCAATCTTGAACGTCAGCAAGTTACAATTTGTGTGAATGGTTTTCCACTGTACCAGTGAAATAGCTACAGTTTAGCTGTGATTTTATAACAATGGCGCGTTACCAAGAGAAATGCTGGAAAATGTATTGTTTGTATATTTATATAATAGGAAGGCATATTGATGGATTTCTGAATAACGTATGTGTATATTCATCTTGTTCTTCTCTGTCATGCAGTGTAAGTTATTACTGGTGAACAGTTGTTGAATAACACCCACCTCATCTCACAAGAGGCTCCACTTCACTCATGATTGTCTGGTCTCATTGTCCACACAATGGATAACTGCCACTCCAGTGTTTTTCTATGTAAACAGGATGTTTAAAACAAACTCTTTTGTTGGAGTGACACATTGGCAAAAGGAAAAAAACACAATAATTATATTCAACTTTGCTATAACAAACTTGTTGCGATAAAGGACATCAGTCTTTTGTTTGAGTGTGGAGAGATCGTCATGGAAAAAGTCAAAGTTGGCTTGTCGTTCTGTTTCTTGACCCTTTGCAAAGTCAACCTTCATTGTATCGGATTTGTAGTCAGCTGCTGTATATAGTGAACCCCTAGTATCTGATGTGGCTATGGTGCATGGGAGAGTGTCCAGAGGAAGTAAAGGAAGTAAAGAAGCTGATGGTTCACTGTTCAATACTGTTACTATTCCATCAAATCATTGTAATAAACACAGTTTGGATCTGTTAAGTTTATTCCCCCTAATGCAAATCATGTTTTAGGCCATTCCTGTGTAATAGATGTATTAGTTCTGTGTAATTACATGTGCGCATGGCCAAGCCACGCTGCCCCCGGCTCTCTCGGGGAGAGTGGGGCCAGGCGAAGGCCATGCAACTGGCTGAGCCCAAGGCCACACCGTCTCTGGCTCTCTCGGGGAGAGTGGGTGGCCGCAATAAAGAAAAACTTCTTCTTCTTCTCACTCTCGCAACAGACAGCAATCTCTCTCTGGCTTAGTTTTTTTTAATTTTTTTTATTTTTTAGCAGAAACACAAAATCACGCGTAAATGAATTGCACTCGATTTCTTTCTTGTGTAGAAAAGCTTCATTGAAAACGAATGCTCTTTTAATGCTGACCACCCTTTTTTATTCACAGTAATGGTCTTTATTAGATCCAACATGTTGTTGACTAAACCTTTATTGAAAATGGGATATGATATGACAAGGCATCACATTCATTTGGCAGATGATTTTGAAAGTAACTCACAATCCTTACAGCTACACACTTTAGTGTCCCACTTCTAAATAAAACTAAAGGACTCTTCAGTTGCCCAAGATATGTGAGTTGGTGTATTAAAGAGATAGTTCTGGCCCATTGCCATAATCCCTATAGTTTTAGGAGTAGGTTCGTTACCTTTAATTGTCGGTGTAAGCTATTTTTAGAACAGTGGAGCAGAGCCGCGAGCTGCTCAGAGCTACGCTACGGAGGCTCATGGGATTTCTTGGGATTTTCTCATCAAATACACAATCCAACAACTCCAAAACGCTCTGGTGGACAAGTTGTGACCTGCACATTCACCACGCTATGAGATAATAACAGAATGTTACGAGACAGAGTTGTTTTCGAGGCAAATACAGAGACTGCTTGCCGAAAAACTGACCCCAACGGGAACGTGCATCAGCTGTTCTGCATGAATTAGCCTCTAAAACAACTCTGTCTCGTAATGTTCCGTTATTATCTCATAGCGTGGTCACAACTTGTCCACCAGAGCGTTTTGGAGTTGTTGGATTGTGTATTTGATGAGTTTGATGAGGTAAACCAAGAAATCCCATGAGCCTCCATAGTGTACCTCTGAGCAGTTCGCGGCTCTGCTCCACCGTTTTAAAAATAGCTTGCACTGACAATTAAAGGTAACATTAATTATGGCAATGGGCCAATTTGCCAAAATGTTGAACTATCCCTTTAATATTACATACCAGTAATTATGTTTTGGAAAAGAACCTTTATTTCACTACATTGATTTAACCTGACAACCTGATATTTAACCTGACAATGACACTGTCGGTGTTATCTGCATTAGCTTCAGGGGTTACATTACTGTAACTCCCTGGGATACAGAGTGAGGAAATCGACTGTTTTTTTTGGGCAAACGGTTACAAAAAGATGAATTGAGGGATAACGTTGCTAGGAGACCCTGACTTTTATCCCTGAATCCTACATGAATCCAGACTCACTGTGACTGTGAGTGTATGTGTGTGTGTGTGTGTTGTGTGCGCGCACCTCCTCCTCCTCCCGCTGCGTTTGTGTGTCCCTGCGCTTGCTCTAACTATAAAGCTGTGAGCATCTCCTTCACTCTGCTCTCTGCTCGAGCAGAGTCGAGGCTGAATCCCCTGAAACAACAGTCGACTCAGCCTTGCCTGGCCGGTGAACAATGGATAACACAAAGCAGGCATACTTTTGTCAAGGTTAGGGCAAAACATCGACTCCTACACAAACGTGCCGTTGTCTTCAAGTCTTCTTTTCACCAGAGCAAAAAATCATTGATTGGAAGATTTAAAGAGTGTGAAAAAAAAAGAAGAAAAAATGTTGGAATTTATCTACGGGCGCTGGAACAAGCAGTGAAAGCAAACTCAAGGACAGAGAAGCTGTTGAAGTAAAGTGGATTGTTTACGCTGGTGAATTTGAACACACAGAAGGAAAACGTCTGTCTGCCTCGGAGCATGAACTCTGCTCCTCATGAACAGATCCCGTGAGATGCCCGCAGGCTTGCTGAGCTCGCAGGTGGCAGCAGAGTTGGCTGTTTTCATCCAAGCTGATCTGAAGAACAGACTCGTTTTCTCCTCTTCTGGGTCCTCCTCACATGAGCACACCAACGTGCCCTTTATGTTCCTGCTTTGTGTTTCTGCCATGAAATGAACACGGCTCCGCAACTTTCCCTTTTCCCTCTGAATCTTTAGTCGCTCCATCTTCTCATTCACTCTCCTACTGTCACTTTGCCCCTACTTCCCTCCCAAATTCACTTTATCTTCAGACACTCATTTCTTATCTGACTTCCTCACTATTTCACTTTCCTCTGCTTTGCTCTCATGTTTTTTTTTTTTCATTTCACACTATCCACCTTACTCCCCTTTCTTTAGCCTAAGGTCAGACAGAACTCACACTGCACACTCTCTCTCCTAATTGCCATCCCTTCCTCTATCTCTCTTTCACACCCCACTCTCCTCAGCTCTTATCCCCTCGCACCCGCTGTCACAATTATCCCTCCAGTCCCGTCGAAATGTTCTCCTCCGAAGAGCCGTGGAACTCAACGGAGCAGCTCTGGATCAACGGCTCCCAGGTGAACCTCTCTCTGGGAAGACGCAGGGACGACGACGAAGAGGAGGAAGGAGAGCAGCACCCCTTCCTCACAGATGCCTGGCTGGTCCCCCTCTTCTTCTCCCTCATCATGCTGGTCGGACTCGTGGGCAACTCTCTGGTTATATATGTCATTTCCAAACACAGGCAGATGAGGACTGCAACTAATTTCTACATAGGTGAGTAAGATCAAAAACTCATGTATGCAAGGTTGCATCTTTCAATCTCTGGCTGTTCTGTCACAGGAAAAGATGCAAAAACAGGTTCACACACAGGACGTCCTGGGCTATCATGTACATCATGTACTCCGAGGGTGTCAAGTCTTATAATAATTTGATGTATGTCTCTTTCATCTGTCCTGCACCACCTCGTTGCATCCCGATAGTGGGTTCAAAAGACCCTCCAGCGTTCGTGAGGAAGCTCATTGCAATTTCACTCACTCACTCTTCATTTGCCCATTTAGCACGGAGCTATGTTCAAGAATGTCCATGTTGATTACAGGTTAGAGGAGGAGGCAGGTGTCGAGATGTGTCCTGAATCGCAAGTGGGGTGGTAATTGTTTTTGAGAATGAGATAGTTCACCTTGAAGGAAAAAGAAAACTAAAATAGTTAAAGCAGATGTGATGACAGTCTGCATGGAGATGTTTTGGAGACTTTGCTGCATTACTTTTTGAATTATTAGTGTATTTTCTACATTTGTCACTTGTATGTGCTTATTTGCAAATGTTTGGCTATCCTGTATTTCATACTGAGAAGGATTCATAAAATTAAAGTTATCAACAATAAAATTACATTTAAAAAAAATGCAGATGGTATGGTAAGGGTTGTTTTCAGATTCCCCATTTACTTTCAGAAGAAAATGACTCAACATGGAATGATGGGTTTAGCAGAATTTCTAGCAAAATGAAAATAAATGTGTGTTTCCATCCCATGTGTGTTACGTGAACATTAGGAGCTAGTTCAAGGAGATAAACAATGTTGCTTATTCTCCACTTGGAAAGAAAGTAGGAGCAACACAATGGTCTGATGTAAAGACTTCCAGGCTGAAATGCTGTGTAGAAAATGTGATGGAAATAAGCATATATGTTTGTGTCTCATTGTAATTAAAGAAACATTACAGTCTTTTCATCGCTTCACAGATCTGATTTCATCTGCACTCTCTTTTCATTTCCATCTGTGTGGAAGATAAAGTAAATATTTACATGTTTCTTTCCTCTACCATATTCACCAGGAGGACTTCAGTAATCTTCTGTGTATCAGTAAAACAAGAGAAATCAAAGGAGTGCATCAATCATGCACTTGTCTTATATCTCATCTGGCATTCAGCGCACACAGACCTGAAACCTGGGTGATTGATTTTTGTTGCTGAAGTCTGATAGAGCTGTGACGCCAACTGTCACTTGGGGAGAATTGCAGAGATGACCGATTGACAGAGGTTGAGGGCACAGAGAACAAGAATTAAAACAACAAAAACACAGAAAAGGAAATGCATGGCCAATACATAATGCACATGTATGTAAATGAGCTGGTATGTGAATATGAAAATTTGGCCTTTTTTTCCATTTCCTGCATGTGTGTCGTGTGTTGGACACCGTGGATGTGACAAGAATTTGATCTTCCTTCGATAGAATCTCAAGGCTCCAGAATTGAAACCGTTTAATATTCAGCAACATTAGATTAGCTCCTGCACCATCTGGTCACCCTTTCAGTGTAATGGTCCGGCTACTATAATGCGATTGGATCAACAAGTAAAGCAAACAGCAGATAGCATTCGGCATATCTGTCAGAATGATAGATTGTACAGAGGGAGAAAAGGGAAAGCCAGAACAGATTCCCCCAAGGTTATCATCGGCAGCCTCTGCTTGCAGGATCTATCTCAACATGAATATTTGTGTGCATTCGCATAAAGATATCTGTGAGTTCAAATCAAAGCATTTCATATGTGTTTACACAGTGAGTGTGTTGGTGTACGGCTGTCAGTCATTCGGCAGCTGCCTACAGCATCTCATAAAGCAAACACCACGTTCACCTTCCTAACTCTCTGACCTCTAATTTTAGACTGAGACACTAAATAAAAATGGATGAAATCCTTGAGTGGGTCTTTCTGAACATTTCAACCTTCAGGGTATATACTATATATAATATCTACACTGGATTTTATTAGAGCGGAGATGCTGCTGCTTGTTGTTCTATTAGCTCCTGGTGACACATTGGATGAAAAGTGCATGATGGTGCCTTCACTATCACCAGAAGGAGACATTTAAATATTCATTTAGTGTTTAGTACATGTTATTCAGTTACAATCTACAATGTGAGTCTGAGTTGATTAAGATAAACTGTGTTATTATACCGAATTGTAATATGGGGTTATTGTTGGACTGTGTACCAATCAGTACTGTACATTCAGACACACTTACAATCAGTTGGTATGATAAAGGGCTGCAGCCTATTTTCATTATTAATTAAGTTGCTAATTATTATATTGATTAATTGGCTGGTGTGTAAAATGTCATATAAAATACCCGACCCAGTTTCCTACAGCTTCAATATGTTTTGTAGTTTTTTTGTTCAACTAACTGTAATAGCTCACATTAATATCATAGAAGACTAAGAGAACCATGTGAATGCTCAATTTTGACAAGGTGGAGGAAATTTGGGGCATAATTCCTTGATCAATAACTTAATTAAGGATAATAGTGGATTCACTGGTTATTACTGAGGTGAATGGTGGGACAGTGGATTTTTCTCTCTGTCTTTTTTCTTCTGAAATCATTAAATAATCAATGTGACATTTAGCCCACTCCTTTGTCATGCAACAATAAAACCCTGTGCATGCTCACTTACACTACTGTTTTTCTCCCTGTGCAGCAAACCTGGCTGCCACTGACATCATCTTCTTGGTGTGCTGCGTCCCCTTCACTGCCACCCTCTACCCTCTCCCTGGATGGATCTTTGGCAATTTCATGTGCAAATTTGTCGCCTTTCTACAACAGGTAAAAAAAAACATTGACTCCTGCTTTTTTTTCTATCTCATCAATCAAAATTGAGTTCTTCTTCAGCTGCTTCCTCATCCACAGAGGTGTGATTTCACTTTTGCCTTCTAAAAAGATACAGAGGAGCAAAACATTTCATGTTTGCTCTAAAATGTAATACATTTTCTGCAGAGCAATGCAATTAAGGGCTTTGACACGATCAAACATCTAAATCACATGAGCAGCCAGATGTGTTCCCGATATCATACCTCCGCTTTATGTCATAGAGAGTTTCAAATAAAAGTAATTTACTTCTCGGAGCTAGAAAATACCTGCTGAGCCAGTGAAAAGATTTAAGATACACAGCTGACAGCTGGTTTACTAAAAATATACAACTGAAAGTACAAAGAGGATGTCCATGCAGCAACTAATATGAAAGAAAAGAAAAGAAAAGACATGGTGCAGCTACACATTAGACTAATACAGTCAATGTAAACATACAACACAGTTCACTCAACATCTGCTTTACAAAATTACAACAAAAGCTGAAATGAATGGGGGTTCATTACAAGCCTGTTGAATTAGACTGAATTAGTTTAAACACTGGGTGCTGATAATATACTGCCAACTGAATGTACCACCATCTGCATCAAGACTTAACCAGCACCAGGCTAAAAAGGAACATTAGATATCAATGTATGTATGTAGTGAATCACAACATTTTTTATTTGCACTGCGACCCTTCAAAGGAACGCAGCACATGGTGCATTTTCAAACCCTGTTTACAGATTACGTAACATGTTGGAAACATTTCAAAGAGCTCTGTTTCCTGTGTCCCTGATGATTGCAGGGGTTTCAAGGGCTCAATGATGTCTTGATCCATCTGCAGAGCTTTTCTCACACTTGAAACAGGTTTCTTACCTTGTGACGTTCGAAGCCGTGAAGCAGTTTTTCCTGAAGGCTTCTTCTTGGTCAGCTATACCTATAGCTTGGATTGTTTGTTTGTAAGGGAAAGAAAGAAAAATTCAATCAAAACATGTAAATAAAAGGATAAGCTAACATCATTTAACTGCTGCTTTCTCATGTCCTTTCTCGCAGCCACTCTGTTTTGTATCATGGTTTTTAAGTGGCTCTGATTTGCAGGTAGTGACAGAATTGATTTGCACTGGAGAAAAGCAGACACCACAAGGCCGTGTGCCACTCAGACTATATGCCTCTCCAGTTTTACCTCGTCTATTGGTGACTGCACAATGAAGGAAATAGCCCACAACAATGACTTCTCCGAGTATTAACTGCCCGAAGAACTGTGGAGCACCATCTCAAAGCATGGCAATAATAGATTTTTCTTATACTATGTGTGTGCTTATTTTGGCCTCTGAAAACAACACTATTATTCATTAGAAGTGTTGTTCTGTGCTGTGTTTCTGGCCATAATGCAGATGTGCAATCTTCTTTTGAATCTGCTTGAGTCTACCAACTCCTGAGGCAAATGCCTGCAACTATGGCTAAAATCTCCACCATGTCTAGTCTGTCATTTTTTCTTTCTGCTCCTCAGTCTTCATCTATCAAGTCTAGCATAGTGTTTTCCCAGTAATCACCACCTGCTGCTCTGCTTTAAAACCAAACTAATCACAAACAGTGCAGTTGCAGACTATAAGACCAAAACAATGAGAATTTAGAGAAAACCTGGTTGTAATTCTCTGTGGGCTCTTACATACATGAATCCATCTGATCCTATATTGATATAAAATATTGGTTAATTCATCCCTTATATTAGGTGTACTGTATCAGCTTATGTTTTATTGTGTTTCAGTTCACTAGATTTTCGCTTGAGGATTTTGAGCCCTATAAACAGCCACACAGGGAGCCTAAAAATAAAATAGTGGCCAAATGCTCCACTGTGTTCCCCAACTAGTCTGTAATTTTGTCCGTTTGTTTTTCTTAGTACTGAGCAGGAAGTGTACAGTGGATTTATTATCAGAGACTGCAGCTGGACACAGGCGAGTGCTGAAGGGGTGTGACTCTCTGGGACTTCATCGTTACACACAGTCAGACCATCCATTGTGAATCCAAAAAAAGATGGATCCCTTCAGCTTTAACAACATCCTGCCATTTTAGCCAGAAGCAAGAAGTCAGCTGCTGAAACTGCTAAAAGGTTTACATATAAGCAGCTTATAAAACAATGTTTTTCTGCTATTAGCACATTGGTAGTGACATAAACCTACTCTCTGCACTCGGTAATTTAAGCTATTTCATGACTACACTTCCTCTCCAGGTCACACCCTGAATGTCAACTTAAACCTCCTTAAATGCAGAGTAAAACTGTATGTACTGTAGGTGTTATACTCAGATTTTAAATTGCCATGCTTTCTGTAACAGTACACTGTAATTGTGCTTTGCAAAGTGCTAATAACAGCTAGCTGCTCCATAAATATGTTCATTGAGCACCCAGAGCCAAATAGCATGGAAAGGCCACACTGTCACTAAAAGCAGAGGAGAGTTAATAAACAACTTCTCAAGTAATGCAAAAATACAAACCACTGCTAAATAAGATAATAAATAATAAATGCCTTTCACTTGGGAAACTGAGCTTGATTAAAATGTGCAGTATGTTTAATTAATTCTTATAATTTCGAATGGAGATTGGGTTAAAAACGTTCCTCATTCGTTATGAAACTAAGAGGGGGAGTGCAGTCCAGACGGGTAATTTGAGCATAACAGGATGATTTTAGCATAAAAGACTATGATGTCAGTCTGTGACACAGGCCGGGAACACAGGCAGGCAGAGAGGCTAAAAGCATTTGGTGTGATTTAGTTTATTCTTCTCCATCTGAACATGGAGATGAGTTGGTTGTCCATTCTGAAATGAAGACTGAGTTTTAAGCTTTTCTTACGAAAATGGAAAAAGGAAAATGGAAAAAGCAGTAATGAACGTGTTTTGTCCATCATCAGTCACTGAAAAAAGAAATCTTCTACCATTTATTATCACATGTACCTGAGAGCAAGGAGATGTTTGAGGGTTTTTAATGAGAATAATGAGACTGCAGGAACTGACCGCTCCATCTATGTCAGCCTGAGGTTATTAGTCAATATTCCTTTTAATATATATGGACTGTTGAACTGAGAGTGCTCTCCAGATTTACACAGTTCAACAAAAACAACAAGAGGTGAACAGCGGGTGAAGTGAGTCATGTTTGCATCAATCATCAGACATCCATCATCAGTTAAATTATACTCAGAAAATGCTGTTTGAAACTCTGATCCCCCGGTTCCCTGCTGGGAAACTGCTGTTCAGCAGCTGCACTGTACACAATTAAAGTAAAAACTGCCATAAAAGAGAAATATTGATAAGTAATGCAAGGAGCATACTGTAACCATCAGACCTAATAGCATCAGCATACAGCAGGGTCAGACAGAGCAGCATTATCACATTTATGTGATTACAGCTGATCTTGGCATCTAAGGAGGTGTGTGTGTGTGTGTGTGTGTGTGTGTGTGTGTGTGTCTTATGAAAAATGATGTCCTGGTTTATAAAACACAACAGGAAGGAGAAGCCACATGCAGGAACAGGAACGGTTTTAGTCATCTCGATGGAAGAGATCAAAATCACTCACCGAACAGGTCTCAAGATGGCAAACACAAAAGCCCACAGCACCCATGACTGATACACAACAATCTGGCTTTTGACTGGAGGAGGATGGATGGTGAACATAACAAGGAGCTGATTGGGGAAGGGGGAAACATCTGGTGAAGAAGGTGTGTGGAGCCCAGGGGGTGTGAGAACATCTGGTGGCTGGATGGAGACCGGGGCAGAAGACTTCAAAAAGGAAATACTTATTTGTGCACAATTAGGACAATGTTTTGTCCCTTTAATAGGACAGACTACCAGCCAGCCACGCTAATCAATTATTCTATCACCAATCAAAGCCTTAGGCCGCTCTCACTAATCTTGTTTCCAGCAACATCGCTGATAAGCCGTTCTGTCGAGATTGCATGATCGTAGAGTTATAATCCCAATTTTCATTTTCACAAAGAATCACATTTGCACATGAAATGAAAAGGGACCAGAGAAAGAATTATGACCAGACTCTGCAGTTCCTGTCAGCTTTTAACACGTGTACCATCTCCAAAGCAGGAGAGAAAAATACCAGCATGTTGTTTTTCATGTTTATTACTCATTCAAAAGCTGCACTGAGACGACAGCTCATACTGTATGTCCCTTTGAAAGCAGGGCGCCCATCTCTGCTTTGATTTTGTCTCTGGAGGAGTTCCCATTATCACAAAATCAAACATAGAGACGGTGGCAGCACAGTAAACTCTCTTCACAATCACAAACTGTCATAACATATCAGTTGGTGATATAATAAATCAGTGAACATGAGTAGGTGATTTGTTTTCGTTACCTTCGGACAGAGCCAGACTCGCTGTTTCACTGCATTAGGGCTGCCATTACTGTTTTATCGTTAATTTCCTCAATTTATTGTTCGGTCTGTCATGAAATGTCAAAAGGTAGAAAAAGAAAATGACACTTTCATCAGATAATTTTTCCATTTATTTTCAATTGCATATTTACTATATATATCAACTTATCAACTGATCTGTGAAGCTAAAACAAGCAAATATTTTTTGCATAACTGTTTGAAAAATTATCATAATGGTTCTTTGTCTAGTTAATAACATTTATTTTTCATCAAGAAAATAATTTATGAACTAAAATTTGCATTAAAAGTTGGATATAGACCTTCTTATCTTACATACCTAGAAGTGTATAGCATATTGTGACTTCACTAGCCTTAACCAAGACTTTGATCTTCTGTAACATTCACTGCTATCTATTGATCATGAAACATTGTGAATGAAAACTTGTTCATACCTACTGAACAGATGAATGTCTTAATGTATGTATTATTTATGTCACTCCAAACGCATTATTTAAATGTTTCTTTAAGGGAGAGAGGGGAAACTGTACTACGGTACTTGAAACCGAATAAAACCTGAAGAAATGAAGTCATAATTTTGTACTTTCATGCTCACTCCTCCAAGGATACAATTATTTATGCCCTATTTTTTTTTATGAATATGCAATATGACATCATGTTTTTATAAAACACAAGTCAGTCTTTCCCTGTGTCACTGAGATAATGAAATATGAAATTAAGATAATTTCCCATTGACTCCACTGTTCAGCTTATGATCTAAATATAGCCTCTTTCTGATGTCCAGTCATATTCACTTACATAGACATTATGCCCAAAGAAGACATAAAGGCAGTGTGGTCTTAATGTACCAGCTATATTAAAAATTGACGGACTGGCTGCGCTACCATTTTCCTCAGTGGCCACAACACTGAACTCAACACGACCCTTTTCTTTCTCTCTCATCATATCCTTTGAAACCTTGATGCGTTGCTCTAAACCTCTGGAGGCCATGGTTGCTGGATTCATAGCTGCACGTAAGAGAGCGAGAGAGAGAGAGAACAAGGTATATATGGAGACAAAAGAGGGACAAAATTAGATCCCATTTGGAAAAAAGCTCAGTGAGAACTTCTGACCCCTTATTTCTCACCCTGCTGCACATATTTCAAAGAAATATGGATTAGTTTAGGTACGTACAGTGTGAAACAGAATAGCCTTCAGCGGCCCATGTTTTTGAAGTGAGCACAATATAATTAACTGGAGAGGATGAAATAAAGAGAGATCTGACAGAGTCAAACTGACAATAATGTCAAAACATTCCTGCTGTGACGTGAAATCTACATTTGGCCTTGAATTAGCTGTCTTCTGATGTGCCGGAGTTGATTTGAACCAAGCATCATTGAACCCCATTAAAAACTAAATTAAATAATTTGTTCATGTGCTAATTAAAAATAATCATCACAAATGCAGCCCCTCATCTTCCTGGTCCTCTGTATGTTTCCTCCCTGGAAAAACCCCTTCAGATTAATAACACGAGAACTCATTAGCAAAAACAAGTCTGGGATGAAGCTGCTTTCTTGAGGACAAAAAAGTAGTTTGAACTTCTCCTTTGCTTCATAATGAGGGGTGAACAAGTCAAAACTAGAAGCACAAGACACTAGGTCGAGTCACAGCAAGAATGAATGTGTCCATACTTGCCTCATATCAACAGACATATCAAAGCTAATGCAACACAGATAAAGAATACATGAAGATGTATTCACAGTCAAATTTCAAAGTATACTTTCAAATTAAGTATCACTGCTATAGAAAATGGAAATATCTGGTTTTACAATATCGGGGATGACACATACATTATAAACGTCAGGCAGCTGCTGTTTTGTATGTTTTTCCTATTACTGGGCATTTCTTCTTCCTCAGTTTGTAACAAACTCTTCAAATCATCCAGTGACCCTGAGAAAATATCAGATCTGACACTAACACAGTATAATCTAAACCTGCATTGTGCCGTCTCCCTTTACAGAATCAAAGTTAAAAAGCTGAACATTGTGCACATGTTTCCTTGTCTTTCTCAGGTGACAGTCCAAGCCACCTGCATCACTCTGACTGCCATGAGTGGAGACCGCTGTTACGTCACAGTCTACCCTCTGAAATCTCTCCGCCACCGTACCCCGAGAGTGGCCATGATCGTCAGCATCTGCATCTGGATCGGTCTGTCCTGCTGTTTTTATTTAACACAATTATACTCTCATCACTTATTCTGACAGAATTTTAAGTGATATAATTAGGACTTAGCGAAAAGGAATAATTTGGCCCAATCAATTGTAAAATAAATACTTCATTTCGAATAACAGAATTTTTCACACAATCTTTTTTTCGCCTCAGGGTCCTTCATCCTGTCCACCCCAATTCTGATGTACCAGCGTATCGAGGATGGTTACTGGTACGGTCCAAGGCAATACTGCATGGAGAGATTTCCCTCTAAAACACATGAGAGGGCTTTTATCCTCTACCAGTTTATTGCTGCCTACCTGCTGCCTGTCCTCACGATCTCTTTCTGCTACACTCTGATGGTGAAGAGAGTGGGTCAACCCACTGTGGAACCTGTAGATAACAACTACCAGGTACATGCTTTGTTTTATTTAGTCCTGTGTTTTTATGTAACTGGTGTTAACTTTAACAACTTCAATACAACTGCAACTAAGTGGCTAAGCACAGAGTAACTGTGCGCTAATTAACAGCCAACAAGGTCGTCTTGTCTTTGTACACTGCTATAGGCCCCATTTGTTTCATGTATTAGCTTGCTTTTAATGTTGGATGTGTTTGAATGTGTGTTTTTATGCACTCGCTCTTATCAATAGTTTGAAAAAAATAGAAAATGGATCAAATGGCTATATGTAATGAAAAGGTTTTTGCTCATAGTGACAAAAACACCGAAAATTACAAGCCGACTCTGTGGTTCTCTGATTGTTCTGAGGCGCTTCTCAGCATCTTTCATCTCTTTGCACTCCCCCCCAAAAAAGCTTCTGTCCAATAAACACTCACTTTTCAGCACTTATTAGTTTTGATAATAAAAGTTTTGGATGCAGGTCCCTTTGAATGGCTTTTGATACTTGCATTTTCATTATTAGGCAATATCAACGACAGAGTATTCTGTATAAAAGTGTGAAACCCCACTGCATGCCTCAAGCACAGCACCAAACCAAAAAGGCAGACACAGTTACTGTAGCGAGCATCTGGTGAACATAGTGAAGCATTTATCAACTAAGGAGCCAGAAATTTCCCTCAAGAGCTGTTGGAAACAAAAAAAAACATGACTCCAAATGAATGATAATTGCTGTGTTGTTTTGTATCTGACGGACATGTAAATGAGAAACTGTCTGCTTTTTCCTATCAACTTAAGTGTTCACAGCTTGTTTATGCTGCCTCCAAGTGGTAAGAAGAATCAGTTATTTTATCATTATGTGTTGTGACAATAAGTTCCTCTCCACTCGTCTGCTCCGTAGGTCAACCTTCTGTCCGAGAGAACTATTAGCATCAGAAGCAAAGTCTCCAAGATGGTGGTGGTGATCGTCCTCCTCTTCGCCATCTGCTGGGGTCCCATCCAAATCTTTGCCCTCTTCCAGTCTTTCTATCCAAACTACCGCGCGAATTATGCCACATACAAGATCAAGACGTGGGCCAACTGCATGTCCTACGCCAACTCCTCGGTCAACCCCATCGTTTACGGTTTCATGGGAGCCAGCTTCCAGAAGTCCTTCAGGAAAACCTTCCCCTTCCTGTTCAAGCACAAGGTCAGAGACAGCAGCATGGCTTCAAGGACTGCCAACGCTGAGATCAAGTTTGTCGCAGCAGAAGAAGGCAACAATAATAATGTTGCTGTTAACTGAATCCGACAGCAAAATATGGGAAGAGTGAGATTAACAGTTGTATCTACAGCAATCGCCGGAAGACGACAGTGACAATAATGGAAAGTGACAGCTATGATTTTGAGAGTGCAACTGATTTGAAATGGACTATAACTGAGACTAAGTTTGGCTGACACGTTTTATTTATGTTAATTAATGTAATTAACTATCAAACTGATAAGGGGAAACATACTCCTAATAAAAATGGACAGTAACTGTGTTTGGCACCATGTGTTACCTTTTCCACTGCCAAAACCAGCTGTTGTTAGTACAACATGTCATCCACTGAGCTGCCAACCACCCTGGCGGAGACCACAGTCGTTGTCATCTGATGATGCAAGAGAAACAGGAGTCCCGGTGCCTTGTCGGATCTGACGAGGTCTGCTGTCTTGGCATGAACCGTCCGCATTTGGAAACAAACACTGAATGCACATACTGAGCGGAGAGTTACATCTCTGGAGTAGATGCCTTTGAACAGTCCTTTTAAATTCAATTGTATCACTCTCTGTTGAGAAAGACATTAATTCAGTTGGAAACTCTTTCAGCATCTGTCATCTTGGGAAACAGCTTGTTTCTAAATGTAGTTTTGAAAAGGGAGTCGTTTCACATTTTGGTAATGTGTTTACTCGCTGTCTTGCTGAGAGTTAGATGAGAAGATCATTACCACGAATATGAGGACAGAGCCAGGCGATGTTTAGGGAACAGCTTCTGATCCATAGGAGCATTTCTAAAGCACAATGTTTAAAGCAGAAGTAAGCGATCCGCTCGTTTTGGCTAACTTCTTGCCAGCCGATGGAGTTAGCAGTCCCCGCCCTCGTCCCTACGTCACCACATTCACGCGCATCACTTGACTGCACACAGAGAGGACCGCCCCTTTATGCCGTTCTCTCTCCTCATTGGATAAAGGTTGTAGGATACAAGGAAAGTTTTCTCTTCGGCTCAGAGCAGAGCAGAGTGACTGACAGACCCGTGTTTCAGACCAAACACTCTATATAAGTGATTGCTGTCGGAAGATATAACTATTTAAGACTTATATTAACACAAATATTCCGCTTACTTCTGCTTTAACCTGAATCTAGTTTGTTTAATGTGGCTCTTGTTTGAGAAGGTGCAACTTTTACTTTCTTGGTTGCATGTGAATTAATTAGTGCACTGCAGAGGTACTGTTGGGCATATTTTCAATATCAAGTCTTTAACACAGGCTTCTTTGATATCTGGGAGTGGCATCGATCTACTTTTCAGACACTCAGAAACAGACCAAATAAACACATTTACCAAAATGTCAAATTATACCTTTCAAAATTGTGTCTATCTCGACTGCTTATGGTGAACATCGTCTTTTCACAGGCGGCTCTAACTCAAACACCTGAACATAACACGACACCACTAGTGGCATCAAGGTTACAAAGTTCAAATACCTCTGAGGTGTCTTTAATCATATTCAACCAACTGTGAGACAGTGTGCTCAGGGTAACACAGGGTTTTTAAGATGTGTTTTTCTCTTTGAAAAGACTCAAACTACAAGTACATAAAGCCTGCATAAGACTGAATGGAAGTCTCCATTGCTGCCAAATGTGATGAGTGTGGGCCGGGTTGAAGTGGGGGTTACGACCGGTGAGCCATGGACTGTGTTTACCTTCTTTTATGTCACATACACACAAACATTCACACTTTATTCAATGCAATAGCACACACAGTCTGTCAGAACTGTGGAAACATGCGCACACAAACACAGGTGTTGTTTACTGTAATCAGTTGTCACATCTTCTCTGAGAAACACCTTGGAGAAACACCCTCACCCCGTACGGTTTGGGGCTTGTTGTGAGAGAATATTTTGAAGGAAAACTTGTCCTTTATTGTTTCAGAGTAGAAAACAGCTCATCACGGTTGACAGAATCGGCTGCCACATCTCCACTTCTTGTAGCCACGGCCATTTTCTGCCTATTTACACACTGATATGGAAAATCAGACCTCCAATTATTCACCCAAAGAAAGTTTGATAATACAACCCTAATAAGAATTGTAGATCGTGTTGGTCATCAGTGCTCCAGCTGAATGACATCAAAGAGAGGAGAGGACAACCACCGTGGATGTGGTGGCTAAAATTACCCACTTTAGCTGTACAGTTCTCAAAGACTGTAATTAATTGAGAAAACATTTGGATATATTTTGCTAATGAGCGGTTGAGTCTTTAGCTGTGGCCACCTTAACAGTGACGAACATAGCTCTAGCACCACAGGGTTTTGTAAATCAACTCCCAAATCGATCAGAGATGATGAGACTTCTATAATCTGATTTAAAAAAAGATATAATTTGTCTTCTTATGACAAAAAGAAATGTCACTCAGCGTCAGCAGCTTGCTATGAATGATGTAGGTCTGAATTGCATTGCAAATCCATTTTAAACTGAGTGCTGTAAAACATAGTGGGACATCATTGATTCAATGCTAATGACTGCATATTGCTTTTTAATGTATGCTAATTGTGCTGCATTACATCCACTTGAAGCAATGTACTGTGCTGTACATCCATTCAAACCAAAGTCATGAATAATATGTAAATTTCTGTTCCACATTAATGTATAGATTGTGATTGTGTTGTATGTCTGCTATTCAGTTCTTTAACCTTATTGTGCCATAAATTACAGCTGCCAATAGATGCATAAGCCATTTCCTATGAAAATAATAAGCAGTGAATATTTGACCAACTCTCAGGGTCACTCAACCTTTAAACAGATGTGATAACGTATCATTATATTGAATTATTCAAACCTTTAACCCATTTTGTTGGTGCCAATCACGCATCATCTTGCAAACAGACATGTAGCCATTGTAGAGTGCCTGTAGAAATTCATATTAGCTGAATCACTGCTTGACATTTGTACAAGAAATCCTTGACAATTAATCGTTCATGTCAACAATAAAGAAAATGACTTGTCTTCTGTCTGGTTGTGACTAACTTATTTGATTTTATTAAGGAAATTAAACAAAAAAGCTGTGTTTTTAGGTGTCCAAAGTAGGGGTGTAACGGTATGGGATTTTACAGTACGGTACGGTAACGGTATTAGTACAGTATACCGCGGTATTTCACGGTGACGGTATTAAAATTAAAGTACATGCTTTATGTAAAGTAATACAACTTATATTTGGTTTATACGTAAAGCTATGGTCTACGATTTGAAAGAGGATGAGAAAAATTTGAAAAAAGCACTTCTCACACACCCCCCCACCCCCTCCCCCCTCCCCTCCCCTCACAGAGCAGAGCGGAGCAAGCAACAAGCCTGTTGCCTGCAGACACCAAACGCGGCTTTGAATGAGGAGTAAAATGTCATATTCACAGTCACAACTTCCACAATAAAACCAAAGATTACCTGTTCAACATAAACTCAGCACCGCTGCTGCAGCAGCCTGACCGGGTCTCTCTGCACCGCGGCGCCACGGAGCTCCAGGCCCCGACTCTTCCTGCTCCTCTTCCCCAGACACAGCACCCTGTCCTGGGTCACCCAGCGCTAAGAGTCTCCCTGTAGCATGAGGCTGTGCTCGGTGCTAGCCCACTAATAGCAGCGGCGCCAGCCCCGATGCCGCCGCTGTGCACCAGCTGCCGGTAATGAGCATAGACTGTAAAAGGTAATGAGGCGATACCAGTTGCCGTCGTCACCGTCCCCGGCAACGGGACCGCGGCGGGCGACCGCTGGTACGAGCAGCGCCGCCATTAGCAGCCGTTAGCACAGCCTCATGCTACAGGGAGACTCCTCGCGCTGGGTGACCGGCCACAGGGTGCTGTCTCTGGGGAAGAGGAGCAGGAAGACCGGGGCCTGGAGCTCCGCGGCGCCGCAGTGCAGAGAGACCGGTCAGGCTGCCAGAACTGTGGGGGAGCTCCGGAGAGGGGAAAAAAGAGAAACCAACGAAGGAGCGAGCTATTTCCGGCCGACTTGCATGTGAATGTGAAGTGAAATGTTTTGAGTTCCCAACGTGTGGAGTTGCGCCGGCGCCGCATAATATTAAAATAATTAATTAATTACCATCACAGTGAGAGGGAAAAAAAGAGAAACCAACGAAGGAGCGAGCTATTTCCAGCTGACTTGCGTGTGAATGTGGAGTGAAATGTTTTGAGTTACCGACGTGTAAGTGCGCCGGCAGCGCCGCATAATATTAAAATAATTAATTAATTAACGTTACCGTCACCGTGAGCTTGGAAATCTCACGGTATCACCACCGTGGCTTTACAACACCGCGGTATACCGAAGTACGGTATACCTTTACACCCCTAGTCCAAAGTGCTTATCAGATGGTTGAACAGCATTTGAAGCCTCAACCCTGCATACCTGTTTGATGTTGAAGACAAGGTACTCCGGTATAAAATGTGTGTGGGAGGGAGGTTTTGAGATGCTGTTTAATCATCCAGAAAGTACTTTCCTTGTCTTACTGACACCGTAACACACAAAAACTAAAATGATGGGTGCACTAAACACCTGTGGGAATGGAAGCATGCTCACAGAGCTACAGAGCAGCTAGTGTGTGCTGTAGACTCTCGTTACAAGATCAAGTCGTAACATGACAATTAGAGTACTGTAGGAGCTGCTTTTTTAAACAAACAGGGAAACACTGCAGACTTCCTTGTCAGTTCAGTTCAGTGGCATTTGACCATCAACTGTTGAGTACAAAGCAGTCTGCAGAAACATAAAGAAAAGCTTTATCCTCAAATGTCAAGGGCTGAGCCTACTGTCATGGTAATGGCATTTGTGCACTTTTTCTTGTAGTGCTCTTTCAATGTGTCATAACTATCTGTGCACAATGAAGCAGTCCGATGGCGCCCGATGGAAACCTTCACAAAATATGTCCACCACTGTTGATGACTTTCCACAACGTTGACTCACTATTCCTGATCAGAAGATCTGCCCACACTGTGCACCATTCTACTTATAATGACCTTAGTAACAATAAAAAGGCGAAACTCCATTGTTGTCTATTTAGCACTGAATTAGCTGCAGCTTTGAAAATCACGCACAGCACAGAAGGCTCTTACAGTACATCACTCAGTGCCAGGTAGAGCTGAATAAAAGCTGCAGAAAACATCAAGCTGACATGTGGGAGGCGTCATGCAGTTATCTTGTATAATCAGTAGAATAGAGGTGGCAATAATTATCAGGTGTCTGCAAAACATCAAGTAGATGTAACAGTTCTCAAAGTGAGAGAAGATGGAAAAAAACATCACATCACTTTCACAAGTGCTTCGTTATTTAATAGCCAAGTTCATGTCATATTGCCATTTTTTTTTTAAATTACAAGTCCTTGGTTTTCACACCAACATCAAAAGTGTAATTACAAGTGCTCTGAGACGGCACTAAAGGAAAAACTGAAGGTGTCCAAAGGTTAAGGTGAATGAATGCATGAAAAAAACCTCTACTTGTGACAGTTTGATGACTGAATATATTCCACAATGTAATCCCATTGCCAAGATGCAGTGATGGCAGAAGAACAGCAACAGAGATGAAGGTCAGAAGAACAAAAATTAAAAAGACGTGCTATGATCAGCCAAGGACGAAGAGCCTCATCAACATTGTGTCGGAGACTGCACAGATGGCCTGGGAATGAAATCTAGACCTGGATCAATCTTCTCCGATTGGCCTGCACCCAGTGTGTCTGGTTACGTTAAAAAAAAAAAAAAAAAAAAAAAAACTTTATGGATGTCTTGATAGTGGACAACAGGGCATTTGACACCAGTTCACGGTTGCTGCAGGCAGCTGGGATTAGCCCCAGTTGTCATGACGGCCAGTCCAACTACAGTGGAGAGACCTCAAAGAGACTTCATTATGTTTTATATGTACAAATGAGTTCAACACATATAAAAGCCTGCCAGCAGTGAGCTGTTTCTAAGTGTATGCTGTTACGCCCTTTTAAACTATTATTGTGTCTCTCACTCACCCCACCTAATTTTGTTTCAAGCGTTTCCCAGTCGTGATGTTTTCAAGGCCAATGAACTCAAGGGATATGCTTTTTTTTTTAAAACTTAACTTTGATTACATCTTGATGAATGACATTATTGTTGTATTCTAGTTCTCTTTACTAGAGTTGTTGTTTGTCAATTGTTACAGTAACTATGCCTCCAGTTTTTTTTTGGATGCGGTCTTACAACCATATACTATAAGAGGCATTGCACAACAGTTTTACTCATTTACTTACTCTAAGGCACGATGAAAGAAAAAACATTTATGTAACATTTAATTTGTAGAATCAATCGAAAGTTTTTTCATGATCAACAAAACATTTACTGTACTAAAAGCTTGATATCTCTCCATTATGGATCAGTGATGGAGCTTGTTTGTTGTGTTAGTAGCACTGCTTAACCGGCTTGATTAAATCTCCAAACTGTTTGCTTCGCCTTATTTCCTCCATGACTGTATCATTAATTTTGGGGGGTGAAAAGAAACCAAATAATGAATACTCAGCCAGGGTACACCCTGTTCTTTTGCAACATCTTATTTGCTTCCTTAATAAATGGGTTCTTTTAGGAGGTTGTGTTATTGGATATTTTCATTTAGCAATAATACAATTATATTATCTTCTCTTTGTAGTCTTTTTTTGTAAATTTGTCATCATCTCCCGGTGCTGTAAGCCCATTGAAAAAAACAAAAAAAATGGAAGAAAGTCTTATAAAATAAATCAATAGAGATCAATACAAGGAATGAACCAGTCATCAAAGAGATGGTGTTACTTTTTCCACAGCCTATTTGAACAATAATTTGTGATATCAAGGTTGGAAAGACTAATTAGTTTTGCTCCTTAAAGGGATACTTCACTCAAAATCAACAATTCACCAATTTTCTACTCACCATCATGCCAAGGAAGGGTTTGGAGAACTTTCGGAGTTTAATACGCTTTTGGAGTTCCAGAGGGGGGTGGGAGGTCAGGAAAGACCAAGGAGCGCAGTCTTGTGTTTCTTATAGCAGGACCCCAACGTTGTGGTGATTTCCTGCTTGTTTTTTGAGTATGTAAGTATGAGTATAAATCCAAAAACTGATCATTTCTTACATATTGCCCATTCAAAACAGTAATTTTAAACTCATCGTTTTGGCTGTATAGTTTCACAAGTGGTGAATGAAACACTTAAACCTGCATAAATCATCTTATAAAGTTGACATGATGAATCAATAACCAAAATTAGGATTCGTTATCATGTTACTGACCACTTTGCAAATTTAAGTCTACTTCCTTTTAGCCTTCACCGACTGCCAAGTAAAAAAACGTTTAAGTTGCTAAGCACTCCCCTATGCTCACTGACTCACAGACTAACCCTGACATCTACAAACTAACGCCACCCTGACAGATAATCATTCACCAGCATCCCGACCCGTCGCTCCTTCACCTGCCTACACTTGTTACGTAGATTTTTCAGGTTTTGACAGACAGATGGCACATATCCTGTTTCCATGGGCTTCACTTCAGCTGAGTTGTCACAACAGTTCTCAGTTACCCTGGCAGCAGGCCTTCAGGCAATTGGAAGGAGGCAATGTTGATCATTAAATCGTATGAGGAAGAGTCCGTATCTGTCAGATGGGAGGTGATCCAAATGAGGTACCGAGGTTGAAAGTCCCATAAACCTCTTCATCTCCTCTCAATATATCTGGAATTGTTATTTGTGATTAATAATTTCACCTGGCTGAACATGTGGCTCCCACTGGAGATTAATCTTCAAATTAGAAAATGTAGCAACCATGATGAAAAATGATTCAGGAGAGGCGCGTGGGCGACTATTTACCGAGCCTCACCACTTGACAGTAAACTGGAACTGTGATGGAACATAAAAATTCATTTTAATGTCACTCTGGTTCAGACATAATTTTTTGATGGTGAATAGGAAATAATATATAATATAATGATGAGTTTTAAAAGGTCCACACAGGAAACTGATCGATCACACAGATCAGACAATATATCAAAGTTTAAAAACTCGTATAATAATCCCAGATAGTCCCATCTTTCATTCATCCTCTGGAAAAATGAGAGATAAACTACTTCATGAGGGAAGAACCCCTTCACGACTCAAATATTTTCCTCGGTGTAAAGAGCAAATTCACAATTCACTGCTCGTCACGTCTCATGGAGCAAACTTATGGAGTGTGGTTGGAATCAATAGCAATCATTGAGCATCGTGTTAGCCAAAAGCCTGTGGGATTGTGGAGAGCTGCATACGTTACAGGGGTCACTGATCTCTTGTTTCGTTCCTTGCCAGCATGATGAGTGCTGCGGCGCTATGGTCGAGCACATTTAAAAAGCACATGGCTTAACTGGGATACTGGGAGTTTCTCTACCGGAGGAGCTGCTCAGCTCTGCGGCACAGCACATGACAGGAATGCAGCGGTGAATCCCAACAAGGAAAAGGAGAAAAAAAAAGCAACTTCCTCATATATTCAAGGTAGAAGCAGCCAGAGGAAGCGCAGAGACCAGAAAGACAAGATGCAAATATCAGTGGTATGATCTCCTGAGAGCTGACGGGCTGTCGCTCCTGAAGAGGGAGACAAAGAGCCAGAGTCACTTGGGGAAACACTTCAGTTGCAAAGCAGCAAATCACTGTGAGAAAAAGTGGAGGAAAAAAAAGAAGAAAAAAAAAAAGAAGTGGGACGTCTGGGTCTGGCAGAGAGGCCTAATGATCTGTGGCAGTTTTCCTTGGCAATGGTGCGTGCCCTGTGGTAGAAAACCTTTGTGCATGTGTATCGAGTGTGTTTGTGAAGACAGAGAAATAGTCCCTGCTCAAAACTGCAACAGAAACACAAGTATGACTGTTGTTGACACCAGTGACTCTGCTCTCTGGCCCCCAGAAACCACTTCAGATGGTCCGAGGGGCCCCGCATAAGGACACAGCTAGTGATGTGTAATGGAGCAACTGGACCAGGCTGAAAGATTTCTGCAGCCCTGAAGATTGCAGGATCTTGTATAAACTGGCTGGTGAGTCAAATTTGGGTGTTACATGCTAAATGTTTTCCTTGTCATGTGGAGATGGAAATTGCCCTGCGGTCGTCGTCTTGAAGGCCTTGCGATAACTATAAAATAACAAAAAATTGAAATATAGTCCTGGGTGGCCTGGCCTGGTTTAAATACGGTAAATAAAGCTGATGAAAAGAAACTTCAGGCCAAACTATCTGAAGCTATTTCCAGACCGTGAGCCGTCATCACACTTTAAAACAGTAAAAAAAAAAGAAAAAAAAAGAAAGGTGCAGCTGCTGAAATATAAAACCCGCAGTTGTTGCCGTTTCACTCTCTGTCTGACTTCGTCTCTCTTTCTTTTCCTCCTTCCTTCAAGATGAAGAATGACGACAGCAGCTTAACACACCAAATTGTCAGCTGAGGGTTGGAGGGGAAAATAATTGTCAGCGGTGGAAAAGAGGGGAAAGGCAGAGACGGTCAGGCACAAAGAGGCCTTTCTACCAGCGAGAAGGACTGCCGCACGTCACAACACAAGCAGGAAACCACACCAACACCACCACCACCACCTTACCCCTGGGACTCCGTGTGTGTGAGAGAGAGAGGGGGAGAGAGAGAGAGAGAGAAGAAAGAGGTGGAGGAATGGTCAGGGGAAGGAGGGAAAAGACAAATAGAAATAAGTCTGGGACATTTAATGAAACCCAATATCCTGCCTCTGGTCTAAAAATAAATGGAGCACATAAACACAACGTAGCATGTGTGTGTTTGCAAACAGCCCATATATGTATGTGTGTCTGTGTGTGTGTGTGTGTGACGTATAGACGCAGCGGTGCATATAAGAGAGATGCAAGCGAGCAGGTATTCATTTCCCCGGGTTTATTTGAGCTGAAAATGAATATTGTCTCCCCCCCTGCTGCCTCCTCTACCCCATTATAGCACACTCACACACACACACACACTTACAAATACACTCCACAAGGTGAGGTAACATCAAGTGGAGCACAACTGCATGAAAAGAGGTAATGTCAGTTTGATTACGGAAACTATACAGGCCATCGACTCTCCGCTGTATAGGCAATTAAATGGTAGAGTGGATGGAAGCAATTAAATAGCGGGGTGAAACTTTAGAGCTCCATATTACCCCGTGTTATTCTAAGAGTGTGTAGTATGTACACGTATTATGTAATAAATGGGCTATAAAAATAGAAAATCTTAAAACTGAAACTCAATAATTAAACTAAAGAAAAACAAAATTTTGTTGTTTTTTTTTTGTCTTCCGGCGTCTTATGATGTGCCAGGTGGTTTGTTACACCGAACCATCTGTGTGGGGTTTAACAGGAGCTGTCTGGGAAAAGGCTCTCAGAAATGTCTTGGCAGCTGATTGGCTGAACCATCTGTTCATCACAGGCCGTTGCGGAGACTAGAGAAGGGAAGGAAACATCTTTTGCACCAAGAAAAGCATTCGGTGGTTTTTCGACGCTCCTCTCCCAGTGAAGCAACAACCCAACACCCTCCAGCTCTGATAGAGCTGATGCAGCGTCTGCGCTATAAGCTCTTCAGGCGCCGCCATTGTTGCTAACCATCTAAACGCTCCTAGCTGTCGTAACGCCCCTAAGACACGCCTGCAGCCGGTGGTGGGCCTTCCACTCAGACGACACTGATTGGTCTGAACCGCCGCGGTTTTTGGCCATGAGCGAATTGCGAAGCCTCGTTAAGGTTACCGGCCTCTGGATGTTATATGTTGGCCGTGGGCCAGCGCGTGGGAGTCTATAACCTGCCCTGCTCGCCGCCGTTTGCCCATCCCTCCCTGGCTGTGGGCTTGTCATGATTCACCAATTCTCATAAAAAAAAAAGAAAAAAATAATGGAAGGAATCTCCTGTTTTGTTTGGCCCATTCATTTCATTCGCGGCCTTTAAGATACGTTCCCACACATAGAAGCAGAGCTAGACAGCTAGAGGCACAATGTCATTTTCAACATATCATCTCAAACTGTCATAGTACTGTACATGTGTTTGTTGCATGAACATATATGAATGTGTGTGTGTGTGTGTGTGTGTGTGTGTGTGTGTGTGTGTGTGTGTGTGTGAGAGAGGGAGAGCACGCCAAGCCACCTGGAGCAGGGCAGGTATCATTAGTGATGCTGCCAAGAGACACTTAAAATGCAGCCACTCTGTCTAGTACAAACACGCCTGTCTGGGCACAGATCAGGTGTGTGTGTGTGTGTGTGTGTGTGTTTGTGTGTGCATGTGTGTGATTACACCTTGATGGAAGCCTGACAAAGCCCAAAGTATTACACACACACCCCAACTTCACTCAACATGGTGTGTTTAATGTTGTATCTTTTATTGACTACACACACACACACACACACACACACACTGGCCACTGCGCCCCAGTCATCTTAAGTATGTGGCAGCCGCACCAAAGAGGAGACAGACGACTTTATGGAATTAATGATACGCTGTTCAGGCAGCGGGGGCAGCCTACACATTTCAATAGGAGACAAGAGACAGTGGAATTTATCAGTCATTTGTCCTTTGGCACAACTTTCTGCCTCCCATCAGGCATCGCTGTTCCCAAAACACAGTAAGTGTTAAAATGTGCACAGCTGACAACGAAACACAAGGTGGTGAAACATAAATTGACACACTCGCTGGCTCCGGTGCAACGACTATCTATCTGGGTTTAGATCACCTGAACTTCCCATCAGGTTTATTATAGTACAAACAGTAGATGTACATATGTAATAATGCATATGCGTGTGTGTGCGTGATTACATTTGTTATATTTTTCCATCTGCAGGGTGGTCTGGATAATTGTCTTATTTATTTTGCTTTCAACTTGATACACAGTTTAATATTTCATGACACAATACACCGAATGTGCTGTGTTCTCAGTACAACCAGCCTGAGGTGTCAACTTTCCTGTAAAACTGACACTGAGGAGACAGATCTGAAGATTTTTCTCTTTTTTTTTTGTAAAGTAGAGAGGCTTAAGGGAGGGACTGGTTGGTACATAGGGATCAAGTATCTGAGACACTGGTGACATTTTACCATTTGATCAGCAGCAGCAAGTTCAATGTTGCAACCATTGGTACTTTTTTATTCATTTTGATACAAATTTATAATATTGATAGAAATATATATATATATATATATATTAAAGTAAGTGAAGTTATATTCAACGTGCCTATTTCATTGAAAAATAATTACAAATCATTATGGATGTTTGGAAATAAAACTATGGCGAAATACAATTTAGAAATTGACAATATGCTTTTCAAATTTGATACTCTTTTATCAATATTCCACCGATTAAAATATGGCCCGACTTGAACTGATTTGCAAACTACTATGCAAAGTATGTTTAATGTAGAACATATTTTTAGTTTTCATCAAACTAAATTCTAAATGATTATAAGTGAAGCAAATTTTGTAAGAAAATCTAATTTTGAGGTATGTTGTACATAACACAATGTGTGTAATATTTATTTTATGACAATGTGTTGGTAATGCACCGTTGCCCATAAGTTTGGAATTTTTTTTTTTTCAGACACATTCCTCTTTTTACTCCTATTTATGCACATCAGTAATCACCTTTGACCCGGTGCAATGATTACATCCTGAGTCCCAGTTACCAGTTTTAAGAAGATATGCATTTGACCTATCAAGAATAAATCACTGTCACAATAATTTCATGAGAAGAGGCAAAAAATATATTTTATTCCAATTTTATGGTCAACAGTGTATATAATGATGTATTATTTTCTGTACGTTCAAGCCAAACTGTTGTGAATGGGTTTGTGTTCCGAAATCTACAGTCCTATCTCATAAATAAAAGGACAAAAATGAAAGAAGCCATTAGATTTATTATATTATTATAAATAAGTTATTTTTCCATGTAAAAAACAACAACATTATTTTCCTCCATATTTACAGGCTGTTTAACCAGTGCTTTCATTTAAATGACAGATGGACACTGTCTGCAAACCATCTGACATATTTTAAAAACTGTGGAAGTTCATCATCTAAACACTCAAGTGTGTCATGAGGTGTGGAGTTTAAATAGTGACACAACATTTGTTTAATGTAAGAAGAAGAATATTTATAGTTAGCGTATTCATATTTATATAGTTTTAGTTACATATTAGTCATACATATTAGTCATTAGTCACATATTAGTTCACTTCTCTCCGTGTTTCTCTGGCTGATGACGTCTCTGTGTAATTTGGAGAGAAGATAATGAGAGAAGATAACAGTAATTTGGTTATAATAAATGCTTTCGATTTAATCTGATGTACTCTATAAATTTATATAAATACAAATAATTCAGTTTTGTATTTTTTGTACTTTTGAACCATTTATCATTGTGATCTCTGCAGCCTTAGCCATCTTAACTAAATGCAGGTGGATGTGATCATTTTTACTGTCAGCATTTACGAATTACAGTTGAACTTTTTTTTTTAAAGCTCACGGAGGAAAAACCAAATGTATCAGCGCTTGAAGTGAGGTGGATTTGGGTGAACTAACCCTTTAAACTTCCTCTGCCATGTTCTAACCTGAAGAAAATAACAAGCAGACAGCAGCCATCCTGAACACAACCCACACTTTTACATGAATGGAACAACCTTGGCATGTAGATGCAAGGGTGTGTGTGTGTGTGTGTGTGTGTGTGTGTGTGTGTGTGTGTGGTTTTCAGTAAAAATACTCTTCTGTTTCTTTCCCTACAGTTCACACAGAGTTGTTCAAGTGTCAGACCATAGTAAGTGTCCTGAATTGACTTTTCCTGTCTGGAGATTTTCCATTCATAAGACAGAACCACTCTTGAACCGAAGTACATTACACAATATCTTCTACTGCATATATTTGCTATTATATGAGGGTTTACCATGAGGCTATCATAAATTAAATTGCAGAGGGGCACAGTCAAATAAAAATACTTTTGACCAGGCCCATTTGGAGGGAGGCAAAGTACAAAATATACCGTACACATGGTGAAAAGACAGCTCTATGTAAACAGAGTACTGCTGAGTGAAGTATGTGTGCGAGGGTGTTAACAGCCAGTCAGCCTATAAACACTTTATCATTATTGTTCTTAAGGGCCTGCCAAAATATAAACAAAAGAGAGACGGAACGATTACAGGATCTTATCAGAAAGAAATACTGGGGGAAAAAACTTAAGAAAATGTGAATAAACTGCAGACAATTAAAAAAGGAAATCTCTAAATCTCTAACGATAAAAAGTAGAAAATAAAAAATAAAAATCATGGCCAGCCAAGTCCAAATCCACATCAAGCCACAAATAATCAGAAATGGTATTAAAGAACCCAAGTACGCATTTTTGATGATTTCAGATCTTTTAAACAGTTTTCGTTCCTCACAAATGGAGCTGGGAGTTGCACTGATTAACAGCAAGAAAACCACATCCTTCTGCCGTCATTCTCAATAAAACTAGTTTACTAATTCCTTAAATAAAATCCCACAATTACTCCTCGCTATTGACAAAAAATCCTGCACGCTGAGACTCAGACCTTTGGAAATCCTCATTCCCACGTCATTAATCTGCCACAGGCCTGTTCAGTCACAACCACAAGAGCTGTCTTTTCTCTGTTGAAGTGGTTGGAGCTGCCACTATCTCACCTGTGCCAAAAAGGAGCATGAGGAAAAGTCAGGAACTCGTCTCAAAGAACTTAGATCACAGTCGTGCTCGACGCCAGAGAACACTAACATTAATTGTTCGCCTCTGGTGCAGCTAGCAGCCACATGCAACCCAAATGACAAGAGACGGTTTAATATGAGCAACAGCTGGAGGGCACACGGTGTGTTTTCCCTCACCTCGTTTTGTTGTTGCTATTTATCTTCATCTAACCCTTAATTGTCGCTGTTTATTGCTTTGTTTTTCTGTTGTTTCTTTATTTCCCGTTATTTCATTACCTTTGCCTCTTGTTTTGTGGCGATTCTACACGATGAGTAACCACCCCAAAGAGTTGGGAGTTTTGTCAGGCTGGTTATTTGTCACCATCACTTTGCTCAGTGGAAATTAGCGCTAAAATTAGCAAGCTAGGTTAAATAGCATGGTGTTTTTTGAGTGGACTCAAGTTAGCCTAGCCTGTTAGCTTCCTTGTTTTGCGAAATGTGGGCTGGTCGATGATGGCAAAAGTCTAAATAACGTGATTAGGATTAATGACCGATTACAGTGTCACCCCCCGCCACCACCCTGTGTTGTGAGAACATGAGTGCATAAAGAGAGGAAATTATAAACTAACAAGGACACTTTGGCTCATGAGTGTCTTTTGCGTCTGCCTCTGAAACTGGGAAAGGTGGGAAAAACTAAATAACGGACACGGCAGGAGGGGGGTTGGAGGCTCTAAATGTCGGTTTCAATTATTTTTCGATTAATTGCCCAGCCTTGATGTAGCCTACAATGTATCCCGAATGTTTAATATCATGAAACTATGTGTGCTTGCTGGAAAAAAAGTGGGTAGGCTATATATTAATCTGCAATGCTGAGCAAAAAAATGAACCCCATTTAAATAGACAAACCAATTCCACCCATTTGAGGCGACCTCGGCAGAATTTACATTACATTCGTTTCCTGTCTGCCACACAGGGCTGTGACGTAGGCTGGCCAACAGCATCAGTCTGAATTTTCTTAGCAACACTGGCCTTCAAATGTCAGTCTGTCGCTCATATGGGAAACGTCCACTCGGAAGCTCGAAGGCTAGACACTTGAAAAATCATGAAAAACTGTAAAATAAGCACAGCAGCTGCAAAATCATCGCAGCCCATCTTGTCGTCAGTGTCCTTCTCCCTCTTGTTTCCTCCTCCCCTGTGCTGATGCGTCTGTTCTCCTCTCCACATCTCGTCCTTTCCTCGACCAGTTAGAGACAAAGAGGAAGCCATCAGCCCATCGATCACACTAACCTCCTGCGTGACCTCTTTCCAAATGACACCCCCAGAAAAGCAGGTCTGCTCCATGCTGCTCTTTGTTTGCTCTCTTCCTGTGTTTCTCAGAGCAGCATTGTGGTACTCTCAACAAGTAGCTCATTTAGCCGCTGCAGCAACAGCAGCCCGATGTGTTGAAACATACATCCTGCTCTAAATGGAAAAAAAAAAACCCAAAACAATTTGTGTTATTTAGTTTGTCCACCGGATATCAAACTGATTCATACGTGCAACAGCAAAATTTTAACTGTGGCACCAAGTTGGACAATTTTAAATTCAAATGGAGAACCATCTCAACACATTTCTACCTGTCAGTGCACAGACTTTATTTGGTGCAGATGAAAAGTCTTCAACCACGATATCCCCCCCCCGCATATCACTTAACATTATGTACAGTTCTAGTGGCAATAGCCGGACTGAAGAATCATTTTTACAGTTGATGTGGAGAGAATAGGGGAGGGTGAGAGAGAGAGAGAGAGAGAGGGAAGAGAAAAGGAGCAAGTGGAGAAAATGTGAGCGAGCCAAAGTGTTAATTTCCCTCAAAAGAAAAACAAAATGAGTCAGTGGTTCTGCTGTTTTTTCAGTGAGCCGAGCAGGAATGCGGTGAATGGTAAACAACCCTAATGTGGGATAACCTCCTGTTCTTTTACAAAGTGAGTCTTAGTCACTGCGTTGCTCATGCTAATAGATTTATATGATAAAGAGGTGACTGGAGCATTGAAGCTGCTTTGTACCTGTATTAGTTTGTGGCTATGAATGCAGGTGACCGCAGCGTGCCGTAACCGTTGGATCCCTCTTAGTTTTGCATCAACAGTTATGGACTTTTAGTTATGCAAAAAAAAAAATGCAAATGAAGCCACTCCAACTCCTTATATCTAAATAAATAGAAATCATAATGTCCAGTGTAAGTAGACATGACACACTAATTTCAAACGGTCGTACATGTGTTTAACAGCCACGTGTTCAGATAACAGCGAGACAGGCGTTTTGTCTGCAAGAAGCAAATATCCGTTGGAAAAGAGAAATCTCCCCACAGAGGAAAGGCTGTGACTCATTCACCTAGAAGAAGAACATTGCTGGTGGCTGAGTCACCAGGGTCACACCCCTACACACACCTACCAGTCACTCAACCAGTTCCCTATCTCTATGTCTGTCAAGCACACATACACACACGCACGCACGCACGCACGCACACACACAGCACAGAGGAAGCAAAAATTCAGATAGAAAGACGACTTCACATCTGATTTCCCGCACTTCACTGTATCAGCAAGAGCAAATGTGGTCAAAAAATTATAAGTTTTTTCTTCATCCTGCTCCTTTTCATTCATGATGAAAATGTGTACACAATGTATATGTGCAACTATGTGAGAACCATGAATGAAATAAATCAAAATGAAATGAAACTTTCTCTTCAAAGACACTACGCACTTCGTTTTAACTTCCCACTTTGCAACTTGACGCCTGTGGATGTATCCGCCATTTGCTAGTATTCAATTCAATCTGGATTTGCCCTTAGTTATTATATGTTTTAATGTGGGCTGATCCTCTATGTAAGGTTAGGTTAGTAAAGCATATGATCTTCAGTCAAGTAGGGTAAATGGTATTATAATGTTGTTGTGTCTTTAATGGTTTGACATTTTGTAAAATACGCTATTTGTTTACTTGAATGGAGGTATGAGAAGATGAATACAACTGCCACGTCATTGCACTGCATGAAGCTGTAGCTGGTTGGCTTAGTTTAGCAGCAACACTAGAAACAGGGGAAACAGCTTCAGTTTAACATGCGCTTCACAGATGCTGGTTTCATGTCTGTTTAATATACTCATCAAATACTAAGTGAAAAGAAAGAAAGATGTTTAATCAAACCACCATTATAGCTTAAAAGGTGGCTGTAAACCATTCTGTATTTTGCTCCTCCTCATGAGGATCAGTTCCTGTGAGCTTGAATTGATGCCATTTACTGTACAATGGATTGCAATGATCTAAAGCATCTGTGGGAACTCCTCCCACCCCTCCTGCAGAATAATCAGTCTTTATACCGTTCATTCATGTGCTCACTGAGGTCTACACACCACTATATGTCCAAATGCATCTGCTCCAGCTGAGACAGTTTCTTCCTGCAAAATGTCACCGTTTCATTTCATTTTATTTTAACTGGCATAAAGTACCAACAAACTTTTTAGTGGCACTTTTTACACTTGAAGTTTTCCTTCTCAAAAGCCTGAGTTTTCCTACACACTCTGAGTGCTCACTTAGCGTTTAAGTGTAAATGGATGGTGCACCCTGTTCAAATATACTCAGGTACTAAAATCACAAGCACTGATCTGTAATATTACCCAGTGCTAGATGCGCCACAAATCGTACATCGCCATTATCGTCTCTGCTCTGTGTAAAACTATCTTTCACATTCATCACAGTCACACATTTTCCTGCATTATACACTTCTAGCAGCTTTCATCTGCATGCATTAACATCTCAATAAAACCTCTCGGCAATGTGTTCATGTTCTTATCTTAAATATGGATGGCTGGTCGGAGGCTCCAGAGTCACTCGCTGCAGGAACACATGTTAAGAAACAACAGACTTCCAGGCTTCAGCATGTTGAGAGTCGCACTGACCATGAATGGCAAATCAGATTTTTACTTGTCATTGATGCCTCTACAGAAAGGAGAGCCCTATCAGAAGATGCCATCAGCCGCCCCACTGCACATGCAAAGCAGATTTTCCTTTGAGGGGCGTACACAAAGCATCCTGTCTTTTCAAGACATAATTACACATAGATACACATCTGACACAGATTACGCTATCTTAAAGCTTTCTCCATGAGTACCTCTCAGCACCACCAGGTTTCTTAATTGCTGCCTTTAAAGCAGTTCGTAGCATCCCTCATACTTCTCTTACTTATATGTGCCACCAGCTACATTTGAAAATGTATTTTTACCTTCTGACAATATCACACAAGGATGAATATGATTCAACTTTTGGTATGGATGTGTTTTTAGTGCGTTTTTAACATAACCACATGGATCTCTTAATGCATTGCTCTTTCAACTGCTACAGTACCTTTATTCTCTTACCATGTCAAAATATTGTAGCATCGACATGAATGTCGATCACAAACTGAATTTACAATCAGACAATAAATGCTGATTTGAACAAACCATTATAAAAAAAAAAAATGTTGGTTTTTAGATTGTTTCTCTTAGATTCTTTAATTTTCTTATTTTAAGGACGGATGATCAGGATGTTATCATATTTATCTGATTGCAATAACTCAGACTTATTAACCTTGAAAAATATGAGGGTTTTTTTCCATGAAAAATACATATTTGTTATGGACAGTGATTGTTTATTGTCTTTATTCTTTTTCATTGTTCATGGCACATCATTTGTTAACCTTATATACTGTAGAAAGTTTTGTGTTATTTTTCTGTCAATTTTTGTTGCATTTTATTTATGCATGTTGTAATTTTATGAATCTGATTTAAGATCAATATTGGCACTATGTATACATACTGTATATAGAGCTCTTTTTACGCTTGTCTCGACCCACAATTTGGGAAGTAAGTGTGGCACATAAGTGTTATTTTATTTTGATTCTTTTAATTGACAAATAACAGATACTATACGTAGTTATATTTCGTCTTCAGGTGAATGAAAAGTGTTTTGTGAAGTGTCTCTTCATTAGTGCAAACACTCCATTAGTTGTGTTTTGCAGCACCAGCCCTCCAGTCAATGAACTTTACGAAGTTCATCAAAAGGTATCCATCTTTAGCTTTACTTATGTTTTCTCATTGAGACACAAGTTACTCTCCAGTAAAGCAACACCTTAAGTTCTTCATTGACTTTAATTTATGAGATGTACAAATGATCATGTAAAAGTTAACGCTAAATGCTGTTTTGGTGCTGCATAGTTGTGTTCATGTATCACTATCCTATTTCTCCTAACAGTCCTGTTTAGATTAAAATCCATATTGGACCGATTTATGACATGCTGTTTTTGAAACGTGCTACAGCGAAGGTTCGCAGGCTCGGAGCGCTGTGAGCACAGTGACTCAAGACAGAAAGATTTCCCTCCAAACATTTACAGAAATACACACACACATGGTAAAGAATGAGTGGACATGACTGGGTTCTTGAGAAGCACACTTTCCACATGGTGGGCTGGCTATTCCAGTAACCAAATGGCACACTTCCCTCATTTCCATAGAGGGAGAAAAATTGAGGAAGGGTATCAAGGGTGTGGACAATTTGAATAGGTACCTCTAATACCACATCGGCAATCCAAAAAAAACCATTAACTTGTTCTGCCGGAGTCCCTGTGGACAAAATTGTGGTTGTAAAATTGGCAGATAAATTACCAGGCCTTGGGCTCTTTTCACACGTGGTGAATCTTAAAAAGTATTCAATGCCTTAATAGAAATAATAATATTATTTTCAAGAATAGGGTAAAAAGACCAATACCACTTTCATTTCTGTTGAGTATACACAGTACAGTATGTGTTGGGACAAGCTAATGGAGGAAGTTGGCATAATACATTCAGGCCAGAGGTAACAAAATCCTAATCCCAATATCAGCAGAGGTAATTCATACAAAAACCCTAGCGAAACAACTTTTAACAAAGTCATGCTTGTTGTTTCCGGGTTAACTAAGTTAACAGACTACTGCCTGTATCTCATACTGTACAGACATGCACACAAGTGATCAAATCTATGTCTCGGTTAGTATATTAGCACACAAATGTCAAACTATTCCTTTAAAGGGAAATGTTCTTTCTTGCTTTGTGTATGAAAACCATCTTAGAAAAAGAGAGACAGGGTTAATATTTTTTTCCTTCAAGTAGTCACATGTCTGTGTGATTCATCTGCCGGCTTCTGCACTTTACTGCTAAAAAAAATGACCAATTATTTCTCAACAGCATGGCAGTGGTCCACATGGGATCTAATAAAAAAAAAGGTGGATACAACTTTTCCCCTCTCCTCTCTGTAATGCAAGCCAACAAGAAAGAATAAAAGGGCATCACGAATATAAAAATATGTCAACCCTGAATGGTGCAATGAATTCAAAGATTTGCATGAGGTACCAATTGTAGCAATCTGGGGATTCAGTCGCCTCAGAGATTGTGTCCTGGATTTGAACACGAAAAAGGGACAGGAAAATGTATTGCACACAGTCACAGGTAAAGCATTTAAAGTGCAACAAGCTTGTGCACAGTACCATTGTGCCAATTTGAGTCATGTTTTTGTGTTTTTTGGGATAATGTGTGGAGAAAGGGTCATAAAAATGAAGCATGGCAGGTAAATATTCATGCACAGGTTATTACTGGCCTCTTTTCTAAAGTTTTCTTTTGCTTTCTGATGAAAAACAAAACCAAAACAAAGGTAGTCTGTACTACATAGCAATTTCAGTAGTAACAATATATGTCCCTGTCAGTACCAATGTTCCCACATCAAGCATGTATAGACGACACGGCTGCAATCTGGGGCCCGGGTCTGCTGCATCTCTCCCCTGTTGCCTTATAATGAGGTCTGACTCAAGCAGAGATTAACTACGATCTGGCTTACGTTAACCCCCCCAACAGCTTCATGAGCCTCAGATAAAGATGAGATATTTGAACACGGGACTATAAGGTGGGTGGTTATTTGATTCGCCCAGTTTACCAAGTCTGTTCATGAAAAATATGCCAATTAGGCCTAGCTGAATGGATGGCCATGAAAACTACACCCAATTACAGAAAAAATAAATGAACATCTCCATGAGGAAAACCTTGTTAGTGTTAAATGAATGAAAGTCTGTCCAAGCAGATGCAAGTCAGTGTGAGCTGGAGATGCAATGACCAATCAATCTGAAGTCTATTGTCACCCAAAGTAGCATTAGAGATGACAATGAGTGATAAACAAATAGGGTTAAATGTGATGCTCAGGGCATAATGAGAAGTATTTTGCCACTTGTGGCTTGTAAACTCTACTTTTACATTTGCCCTCTACTCCACAGCTCAACAAGACGTGAAGCACAAGGGCTGTAAATGTGGCTGCCAAAACACCACAGTGCGCTGGCATCATGAACACCAGACCTCCCAAACTCAGTGTCTGAGGTCTGTACCTGAAACGGCACGAGACAAAGTGATACAGTTAACTATGTGTATATTTCCTGTATTTTTGTAGTATATAATAAACTGCTTCAAACCTTGAGACTTAACTAGGCACAAAATCTTAAAAAAAAAAATCTTGTCACAGTGATATTGGCTACAGGTGTTGTAGTGCCACGTTTACTCACTGCCAAAAGGTTAAAGACCAGATCATTCAGGAATCATAAAAACTGTTAAGGTTTATTTTTCAGAAATGCATCTGAGGGTGATTACATGTGAAATGTCCATTATAACCACCACCCAAAGTGGAGGGAGGTCAAAATCTAATTTGACGTTTACAGCAATTTTGGTATTGATTTTCACATTTCCCTTTGTTTTCTCTTCCGAGTAATTATGGTAAAATTGGAGGTTTATTTAAGTGCTAGGATCATCTGACTGCTTGTGTTGCAGCTTAATCTTCTAAACGGAGGTCTAAACTACAACACAAGACCCAATTTACATAAATGTATCAGAATAATGTTTCTTTCTTTTGTTTTTTTTTTGTCCTGTTTATTTCAACTTTGGTCTTACTATCATCGTTTTTGCCAGCATTTCTATGATAATTTACCCATAGAAGTTAAATAGATAAAGGCAGAGTACTTTATTATCCATAGGAGGAACCGTAGTGTTACAGCAGCCACTTCACATTAAAACTACATGAAATGTTTGTGTGCAAATGTTGACTAAGAGAAAAAGAAGTGAAGTCCGCACTCTGTATCAAGCTCCTCTGATGTTTATTGTGTAACGATCAACGTTTCGATTCCTGTGGATCATCCTGACGAAGATCCACAGGGATCGAAACGTTGATCGTTCCACAATAAACATCAGAGGAGCTTGATACAGAGTGCGGACTTCACTTCTTTTTCTCTAAGTTAACTTTGTTTGTTGGTCCTGCACCTGCAGTGTGTTTGGATGTGCGTGCTCTACTCCACAAATGTTGACTAACCTTCAGTGTAGGTTGACCAGATCCCATAAAGAAAAACGTGGGACAAAGACCATTTTTGTGTCAGACATGAAGGAGCTGTGTAATATAAGATGATAGTGTGGTGGAGCTGAGGACCCAACAAATACTGCTGGATTATAGCTCAGTGGGTAATGCCACTGGCTTTGGATCAGGAAGCTTGAATCCCACTCAGGGCAGGTATGTTATGTCGTATAATCAGAAAAGTATTCGCTGTAATCGGTCGTAGAATATTTCATTTATATGATTGACATTATTTGTAAGTATTATCAGAAAGTGTAGTGTAAGAAAATAGCATGCTGAACCTGAAAGCTGAACACATTCAGCTGGATAGTTCAATGGGGTACAAAGCCCATTCAGTAGTATGTAGCAGAAGAAGAGCTTGCTTTCTTATAATGAATAGATGTGGATGGTATTTGCTGTAATTGGTAGAAGAACATTTCATTTATATGACTGACATTATTAGCAAGTATTATCATTGGCCTTCGCCCGGCTCCAGTCTCCCCAAGAGAGCCGGAGACAGTTTGGCCTTGGGCTCAGCCATGCACGTATGTTATTATACAGAAATAACACAGTTATTACACAGGAATTGCCGAAAATATTGCGTTAGAGGGAATAAACTTACTGGAGCCAAACAGTATTACAGTATTACAATGATACAGAAGCAGATAGAGAAGTGTTATTGAAACGAACAACTAGATAAGCTAGCTGAGTGAGAGGGAGACGAGAGGGAAACAAGTATATTGGAGAATAGCCCCACACCAGAGCAGAGAGCAAAACAAAGCCGGAGACAGTGTGGCCCTGTTTACAGTTTAATGGGGAAATGGGGAGAGAGAATGGGAGAACAGACGCACAGTAAAAATCGTTATGGTCTTCGACAGTAAAGTAGGTGATCAACACCACAAACATCCAAGATGTTACTAAAAATCTCCTTAGTCCAAGCCAGTACAACTCTATCATTTATGCACCATCATTTCCTGAAGAATGGGGCATATAGCATTAGGGACCTTGTCCAATGTCCATGCACCCTCATTGGGTGACCACACCCCAAGGCCTCTGATCCAAAGTCAGTGGGATTTCACACTGAGCTATCCAGCTGCAGTATCCATGGCTGTACAGCAACAAGCCCAAAGCACAAGATCAATAGAGGCTTAGGTTTTACAGGAACATCTGTCTTGAGTATGGGCCGGAGATCCGAGGGTCAAGATGGGAGATGCTACCCATGGTGACTGAGAATGACTTGGCCCAGTGATGGGCCACACAACCCAAATACAGCAACAAATAATGAATAATCCTTTAGTGGTTCACATTTACCGGTAGCATCCAAAATGTGGGCCACATCAGGCCCATTATCTCAGCCAAACTGCATTAGCTGGCCCTGTGTTGGACCAGACAGTTTTTGGAACTGGTTCCTGATATCAGTCTAAATTAAACCTAAGTAAGCCACTTCATTCATTTGCCATATTTGGCCCAGATGAATCTGCCACATTTGGCCCATATTAAAAAAAAAAAAAACCTTCAACAACTACAGTATTATTTTAATGTTTATTTATTTTCAAGCCATGTGAGTCCATCAACCAGAACTTTGGAGCACTGTCCATGAACCAGGAAGAAGAAACTATTATTATTGCAGCCAGCCAGCCAGCTGAGAGAGCCAGAGACAGGCTGCTAATAATCTAATTTAAAGGTTTAGAGGTGACTTTACCTGCTTAGTTTTTACAGTGACATTTTGTTGAAATGTACTATGTCAGAGAGAGATAGGGTGAGAGAGATGATGACATGGTGCAAAGGGCCACGGGTTGTACTTGAACCTGTTGGTTAGGATTGCACCCACTTCCTATGCTTGTGTCTGCTAGAAATACTTGACATGTGTTGTCAAATTGATGAAGATGTTTTCTGAATTTGCAGGGCCTTTCTGTAGTCTGTTCTGAAGTTACAGTGCATTGAGCTCTTAGGGCCACCATAGTTATGTTGCCTAAAAGAGTTGTTCTTTTGACGAGTAAGAAGTCATTCCTGAGACCTAGAAACACGTGTGAACGACATGTGAGCAAGACATAGATTTTTGCCAAATTACTGTAATTGGAGGAAAATTTTAATGTGCACACTTCTAATCCCTCGTTGCAAAGGAAAATGTGTGTCAAAAACTATGGTAAGTATAGTAGGTTAAGGCTGACGTACGTATGAGGTTGGTCTGTAAACCATAATGGATGACTAACAGGCAGTTGGGATAATCATTTAACATTTGACTTGCTGATTATCCAAACTTTTCCAAATGAGTTAATTAATCTGGGGATTTGTTTGAAATTTATACAATGGTCTGACCGCTGGTGTTTCTTGTAGCTTCTTACTTTTTCCAGATAATCTGCAGTCCCTCCAAATCCAAGCAGTTAGCTAATATATTACTGGTAGAAACAATGGCTGGTAGTTATTTCATTCACAACATAACAATTGTGGGTTTTTCTTCCCCCAATTGTGGTCAGATGAGACACGAGATCTTCTTTGACTTGGACTTTTCAACACAAGACTGAAATAAAATATTCAGCCTGTTCCCAGCTTCACAACTTACCCTTTTCTTTCAGGGTGGATGCACATGGCTGATGGATTTAGCTGCAAATGGGCCATTCCTCTCACATTCAAAAAAATTACAAATCCTGCTTTTCCACTTTCTCCTTCACCACCAAATAAAAAAAATGGCTGGATGGTAACTTTGACACATAATTAAGTCAAGAAATTTTGTAGTGGTTTGCATCCAGGCTTCCCTTAACCCTCGGCTTTAACTCCTTTTCTGTTGCGAGACATATTCATCCATCTACACTCTCTTGATCCCCGGTCCAAAACCACAACGATGACTCACTGGTAAAGGAGCAAGGGTTGGGAGTTGGGGTGGGGGTGGGGGGCAGAGAGCGGACAGATTAAGTCGCGGGGAACAGTTTGTGGCGGGGAATCAGAGAGACCTAGTTTGAATGGGACTGCTTGCGGGTGCTGGAGACATATCAGGCGGTGCAGTTGCCTGGAATAACAAACAGAGACTGTCAGGATGACGAGCATGGATGGTGGTCCCTACTGTGAAGCCTTTTATAGTAGATCCATCTCCAGAGAAGAGGGAAAGAAGATAAATTTCATTTTAATTCTGGAAAGGTTTTGGGAAGGCGTCCAGGGTGTGCCTGCAGAGGATAGTAAAACACTGCTGGATAAACACTTGTGAACCATATGAAACACTACTTTCATTCAATTTTATTTTTCTGCTTCTTCCCAACGTCAAGTTGAATACAACCCATTACATTACATGTAAACATCAAGTAATCAATCTTTTTTTTTTTTTTTTTTTAACTTACAGGACACTTAACTTATTCTTTTCTTCTTCTTCTTTTTTTTTTTTTTTTATTTATTGTGAAGAAATGCCAATATTTCTCTGTGACAAAGAAAACAGCCCCGTTGCTGTACACAAACTATTAAAAACACATCAATCACACAAAAACACAGACCATCCTTCACTTCACTTCACTTTATTGACCCTTGAAGGGCGATTTGGTTTGCAGCAGAGACACATTCGACAGTCACATTTGAAAAGAAAAAAAACATAAGAATATATGCTGCTGCTGTAAATAATCACTGCTGTAAATAATCACTGCACACCACATCTGTATTAATCCTGAAAAACCACACTGCACCACTATTTCAAAAACAGACAGCGTATTCTCTTGTTTTGAAATAAAACCTCAACTATCAATATCTATCTATCTCTGAAGATTCATATTTTCAGGGCAACAAATGGTCTTGAGGACGGGTACCATGGACAGGATGGGGAATATATCGGGAGGCTGAATAACACATTGTGGGTTTGGTCTTTTTCATGTGATTTTTTTGCCAGTAACTGACACTGACTAACGCACGATTTACTCATGTTTAAATAATCTTCTGTGAAATCCACAATCCCCAGCTGTTTCCGTGAATTAAAACCTGAAATCAAGAAAACTGAAACCATATAAAAAAAAGTCAATGAGAGAAGCCAGGCACTGCTGAGACTAAAGTATTTTGGTTTAGCTGTTTTCATGACTTTTGTTAACAATGATAATGAAATTTAAAAACAAAAAAACATTTTTAGTAATGTCATAACTTATATGATTGCATCCACTAAACCCTGCTGTTGTTTATTGCTCTATTTATTGTTCTGTTTGTTTTTCATTCAAGGTTACTAGGCCCCACATCTTTACGATAAAGACAAGACAGTCGGAAACTGATTGCACATGTCTTTTTTCTCCATCCTTTTTATTTTGTGAGAGGAAAACAAAAAGGTTTAAAAACACGTTTTACAAGTATGGCTTACAAAAACACTTCAAGGGAAGAAGCACATAGTAGACGAGATGTTTTTGACTACCAATGTTCAAGCATCCCCAGATGGTTGTAGTTGAACACCCGGCTGTCTGCCAGTCCACTTCACCAGAGGCACTACCATCCAGAACAGACTACTCGCAACTGGTGGGAATCCAAGTGAAGAAGAGGAAGAGAAAAAAAAGAAAAACATTCTTTCTGTTCGGTTTTCGAAATGTAACAGGACAAGAGACGAGCGAATGGGGAAAAATGATCACTAAGCAAAAAAAAAAACTGGGCCTGTGGACCGCTTTCATTTTCTCCGAGTTAATTTTCGTTTAGGGATACGCCGCCTGCAAGGATGCATCGTATTGTGTTGTTTTTAAAGAGACAGCAGTTCTTCTGTCTCCCCTGTAATACAAATAAAAGCTTTTATTCTCCTTCCTACCAGTGGTTCCTCTCTGAGGTTACAGTCGTTGTTGGGGAACAAGCCCTACAGTTCAGCTGGTCAAACATCACTTTGAAAAGGGACTGTCCAAACCTCTTATTAATGTGAGTTAACGACAGTAAAGATGAGGTGATAATAGCGGCGTACGGACAAACATGACTCAAGGTCTTTCGGGGACACAGAGCGGAACAGATGGTAGTGCTGAATCAAACATCTGTGTAAGAAGTGTCTATTTATCTTCATGTTTCTATTATTTTTCAGATTTTTTATTATTTCTTTCATAAAGAAAGTTGATGTAAACCCTTTAGGACCTCAACCTAAAAGTGGTTAATATATGAGATGTCATATTTATCTGTTAGAAGCAGAACATAAAGTGGTGATGGGATTTTATTGGAAAGAGCTCTTTGCTTCATTTGGACTGGACGAAGGCTGTGAGGGCTGGCAGGTGAGGAATGTATTATACATTTACATAATGTTAATATATATTTAATATTTTATGGGTATATCATGTAACCAATCTGGACCAAAGAGACTACATTCAGCTTGAAGAAATAAAGATAAAAGTTGTGGTGACAGCTGCAAAGGTTTTATAAGTTTCTTGTTTTTTGTTTTCTTTGTATTTATAATGAAATATTATATGATGAGTGACATATAAAAATTACTACAAATTAATATCTCATTAATCCAACAAACAACAAATTCAAATCAAGTCGATTTTATCTACTTACTGCCCCCAGGTCAAAATCATTTCCAGAGGGCTTCACAGTCTCTACAACAAACTGTGCAACGTCCAACATGCTGAAATGTGAATGAAACAACAACTTAGTGTTTTGCTGATATGATACTTTGTGTAAAAAATACAAAGACTCGTTCATGAGCGTATGGGTGTTGTTATGACTTGTCCCTAATCTGTAACAGTGTTTTTCTGATGCTACACATTTCACTGACTTCCCTCGCGAGCCCCAGTTCGTGTTTCTCCCTCTGAGCTCTTCCCCTGCCTTTGAAATAAAAGCAGCATGCTGCGGGGTCATCTGAGGTAGCGACGAGTCTTTGCCTTTCCAGCGGAGGATGTGCTACTCACGCATCTCACTGGGTGTTTCTTAGTGTTGTTGTGTGTGTGTGTGTGTGTGTGCATGTGTGTGTATGTGTGTGAGCTTCACCATCTGGCCGCCATCAGCCGTTCGAGCTGAGGTCCTGCTGACAGTCAGGACCAGCTGGCTGACTGGACCTGGACCAGAGCAGACCAGAAGCAGACAGTGGCAGGTTAATGCTGCATTTGACCCTTAATGTGGGGAAATACAGGGAGTGAGTATATGGCCATCGCAACATAAATAAACACATAAAGTCTTTTTTCTGGAGATTACAATGTTTTGTTGTTAGTTTTCAGTCATATATACTCCTGTGGTATGAAAAAAATGAATCTTCATAGTTTTTACACTGCACCTTTTTTGGTACTATTTCCAAATGATTATATCTTACATTATTAGAAATATTTTTGTGAATTTGCATGTACATGAGGCAGAAGAACGCAAAAGTAAGATGAATGGATGTAATGTAATTGTAGCTCCTGTGTTAATTAACTGTGTTTTGTAATTGAGCTATGTTGTAATTAACATTATGGTACGAAGAAGTTTCTCTATTCAAGAAGAGATAATATTGAATAAAAGTCCAAAGCATGAAATTTAATATTGGGAATTACATACTGATTAATGCTCTGAAGGGACTATGTAGTGATAACAAAACATTACTAACACTGACTTTACAGTGTTGGTCCAGAAAGTCACACCATGGTTGTGTAGTTGACATTTTTGTACTTGCGTTACAGATTAACCAACAGTTGTTTTACAATACAGTAGTCTGTTGATGATTGTTTAAATGTTGTTACTTTATTGTTGTCATCACCACTATTCAAAGGAAATAGTGCTTGTTTTTATTTATTTCCACACTTATTTTAGCTGAAAAGAAGTAAAAAAAAAAAAAAAAAAAAGATCTGTTTTTATGACATAAACAGATGACAATGCAAAAAACAAGTTGTCAAAAATGAGGTACTAGCTCCAACTGCACCAGCTACAACATTTTAATCCTGCCAATATAATGATTTATAATGTTTATGAGAAATAAAACTTGATACTACATACATTTGACTGATAACACCTCAGGGATAGAACTGGAGTCATCCCATGCTTTTGTTACTGTCATGCAATCTGGCAAAGAAAAAAAACTGAAACACCCATCTCAACATACTTTACGACTTCCTGTCATTTACCCCATCTGTGGCACTGGGAAGATAAATCTTTGTTGTAAACAAGCAACATTTAAAAAGGACAGAGCTATAACAACTAAATACTTTGACTTTTAATGTATGAGGGTTTCGTGTGTTATTATATATGTATTTTGTATTACTTTTACTGAATGATGACTGTGGTCATTCATCAGGCAGACAGACAGAACAGACAGAGGAGTTACTGTGTGAACACTTCAGTCACTTTTGCAGCTATCAGGGTTGAGGCTACTGTATTTCCTCCACATCCAGCCCTGGCTGAGATAAGAGCAGAGGCAGCAGCAAAGCGTACGAGCACTGAAAAATCCTGCTCGCCTGCCAGCGCCCGAGCCTTTGTAGCCTCTCTGCGCTATCCGCAGCACAGTTGGCGCAGCGCCTCTGTCTGCTAATTGTATATTCCACAGCCACATTTTCAAGTATCATGACGCAGATATTGATGCGTTGTGGAAATTGCCGAGCCGTCTGTGCAACTCACTGGTGAGTCAGTGCATCATTGTCACGGCCACCTTCCTCAGAGTGGCCCCCACAGACCAGACTGGACCAGAGTACAGCAGCAAGAGAACAAAGCATGGCCTCTGGCCCCGCTGTTGTTCCCACACTTCCACTGCTAATCACACAGACTCCAAAACACAGGACAAAAGAAAAGAGGCTTAGAAGTCCATGCTGGCATTCGCATCAAAACAATATTTGTGGAAGAATGAGTCTGTAATATAATACAGAGTAATTCAAACAGGAAGATCAAACTAAATTTAGGCTAGAAATCAAACTGGTATGTTAGTGGTATATCATATGAAGCTCATTTTAAACTTTTCAGATCTATTTGTCCCCTTGAATGCTGGACCCCAGCGCTGTCTGGGCTCAGATACATCAAGCATGTTTTAAGTGGCTTATATTTTATTTTCTGTTCAGTATGCATGTTTATTTTTCTGTGTGTATGTGCTCACCGACATGTTGTGCAATCAGAGCAGATCCCACGAGCCACGAAATAAAAAACAGCACGCTCATCGCGGCTGCGGTGCAGAAACAAATCCACAGTCTTGATCCGCTCAGGAGAAAAATAAGTCATGGGTGATTTTGTCTCTTTCAAACTGCTCAACACTGAGAGGAAGGATCTGTAATCATAAAAACTAAAACTCCAGAACAGGAGCCAAAATGACAAGACACAATGTGAAAAGTTGAAGACATTAAATCTGGTTAACTGCTAACATCTGGAGTGGGTATACACGATCCAGCGGTGGCATTAAAACACTGCTTTTTTTAAGCGTTGTGTCCGATCCTGTGTTACTGTGATTTGGCAAAATGATCGTGACATTCTCAGTGATGTTGTATTGTGTCTTTAGAGGCAAGCCTGGATGCCCCGGAGGTCTGAGGGTTATGACTCATGCTTAAAGCCTTTGCGCCTGTGACATGGAGAAAGGAAATAAGAGCCAGATGCCAACAGATATCCACAAGCACATGGCTCACGCGACAGACCCAGCTCTGTGTGTGTGTGTGTGTGTGTATTCTCGGCAGGCATACACAAAGGATTCAGGTGCGACTCAAGTGATTTTCCAGTGGTGATTTTACGTCAAAGTCCTGGCAATGTGTTTACAGTTTGAAGAAATTCACCTTAAGAACTAAAACAAGGCCGACCAAAACGCACACACACACAAATACTTGAGGCACCAGCCGTACAAAGTAATAGGTATCGTGGGTTTTAATTGTTTACTCTGCAACCTATAATTTTGTCCCGGGTTTTATGATGTTTTTTTCCGTTATTTTGGCGGGAATGAAAATGTTCCAGCTCAAACAGATTTTACCAACCATGTTTCAAATTAGTAGAATTTGAGAACTGGCGCAGATGTCGGTTTCCATCAGAAATATCTTAATATACTGTGGTGTGCTGCCAGTAAATCATTTTAAAAACCAAGATCCACCAAACTGGAACTTCCACCATCTGCTTATATAGTTGATTCAAAGAATGAACTCAAGAGCTTGACTTAATGAAGTGCAGCTCTCTCTGGGTTTTACAACTTTTTTTTTCTCTCTCTTGTAACGAAGAAACTGGGGCAGACTACTAGTTAGTAGTAGAGATCAATCAATAGTGGATTTTTAAAAGGCTGAGTTTGGAGCTGAAAAGGCTGAAAGCTGATTAATAAGCTGACACCACTTGAAAAAAAGTACACACATCATGGAAGAGAGCGCTGCTTGTAAGCTAGCTTGCTAATTAGCTGCTCAGCATGTCCAACAGGGTGATGTAAATGTTTTCAGTCCAGCGAGACGTTACACCGCACATGCATTCAGTTTTTCTCTGCTCTCTTGCCTTGAATTTCATCATCTGCCTGAGTCAACAAGGGTCCCTATAAATACATGTGTGACCTTCCACCTTTCATCACACAATTGCAGTTTGTGGACTGTCCACATTATACAGCTGAGCATGTGCTAGAAAAAACAACACACTAGACGGTTGTTTTCTGCAAAGTATCTATGTATAATTTTAATTTTCAACCTCTTGTTTGTGTAATTGTTGAATTCTTGTTTTGATGCGTTTTGCTAGCTTAATATTATGGCGAACTAAGCTATCAATCAAGTTCAGGTTTTGGGTTGGATAATAGACATTTTAACTTGAATTTAAGGTTCTTCTTTAGTTTTTGTCCTTGTCTGGTGTATTTGTTGTTTATCATCTCGGATATGGTGAATATTGGATAATGCTTGTAGCCTACTACTTTTCTACAGAAGAGGCTGAAGGGATATCAATTTCTTTGAATGTCATTATCTAATTTTAAAGGGTCCTGCTGTTACAACATAGTAAAACTCAGAAACCACCAGTTACACATCCATACATGTATGTGGATGAGATAATATCTGACTGACAATGACTAATCCTACCAGGAAATCCAAAATCTTTGAAAAGATAAATACAAAATTTTCTCCAACAAAGCCAAAAATTGGTATATCATGATATACAGAAAAAGAGAGATCCCAAGAGCATTAGCTGTGAAAGACACTTAATGTCTGGCTGAAATAAAATATCAAAGACTATTCTGTACATCTGGACAGCATGAGGATGTGGGCTGATTATCCAAACCATGCCTTCAGAGCAATCCATCATTTGCTATTAATCAGAACAGAGTAACCCATCAAATCCATCATGGTACTTGAAGTGGTAATTACAAATCTATCTCTCAATGGATGACACATAATTACAATGTGTTGCATGAGGGGATTAAGTAATTATAAGTTTTGGTGTTAAGGCAGTAGGGTGGATTGTTTTAATTCATAAAGTGTATTTTGTGTGGCTATATAAAAAGCATGTACTTTATCTCAAGAGCACATGAATTCTCTGAAGTGACAGAATTCAGACCACACTGCTAGATGGCATTTTCACAAATAAAAAGTGAGTGTTGTAATTTGAACCTGCTGTGCTCTAGCTGGGGTTAACAACTTGTATCTTTAGGAGAATTAGTCACCTGGACATTTGTAACCGGATACTCCATCAGCAAGCAACACGGGTTACAATGGGGGTATTATAAACAAAGGCCGAGGGTAAATGGTTCTAATTTGTGAGTCACAGACCCATAACGCTGCTGCTTGTTCACATAATGCATTTCAGTTTGATGTGTGCCCTGATGTGACTCATGATGTTTATGATTTCCACCACATTCTTCTCTGTACGGAGCACACAGTGAAAGGGATCAGCCACAGTGGGTGTCGGGTGTAACCAAGGACAATTAGAGCGGATTCATAGCAGAGAGTCGTCAGCATATTGTTTAAACTTGTCAGATTGAATCGCTTTGGTTTGTTTTCAATTCCTGTACTTTTTTTTTAATACTCCATTTAACGCTGCATGGGAATATCTTCAGTTAGACATTTAGAGCTATTGTGAACATCTCTCATGACGCAAAGAGATATTGTGTACGAGACATACAGTGCAGGCCAAAAGTTTGGACACACCTTCTCATTCAATGTGTTTCCTTTATTCTCACTGAAGGCACCAAAACTATGAATGAACACATGTGGAATTAACAAAAAAGTGTGAAATAACTGAAAACATATTTCTTCTTTGTCTTCTCTTCCTTCTTTTCTTCTTCCTCCTCCTCCTCTATCTCTGCCCCCACCAATTCTAGTTTCTTCAAAGTAGCCACCCTTTGCTCTGATTACTGTTTTGCACACTCTTGGCATTCTCTTGATGAGCTTCAAGAGGTGAACCTGACCTGAAAATGGTTTTCACTTCAGAGGTGTGCCTTGTCAGGGTTCATTAGTGGAATTTCAGTGAGAATCTACAATGTAAATAGTCATGAAAATAAAGGAAATGCATTGAGTGTGTCCAAACTTTTGGCCTGTACTGTATGCAAAAGTCACCAAAGGGCTGGGTGGTTGTATACACTCACTATGTAAGTGACATAGGTTCCAAAGAAGCAGAACTTAATATGTTCTTTTTACTCCCAGTAAGGTGGCAGCAAAGTACAGCAGGCTATGCTAAGTGCTCTTTGGTCTGTTTCACTAATCTATTTGGGAAGATTATGAGCTTTGCCTGCTTGTAACCCATTTCCAGGGCTTTGTTCTGTGACTGAAATAAAACAAATTAGAACATTTGCTAAACAATCACGGGAGCTCTTGGACGAGCATTTCTATTTGCCTGCAGGAGATACAACTTGCATGTTTCAGCAGCAGCCTCTGCGGAGACCATTCCAGAAATGGCCACAATGTCCCTCTTCATAGGTGCACATGATTTTAAAACAAGACTATGACTATCTATCAAGGCGTAATGACAAGTTTGGACTAATACAATGGATTTCCATTGACTACTGAATGGACAATATGAATGCACATCTCTCAGCGAAAACTTAACCATGAAGAATTCAGCCAAGGCTAAAGGAAAATATAGTAATTTATATTTGAGAATGGTTTACATGGCTCATGGGACAGGTAGCAAGGGCACCGTAGCAGAATTTCACATAAGATGCACAAGTTATTGTTAGAATACCAAATCAGTAAAGCTATTTTCCTTCAGCCTCTCCCTGATTTATTAAGTCTATGTTACAGTGTGCACATAAAAAACACTTTAATCAGACAGCTGGAGGGGCAACTAAAGAGTGCACTCTCTGTTTTCCAATGTAAATTAAGTGTGTATGAAAGATCGATGGATGAAATGATACCAGAATGACTCCACATGTACCATATGGTCCAGTATGTTTACTGCAAACATGCATTTTTCTGAGTCTCTGAGACCTGAATTACAGGAACAGAACAAAGGCAGTGTTGATAGCATGCTAAAAACTCTCATGACATTAAATCAATACAAAACCACAGTTGTGTAACACTTCACCTCATAACAGAGTAATGATGACATAAGTGCCCAAAATGCCTTTAAATGTTCCAGCTGCTTGTCAGGTAATCCTTCATTGGAGATGAGGTCATTTACAATATCCATTATTTAGTCCATCTGTCATGTCCTCAAACAAATAGTAGCCATAGTTTTCTTAAAGGAAGTTATGATTTTTCCTCTGGTTGTGAATATCTGTCGGTAGCTGCAGCAGGAGAAAGGTATAATGCATTTTAAGTTGGCACAGCAGAGAGTGATTCGGTAAATGAATTAGTTATCAATTGTTGAAAACTTAAAAGATTTTTTCAGTTTCCAAGACGACAGATGTCCTCACATTGCCATTTCGCGGAACATAGATAAAAAGTAAGTGTCATTATTAGCACCCTACAACCTCAAAGGGGTGCAGCCAGAAGATGGATGGATGAATGGTTCAACAAAGCATGTAACTTGGAAATTTGAGACTGAGAGTCAGTGTTGGTTTCTTTTAAGCATGACCACAATCAGTCCCTAAACTATACCAAGTTCTTAGTAATTTCTAGTGCCCAAACCAGATCCACTTTTAAACAATGTGATGATTCATTTTACCCAACAGCCACAAGGAACAGTTGCAGCCAAACAATGTCACTCTGCCGACAGGTCAGATCAGAAGACGCTTATATTTGTTGTTTTGGAAGGTGATGACAAATAACATGTTTTGTCATTTAGTTTGGAGGCCTTGATGGTTTGTATAATGCTACAATTGCTGTTCATCAAGTACAACAGATGAGTATGGTCTCGAGACGGGCCCACAGCTGCATTAATGTCACCACAACTGCTCCGTTTTTCTTCCTTTTGATGTTAAATACCATATTTGGCAACAGACGTTTTCTCACTGGTTAGAGGATTCACATGTATATTCGTAGCTACTTAAACAATGTCTGGACAGTTATGCATTGAGAAAACACATGAAACTTTAAACTTGTTTTGTGGTCTACCGGTTAATATGAATGATATTCTCCAGACTGTTTACATTCATTCACTTGATGTTGAATATTTTGACATATCTCATTTCTTTTTCTTTTTTTCCAGATGTAATCCAATTCAGGTGACGACGATAATTTGCCTCCCTAAAATCTGATCAGCGAGACGTTTGCCGTCTCTACTCAGCGGCTGTGCACACAGTGTTGGACTAATGGAGCGAACACGCCTTCTGTTTAAGTGTTTCCATATTGCTGGACTGCCTTTAAGTTGTACATTTTACATTTGACCTCACTGCCCCGCCAACTCCTGTGCTATTAACTACCGGGAGAGCGTAATGTTCTCTGGCACAAGAACACAGATAAACTAAAAAGGTCCCATTCTTTTAGTGCACATGCTGCTGGAATATCTCTTTGCTTATGAATTTCAATGTGCAGGCCTGATCTGGGTGATTTATTGACTTCTCTGTGCTTCCAGCCCCTTTGAGGATTTCTCATATACATATTGTTTCAGTATTCATAACCAGTGTAAGCGTATTGACTGTGGGGCCATAAAACCAAACAAAAAAGCTAGTTTGCCCATTAGTCTGGGTGATGAACAGATAAACACAGGGGGGGCCATTAGGAAAAAACTGCAAACATATTTTCTAAACCATCTTACATTTGGAGCTGTTATAGCTGCAATGGTAAACATTTCATTTAGATTATGTTTGCCGCAGGATAGCTGTTGGCATGACTCTCAGGGCTGGAAACTAATGGCAGGCATTAAAGGGAAATTAAGAGGCCCATACGGCCGCACACTCACTTGATCTCCCTGCTATAGCCGGCAACTCCGGTCTTCACCCCCTCTGCCCAGATGAAACATCAAAGACGACGACGTCGGGCCATGAGCAGCACAGATTCATAACATGGGGACAGAGTGAACTGGAGCCACTGCTCCCACAGCAGCTTGTTGCGCTTCTGAGATTGTTTCTCTCTTTATTTTCTTACTAGCGCCACAGTTTATTTGACGAATTGACACATTGGAAACAGTTCCCTTGCCAGACACAGATGGTGCCAGGCTGAAGAAGGAGTGTTTCGATACACAAAGCCACTATTGCAGCGTAAACTGCAGCTGCCACTGTAGCTAACCGCTCAACAAAGACGTGATTACACTTAATCTGTTATACATTTATCCCGCAAAGTGCAACTGTCAACTGCAGCTCAGACATTTTTGTAATAAAAATAACAAGGCATGAAGACTAAATAAAAATGTTTAAAAAGATATAAAGTAAGTGATTTTGATTGATTACAGTTTAGTTAAATCTGCACTGAGCTGTGTTTCTGAATCTTGGACGTTCATGGGTTAACACCTGCCTTTATGACCTGATGTTGACATTTATTGCTGTATTCTCTATGTTAAATCTTAATTAAAAGGCATGATGTGACATGAGCACAAGTGAAATTGGGGCAGTGCTTGACAGGCAACGTGTAACTTAATCCATCAGTGGAGGGGGAAAAAAACCTATAAAGCAGCAGAGGAACATGTTTTATAGGAACATATATGGGTTAGCGTTAACAGCTATCTACTTACCAGTCATCAGCCATTGTTGCGTTTACAAGACAAGCTTATAGTACTCTCAGTGCTACAACGAGGAAGACCGGACGTGATCGTGAGTTGGTGTCAGAAAGTGAGAAAATAATGCTGGTTAGCGTGCCAACTTCAGTATAGTATTTTGTCAGCAGGATTACACAAAAAGCACTGCACCAATTCACAATGAATGAGGGAGGTGGCCAGGGAAGAGCCCACTAAATATTGGTACCAATCCAATTCAATGGGTGTTTTCAGTATTTTTTTTTGAATCATTTGCATTAACATTGTGACATTGACATTCTTGTCATTTCTGAATCAGAAAATCAGGCATGTTAATGATGTTGCGGTCGATCATCACATCTAAAATTAAGTGCATATCCAGATAATAATCTAGACATGTGTCTGACTGCTTAGCCTTGGCAGAGGTATGCGTTCTATAGTGCCATGCTAGATCATAATTAAGGTAATGATGGCCACACCTGTTCTGCAGCCCTGCGTTTTACCAACAACCCAATGCAACTATCCTGAAATACAAGAATGCTGAGTTTAATTATAGGGGTGTGCATAGGTTAGCAAGAGTTCATTTTTATGCTCATGATAAGGAAGGTTATTTTCCCTTGTTTTAACCTTTTAAAGTAGAAAAGCTGTAATTTTTTCCCCCCCAAGAGGCTTTTAGTCCTGACGTATGAAGTGATTACTCAGGAAACTAACTGGCCACTTGACACAAGACTGTAAACTGCTCTAAACTGAGCTTTAAAAAGTGCAGCTGTTGTAAGATTCAGTGTGAAGAGGCACCTCTGCTCCATTAGACCCAAACTGATTTGACTGTCGTCTCTGGCTGATAAGCTATCCACATAACAGGACGGTGACAGCAACACCTGGATCTGATGAGTGATTTGGACTGGAGGCAGCAAGTGATTTTGGGAAGCACTGTGCAGAGTGGAGTGTTTTTTGACTGGTCGTGATAGAACAGGGTTTTCCCAAATCAGGATATTCAGGGTCAACAAATAGGTCAGACAGGCCGTGTGGTTTAATGCCTCTATTAATCATCAGTAATTTGAAAACTTCAACAGTGTGCACCCCGATCAAAGCATCCCTTCTATCTTACTGATAGCTAAAGAGTCACCTATACATTGAAACCAGGTTGTACCAGCATAAGCTCCCAAAAGTGGTGCTGCTCTCCATTTCATCACAGTCAGTTTCGTAGTGTGGACGGTTGACGTCATTATTTGAGTCGCGCTTCAATACTCAAAATGCTATTCGGTTACTGTCAACAATCTTTGAACGAAGTTGGCGTCACTGGACAATGGCAGCCATGACCATGTAAAGTCAATAACATGCAGCCCAAGATATGTGGCATTAAACCTGCATTTTGTCAAAATTTCTCACATGCACTTAAAATACAAGGAGAATTTAAATGTATTATTTATTCAAACTAAATTTTGAACTTTGAATTCATTATTTCGTCTGTTGATGATTATGTGTTTAGCAACACAGTACGTAAGTCCATACAGTCATCTACTGCTTTAAATATGACAATATAATGTTATAGTGCCTGTTACAACTCTTAAGTAAATGCGTTTGAAATTGCACCTGGTTTCCAATGTCAACTATTTATTTACATAAATGTGAAAGTAGATGGTATTATTCTCCGCTCCATTGTGATGCTGCCGTTGTGCCTCACTCTTTACACAACTATGCTTCTTTGAGAAAAGGGAGGTGATTTGACGAAATGTGAGTCACCTTAAGGTTTTCTTGATGATTCAGATTATTGAGATAAAGGGGGTGGCGTCAGTCTACCGCCCTAGCTGCCTAGTTCTGACCTTTCATGGAGTTTGGAGTCACTAAAAACACTTTAAATCCGCGGCTCCACTCGCCGGGCCATGGACCAGAACCAGGCCACAGAGCGCTTTGCTCCCAGGCAATGGAGGGGGAAAAAAAATAACATTACTGACTAATATTTATATAACTTTATTTGTGCAGTAATCACTTCAGACATGGAACAGCCTTGTTTTCTTTCTGCAGAGAGACGCCATATAAAACGGGAGTCATTATGCGTTTTGCGTAAAACGTTTCTGATCTTGAAAGAAGAACATCATCAGTCACAAAAGGTCACGACTCTGCAACACAACTTCTTGATCTGAGGTTCAGGTAGCTGAATTACAGGAACATTCAAATGTTCCATGTATTAACAGTCTAACCTTAATTTCAACCATGAAAACACAATCCCTCCCCTCCAGGCTGTTTTCCAAAACACTGGCAGTCTAAAAACAGTGCAAAAAAAGGGGAAAAAAAGGTGAAGAGCGCTGCTTTCAATGACTGCCACAACACTGCTGTCACTTTGTAACTGAGAATGAATAAAACATCATAGTAAATATGAAGCCGAGTATGTGAGAAGGTTCTGTAATGCTATCTAGTATCAAACAACATGAAAAGTGCTTTTAAAAGTACTCGAAACCACGGGCATTCTAGAAAATAACCTGATTCTCTTCAGCTGGAGTAGATCACTTATGTTGCATTTTGGCCTTTTACGTAACTCTCGGCTAAATTTAGTTCAAAACAAAACAACTTCAAACGCCGCCACAGAAGCACAAGATTTGGGTTGGTCATGTGCAGAAGCTAGTCCAGAGAGCGAGGCATCAACAAGTAGAAAAGAAACAGAGGGCATGCAGTGCATTCACGCCTCACTATTCAGTCTCTTGTAATCTTTTTTCTTCTTTTCTCAGGCACACAGATAATCCTTTTTGGCATCAAAGCTCTCTTTCTGGGAGTGCTAATAAGCTTCCCAAGTCAAGCCCCGAGGCTGTTTTATTTTAAAAAATGAAATGATTAAGAATGATGCTATTATTTGTAGGAGTTTACAATAAGTTGGTCACCCACTCAGCCGCCCGCCCGTCAGTCAGATCTTGTGGGTCGGGCTCAGTCGCCGGCAGTGCAAAGAAACAGGGGAAGAGACGCAAAGGAAAAGGGCACGAGAAGCAGCGACGGGATCCCTTTTCTTCCTTTGAGGGGAGTGACATTTGGAACAAAGAGGCCAGTTATGTGAGCAGTTCTTTCTGGGACAGGCAGACTGACAGAGGCCAAATACTCCCGGCCCGCCAAATCAACCGCCCACGTAGGGTGGGGTCACTCTGGGATGACTCATTCATACACATACACATACACACACACACAGGGAAAAAGGATCACACACACACACACACACAGAGTATATACTGTTCTTACTCCAAATTTTCTTAAAAACATCAGTCCTGTAAAGGCAAAAAAAGACGTGCAACTGTGTGTGCGAGGAAATGTTTAATGGAAACGTCAAAGGAAATAAATATCTCACACTCACATTTCTCCCAGCGCTTGGCTTTTGTCTGCAGCACAGGTGAAAGTGTTCCTGGTGGGATTGTCTGTCTGGTCGTCTCTCTTTTGTCACCGATAGTGTGTGTGTGTGTGTGTGTGTGTGTGTGCATAGGCGGCTTTTGTTTTCACTTGCCATCTGGGCAACCTGCCAGACCAAATAAGACTTTTTCTAGTTCTTTTTTTTTTTTCTTTCTTTTTCTTCTTTTTGCGATAGCACTTCATGTGGCTCCACGGGAAAGCCTCTGTCAATATTTCAGCATCCATTTAGTCACAGTAAATTATGTCGCCCAGACAAATAAACACCATTTACTGGAGTTTGTGTGGCTTTGGTATCACTGATGGTGGTCAACTAAACTACCACAGGCAGCTTTTGCATCTTTTCCCCCCCAGAGCATTTGTTTGTGCTTCTCAACGCATGGCAGCCCCGGTTAGACGGACATGATGAGAGTTGATGTATAAGTCGCTGCTGCTCGCTGAGCTGCTAATGTTAATTTGATAACTTTGATAGGGCCCGACTGTTCCCTAGCAACATAATATTTGGCCATAAATAGAAACTAATGGACAAAGATCGCCCGGCTTGGCTACCGTCCAAACACCACCTCTGGTTTCGACAGCAAATTTTTATGAATGATTACTCCTGAAATGTTGTAAGTATGAATGTATGAACTTTGTCATAATCGTGTTGTTAACATAGGCCAGAGCAACTCCCTGGAAAGGAAATATTAAACATCTGAGGAAAGGAGTTGTTTGTTTTTACACCTTAGCTACAAAGTCATCGATCTTCAAAAAAAAAAAAGCCTCATTATTCTTCAAGTGCAGACAAGAATTTTTGAAATATTTGACTTTTGGATTTGATTAAACACTCATTAAAAAAAAGATATTTCAGTCCGGAGCTTTACTGAGACTTTCAGTAAATCTCATCTGACATATTAAGGAGGAAGGACATTAGATCACAACTACAAGTTATGTGACTACTATTATAATTTGTTCCTAATTACAAGTCTTTATTAATTCCTTCAGTATGTTAAAATCAAACATCTCACATTAAATAAATGAAAATAAAATACACACAAATCTGAAGTTAGATGTTAAGCTTGCACATCTATGTTTCCCCTTTGCTGTATTTATTCATAATGTGGTGATTACAATGGTAACTTATTCCAGTTTTCTGCACCAGAGAACCTAAAGTAGCAAGTACTGGTCCATGTGAGTTGGTATTAGACTTCATCAAACACAGATCAGCGTTTCATACTATTTGTATGATTGTAGAGTATGTGTGTGTGTCTTTGATGCCCTGGAATAGACGTGGCAGCGCAAATCTCGTTGCATGTTGTTTGTTGCAATGACAATAAAGGCTATGTGAATTTGAATTTGAATTGATCTGGTGGAGTTTCCTAAACCCATGGTGTGAGGTAATGAGTCCTGCTGGTGATATTCTCAATATTTTACTTCATAGATACCAAAAAAAACACTTCAATGACCCACAATGCAGCACCAGGTCACATGTTCCTTTATTACTGTGAAAACTGCACTTTATTCGGTCTGAATTTTACATACAGTACAGCGCCCTGCGGCTGTAAATGCTGCTCCAAACGTGTACAACATTAGTCCACTGCTGAAAACTGTTCTCAATCACTGAAAACTAATTACTCTTGTTTTAACAACGTTGGTGGAAATCAAAGTTAAATTAATCATTCTTTTATAGCACAGGACTATTTGTCCGTGACCTGTTTTTAGATCTTCAGTAGGAACAAATGGGCTGGGCTGCCACAGACAGAGAAGGGAGGCTGGGAGAACTGGGAAACCAAGTATTGCTTTTTAGTTTTGGTCTTTTCATAGGATTTTGGTGACGGTTACACAAGTATACAATTATATTTAGAGTTCCTTGGCATTGGTTGGTTCGGGGACTTTTTGAAGAAAATGATTGGTCCATGTGAGTTTTGAGGACGTTAATCCATAGCTGTGAAACTGACTCAGATCTTAAAAGGTGTAACGTGGCACTGACACTGCCAGGAATGGGAGTCTGATTCCCGCCAGGCCACACTTTACACTCACTGCATTGTAAAACCCCTCTAGATGAAAGCTGCCACCAAAGGGCCTTATGTTATAATAAAGTGAGATCAAATAAACGGCAGGAGCAGAAGAATTGCTCTGGGATTGCACATGTTTGGTTAACGCCAAACAGATGTAGTCTTTACTGTATGATTACTGCAATATAGCATGGATTGTATACCCACTCAGACAGGAAAGAGATGGCAGCTGGTAGCCATCAGCGTGGAGGCGCAGCGCGGGCAGCCCCAAACTATAGGCCGCAGCCGTGCCTACTCAAACACACATGAACGTATGCACGTGTTCACAAATATACACGGCGCGCACTGCAGCCGGATGTGCGGACCCCAGAGGAGCGTGTGGAGGCACGAACACACACAAACACACTCACAAACTAATCCCTTTTATCTGGGTAATCTGATGTTTAACGGCAGGGCCCACCGTACGCCTACCGCCATCTTAAAAAGCACAGCGCTTCTGCCAAATAACATAAACATCCTGAAATGACCGCTGCTCTGCGTCATAATTTTCTTTTCATAACAGAGCCCGCTGCCTGGTTATTTCAAGGCTCTGGATGACCCTGAAACCAGAAGTTTCCTCACTCCTCCTCTGTTGTTATTTAAGGAAAACTTTAGTGTTTCCCTCTCTGCTCTCTCTCTCTCCCTCTCTCTCTCTGGGTGTGGTTTTCAGGAGGCAAACTTGTGTGAATGATGTGGACTCTATAGTCATAGCTTTGACTCAGTCCACACCCTTCAGCTAAAAGAGGAGTTCAGAGGAGGTGGAGCAAAGCGACGCTCACTTTGAGCTTGGACTTGAGCTCGGAGGCTTTTTTGTAGGCAACATGCTCGGACGGACGCTGTGACCTACGTCGTGTCTTGCGCTGCACTCTATGACTTTTGGATCTCTTCAGCTTGAGCGGCGTGTAGAAGGGTTTTTTACTTTTTCTTTTTTTGTGTGTGTCTCCACTCAAAAGACTTGTGAGTATGAGAACAATTTCTGCTTCACTAAAGTTTCAGAGGTGAGTGAAGTTTGCAGGTGGTGACTGCTGTGGAGGTGGAAAGGAAAAGAGTTGAGAGAGTTTGAACATTTACGACACATTTTGCAGTTTTAACCATTTTCTTGACGCGTACTTCGTTTGGTGGAATAGTTTCAAAAACCCGACAGTAGTTTCTCTTAATTTAAGTGATATGGGTTATCATTAGATTTCAGAAAATGAATTCATTCAGAAGGGATTCATTGTTTTTTTTTAAACTTTCACGTGTTTGCAGATTTGTAGAATTATGGTCTTCTTGTGTTTGTTGGTTGCTAATTTGATCAGGAAATATTATGCAAGCGACATAACGTGTGCATGTGTGGGATTTGTGACTTGATTTCGCATTACAGACATTTAAACATATTCAAACAAAAAATGTATAAAATTTGTGTCAAAAAAAACTTAAATATCACCGTCTCCCACTCCTAAACTACATTTGTCGTCGAACCATTTGCTTAAATCGGAGTTCTGATATAAATTGTATGATATGAGCGCGTATATGAGCAGGGCCCACTTCGCTGTCAGAGACTAGAGCAGATGAGTAAACATTAATCAGATCTGCGGTGTACGTGGCGGGCTTCAGGATGTTCGACTCTCCGTTTCAATGCTGCCAAAAGTCATTTGGTGAAAGTTTCAAAGGAGCAGCTTTTGTATTTGAACCTATGGACCCTGTGCCTACACCTTTTGCATATTTTATTTATTTTATTCCCCAAACTCGTTGTCTTCAGAGATGGGAGTATAATTAGCTTCTCCATTCATCATTTCTTTGGCCTTCCTCAGCTCCCCTCATCAATAAATGCCACTTTTCCAAAACTAAGATTAACTTTTTTAATCAAAGCTTCATGTTCAATGTCAGCGGAGGATGTCTCATACTTTAACTGGACCAAGACTTTTTTTTGGTTCATTCAGACGAACAGTGAGCAGAAAAGAGATACGAATCTTGGACCATGTGGCCTCTATGCTCAACTCTTTCTCTCTCTCCCCCTCTCTCTTGCCGTCTTCCTTCCTCCCTCCATACGTTACAAGTTGGCACACACCAAGGAAGTAGCCAGTCTTTTCCACCTGACATCACTTTGCTATTACACACACACACACATACACTTACACATAATGCCCCTTCCCCCCTCCCTCGATTCAGTGCTTGCCCATTTGGCTTTACAAGTCTATCTGGGTTTCCTCAGCGAGCAGTAAAAATTAAACTGATACTGTCCACAAAAGTGGAAAAAACACACCAAAAAACAACAACAACAAAAAAAAAACCACACACACACCTGCCTCTGCCCTTTATGTCAGGGGGAGTGAGTGGAGACAGACAGTCCAGAGTCGGTTCAGCTGAAGCACTGAACAAAGGACAGACAGGAGCAGCAGCATGTCATCATGACAAATTGCTGCTGACATGAAAATACGTTGAAACACGAAGTCTGCACTCAAAGTTTCTGCAGGTCTCTTTGATATTTTGCCTTTTTGGCGGCGTGCGTCATATTTCATACATATTTTATAATTTTATAGTCCTTTTTATACTTTTATGGCAGTTGGGAATTTCTGCTTCTGAGTGGAAAATAAAATGTCCAGTGTTTGTCAACGTCACTTCTTTTGGCTGACAATGTGCAATTTTTATCTTTTATTTTTGTTGCATTTCTATCTGACTCAAAAAAGAAAAAAAAAGCAAATAATTGGATATCATGACATTTTGTCTGCAGCGTACTGTTGTGTAAAACTGCTTTACATCAGCTTTGGAGCTAATAAAATACGCCACATCAGTGGAGGTGCACTGAGACAGTGTCCAGACCTGGCTGATTGAATTGTATTGAGTCTGGTACTCAATGTGCTCACAGGGAAACTGGGGAAATTCTCCTAAATCAAATGCGTCATGAGGCTGCTTGGAAGAATATGGAAATAATCTGACTTTTGAACAAAAAGCTCCTGTGGATTTTCATAACTGGACTTTAGTTAACATTTTTGGATTTGTAGCGTATTTTAATCTGCAGCATCCTGTGAAATAAAACAAAACAAAGCCACAAAAAAACTTCTGAAACTACAAATTTGTCTCCAAATTAACCTGCAATAATAAATAATTTAAAGTAAAAAAAAAAAGAAAACATCATCCTAGACTTAAGAAATGTGATTCAGGACAAAATTAGAAGCACATCTATGTCAGAAAGGTGCTCTGAGGATAGGTGAGGGAAGGAAGACGTGGAGAGCGAGGACAACGACGACTGAGACACAGACGGGGAAAGAGGACAGAGAGGAAACCAGAAGTTAAATCCGAGACTCAGAGCAAAGAAAAGGAGAGAAAACTAAATTGAAAACAAAGATGAAAGGCTGATTCCAGGCGGCAGTGGAGTGTTGGACGAGTGTGAGAGGATTTGTTCTCCTCAGTCTTGTTTACAGGAAGTTCTTTTAAAGTCCCACAGATGGCTGCATTCACAGAAAGGCCTTTTATTACATTTTTCCGAGCCCCATAAACTCGCTATACCTTCATTTATGTGTGGGAAAGTATGATTGCTGCTGCTGCTCCTGCTGCTGCTGCTGCTGCTGTTTGGCTCAATGTGGGTCTCATCCTGAGGTTTTCTTCTTTCTTTTTTTTTTGTCAAAGTGCATTACACACTTGTTACAGGTCGACTGCTGCGAGTCATAGCCCGCTTGTGTTTGGCACAGTCTGGAAATGTAGTGTGTGTGTGTGTGTGTGTGTGTGTGTGTGTGTGTGTGTGTGTGTGTGTGTGTGTGTGTGTGTGTGTGTCAGTGTTGTGCAAGGCATTTGTACATTTTATTGTACTTTTCTGAAAGGCCAGTGCTTTTAACAACCAACTACAAAAGGATAAAATAATGACATCCCCTGACTGACACACACTGACACTGTGTCACTTCCAGAAAACACACAACCACTGTGGACGTCTCGCAGTATGTTCCAGCTCTAGTTCATCACTATAATTACAAGTGCAACTCTATGATGTAATTGTTTGTCTGACATGTCTGAATACTTTTGAGTGCACTAAATCAACTATGTGACATTGTTTCTTAGTAAATTGAAAAAGATAAATTATTAAAAGTTGTAAACAAAATGATTAATTTCCCTGTTAATTTCAGAGTAATTACTTCTTTTTTGATGGGAAGAGGGACAGAAGAAAACAAAACAACTTGGCCTTTTGAAGAAAAAAAAATCAAGGAATTATACAGGTGTCTCAGATGTGAAGATTCTCTGCTTCTCTCTCTTTAAGATCATTGTCAATTGAATAATTTGTGACTTTTTTCCACAATTTTATAGATTATACTATTTAGTTTTTGGGCAAAATAAAATAACAGATATATAATGAATTCATCACTCATAATAACAATGGTTATTGTTGCTCTATGTGGACTATAACACTAAGTATGAAACTAGCCCTGGTCAGTATCCTCTGCTGAGGTAAAAGGCCTCTTAGTTAAACAGTCTGTTTCTTAACACCCAGAGCATTAATTCACTCTTCCAGTCTGATGGAAGGGATCCAAAACTTGGAGTCCACAGAGGGACTTTTAAAAAGCTGGAAAGACATACGTTACTCTGGTCCCATGTTGAGAGGTAAATAAAGTTAAGGGCTCCTTAAGGGCTGTCCTCCTGCCTCCAGATTGGCTGGGACGTGGACGTCTGCAAGACATTTAGTGGCCAACGAGTTTCTACAGAAGTGATCCGGCTGCAGTGACCAAAACCTCAACCAAATTATTTTTGTTGTTGATTCATTTCACAGTGAACCGTCCCCGTTCCTATGGTTTGTAATCAGGCTTAATTTTAGGCTTTTCACACATGTGCTGTCAATTGAGGCTTTATCTGGAAAGCGATGTATGTTCCAGGTTATGTTTGGACGCTGAAAACCTTCAAACCAGTGCCAGCGCCGGAGCTGTTGAACGTGTATCTAATTATGAAATCATTATGTTCCCGTTGGAGTATAAACATCATGAAATACTACTCAACTTGTGATTTAAATAACTAATAATAAGCACAGGGAAGAAAAAAATGCACTTTTTCCCTATGAAGCAGAAGATCAAGGAAAGTCTTAGAGTAATTTATTTGACTCAAAAAACTCTGAGTTATTGCTTTGTCAGTTGGTTATAAATGTACTACTGTGAAAAGACAAAGAAACTCTGCACAATAATTACATGTACAATTAATGAAACAGACATATCAATCATGACAGAAACTATGACCTGTCTGCTGTTTCACGTCTCAGCCGGCGGCGCACTTAAATAATCAGCCAGGGGGTATTTGAAATGATCGTCAACCAGCTCTGCTAAAAGCATAGAAATTACGATTTCTTTATCAGAAGTTAAGTCGGGTTAGGTTCAGTGGTTTTGTTAAAACGTTAATGGAGTCATAAATAGTTAAAAGTAAGGGATAAACATTTAATCGGCTGAAAGTAATGAACACACGGTAAACGTAAACAGGTAAAAGTCAACGAAAAACAGCTGAGAAGATGGATAAACTTAAAAAAGAGGTTAAAAGAGAAAAGTTCAAATAGGAATTTAAAGTATTTGATGAACAGTTAATTAGTTAGCTAAAAGTAATGGAAGAATGGTTAAAGTATACAGCCAATAGCAATTCATAAACTGTAATTCATGACCCTGATTATGAGCTGACTCCTTCTCTGACTCCAACTGCTTTTTAGGAAAAACATTCATGTGTCCTGCTGGAGGAGTTTACACAAAACCCCATTAATCCCAGCAGAGAGGAGCCCTCATCCTCCAAGCCTTTTTCTCTCACATAAGTGAACAGTGTGGAGTGCAGTAACACAATAAATCACATTTGTGCAGCTTGTCTATCAGTCACAGACTCACATTTTTATCCTGTTGGGCTCTTGGACTCGGTCTCGGAGTCCTTTTCCATGACAGTTGGCATTTTTCAGATTGTTTTGTTTTCCGAGCTCATCGTCTGTGACATCTGCAATTCCTGGCTGCTGACAGATTGATAGATTCTCTTCTCTAATTCACTTCTGCAGTAAAAGACGTCAGGGGACACATATGAACTCGTTTTCACTTGTCATGACTTTATTTCAGCCATGGTAACAAAACACATTACACCGGCGTTAAGTATCTCCCAGAGGTTAAACCTGACTGTCAAAACACCTTTTGGCGTCTGGTTGACTCAGAAAGACCGCAGAGTAACATCAAGGCAGAACAAACAGACACACATATCAACACTATTACACTGATGCTCTCTCTTTTCTGAAAAAATATCTGATATAAGACGACCCAGAGAAAAAAAAAAACGTCTTGTATTCGGGTGAATTAGCGAAAAGTAATGGATAAATGATTAAAATAACTAAAGATAATGGATGAAAGAGTTGAAACAGTTAATGGTCCACGTGAACATGTTTGGTGGTGTTGATGAAAAGGCTTGAGATTTCATCTTCCACCGATTTGGACACAGAAAGGCCACAAATGTTCTGGTGATTGTGTTTGCTTCATTTGATTAAAAAGTCCTGTCTAATCCTTTTTAAACGTGACACGCTTTCCTAACATTTGGCTACAGGCTATCTGAAGTTCAATCTCTCCGTCTCTGAAGCTCCTCTGTTTGGCCCGGCTGAAGTTCTCACTGTCTGCTTGTACGTCATGTCTTCTCGCTCTGACTTCCCTCTGTTCCCTCTTCCTGTGTCTGCCTCTCTTTCTCCTGCGCCCCCCCCCACCCCCGCCCTCTCTTCCCCGCCATTGGGCACAACGCCAACTGTAACGGCAGCTAAAGGAAACGCTCCTAAAGGTTCGCCATATGCAGTGCCTCCTTTGTCCACGCTGACATGGACACTGTGGCGCCACCACTCGTAGCTCTGGATTGAAACCGCCTTGAGATGTTGACAAGAGATCGACTTACAGAGTCCCGGTCCAAACCTTTGAACATTATGAGCTAAGTTTTTTTTTTTTTTTTTTAAATGTGCAAGTGACTGCACAGGTCAAATTAGGACAAACCAACCATGTGCAAGCCCCAGACAGACCCCGGCCAATCATGTGTGCCCTTGGCCTGGTCCCAAAAAAAAAAAAAGTGTCTAGCCAAAATACAGCACAGCTGAGGCTGTTAAAATCACGGGGTAATCACAAGAGAAGGACCCTGGCTGGTAGCTCTCCACAGAGGAGAAAGACAGCCAGTGAGGCCGTGCCATACATGAGACCAATACAGGCCGAGTGTTGGGTTAATGCGTTCCCTGATTGAAGGGCAGGCTGCTGCTGCTGCTGCTGCTGCTGCTGCTGCTGCTGCTTCTGCTGCTGTTTGAAATAAGTGTGCTTTAAGGCAAGTTATTGCAGTCCTCTCTTTCAAACATACCCCTCTACCTGATGAAAGGGTGGAAAGTGAAAACAGTTTTCTGCAGACTTTACAACCGTCATTCTAAAGAACATGCCAGCACTTGTAATGTGCATATAGAGATTCAGTCATTATTTTTCTGGTGAAATAGCCCAGCACACCAGCTCCAGACAATGTGCTGCTGCGAATGCCACAATTTTGAAAACCACTTGGTGCGTGAAAAAACATTCAGGGTACAGGGGCTGCTTAGGATTTCCTTTTTTTTCTCCAGATACACTGTAGCCTGTCTCAGAAAAATGCTTGTCATTGTCACGAGAGGCAGCTCCCTTCCAGCTCTGAAGGCTGATTGATGGCTGATTCATTTACTGGTGAAGCAAAACCCAGGGACACAAACAATTTGTCATAAGATGAAGGTTAAACATATGTAAAACCATAATTAAGGGCTTTTGTTTTAAAACATCTTTTACATCTAAAAAAAAACAAAAAAAAAAACATTGTCTATGTTGGGATGGGCAGCATCTATTGCATGAAGAATGAAGGATGGAAAATGAGAGGGAACAGAAAACAACGCAGTGTAGGGAGGACATTAGTCATGTACGTACTTCCTGCTGTTATTGAGTAGTTCAGGCAGTCTGGAGCGCGGCCAGGCCAATTGTTGCTCATTTAGCTGTCAAACAGCCACAGCCAAGAGGCAGCCACAGGCGAGGAGTGAACAAGTCTCATACTGGTTGAAATGTTCAGCTTTATTTTGATGTTGTCATGTGAGTGTGTGTGTGTGTTTTAAGGACATGTGATCAGCCCTTTGAGGTTCAAATCAGAGGTAATTTGGATTATTTTTTTTTTTTTTCCCCACTCGCTTCAAATTGCCGTGTGTCACTTTAGGTGTGTCCTAAAAAACGCTGCAGATGGAAATACCACCTCGACAGTCCCTGTGTGCAGGTTTTTCTCACTCATGCCGTCGTTAATAATGCGGCGCGGTAGTACTGCATTAGCTGGCATCACTATCCAAAAATACCACTCTGGCTTGGCAGCTAACAGATGTGGAGAGCGTGAGGGAGATGGAAACATTAGATGGAGAGAGACAAACAACACCGAGCCATTGAGTTACTGTGATTGGCTGTCAAAGCTGAGCCCGGCAGCTACAGAGAGGGTATTACTGTCAGCCGGCTGTGAAGGAATTACACTGAAGAACCTCGGCTGCACTGAAAAGAGCCAGACATGGAGATGTCTGACAGAGGTTATCAGTCATGTGAAGCAACTTAAACCCACAGTAGTGACACATTAGCTCTACTAACAGTAATATCAAAATTTGAGATCCAAAGCGAGTCAGCGACATTATCATCATTCATGTTTCCAGCTACCTGACACATGGACGTCTGACTGGAGATTCATTCTCCAGCAGCTGGTTTGTGCAGGTAGAATACATTATGTTTTTTTAAGCAGGGGTGCTGCAATCACATCTTTTGCCACCGGCCTCCATTGCAGATAGTGTATGTTATTCGTCTCAACTACTTAACACACCGTACATGTTTAGTTTCGGAGGCCTGCTGGTGCACTGAACAGAGAGGGAGGCGGGACACAGCGCCGCTCGCAGCCAAACACACCAGAGAATGGGTTTGAGGTTATTGATGGAAACATCAACTCTGATCTACAATCACATATTTGTAATGGACACCAGCAGATGATAATCAGCAGTCTGTGTAATTTGTGGAGCTTTTCAATAGCTCCAAAAACTACACAGCTGCATCTAGAATAAAACTCATAATGAGACTGGTGTGACTGAACCTAAACAGAAAAACTGAGTAAAGAATCAAAAACTATGAGCTGAAAGACACACAAACACCACAAGAAGCTGCAGAGCCCGGTGACAGGTACTTGTAGAGTCACCGAGTGCCTCCTTTCATTGTTTGATAGTTAATACAGAAGTATTGATCAGAAGCGCTTCAGAGTTGTTCTTTGCTTTCTAGTTCGTACAATTTTCTGTTTTAGTGCTGGATTGAAATGTACAAAAACAAAAGTCAGGAGGAGATTAAAGTTACTCATATTTTTTACTGGCATGTCTCCCTTTTTCATGTGGGGAAACAAAGAAATATCCTCGTTTTTATGGAAGGGGTCACTTGTAAAGGTCATTAGCGTGTCTGTGTGAGCTGAATGCTCAGCAGACTCAAACAGATCACTTCCCACCACCCACCTTGCTCTCCACATAGATTAAAGCTCCCTCTCTCTCTCTCTCTTCATCTGAATGAATCCACATTAGTGGCTCCAAAAGCTCTGACCAGCAGCAGCAGCAGCAGCAGCAGCAGCAGCGGAAACATTTAACTGAGAATATCAGTGTCAGGGTGAGAGGAAGCCTGCTGTTTACTCTGGACTGGTCACTCATATTTCCTGTTCTTTCACTGTGTTGAGATAAATATTTGCAAAGGCCGGGCCACGTGCACCCATTTACTCCTGTTTTTCTGTGGTTGTCATCTCACTTTTGACTTTAATTAAGCAGCGAACAGTCTGTTTCAAAACCCGCTTCAAAAGGGACAAAGAACTGCTTGCTTAAGTGAGCCTAATCATCCGAGTGCCATACTGAATAATGGTCGCCTTTTAACCTATTTGATGTTGCTGCTGAACAACATGAGCTCTTCTGGGGTACTTCTACCTTTTTCCTTTTTTCCCCCCCATCTCCTCTGTAGCTCGCTCAAATGTTACGTGAAAGGAAGCTTGTGGTGACAAAATGCAAGAACGCTGTATGTAGCTTTTATTCAGAGGGAACTATATTTTCAAATGTAGCTACAGGTTGCAGAGTCAGAGAGTCACTTAAAAAGTCACAAAGTGGCAGAATATTATCTTTCTCACTAAAGGTTTGTAAGAATTCCCAATTTCCATAAAACCCTTCAGCCTATTACAACATTTGTAGCTATCGTGTCACTGGGAGACGGCTCAGAGACATAAAAACGCCGCTGTGCAGATAAACTGGTGAACATCTAATATGTCAGGTTGCAAATCTGCGGCTCTCTAAGTGGAACAGATGTATGCACGAGCTTGAATGATCACACACACACACACACACACACACACACACACAAACTCATCAGCATCAGTCAATGACGGCCTATAGAACGGAGCTGTTAAAATACAGCTCTATTTGTCCAGGTGCGACAGTGAAAGAAAACGCATGCGTGGAGTGAGCGGGTGTGCATGTGTTAGCATTTAGAAGTGTGTGTAACAGTGTGTGTGTGTGTGTGTGTGTGTGTGTGTTTCCCCTAATTACATAGTGATGAATGTGCTCTGCCATGCTGATGTGTGCTCAGATAGACACCTGCAGTCCTCCCTCTTTCTCCCCCTGTCCTCCCTCTGCAACCTTTGCTCACCGTAACACATATTTGTATTCCGAGTCAATTTCTGTGTTTCTGCTGCTGGCAACACTCCCGCTGCCCTCCCTCTGCTCCGTCCACTCCACCTCCTCCTCCTCCTCTGTGTCTTCATCTTCCCGTACAGGATACTGAATGGTTGGTTTAGCTGGAGGGATTCCTGGCAGAGTGATTTTGTTGTGATGTAATGTAAATCACATTGCCAGGGATTTCCAACCAGCTACAGCTGAAACCCACGCTATAGTCTCCTACACCTGACGGCTGTTCTGCAACACCGCCGCTGTAGCAGCAGGAGTCACAGCCCTAAATCCTTATAGGCTATCTAAATGTTTAATGACAAATCCTTAGCAAAAAAAAAATGAATTCAGCCTCATAATCTCCTTATGTTTTAAAGGAACAATTAAACACTGTGGGAAATGTTCGACTTTGCTTTCTTGCGACGAGAAGATTAATAACACTCGCATGACTGCGTGGTAAATATGAATCTGATGCCAGCGTCTGTCCGGCTTTTCCTAGCTTACAGACTGGAAACAAGGGGAAGCTGGGTATTTCCCAACCAGCACCACTGAAATATTAAATTAAATCTCATTTATTCTTATCCAAAAAGAAAGTGCAAAACCTACTATATAAGTGGAGTAACTTACTGAAACGTGTTTGCATTCAACAAGAAGACAATATCATGCCAGGCCTGTTTCCTCCTCTTTGTGCTTAGCTAAGATAGCCAGCTGCAGATTGTAGCTTACCAATCTTTTGGCAAGAAGGTGAATAAGCATATTTCCTGAAATGTTGTAGCACTCATGTCCAATGTCGCTCTGCGTCTCAATTCGAAAACGTTTTGCACATTTTTTTACGAGCGGAGGAGGACGACCGGTGCCGTAGAAAGATGCCTTCAGGATGGTGTTTGTCCAGACTTTTGTGGAGGTGCAGGACTTAGCTCGCTCCGTGAACAGTTCAGTGAAAGCCTGTGTTCACAGTGGCTAAGTTCCGCTCCTCACAAGCCTTTGCAGCCTTTAGCTCCTGCTGTTATAACAGCTGTGAGGCGTCAACGTGGTATCAAAGGCGTTTATGAAACTCCTACATCACGCTATTTCACGGAGATGACCGGTTTAACTATTGTTGGGTCCTGTGGTTCATCTACACTGGAAAGTGTTTTGCTGTATACACACAAAGACATGTTGGTTGTGTAACCGCCATGCTATAGAAGACCAAACCATTCATGTCACTGTAACGAGCATCGACCATCTATCTTCTGTTGGATAGCACAATAGGTTCAAAGACATTCAGGAATGCATTTGGATCCCTCCCTGACCATCTCTTTTATCTTTCCTCGACAGCAGGAGGAAGAGAAAAAAACATTATTTGATGCATCCTCGGTGAAGATGAAGATCGGGACCCTGAGAATAGAGAGATGGGAGGTAGGAGAAGCGGGTAGGAGGGAGGAGGTAGGGGCGGCTTACTCATACAGGAAGGAAGTACAGGAAATGTCCCATCGGGAAAACAAGTAGCAATGTAATTGTGAACCCTGAGCTCATTTACTGTCTGGGTGGTCATGAAGGGAAAGGACTGATTGTGTGCGTATCTGTGTGTGTCTGTCTGTGCATGTGACTGTGTAAATGTGCAGGCACTCATGTACTTAGGAAAAAAAATAGACTTTCGTAAATGATGCTTGACCACACAGAGCTGCAAACATTAATCGACTTGTGAATCTTTCTGTTGAATGTGTTCAATAAAAAGCTTAAACGCCGACAATTTGGCTCAGTTTTCAGCGACTATGCCCCAAACTGTTTTAATTGTTGTTAATGTCAATCGATTTTCTTTCCCTTTCATTCCCTTCACCATTTTCACGTTATTTTATTTCTGAATTGATTATATAACCAAGCATGTACAATTTTTCTTTCTTTCCTACTGTTGTTGTCACTATAGTTTTTTTTTCTATTGTGAGCAGTTATTGACCTGTCTGCTAGTTGTTAGTGATGATTTTTTTTAAAACTTATTATTTCTCAATCCAAGAGAAACACAAATGTCTTAAAAGCTGAGCTTGTGAAAAAACTATCTACAAGAGCGGTCTGTTGTAACCGAGTAAACTAAACCTTTCAACTAAAGAAAGGCACTTTATATAGAAATAAATGTACCAGAAATGATATCTATATATAATTTATCTCCCCTGTTGAGCTAAGACTGTAAGACATACCAGTATCACATGTCTAATGTCCAGACTTCCTGTGGCAGTTTACCTGTTGTTTGCTTCCCCCTGTGGTGATGACAGGGTGGTGCAGGTGCCTGGGCTCAACCTCCTGTGCCTACTGAGCTGATTACAGTTAGATATTGAACAAGTACTGGCTCAGTTCAGCAGGAACCGGAGTTAGGCCCTTTAGAAACAGCGATCAGCATTCAACTGGAGTGGATTTTTAAAAAACAAACACACATAAAACATAATTTGATCTGTATGTAGCCTATATTGTGTAACCATTATTTGCTGCATGTGTACCAACATGGCTGTTACAAGTGTTTTTCCTCACATTGACGTCGGATTTATGTCTTCATTGCGCCTAAAGGCCATTACGCTTTCTTCCACAAAGCCTCTTCAAGGCCATTCCCCGAGTAACAGCCAGAGCGTAATCATCCTTAATCAGAGCGGAGGAAGTACAGAACTTATATAAATGTACCCACACATCTTCTGTAAGGTTAAAGCCCTCACTGTAAAGCTGCTTGTGATGGAGGAAATCTGCTTCTGTTGGTTTGGTATTACCAAAAGATCACAGGACCAGAGATTTTCCAGTTGTATTCTTCACATCGTTCTGCGCAGAGGCTCCAAGAAAACTCCTGCGGGTGTCATTTAAGCAATGTAGGGTATTTCAATAATTGTGTGACATGCCTTCATTCAGTTTGTTTTGGCACTTGTTGCAGAAATACGTCAGACTTCCCTTTAACCACGGCCAGTAGAGAGTATTAAATGAAGGGTGAGGCTACTCGGAATACAGAGGAATAAATTGTTGTGAGTTATGTTCATGAAGTCCTACAAAATAAATACTACTTTGTTTACTTGTAACCAGTGGTTAAAATTTCTTCTTTTGATATTTTAAGAACATTTTGCGGTGTGGTATACTTTTACTTGTAAAGAAGTATTTTTACATTGTTGTACTACTGCTTTTAATTTAAGTATTTAAGCTTTCAACGTTTCCTCCAAAACTGCTCATACCGTAAATCACTTTATTTCCAATCTCAAAATGTTGTAGACATGTAATAAAAGAGATTTACGTGCATGCATATAATCAATCATCCACTCCCTCGGCACTTCGAGGGTTAATCTAACTGAAATCCTCTTTGAGTTTTTACAGTATTAGAACATCATTTAAGTTGGTGAGGGAGATTCCTTCAGGGGGAAGTGCTGAGAGGAAGTCAGTGCGGCTTTGTGCTGGAACACACACATGCACGGGGTGGGTAACTTCTGCTGAGAACAAGGACAAAGCTGTTTTACCAAACATAGAAAACGGTGACTCAGAGAAGAGACTACATGCAACGTGCTGGGAGGAACAGTCAAACAGACCAGACGCCCTTCTCTTCTCCCAGATACAGGCCTATTGTACATATCTTCTCAATACTATTAATTGTGCTCATATTACTCATGGGAAATGGGAAATTTAATTATTTGTATGATACAACATTTAGACATCATTTTGTGGATATGTTTCCGAAATTCCCACAGTCTGTCAAGTTGTCTCTTGCTTTCCATTGATTTTAAATTTAAACCACATTCCTATGAGTAATTTACATGCCAACAACAGGGAAGAGTTGAGGTTACTTTTCAGCTAATTATTCTTAAATTGAAACAATTAAGTGATTAATAATTTCAGGGAGGAGTACTGATTATTGAAGAATTGTTATACGGTCTTCAACAATGCCTGATGTTTGCTGGTTTTCTCAGTCTACTATACTGCCCTACAAAGGCAAAGTGCAGTATCTGCATTTTCATCAAAAGTGTGGCATATTCTCTTCAATCTGGTAGAATTTGATATTGGTACTGCTAAAATTTCCAGAGTTATTGGGCTTTTTATTTTGCTGTCCATCCAAAAAAGCACTGTGAAACCAAGGCAAAATGCAGTATCTGCAAAGAGTAACTGTACTCCCTTAATTTACTCTATAATTCCACTGCAAAACCAAGGCAAAGTGCTGTATCTGTAGCTAATACCAAGGCAAAAGTGCAGTATCTGCAATAAAACAGTCAAATTTGGTCACAAAATATGCCATAAAACAGTCAAAATTGGTCAGAAAGACAAACTACAAAATACATTTAATTCAGTCCACCTTTATCTAATCAATTATAGACTTGGTAGTTATTCATAATTTGATGCTTAACACAAAAAGCTGCTTTTCTCAGTTTAGCATTTTTACAGCACTGCACTTTGCCTTTGTAGGGCAGTATAATAGTACGCTGAATATCATTGAATGTTGGACTACCAGCAGGATAAAACTAAACATTTAAGTTAATCCTGTTAGTAGGGGTGTGGTGTTGGCGGCCATCATCTGAATTGAGGTTTTAAGGACAGACAGTGTCATCACGTGGAGAAAATGCAGCTCTGGGTTAGAAAATATTCCACTTTTTGACTACTGTTGTTGCTGCTTAATGTGAAAAGTGTGGCTGATCCAACATGATCTGATAACAAGAATTGCACACATGCAACGCTGCTGTCAGTTTTTGAAAGTTTCTTTTAACTCCTTATCAGACTTTTTACACAAAGTGATTGCATCTGAACATGTAAAGCCCCATATCCAGAATATTAACTTTAGCCTTGACATGGCAAAAAGATATCTCCAAATATTCAGTGATTGGTGGTAAATTTCGTTTCCATCCCGACCACAACCTGTCAACTTCAAAAAATGATTCAGTTTTACGTAAACAGGGCCATTTTGGTTGGATTAGACTCCGGCATTTTCACACCTTTGTGGTCTACTGCAGTCATTTAATAATAAAATGATTCTGTAATGACTAAATTAAGTACTCCATCAAGGTTGTTATATAAAAGCCTCAAAGTATTGTTCCAGCCTGCACTGAGATGTGATTATTTTTGTTTTTTGAATATAAATGAGTCTTTATGAAAGGGGTTCTTACATAGCACTTGGCAATAGATGTGTATAAAATTGCCTTGCCTTGCCTATCCTTGAATGAATTGTATACTGTAGCTTATTGTTTAGTCAAACATTTGATTGAAGAGAAAATGAATGTGTATATATCACCATGAGTTTCGTGTAAACATGACAAAGTTGACATTAAAGAAATGTGATTTATGCATGAAAGCTTGTATTGGTGGTTTTTTTTTTCCTTTTTCAAAACATGACGATGTTTTTAGCTCTTGATTCTGCAGACACAAATCATGTACGGTACCTGTACCTTTTCTCGTCATGCAGCCTGTTGTATCAGCACAGAAACGCTCCAACTTACTGTAGTGTGCACATTATAAACACATCTGCATCCACTCATAATTGCACTTTTACATCACCCTTGGTTCCTCACAGGTAGCCTATAACCACTCCCACGAGCTGAAACAACACCGCACCAAGACCATTCCTGCCAGCTTCTTCTATTTCTACATATTGCAAGTCAGACAGCAGAAACACAGCTGTAACATTATAGTGAAGAAGAAGCCGATTCGCGTGACAACAGATAATCTTCCCTTTCAGAGAGAAACCACAGTAACAGCTGTGTGTGAGTGTGTGTGTGTGTGTGTGTGTGTGTGTGTGTGTGTGTATAAATGTGCCTGTGTGCATTTGTAGAGTGCAATCAGTGCTCAATATGAAAATAAATCATTTCTCGGGGTTGTTTGTGACAGCTTCTAACCCAAACCCAACATAAAGTTTAAAATTTGGATAATTGAAGTAGACTCGCACACATTGACAGGCACGACACTTAACTGATTCATTTCAGGAACTATTGATTAAATGGTCCAAAAAAAAAAAAAGTCAAATAAGGCTAACAAATATGGAAAAGGGCAAACCTAATGAGACGCTGCAGCAGCCTTTGGGTTTGGTTACATTGACCTATACAGTCTGTCACATACGGAAAAGGATCCAAACTCAATATTTAATGTGAGACTGAATAAGTTTTAAGCAGCTGAGCTGGAAATAATTTTTGCTAAAAAGGTAATTTGGGGTATTTGAGACATCCTTTTATGAATGTTCTCTGAGTCAGCCAGAGTAAGAAATGAGATAAACAAAATACAGTCTGAGGCAATTTATGGCTCTTTAATTGGTTCCAGTGTGCAAACTACGCTTCCCAAAACCCAGAGACAGCTTATGGCTGTGCTCTGTGACGCAGGTGATTCTATTAATGTTAAAAAATTGTCTTGTAGCTCTGACTGCTGCGTGCAATGGATTTGACCTTTGCATGTTTTTTGGGGTTGCTTGTAATCCTGATATTTTGGAATTGAAGCTCATTTACATGGTCAGTCTTGCAAAATAAAAAAGTTATGTGAAAGCAGGGTGCACACAATAAACACCGCTCACGGCAAGCAAACACCAACTTTAACACAGGAGAAACACAGGAGCAATGATCACTGCTGCGGGGGTCATCTCTGTCAAGATGGGAATCGACACCATGACCCTAACATCAGGAGTCACACGATTAATCTCTCTCTGAACACTGCCACGAAGGAGCTGCTGAGTGTGTTGGACTTTGTAAAGCAAGTGATAAACACTATACTGGCCATTCAGTACAGTGATCTGAGCACAATGTATTTTGTTAAATTCACAAAATTCATGCCAACACTGAGTGTGCGTTTGCCAGAGAGTAAGTTAGCCCTTCAGAAAGAGGCACCATCCTTCAAAATGTTTGTACAACAGCCAATCAGTATGACAGCAGGCTCCTCAGAAAATTATCTTTGAAAAGTGAGTTCATACTTTTGATTAGACAATCACAAAAAATGTTGAGAACAACATTAGACATTATTTTTATGTCCTTTATATTCTAATTGTATGTTGGGAATCTGAATCAATACAGTATCTATCTCTACTCCTGTCGCTATGACAGTTGGCCATCCTAATAACGCAGAGATATTCATTCATTCATCTTTTATAGTTCAACGTCTGTCAGCCTTGGCAGCATGGCCAGTAGGTAGGAAGAGTTTATGACATGTGTTACCAATCACGAAGGAAATAAATTCCAGACTAGTGAAAAATGAATAGAAGAGCCTCCTGCCAGTCATGATCGACCATCTGTCAAGCAGCCAAAAATATACCGCTGTCACAGTGTCATGACAATGATGAACACAAAAACACCATTTGAAAAAAGAAAGCTGTATGAGTAACTATTTCCAACCACTCCCGAGAGCATATAGTGTATTTAGGCTCAGATCAACAATGGCCACACTTCACGCTCCACACACACACATTAATCTAGGTTTAGCTTCATACATCCTCATCAGGGACTACTATCTGTTGGAAACAGATAGTTGGCACAGTGTCTGGCTACAGCCTGTGATCACAACCTGATATAATGATATATATGACTACAACAATATCAACATAACAGCCAACAGTGAGACAGTGTGTACACAAGCACATGCTGTCCCATCTCCACCAATACGAACTGTATGATTCCCTTACACAGAGACACACACTGATTGATTCACACTGCAGTGCTCTATAGGTGGAAGTGGATTTATAACAAATTATAACCTGGAATATATACAATATACACTACCAGTCAAAGGTTTGGATACACTCTGGTTCAATGCCTTTTTTTATTTGTGGATTCATACTGGAGACATCAAAACTATTGTGGAACACATATGAAGTCATGTTGTAAACACAAAAGTGTTTAAAACCAAAATGTAATCTGTCAACAAGTGCTTAGCATCCCTGGGAACTCCTTCTGTTGGAAAACCAGTGCAGGTGATGAGCTTGTGAAGCTGATGACAGACTGCCAAGAGCAAAGCAGCCATCCAAGCAAAAATATTTCTACTTCATGAAATAAAAAAATAAAATAAAAGCCACTGCCTCCAAACTTTTGGCTATAATCAAATGCTTTCCAAGAACAATGAATACACACAGAGTGAGACACACACACACGCGCGCGTGGCCTACCTCTAGCGTCTTCATCCTGTTTCCAGTTTCAGTCAAGACCAGCTCCAACTCTGTTAAGTCCTGATAAAGAGTCCAAGCGTTGTCGCCTCACTTTTGTCCTCAGTTTATTTCATAGACTGTAAAAAAAAAAAAAAAAAAAGAAAGTTTATTTAAAGTTTATTTCCAATTTTCGCCATTCTAAAAAAAAAAAAAAAAAAATCACTAACCTTCTCGGTTGAGATGAGAGTGGCAACAGGTATTCTGATCGCTGCTGCTGCTGCTACTGCTGCTCGCCAAAAAAAAAAAAGTAGAGACAGTGGGTTTGTCCGAATTTGTATCACTCTCACATCCTTTATCTTTTCTTCCTCCTCTCTTTGCAGCTCCACTGCTTGGACATTTGTTCTCCGTTATGTTTTATGAAGCGTCTTTCACTTCTTGCCGTTAACTTCCCAGCTGCCACCTGTCCTGACCTCTGACCTCACCACGTTACCGCCAACAAATCAAAGCAAATATGTTAACTGTCATACATTCACTGCCTCTAACCCTCCATATACAAACACACACTCAAGTAATACATTTTAAGTAAAAAAAAAAAAGAAAAAATCAAAAAGGACAACAGAATGAGGTCACAGTTTGTGATTGAATGCCCCCTAGAGGTCGGAAGTATTTTCTTACACTTTATCAATCAATCAATCAATCAATCAATCAATCAATCAATCAATCAATCAATCAATCAATCAATCTTTATTTATATAGCACCTTTCATACATGGAAATGCAACACAAAGTGCTTTACACACATAGAAAAATAGAAACAGAAAAAACAATTACAAGTAAAAACCCCTCCCTGCCACACTCCATACTGCGCACACACACACACACACACACACACACACACACACACACACACACACTCTCACTACTGACACTAGGGAGACATGGCATGACACTGAGGATTGAGGAAGCGATTAGGCCTACACTTTATACTCAAATTTCAACATAATCACAAACCTGCGTAGAAATTCTCAGAAATGAATCCATGTGTGTTATGTGAAATTATATGGGATATTATATAAGATGATATTTTAAGATATAGTATGGTTATCTGTCCTTTTACAATATGGCAATGGCAACATCCGTGACCTCTCCATCCTATGAAAGACAGCCATTAGTTGGGTTCAGGCAGGTTAAACCTCTACACCACCTCTTACTCTAATGAAGACATGGTTCAGGTTGAAATGTTACATTCTGCACCCAATTAAAAGCTCCAACTATTACTACATGCTTCAGACCTAATGTTTCTGCATCATGCCTCAGCCTTGACATGTCTGTTGTGCTATTTTCCAGTGTGGCCAGAGATTTTGTTAAGAACTCTGATGCTTGATTTTTCTTTTTTTTTTACTTTAAATAATCTGTAGTGAGAATAAATCACTCTCCTCCACTGGTGCATCAACCTACCAGAAGTTAGTGCAGTACATGCCATCAGTCCCCTCAGTGTCTCTGCACCACATGGGAGGTAATATATTCCAGATTTAACCACTACATCACCTTGTTCTTTTACTTATGAAGGAATAAGGATTGAAGACCGAGGGCTGAACTCCCCACCACGTAACAGAAAATGAGGCCGCAGCCTTGGTGAGAGCCTTTGTTTCAGTTGTCTCTCCAGGAGCCTCTGGCTATATATGTGATGGTCAGACTAAAGAGACCAACCTATAAATGAAGACATATGCTGTGAGGTTCATAAATCTTATTACCTCTGTGCTCTGACATAATGGATATATCCCTGCTGCTCACCAGTCAGACATCCAAAGAGAACAAGACGGTGGAAGTCTGACTCTAATTGGCCCTTTTACAGTACCTAGACTGTAACAGGAATTCATTGTGTCCCCAGCTCTCTTTGTCTTCTTCACCGACAAGTTCGATTTAGGTTTAAATTTGAAGAATGGCTGACATTATAAGGGAATATTTGGTGGTTTTGGGAGGTGCCGTGCCGTGCTTCTGTCATTATCGCACAATATCACCAGTGTTTTCAATTCAATGTGAGCTTGAAAGAGGACGGCTTTTAGGTGCTGACGTGAGAAGGGGATGGGGTAGGTGAAGATCTTAGATGTCTGAATAACAAGTGACAAAGAAGAACAGTTTTTTTTATAAAAGAACAGACATGCTCCGTAAACTGCTTCAATATTTAGATTTGTGTATTAGCCTTCAAGTGGACACCAGATACAGATACACAGATTCAGTTTTAACCCAGAAGTCAGTTTAAATGATGCCATAGACAGTACATAAAAGGTATTACTGACAGATGGCACAGACCAAACACACTGAATATAATGTTGATATTTGCCCAGAGTGTTTTATACCGTATGTCTCAGAACAAAATATTGATTTGAGAAGCTTTATAGCTTCAAGCAGAAAGCTTCAATTTGATGGTTACCCACAAATTATTCTCCTCAGGGATACAAAGTGATGAGCTGGGACCCTGTTCACACTCGGCATTAAGATCTTGGCAGGTTAATTGGATCACAAAAGGACTTGCAGGCACGAAGACACCCAGAGACACAGTGGGATCAGATTTTCAGGCCACATGTTGAGGGTTACACATCCGGTCTGATTTCCAATAGTGTCCTAATTTATGTTACAGCTATAGCGTATAGCTGAGTGTCGAACATAGTTTTCCTGACTGAGGCATTATGTCATCTATTAACTCTGCCTCACTTAACTTTTCCTGCTTAAAGTTTTAGAGCTTTGTCCAAAAGAGATAAACTGTTAATTGCAGTTTATTTCCCTTAAATTATCTACACACAGTCTGGATATATAAAATATGAACAGGGCAGGATGGAGGGAATGAAAACAGAGGATTTAGACAATTATTAGAGACAAAAGACGAAGATGAAATGTGAGACTGTTCAAAATTCAGAAATAGCTACATGTGAGATTAAAACAAATGACCTCATCAAGTTGGTCTTGGCAATCATCCTCCAGCTTCACACTTCCCCACAAGTCACTGCAGAGAAATGGATGATGCCCTTATCCGTCTTCTTACCCAGCAGACTGATCTCCAGCCTGTGGGTCTGCTCTATCACCAAATGTGTGTGTGTTTGTGTTGATTGCCAAGGCTGAGGTAGTGATGTAATTTGTTTTAATCTCATCTGAATTTTCTAGTCCTTTTAGACCATGAAAGGCAAGATTTACACAGTCGCTGCGGGCTCCTTTCCTGTCTGTTTTCGTCTTCCTGTCTGTCTATGTATATTTCTGTCTCTTCCAGTCTGTTTCTATGACTCACACACTTCTGTCTGTGGACTGTGGAGCTGACACACACCTCCTAAAGGAGCATTGTTCTGCAGGCTCTCTCTGACGGACACAGTCTGACTTTAACTCTCCTTAAAATTGGTTAAAAGAAATTAAGGTCATTTTCATTATGCATTTTGCAGGGTGATAAAAGTGTCAGCAACTGGAAATTCACTACTATTTTGTACTTGAAAGCAATGGATTCAAAGGTTGATTAAAAATGTGTTACCATGCCAGGAGTTAGAGGAGAAAATGAATGGCTATTTATTAATATAATAAGAGCTATAAGTTGATTATCTAAGCTAAAAACAGAAGGAAACAGCTCTGTCCAAAGGTAAAAATATATGTAGCTATATATATCTACTTTGCAACACATTTTGGATGTGTTGCAAAGTAGCTCAGCAGTTATTAACATATTACATCTCAGGTGAAAGTATAAAAACTACAAGTGTAACAAGCCAGGCTTCTTGTTCACCCCTCATTCCAGCTCGGCTTTATATTTAGCATAATGACATGAGAGCAATACCAGCTTTGGCAAGAAAGCCAGTAAGTAAATTTTGAGGGCAGAGGGCAAATGACTGATATCATTTCATTGTTTAACCTTAATAGTCCATCTAAACTTACTGAAATACCGTTAACTAAACATCTTTCCACACTCAGTCTTTCAAGATTGGTGTGTAAGCTTGTTTTACTGTAGTATATGTTTATCCCTCACTCTGTGAACAGCTGCCACACTTGTGTAGAAATGGAAAATTCTTGCTGCTGTGTGATGCCTTTTTTCCCGCCTAAGACATTTCCCCATAATTCAGACTGACATATTTGGTATTTCTGGAAACTGTGGCAATTAGAGTAGCTCAAAATAAAGTCCCGTGGGTCTTAACAGTGTTTAACCATCAGAGGCTGCATGAGCGTATAGGGAGTTGAAGAACTCTCAAGGCAAGCAGGGCATTTTTTTTTTTTTTTTTTTTTTTTACACATACAGCATCAAGTGACATCAGAATATAAGAAAAGTATACAACACTGAACACTGACAATGTTTTGTGCCTATAGCCTCTAACTTCATTTGTTATCAGTATCTAGTATTGGATAGCTCCCTCTAGTGATTTATTCACAGAAAATATAATTACGCCTCATGTTCACCACAACAGGTTTAGTGTTATTTCTTTTCTGCCTTGTTTACTGTAGAGATTTTTTGTTAATGATGCAAACACCTTCGTAGGAGCTCTCAAATTAACACTAACAGCTACCTGCAAACTGTTTACATCCAATTTTGCTATACTCCTGAAACTTGGGGGCATTATTTAGATATTTTAGAGATGTAAAGTAAAATCGCACCATCTTTCCAGCTTTAATTTGGCAGGTCATGGTACCAGTTGGTGGGTGTTTGCCTGACAATCTGCAGGTCAAACCTGTATTCTTGTTAGTAGCTACATCGTCACTGCAGCATTTTGTTCCTGGTGTTTTTATGTGGGCAGCAGGATGAGTCAGCGGGGAGTGAGTAATGATTTAGTTATCCATGTAAGACACACAAACTACACAAAGGTTGAGCACACAATGTCTTCCACACGCACACACACAAAGATGGTGTATAACCCTTGTTGCCATTTTGCATGTTTACATCACTGAATGTCATCCTAATGGGTGTGACTGTGGAAAAGATAGACTCTCATATTTTCCAATTAGCTATTGGTTTCCTCTGGGAAACAGTGCAAATATTGTGTGGAGATCTTTATCTGTGGCCTTTCCATCTGGGTGCTGCACTGGTAATTTCAAAATCATAATAGGCTACTTTCCTGTATTTAAAATCACTTTAATGCAGTTTGACTGATTTTTTGTCTCTTAAGAATTTAAAGTTGAATCTCTCCTGTTAGCCTTTGATCTGTTGTTTTTTGTGTTTTGTCATACATGTCACAAGTCCTTCATTTAATCTAAAATAAAGCTGTCTTTCTTTGACTCTTTAATAATTGTTTTTTTTTTTATGGAGACAGTGTCCTAGTTTTTTTTCTCAACTGCGCTGAAATTGTTTTTGTTTTCAAACCCAGTTTTGGTTTCTGAAGCATTTATTTTGAAAATATCTTCCCTTCAAGTTTCAAAACCACCTTTTATTTTGAAATCAGCGACCCGGAAACTCTTCAACGCCACTTTATTTTTTTCCTTCTTTCTTCCTTTTCCTGGAGTCTTATCCAGAGCCTTGTCCAGTCTTCACCATGGCCCAGGCAGTACAGAAACTCGTTGCTAAAGTACCGACTTTAATCGGCGGTAAGTTAATTTGCTGTCTTTTTTTTGTTTTAATCGATCACAAACTTGAGTCAGTGGAGTAAACTTTGTACCATCGGCTCGATCACGTTGTCACAGCGGCGCAACTTCAGTGTGACCTCTGCACGTCTACACAGGTGTCAATACGGTATACGAATGAACCACTGCAGCAGGCATTTCTTAACAACGTTTTATCTTTCTGCGAGGTTGTTCTGGCTTTTTTTTTTTTGTTTTTTTACGTTGCTGCTTCTCAGCTTCCGTACTGAAGACACCGTGTGCTTGTGTGTCGCTTGCAGCCGCTGTCACATACTCCAAACCACGACTGGCGACCTTCTGGCACTATGCCCGGGTGGAGCTCGTCCCACCGTCTCCGGCTGAGATCCCCAAAGCCATAGAGGCAGCTCAAGGCCTCGTCAAGAGCTACCAGACAGGACGGATGGCACAGGTCACAGTTAAGGTGAGTCTGACAAGTATGGTGATAACTGCCTTTCTGTCACCGAGGAGTGTGTGAACCCTGAGTTGCTTAGTCAGCAATAGGTGAATGAACTTTTATTTGGCTTAATTCAGCAAAAATGTAAACCTGTGTTGAATAAGGAGCAGATGCAATTCATAATGTGTTCATCATACCTGTTTTGGCTGTTATGTAACATGGCCCAGAAACCTATTAAGTAATTTGGAGCCGTCACATTTTGTTGAAATGACTGAGTCAAACAATATATTAAACAGTTGGCCACAGAAATGAAATGGGCTACCAGTGGAGGGTGGCCCAATGCCATCTTAGCTGTTTGAATGCAAAATGAGAGGAAAACACACCGATTACTGTTTTTTGGCAAATGTTAATAATTACACAAAGTTCAGACATATTAGTGACATACCTACAACTGACCTTGATGAGATAAATCAGTGTGTGCATATATTGGTGGTACTGAAATGCCATGTAAAGGGATTTAAAAACAATTCTGTATATGTAATCCTTCATTGTTACAATGGCATGTAAATTATTGAGAGAATTATTGCTATTCTCTGCAATTTTCTTGACTGAAAGTGTTTTTATCTCTTTCTGTAGGACGCCTTAAGGAATGGACTCGTGGCCACAGAAGTGCTGATGTGGTTCTACATTGGAGAGTGCATTGGCAAGGGAGGCATTATTGGATATGATGTCTAAATACTGAACTTCTCTCTTTCCTCTGCACAGTCTCAACAACAAGCACCAAATTTTCAAATAAACAGATGTTTATATTCTATTATATAACTCCAGAGTATTCATTTCCAGCGTGAGTAACATTTTATTCACAAAAGACATACACAAATACAGACACCAAAACTGAAGAAGAACTTCTTACTGTAGGAAAATATAAAGTTTAGAAGGGGTTTAAGGACATTTCATGCACAACTAAATTGCAGTAAAGATGTGATATTAATGAGGTGTTTGGAAATGTTAAACAGAGATTGAAGATGCTGACAACGTTTTTTTCTGCATTTAGGCTCCATATTTCATTGATCTTTGTTGCTATGTAATGATCGACATCTCTTCTCTCTCCCGACTCTCTGACATCGTGTTTACAACAGTTCCCAAGTATCTGTTGAAAGCTCTTCTTACAGCCTCTGGATCCTCCTCCAGGTTCGAGTGGATAAGTGGGAGTCTACTCAAGTGTGAGGCTGCATGAGAAAGAATGAGCAATGTTAGCTGAGAAATGGTATTACTAACTCAAACAGCAGCTGTGGGAGGCCTGCAGTGGGATTACCTAGAGGCAGGTGTTCGTCAACTTCTCCGCTGCCAGGCTTGTGGTGAGCTATGAGTAAGCACTGATTGTCCTGCAAACCTTGAGAGGAGATAAACATCGAATGCCACGTCTCTATTTCCTTGAGTTGCCTTGGAACATCTGGATTAAAGATGACCACCATACCGCTGGTGTCCTTCATAAGTGCAGGCCAGCATGATTCAAATCTGAATGAAGAAAAGGGGAAAATAATTATCAAAGGAATAGGACTTCAAAATCACAAGGTGGGAGGTGGGACAGGGTAAAACCTTTTTTAATAAGTGAACATATGTTAATGATCTATTCAACTTACTTTAAATTTCCTGAACAGTCCCAAAGTTCAACCTCACATGTTTTGTTGGTACCACTGCCTTGAGGTTGCGATTCAAATTCCAGTATCCTTAAAACAAGTGTAAACAATTGCATGTGTTTTGTGTAAAATCTGCAAGTCATACCTCAAGATATTTGATATTGCACAGTATTTCAAACTGATCATAACAGGTTAGAGCTAATAATCTATTCAGTGATGTCACTGATTTTATACAAGTTGACCCCAGTGTTACAGGTATTCATTGACCTAAAGTTACCTCCATCCTCTCAGTGATTCATGCAACTAGGTTAAACTCTCTGCACCAGTATATAGCAGTAAAGTTGACACAGTTACCTGACTCCCTGAGTTGGCTGGTAGTCACATCCCAGATTATCTGATGTGTCAGAGAGAAAATTGGCAATACTCGTTTTCCCACTCTGCAAAACAGACAGGCATCATCATTTACAATGCAAGTACACTTTGACATCATTAAGGAGTTTAAAAATGTATCAATTCAAATACTTAATATGTTCACTTAACTACACAAAATGAAAATTAAATTAATCTTGTAGACATTTTTCATGGCAGACATTTAATCTTACAGCAGGAGGACACACACACACACACACACACACACACACACACACACACACACACACACACACACACACACACACACACACACACACACACACACACACGTGTTACTAATAAATCAATAAAGTCTGTTTCTCATTTACCTGTACAGTACTGTTTATTGTGACAGCCAACGGGGAAATAGCCATAATTTATGTTATTAGTTACACCTGTGCTTTTCCTACAATGACAAGCCAACATGTCTACTGTGTAAAAAGGTAAATAGAAACACACAATTTAAGAAACAGACCAGTCAGTATTACTATCCTATACTGCCTGCTTTTACTGAACATACATACAAATATATAAAGCTAAGTTAGGCACTTCTGAAAACCTTACACAGGTTCAAAACGACAACAGTGTTGTAACTGTGTTTGTTGCTGTGAGCTGGTTGCTGTGTAACGTTACCGGGTAAGAAACTACTACTTACTACCACATGCTATGTTGCGCTTTCACTGTTGAAATCATCATCATATTGTTCCCCACCATGCTCGACAGTAAAAATAAGTCACGCTGCAGAACTCAAAAGGTATTCACTTACCTCAGTGGGACCAATAAAGAGTATTTTTGCTTTGAACATTTCCACTCGACAGGCACCAAAGAGTTAGCTTTCAGCTAATTTTACATGAAGAAGCCTCACCACCGAGCTGTGTCAACTAAATCAATAACACTCAGCGAGTAGCTGGGTATAGAATAACAAAAAGAATAGTATTGTTATTATTCCGAGTGTGTGGGTTTTTCTCGATTAAATGAATAAAATGTCAATATTCTCCGTAATTTGATGCTACTCGAGGATGGTTTGAGACACCGTGGCAGTAAACTTCCTCTTCGTTTCTATGGTTTCAACTGGTCTCTTTGTTTCCTTTCGTTCATTGGCTGCTCGTCACTTAAATTAAGTGTAGTCCCGCCTACTTTACCACTTTCAAACCAATCAGAGGCGAGCAAGTAAATCCGTGTCATTACGTCGCCACAGAGCCAACCAATCACCTTCAAGCTTTAAGATGGGGGGCGGGGCGGCGCCTCTTCAGTTTGGAAAAGCGTTGTTCGCAACCGACACAAGGAGAGAGCGTAAGTAAATAGTATTTACATTTCCACTGGCATTGTTTTATTAGGTGATTTAAGGTTTCGGCGCCTATAAATACAGAGTAGATGTGAGTGGGTTTGCTTAGTAGAATGGCGGCTGTCTGTAATGCAACGTAAAGCCTAGCAGCCACTTAACCAGGTCCCGTCTGTCCCTAAGCTAAGCTTGCTTGGCAACGAGTCTCACTGCCCTTGATAGTAAAGAACTTAACTGTGTGGAGTAACTAAGCTCATTTTAAGTCATTTTGTATTAATTAACTCCCTGTGTGTGGATGAAAATGAAAACTAATCTGCTGTATGTCGTTTTGCCAGTAGGTATAGGCATGTCTCCAGAGAATGAAATCCAGAGTCCCTCCCTTGGTTTCAGCTCTTTCAGGGATGATCTCACTTTGAGTTGTGGTGATCTTGATAGCTCCCAAGACCCAGGGAGAAGGAGCAGGACACGCAGCAGTCTTCAGACAAGAACCCCAGAGGTTGACATCTGTTGGTGAGGTCCTAGGATGTGTGTGGACACAATAGACTCACAGCCCTGTTTTTGAAGCGTAACCTCCACCTATCCACAGCCGAAGTTACTCAATGCACCTTGTCTTCCTGTTTTTCTTTCAGTTCCGGAGACTTTGCTGGTGGAAAAAGCCCTTTCCTGAAAATACTGATGGATGCAGAAGCAGCTGCCAACTCTGCTGCCATACAACTTGTGTCTTTTAAAGAGGCAATGGAAGAAGAATTTGCTGTATGTTGTCGCTGCATCAAATGCATGGTTTACATCAAAGTGGTTCAAATATAGACCATCGATGTGTCCAACCTGAATAATTTACCTACATTAGACACAATTTTAATATTCATGACCCAGTGGTGTAACTTCTTTGTCTATTTCAGGATTCAAGACACTCTGCTGTGGATAAACGGCGAATTGCAAGGCAGAGAGGACTTTTGCTGGAGAAGTTGGATGATTTTAAACGAATAAATAAATCTGTTCGGCAGAAATTGAAGCGGCTCCAGGATGCTGAGGTTTGTTGTAATACCCACTACATTGGATATTTGCTCAGCATCACAAGTCATGGGGTTTAGATTGTTAGTGCATAGTAGAGCTGTAGGTACTTATAGTTAATAACAACAAATGAAACTTGTGCATCTCCCCCCAATATCCCTTTATCTAATTGTTGTAACTCGTGTCTTTCTGTGCAGGCCAGTCGAGTTGATTCTGACCAACAGGTCGACATCTTGCTGAAGAAGATCACACAGGCTGATAATGAAAATGAAGTGAGTCTTTTTTATACGTTTAAGAAATAGTTGAAAGGAAGGGAGCTTTATTTACATGTAGGCAAATTCGGCTCGAGGCAACCTAGTCGAAGATTTAGTCTGTGAAAAGGGATAATCTACTTATCTAAGGTTAATAGCTTATCCTGAGTAGAGGTATGGATGGTGGAGGCAGTAAGATCTGGTTAAATTAATGTCAAGGGCAGGGTTACTAATACAGCCACACTGTTACTAAATTGATGCGATAATTGCACTCTTAGACAGAACATTATTATATAATCATAACTGTCAAATTGTGCAATTTCGGTTTTCTAATCATCCAGTAACCAATTCTTTTGTTTTCCTCTTCAAGCATTTAAAAAAAGATTTGATCGAGACAGAAAGAAGAGTAGAGGAGCTGATGGATCTACGGAGAGAGGAGAAGGTGAATATAGTGGAATATTATGATACGGACATTCCTGCAGACTAACAAAATAACTGCGTTGTAAAACATCTGTCCACATTTGCTTTCACAGGACAACATAAAGTCTGCAGTTCACATGACCAAGTCTGTGGAGGCGACTCGTGTTCACCTGCAGGGCCAGCTGCTGAACAAGGAGGCTGAAAACAACCTTCTGACGGCACAGCTGCGGGTATATGAACACCTGAGCGCTTGATCAGCCGACACACCTCTTATCAAAACACTTCAAAGGTCCCATGTTGTGAGATTTTCAATAAAGCAGATGTAGGTCCTATATTAATCCTGTCAAACTATCACAGTGCTCAGTCCACAGAGAAATACACACAGCCTATAATCAGAAACACTTCAGTTAATTTGTGATCTATCACAACAAAACAGTCTTAAGTATCACATGTGGCACCGACCTAACCCACCAGGACCAACCACACAGGATTCAGCTCCTCTGAGTGTTTTTTTTTTGTACACCACAGAGAAGTGGTGTAAAACTACATTTAGATGTTTCTTTAGTTTTTTGTTTTTCTTACATGAAAGAGCGACTATTTTTTCTTATGGGCATAAAAACAATAGAAATATGTGAAATTTGAGAGGTTTTTTTTCTTATTTTCTATTGAAACATGCAATGGCATACAAACACAAATACATACAATGATACTGACTAAAACAAACAAAACGGAACAGAAAAGGTTAAATCAAAACGAAAAGAATCTAAACATACAAATTTGAGGATTTTTTTTCTGTGTCCTTAAATGTGTCCTTGTGGGTTTGTGGTGTCTCCTAGACTTTGGAAAGAACATTGACCGAGCAGAAGATGGAGATTGAAGATCTGAGAGGCTCCATAACCTCTTTGACTGAGAGGGCAGCAGAGGACAAAGAGTCTCTCAAGAAAGCCACACGAGCACAGAAAGTGAGAGCCGAGAGATTTGAAGCTGCCATTGAGAAATGCTATGAACAGCTGAAAGAAAAGGTATTAAGTCAGAATGGCTTTTTTTTGGGGGGGTTTGAAAATCTTCTTTTCTCTATCCATGGTCACATCTGAGTATCTGGTTTTTGTCTTTCTTTCTTCTTGGTTGGACTAAAGGATGCTCAGCTTGCCAATATCCGTTTAGAAAGAGATGCAAGGAGACGGCAGAAGGAGCAGATGGCGGATGAGAAAGACAAGCTTGAAGCACATGTAGATTTATTAAAAAGGTTTGTATTTTCTCTATTACGCACAGCAACCTTGTCTGGGATCTGTTGGAAATCAATACGTGTCAAGCAACAGCCTTCACTAATGAACGTTAAATGTGCATCTCCATTAAAGTCAAATCGTAGACTTGACAGCGCGGCTGCAGAGGGAGAAGGGCGAGCTAACTGCAGCTAACGAAACTGTGATGCAGCGCGTCGAAAAACTCAGCGCTGAAAATGGAGAACTCTGCGTCAGTAATGTAACACTCAAGGTACAAGTTACTAAACAGCTTGCACATGCAGAAAAAACACATGTATAAACATGTCTATGATTATTTGTATAGACTGATATGAGGTGTTTTTATGATTGTTTTTAGTTCCTGCTGGATCCACATTTGTTGTACGTCATATTACAGAATGGAAGAATTGTTCTTTGTCCCTGTGATTTTAATTCTGAAATAGTTTTGTTGTTTGTGTGATGACAGGTATCTGTTGCTCAGTTGGAGCAGCAGCTGGCTGATTGTGAGGCTGAGCTGATAGAGGAGAAGGTTGTGTCCCAGGAGAGGAAACATCAAGCCGACCAGAGTCAATTACAGGTGGACATTTGCTTTTTTTTTTTTACTTTTCTTTAATTTTCATATTTGTTGACTGACTTTAAAGGTTGAATAAGGACTTAAGATTAACACTTTTTTTTAAAATACTGCTTAAAAAACACCCATGTCATATTAATGTCTGCAAACTATGCCTTAAAAGAAAATGTGAAGTGTTTTTAGGTGTATGTGAACCACAGATGCTATTTCTAAATAAACTGATAATGAACATAAGGCCAGAGACCTCATAGCAAAAAAAGTTTTAAGACTACAAACTGTTGTGTTTTTCCCAGACAACTTCTAATCTTTTAATCCTTTGTTTTTATGCAATAGATTATGTATCTTGTCTTTGTGCTTTTCTAACAATTTTTTTTAAATTGATCTTTCATGTTGTAAAATGTGTGTTTGAGGCAGAAAACAATGAAGGGTGCTATACAAAGACAAGTATGATCATAGTGGTTATGTCAACAGCCTTTTATTTACACTGAACGTGTTTTATTGAGATTTCTGAATGAATAATTCAGCAGCAGCGCAAGTTCAGTGCTAGTTTTGCTGCTGCAGGGAAGGACACAGAAGCCTTGATTATAGTGTTGTGATTTTTTCTTTCTAGGTTTCAGAACTTCAGGCTGAAATAGAAGATCTAAGAATAAAATATACAAATATTTTAAGAGAAACGAAAGAGATGTATGACGGAAAAGATACAGCAGCTGATAAGGTAAACTCCCTGCTTCATTAAAGTTTTTTTTTTTTTTTTCCTATAGTTCACAAAAATCTTGACCACATTTGATCTGCAGAAAATGTCAATGTCCAACCATGTTCATGTTATATTTTAAGTAACTAATGTCTTATTCTTTTCTAACAAATTCTAACCGTACTTCACCTTTTCCAGTTGGCACACCTCTGCAGCACTGCTCCTGCTGCTGCTGCTGCTGCTGAATGGCCAGTCAGACTGCTGTTAGATTTTCCTAGTGCTTTTTCAGCTGCATAACATTTGTTACATCTGGATCTGCATGTGTTTAACCAAAGCCTTTATTATTAAATAACCAAAGCCTTCATTGTTTGTTCTGGACGATAAAACGCTTAACAGCGCTTAACAACCGCCAAAGCTGTGTCTAAGAAGGAGGCTCGGTATGTTTTGCACGCTTAAAGGATTATGTGCATCTCTGAGTGGTCAGGGTTTTACTGTGAGAGGTCTGATTAGTCATTAGGCTAATATTTTGTCCCCTCTCAATACTCCACTCCTTCTTGAGCCCAGGTGAGGCAGGAGCTGCAGGCACGTGTGGAGGAACTGATGTCTTACCCTGAGTTACTGAGTGCAGCCGAGCAGAGCCTCTTCGAGTGCCAGGAGAACCTGCGGCGCTCAGAGAGGAAGTGTTCAGAAAAGTCAGAGTCCATTAGGCAACTGCAGGTTAAGGTGTGCAACGAGAGCTGCGGTGGTCAGAGAATAATGAAATGTAGTCATTTTCCCACATCTGACCACTAGGCTGTAGTGCAACCCCATGTGTCCACTGGTGCATCGTGTTTTCTGGTCCTGCTGTGAGTTTTGCTGTTTGTGATTCAGAAAAAAAAACAGTGATTGCAGTGGAAACATTTAGGTTGTGTCTACCTAACAGTTTGTGAGTGTCCTGTGCTGTGTTTGTGTGTGTCCTTTTTAATCACCCACATCACAGATGCTGAATTGTCCATTTTGCAAGTTATTGTATCCACTTGCATGTGATGTGAAACCCTCATTTTTGCTCGTGAGCTGTTCAAGTGATGTCACCGCCGCAATTCTGAGTTTCACTTTTTGCACATACAGATGGAGACTCAGACAAAATTGCTGAGCTCTTCTGCGGAGATGAAAGAATCCATCCATGAGGCCAATGCACAACTACACGAGAAAGTGAACTCTCTCCAGAAGTAAGACCTCCGTTTTTGTCTTGTCTGTTTTTCTAGCACCTAGATGTTTGTGTGTCGCCCAGATTTGAACATAGAAAGTGTTCACCTGATTGATTGTAGGCAAATGGACCAGCTGCAGCAGGAGAACCTGGAGCTCATACGGAAGCTGGCGGCTCAGGAGGAAGCCCTGAGCTACAGCAACCGGCAGCTGGACCAGCGCACAACCGAGTGCCAGGCCCTGAACCGGCAGCTGGAGGCGGCTTTATCGGACGTCACACAACAGGTAGGCTACAGCAGTGACGTCTGACTGGCGCCATAAATCATCAAAGGGTTTTGTTTTTCTGATTCTGTGGTATACTGCTGTCTCGAAGATTGCAAGAAAATGCCATCAGTTGACCATATGACTTGAATTCAAACTTACTTAATAACAGGACAGGTGCAATTCAACACTCAAGTGGATTCTTAGTGGATTCTTGTGCTTTTTTTTAGTTGTACATTTTGAAGAGCATCTGCAACAATGCGGATGTTGCAATTTTAGTCTTTATCCTATGTTACCTTAGGCAAGGCAAGGCAAGTTTATTTGTATAGCACATTTCCGCAACAAGACAACTCAAGGCGCTTTACGTATTAGCAAAATAGGAACATAAAAAGCAAACATTATTTAAAAATAGACAAGAGAAAGAATTAAAACAGATATAAAAATAAGTAAAACAGAAAGGGTGACAGAACAACTAAAACATAGTAAAAAAAAAAAAAAAAAAACAGAATAATGTTACAGTGCAGTTAATCAAAGGCGTCAGCAAACATGAAAGTCTTCAAACATGAAAGAAACCTTATAGAAACAATGTATGACAAAAGTTTTTTCTGCTGTCTGAGCCTGAAATGGTACCTGTTTTCAAAAAAAGAAAGATCTACACTTTGATAACTTCAAGTGCTTTCATGTGTCCAGGTGAACAAGGTAACAGACCAGGCTCATTCCAGAGAAGAGTCTCTTAGGACCAAAATCCTGGAGCTGGAAGCGGAGAAGAGCAGAAGGGATAAGGAGCTGAAGCTTCTTCGCCAGAGCAAGCTGACTGTGAGTATCGTGTTTGTATTTCTATAACACAGAGAGGTAGAATTTTTTCCCCAAATCCAAACAGAGATGTGCTGTTGTCGGTAAACAACTGTCTCTATCTGAATCTGAAGGCAGAGAAACAGTTTGAGGTGCGTCTGAAGGACCTGCAGCTCAGCCTGGACCAATCAGAGAGCCACAAACAAAGCATTCAGAACTATGTTGACTTCCTCAAAAACTCTTATAAGACCATGTTTGACGAGGGACTGCAATCGTCGACTTTTGGTTCATCATATTTTCTAAAATGATCAGGGATTTGTCATTTTGTTTTACATTTTCTGTATGTATTTATTTAAAAAAATGTCATGTCATATTTCTAAAAAAAGACAATGGAGACTGGAATTTTCATAACTTTTTTTAGAGGAAGTAAAAGCATGTATTTTCTAGCTCTGGGCTATCTTTAGATATCTACTTCTTCATTTAGCCGGGTCTTTGACAGCCCCTCCCTATCGATGTAATTGAAACCTGCAGTTGTTGTGAGAAGTTTCAATACCTGTTTTTATCTCATGACATAAGAAAGGTTACATAATATTTTCAAGTGTTTGCACATTTTAGAGTGTGAACTCTCGGTGCTACTGTGTCTTTCTCCCCTACGACCAGGAGTCAGTTGCATACATGTAATTCTAGACGCCTCAGCTCAGGTAGCTCAGGTACATCTGTGTTGAAAGGAAATGAATTGCCAACAGTTTTGAATATTGATGAATTGTTGTGTCACTCGTGTTATTCATTGTTTCCGACTTTACAAATGCAGAGCTTTATTTCTCAAATGGCTTCAATTTGGATGCTGTTTGGTTTGACTGTTGTTTGCAATAAAAGAAGCAATTCACGGTAACTGTAAGAGACAGTTCCTGCGATTTTGTGATATTTCAGGGACTACTACATGATACATAGAAAATAAGACGGGCTTTCAGTTGAGGTAAAAGTAATGTGCCACTAGGTGGAAGTGTTTTCTTAGCTATCTTTTCTCCTCTGTCAAGTGGAGTCTGTTGTGAATTTGGTCGTCAGTTTTACCTTTGTAAATATTTACTTCTGTGTTTGTGTCTGTGCAACTGGCTCCTGATCAACAAGCTTTTTTCTTTTGCCATTTTTTTAAAGCCACATGTACATCTAATTATGACACAAATTGTTAAGGAAGAAAGGTATTGCTTTAAAAAAAAAACATTAAACTGGTGCATATGTCCTAGTCAAGTTTACCAGTGGTAGAATAAACCACGTTTAACACGGTGCTCCATTTAAACTTGAATATCCTCCAGCTTTGCTCCCATTAAAACCATCAGTCAATAATGCTAATGCTGGTGTGTATAAAATATGGAGCCTTGACACCCTCAAAGTCTCATTTCACTGTCTAATGCAGAAAACAAGCTTGTGTATGTCGATCATAGCGAGGCGTGATGAATACTGAACGTGTTCATGTTCTCACTCTCAGCTGGACTGAGATGAATTATGCTTAAAATCAATTGTTTAGCTGTCAGCTGTGAAGCTTACGCCTTTAGGGTTGCACACATAATTGCTGAGACACATGCAACACTGGGATATTTCCAAACCGCTGACGCGCTGAAGTTCGCTCTCGTGTTTCACTAATGGAAGTTTTTTTAATGTTTTGCGAGGCTTTAGGGCACAGAGGGATGCAGGTATCTGCTGCAGCACGATTTACCTAAAAACCTCAACTGTCTTTGTCTTGCACTGTACTTGGATGTTCTTGTCCTCCTGTGTTCCTGCTTGATTTGTGTTCCCCTATACTGTATCTATGGTAATAAACTACAATCATCCAGAACTTCTGCGAGGCTGTGGTGTGTCTTTGTAGCGGACGTATTCCCCCCTGGGTGAGCAGTGCTCCTCTCAAGTTCTCGGAGACAAAGCTCTATTGTGTTCTCGGTCAGGGGATGGAACCATTTCATCTGTGCGTGCGTCAGTACCCCTGTTTTTCCTTTGCTCTTGTTCTCAGTCTCCTGGTCTTGCCCGTTTACGTAATTCTGTTGATCATTCCTTGGGAATTTGCTTCTCTCTGCTGTTTGCTGGAAAACAACCCTAGATCTGACTTCTGGCAATGTGGTTGGTATCACAACGAACACAGCAGCATGGTGGGACACACCCTGAGCTTATGTGCTCATTAGGCTCAAATGAGTTGGATGACCCATTTGTCCTTTTTTTTTTTAACAACTTTGATTCTGCTGAGCCAAAAACAAAAAACAAAAGCTTTACTGTATTAAAATGATTTACAAAGGTCACACAAAGTAGACCAACTGCTGTACAAACACTGTGACTTTTGAAAGACAACATGTGAAGGGAAGTCCATCCAAATCTGACCCTTCATGTGCGATCATCCTCCATTATGCATATAATAAATCCGCACGGAGAGTTTACATTATTTCCCACTACGCTAGAACTTTTTCGCAAAACAAACTTTTGTGGTTTGCGTACAGCATCTGTCCAACAGCAGGAAAACCACTCTGAGGTTTACATTAGTCATTCCCTGAACTATTCGGTGACATGTTGGTCCCTCTCAGAAGTGGGTCAGCCATATGCAGCTGAAACAGTATAGCTCATTTCCTACTGAAAATTATTTTAACAGACCCCCAGAGAGTAGCCTCGTTTTTCTGATTACTGCAACTGCCAAACTGTGTGTTTACTTTTCACCGTTATATTAAATCATTGGTCCAGTTTGTTGGGTTTTCTAATGTTTATTTGTAAAAAAAAAATAAAAAAAAATTGTGAGACTGACAATTCAGCGGTAAATTGGCCAAATTACATACACAACATACATAATGTGTCCTGCCTTCAGTCATATTCAACATTTTACATACAGACAGTGTGAACAAGGTGTTGAAGCAATGTAATAAAAGTAAGAATGCATTAGGTGAAGTATGAAACATAAGGTCTTAATATAAATAAAATGAGTAGGTACAGTAAATCAACAGAAACATGGTGACATATTGTATAATGTAGCTGCCATAGTTTTCACATCATTTCCATGCTGACATGGGCTATGTCTTGTCAAGAGAGGCTTAAATATGCATGTCAATAACAATGAAAGTGGAGAACAAAAAATTGCCAGGTAAACTAGAAAAATAAGAATTTCATCAATGTAAAAACAACAGCTTCACAAAGAAGCAAACCAAAAGGCTCCAGTGTTATGAAGCAAAATCATCAACAGCACAGTTCACTTAATTCTTCCTACCAAGTGTCTGAAACCTCACAGTGCATTTTCTTTAATCTGTCTGTCCATGCTCAACTGTTCTTCTTTCCACTTAATAGTGAAAAGTTTACATCTTCTGTTTGTGTATGTCATTAAAAAGTCTGTAGAGTGCAGGCGTCTTCTCGCTGCTGTCGGAGCAGTTGAAGTTACACTCGCAGGACTCGATCATCATCACCATCCTGCTGAAGGTGTCTCCGTTTCTGCATCTGAAGCGCACGGGTACCGTCGTGGTCCGATGTGGCCTGCAGCATCGTCCATCTGTGCAAGACCCACAGTACGTTGGCCGGAACTTTTTAAGGCTATCGCAGCCCACGTAGGACAGTTTAGCTGGACGGCTGGCTTTTTCTACGTGGCTGCATTTGTGACCTTTCTGTTGAAGGGGAAAAAAAGTCATGGAAATACGTGTTAAATGATGCATTTCAGGGAGGAAGACGATGCTTCTTAAAGGATGCTAACTGCACTGACTAACATGTTATAAAAATGATACATCAGTAGGCTATCTGCATTAAATCAGCTAAAAAATCTGTTTATAAAAGCCTACCTTCAATCTGACCAAGGCCACTGGGTTGCATGGGCGGACTTCACAGACCCGAGTCTCCTTCACCCGTTTGCACTGGGCGTTGCTGTTGGTGACCCTCGAGGACACTCCAGTGCCACAGGATTTGGAGCAGGGGGACCAAGCTGTGGTCTGAGACACACACTTGGTTCCTCTGGCGACCATGTGCCCCACTGGGTGACTCCTGAAAGCTGATCAGACAAAAAAAGAGGGTTCAAAAGGTTAACTGACCCAACTGACACTGATGAAAACATAGAGGAATCAAGACATGTAGCTACTAGTACAATTTTAAATACAAGTCCTTATGTTGCCCTCTTAGACCGCAAAAAGAACACAATGTAATATTACTCACCAGCTAAAGACTGCAGTCCTCCTCCCCACACTGGAGCCAACTCATTCTTGCTGGTGAGGTCGTCTTCATACGCTCTGTCCTTTTTCCTGTGCCTCTTCACCGCAGAGCTCTCTGGCTTTGCTTCTTCGGGGCAGACGAGTTGTTCACAGCACTGTCCTGGCACCTTGACCCGCCTGGGTTTGGCACAACCCAGTTTGGGCAGCGAGAGCTCATGTGGACACAAGGAGACACATCCAACAGCACCGTCCATGCAAGTGCATTGATGTTTGCAGTTTGGACGGAAGATTTCCCCGTTCTGGTAAATCTTGTTGTTGTACTCGCAAGTTCTTCCATCTGATTTTGCTGATTTCACAGAAAGAGGGAAAGCAGTTAGGTTGAGAATCAAAGTGAGCAAATGCTGAAAAACACAAGACAAGATCAAGAGAAGTCACTGTACCTCGGCAGATGCCTTTAGCAGAACCAAATTCACCTCCAAAGTTACACTCCAGTCCCTTTGTGTGGTCACATGGCTGTGTCCTGCTGCAGTCCTCAAAGAGCTGCCGAGCACAAACTTTACAGCATCCGCAGGCGTCCAGCATTAGACTGACTCCTGCTGCACATGTGGGCGGCTCGGAGGGACACTGACAGTCCATTGGGCATGAGGCTGACACCTGAGGAAAAACATAAAACGTCTAGTTACAAGTTTGCTTCCAATAGAGATCATCTAATAATAGCTAATAAGCAACCGAGTGAACTGGCTCACCAGTGTAACGCAGAGGATCCCAACGACAACAACTTTCCACATCCTCGGAGGCTGAAGCTCTTCTTTCCTGAGTGAGTAATCGTCTGTTTATTATAACACCAGACCTGGCAGCGAGTTGGCGAGTGCCTGCTCTCTTTTCTCTCTTTTGGAGTCCCCATCTCCTTTTATACACTCTGAAGAGGTGTCCCGAAACTATGATAGGAATGCTTCTCCATGCGTCCTCCCATAAGCCCAGAAGAAGTCTCCCCCCTCCTCTTCCTCCTCTCCTCTGACTCAGTGAGCCAAGAACCACCCTGTCTAACTTCCCCTCTGCCAGGGCTTTCGCTCCAATTTAACCATATCATTTTCTGTTTTATCACCATCGAGAGGAACCAGAACTAGCTCTTCTTACCATGAGGCATGCAGGTTATTGAATTAAACATTTTTTCTGCAACAAAATATTAGATACGCAAGACTTGGTTGTGTGAAGTGCATGTTTTACATTGGAAACTTCATTTGCATAATAATTCAAGCAATGTAAGGCATTGCTTGAAACTGTTAGCTGCGGGATATTGTGCATTATCCTGTTTTGGTAAATTTTTGTTCAATATCACTTAAATAATTTTGGTTTCATACCTGTATATGTAGCTTACATAGATTTTACATCAGTTTTTGTGTTGTTTGTGTTGATTTAATTGTACTGTTGTTGTACCCATGTATTTTGCTCCCTTCTCCTATTTTGCCGACTTAATGGAACCAAAAAAAAGAATGACTGAGTAGCCTAAAGATTGACTGAAAGACTGAGTGCTGGTTCCATGTGATACTAGCTGTATGGTTATGTAAAGGTAAAAAAAAAAATCCCCCCACACATTTATACCTGATACCTGAAATATTTCATTATCAGCCCCTAACGTGAGAGCGGCCCCATAAGGGATCCAACATCGGGGCACCACAAGTCCTGACATAAATATTGAAGAGAAGCTACATATTTCTATGACCAACTGAATTTCTATCTCAGACGAAGCCGTGTTTAGACTGTTGCCCTTTGTCTGTGATCGGTGTTTGTATTCTCTATCCCTGCTAGCATTAAGATTCACAGATGAAATTCATCTCAGTCACCTCCAGTATCAGGTGGGGATGGATTGGAGTCTGCTTGACTTCAATATTTCAAAAAGGAGGCAAAGAGCCTCTAGGAATGTTTGAACCTCAGGAATCCTTTGTTCGGCCTGAACGAGAGTGTCCAGAATGAGAAACACACCAAAAAAAACAAGACAGAAAAAAAGAGAACCTGAGCAATGCCTGCAGCAACATTCCTCTTAGGATGAGCATTGCTGCTTTTCTTTGAAATAGCTGCCAGGATAAAAAGCATCCTCCTTTATCCACATCAAAGAACAATGAAAATTATCAAGCACAAAAAATGCCTTTCCTTTCATTATAACCTGTGAGAACAAGAGGCTGAGCAGGCCAGACTGGCACATCCTCCTTCTTATCTAACTGAGGTTACAAGAGTCAGTCTGAATGTGTGCCAACTCAGGCAGATGAAGCGCAAACAAGCGTGAGCTCCGTGCATTCACTGATGCCTGGAAATCGCTGACTGTTGTGGTTCGGAGTGGAAACTTCTCCCTCCAAAGCTGTAATATGAAGAATTTGCAGAACCATGTTAGGTAAGAGGAACATCGGCTATGTAACAGGCAGCTGGAGGGCTTGGAAAGGGCTTCAGTTGCATGTTGAACTGACCTGTTTGACATTAAGCTTTTCTGCTCCTAAAAACACCGGTTCCCCACTCCCACAGAGCAGCATGTGCTGTAATACATCTTGAATTATAATAATTGTAATGTTACTATGAGGAAAACTTCAATGAGTTCCTATAACAAAGCAGAATCGGAACAAATCAGAACAATAACTTTTGTGAGAGTCAGATGAGAAGATCAATAAAAGAAAATAAAAATAAATGACGTTTGCTTTAATGAGCCAACACTGGTCCAAGGTCTAAATGTTCCATCCACGTTTGTTTGACTTTCAGACACTTTTAGTTTATTAAATACCAGTGTTGCAGATTATCTGAGTCGGGAAACTGTTGGCTAAGGTTGGCATACATACCAAAGGGATGAGGAAACAGCTAGCATTGCTTTATGGGCAGACTCATAAACAAGGAAAAAGGACACGAAGACTATCCTGATAACAGTGGCCTAGTAAAATTGACCCACATTTTCACATAATATCTGGTCCTAAAGGCAAGGCAAGGCAAGGCATCTTTATTTATATAGCGCATTTCATACCAAGGCAACTCAATGTGCTTTACATAAAGACAAAACATTAAAAAAAGAAGCATAAGACAGAATAAAAACAAACAAAACACTAAAAACAGAGTTAAAAGCAAGAGCAAATAAAAGTAAAAGAAAAAAAAATAGATAAGTTTAAAGTTCTCAGCTATAAGCACATGAAAAGAGAAATGTTTTTAACCTGGATTTAAAAGTGCTCACAGTTGGGGCTGATCTCAGTTCTGTTGGTAGTTTGTTCCACTTGTGAGCAGCATAACAGCTAAATGCTGCTTCACCATGTCTGGTCTGAACTCTGAGCTCCACTATCTGACCTGAGTCAGTAGATCTCAGAGCTCTACTGGGTTTATACTCTACTAACATGTCTTTCATGTATTCTGGACCTAAACCATTCAGTGATTTGTAAACCAGGAGCAGAACTTTAAAATCTATTCTGTAGCTGACTGGGAGCCAGTGTAAGGTCTTAAGAACCGGGGTGATGTGATCTGATCTCTTTGTTCTGGTTAAAACTCGAGCTGCAGCGTTCTGAATGAGCTGCAGCTGTTTGATACTTTTTTGGGGGAGACCAGTCAGAAGACCGTTACAGTAGTCAAGTCTACTGGAGATAAAAGCATGAATCAGCTTCTCCTGATCAGTTTGGGACATAAAACCCTTAATTCTGGATATGTTCTTCAGTTGATAAAAGGCTGATTTGGTAACTGATTTGATATGGCTGTTGAAGGTCAGATCTGAGTCTATCAGCACGCCAAGGTTTCGGACTTGGTCTTTAGTTTCTAAAGACAGTGACTCAAGGTGTTTACTGACAGCAACCCTCTTCTCTTTATTTCCAAAAACAATGACCTCAGTTTTTTCTTGATTTAACTGAAGGAAATTTTGGCTCATCCAATTTTTGACTTGCTCTAAACAGTGACATAATGACTCTATTGGACTGCAGTCATCTGGAGCCAGTGCAAGATATATCTGTGTGTCATCTGCATAACTATGATAGTTGACATTAGAGTTCTGTAGAATTTGACCCAAAGGCAGCATATACATGTTAAACAGAAGGGGTCCAAGGACTGACCCCTGAGGAACTCCACACGTCATAGCCACTCGATCGGATTGATAACTACCAATGGTCACAAAATAACTCCGTTCCTCTAAGTAGGACCTGAACCATTTTAGGACTGTCCCGCTGAGTCCTGCCCAGGTTTCCAACCTGTCCAGCAGTATACTGTGATCCACAGTGTCAAACGCAGCACTGAGATCCAACATGACCAGAACTGACACCTTGCCTGAGTCAGTGTTCAACCTTATGTCATTTAACACTCTAATAAGAGCTGTTTCTGTACTGTGGTGAGGTCGGAAGCCTGATTGAAATTTGTCAAAGAGTCCACTGGAGTTTACGAAGTTGCTGAGTTGATTAAAAACCACTTTCTCAACGATCTTGGCTATAAAGGGAAGATTTGAGATGGGTCTGTAATTGGTTAAAATGGTAGTATCCAATGTTCTCTTTTTTAAGAGCGGCTTGATGGCAGCTACTTTCAGGGGTTTAGGAAACGTGCCTGATTGAAGTGAGCAATTTATTATTTGCTGCAGATCTGTTTGGAGAGAGCTTATAATAGTTTTAAAAAAGTCAGATGGTATTGTGTCAAGACAACATGTCGATGTTTTAAGATGCTGAACTGTTTCTTCTAAGGTTTTTTGGTCAACTGTATTAAACTCTGACATTACAGTTGATTTATTCCTAGGTGATTTTAGGGATTGCATCATTGTATTATTTTGCTGATTTGTGTTGATATTTAGCCTTATGGATTTGATTTTTTCATTGAAGAAGTAAGCAAATTCATTGCATTTTTCTGTGGAAAAGAGTTCTGAAACTATCTCTTTTGGGGGGGTTGTAAGCTTATCAACCATAGCAAACAGAGCACGAGTGTTGTTGATGTTCTTATTAATCATTTCAGTAAAGTGTTGCTGTCTAGCCTTGAATAGCCCATGGTTAAAATTACAAAGACTTTGTTTGTAGAGGTCATGGTGGATTTGAAGTTTAGTTTTTCTCCATTTACGCTCAGCTTTCCTGCATTCTGTTTTCAGAGCCTTTACCATCAAAGTGTTCCTCCATGGTGTTCTCTGTCTGGCCAAGGTCATCTTAGTTTTAATGGGTGCAATGGTATCAATGACATTTGAGATTTTGCAGTTGAAATTATCCAGGAGTTCATCAACTGTCTCTGCACTCACAGTTGGTGACATGACTATAGCCTCCATAAACTTAACACTGGTATTCTCATTTATGAACCTTTTCCTAACAGATACAGAGGGTAACTGCATGTCCGGAGTTATCTGTAAGTCAAAGAACACACAGAAATGATCAGAAAGAGCCAAGTCCTTGATATCAACAGATGTAATGTCAACACCTCTACAGATAACCAGATCCAGAGTGTGGCCTCGGGTGTGTGTGGGCCCTTTCACATGTTGGGAGAGGCCAAAAGTGTCAAGAAGAGAGCATAGTTCTTTGGCATTTGTGTCCATGTTATTGTCTATGTGAATGTTAAAATCCCCTGTTATGATAAAAAAGTTGTAGTCAGTGCAGATAACTGACAGCAGTTCGGCAAACTCATCAAAGAATTTTCCTGGGTATCTTGGTGGTCTGTAAATAATTAGGAAGAGAACTTTTGGATCACCCTTTACTAAAAAACATAGATATTCAAAAGAGCTAAAATCACCAAATATAGTTTCCTTGCACTGAAATACAGATTTAAAAATGGCAGCAACTCCCCCGCCTTTCTTACCACTTCGACACTTATTCATAAAACTGAAATTTGTTGGTGCAGCCTCATTGAGAATGGTAGCACAGCTACATTCAGTCAGCCATGTTTCACTAAGAAGTAAGAAGTCTAGATTATAGGTCATAATGATGTCATTTACTAACAAGGATTTGTTGGCTAGTGATCTGATATTAAGTAGAGCTAACCTTGTGGAGATAACAGGAGACACTGGTGAGTTTCGAGGTTGACAAGCTATACTCACTAGATTGGTAGATTTAATTGAACCCTTTTTATTTCTCACCAGTTTGATCACTTTTCTGTTACCCGTCACCACAGGGATTGAGAAAGCTGCCTGAACTCCATAGGGCCCTGACTTTTCCTGGGAAAGAACATTCTTGATATCAGTATTGCAGCCTGGACCCGGCACATATCATTCAGATTCAATGATATGATGATTCAGAGGAAGTGGGGGGGCTCGGTGACTTTTGGTCGAGGGTTGTTTCTGACGTGGTGGAATGCGAGGGGGTGGACGATGTGGGGGGTTAATTGGGGAAAATATGAGACCCTGGCGTGGTGTTAGTTGGATTCCACTAGTGAGAAAGCTCTTCATCCTGTCAGGGAAATCCAGAAATGGGGAGTCAGGACTAGATGAAGAGAGTTGGGGGCTGGATGGGGTTCGGGGGGTTGAATGTTGGGAGTCTTCTGTTGGGGCCGGGGGAGACTCCCCCTTTGGGGCTTTTGGGGCTAAGGGAGACTCCTTGTGTTGTGTTGATGGGGCTGGTGGATGATCCACTTGTTGGGGTGCAGATGATGACGACGTTGGGGCTGGTGGATGATCCACTTGTTGGGGTGCAGGTGATGACGTTGTTGGGGCTGGTGGATGATCCACTTGTTGGGGTGAAGATGATGACGTTGTTGGGGCTGGTGGATGATCCACTTGTTGGGGTGCAGGTGATGACGTTGTTGGGGCTGGTGGATAATCCAGTTGCTGGGGTGCAGATGATGACGTTGCAGGTTCTTTCTGAGTCTGCTGTCCTCCGTTGTCAATCCTTATCTCAGCGCCCTCACCAGAGTGCCGTCTTATCTGCTGTTTTGGATTGTTTTGTCTCTTGTCCTTGACAGGGACTGCTGGTGCCTGACGCAAAAAGTAAAAGATGTTGGCACTTAGCAGCTGTACTCCTGACTTGTTAAGGCTAAATCCATCTGCCTTAAAGAGGTGCCTGCGTTCCCAAAAGATGTTGAAATTGTCAATAAAGTTCAGTGATTGAGCAGTACATGTATCTTTAAGCCATCTGTTCAGCATCATCAGCCTGCTGAATCTCTCATCTCCTCGCCGAACTGTTGGCAGAGGTCCACTGAAAAACACCTCAGTATTCAAACACTGAACTTTGTTTATCAGTTCCATGAAGTCTCGTTTTAATAGCTCTGATTGTTGCTTCACAACATCAAGGGCTCCTGTGTGTATGATGAGCGATTTCAATGTTGGATGCTCAGCAACAATCTTCAAGATCTTTTTTGAAACATCAGACACCATGTCATTGGGAAAACACAGTACCTTGGTGTTGTTCTTGCTGCAAAAGCGTTTTATGTCATACACAGCTCCGTCACCCACTATCAGAGTTTGAGGCCCAGTGGTTAGCTCTCTCTGTAGCCCTTTAGCATCAGATTTAGCCTCATACCTTTCTCTGGTCCTGGGAGATGAGCCTTCTTTTGGGGAGTCTGGGTCCTGTGAAAGTGGAGCATATCTGTTCTCAAGTAGAATCCCTGTGTCTTGGGGCAGTTTGCTCGTAGCCTTGGTCCGTGGTTGTTTTCTCCGTGGTTTTGGGGTTGAGGAGACAGTCCTGTGTGATGGCAGTGCAGGCCACTCGGTGTCGTAATCCATCTCCGAGTGCTGGGTTCTGCCTGATAATCGTCTTCCCATGTTTGAGGGAGGTATTTTGTGGTGCTTTGGCTTAGCACCAAGAGAGTTCCAGGGAGGACTGTTTGATTTACTCCCATTTACACCTGGCTCCGGCCGTGCCTTGGTTGTGCCCGTTAGCCTTGTGTTAGCCTGCTCCCTTTCACTGTTTTGGAATATCGGCAGAGTAGTATCATTTCCATATTGTCCATTTACCTCCACGTTCACTTCGAGCCGATGCATTTTTGTTTCCAGTACTGCTATCTTCTGGAGCAGTTTGTGGTAGTCCTCCGTGGAAAAAGGAGGCATCTTGCTGCTAATTAGCTTCTGTTAGCTGAGCTCCTCAATCCCGGTCACGACAGTGCCGGGTTGTGCTGCTGATAAGCCACACTCTCAGGGTAAAACAGTTTAAAAAACAGTCGTAGCCTCCAGTAACTATCATAAATTAGGCTTCCAGTGATATGTAGGTATCCAGGAAAAAATACAAATAAATTTCAAAAGGAAAAGATTGCAATGGGAAAAAAAAGAGAGAGTGAAGCGGAGAGCAAAGGAGTGAAGCGTCTGCACTCAAGCAAAGCAGGAAGTATTCTAAAGGCCTGGCAGGAAGTATTCTAAAGGCCTGGCAATGAAGGCTAGCAGGCGCATGACGTTTGTCCCCTGTCCCGACTACCCATTTCTCCGACCATACATTTCTTTATTTTTGCGTCCATTAGTCCGACCTCCCACTTCTCCGACTTAAGTAGCCCTAACCCTTAACCTTACCCTAAACCTAACCTTAATAGAATGGGTAGTCGGAGAAATGAGCCGTTGGACTTTTGGGCAGTCGGACTGACTGACGTATGCTCCCCAAGGCTAGCTAGGCCTTAATTACTAAAGCACTTAGCTGGCAAACTAGCTAACCCCTAAAATACTAGCCAGCAGCAGGGAACATGCCAGCTCACCTGTGCCTCCATCTCTTCCCCTTGGTGTTTTGTTCTCAGGATTAATAGCCCATCATTTTATACAGTAAAATGTTATTGAAGTGGGGACAAAGGCTCCAGAGTGGGTGTATTTGCGAAGTTCAGCTAAACTGGCATGTGTCAAAGTGCATCAAAATTAAACTAGTGGATTAATTTTGCCTCCTCGGATCAATCTGAACTGAAATGATGCATGCTGCATGACCAGGCTTGAAGGAGCTAATGGTGCCTTTAAGCTTCATCTTTTTAATTTATTTATTGCCAAGACAAAGTTACATCCGTTAGGCTAACTGCCTATGAAACCATGATAATTATTTTCACATCTATGAACAGATTAAAGTATAACTTCTTGAGCTTTAAAGATGTTGGCAGTGTGTTTTTTAAACACTCTTTATAGTAAGTGAAGCTCAAATTTTGTCGTCAACATACTGTATAGGCTGCTGTGTCAAATTCAAATGTATGCCTTTAAATGTCTCAGAGTCTTGGGACTTCAACATTTTTAAATGAAAAGTATTGAAGCAGTTTCTACCAACTAGCTGCCTGTGGCCGTCCATTACAATTACAAAGCTGGGTTTAAATGTTTTTACAAGCAATGTTATGAAACATGTAATCACCATCCTGGATTCATCCTATTATAATTATCAGGGAATTGAAGCTATTATATTTGATACCTACTTATACTTGATACTGTGCAGGATCCTGCTAAAACTAAGATCTTTAGACCAGTCACAATGAGAGGTGGTTGGCAATGAGATACTATGATGATAGTTCGGGGAAAAGAAGAAACGTGTTTAAAAAATTTAAAAAAAAGAAGAAAAAGTTTGTGACACTGCACACATTCATGCTAGATTACAAATGGAAAAAGAGAGAGACTTAGACAAAACGCACGTGGGATTCAAATTCTCTGTGTCTCATAAATATTGGCCATGGAGAGTGGAAAGGCAGACAAACCTCCCCAGTGGTACTCGGTGTAAAACCACAGAGGGTCTGAGACAAGCTTGTTCTGGCCGTTACGTGAGAACGGGTCAAACACTGTACCACAGACGAGCATGTCTGTAGGGGCTGTCTAGATATGATTGCAATTCCAGTTGATTACATCATTTCTATAAATGACTCCCTTTCTTTGACTTCTGTTCCCTGCAGAGGCCACTCACGAGTCAGTACATCGGGTTCGTGTGAGTATCTCTCAGCTGATTTGGCATTATTTCCAGGCTACTGCTCTCTGCTGTTTGACATCAACAGTGTGAATCACTGTGAGGCTTTTCAGGGGGGAAAGTCGGCATCGACTCTTAGTTTCTGTAGCTATTTAACAAATATTTATTTATCATCTAAAGAGGCAGATCATGGCACAGTTTGACCTTTTAACACAGGTTGACATTTAAAGGGCATCTCTCTCTCTCTCTTTCTCTCTCTCTGTTGCAAATCTCCCCCAGAAATTGCTGGGATGCGACGGCAGCCACGCAGATACCGGTGCCTGTATTTCCCCCTCTCTTTCAAACCATTATCATTAAACAGAAAAACCTTCAAGGGAGCAACAGATGGCCTTGTGTCTGATTTAAAGTTAGCATCTCTTTCTGTTTGGGGATGGTGTTTTCCAGTTGCACGGTACATATTACAGTGCAGAACATGACAAAACAAGCCTGACAACAATCTCCTCAGGGAGCACCCGTCCTCAAACGGTCCATGGCATCATGATTAGAGGGAAGTGAGTGGATCTTCAATGAATGTGTTTTGTGATTTTGCATATTATTTCAAGTTTACTGGAGTGTTATTTTGTTCTTCGCGTGCCGTGCACTTAGGAAGACCCAATGTTCTCTATGCTCTGATTCACACTTTCCCTGCCAATCCCCAGAAACAGTTTACAGTTACTGCTCACTGCAAAACTGTTGTCTGCTGTCTTTGTGATACTGAACACCATCTCTTGCCACCGTCTTTCAGTTTCATATGTAGATTGATGATTGATAGACTGAATAACTATAACTAATCTAGTCAGATCAGATGTGCTAACATTACAAATATTTCAAATATATATAATTTTAATTCTATTGGACATTATTATGTGCTGTTACATTCTGGTTTGGTGAGTATGTTATTCTTCAGTTCACTGATTGCACCAAACTCCTCCAAGTAAAACATTCATTCAGTTCTTATTAGAGGCCGAGGCTAACATGACGACTGTTTGTGACATTCGTTACAGGGACCCCCTAGTCCCAAGACTCTTAGGGGCTGAAACCAGTTGAGTTTGTGTTTATTTAGTTAAAACTTTGTTCAGGAAAATACACACACACACATACACACACACACACACACACACACACACACACACACACACACACACACACACACACAATAAACACATGTCAAATAAACGTTACCAGAACAACAATGTAAAAGTAGTCTTAAATCAATAATGCATGCACCAGAAAATTTTACATAAAGTATCAGAATTAAAGTACTTGGTCCTTGTGACTGAAATATTCATTCATTACACTAGATCAATAATATTGGCTCAAAAAATAAATAGCATACAGTTTCAGGGCAGTAGTAGAGGTCAGAGGTCACAAGATAAATCTCGAGAGCTGTGAGATGATCGATGGTGTAGGAGTGGAAAAAATGTGCAACAAAGAAGCTTTTTCTTGTCTTATGTCAAACTTTCAATAAAACCATTAGAGAGGTTTTAAAGGGATGAGTAATGTCTCGCTGGTAGAATAGCAAGTCTGAACTGAAACATGATAAGGCAGCTCCAAGAAGATTTCGACAGTAGTATACAGGGTTTTGTAATCTTTATGCATGTGAAGAATGACCAAGGCAGCCAGATGTGTACAGTATTTATGAGAATCAATCTGTCATTTGATTGATCCTTAGACAGTTTTTCCCCTGTGTATACAATTACCATTATGTGCAACAATCCTACAACTCAATTCACTGCAAATGCATCTATTATAGAAATATGTAGCCTATGTTTTAGATATTTTGAATATGAGGTGTTATAGGCTATTATTATCCTTAATGTTTTATTATATTTGCATATTATGTAAAATAGAGCACTGTAACATAACAATTTCCCGCAGGAGATTGAAAAATATATCTGATCGTGATTTTTTTAGGGCAGACGGTGAAAGATAAATTAGAAATACTCAATTAAGTACAAGTAGGCTACACTAAAACAGCAGTAGATGCCCAGCACTGGAAACAACAAGTTTCCTAAATGTATTATGAGGAACTGTGAAGTGGACTGCCTGTGTGTGTGTGTGTGTGTGTGTGTGTGTGTGTGTGTGAGAGGAGGTTCAGCGGCGCCATCTAGTGGAGGTTTGTGGGAACAGCAGTTCACCTGTATGAAAAACGTAGTGCAGAAACACAATCAATCTACACGACTCACGAAAGTTGGGTAATAGCAGCAACTTATGCTTGTCTGAGCTTTATTGGAATAACAATAACTGTCATATGCCGAAGTTTCAATAAATTAGCAGTGAGTGAGAAACCGACGTCGCTTCTTCTCTCGCGTCGACGTAAAACCTCGACACAATCAGGAAGTCCGGGGATTTTTTTTTTTTTTTTTTTCGGTTCATGCAACTCAAAAGTTGAATGGACAGTGGATTCGCCGGGTTTAATAACGACAGACTATGAAGAACCGAGTCTTTTAACGCCTTTATGTAACTTATCGATGTAGTTTATTTCACTGTTAGCAGATTATCACCTTATTTCGGTCGTCATTCGTCACCGGGAGAGCGCCTGCCTGGATTTTCACTTTCTCAGAGGTGGTGATGGATGTCCCTCAGCTCAATGAAGAAGAAATGGCAGAGATTAAAAAAGACGTGAGTAGCCTAGCCTACGATATTTAAGACGTACCCCTGCTACCAAATAAATGGCATAACCTGTCAAATAAGTGAATGTGTGGGAAATGTGTGTTTTCACTGGCGATTTGTATCTTGTTTGGCGTGAAAGGGCCTGTTTAAAGCAGGAAATACACAGTCACTCCCTCTCTCTGAGCTCACACACCAAAACCCATTCATCTGTAGGATTTGACTACACGAGTAGGCTACTAGAAGTTGTTTATAGCCTAAATCCAGATACGGTTTACTCACTGGGTATCAAAGTGTAGCCTAAAGGAGAATCTAACTAACAAAGCCACCTGTATGTTACAGAGAAAGAAGAACCAGTTTAGCCTACAACTCATTTTTCCTCTCTCTGGTTTTGTTCCCTCTCGGTCTGCATGTAAAGAATGACCCCTCTCACTTTTGTTCTCCTTTTTTTTTTTTTTTTTTTTTGCCTCTGTGGGTTTCTAGGTCCTGACCAGACTGCGGCACTACCTGTGTGACAAGATCAGGGCCGAGCGCCACATCGACTACCTCCGCTCCCGCAGGATCCTGACGCGGGACGACGCGGAGGAGATCAGCTGCAGGACCACACAGACCAAGAGGACGGCCACGATGCTGGACATCCTGGTGGAAAACCCCCGGGGCCTGGACGCCTTGATCGACTCCATAAGGGAGATGCGCTCTCAAAATTTTATCATCGCCAAGATCACGGATGAGGTCCAGAGGGCCAAGAATGAGAAGCTGGAGTCCCTCAGAGGTAAAAACACCAAATCATAATAATGAAAGCTAGTTGTGCTTTTAAAAAATCTATTCTCTGATTTTGATGCTTTGATTCAAAATTCTTTCTTTCTTTCTTTTTTAAATACAGTTTAATTTTGCAACATATAACAATGACACACACAACACAAAGACATTCACCACACAGAGAAAAAATAGGGGTACAGAAGGGGGACATTTCTGTACTTAAAGGCACAGTTCTGTCCTACTGTAGCCTATAGGGCCAATTATGGTACTCTAGAGTACCTATGTGTACCTTTTTGGGGGTAGAAAAGGCACATAAATGTTCCAGAATGGTACAAAATTGTATCTAAAAAGGTACGCCTGGAGCAACAAGGGTTTGTACCCTTTTGAGTACATTTCCGTACTTCTATTTTTCTCTGTGCAGGAATTACAGGCTATTAGCCTACTACATATTCAATTTACTTAGACAATCACTGTGCCAATATTTCCCCAAAGGAGTTTCACTTTCTGCCTAAAATTCATATTGATACACATATACTGGCTGTGGGTTATCATTACAGTCATTCTTGAAGTGCATTCTTCTCATTTAAGTCATTTGAATGATTTTTAATGTCCAAGGTCCATCTAGACCATCTCTATACAGATCCTGTAGTACTGAGGCTGCACGTTTCATAATTATTAAAGCAGATATCAGTGGAATGTTTTTGTTAATATAAGTCCTAAATAGTCCTATTTTCCGTCAGCAATCACTTACATGAAGTATTTCAGCCTAAACACGAGTCTCTCCGTCACTCTGCTCTGCTGTAACCCGAGGAGAAAATTTTCCTTGTGGGATACAAGTGTTATCCAATGAGGGGAGAGAACGGCATGAAGGGCTGTGTGTGCAGCCAAGGGATGCGTGTGAATGTGGTGACGTAGCACGAGGACCAATTGATGCCTGACAAGGGCGGGGGCTGCTAACTCATGGTGCGTTCAAGGAAACTCGTACTTTGTGTTTTTCCTTCCTGTGAAGTCATACCAGTTCGATCTGGTACGAGTTCACGGGTCGGAAGTTACGAGTGGCCGTTATAGGGAACTTTCACAGACAACAGGACGGTAAAAACACGAGCTACGGGTTACCTGGAACGCTACCAAGTCGTAGTTGTGACTTGAAGCTGTAACTTACGGTTTCAAAAGCCTGCCTTGAACACAGCATTAGCCGAAACGGCCGTGCCACTGATATCTGCTTTAATTCTATAAAGTCCATAATCCACTTGTTCGAACAAAAGCAGTTGGGATTCTGCACTTTCCAATTCATCAATATACAAGTAATCCTCTTCACAGAGAGGAATGCAAGTGTTGCTGCGTTGCACCAGATCTCACACCGTCCACCTTGGACACATTGTTACACCGTTCTCTACAATCAAATGTAAACAGTCAGACTCCATCCCAAGACCTCATGTTCAGGCAATTCCACAACATATAAGGATCCTTTCTTTCCGTGCCAACACAAATCACTTGTATGGGTTTATGTATGTTCGGTGCAAGATCTTCTGTATAATTTTGCTAAATAGATTGTACGTTGTATGATGCGGTTCCACTGAAACTTCTTTCTGTCATCTGTCACGACACAGCCTCCAGTTCTTCATCCGACAGCAACCTCAGCTCTCCCAGCACAAGCAGCGGCGACCTCCCCCGAACATTCTCTAGCAACTCCACCATGCTCTTCCACCCGGACGGAGAACGAAGCCCGTGCACTTCGGACACGGCGAGCTCGCTCAACATGCCGTCGTTACAGAAAGGCGGAGAGTGTCCCTCCGCGTCGGGCGCTAGCATCGCCGCCGTTTCCTCCACGACCTCCTCCAGCCTCCCGAGGCCCGGAGACCCAGGAGCTCCTCCACTGCCGGACGAGGTGATGGTCGAGTCGCCCTCTAACATAGACGCCACGACGCCGGGCTGCTCCAGCACCGGAGGAGACCCAAACTTCCAGCCCCTGAGGTCGCGCTCGCTCACTCCGACGTCATCCAGGAACATCTTTTAACTTCACTTCAACCACAACAGGACAGTTCTCACAATAGCCTGGCACAGACCTCAACTACTGAACAACACATCAATTATTCAAACACTCTCACTGTGTTTCTTTAAGTGTTGCTCTTGCTTTTGATTCGTTTAATAATTAGTTTTGTTACTTTTTTGTTTTCTCCCTTGGCGAGAAATTTATCTTGGACACGAGAAAAAAAAACTGCACATGGGATAAACTACACGTTAGCACTATGCCAATCAGCAGAGACATTATATCAGTGGGGTGAGGGTAATATCTAAAGATTTGTGTTCATTTGTTTTCATACGCAACCAATATAATATTTTTGTGTTGATATACAGTGGGAAAAGATAAGTATTTGATCCCCTGCTTTTGTAAGTTTGTTCCCCCACAAAGAAACAGACTTCCTATAGTTTTTTATGGTACGTTTATTTTAACAGAGACAGAATATCAATGAATAATCCAGAAATAATATCATCATATAAATATTATTAATGTATTTACGTTCGATCAAGTGAAATAAGGGCAAAAATCAGCAGAGGATCAAATACTTGTTTTCCCCACTGTATACATGTTTTCTGGTAAACCCTTTGAATGCAAAATGTGCAAGAGCTGTTTCCAGTTTAAATTTGCAAAAGTTCTTTCAGTACTTGTTTCTGTTTCAACACTTTTCAAACAGCTTCCAAAGCGTATTGAGGTGCAGCTCCAAGCCCCAAATGTCAAGAGCTAGGAAGATGTGACTCATCTCTTCCAACCTTTTCTCCCCGTCTTATCAAAGGTGTGATTTTCTGATTAAAATGTGTAGTTTGAAGACATGGCAGCTGCAGTGTAGGTGTAGTGAGATGAAATATGTTATATCCACTGGAACGGCTACTTGAGCATCAATGTGCATAAAGTCTGATCTTTTTAAGACTCTTCCTTTGACCAGAGCCGTGTGGCTTTAAATAATGCCCCCCACCCACCCCCCACTTCTTTCTAGGCAGCATTAAGTCAAGAAGAAGTTGCTTTGCACTGTTATCACTACAGAAATCTTGTGAAATGCAACCTGTCTCGCTTTTTTACTTTGTTCAGTGGTCTTATACAGTAACCTATTGCATACTAAAGGGTTTCGATATGAATTCAAGTCATGGTGTTTTTTCTTTGTTGTGGCTGCGTTGGTGGTTTAGAGACCAAATTGTGTAGTTAATTTATCCGAGGTACCAAGGTAGGCCTGCATTAGGAAATCCCACAACCTTTGACTCATTAGCTTTCTAGTAAAAAAAAAAAAAAAAGAACCTGCAAAATAGTATTAAAATAGTAAATTTGAAATTAAACTTATCAATAGTCTGCAGACGCCTACATGTGGCCTCTGGTAGTGCAAAGATGCTGCCACTGTTTCTGTTTTGGAAAAACTGGAAAAGCCTATAGTGACGCAGAGGAATGACAGTCATTGTGGTGAAGGCTGGTGTGATGACTCCACCGCCTTCAGACAGCAGTGAGGCGTGTGTTGGAGGAGCTGCTCTGTGGCTCACTGGTTCACTACAGGTGTCCGCAGGTAATCATTCTATTTATTTATTATCTTCTATAACAGCATCTACAATGTAAGAGCCTTGAACTCTTATTCAGTCATGTTTACTTACAGCGTTTGCTTTTGTTTTTGCATTGTTAGAATTTAACATTATGACATATTCATTTCATTTCTGCTGACTATTGATGGTAGGTCTGCTATGACGAGCTATGGCTGAGCTAAACACACCTTTGTGGTTTCTTATAGCATTATAGCTTCTTCTTTTTTTGATGTCTTTAGGCTGCAGTCCAGAATAACACTGTACAGACATGGGGGGAGAATGACAGCCATGAACTCATGCAGGAGAACCAGTTTGATATACATCAGAATGACTGGAATGACTAACCTTTTACACTTTCTCCAACAAGTTTCTGGTGTGTGTTGCACCTTAAGTGAAAAAAAATATATGAAGACATATTTTACCAAAGTTGCACAACAAGAGTAAAACTATATAGTATATATATTTGCATTTCAGTATAATGGAGGACTCCCCACCTCTGTTGAGGTCAGAGGACAGGAGGGAAAACGGTCACTACAGATGGAGCACTCACACTGTGGAGTCAAAGATGGTGGACGACTTCAGACGAAGGCTCAAGTACTTCTTCATGAACCCCTGTGAGAAATACAGAGCCAGGGGTCGCAAGCCATGGAAGCTGATGTTACAAATTTTAAAAATTGCCATCATTACAATCCAGGTATGGTTGTATACTGTCACATTTTTCATTGAGTATGAATACGCTACACGGGGTGGATTAATATTTGTCTTCATTCACGCAACATTATTTATTTTCCTCTTTTCCAATCAGTTAGTGTCTTTTGGCCTGAGCAACGAAATGATGGTCACCTTCAAAGATGAAAATCTGATGACTTTCAGACATCTGTTCCTCAAAGGATACAAAGATCACCGGCTGGGAAGCTACGCGCTTTACACACAAGCAAATGTGTATGACCACATCGACTACATTATCAACAGGGTGCTGAACGTGCAGATTTACACTGTTTAAGAATTACACATTATGGAAAAATTATAATTTTCCAACATGAAAATATGTGATTCACTCCTCCCCTTATATTGTTTTTCAGTACATCAATCTCCAGAACCTGACTATTGGTAATCTTGCATACGAGAGGGCTGATGGCGAGTACACTCCTTTGACTGTCTGTCAAGAGTTTTACAGAAACAGCAGCATTAATCCTGGCAACGAGACCTTTGACATTGATCCACAGATTGTTAAAGGTAATAGAATACAAAATATGTATTGGATTATCAGATAGGGTTACAAACTAGCCTTGAAAATTGTGTATTTTAAATCCAATGGTTTTAATGCAGGATGTATTTATGGAGATGATTCATGGCAAGTGGAAAATAATCACAATGTGGATTTACTTGTGACTCCATGAAAAGAGGAAGCTTGTTTTGTTATAGTGCAGTCAGAGGAATGAATGCTGATGCTGACCCATCACTACTTCGCATGTGTTTCCCTCTCACAGATTGTGTTTCCATATACCCTGTGCAGTCGTTTGACAACCGCAGTTTTACAACTCACCTCAACTTCTCTCTAGACTTCAAAAGGTGACTAAACTGATTATACTGGTCTCATGCCATGTGATAAGCACGACGCTTCCTGCTGTTAAATATGTTTGTGTATCTAGGTTGCTATCGGTGAACATCTATCTAACACTGAAAACCATCAACCTGCAGACTGTGCGGCACCATGAGCTACCAGACTGTTATGACTTCCACATAATGGTTAGTGATACCACATCCCTTGATTTTAGATCTTTGGGTTTAATAAATTCATTAAGTGAATGAGGGCTACATCACATTTTCTGTGTGATTGATTTCTCTCCTTGGTTTTTCATTTCACAGATCACGTTCGACAACCGTGCACACAGTGGGAAGATAAAGGTTGTCGTTGAAAATGATGTCAGAATTTATGAATGCAGGGACTGGAATGTGGAAGGCGCTTGTAAGTTATAACAAACTCACAAACTCATGCTGCTAAATGCTGCCGATTATCTGTCCTTGCTTTAAAAGGCCAGCAGAGGGCACAGTGACGTTATTGTGTAACTGACAAAGCACTGCACTAACAAAGCTGTTAAATGCTACAATTTACTGATAACTTGCTGTGTGCCTCTCATTTGTAGCTGGGAAGAACGATTATCTCCTCCTGTGGTTTGACTCTGTGGTGATCCTCGCCTGCTTCATCTCCCTCATCCTCTGCACACGATCTGTCATCAATGGCATCCAACTCCAGTTTGTAAGTTTCCATTTTTGGAGCAAGTTAATAGGCTTTTAATCATCACTGCTCATTTTTAACCACGTGGACAGGAGTGTGGTGCATTAAGCCAATGGCTCAGTTAAGCAAGGGGTCATTCACTCTAAAATAAATTGCCTATTCAAGTGATTAATTAACCAGGATCAGATGCAGAGTTGTCCTATTAGCTCATATGTCAAGCCATCAAGAAATAAATAAAAGTGATAATATTTGCCTACCAACACTGGGGAAGGCCTTAAGAGAAATAAAATGTGCAGGAGAATATGAACAGTTAAAAAAGGAATATTATCTGTTTTTGAGACTCATGAAAGTCCAAATCTCTCATGAGTTAAAATTATAACATGAACATTTTGGGAAATTCAACAAACCAACTTTTGTCCATAATATTCACTCCTTGGTTCTAAATGTTTATTTCTCTACTGCAGGAGTTCAACATATTCTTCCATGCATACTACAATAAAATTGTCACTTGGTCAGACCGCATGGAGTTTGTGAATGGCTGGTACATCCTCATTATCGTCAGCGACACACTGACCATCGCTGGGTCAGCACTCAAAATAGGAATACAGACAAAGGTTTGTTCTTCACTGGGCCTAACTGGCTATATTTTCACACATTATTCATTGTAGGGATGTTGACCTGAAGGCGCAGGCCCAGGGGATGCTCTGAAAGCAGTTTTGTATAATGTTCAAAAAAATACATAAAGGCCATTATATTGTATGTAGATTGACCCATGCCCTTTCTTTTCCTTTACAGTTCCTAACAAACTATGATGTGTGTAGCATCTTGCTGGGAACAGCCACCATGCTTGTCTGGGTCGGTGTGATTCGTTACCTTGGCTTCTTCAAGAAATACAATGTAAGAACCCACATGACCACTTTTACATAGTGAGTTCAGGCAACCTGATAAAATATCAAATGTATCAGAGGTGAAGCAGAAGAGAAGGGTAGTGAAACTGTTTTTCTTCTCTAGATCTTAATTTTGACCCTGAGGGCTGCGTTCCCAAACGTGATCCGATTCTGCTGTTGTGCGGCCATGATCTACCTCGGGTACTGCTTCTGTGGCTGGATAGTGCTCGGGCCTTACCACGACAAAGTATGGGAATTAAAATCATAATCTATTTCAAGTGTCAGTAGTTGATGATCCTCTATTCTGGCGACACGTGCACCACTGAAATATAAAAACTCAATTATCAAAACAATTTGTTCCTAGTTCCGAACACTGGACAGGGTGACAGAGTGCCTCTTCTCTCTCATCAACGGCGACGACATGTACGCCACCTTCCTGCACATGAGAGCCAAGAGCTACATGGTGTGGCTTTTCAGCAGAGTCTACCTCTACTCCTTCATCTCCCTCTTCATCTACATGGTGCTCAGCCTGTTCATCGCCCTCATCACCGACACCTACGAGACCATCAAGGTCAGTCCCTGGCATCAATATCCTACTGTAGAGAGATATTACTTGTCTTGACTATCCTTGTGACCTTACCGTTGTTCATTTCCAGCATCATCAGCAGGACAAGGTGCCAGTGTCCCAGCTTCAGGCCTTCATAGCCGAGTGCAGGGACCAGCCAGACTCTGGAAGATACCAGACTGATGAAGAGCCGCCGTCCTGCTGCCTCTCTGCATGCTGCTGCTTTGGATGAGGGCATGGGTTATAAGACTGGACTTGCTGAAAACTGAAGTAAAATACAAAAGCCTGCTAGCTGAAAGCGCAAACATGATATCCCCAAGGTATCAAATTCAGTATTGCATTACCAACCAATTACTCTTAAGCACAGTGGTGGGTAACTTTTACTTTTAAGAGAGATTCTTTAGATATTCACCCTCTTAGGTTTACATAGGATGACTTGTGTCCTCCTGACTGCACAATAACAACACAAGTGGGCTGGACGAAGAGTATTACTTCAAAAATCCAAATGAAACTAGGCTCATGTTTTTAAAACCAAACTTACTGAATGCACTGGAAAAAACATATTAGTTAAGATAAAACAACTTATAATTAGTTGCTCCTCATCTTGTATGTTTTGTCATCCTACTGTAAATGTGATTTGTGCATATTTTCTGTATGTAAATATACTGACTTGTCAACTATATGGACTGTCTCAATTGATTTACCTCAAGTATTTTTGTACTTTGTGTTTGCACCGGCTTGGACCTATATTTTTTCATATGCATAATATCTCACATCTTTACTCAGACACTCTTAGTTTTACCAGAGACGATCATCTAAGGACTTTGGTTTTACTTTTACGCCTTCTCCTGTTTTTAACAATTTTTTCCTGTCTTTTCTTATCTTATTGTGTCTGACCTTATCTCCTTTTATCATGTACATCCCCCCTTTATTTATTTTATCTAATTAACTGCATCCTGCATTTTAATTTGAGTCCTCCTGATCTCAATTTGTTGTTGGGGTCTTGTTGCTCCTTGGGTGGTCCATCTCCTATATGGTTTCATGACACTTGTTTCTGACTTGTCTTGTGTGTCACTGGTCCTTATATGCTGTTCTACTTTTGAATTTGTGTATTTAAAGGTGCTAGGCTATATTAAAGTTATTATTATTAGAATAATACTTTTAGTATTCTAACATTATCTAATCCAGCAATAAACACAAAAAACATTTAGTTTATAAGCCTTCTGCAAATACATGCCATGTGCGTATTGTATGTAACATAGAGCCAGCATAGTGAGGTGAGGCCTTGCAGTAGTGTTGTGGTGGAGGTGACACTTCCCTCCTGCTGCCTTGTGCCTGCCACAGAGGTGCAGTGCTTCATGACACTCCTGACAGCGCTCCTCATTTGCATAATCGCACGGGCGCATAGTACGTTCACATCCAATCAGGGCTCACATACTGGTTGCTTGACAACGCTGCCTCCAATAACAAAGAGGTTTGGTTCGCAGCCAGCTGAGGACTAGACTTCAAAAACACACACTTTTTTATAGACGCACACACAGAAGTAGCCGCTGCTGCAGGCTGAGTCCACATACCTACAGTGCTGTCGGTGCATCTCTGCCTCACATTTCAACCGCTGAAGGTTTCTTTTTTTCTTTTTTTTTCGCCGACAACGTGGTGGTGGTGATGACTCCGGTCTGACTTCGACGTGGCAGTGGCTTGTGTGTTTTTCGATGAAGGAGCATTTTGTTAATTTTGTCAGCATCGCCCAATTTGGCAGCAGCATAAGCAACAGCTGTCGGACTGACCCATTTCACGCCGCGACAGTGAGTATATTTATGTCTTATGCTGTCAGCTAAGTTAGCATCGCAGTTATCCAGGTGGTAACTTAGCAAACACTGCTAGGTAACGTTAACGATACGTTAGCGTTTTTACGTAGTAACGCTCACTTACATATTGACAATTAACAACTTAGCCGACATTAAATGAAACTCACAAACAATTGCAATGAAATGTAGCTCAATTGCACTGCATCTTAACATTAAAAAACGGGATAATTGTTAATTGTTTAACCGTTAAACAAGCTAACGTTAGCGAAGCGTACAGGCATTACCTTGTAACGTAAGTCATGCTAACTTAACCATAACTTTAATAGAGGTTGTGTAGTCTACTCTTCAGTATCAATACATATAACACCAAACTAATACTATTGCATTCAACAGAAGCACATGACACCTCCCTAGTTGCGTACTTTCAGATAAAAGTCGTGTGTTTTCTGGTTCAGTAGATAACAACACCGGAGGGGGGAGTTTACTGTGATGGACACCGAAAAACAGGCGTTTGTGTTGTTGACATCAACATGGTGCTCTGAAACCTTTAGGGTCGTGTTACTGAGAAGGACAGGACAGGAGGGGCTTTCTTTCTTTTACTGTTCTTGAACACATTGTGCTTGACGATCCCTGGTTTCACAAGTTGAAACATCTCAGCAGCACATAGTAAAAGTGGGAGTGGCAGGTGCACATAATCTGGTTCAGCTTGTTTCACAACAACATGTCAAGATGATAATGTTGTCCTGAAGACACAAAAGTCCAAAATTACAGGGACTTTTCGTTTATATTATACTTTATACCCATTAGAGAGGGGCTACGATTTAGATTTAGCCCCCTCTCTAATGGATTCCCTCATTTCTATCTTTGTAAATCCATCGGCTTGTAGCTGAGATCATCTTACTACACTGCAATTTAGACGCCAGTAGCCAATAGGAGGACCCTCTTAAACCCCAAACTACCATCTAACCCCCACTGGTACACAACCAACAGTTAATCCATTATCCTACATGGGCGAAGCAGCAGCCCAGATTATCTGTTGCTGGTTTATCACATGGCTTGATGCTCTATTGCAGGGGCCTGATCCAGTGGGAGCCTCTGATCCACGGCCTGACTGCTAATCCATCTCCCGGTTGATAGCTCATGACCTCACATCCCTGTGGCCTGATGTGCCGGTGATATGGGAGAGTGGTGGACAAGTGTGCCAACAGAAACATCTATAGGTATTTTTTTCCCGTCTTTTCTCTTATTCTGACAGAGTACTATAAATATGCAAAGACCCGTCGGCTGTGCCTCTTTGGGGATCTGTTAGAGAGGTGACCCATATTATTGTTCTCATTTTGCAGCAGCAACCTAATTCAAGCCTCCCAAAATGTACCTACGATTGACATATTTCCCTTACTTGTCCTCTTTTTTTTCTTTTGCTGGCCTTGTTTTGTTTTTATTTTCTAGGAAACTATGAGATTTCCAGCATATCACATGTGACAATGTCACCCTCGAGACAGAACAACCTTGTGTCAATGTTCTCTTCCTTGCCCCTGTCCAAAACCTCCTACAGTGTGATAAGTGCCTTTTGCACAGAGGATAATGTTCCTCAGTGCATTACATACATCAATCAGGTATGGTTTCAGGTAATCTGTTACTAAAAATAAACTGCACATTACTTCACAATAGACTTAATTGTAAATAAGGATTCACCACAAAATCAGGACGATGACCAAAGTCCTCATTCTTTCACAGGAGCTCGCCTCACTGGGCCTCTCTTCCACATGTATCGAGGCCACCGCACCAGGGGGAGCTGGCCTGAGAACAGTGCCAGCTCTGAATGCCATGTATGAGCTCCTGCAGATTCACAGACGAAACATGTGCACTTTAGAGGATCTGGAGAGAGAACAACTGAAGAAATCCGGCACCTTGGAGCACATTCAGATGAACAATTCCAGACTCAAGGTATGTAGTCCGTTTTTCAATATTTCACAGTGTCCTGTTTTATATTTCTTTGGATTCAAATTGGTGTGTATCCTGGAGCACAGGTGCCCTGAATGATTTCAACCAGTTACTATACACCCCCATATACAGTAAAGGTGCTGGCTCAGCTGCTCCTCACTCTTCGTTTCAGTGTTTTTGGAGGAAAAAAAAGGGTATACTGTAATTCTTGTCATTTTGAATAGCAATGATGTTTTCATGTCTCTAGACTAAACAGGGTTTACTTATTTTTTTTTATCTGAACCCACCAAAGAAGAATTCAAGGTTATGAGTTCCACAATGAGAACTGGGGAGTAAGAAAATGGTGCAAGGGGCATGTTCGTTTGGATTATACTTTTAGTTACTTACTTGCTACTCTCATAGCTTCAACCATGCCATCTCAGTGTGCTCATAATGAAAGTGTATTTCCTTTCAGGATCAGTTGGAACTCTCCATAAGGGAAAAGTCTGGTCTACATGAGACGGAGAGGCAGCTACAACTCAAAATCAAGACTTTGCAGAGCTGTTTAAAAACCGAAAAGGATGAGGTAGATTTACTTTTTCCTCCTATCATAAGCATGTTTTCAATTTAATATCTGTATGAACACAGCTGACAAAACTCTCATTCAATTGCATTGTGCAGGTTCAGAAGCTCCAAAGTATCATTGCCAGCCGTGCCTCTCAGTACAGTCATGATGCCAAGAGAAAAGAGAGAGAAGCTACAAAGCTGAAGGAACGCCTCAGCCAGCTACTGGTTGATAGAAAGGATAAAAAATTGGGTAGGCATAGACCTCTAACATAAGTTCAGTACATGGTCTTCACCCTCTTTGTCTTTTTATGCTGTAAAATTTTTGAATAACTTTTTTATTTATTTCTCCATTTTAGCTATTGATGTGCTGAATTGCTTGGGACGGACAGATGGAAAAAGGAGCCACTGGAAGACAGCAAAAGCAACAGCCAGGTACTGTATCATATTATCTGTTGTCTATAGAATTCATGGAATGCATTTTATCAGTTTAACTGTATGCATAAATTGCTCCCTGCAGCCACGAAGGTGAGATGTACAAGTCCTTGCTCAGTGATTATGAGAAGAGTCAGAAGTCCTTGATGCTAGAGAACGCTGAGCTCAAGAAAGTCCTCCAGCAGATGAAGAAGGAGATGATGCATATACTGAGTCCACGGCAGTCTACTGCCAGAGGAGCCAGTGCAGACGACAGTCAGGAGCAGGTGCTCTATCTTTTTCTCTCACAGTACCACTGTACAAAAGAAAGAGGCCTGTTTAGATGGGTTGAATGATGTCTGAGGTTGAAAATGAATCGTTTTTTAATTATTCATTACATCTAAACCTCACGTCAGAGCATGTTTGTGTGCATTCAATTTACTGGGATGTGGTTGTTGAATGATGAAAAGTCTCTCTTTCTTTTTGTCCTGCTCAGGCTGATTCAGATGGGGAGGAGAGGATAGGAGACTCTAGCAGGGAAGCACTGGACCAGTCCTGTGAGCATGCGAGGGAGCAGCTCACCAACAGCATCCGCCAGCAGTGGCGGAAGCTGAGGAACCACATGGAGAAGTTAGACAGCCAAGGTAACCAAATCACTTACACATCCTGAAGGACTGCATAAATAATTTAAGCTTTGCTAACGTCAGTTATAAAGGTTAAATGTAAAACAATTTCTTTGATGGTGTGATTTGAGGTTGTTATTATTTAAAAGGTTGGATTCTGTAACTCTTATGTTACATATTTTGTGTTTCAAGCATCTCAAGTGCAGCTGGAGTCCAATAAAGAAGTGATACCAAGGGAGACCCATGAGGATGAGATGGAGAGGATGAGGTGTGAAGTCCAGCAGTGCAAAGAGTTCATTCATGCACAACAGCAACTCCTCCAGGTCAGTATCTGCTGACTAGAGAGTCTCAGTAGGTCTGTACAGGTTAAACATTTGCTTATCAGAGTTTTGTACTGAGGCATAAGAGGCTTTTCATTACCAGTGTAAATTAAGAAATGAACTGTCTGTTGTAGGTCATTGAAAGTTATTTGCACATTATTAAAATTAAATCATTTGGACTAAAATGATGAAACTGCATGTCTGTCTGCAGCAACAACTCAACACATCATTTGATGACGAGACTGCAGTTCTTCTTAATGACTGCTACACACTGGAGGAGAAGGAGCGCCTCAAAGAGGAATGGAGGCTCTTTGAGGAACAGAAGAGAAACTTTGAGAGGGAGAGAAAGAACTTCACAGAGGCTGCTATTCGCCTGGGGCGAGAGGTACTCGACTCTTCTGATGTGGTACCATAATGTTATTCATCATGTAATGTGGTGTTAGAATTGCATTGTATTCATTTTGATCTTTTTGTATTATCTAGAAAAAAGCCTTTGAAGAGGACCGCGCGTCTTGGCTCAAGAATCAGTTTTTGAACATGACTCCCTTTACAGACCGTGGCAGATGTTCCTCATCTGATGGTCAAAGTGCCTTATCGATCAGTAAGTCTGCCTAATTTTCTCAGAAACCCCAAGTATTTCCTGAATGAGGGCAGTAAATTGTACTATAAGAAGCACACCTCAACATTAGTTAGTCTTTTAGTAGGAGATAGCAGTAGAGCATATCAGTTGCAGATGTTACAGTGGAATGAAAACTAAACTTATAAGGAACACTGGATAGAAATAATAATTAAATTTAAATGTTTTAGTAACATTGTAGTCTTAACAACTCATTTATCCTGTGACTTGTAGGAAGTGAACCAGAGATGAGGATGTCTTCCACGAAAGCTGAACTGACCAAATCATCATCATCATCAACCTACGCTACCTTCTCCACTCCTAAACCTACACAAAATGCTGCTGTGCCATCCACAACTGACCTGTACCGGACACTCCGCTTAATACCAGACTGCAGGTACTATTCATTTACTTCTGTAGTTAAATATTGGCTTACTGTAATATTCAGATGAATTAACCTGTCAGTAACAATGTTTGCACCGTAGCACATTAATATTGATACTACGAATCTGTGTTGTTACTATGTCAGTTCCTCCAGACATTCAAATCGAGGACGCTGGCAAGAGTCCAGCACCATTGAAGATGGAGATAAACGTGTTCACTCAAGAAACAGGGTTCGATGTGCGGACCTGAGTATCTTCTCTCTGGGTGAAGATGAGAACATCATCACTTGAAGAACAACCAGTGCCTTTTTTTTTTTTTTTTTAAAGAAAGCCACAGTGGACTTTATTATCAATCCATGGCTGAATACCATCACCACTGATGAACACTTAATTTTTTAGCAATATGTTTTTCGTTTTGTTTGTTTATGGACACGCACATATCATTTCTTCACCAAAGCTGATCAAATCAGAAAGCACTTTAATCTGCCATTTCTTTTTACACACAAATCAACACTGACAATTCAGACTTTAAACTACAATCAGGGGTTGGGGGGTGGGGTATCTATCTACCAAGTACAGATTTGGAGTATTTGGTAATCTCGTCTACGTGTTAATTATATGGAATGCCTAAGGTTTCGTTTTGAACTAACTTCAATGTTTACATGTTGTAAATGTATAAAATATGAGATTTAAACGAAACGAAAGCATATTGACATTAGGAAGATAATGGTCTGCCCTGCTGGTCTAACAGTATAATAAAGATATTTTTAATTAAATGCTTTATTTTTGTCTGTGTGATTTGGCGCCCACTGGTGTATTTTATTAGGTGTAGCGGTCAGAAGTGAAGAACTGGAATCCGGATGTCATCATCTTTGCTTTTGTCTCAGCATCATCATCCAGCCCCAGACTCGAATCCCACCCACCCACCACCGCTCGGCGTTTATATTTTCTCACAACACGCCTCGAAAATGTCGGGTTCCTCAAATCTTGTAGCCATGAAAAAAGTCGTACAGCAGCTCCGGTTCGAGGCGAGCATAAACAGAGTGAAGGTAATTTTGTTTTGTTGGTGTTTTTTTGTTGGTTTCCTGCCCAGATAGCAGGAGAAATCTCCACCGTTAGCCTCGGTGTACTAGCTAGGCTAACGACGATGCTAACTGCTGCCAGAGGCTAGGCTAGTAGCATTTTAGCTAGCAGGTTAGCCGACAGTCAACAGGGCGTTGCTCCGAGAGAAACTAAAGGTTTTTCAGGGTTTCCCACGCGTCCTGGAAAACCTGGAAAATGGTTGAACAATTCTCCAGCCATGGAAAACACATGGGGAAACTGAGGGGGAAAAAAGACAAATTTCCTGGAAAAGATTGAGTTGTCCTACAAAATTAGTTATTACATTGTGACACCAGCTACCAGCTGTTTGACTTTTTCAGACCCCACTAAGTAGTATTTATTTTCCAAAGAAATGCCTAGTGAAAAAACTAGAGACTTGGAGTTGATAAGTGTTTCCAGTATTGGACCTGTTGCTAGAGGAGCAGCAGATAGCTAGTTTTGGGTGTGGTTTAAAAACAAAAGCAACATGTTTTTGCTTTGTGCTATGATGAATTTGTCATAATTTCTAAGCATGTAAGAAAAGAGTTGGAGCCCTGGTTTAAAAAAAAAAAAAAACTGATACAATTATAGATTCATCACTCAACAGGTCAGAACAGCCAATGTACCTTTGATAGTATTGAACCAATGATTTCAAAGATTACCTATTGTAGCGTTACTAAGGAGTACAATGGATAAAATAAAAAGTACAAAGATGTAGAGAATATGTGAATAGAGAATATTTTGCCCCTTAAATTTGAGATGGTGCAAGTAAATTATTGATCTTTTTGCGCATGTGCAACCAGTAAATTTGCCCTTTAACACTGGGAAACATGGAAGGGGCTACGCAAAGACTCTAATCTGCCATTACAGGTGGCAGTCTAATTTGTGTGAGGATCATGAATGAAAAGGAAATGTGAATATTTGCTTTGCAAGTCGATTTACGGTGTGCAGCCGTAAGTTTTCTGCTTGCGCTCCTAAAAATTTAAGTTAGAGGCCACTGTGCTCCTAGTACAAAAAGTTAAGTCTGGGGCCCTGCAGCTAGATAGTTTTTATCATCGTTTTGTGTGGTGAGGTGACTGTTTTTTCCTATTAATGAAAAGGACCCATCGTAATGCCAAATAGCCTTAATAATGCGACAACCTCATACGTGTCATTTTGACATAATATTATAATAACATGAAAAATCATTCAGGACCAAGAAAAGTAGCAGGTCATCTTGTTTCAGAAATTAGATCCAGGATTAGTCTGGTATTTTCCTTTGTTTAAAGGAGAGCTGGAGAAATTAAATCTATTAATATAGTTGTTGCATAAAGGTTCTCTCCATGAATCAGTAGATTGACTAATCAATACAGCTTATAACAAGGCATACACTACCCCAGTCCATTCCCTAATGCTTTTAATTCATTGTGCATCAAGATGGAAAATATTTACAGTTGGGCTGCAACATAAGTAAAAAACAAATCCTACTGGGATTATTTTGGCAGCTACTGCCATTACAACATGTAGTTACAGTTGAAATGGTAATTTTTGTGTTTCATTGATCAATGACATGCTTTTGTTTGGCCTTGTACCATAAGCATGTTCCTATAATTCTGGACAGTATGATTTATAGGCAGAGGTGCCACAGTTACTACCCATTTTTACTCTATCAAAAAGATTGTTGCTCGTGTGACTTGGATGCTGCAATCGGTCAGATGGTCGGATAATTGGTCACCCCACCCGGATATGATGATTAGAAAGAGACTGGTCAAAATTTAAGTAACAAGAGGAGAAGATATCCTGACTTCAAGGTTGGATTAAGGTTAAAAACACGGTTACTTTAAACGTTCATTGTGGTAAGTTATTTGTTTTATAATGCTCTATAATGGAGTGCTGTTCTGCTGTTATATCAGCCCTAATCTAATCACAATTTACATGTTGGTTCATTTTTTGTCACCAGGTCTCCCAGGCAGCTGCAGACCTTCAACAGTTTTGCATTCAGAACGCTTTGCAGGACCCACTGCTCACCGGTGTGTCCTCCAGCACCAACCCTTTCAGGCCGCAGAAGGTCTGCTCCTTCTTGTGAAACCACTGTATTCATGGTAAGTCTGCTAACCTGTTGACGCATTCAGATACACACATCCAGTTCAACCAACTTTTTTCATAGCATTACACAAAGTGCAGCTGAAGAGCTGGTTCCCTTGAGTTAGGCAGGTGTTCCCTTCTGTGTCTCTTAGATTGAAGTGTTCCAGTGGAAGTGGAATTCAGTATAGATTTTTTTTTCATATAAAAGACTTATATTGGGGCTCTGACTGAGAATAATAAAGTGTCTCTGATTATACAAATACTGTTAAACTTACGTGCTTAATGTGTTTGCATGTGTGTGCATTTTTTGTTCTGCAGGCCTTCATTTTGATGCTACAGGGAAAAGTTGACCTCAACACTGCTCCTCATGCCAAGCCATTATACTGCCACGGGATTTCGAGTGTAGAACACATTTTCAGGAAGATGACCATCTATTTTCAGCCACAGTAGAAGAAAGGAGACTGTTTTATTTTTCATGGCACAGTGTGATTTTTGAGTAAATTATGGTGCCTTTTCTATTGTTCTATTTTAGTCATCACTGTTCTGGACTGTTTTATATTTAATGAATAAAAACATTCTTTCCTACTCAAAAGTTTAAGTGATATGTTTTTTGTTTTTGTTTTTTTTCCTGTTCTCTGCTGGTCAGCTGTTTCACAGCACTGCATGATGGACATGACTGCTTGTGAAAGGCAGCTGACAGAGTGCTGCCAGAGGTATTTTGGTGTATTCCAGATATAATCATGGAGGCAGCTGAGGTTTAGATCATGAAATAGACAAAATGAAGGTTACCTATTGATACATTACATTTCCATGTGTTTTACAAAAAACAGAAGATTCAAAAACAAAACTATTTAATTATTCAGTTCCCTGATTTTTCGGGCCAGTTCCTCAATTAGTTTTGGCCAGACTTGCAAATTGAGTTGTAGAGAACCATAACAAGTGTGTGTGTGTGTGTGTGTGGGGGGGGTTCTCAAATTCTTTACTAATGTGAATTAGAAATACAATATACATGCTAAAGTAAATAGAGGTGTTTTAGGGTGGGGAGGCTAAAAATACTTCAAAAGGAATCTGAATTGAAGAAAAATAATGAAATATAGATTCTTGTGTAAAACATCTAATAGGATTTTTTTTTTGTTTTTTATTCTATTGTTCAGTAATATTTTTTATTTGTTAATTTGACCATTTGCTTTGAGTAAAATCAGTTACTTGTATGATTATCTGATGAAACATCTAGCTAAATGTAACAGAATCGCCATTACCAATAAATGCACAGAACACTGAGGAGGAGCGCCATTCGCGGGGGTCGTTTTGACTCTCGCGAGAAGTGAGCTAACGGATGCTAAAACTCCATGCATGTGAACAACAGCACTTCTTCAACGCGCTTTTGGGGGCGGACTGGACTGAACTGAACCCAGGTCGGTCTGCTTGTACCGCTGCCTCGGCGGCTGCACCAGAGCTCGTAACTCACAACTGCCGCTCGACCAGCCGGATGTAACCGCCGTGTGTCCGCCCGACCGTTCGAAGAATGAATCATGGGACAGCGTTACTGTGGAAACGACGGTAACTTCTTTTGTTAACCTAGTAGCATGATGTTAAACAACAGTTAGCCGACACAACCGGGTGGTTAACGAAGCCAGCAGTGCGTGTTCGGTCAGGTCATGATAGATAGATAGATTTGCCGCATGATACACTGTCTTGTCGTTGTTATCTTAACCGCTTCAGCCAGCTTCAGCTGCGGGGAAATGGTTTAACCGTACGTACAGTAACGTTAACGGCTCATCCTGGTGCTTGCATTATGATGCAACACCGGAGCCAGATTTAGCTTAAACTGTTGGTTGTTCAGCTTCTGACTTTACGATTCTCATTATAACACAGTCAGATCAGCGAGGAGTTGAGTTAGTTGAGTGGTTCAGTGATCTGCTGCACCTGAAAAGCGAGTCTCTTGACCGTGCACTAGCTAAACAACCCCCCCCCAACCCCCATGATGATGATGATGATGCTCCAGGACCGGTCAACACAGCTCCTCTGCCTCACAGCCAGCAGTGGGGTTCCCCTTTTCACACGGGGAGCCTCCAAACAACAGCTGCCCTTCTCTGTCATCGGCTCCCTGAATGGTGTGCACATGTTTGGAGGTGGCCAGGGAGTGGTGCTGTCCTGCTGTGAGACTGAAGGCGGGGGGAAGGTCGTGTGGAGAGTTTTCCAGGACAGTGTGATGCTCATCGCTGTGACCGGAGGTGGACAAGGTGATGATGCAAGCAGCAGCAGCAGCAAAGAGGAGGAGGTGCGCCTACAACGCCTCCTGGAGAATGTGTGGAACTGCATGGTGCTGGTGTTGGGGCAGGATGAGCTGGCCAACATGAGGAATGTGGAGAGGCTGAAGAGGGACTTGCGTTCCTGCTTCAGCCTCATCGACCAGCTCTTGGAGGAGAGGCAAGAGGGCATCCTTGGCAGCTTGACACACTGTGCTGATTCGCTGCTGCCCCCAAACCCTGCTCTTCTCCAGGAGGCCGTGGACGGCTTCGCTCAGGCTGCGGACAGCGAGTTCGGTTGCCTCATTGTCCACGGGCGAGTAACGGCAGCAACTGAGAAGTGGTGGCGCCTGGCACCGCAAGAAGTTGTGCTGCTCTCCGCTTTGATTCGCTCCCTCTCGGCCTCGGGGTCAGCTTCTTGTGACTACCCAGTTTTCCTTCCTCATGGCAGTCCCACCGTGGCCCATCGCCTGCTCCGCTTCCAGCTCTTACCCGGGGCAGATGTGTGCGTGCTGTGCGGCCCTACCCCTTCCCTGCACAGAGCCGAGAGTGGGCTGGTGTGTCGTTTCTGGTCGCCCCTGGTGGAGACCCTGAGAGACTGCCTGGCTGTGGGAGAACGCTGTTTACCAGCATCTGTATCCCTGCGCCCTGACGTGCTGGCGCTTCTTCTCATCAACCGTGAAACGCGTCGGTCAGTCTCCTGCGTGCGGACGCTCACTAATCAGACGCCCGGTGACCCTCCTTTACCCGCCAAGGCCCGCTGCTGGGAGCTGCTGAAGCTGTTCTACATCTTCAGCACAACACGATACTTCAGCCAGGAAGAGACGCCGTGTGTCCCCCCAGAGGAGAGGGCTCAGAGAGGCAACACTGAAGACTTTGTTCTTGGATTCTCACACCAGCCGCTACAGTGCTACCTAGTTACAGAGGAGTGCAAAAGCTATGGGCTTCAGACAGCGCAGCATCAGCTCTTCCTGCTTATCCCATCATCGGTCCCCAGCTTTGCACTGCGTACAGTGGCCACGCAGACTCTCTCTGATATAGTTGCAGCCACTCATTTTTGATGAAAGAGTTTAGCTTTTTCTATAACATCTCAATTTAGAGTAGATCTCCAATGTTTCACCTCATATGTGAATTAACTGGTGAATAGCCTTTCACCTGTTATGTGAACTTTGACTGCAAACATATTATTACATGTTGACACACAGTTTTACAATAGAGGCGTAAAAACAACTGCCATCTGTTCATCTGATATCAACACCATGATTAGCTGACTCATAAGACCTGTTCAGTAGAAAAAATACATTGCCGTTAATCTGGTATGGAGTATGCCATACCAAAGTGAAAAATCCTTTGGCTTTGTTTTGCATTTAAGTGAAAGGTCACTGTCTCACAATTGTGTCTAACTTCACTGGCTTCAAGGCCAAATTGTCACAGCAATGAAAGCTGGATAGATAAGTTATAACAGTTTAAATTATCTTGGCTCACTGAATACTAACGTTATCACAAGGGTTGCACTGTATCTTAAATTGTATTAGAGATCATGTGAAAATGTTGCACTGGGATAAGGGCCTACTGTTCATTGTTATGACACTTGAATGATTTAGCCTTAAAAAAAAAAGAGGAAATAATTTATTTGTCTGCTCTAGTTCTGATCCTAAATATAGTTGGTTACTTAATACTTTCTATGGGTCTTTGTATCATTGAGTGATTTATTCCCATTTTTCTTACAGTTGATGTGATATAATAATGTCTGCACTCTGTTGGTTGAAAATGTCATTGCTAAATAAGTGTGCAGCTGCAAATAATATAAAACCACTTCCTAAAAACGAAGCAAAGGCACTTGAATGGTTTCAATATCAGTGTTTCAATTCAAACAGCCTGCCAGTGAAAGATAGTAATGTTTATATAGTGTTTTATTCATATATCGGCCAGTGTTATGATAGCTGACACAGCATGGATCAAGTGGACTGCAAAGTGTGTTGAACTTTAAAATGATAAAAGTCACAAAATTATGTGCTAGAGAAAAAAAGCTGACTTTCACACTGTAAAATACTACAATAATAGTGTAGTAATAGACTATTGACAAAACAGACACACACCATTATTTGATAAACACACCAGGGCACAATAATTGCTGTGTTTTTGTCTTGTTTTTTCTTTTCTTTAAATCTCCACTGGCGATTTCAAGAACCTATCGCTCTCTCACTTTTCAGTGTGAAGGCAGAGTTTCACTGAAAGTCACACTGAGGATCAGTAACATCCCAGTAAGTAGTTTCAAATCCCGGTTTTCATTTAGACACTCTCTGCTCTTTATGTTCACTTTGTATAGATGTAGACTAGAGGTTACTGTGAGTGAGGCTGTCAGGGGAGCAGGACCAATGATGTGAAATTTGACCCCAGCCAGTAGACCACCAACAAAGGCCTAGATGCTGCTGAGCAACAGTGACACAATACATTTAACTATAGGCCAAAATTTATTCTCCCAACAGTTTGTTTTCTTGCATTCAAGTCATTTTTAATGTGGCATTTCTTTCTCTGTTGGCAGGTATGATAAAAACTTTAAGTAATTTGCATCAAGCCACCCAGCATAAGTCCAGTCCAGATAGGAGGAGCTTTCATAATTAATTTTCTTCACCTAGTCGCCTTCACAGTCTCCACCCAAATCGCATGGAGCTCCCAGGACAAAAAAAACGAGAAAAAAAAACGGAGGCTTGTCGCGGTTGGGAGCTGCTCCGGACCGCCGGTTATATATCACCGTGAGCCAGCAGATCTGTAGTCCAAAGCAGTTTAGAGCCAGTAACCGGAGAAGCGACCCTGACTGACAGCCTCACGGTGCGTAGGATACGGGAGAAGGAGTGGGGGTGGGTGGGATAACGGTGGACATGTAGCCACACAAAGGGGAGGGATACGTTCGCGCATGTAGTAGTTGTTGCCATGAGTGCAGGGAATGAACCCCAAAACTTTCAGAGGGAAAACTTTTGTCTGTGTGTGTGGGTGTGGGTGCAGGGCAAGAACCCTCCTGGGACTCTATTTTAATATTATCGACGTCCCATGAGCACTATCACCTCTGTGAAGGTTCAAAGGTCTGAACGCTTAGTCATTTTTAGGAGCGCGGCGGCGGCGTCCACTTGCACAACTTTGATTTCACTCCTCGAGTGAAGCAAGCGGCGGCATCGTGCAGGTCTTCTAGACTAGTCGAACCGCAGAGAGGGTTTTGTTCTTTTTTTTAAACAAAGTTTGCTCCACTTTTTAAAAAAAGAAGCGTGCAACATGTCAGCCTCACGGATGCAGTTGCTCTCATCCAGAAACGTCGGGCTCTTGAGCCGAGGTCGAAGCGAGTTGTTAGCCGGAGCTGGAGCCGGAGCGCGGCGGCTCGGTGGTTCTTCTCCCGGGGTCCGCTCACTGACCTGTCCCCCTCTGCCCTCCTCCTCTTCCTCCTCTCCCGGCAGAGCCTTATCGAGTCTGAGTGCAACGCGACGTGGACTCCCCAAAGAGAAAATGTCTGAAAATGGAGTGGTTCACCGGGCCAAGGTGCTGACCATCGACACCATGAACCCCACGGTGAAGAAGGTGGAGTACGCCGTGAGGGGGCCCATCGTGCAGCGGGCTGTGGAGCTGGAGAGGGAGCTCTCCGAGGTTTGTATAACTCAACAACAGGCACCTGGCTGGAGCCGCAGTTACAGCAGATCTCTTCGCACTTCTCATCTCTGTGCATGCTAAATATTATGTCATCATCAGTCTGTCATTGCATCAACTCACCATAAATTGTTTCTGCTGTTCAGTCTGTGGCATTGTACCCTTTATTGCCCAACATATTGTGTATAAGAAGACAGTTCAGTTCAGCTTTATTATCGCCCAGAGGGAAACTTGTTTTGCAGTGGTAGCAAAAATCACAAGGACAGTAACAGTAATACATAAAGAGATAGCACAAAAACTGTAAAACTGTAAAAACTGTTAAAAAAAAAAAAAAAACAACTTTCTAGGAGTCTCTTTATGTTTACTTAATTTAAATCGGATGATTATGGTAAATCATGATAAATCATCCGGGATTTGCCTCAATGATCCCCTGAGTCTTTTAACCTCAAATTGAAATAATTATTTTAAAATTACACGGAAGCTTTGACTCAATTAAAGGGGACCCTTCACCATGCTTATTTGCTCCTAATGAATGCTTGTGTTTTTTTGTCTGTGCCTGTCATTACTTATAATTGCAGATTAGTAGGTTTCCTTTCCTAATTATATTCTCATCATTGCAGTCTTAATATTATCCCGTAGGAAATTTCTGTGTCATCAACTTGGCGAATTGTTTACCCTGTCTTGTATCAAAGTCCATCAGTTAGTTAGTGATTCCTGAGAAAGTTGATCATATCAGACAATTTGTCGGGCCGGTATGATCCAGATTATACCCACAAAAGTTTCTCATCTCTCATCTTCGGTCCAGTCCTGAGAGTTAATCTCTAACTCATGGGTTTTTTTTTTTTGGAAGTCACATTCTTTGCTTTTTCATCCTGTCATGTTTTTTAAATCTCAGTTGCTCATGCAAAGAGGAAGAGAGGTGAAAGTCCATAGTCTGAATTACTGCAGTGTTTTTTCTGTCCAGTCTGGTTGTACCAACGTCTTTCACTGTCTGATGACCCAGTGATAAAATGTGTCAGTCAACCTATGAAAATTCCTAATGTCTAAGATATCAAACTGTCCGACCTGGCGAAACACAAACACAGTAATTGCTCTCTCGAAGGTGTAATGCCAGGAAATATTCTACTTTGCTCCTCTCTCTCGAACATTTTGATTGTATGAGATAAAGTAGTGTTATAGATATCACAGTTCCTTTGAAGTTACTGCCACTGCTGAGCCAGGTCATTTGTGCATTCCTCTTTTTTTAAGCACTATCTGATCCCTTCCTCTGGCACTGTTTATGGTGATGTGGCAACCAGCTGTTAGTGTACCGAGTGCAGTCTGGTGTGAAAACTGTCCTCTCTTGAGTGCTTTGCTCAGGAAGGGATGAGTATGCGAACAGATCCTTGCGCAGGTGAAATGCTCGGTGGCACGGGCCTGCAGGGGCCGTAATGACAGCAGTGACCTTTTTAACCAGATGGTTCACCGGTATCAAAGATTTTATGCTCTGCTTGTTCTGATCAGCGCTTATTCGCAGCCAACCCACCTCCCTGTGGGGTATTTATTTTCCTCTCAATTGTACGAAGAGGCTGAGCCGGCATTATCAAGCCCCGGTGTTTAGATGTTCAGAAAGCAGAAGAAATTGCGAACCCAGCCAAGATGTTGAGGGATGGGAGCAATTTCAGAGAAGCAATAAGATAATTACCATACTCGTTATAGCTGCTAACAGAGTTTTATTCATCACATTTCCCTTCAAGACGGGAGAAGTGCTGTTAATTCTTTCTTCATTAACCGCACATTTTCAACAGCAGGAGACAGCACTGAGTTAGAAAGCAAAAAAAAGGTAATCTACAATCCAGAGCTGAGATTCTGTAGACACTTCTTATTCTAAGTTTCGTCAACACATTCCTCTTCATTTTGCGGGCTCCTCTGTTTTCCAAGTCGCAGTGGTGGGCGGTGTTGTGTTACTTTGGGAAACAGGTCACAAGGGTATTCTTCTCTTTTGTCTGGTGGTATTAAATACGCAAATGCACACCGTGATCCTCTACTCCCGTTTCCAACACACCTTGAGGTCTCTGCTCTTCTCTTACAGTACAAGCATGGCATTGTTCCTGATTTCTTTTCCTTTCTTTTCCTTTAACAGTAAAGATGGGTTGAGTAGAACCAGACCAACACTGAGCCAACTGAGTGCACCAGTTAACAAGCACACACAGATAAAGGCTCCATGCAGTTATTACTTTGTGGTCTTTGTTTTTGTCCAAATGAGCAGCTAGCTGATAGTGAATGGGAACCCTTTGAGAGAGCTACAGACAATGGACACACATAACTTCATGGAGGAGACAAATTTTTGGTCACATCCTTTCCACACATTCTGCCAGAATGAAATGTGATATGCAAACCTTTGAAATGTTTCGCGTTAAAGAGGCCGTACTGAGTTTGCATTGGTCTGAATTTTGGATGTCTTTGGTATCGACTGGTGGAAAAATGGTGAATGATGAATTAATGACAATTCTTTGCTGCGGCTGAGCGTACTCAATACTGCATTATCTCTGCATCGAGAACACAAAGTTTCTCCTTCTGGTAGAACTTTAGCTCGACTGTTTATCAGTGATGGGGGACAAAAAGCTCTGGTTTTTCTGGTCTGTTCTCAAAAGCCGAGGTCAGTTTGTTTCTATAAGGTCTCTGTCATGAATGGGCGGTACTTTTGACCTAGGGGTGTTATTCCTCTCGTATTATGTTATTGGTCGAGCCAGAGAGACGCCTCTTATGTGTGACCAATGAGAGAACCAGAGGCTCACGCGCTCTAAATCTGAAGCCTGAATTGGATAAATCAAACAAACAAGCTGCTTTTATTTCTGCGGGGTGCGAGTGTGCGCGCTCCCACTTGTGGCCTCTTTGCGGTTTCACGCTGTTCCCAACATCTGGTGTTAACAGCATGTATGTGTGCGCTTGTGTTTGTGCACGTGTTTGCCTGCATTGCATTGCTGTTTGTCCTCTGTTTGTCAGTGATCTCAGCTGCTCAGGATAGCATATTTCTGAAATGTTATATTGTCCTGGAGCACAGTAAATGGATACGTTGGTTCTGGCAACACCTTCTCCCCAAATATTTATTTTGCTTTCAACTCACAGCTTTGTTGCCGTTATAAATCCAGATCTTACCTAGCCCACTCAAAATGAGGTTAAAGACGTCGGCGTGTGAATGTATGTCTCTGTGTTTATGGGTCAGAGGGTTAGTGGTATCAGTAATGATAAGGTGGATTACGCAGGTTGAAACTTTGTTTCCCTGTTTGCACACGCTATCAATGTCAAGGTTGTGAGTGCACAGAATTGTTTTTCCCAATTGGTTTCTATCCCTGGTACGATGTAGTGTAAGCTTCCTAAAATACCCTGCTGTATCCCATGTAGAATATACCGTAGATGTGTATTTGAGTAAGATCTCTGCTTTTCTGTCGATTAATATGTGTTCTGTACTACAATAGATAACTGTACTACAATAGATAGTAGCAGTAAGCATGTGTGTATGAGAAAGATATGGAAAGTTACCTCAGAGAGTGAACAGCTGACACCATTACTTAGAAATACTCTGACTGCAGCTGCTGTTTACTCAAACACAGGTTTACTCCAGAGAGTAATTTCCATATTTGTCATTAAATTGTCCCAAAGTACTCAGCCTCTTCTGGCTTCAATGTTTATGGAAAACCTGCATGTGTTTTTACACCTGTGTCAAGGTTGTTGAGGTCCAGTGGGGTGGGGCGGGGTGAGGGGTGGGGGTCTCATTTATAGTTGGGCATTGTTAAAGACCAGACACTGTAAAAATAACTAGTGTGCACTGCAAAGTGAATCAATGCTGTCACTTGTTCCCATTATTGAGATGTGTAATCATTTCTCTATGCTGTGTTTATGTTTTGCAGGGAATGAAGAAACCATTTGCTGAGGTCATCAAGGCCAACATTGGTGACGCGCATGCTATGGGACAGCAGCCAATCACTTTCTTCCGACAGGTCTGCTCCAATCCACCACCAACCACCCCCACAACCTCATCTAACCCCATCCTAAATATAGCAGCCTGCCCTGTGACTTCTGAATGACTAAAAAACTTATTTCATCCTCCTCAGATGAGTTGGTGTCAATCAGTCTTATGCGGTAATGGGTGGAGGATTTCACATTCTGTCCCTTCCACCCTTTGTACTCACACCTCCCCTTTGTTTCAAGGTCTTGGCTCTCTGCTCCTACCCTGAACTACTGAATGACAACGCATTCCCAGAGGATGCTAAAAGTAGAGCACACCGCATTCTCCAGTCCTGTGGAGGGAACAGTATGGGTGTGTATAAGATTGACAGCTTTTTTTTTGCACACACAGCAAGTTGGCTGTAACTCCCGTCCGCCTATTATCACCTCTTCTCTCTTTTATATGCACGTCGTGTGTCAAATGATGCTTGCTGATGGTGCGTCGTTGTGTTGAAGCTCAAAGTTGTCTCCATGTGAATCCCCCTCAGGCTCCTACAGCGCCAGTCAGGGCATCGACTCTGTGCGTCAGGATGTGGCCCGCTACATCGAGCGAAGGGACGGCGGCGTTCACTGCGACCCAGACAATATTTACCTCACCACGGGAGCCAGCGACGGCATTGTGGTACAAAGCACCTCTTATTTTTGACTTTACGACTTTGTATCTCTGGTGTACTTTTAATCATACATCTGAGTAAAATGAATGCAGTTAGACACAACAACTTGACAATAAATCCTCCTGTCATGAAAGTTGTAATGTTCTGTTTTTGTTGAAACTGCTTCAGAGAGTAACTTCGGTCAACTAAATTACAAAAACACCTCTGTATCAATCCAATACTCTCCCCAGACCATGCTGAAGCTGCTGGTGTGCGGCGAGGGTGCGGCCCGTGCAGGCGTTATGATCTCCATACCTCAGTATCCGCTGTATTCGGCTGCGTTGGCCGAACTTGGCGCCGTGCAGATCAACTATTACCTGAACGAAGAAAAATGCTGGAGCATGGACATCAGCGAGCTGCAGCGCGCCCTGGACGAAGCTCGGCAATACTGCAACCCTCGAGCCCTGTGCATCATCAACCCCGGAAACCCCACTGGTAAAGTTTTTCTACCAAAATTATTATTATTAACGTGTCAAATTGGATTACTGTAGATTAAATCTCCATACATAGCGTATAATGCAGTGTTTTTCAACCTTGGGGTCGGGACCCCACGTGCGGTCGCCTGGAATTCAAATGGGGTCGCCTGAAATGTCTAGTAATTGATAGAGAAAAAAAATACTGATAAAAATATATTTTTTAACTATTCTATACTTTCATTTCTTGAATATAAATCGAGTTCGAATAAAATGCAGAAATATCTGAGCTGGTGCATCTTGATTGATGGCCGTGATCACACAAATTTGTGATGTCAAAATGGGGTCACAAGCCAAAAAAGGTTGGGAACCACTGGTATAATGGATACATCCAGGCTCCTCTGTGGTTGACAGATTCCATGTGCTCCTCAAAGTGGAGCCACTAGGTGGCAGCAAATAGACGTGACTACCCGCTCGGTCACCATTTCAAATGCTTCTCCATAACGAGCCTCCTATTCTCTCACAGGTCAGGTCCAGAGCAGAGAGTGCATTGAAGATGTAATCCGATTCGCAGCAAAGGAACGTCTCTTCCTCATGGCTGATGAAGTATGGCCTCTGCATATCTCATTAACACCCGCCAGCTTTCTGGTCCACTTCACCCTGTGAGATGTCTGATTGTGTCTCCATCACCCAGGTGTACCAGGACAACGTGTATGCCGACGGTTGCCAGTTCCACTCATTTAAGAAGGTTCTGTTTGAGATGGGCCCCGAGTACTCGAATACAGTGGAACTGGTATCGTTCCACTCCACTTCAAAGTGTTACATGGGAGAGTAAGTAGTCTCACTCATGATAAATCCGTCAGACCTTGTGACCACAATGTTGACAGCGAGGTCTCTGCGTGTTTGTTGTCATACATACATTTTTCTGTGACGCTACTTCACGTCGTAATGTTTTTGTCTTCTTCTAAGGTGTGGCTTCCGTGGCGGCTACATGGAGATCATCAACATGGACGATGATGTGAAGGCGCAGCTGACCAAACTGGTGTCGGTCCGTCTGTGTCCTCCCGTTCCTGGTCAGGCTCTGATGGACCTGGTGGTCAACCCCCCGCAGCCCGGGGAACCGTCGTATGACAACTTCATCAAGGTGCCGTTTGTAATCCTACAGCTTTCACTATTCACAGATAATCAGCTCACCAATACAGTTTATAATCTCATTAAACCATAATCTGTTGTACAGTACAGTACACTGACACAAGTGGGATTACACATTCTTATTGCAATGTATTATTAATGCAACGCCATTGATAATGGGTTTTCCATAGTCTTTTTTTTTCCTTTAATTGGCTATTTTGTTTCTCAACTTTTCTCATCCCTTTTCTCTGGGGACATATAGACTTTGGAGCTCTTTTTGAAGGTGTTAGACTGTTTGACTTTTAGAATAATGTCCTTTTATGTAGCTGTTATAATGGCTTCCACTGTATGCATACTGTTACACTTAGTTTTATCTCAAATCTGTGAATCTGAAATCACTTCAAGTGTATCAACCAGCTGCTTTGGGGAGAGTATATATAGATTACTTATGAAACCCTGTAAAAGTCATGACCTTTTGTTAGTATGAAAAATTATCTTGTGTGTGAAAGGATTCATATGATCTGTTTGCACTTATTGTACAGTGTTTGACATGGGCTTTCATCCGTCTAGTGGAACTCACTGCGGTCTGGAGGATCTCAAGCAGAAAACTTCATTTAAACAGGCCAGAGACAGAGTGGGGTATTATTTCATTTACAACCAATAATATAAGCCAGGGGACAACTTAATGGTGCTGAAACATAACCCTCTCCACAATTGGTCATTTTTACACAGCTTTAGGACTTTGAAATGCCATTTCCTGTGGTTAAGATTTCCTCCAGACCACCTTGAGCCTGATAAGACAGGGGTATTGTTAGATAAGATGAATGTTTCTTGTGCAGTCAATCACAGGCATCGCAAATGTAGTTGCCAGTGGTTTCTGATTCTCCTAACGTCTCACTTTGGTTTAATCTATTTTTCTCTCTATCCTCTTTCTATCCTCTCTCTTTCTCTCTCTCAACACCCAGGAGCGCACAGCCACCCTAAGTGCCTTAGAAGAGAAGGCCAAACTCACCGAGCAGGTTCTCAATACTGTGCAAGGCATCAGCTGCAATCCTGTGCAGGGCGCCATGTACTCCTTCCCGTGCATAACCATCCCTGAAAAGGCCATCAAAGAGGCCAAGGTCAGTCCTTAACCCCTTTACAAACATTTTAATGAATTAGTTTTACGGTTCAAGCGCATTGATCATGAGAGGAATAAAATATATATATTTATATATTTTTTCTCGATGGTCTGTCCTCCCCACTACACATCGGATTCTTTCACGTTATTTCTCTTCATGGTATCAACATGCATTGATCCACCACACTCATGTTCCCCTACCAACATCATTACACACAACACAAGGCCGACATCTCACTTTCTACACTGTGCTGGATTAAATAACACTTTAACCAGGTTCTCACTATATCAGCCTCCCCTTTGCTAAAGGGAACAAATGATTTCCAATAGCTCGTGGTTTCAAGCCTGTCCCGTGGTTGACTGCTCAGTAGGAATTTCAGCGAGGGGCGGGTAAACCAGGGCCGCTGAGAATCCGATTAGCCTTACAGAGGATAAGGTCAGAGTAAAGCTTGACCCCCTGACACCTGATCAATTCAAGTGACTGTCCTCACCATCCAGATCACACAGTTGTAGTACAGTATGCCTATATCTTGTTCTTGCCTGTGCTTTTCCCCGAGAACACGTCTTAGTGTCAACATTGCCACTGACACAACCATTTTGCACTTCAGCTTGTCCTTAATCACTTAAAAAGTTTTACAAAAGCTTTGGATCCTGAGGATATACTAAAGATTTATTTTACTTCAAAGTACTATTCACCTCCTTTTTTGTTTTTTTTTGTCCTTATCAACCTTCAGATTCCTTTTTTACAGCTGAATAAATGTCCTTATGTCCTCACTCAAAGCCGAAGGGCGCCTCTCCTAAAGTAACTGTGAAACACACTGACAAAAGGGGAGAACAGTTACCATGAAACTCTGGAATACATTTTTTAAAATGGTAAAAATGATTGAAAATGAAGAGCTTTTCCAGAGCTCCTTCAGAAATAAAGCGCTGAATAATAAATCATGATTACCCATGGCTATTTGTTACAAAGAGGTGATCAGTTGAGCTGTTTCTGCTTTCATTTGGTCCACTTCTACTGTACATTGATTTGATTATCTGCAAATTGAAAATCATTCCCACTAAATTCAAGCAATAAATTAAAACAGAATGCACTGGAAGGAAAATAATAGAAGTGACGTGAATGCCCCAGAAAAGTGCATGCAATACTTAAAGCAGAAGTAAGTGATATATTTGTGTTAATATAAGTCTTAAATAGTTATATCTTCCGACAGCAATCACTTACATAGAGTGTTTGGTCTGAAACACGGGTCTGTCAGTCCCTCTGCTCTGCTCTGAGCCGAGGAGAAAACATTTATCGTATCCTACAGTTTTTATCCAATGAGGAGAGAGAACGGCATGCAGGGCTGTGTGTGCAGCCAAGGAACGCCGTGAATGTGGCGACGTAGGGACGAGGACTGTTATGGTGCGTTCAAGGAAACTCGTTTTTTTCCGACCTGTGAAATCGTACCAGTTCGATCTGGTACATAGAGACGTACTGGTATGATTTCACGGGTCGGAAGTTACGAGTGGCCGTTATAGTGACTTTCACTGGTAAAACAGGTCGGAAAAACACGAGTGGGTTGCCTGGAACGCTACAAAGTCGTAAGTTGTGACTTGAAGCTGTAATTTATGATTTCAAAAGCCTACCTGGAACGCAGCATTAGCGAAAACGACCAGATCACTCACTTCTGCTTTAACAAGCAGCAGAGCTTGTATATGGCTGAAGTCCTGATCAAATTCACACTCTTTGGAGCCAGCTGCATACATATATAGAATATTATTATAGCTCTTTCATGTTCCTTTTCCTCTCTATTAGGACATGGGTCAGCAGCCAGACATGTTTTACTGCATGAAGATGCTGGAAGAGACGGGGATCTGCCTCGTCCCTGGAAGCGGCTTCGGCCAGAGGGATGGAACCTACCACTTCAGGTTGTAAATTGCACACAGGTGCACGGTTTAAAGTACGCCTAGTTCAAAGTAATTAGGTCTAATACTAATAGTCTTGCAATTATTAATGATTATTTTATGCACACTTGCAAATTTAAACAGTTTTACACTAGCTATGCTGTATTTTAGTTTTTTATTGGTACCTAATAACTGGCAAATGACTATAAAGAAGGGAGACTGATTGTCTTGTTTTTCCATCATACTCTCTGTGGTTATTGAATAATCTTTAGAAATATTTCTGGTTGGAGATGAATTGTTAACTTCTTCCCAAGACATCACCACGGTAATGATTAATTTCTCTCCTTTCTTATCTTCCTCCCTTCCTGTCAGGATGACCATCTTGCCGCCGAGAGAAAAGCTGCAGATCCTGCTCAACAAAGTCAAGGAGTTCCACCAGAAATTCACCCAGCAGTATTCTTAAATTCGCCCACTCTCAAAGGGAGGAGCTCACCATCCACAACCACAAAGAACTCAGCCAATCACCATTTATGTGTCACTAATAAGTGCCTTCTCTACGACGGCTCTGGTGGTCTCTGTGATGACACACTTCGGCCTCTACAGCAGTTTCACTCGGACATTGGTGGACAGTACACAAGGCACCGTTTTTGTGTCAGAAATCAAAACTAAACTGGAAGATAAAGATGAAGAATTGAATTCAGAGCCATGTGTCAGTTAAGTACGGAAAACGTGGCTACGGTATATCTAATGTTGTTCCTGTTCGGAAAGATGTATTTACTCTGAGTCTGTGTATTTGTGAGTATGAGCGATAGACTGTATATGTCAATGCCAAGCTTAAAAAAAGGTACCATTGAAGAAAATGTGATGCTGCTTAAAACCTTTTTAGTATGTGTTAAAATATTCCATTCCTGTAGGCTGTACTGGAAAGTGAGAATATAGAAGAAAGGCTCGTTTGCATGATGATTAAGAAATGATTTTGTAGAGTCAAAATAAACGCAACAGTCTACGGTGTGTCTCGTTATTTTAGAAGGCGCTTTTGGATCAGTTTAGATAATAGGAGGACAAACAGATCATACCTAAGTGCTAGTGCATTTTTTAACATTTACATCTATCAAGGCAGTAGTAGTTTGTCTAATATTTGAACAGAAATAGTCTATCTCTGCATTTATAACATATTAGGCCAATGAGACAATTATATAATTCACAAAATGTTAGGCATTAAGATAACAATACAATGTTTTAGTTTTTCCTCTTCCTCTTCAAAATAAAAAGTTAGAGTTAAAAAGAAAATAATATTAAACACTCGCTCAGCTAAGTAGACTCAGGGGTGCCTTCCCTCATGTCTTGACTCATACACATAGAAATGTGTTTTTATTGGCCAAAATAAATCAAGAAATTAACACACCGCATGTATAATAATGATTACATCCGTGAGGCAAATTAATTCATCAGTTGTGTGGCAAACGTGTTGTTTCTGGCCACCTGAGTTCAATATTTGTTCTCTTATTACCTCTGCTTCCTCTTAGATGGATACATGGTTCCTTTGCTGCAAAATGTTCCTCCTGATGTTTCCCTGAAAATCAAAACACTATGATAAAACAGATTTCAAAATTGGACAGTGATACTCAGTTGGATCATCACAGCACAATTGCACACTGGAATTTGATTCAATGTTAAAAGTTTTTTAAAAAAAAACTATTTATTGGTGCAACTTAAAAATTCAATTTGCCATTTCCCTGTAAGTGCTATCTGTGGCCACAGTGGGTGCTGTTCAGCAAGTCACAAACATAGACTGTAATCAAACCAATTCATATATGTAAACATTTTTTTTAATGCTTGTCTGTATGGTACTTTTAAGTAGTTGTGTGTGAAGCCAAATAAAGGACAGATAGCTTCTCTGTTGTGTATCACTTGATAATTGCCAAAGGTATGTAGACAGTTTCCACTTCACTGATAAAGACTAAGGTGGCTCCGGCTCTGCAGACCTCGCACACATCTGTGCGAAGGTGAGATGTGAGCTGTCTGCACACTGCGGAAACCGTCACCTGTGATAATGATTGTTCATTCAGGCTCAAAGGACCGGATGTGTTGATACCACAACTGTCTTTATTGTCTCTATTAGTCTGTCGTCTATTTTATTGCCTAGTATGCAATTTTCCAAGCAGGTCAGATGATGAATGGCACTGCAGATTGCTTGTGTGTGAGTGTGCGTGTGTGTGTGTGTGTGTGTGTGTGTGTGTGTGTGTGCTGTAGAGACTGAATGACTATGTAGAGGGTGTGTTAAAGTGAAGCTTGTACTTTGAAGGGGTTTTCTGCTCTCTTCCTCTCTACTCCACAGTGGCTGTCAGCTTTAATTATCTTTGACAAAGGGCCTCCTGAATCCTAATTATACTGAGCTTTGTCTTTCCTGGAGCACCTCACCATTCACTCCAGCAGCATGACGTGCTCACACGTTCCACTGCTCTTCACTCTAAATTAATTGGGTACGTTTGCATTTTTTTCCTCTCTTCTCTTGACATCTTTTGGGAATCAAAGGTCATCATTAGTTCGGGTGAGGATGTAGGGTGACAGAGAGCCAGTCATGCATCAGACATCAGCGCTGTCATGTGGCTCTCCTGGTTATGACAATGACCAGTCTCTAGTCTCTGTGTACAGTCTTATATGAGGAGATACATACCGACTGGAACAGCTTATTGTGAACGTGTGCCGTTTGTGAAATTGTGGATCACATTGGGATCAATAGTCTGTATGTGTGGACAGTTCAGCTGGTCCAACTCTTCACTTTGACTGATACACCCAGGTATTTGAAACCTTAACTCATCTATTTTTACCTCGCCAAAAGGTATTTATCATTAAAATAGAAGTAAAGAAGTAAACACAATCAAACATATCCAAAAGCAAATCGATAACAATCATAAATTACTATACTGATGATATGTTGAACGTGTTAGCCATACATATCACACAGAACATTCATGTTCCTTTGGACTTGTGTTTCAATCACCTGCTGACTATAAATCAGGGTATAAGTAGCTGATGTAATAAGAAAAATCTTTGAATTCCTCGAACATGTCAACATGTTGCAGGCTCATAAATGGACATTCATGGACACAGCAGTTTTTCCGGTGTTGTTGATGTTAACTGCTCACTCAGTGATACATTAATTTGCTGCGCAATGTGTTCCAGTGTCTGCCCTTTGGCTTTCGCTGTAACTCTGGAGCTGAATTTCCCTCTCAAACCGTTATAGCCTATGTGAAATGACCAGCATGGTGATTAAACATGAGTAATAAATAAATATCTAATAATTATCGGCATGTGAACACTGCACTGAATGTTCGAATAATTTGCAGCTTCCTTTAAATCTGTGTAACAATTTACTTTGTTAAAGCAGAAGTAAGCGATCCGGTTGTTGTGGCTAACTTCTTGTCAGCCGATGGAGTTAGCAGTCCCCGCCCTCGTCCCTACGTCACCACATTCACACGCATCCCTTGACTGCACACAGAGAGGACCGCCCCTTTATGCCGTTCTCTCTCCTCATTGGATAAAGGTTGTAGGATACAAGGAAAGTTTTCTCCTCGGCTTACAGCAGAGCAGAGTGACTGACAGACCCGTGTTTCAGACCAAACACTCTATGTAAGTGATTGCTGTCGGAAGATATAACTATTTAAGACTTATATTAACACAAACATTCCGCTTACTTCTGCTTTAAGTTGTTCATAATAACTAAGTTCTATGATCAATGAATTTCACTGTCCATTCATCACTAGGGCTGCATTTGGGTTTTGTTCCCCCTCCTTCTTTCTAACAACCAATCAGAGCTTAAAAAAGAATGAGTCATCCCTATAACGTGGTCAGGTCCACACCTGCCCACTAAGATAAAAGTTTCTGTCCCTTCCTTGCTCAGAGTTGCTCTCAGAAACTTCCTAAATCACTCTGAAGCTAATTTTAGGCTGAGTTAGGAGCTGAGAATTTGTGAATTACAGACCCAGTTATTTACTCTCCTTTTAGCTCCACTTTGGGTCCCCACCAACATCTGAGGGAAATATCTGTCTTATAAGCAAGTTGCTATAGTTTTGTCATTTGGTGACAGACAGATAGTGTCCAGTGAGTATTTATTCATTTGTTTTTTTTATGTTTATTTACTCATAAAAACAGTGTCATGTGTGGAAAATATGCTTATAAGAGCAGTGAGACTGAACCATTGAGCGGTGACCCTATAACAAGCTGAAAGACACTAAATCGCTTTGTATAGGGCTGGACTTACCTGCAGATTAATTCTCTGTGGGTTTTCCACTACAACAAGTGACACCCTCCCTTTCATAAACACATAGCCTACTGTAACCTTGTCATCCAACTTGCTAATAGGAAAATATTGATTAGAGCAGCTTTAACAAAGCCCTAAAGGCTGCCTACTTCATGTTGCCAAGAACGTTCAGGCGGAGAGAGGCTTTATTTATTAACCTAAAAAGAAAATCACATTTTAACATATTGATTCTAAAAATCCTTACATCAGCCAATAAAATGCCCACGTGGAACTTCCTTTGGCTGATAAAATCTAAGGAAAATGACGTCAAACATCCTAAGCCCTGCAGCTGATGTGGAAGGTAAATTCAATCGGTACAGAGCTGGAAGATTTTTTATTTAAAACATATATCTGGCAAAAAAAAAATGTGGGGGCTTCAGTTCTGCATCTAAAAGCACTGAGATATAATCTTTCCTGTCATGATTGCATTTTTTTCCCCTTTTTGTTATTTTTTGCTTGAATGACTCAGTGGAATTATCTTGTATGGAGGATTTACTGTTTGTTAAGATGACTCTTTAAATGTATCATTCTGTGAAGTCAGTCTCACCAATTTGGAAACAAAAAAAGTCCACAGAAGAAATACTGAATCATCCAGGTCTGTTTCTATCTTTGTCCTGCATGTTATCATTAAAACAATTAAAACGTGCTGTAAATGGAACTGGTGTGAGTGAGTCAGACGAAGCATCAGTATCTCCAATCAACAGCTGCATTGTTTTCATGAAGGCATGACGTGCTGGACTCTGTTGTTGCAATCACTATGTTGAATACAGTGATTTGCATTTAGTTGCTGTGTAATTGTACATCTCAGTTTAAAACAATGAGATTTCTGCATCCCCTGACGTGTTTGGATGTTTCTGAATGTGAGCTTGATTTGTTTCCATATTATGGACATTTCTTTTTCTTTCTTTTCTTTTTTTTTTTTTAAAGGTTTTGTTCTTTCAGATTGAAACAAATATAAACCTAGAAAACAACAACTATTGAGGAAGCTGACAGACCTTTGGGAGATATGGCATGTTGCTTAAGAGGATCGTGGGTCACATTTTGGACATGAAAAATGATACCACTGTCATATTTACCCAATAAATGTAGGACTAATACCGCCAGAAACAAATTAGCTTAAAGGGATAGTAGCATTTTTTTTAAAAAGTGGAGTTGTATGATCTACAAATAGCCCCTAAGTACTTTAATTGCAGTAGAAGACTCTCTGCACTCCTCCCATTAGCAACGCCAGCCCATAGCCCTGCCCAGAGATTTACAACATACATTGTTGTGAATGGACCCAAAGAAACGGCCTATTTTTGTGGCCTAAAAGAGGTTTTACCTGAAAAAAAAATACACAGTTCCATTATATTCTATAATATAATTTTTTCCAGCCCCTCAAAGTGCAGGAAAAATGCAGTTTTTATTTGGACCTAACCAACTGCTGGTTGGGGGGCGCTAACCCTGGGCCGGAGGGATACGTGAGTTGGTTAGGTCCAAATAAAAACTGTGTTTTTCCTGCACTTTGAAAGGCTGGAAAAAATTATATTATAGCGAACAATGGAACTGTGTATTTTTTTTCACGTAAAACCTCTTTTAGGCAGCGAAAATAGGCCATTTCTTTGGGTCCATTCACAACACTGTATGTTGTAAATCTCTGGGCAGGGCTATGGGCTGGCGTTACTAACGGGAGGAGTGTAGAGAGTCTTCTACTGCAATTAAAGCAGAACTATGCAGGTAGGCCGGAAATAGCTCGCTCCTTCGTTGGTTTCTCTTTTTTTCCCTCTCCGGAGCTCCCCCACAGTTCTGGTAGGCACATGTCACTGTCGTAAAAAAAAAAAAAACTCGCCGCCGCCACCTCCTCCACCCCCCCTACACGTGCTTGTGTTTACTGCTGTTTGCTAAGCCCTGCTAACACGGAGCTAATGCTAACACGGAGCTAATGCTAACACGGAGCTAACGCTATGCTAACACGGAGCTAACGCTAACACGGCGCTAACGCTAATACAGCCACACACAGGCACAAAGACACAGACATACACACACAGGAATAAAGGTTCCAAAACGCGAAGGTGTGTGTGTGTGTGTCATGATGTATTACATTATCTTATAAAAGACCCATGGTGTGTGTATCTGTGTTAGCATTAGCTCCCCGTTAGCCACAAGCTGAACTTCATCAGTAAACATTTCATGTTTCCATGGTTTCCTCCGACTTTCCGAACTCAAACCAATCACGATTCGTGACATGCATGACGTCATCTGCGGTCTTATCTCGTACTGCCGTAAGGCAGTTTCTCGCGATACTTCTATCCATTGACGAGATTTGTAACACCGAGACGGACGACTGATCTTGCAAGTGCGGTTTTCAGCCAGTGGGGGGGGTGAGCGCATTGGCCTAGACCCCATTCACTTCATAACAGGTCACTCAACCATCACAGTGACTCTGAGCCACAATAATTACAGCCCAAATCCTGCATAGTTCTGCTTTAAAGTACTTAGGGGCTATTTGTAGATCATACAACCCCACTTTAAAAAAAATGCTACTATCCCTTTAAATTGGTTCAACATAAAAATAAACACATACTATTCCTTTGATGTGCCCTTGAAAACAAAACCATTTGTTACAGATGTTGTTAAAAAGATAATGTTGCAAGCAAGTAGGCTATCCAATAAATAGGAGCTTTAATACAGTGTGCGGATATCCCCTTTTTTCTTTGGAAAAAGCTAATGTTGACCTTGGAAACTGAAATTTCCGCACTTTTGGAAAATATTTGTTGATGCTGTGTTCATTATTTTATTTACTACAAATGTTAAAGCTAATGTTTGTTGATTTTTTTCTTCTTCCGTTTTTCAGTTGGTTCAAACTGTTTTTCTTTGATATTTGCAGGATATGTACTTTGAACATGTTAAGGTTAGCAAAACCTAAATCTTTTTTTCTATTTCTCGACCCAAACAAAATGTAAGTAAAGTGTAAAGTGTGATTCACATTTTCACATGACACACACACAAGTAAATACAAAATGGAGAAGGGCAGATTTGGAAGAAGAAGTAAAAGGAGAGAAAACAGTGAGACGGAGGGAGTGATGATACAGAGATTGGGTGATAAATCTTGTTCTGATCAGGTTTCTCTGGTGCCCTCACACCTCAGTCTCTTTCTTGGGGTAATTAATCAATCCCAGACTGGAGGCATTGATCGGCCTCTTGCGGCCCTCGGTATGTTTACACTCCTCGATTGTATTTGCCACTAAGCCCCTCACTGCCGCTCAATCTCATCGGCAGAAAATGTGACACTCCACCCTCTGATGCCATCAGCGAAACAGTGCATCGATTGACATCTCCATGAAAATCAATCTACTTATTTTTTTTTATGTTGTTGTTATTGCACGGGGGATTTGGTTTTGTTATAATCCTTTGTTGTAATCCTGTATTCCAGGTTGCAATACATAAAGTTTTATTGTGAGCAATCAAAATACTCCTGGAATGCAGGGCCATGCATTTCCTCAAAGGCCTTACGTAGATATTTGTTTCATTTTTGATTTTAACTATTTGATTGTTTAAAACAGAACAACTGAAACTGACTCTTTCAGTGCTTAATGTTGTCAGATGTGTTATGATCATTTACATATGATATGATAACTTCTTTTTTTTTCAAAACCTTTTAAAATGGCATAACTTTCAGCTAATTATATCAAAAGTATAAGGAAACTTGTTAATGTTAGCTATATGTGGCAATAGTACAGTTTGCACATAACTGAGTCTTGAAAAAGAGACAGTGACAATATGCCAGCTAATGAAAAAAAACAAACTTAATATTTTAGAAACTATTTTAGAAATTAACAATCGGAGAAAAAGTCAGGAGGCTGCCCTAGAAACATGGTTCTGAAAATGCAAATGGAAATACAAAAAAACATAAACTAAAACCTCACAACACACAAAAAAGTGTTCAGATTGACTATTACTGCAAATATGTATTGTTTGCTTAGCCTTAGTCATTTGTTAAGACTTTGCATGAGACCTTTAAGACTCAAAGACAAAACTGACTTGCCAAGAAGATTTAATAAGATTGATGATAAATGTATAAATGAAACACTGATATAGTTCATAAACTGTCCTCATGGATGCGCTATAGGACACACACAGAGAGCGACAATGGCATATTCGCAGTGGCTTTAATAAAAATCTCAAGTCTTTCTTTTCTCTCGAATTCAGGTGTACTCGAAAAATATGAACAGCCTGAATGTCTTTTTGTATTTTTTCCCCCACTTGTCGCATTTGAGACCAAATACTCAGTGAATAGTAATCTGTCAGAAAAGCATACAAGAACAGAGTAGGCTACATGGAAATCACTTCCTCCCACACTGCTGAAAAATAAAGAATGACAAGAACAGCAGCACACTGACACAAGGACATGCACACCAATGAAAATCAAAGTCTGAAGGTAATTGTTAGCCTGTCTGCTAAAAAGCAAATAACAAAATTAAACAAAACAATCACCAATCACACCTTGATTTTTACTTGAATGAAAAGCCCTGATCTCCAGCATGCAACTTGAAGTCCCACCCTGGACGATTGTGATTGCTTATCCATCTTAAATACCTTACAGGACCAGCTTTGAGTGGGTGGTGTGGTAGCGCATTCTGTTATCCCCCCGCTGAGCTGAACTGTGGAGTCGAGCCTTTTCACTGGCATTTCTGTAGGAAAGAAAAATAAACACACAAATTCTGAAAGAGCAGTATACGTGTGAAAAGTATACAGGGGACATGCATCTTATCACTGCCCGGCACACATGGTGCTTTATCAGTTGATAAACACTCGGATGTCAGTGGTCACATAATATTTCTGCTTGTGTTCCTAGGCCGGTAATGAGAGGTTCATTCAGTTTCTTTTCCATTCAACGCACAGATTGTTTGACGAACCTGTCTCAGCTTTGATTGTCATAACCACAAATGAACCCTGCTTAGCCACCCAGGTCAGGCTACATAAATGTCATACATTTTTCATGCAGCATCACACTTACTGACAAAGGTATTTCTTTGTAGTGCGTGAATTGGAATCACGCCTCATATTTCATTAGACACTCGCAAAGTCTTCGGCCTGTGGTCAGATGGGCTGTATGTTTTATTCATGTCCTCTGAACATCTGCTTGTCCGGATGTCAAAAATCATCAGGCTCCCCGAGGACTCCTGCTTGACTGGTTGTAAATGAACTCCAAAGCCGAGAACTCAAAACAACCTGTCAGGACTCTCCACCACCAGAGGAATCTTTCAATACAGAGGCAAGAGGTGAGCTGGGTAACTAAGATCTTTGTGCTGGAAAAGAGCGATGAAAGTCAACTTTGGACGCATATACAAGGTTGTTATCTTTTTTCAAAAATAGAAGAAAAAAAACAAACACTCTGAATCAGTTGGTGTGATACTGTGAAAATATTTCTAATACAAGTACAAGCGTCTTCTTCCCACAGCTTTTGGTGTGTTTTGACACTGCTGTTCACTCTGGCTCCTGGTCGACAAGTCTCCCTGAGTCACTGGAGGCTTGTGCCAACTGGAGGGAAAGAGCCTGACCACTAACAAGTGTTCACTGACTCATAGCACCACAGTATGTCCCACTGTGTGAGCGTGCATGTGCATGTGTGTCTTTATATGCTTTTCCATTATATACTATTCTATTTCTCACTTTGCGACCATCCCACAGAAAACGTGTTCCTTTATGAATTATGATGTGTTTCAGCTCACATGCATCGCCCTCCAAAACTACTGTCAGCTGGAAAGATGCTGGAAACAGGAAACAAAATATGTCAACACAACCAATACAAATTAGTGGATCTTGTTTTGAGAAATTATGAGGAGACATTTTATATGTCTTGGTTTTTAGCATCCACTCTCCAATCAATATTTTTCGTAATAATAAAGTCCCCCTTTCACATAGTTTTTTTAAAAAATAAAAATATTTCTCTCTTAGGCCATGATATTAATTGTATCATGATTGGCTACAGATAACAAGGATACAGTTAAAGGTTAGGAGAAAAAAATACATCTTAAGATATTTATGAAGAGTTAAACACAATAACTAATCTGGAGCCAGTTGCACCACATGTCATTAAAGTTAGGACTTTTCCTACTTTTAACATTAGTAAATAAATGCAAGGAGTTCACAGTTATTATGCAGTTATGTCTCCATATTTACACACGTCACTGCCAGGTTGTTCAATGAACCAACTAGCTTGCTAATATATGTCCTGGTAAGAGTGAAAAGCATACCGGCATAGATGTATCTGACCTAAAATGTGTTAAATTCTGTTTAAAAAATTGAAGATTTAGATGTTTTAAATGTAGTGAGGACATTATTATTTGCAATGCAAGTTCAGACTTTATAGGCTATGGATTTAAGGATAATTCATGCAACTGTATCCAAAACTAAAAACGTCATCAGGACTGAGAGGATGTAGTTATAGTTTAATCAATGACTGTATCTGAAGATGGATGACCCATCTCCATTTCTTCCCACTGTACAAAAAATGAAGCCAAAAATATTGAGCTCTGTCAATCTTTGCCTTCGTGATCGGAAAGTAGCTTGACCAGGCTACAAGTCAATCACAGCTGTCAATCATGATGTTGAACTGCAGTTTTATCGATCAGATAACTAATCATAAAATGTTAATGTATTTTACATGTCTGGCTAACAAGGAGAGGGGGGGGGCATGGTTCATGGCCTATTCTGCAGCCTGCCACTAGGGGGCAATCAAGATGATTTGGCTTCATTGCTGTGTCATCCATTGGGTTTAATCAAAAACAACTGCCATATTCTGATCCATGTGATAAATCCTGACTCGTGCACAGAAGTATGTGACATCAGCCTCTATCAGCTGGGCTGCATGCTCCTTAAAATCAATAAGAAGGAAGACAAACCAACAAATGGGCTTTTGAAATCTCCATCACTTGGTAAGAAGATGAAGAAACATGGTTTTCCTTTAAAGCTCTATCTGCACTGTCTGTATTTAAGTGGCTTGAATTTTAACAGGGATTAAATTACTGGCACAAAAGTACAATAGAAAATACTTTACACTTCCCACTATTAAGGACAGGAAGGAAGGACGGAGATGGAGGAGTGAGAGATACTAACTGTGAGTAACTGTGGTGCTAATTATGGAGCTATAAAAATCTATACAGTGGATTTTAAAGCTCAACATGCTGCTGTTTTTAGTGGAAACTGTGGACATCAGACGTGACACTGATGGTGTGTACCAACACAGTAATGTTGTTGTTATAAAACCAAAACAATGAGCTGAAAGTGCTCTAAAATGCCTCCTAGTGCTGAGGGAACCCACTCACTCACCACAAGCGACAATTTCACACGTCACATTACATAATACAAATCATTGATTAGAGCCTCCTTAAACGTGATATCCTGCGCTCAAGTGACATTATTTAACTTCTCTCTGGAGCTGTGGATTGATTAGATTTTTGTTCAAGGTGATCGTAACCTCCTTCACATTGTGACTGTGATACATCAGGAATTTCTTTGCATCCAGAACAAACATTGATCAGGATGGGATTAGGATTAACAAGGATGAAATGATTAGAATTTGGTCGACAAAGGTCAAGGTCACCATGATCTCATAAAAACACATTTATGCGCATAATAACACATCACACATTAATTATGACACCGTTTAACACAAATAAGATAAAAACTGATGACATTTTGTATCCAAATGGTCAAAGGCCGACGTCACTGTGACATTGCAATGAAGACACGTTTGGCTATTATTCATTGCTCTAACTCGGGAAGGAGAGATTGGACCCATATTTCCTGCAAGTTGGCTGGTTGATGGAGGCATAAAACTGGGAGGCGGTAATTCTGCTCTCTGCTCCAGCAGAATGATAATGGTTGCAGCCAGGCCAGTGTTGACAAAGCGCTGTGGAGATACGTCTTGTTATGTTAGACCAGACTATACCTGACACCACTTAGGATCTTAGTTTAAAAAAAAAAAATCATGTTCACTCCTTAAAGTATCCCAGAATATATTCATTACTAATGTCAGCTGCTCTGCATGTTACACACATCGGCAGTATACTGTATGTTCTGCTCATGCATTCAATATATGATTTCTGGATCTCGATATCTGATGCACTCTCATTCATCTTCTCCAATGCAGCAAACACAAATATGGCAATATTTGGTGTAACCTCCTCAGAACATTGCGTTACTTCATATCACTCAAATGCTATAGCGTTTGCTTCATCGTTAGCTTGGCAATTAATCATCATGCTTATCTGTGCCTCAGTCCTTTTTACATGATGGATCACAGAGGTTATGAAGATGTCTTCAAATTAAGAAACCAAGATAAAATCAAGATTCAATGTAAATGGATATTAGAAAATATAACAAAATTGAATTTCCATCCACTTATTATTTGGATAATGAGTCTCAGCAGGCATGTCCATGTCTCACATTGATATATTTCTCTGTATTTCTTTTCCATGAGTGATGTATAGAGTAGGCATTATGACAGGGGGGGTAGGGGGTCTGCAATTATGCAGCACAGGTTTGTACGTGTTGAACCTATTATTCAAGTGCATATATTTATATTAAAAGAAATCACAGAAAATTAGATCTTTTATATTTATTGTCAAAATATACAGCTGATCTTTTTTATATTTATTTTATCATAGCACTTTTAACTACGCCTTGCTGAGAGTGAACAGTTGTTTCTGGCACATTTTAATGAATCAAACCAAAAAAAAAAAAAAAAACATTATTCCATTTGAGCTTCCTTTTTTTTTCTTTCATTCTGCAATCAGCCCACCCTCCTCCTCCTCCTCCTCCTCCTCCTCCTCCTCCTCCTGGACAAACAAGGCTCTCCATGTTTTTCCTTCCTGTTCATCTATCTCTCCACCTGGCGAGAGGTGCCGTGGACACAGAGTGACAGCCTCTGCATTTATGTGCATATCATCATCTGCCCTCCTCATGAGGAATTAGCCTTTCATCACTCAAAGCTCAGACAAAAAAAAAAAAAAAAACCCACTGTGCTGAAGTTTTATCATTTTGTTTCAAATCTTTAAAAATCAATAAGGTCTTGGATTATTTCATGAATAAATTGAAATTAAATTGTAGCCTACATTTTAAGACAACTAGTACTGACTTACACTAGCACTAGTACTGACTTACACTAGCACCAACAGTTTAGATTTCTTAACTTTACGGCTGCAGGTGGTAAATTAATATTGGTGGTTGTGTGATTTGATTTTAGTTTCTCTTTAAATGCCTCAGTGTTTCATCAGTATATTTGTGTGAAGTCATCCTTCACTGCCAGCTCCTAGTGACTCCCTCCTTCCTTTCACTGGCTCTATAGATTTTCTCCAAATGATAAATTGGACACAGGGAACCACTAAGGTGTGACCAGGTGCCAAAGGAGTATAGCTTTTGGTCTTTAATGAGCCTAATTATGCTCAAGACCTTTAAAGCTGTTTGGATAACTGTTAATAACATGTTGTTGGATATAACGTCGCAATCAGAGTGTTAAAAGCCCGTGGAGATGATCCAAACTTCACCTCCTGGCTTCACAAACAAGCGCATAAAATAAGGATGTCACGTTTCAAAGCTTCAAAGTTGCATCGGTGTTTGTATGTTGTTCACTTTCTCTCTTTTGATTGAAGAAATGCATGGTCTCCAACCCATCCATCACCTCCACCCCTCCCCTCACTCTCCAAACACTGAAGCGGGTTACGCTTAATTTCTAGCCCATTCTCTCCTGTGGCACGGTGGTGGGCAGAAACTTGTGCGGCTGACTTTGTGAAACACAACCACTAAACGCAGATTGTTTAGTGTGTTTTTTTTCCCTTCTCACAAAGTCTTTTGCTGTTGTTTTCCTCGCGGTGAGAAAGTGGAGATGAACCACTTAGACGGATATTGCAGCGCGTAAAGATTGTGGATGCTTACTTTTGCGCATGGACATTTAAATGACTATTTCGCCTCCAAAAGTTGCAGTGCAATAGAAGACCGGGTCAGATTCTCATCTCTGCAAAGATATCGCCCACAAGCAGGCTGGAAGACCATCCACTCCGGAGAACACCGCGAGTCCGCAGAGCGCAGATGATCGCAACTGGTGTTTGTGGCGTCGCGCTGGTGCTGGTGTTGGTGGTTCTGATCCCGGTCGTGGTGAACTCCGCCGGGACTCCTGCCCGCTACGAGATGCTCGGATCCTGTCAGATGGTCTGTGACTCCCACGGGACCGCGGCCACGGCCACGGCCAAGGCGACGAACCCGATCAAAGACAACCGACTGGTTCAGTCGCTTCCGACGTTCATCCAGGGTCCTCAGGGGGAGCCGGGGCGCGCCGGGAAGGTGGGCTCGAGGGGTCCGCCCGGAGAGCCCGGACCACCCGGTCCTGCAGGTCCGCCCGGGGACAGAGGCGCACCGGGTCCCCAGGGTCCACCCGGAGTACCTGGAATAAATGGGCCCAACGGTGCCATCAGCGCTGCCACTTACAACACGGTCCCAAAGATTGCGTTTTATGCAGGACTGAAGAAGCAGCACGAGGGATACGAGGTGCTGAAATTCGACGACGTGGTCACAAATCTTGGCAACCACTACGACCCCGCCACAGGGAAATTCACCTGCTCGATACCGGGAATTTACTTCTTTGTTTACCATGTGTTGATGCGGGGCGGAGACGGAACCAGCATGTGGGCTGACCTCTGTAAGAACAACCAGGTATGACGCTCCACGGTGGAGTTTTACTCACTCAGCACTTCGTGGTGTTTTGTACGATAAAAAAAGCCAAAGACGCACTAATTGTAGTAGCAAATTTAAATTCCCACATTTTTACGCACAGGTTTTACGCATGGCTGCGCACAGAGGGACACTGGCAGAATGCACCCCACACACATTTTGAAGTAAAAGAAAAAGAAAGAAAGAGTTGTTTTAGGGTTATTTTAAGAATGAAATTAAACAGACAGGTCTCTCATAAGTTGTCCGCACCCGTTTCACCACCAGAAATCACACTTTTGTCTTCCAGGTGAGAGCCAGCGCCATCGCCCAGGACGCAGACCAGAACTACGACTACGCCAGCAACAGTGTGGTCCTACACCTGGAGCCCGGGGACGAGATATACATCAAGCTGGACGGCGGGAAGGCACACGGGGGGAACAACAACAAGTACAGCACCTTCTCCGGCTTCATGTTGTACGCTGATTGAAAAGCTGGAAGAGATCTTGCTGAGGGAGGGGGATCTGCTCTGCATATAGCTTGCTTCATCGCTCGGTCTCTCAGTTCAGTGTCAGATGGATTATTAGAGACAGAGCTCAACATCTCCATATTGCAAAAAAGAGTGAAAGAAGATGTGGAGGAGGTCATGTGGAGAAAAAAAAGAGAGACAAGGACTGTATTTTGCAATAGCGATGCGTTCACAGTGTCATTACAGGATAGTAATAATGAATTTTACTTTGTACAGCGTTGACTTGTACCCTTGTCAGATTGATTAGTGCACATGAATGAACTCGAGCTCCACAATTTAAGTTTGCTGATGTGAAACATACTGTAGCTGCTGTGGTTAACACATACTGAGTGAATGTAGATTAAAAGTTCAACGTATTGACTTTTAATACTGAAGTTTAGATGCTAAAATGATTAGTCACATAATCACCACTCTGTTCACAGTGTTGTTAGTCCATGCGTGTGCTTTATTTCTCAAAAATATGTGATAGTTGTTGCACTCTGGGTGAAGATGTTCAAAGATGTAGTGATGATGCATGATTATCAAAAGTTTAACTCTGTGCAGCATACAAAAAAAAAAGAAAAAGAAAAGAAAAGAAAACTTTAAAAGAGCAGTAGAAATCTGTAACAAGGGCCATTCTGATGTTCACATTGAAGCACTGCCACAAACTGATCATCGCAACTCATTTTTCTCGTCTGTCTCAACGCGACAGCTGGTTGGGGCAACAGGGTGGTCGGATAGTTAGTCACCGTCACAAAGCTGGACAGTCATATGGACAGAAATGTTTCCTCGAGATCAACAACATTCATCGATCTGCCCGCTGATTGTTAAGCCCCCCCTCCACCCCCACCCAGATAGAAAGACTGTTGGCTAGAATGTAAAATACAGTGTAAAATGAAATCCTCTCTGGCTCACTCTTTTGTCATCCTCGCTGGAAGATTAATCAAAGTTATATAGTTTTTCACGGCGCACCAGTCAGCTGTGGCAATCACGCCATTGATCATGTGGTGAAGTCACCCTGTGAAGCCACCTGTTCCCAGGTGAGAGGAGAACGTGTCCTTCATCTGGACCTGCCAGACAGTCAGCCTCCCATAGACACCCAGGCACCCACTGAGGGGCAACAGGACAACTCATCTAACACAGCCGCAACGTGTCGAGAGCAGAGCAGCATACTGATTACTAAAAACCCTCATTATTTCCCCCTCCATACAGCGTGTTTGCAGAAATGTCACTTAGAAATACAAAGACGGCAGCAACGACACCGACATTGCAATTGAAAAATCAATTAGCGGCGAATTTGTCAGCACCATTGTCGACAAAACCTCCGCAGAGCGGGAATATTTGTCTTAGATTGCTTTCACATTTCAGCCGGAAATGTGTTTTTTGTTTTGCTTTTAATTGTGGCATTAATGGGACCAAAACAAGACTGCTAATGAGAGGCACTGTGATCCTGAGAGGCTCCTTTATATAATTTGCTTACAAAGTGAATAACGTATAATCACAATTTTAAATTAAGCTTTAATTAATATGGGTGCTCTGTATAAACTCTTCCACCTGGATGAAACCACAGCCTGTAATTATTCAGATAAAATTACAAAACATTTTGCTTTGCTGGAAAATTTAAGAACATTCACATTTAAGACAAAGATGCTGTGAGCTTATTGGTTTTTTAGGGGCCCAAATGCACATTCATGACTCACTTTGGACTGTAATTATTGCAAAGATACGAAAAATTAATAATTGTTCATTCATCATGTGAAGATAAACGCTACATTGCATACAACGGCCGCCTCCCGTCTCTTCTTATCTTATTTGAAGGTCAGCCAGTGTTTGGGGTTGTCAATGAGTATCTTATCCACCTGGTGCTGCGAGATGCCCCTCATCAGCATCTTGGGCACAATGTTCTTCAGGATGTGAGAGTAGCCGTGGCCTCCGTACTTGGTCAGGCGGTTCTTGGTGTGGATGTCGTGTGCGATTACAATCTTGTCCTCGTAGCCTTCCTTCACCAGGAACGCCAAGCTGAACACACACAAAGAAACTTGAACAACTAACATCACTCATAGTTTTACGCTTCAACATGCGTCATTCGCAAATTGGCCTTCATGTGTTACTAAACCTGGCGCATGTGTGTGCAAACAAGATTCTGGCCAGAATGTGACAAAACTCAGTCGTCACTGTTTACACACACAAACACACACACACACACACACTCCTCTCTTCTCTGTGGTGGGAGATCAGTATCTCACAGTTTCTATCAATAAGCTGTAGGATACAGGAGGTTAAACACAAGAACTACATTTTTCCCTACATAAAATGCACACACTAGTTGCGTTTCCATCCACCTTTTTTTATTCGCATTTTCAAAAATTGCGAATAAATACTTCAATGGAAACGCCAGAAATTCGAATAAAGGCAGTAAATGCGCATAAAAGTTTATATGCTTGGAGGGGGTGGATTTGTCAGCGTATCGATTAAATGAAAATGTGAGTTTTTGTGATGGAAACAGATTATGCGAATTGAGCCCCGGTCTCCCAGCTCTCGTCTCTGCACCGCAACACAAACACGCTCCGTAACCCATTATATATATATATATATATATAAAGGTAAATTGTCCATGATGTTGAGTGTTATCTGAGTGTCAACTGTTGGATATCACGCTCTCTTATGACGTAATCTCACGGCGCACTCCTCCTCTCCCAATAATCGCAAAACAATAATGAATGGAAACGGTCATAAATTCGCATTTGCTTTTTGCGCATTTTCACAAAATCCGCTTTTAAATTCGATACGACTTGGATGGAAACCCAGTTAGTGACATGATGTGTCATGAGATTCTCTTAAATTATAGGAAAGTGAAATCAAACCAGAAGCAAAGTCACTCTGAAAAGCCACATTTGACTCAGACCGGTGATACTCACGCTTTGACTCTCTGGCTGTCGCTGGGCATGTCCAGCTCCAGGTTATACGGGTAGTTCAGCATCTCCGTCCCAAACAGATCGTACTCCAGGTAACTGCCCAGTTTAGCAAACTCAAGCAGTTCACCCTCATCAAATATGGTCCTGCAGGAAGAGACCAGAAAGAAGAAAGAAATGCCTTGTTTTTTTTCAATTTCCTAATCATGCAAAGTAGAAGCAACGCAAAAACACTGACTCAGTTATTCTGTTGTGTAAAAACAAGAGTTTCCACTTGTTTTCACTTCTTTTAACTGGAATGTTTTTTCAAAGAAAACATCCGTTTAAACAACATGTGTATACAGAGGATGCAGATCCCTGCTGTTTTATGGTAAACATATTTTACAGTGCAGCTCAAAAACTGTTTTCAGTGATGTTATGTGAATAGATGAACAAGGAAAAAATTGCAAATTCGTTGTTAATCTTACAGATTTTCTCAGAACAGCTGCTTTATTCCAGCACGTACAGAAATAAATTAATGTAGAGATGTTTTGAAACCTATAAACGATCAATTTCAACATTTATTCAAAGTAAAAACCGAAGAGAGAAACAGACTCTAGTGTTACAAGTAGCAACAATGTGGCCTCAACTCTGAGACTTAAAAGAGTATAAAAATAAAAATTGTATTTTTAAAAAAAAGTTGAAGACACAGTCAATAAAATCTGTTAATTCATTTCAAATGCAGTCAGGGTTGTCTCACCTGTCCAGGTGGGACATGACAGTTTTGCTGATGTCACCACCGGCCTCCTGGAGAATCCGGACGACTTCAGCCGGAGCGGCAGGGTTTCTGCCGGGATGGATGATGACGGGGCAGCCGAGCTGAGTCTGAGCGTGAGCCGTGGCCCTCAGCACCTTCTTCTCGCTCTCGGTGATGGGCCAGCCGGTGCCGATCTCTCCGATCACACCACAGCGGATGTCTGTGCCGTCTGCACCGTGGAGCACCTCGCTGACGATGATGTCTGTGAGCTGATGCACAGGAAATCAAGGGGTTAATTAAACATGAAAACATTGTAAGAATATGACACTTCTCTGTTTCATCTCTTAATTCACGCTTGATGCATTCTTCCTATCTTATGACTGAAATTTACGACATCATATTCATTAATTAGGTTGAGGTAATTCAGGTAGAGATGTAATTTACAATGTAGCAGAGCAAACGATGATAAGTTCAAATGTCTTAACACACAAGAAACAACAATGTTGAGCTTATACATTCAAGTGTCAATAATTAAAAACAATAAAAGCCATATAAAAAATAAAAACTTCAACAATAACTCAAATATGAAGCTTCTACAGTTTACTTGAACTAGTTTTAAAGGGATAGTTCAACATTTTGGTAAATTCACCAGTGGGTTCATTACCTTTAATTGTCAGTGCAAGCTGTTTTGAGAACCACGGGGCAGAGACGCTATGAAATAATCATGTATATTAACATTACAACACATGAAGCAAATACTCGACTCAGTCCAAATCACATGTCTGGAATGTAGTTCTGGCTACTCATTTGCATTGAAAACAACTCCATCTCTTATTATTTCGTAGTGTGGTGAATGTGCAGGTCACATCTTGTCCATGAGAGCATTTTGGAGTTGTTGGATTGCGTATTTGATCAGTTTGATGAGGGACAGCGGACCTGTACCGTTCACCTCCATTATGTTCACTGAGCAACTCGTGTCTCTGCCCCGCGGATCTCAAAACAACATGCACCGATATTTAAAGGTAATGAACCTACTGCTATGACTATAGGGATTATGGCAATAGGCGAATTTGCTAAAATGTTGAACTATCCCTTCACCCAAAATTGAAATTTCACTCATTATCTACTCACCCTCATGTTGTCGACTAAGGGCTGGGAGAAGTTTCAGAGTCCTGCGTGGCTTCTCTGACGGTGTAGCAGTGCATGTCCATATAACGGTTGCAAATGGATACCAACTGTCTTAGTAACAAAAAGACACACCAAAAAACATCCAAATACCTCCATGTTGCTCGTATGTAATGCCCATCTTGTATTGAATCCCCAAAATGCGAAATTGTCCCGAAAAAAATTTATTAAATTAAATTAAATTAATTTGAAGCTTGTTTTGTAGCGGAAGCTTCTCGAAGCTCCTCTTCCAGGTTCGTCAAATTTGGACGAACTGGGAAGAGGACAGATCCTGGTTCGTCCAAATTTGACGAACCGGAAAGAGGAGCTTCCGCTACAAACAAGCTTGAAAAATAGACTTAATAAATAGACAATTTCGCATTTCGGGGCTTCAATACAAGATGGACATTACATACGAGCAGCATGGAGGTATTTGGATGTTTTTTGGTGTGTCTTTTTGTTACGAAGACAGTTGGTATCCATTTGCAACCATTATATGGACATGCACTGCTACGCCGAGACCCCCTGTAACTCAGAGAAGCCACGGAGGACTCTGAAACTTCTCCCAGCCCTTAGTCGACAACATGAGGGTGAGTAGATAATGAGTGAAATTTCAATTTTGGGTGAACTATCCCTTTAAGTTTCATGACAAAAGTGTGTGCGAGACTAGCTGCAGCATCACTTGGTGTCAGACTCTGGCCACACCTTCTCCACACTCATCTTCTTGGTGGCCTCAGTGTGGGTGCAGTCCACATAGTACCCTGCTCCTGCAACGACGTGGACCCCGGTGTCCTTGGCCAACTGCCGCAGGGTGGGCAGGTCCCGGTCGATTCCCGTGGTGGTGTTCTCCACGATGGTGCCCCCGCCCGCCTTCCTGTAGACCAGCAGCTCGTCCCGCACGGCGCCGACCTCCTGCTGCAGGAGCAGGTTCTCGTGGCAGCTGTAGGGGTTCTGCCTCAGCCAGTGCATGTGCTGCATCTGGAAAGGGTTCTCCGCCACCGCCTCGTCGCCCGGCGGAGGAGGGAAGTAGCAGCACTCGAAGGTCATGGTCAGGTGCTCGTGGGTCATCGTGCGGCCCAGCTGGTCCGGATCCACCAGACCCAGGACGGTCTGGACCTTCCCGCTCAACGTTGACATGATGCTGCTGCCTCAACCTGAGACGACACAGTGAAATCAGTGATTTATTTGCAGCTGAGACAAAATACCACACCTGATAAAGCTGGTTAAAGGGATACTTAAACATTTTGGCAAACTGGCCCATTGCCATAATCGCTATAGTTTTAGGAGTATGTTCGTTACCTTTAATTGTTGGTGCAAGCTATTTTTAGAGCGGCGGAGCAGAGCTGCTCAGAGCTACACTACGGAGGCTAATGGGATTTCTTGGTTTCCCTCATCAAACTCATCAAATGCACAATCTAACGACTCCAAAACGCTCTGGTGGACAAGTTGTGACCTGCACATTCACCACGCTATGAGATAATAACAGAATGTTACAAGACAGAGTTTTTGAGACAAATGCAGAGACTGCTTGCCGAAAAACTGCGCATGAATGGCTTATGCACGTTTTGCATGAATTTACCTTGAAAACAACTAAACTGCAATTAAAGGTGACGAACCTACTCCTAAAACTATAGGGATTATGGCAATGGGCCAATTTGCCAAAATGTTGAACTATTCCTTTAAGCGGATCATTACAACAGAGGGGTGTGTTTGCAACTCATTGACCAGGGTGACGTCATCGTCAGTGCAGGACCGAGACCTTTGAACTGCAAAGTGCAAAATGCAAATCCTCATGAAAGCCTGTGTCTAACTACAGGCCTATCTACGGTAATCTAAATGTCCTCCCGTTTACTCCATGTGCTCTGTTTTGCAAGATGTGAGCAACTGTTGCAGGCAGCTCAGCATTAGTTCACTAGCAAACAGCTGCGTTTTCTGAAAGCACTGCAACATGAAAATGAAACAAGAGAAAAGTTGGAGGAACAGCACGAGCGAGACCAACACTTTCATCAGCTTAAACTTTGACGTGTTTCCGCTGTTTCCACTCCTGAAACACACTTCTGACCTTGTAGTACCTGCTTTGATCGATCCGCTGCCTCGTCTTCTGCACCAGCCGAGCAGCACACACACATACACACACACAGACTATCTGCCACTCACAGATTAGGACCATATATCGCGAGAGGTGCCAGACATCGCGAGAGTTTCAACAGTTAGACTGTCTTAATTTAATTTAATTTAATTTAATTTAATTTAATTTAATTTAATTTAATTTAATTTAATTTAATTTAATTTAACTTAATTTAATTTAATTTGTCTAAATATTTTAATACAAATTCCTTATTTCCTATTCATTTCAGACTGTAAAAATATTTTGAACGATAAAGTTTTTGAAGAAAAGGGGAAAAAAACTTCCTGTTTCTCTATTCGCGTGGTAGGAAACTAACCAATCAGTGACGAGGAGGACTCAGCCTGAGTAGGATAAGCAGAGATTGATTCAGGAGGTTACTGAAACTGTACTTTAAAGATGCACATTTAAATATACTTTGTATCAACATAAATATGTAAATAATTAACTGCATATACACTGCATGTACTTTCACTGAATTAACTTAAATATACAATTTGAATTAACATCTTAACCTTACAATTATTTGATAAAGTCATTGATAAAGAGAGAGTTTCTGACATTTTAACAGACAAAATGTTAGAAAATCATTGGACCTTTAAATGTTAACGTCTTTATTAAAAAGTTACAATTATCCATCAAGGCAGCGGTTGTCAATGTTAAAGATCTCTTCATGGATGGACTTGGGGTGGTCAGAGGTCAAAGAGTCACCTGGAGGGTTAGATGAACACAACCTTGGCCTGGAAACAGCAACATTTCTGTCTTTAACTTGACAAATACTGTATTTGGCATGCTATTATTTTGTAAAGCGGTTAGTTTGAATTTCTAAACCTTTTATAAATGGTAGATATTAGAAAGTGGAATTTAATAGTTTTACTTGAAAGCACAAGTCATTTAATATACTTACCGATTTACATAACCACAACAAATTACAGGCCTGGAGTCTTAAATTCAGTCACTGGCAAATGGGTAATGAGCTGTCCTTTAAAAATCTGGCAAATATCATGTTTTAGTAATTTGACGAGAACATGTGAAGATGATGCAGGGTTTGGGAGACAGACTGTGACTCTTTGTTTCTGTGCTGTACACTGAGCAGATGGTCCCCGCGGCAGCGTTTGGTCTGCTGTTGCAGGGAACTGCCCTGTGAACACTCACCATTGCACTGACCATCTCATCTCTGCAAATGGCTGAGCACACGACCATCCCCATACTGTAGCGCATGTCTGTGCCATCCGTTGGTCGGCGAGATGACAAGAACAGAGCAGCAGCTGCGATTTAAGGGAAACATACTGTGTTCACTTTTCATGTTCTAGCCTGGATGAAATGTTCTGGCCTTTATTAGCTAAGGTGTGGAAGGTGATAAGGGTTTAAATGAAGTGTAATTCTTTTTAAACCTGTTTGAAAACAAGAGCTGAGCAATCGAGATCTGTGGATTTAGCTATTTCTGTCAGTTTAGCACTTTTTATGATTTGCTTTGATCTTTTATTGAGAACTTTGTGAATCACCTGATCTTGAAAGGTGCCACAGAATAAACTTTACTTAACTGCGAGCACTTTAAAGACCTTTACAGTAGTTTGTGTTGTAACTTTACTAAATTGAAATGAATTTAGAAATATACAGTGTATTGAAACTCAATACAAACTACTGATCTGTGAAATAAAACTGGCAAATACCACAAGCTACTACATTAACATATTATAAGCAATGCTGCTGACAATAAACAGAAAAACATCAGCCACTGTGATGTCTGAAGGCAGCAGGGATGCAACATGAATTTGCAGACTCGAAACAGACTACCAATGGTAAATTAGTTTTTGGAGTGCTGCTACTCATGAGCAGCATCCCACTGCAGGGTTCCTCATTAGCGACAAGAGAAGCTGGTCACTTTCATTCATCTGCATGGCCGACACGTTGTTTTGGCTGGACACAAACACAGGGAGGTTCTCAAGGAGAGGGGATGACTAAAACAGCGCTCTCTCCTGTGGCCTGAACAGCTCAGATATTAAAGAGAATTTGAGTTTTTGTCATTTTTTGGGACTCTGCCGTGATTTTACTACCAGGTTTGTTGATCAGTCCTGATACAAAAGAAATCATGTTTAGGAATGTAAACCAAAATTACGGCCTATATGCTCTGAACTCACTGTTAAATTAATGCTAAACACTGCATTTCCTTTTGTTTTTTAACTGTGTTTCCATACAGAATTTTCCATATATATTGAATTGAAAGAAAAAGGCTCTAACAGGTCAGTGGGAGGTAGAGGAGGAAGTCAGAGTGTTGTGATCTGGTGCCCTCTGCAGACCGAGAGGAGGCACATGTTTTACAGTAGAGTTACTGTGAAATATAATTATCTAAACCATTATAAATAACAACACTCGGTAGACCACTCCTATGAATGGTGCTTGAACTGCTTTTATATATTTATTTTCGACTCTTAACAAGCATATAAAGCACTTTACTCGAAAGTAGAGATATACACATGGTAGTGCTCTGGCCTGAGGGCGGACTGGGCTATTCTCAGTCAATTTAAAATGACATGAATGACAATAAATGCCAGTGGCTTGGTCTGGTGTCGTGTCTGTTGTTTCTGCTCTTTATCTCATTTTCACGCCGATTATAGGCCGTCAAGTGCCCACCAGCATTGTGAATCAATAGGCATGTTTGTTTCAAGAAATACCAGTGCGATCCTGAATTATGGGAACAATGAAACTGATGAATTGCAAACGTCACCCTGAATTACAGCGTTTAAGCAGATGCACATGTTTGGTGGTGATACACAGACTAGAAAATGTAATTAACATTACGCTTTCATCTAAGTTTTATTCAGTCAGGAGGAGGGACCCTTCAGAGTAACTACGAATCAACATAATTATAAACATTACTAGACCAAAAATATGTCAACACCTGAAGTGTTGCATCTCCTTTCAAGACCACAGGTATTAGAGATGTTGACTGTAAGGATTTGCTCCCAGTCACCCTACAACAGCATTAGTGAGGTCAGCCTGATGTGGAGTGATAAGGCCCAACTCTCAGTCTGCGTTACACTTCATCCCAAAGCCATTAGATACGGTTCAGGTCAGTTTTCAGGCCAGTTATTCTGAGCTGGATTTCTTTACAGACTTGACTTTGGTAACAAGCTAAGTTTGTTTTCATATTAAAGTTCTTCCCATAAAGTTTGAGGATCATAATTGTAAGTTTAGGGTCGATCAAACTGGTCAATCAAACTGGCACATTTGTCCGCATCGGCCTCTGATGAGCTGGTTTGAGAGATGGCATGCCATTCATGCGTGTCACGCAAATCACTTTTCCACGGGCCCATGTGACAGGCCCAAGATGTTCCTTTTCATGCCACTTTCTGTATAAAACTCCCAACGACAGAAACATTCACACAGTGTCTGTGAGAACATTGCCTCAGGGACAAGGAACAAACTTCATCATGGCCGCGAGGACTTTGGTTGTGGCCTGTGCTCTCTTTCTTGGAACGTGCTTCATCATGCACGGCCAAACGACAGAAACGACACATGCCTTCTGCAAGATCGTCTGGCAAGAATTTAGTTTTTCATTTGATTTTCCATTATAGATAGATAGATAGATAGATAGATAGATAGATAGATAGATAGATAGATAGATAGATAGATAGATAGATAGATAGATAGATAGATAGATAGATAGATAGATAGATAGATAGAAAGCTATAAATATGTTTTACTCTCTCTGTTCCCAGGTTGGTTGCAGTGCCATGTGAGCAAGTCAAAATGGCCATCGTGACTCAGATTAAAGCAATGGGCTCATACAAGGTAAGAAAGTTGATAAAGAGTAACTTCACACATTAGTTACTGGTTTATTTTATTGACTAACTTTTTACTCTTTATGTAGTTAATGCAAATTTACATTAAGATTTTTCTGTGCTCGTTTTCCAGCTCGGTCCAGTGAGCGCACTCCTAATTCAGGCCAACCACACCTCTGCGGTCGGTCAGATCGAGAGCGTGAACTTCACCATGAGCGGCATATCTATGGGCATGGGCTGCCACATACAAGTAAGAGAAACATTTACACATCTAATTCATCTTAATCATCATCAGTTATATGTTATTCATTATAGAAAGAACTTTAAAAGTGTAATGTAATTAATTAATTTATGTTTTCTTTGGTGCTGTTCAGGGTTCGTCCATGTCGGCTTTCTGGTACAGCCTCTTTGATAACGGCACCAATTACTGTAACCTCCACAACATCATACAAGGTACAGCTTCAGCTTTTTGTTGACTAAACTGAGAAAAAAAAACAGATTAAGCAACTGAGTCAATATCCTAACAACCACAATCCAATCAGTGTTTATCCTGACCCCTGTGTTTCCTGTCTGTACAGGAAGTGGACTCACCAAAGGACCAGGTTTCGTGGAGTTCACCAACGAGTGGCTCTGTCTTGGATTTGGACTTTCTGACTGCAAATGAGTGTGAAATCTGAAATGTGTTTTTGAATGGTTGACACTGTCATACAAAAGAATAGATTTATTGAATAAAAGTTTCGTTCACACAAATTAAAATAGAGTATTATGACACTCTCTCTCTGATCAATTTGTTTACAGGACACTGCATGGTGACACATGATAGCATGAACTTGTGTAACTGTCTCTCTTCTCTGACTGATTAAATAAAATGTGTTTGTGAACTAATTTATAAAAGTGGAGTTGTTTCATTTCATTTTATCGTTTAATTTCATTTCATTTTATTGTTTAATTTCAAAACTAATCAAACAATGATGGCAACACTGACTGAGATCATATGATTTTTATTTCAAAAGTGCCAATACAACAGCATGAAAATGAGCAATATTTGGTTTCTCATGATGATTTAATTATTGACACATTTGATAATCAATGCTGCAGCTACGCACAGAAGTCAGAATTTGTCATACATGATATGTGTTTTAAAAAAGAAAAGAAAAAGAAAAACAGAAGGATCAAACACACTGCCATCATTTCAGTTTCAAACTTGTTGACACTTCAACTAGGAAGCACACAGACAGGGGAGGTTATTGTTTGACTAAATATTGGACTTTGAGCATCCTGTGTCTCTGTATAGCAGCTGTCCTCTCCTGAAACCTTCTTGAACTTAACACAGGATGGTGCTATAGACTAAACAATAGGGAGCAGAAAATGTCAGCTGACCTCTTTGGAAACCCCAGAGCTGCTGGGCCTCTGAGGGTGGGGGTTTCTGGAGTCTGGGGTGGAGCAGTTGCAAGGCAAGGCAATTTATTTGTATAGCCCGTTTTTACAAACAGTTTGTCTCAAAGGGCTTTACATGGCATCATAACAACACCCTCTGCCCTTAGACCCTCACATCGACTGAGGAAAAACTCCATAGAAAACCCTTTTAACAGGAAAAAATTGGAGAAACCTCAGGGTGAGCAACAGAGGAGGGATCCCTCACCCAGGACGGGCAGACGTGCAATATTTGTTGTATACCTTAAGTTAAAGGTCTTTATAATTTGAAATAAGTGAATATAAAACAAATATCATATCAGTTTCAACTCTGCCAAGACCTCATTTGGATGTCAGGTCAAGAGGGATTTGATATTTCCATATTACCTCCATTCACAATATTTTGGTGGAGTTTCAGTTCTTTTTGTCTTTCTTTTCTTTAAATAGTCAGTCACATAGGGTTAAAACAACAACAACAACAACAACGCTGGAGTCACACAAACCTATGGTGCATGACACTGTTTTTGTCACACTACCCACAAGACTCTTTAAAACTAAGACAACTGTCCATGTTTTCCTTCTCTACAGGATTCTTGTTGTTGACGTCTTTCCACAGCTGCCTGACCCAGATTCAGGAGGAAGTGGGTCTGTAATAACATGTTGTTGGCTCTCATTCTAAAATCAATTATCATACCTTTCAATAAAACATAGAATATATGATAATTGATTCACTGATTCAATAACTAATGTGAAATTAACCAATTTCCTCTTGGATCACATCCATTGAAGGTCAGACAGTGGAATATTTAGGTTATAATGTTGCCAATATAGGTGATTTTTGACACAAAATTGAACTGTACACTGAATTTTGCGGCTGTGTTCAGAAAAGTGCATCAGCCTTTGTCATGTCTTGGGGAGGCTGTCTTATTTCCATCTTGAGAAGTCCATGACGATCTTATTTGACCATGCTTTTGAAGAATCAATTTCATCTCTTTTTGGCGTCATGGTATCTTTAAATAGAAGGAATTCTCAGAATCACATTGTACAATGGTCCAGTGAGCTGATTGGTGAGTCACAGGCTAACCTGCCACCACTGTGCACCAGACAGGTACAACAGACGGCTTGATTTTACACGTCGACCACTTTGAAATTCAGCTTCTTCTTCCTGGATGGAGATAGAGCTTTGTTCCAGCAGCCATCAATAATTACTAATATTGCAAAGAAGCAATGCTTAATTAATTAATTACTTAATTCATTTATATTATTCAGCTTGTACACATGATGTTGCCTGTTCTCTGTGTAAAATTGCTAACTATTTTATACAGTGGATCAGATGTACCCACATATATAAATAAAGTAGCCTGATCTGATGTGACCTCTGACCTGAATCTCCAGATCAGTGAAGTAGGTTACTCTGATTGAGCTTTAGTTTAAGTTTAGGACATAACCATAAACTGAAGACACCATCTTCTATAAATCTTGGCAAAAAATTATAAATGTTGATGATCATAATGAATTCACTGCCGTTTTTCTTTAGCTACTCTTTCCTGCACATTATGTCCGATCACATCTCCTTGTTATGTGCGCAAAATTATATTAATAGAGTTATATTCATATGACAATGTGTTCATTTATTTATTTCACAATGTTCCCACACAGCTATCGAATTAAAACTATGCCATTACATTATCTGTGTAAAAGTGATAACAGATGATTTCAATGCATAAAATCGGTTGCAATGAGGCTTTTATGTGTTGCTGTGACTCTGCTGGTCGTGTGTCTATTGGGGAGGAGTAAAATGATAACCAACATTAACACTAATTACACGAAGTAGAAATTAGTTATGCCGTTTTTGTGTGTGTTTGAGCAGGTTTTGGGCTACATGTTTCCAGTTTACCTGTTCTTTTTCAAATCTCTGTTAATTTCACATTTCCTATAAATTGACATTTCTTCCTTCTGTTGTCAAGACTCACAGCTTTAAGGACAAGAAATAAATAATAATTGAGTCATAAGTTTTTTATTCTATATTTGTAGACATCTCCTGCTGTTGTCTAGTTGAAGATGAGAAGAAATTGACTGACGAGCCTCCTGTTGCCTGGCGGCCAGCTGGAAAAGGTCATCTGACTTGTGAATGACCATCATGCATTTCACCATGTAAATCAATATTACAGTGATTTCACAGAATATAAAAAAAGTGCTGAAAACCCCAGAGAACATATTTGTTGTTTGTTGTGTTGTCTTTAACTGATGACGAAGGTGATGATGACTATTTTATCTGTATACAGGCACAGCATGAAACAGCCCATGCAATGTCAACCTTCAAAATTACCACTAATGTTCACATGATTGTTTTTTCCTGTCTACATCTGTTTGGATGTGAATTGATGACATTTAACTTGAACAGGAACTTTTACACATGCAGTTTTTAAAGTCGTAATTTGGATTGGAGATCGAGCCGGCGATCTCCTGCATAAGGGCCAGAGGTGATATGGGAAGTGCACTAACCCACCAGTGCACCTCTTACACATAAGGAAAAATTAATTGGAGACAGGACCATTTGCATAACTTCCATAAAGCACAAGCTCAAAAAAAAAGGAAGAAAAAAAAGCTCAACGCACAAATGATGCTGCATGCTGTACCTCCAGCTTTTTTAGTTTCTACAGGTGGCAAATCCATAGCCAAGACAAGCCCATTCATTGGTCGTCTCCGTGAAGCCTGGTGATAAGTTGAGGCCACTCGCTAAAGACAAGATCAATTCACACAAATAGGATTAATTCACTTTATGTTTTCTTTTTTTGTTTTCCTACAAAATACATGAAAAATAAAAAGCAAAGTCTATTCATAACACACAAAGACTACATCTTGGTTCAATAATGCATGAAAATTCACCTATAGCTATTGTATAAAAATAGATAATCACCTGCAAGCAAGTCGTAGAGGTTGCAGTAGTTGAGGCCATCGTCAATAACACTGGTGACCGTGATAGAAGCTGACTGAGCCTGCAGCAAACAGAAAGAGGTTGTGATGTGTTATTAATTATCTAAAAAGTTATTCATGTTAAACACTCAGGTGTGAGACAACTCACAGACACCCAGCAGCTGCTGGTCAGTAGGGTCTTGTGTAAGTTGAAGTCTACGCTCTCAACATGCAGGTGGTCTGGGGAAGTGTGGTGGGCATGGATCGATGAGTTGGTGACTGAAACAAGCTGGAACAGAGGACAACACCTATATGTTAAGACTTATATATCAATACCATTGCAAATATGTGGCCATTTGCACTGTTCACATTGAAAACTAACTGATCAAAAGTGTGTGGACACACAGACAAAGTCCACATTGAACTTTGTACACTTTTTCCATATTCAAACCAGCCTGGAGGGATTTTCTCCCCCTGACCAACAAGAGCGTCACTTCACTAAGGTTGACTACTGGTGGTCAGGGTTCAGGACAGGACACCGTCAATCTCTTCAATTCAAACCTTGAAAACCACTACTTTTTGAATATATTACGCACGAGGGCACTGACAAGATAATGAAAAAACCTCTCCCTGGCTGCAATAATTGGTTCCAAGACAACCAATTATCAAAGAGAAAAAATGTATATATGCAGTAGGATTAAAATTTCTCTAAATTAGATCAAAGGGACCAACTAGAACCATGAAAAATAGCTGCAGAATGTAAGGAGATGGACATGGAGAGGACAAGGTGTCCACATGGGTTTCCCTATGGACTGTGTGTTAACAGTGGAGATATCAAAGAGAGTTGATTTGTTGGCATGCATTAGAAAAAGAAACTATAACATGACAAGAAAAAAAAGAAAAACAGACCTGAAGTTTGAATATACAACCCATTCGAAATACTGCAATGAATCAGCAACTCTTACTGTATAGTGACATTTTTCGCAGATATTCATCGGACTGAAGTCTCGAATCTGCTGCACCAGTTTGGAGCCAACATCAGCACAAGGAAGTGCAAACAGCCTGGAGGAAGAGAGCACTTAACTCTTGAGACGACAGAGAGCAGAAGCAATCTACTTCCTGTGGATGTTTTTTTTTAATAAGAAGCTCTATTTTTCTTTCACAGGATATCCGTCTGAACTCAAATGCAAAGACACAATGAAACCCACACTAAGCACACGTCAGTGAACCTTACCAGAGCGTTTTGCAGAAAGCGTGGTAAGGAATAGGTACAGGAATAGCACCTGCAGAGCCAAACAGTGCTGTGAAGAGAACAGAGGCCAGCAGTACAGTCCTCATGGTTGCCCGCTCTGTTGAGTTTCCTGTATTCCCTTGATGCAACCTGAGCTTATGAGTGAGCAAGGGGATTCATTTCCGAGGAAAATTCAGATCTAAGAGCCTCGTCACGAGGACCAGGATGGCCGATTAAAATTGATCAGATCAAGGGCGTGAGTTATTGGTCTTGCAGAAAGTGGCCTCTACTCAAGCCCTTAGTCACAGCAGTTAGAGTAAATGCAGCTCTGTGCATATTTAGTGTTATACCTTATTTATTATGATGAAATGCAGCACAGCATAACAAACAAATTAGAAAAAAGGCAAAGTCAAAGTCAACATTTTTTTTGTTGTTGCATGAATCAGTGATATAAATCACTATAAATTCAGCCATTTCCAACTCACTTGCTTTAAATAATTCAAAAAAACAAACAAACAAAACACAGATACCTAAAACAGAGATCTGTCATGTGATAGGCTACCTGAATTTAGATTGAAATTATATTATGGTGTGTCCGCTTCATGCTTATCTTATATATATCATAAAGAGAGCAACTGTATACTGGATATTTTACAGGTGGCAACTACTTCCAGCTGAAAAATGAAGCCAACACTTTATGGCCAAAAACTACATTTCCTTGAATAGTCCACTTGAAAGTGGCTCCAAAGGTGAGTCAGTCCCCATAGGACCCCATATTCAACTTTACAGTTGAAATAAACATGTTTATAGTGGTAGGAAATGTATGCATGTATTCTTACTCGTTTGTAGTTGCAGCTGACAGCCACAAAGACAGCAACAGCAGAAGTTTTCAATGCTGGTTAGGCAAATGATGAATTTCTGACTCTGGCAATCAGCTCATGCATCAATTTTCATTCTTGTAGCATGTGACCTGGCAGCAATTGATTGAGCCAAAGAAGAAACAAAAAAAGAAACCTGTGGCTTGTCTGTTTCTGGTGTTTGATCACTCAATTGTCTCTTATTTACCTCACAAGTCCCGAGGTGAGCTCATTGTTTGGAGGACTATTGACCTGATAAACCTGCCCATGAATGCAGAGCTTGTCATGCCTCTTGCCTTTGGCCATCTCCGTAGTTCTTGTTATGATCAAAGTCTCAAAACCAATAAACAGTGTGTAGTGTATCGTGTCTTGTATGAGAAGTAATAAATCCCTTGGTAGGCAGCGTGGTGTGCAAAGCTCAAATAACTAAACTGTAACCAGAAAGCAGAGGGAAAATTTGGTGTGTAACCAATTACATCTGATATGCGTCATGTGTTTATTGTAAATAAATGTAAAATCCATCTTATTATTCTATTCCTGAACACCCTGTACCCATATGCCCGAATAAGCAGCAACAACAGTGGAGGAAAGCAGTAATCTGCATTTGGACTGACAGCTCGAATGTTATGCCCACAGGCGCCAGAGTGTGGGAAGTGTTGGCTGTTACTGGTGTGTTTCTGCCATCATTCTGCACTTGTAAGTGTAACTAACGAGCCCAAACAAGCTCCATAACTAATAGTGTATTGGTTTAGGCACCATGGAGCCTTTAAAGGGCTCATGAAATGATATCAGTGCTTCTTTTATTTAGTATTTCAGGCTCAGTATCAGAGAGCAGTCCGGGAATGAGGAGAGGAGAGACTGGCTTTTGGGGGATGGGCCCGCCCACAATCACTCTGCACCCCAACTGATGTATATACAAAGACAGTTTAGAAACATAGAGACAAGGTGGGGGGAGCCTACGTGCGACCACGCCTACTTGGGAGACAGGAAGTATACACCATTTCATATCATTGGTGCCATATACATCTATGATTGACTTTCATATCATATCATAGTATCTTTCATATCCATGGGTGCCCCCCTCACCGGTGTCCAGATTCAGTTTTAAATATTAGTTATTCATTTGTAGTATTTCCTCTAAAAGTGTGTGGCATGTTTTTGTTTGCCTTGAAAAGCTAATCACGGCCTGACTGAAAAGGTCAGAGGTCATAGCTCAATAATGTGGAGCCAGAAAAAAAAACAGAGATGCTAACAATTGTTGTAGCATTAGCTCTTAGCTGTTAGCAAAAAAATGTACGTTTGTAAATGGATTAATTGTCCACCAGACTCTGCTTCCATATCAGATATTTCATGATGATGTTGAACTTCAACACTGAACAGTTGGAGATGGAGCTGGAAGAGCCACGTTTATAGTAAGTTAATGACGCTACTCTCCAGGTTATAATAAATGGGCCTAATGTGTCCGGACATATTACATCTGTGATCCGTACAGTATGTAACCTCAGACAAAAGTGTCAGTGGTGCAAGAATATTAATAGCACATCCTAATGGCACCGCCCCCTATGAAATTCAAATACCCCCCTTATAGCTAAGCTCTGGCAATGTGTCTGGGCATAGCTGCTCTGAATTCACACCAGTCCCTTTTGAAAAGCACAAAAATGCACACAGAGCATAGTAGAATTGCTTTTCTTTTTATTGGTATTTTTCTTTATCATGACAAACTGTAATGCAACAGCATAGAAGAAACAACTAAAACAATAGGGGTTTAAACCAAATATAACACAATCATGCATTTGGTCAAATCCTTTCAACAATGAAGCTTGTTAGTCTTTACATGTGGCGAGTCCATAACCCAGGCAAGCCCATTCGCTGGTGATCTCCATGAAGCCTTTTGATGTGGTGAGTCCACTCGCTAGAATCAAAACATAGATCAAAATCAGATATCTTTTACGTGTCAGACTTCACTCAGAGCAGCAGACATAAAAAGACCATTCAAGTAAAGTCCTTGGCTCCTGAACTCACCTGACACCAGGGTGTAGAGGTTGCAGTAGTTCAGTCCATCATCAAGAAGACTTGTAAATCCAAGAGAAATGGACTTTGCCTTGTGAAGCAGACAAGTAAGTAATTGAGGATTACTAAATACATACCACATTAGTGTGTTTCTAATGATTTTTCCTTCAGCTTCAAAAACATTTCTCCCCACCCATTGTGACGAGTTAAATTCTGTGGCCTCTAATAAAAACCTCTTTTTCCCAGGAATAGGCAGCTTATTACAATTGAGCTGAAATAATGGGGCTCTGTATTCATGAAAAAAAAAACATTCATAATTATGCTTTGTCATAAAACCCCACATTTCTGATGAATCATCATCATCACTTATACTTACAGACACACGACAGCCACCAGTCATTATGGGACTGAAGGTGAAGCTCAGGCTCTCAGCCTGAGGGCTAAAAGGTGAAGAGTGGTTGGCTTTGATGGTTACAGGGGTGACTGACACAAGCTGGAAGAAAAAGCAATTCATTGACTTTTAACAGTGATACTGGATATGGGTAAAAATAGATTTTTCTACCCATCCAATATATGACTAATGTAATCATACACGCGATTGCCTCTTACCCTATACTGACATGCGTCACAGCCAATCATGGGGTTGAACGATTGAATCTGATGCATTATTGTGGTGCTGATTTCAGTACAAGGTGTTGCAAAAAGCCTAGAAGACAAAAGACACTAGTTTGCTTTCCTGATAATAATGATAATAAAAAAGAAAAACAGATTCACATTCTAATAAAAAAGACACAGAGTGAAAAACAAGCTTACCATACTGTTCTGCAGAAGGCACTGTAAGGAGACGGCCCAGGAGGGAGAGCGACGGCAGAAGTGCAGCCAAACAGTCCTGCAAACAGAGCAGAGGCCAGCAGCAGAGTCTTCATGGTGAAGTCGGGATGTTTGGTCGCTTCCTTCCTCCTGCAGTGAAGTGTGTTACTGGTGAGAGTGGGCTGGCTGCTGCTCTGACGTGTGGCTGAGAGAATGGATCTCTCACAGGCCAATTTATGCAAAATAACAACCCTAACAGTGGCAATCTTGATGAAGAGTGTGACACAGTGGTCTTGTGGAAACCATTACATGATAGGGGAAACCCTCAGGTCAGTCATTCATGTCAGTAAGTCACTGCCCATCCTCCGATGTGAAGTCTGAGCCTTCACCACCTTGAAAGACAACACCAATGGCAGGTTAAGCAAAAACTTGCATCTCATTTAGGGGTCAAATCTAATAGAAAAAAACGTTTATTGTGCACTTTTATTTTTGTTCCAGTGAAATACATATCCAGTCTTTAGACCAGACATTTGTTGTTATGGTGTTCTTAGCATAGGCTGCACTTGTAAGAAGAAAATAAACAACAATAAGAAGAAGTCAACTTTTTCTTTTAAATTCAGCTATCTTTAAAACAGAAGTAAGCGGAATATTTGTGTTAATATAAGTCTTATATAGTTTTATCTTCCGACAGCAATCACTTACATAGAGTGTTTGGTCTGAAACACGGGTCTGTCAGTCACTCTGCTCTGCTGTAAGCCGAGGAGAAAACTTTCCTTGTATCCTACAACCTTTATCCAATGAGGAGAGAGAACGTGTGTGTGCAGCCAAGGGATGCGCGTGCAGGAAGTTTGCCAAAACGACCGGATCATTTACTTCTGTTTTAAATCAAAGGTCTTTATATGTATAAATATATATTCTATACCTAGTTTATGTTACCCATGATGAAAATGATTGGATACTGATCTTCTCTTCTCTCACACATGGCTTCATCAGTCTCAGATGGATCTCAACAATGAAGTCAATAGTCACCTGTTTTGTGCCTGACCATCCGCCATGTAAGCGATTTCACACACATTTTATATGCTCATTGTGAGTGTGAAGGGGAAGAACTGGCCCTGGGGTGGTGGGTGGTGCTGTTGGGGATTCACTGAACAGAGTCTACCTCTTTATCTTATTTATCTATTCAGCCTATACTTCCTCCTGCTTGTATCTACTCTTTTTCTTTCTTTTTAAAGGCCACATTTCTATGTTATGAAGAATTGGAACAAAATAAACTAGAGAAAAATTGGAACAAGAAGAAAGTTGAAAATGTCAAATGACATTATTTTATTATGTTACATAAATAGTATGCATTCAGTAAGAGGACAAATAACACAAAAAAAACACATCGCCAATTGATTAACTCTTTGAAATAATGAACAATTTGAGGTCATTGATCTGAATGTGAAATGAAGGAGTCAAAGACAAGTGACAATAGCATGGGAATGCTTTTGTAAGCAAAAAACTATAATGAGCGCTGTATATGGTAGATCCAGTGGTAAAGTCATGACCCAGTCTGAACCAGTGTTGCCACACTGATACAAGACTTCACCAGGTATCTTATGATGTTGATTTTTTACACAATTATATTTTTTTCCCATCCAAAATAAAGGTGTTTGTTCATATTCTGAACTCAAACATATCTTTACTTTAATATCTTTGTTCCCTAATTATAGCTAAAAATTGATCTATTCTCTTAATCTTGTACTATGGTGAGGTTTTATCTATTTTATAATCTCTGTTTGTACAATGTTTTTATAAACCACATATTTATACTGTTTTATTTTCTCTTTTTTTAGTAAGATAAATATTACCATCGACAATGTAATATCATCTCCTATTGTTTTAACTCCCTCTTAATCTCTTCTTTGACCTACATTTTATGTTGTATCTTGACATCATTGCAAATGGGGGAAACCACAATGATTTTTGAATTATGATTTAAATTATGGAATTATGGTTTGAATAAATGAAATACCTATTTGATAATCTATTTTTTTTAGATTATTTTCAAACTTTTTAATGCACCTTTATTCACACTGAATGACCCAAACCCAAACTAATATGCTTTGCCTATAACATAATTATGTGTGTTATTACTTTATAATCCCTTCATGTATGGTGTATTATACAGTATTTTCATCTTGTGCTCACCTTATGGTTGTAATAGCTGTGTGAAGGAATGACCTTAGTGCATATGTGGAGAGGTCACTATTTTAGTGACACACTATACCACCAGTTGAATACTATTACTATAATAGTCATTATCCAGATATTTGGAAATTTGGCAAAACGAGTTAGTGGAAATTAATTCATAGAAAAATAAGACTGAGATGTGTCAAACTATAGACTCTCTCTCTATCTACCCTTCCTGCCCAGTTGTAGGACAAAGGCACACACATAAAGACACAGAAAGAATAATACAGTTGCAGCTCTTTATTAATATTCCTCTAAATCTACTAGGCAGTGATATATGCAGCATGTCTAGAAGTACATACCATATAAACTACCAAATCAGAACTAGCCAGGACTAAGGGAAAAAACTAGGGTTTTAAATGAAATCCAACAATGTCATGCATTTGTTGTTCAAGTCATTTCAACACTGAAACTTGTTAGGCTTTACAGGTGGCGAGTCCATATCCCAGGCAAGCCCATTCACTGATTACCTCCATGAAGCCTGGTGCTGAGGTGAGTCCACTCGCTAGAAACAACACATGGATGGAGATGAGGTCAGTCCACATTCATGTCTCACATTCCTTTGTTTATACATGAATAAGAACGCCACTGAATACGTAAAAGTTAAAGTACGTTTCTGCTGTAAACTGTGACACAATCTGAACTTCTTCACTCACCTGACAGCAGGTTGTAGAGGTTGCAGTAGTTGAGGCCACCATCCAGGAGAGTGGTGAATCCAAGAGAAGTGGACCCAGCCTGGTAAATGTGGAAAATAAATAAATAAATACATCCAGTATTGATGGAAAGAAAGAATTATGCACTCAGTAAACAATTGAGTGCAATTAATACTTACAGTCACACGGCAGCCACCAGTCATGACGGTGGGATGGAAGGTAATGGTAATGTTTTCAGCCTCAAGGCCATCAGGGGAGGTGTGGTTGGCTTTGATGCCTAGAGGGGTGGCTGACACAAGCTAGAAGAGAAAACAGTTCATTGTTAAACCAAAGCTGTATAACTTTTTACAATGATGTTAGAAACTGTTAAAAAAAACAAAAACAACTGACAATATTTGTTTGAAGCTGATGAGTGGTACTTACCATATACTGACATTTCTCACACCCAAATGCTGGGTTGAATGTTTGGATCTGTTTCACTAATGTAGTGCTTATTCCAGCACAAGGTGTTGCAAAAAGCCTGGATGGAAAGAGACACTTGTTAGCACTCCTGACAACTAAAAACAGTCAAAAACTCAAATATAAATACAGATACACAGAGTGAAAAACAAGCTTACCATACTGTTCTGCAGAAGGCACTGTAAGGAGACGGCCCAGGAGGGAGAGCGACGGCAGCAGTGCAGCCAAACAGTCCTGCAAACAGAGCAGAGGCCAGCAGCAGAGTCTTCATGGTGAAGTCGGGATGTTCGGTCGCTTCCTTCCTCCTGCAGTGAAGTGTGTTACTGGTGAGAGTGGGCTGGCTGCTGCTCTGACGTGTGGCTGAGAGAATGGATCTCTCACAGGCCAATTTATGCAAAAATAACAACCCTAACGGTGAAGACTTCCAATTATTCTTGAAATTGATTTGATAAAGAGTGTGACAAGGTGGTCTTGTGAAAACCATTACATGATTGGAGAAACCCTCAGGTCAGTCATTCAAGTCAGTATGTCACTGCCCATCCTCCTGAGTCCAACCTTTGACTGGTTAGGCAAGCACATAACATAAATCTAAAAGAAAAAAAACTTTTATTGTGCACTTTATTTTGGTTCCAGAGGAAAATCCACTCTTTAAAGCCCCTATACGGAGCTTTTAACTGGATATGCAAAAGTCTCTGGTTTCTGCTGATGTGTCTCTGTTACCTACAACAGCAAATGAGCCCATCAGTGTGAAGATACACTATTTCTAAGTAGTCTAATTCTATACCTCTGGAAGGCATGGTCGGGTCGGACCACTGACGAAACGATATGACGCTGCTAAAAAAAAAGAAAAAAGGAAGTCCTGTCTTCTTTCCGACGTTTCCAAAACAGATCTACACAAACGTCTTCATGACAGTGGGAAATGCAGTCTTCATTCCGGCAAAATGCCACCGCTTTCGTCCACAGGGGCCGCCAAAATCAACACTACTGTAAATGAAAAGTCTGTACAGGGGCTTTATAGACATTTATGGTGGAGTTTCAGTGGGCCTCATTCACGAACCATTCTTAAGATCAAATTTGTTCCTAAGTCCCACTTACGCAGGATCACCTACACTCTCTCAACTAATGAGGAGATGGCTTTTATCAATTTAAGAGCACAGTTGTGAACATTTCTGTGGTCTAAGAATGCCTTCTTGAATCTGATGTTTTTCCTTTCTTAAGAATGACTTAAGAAAGGATTTAAGAAAATAGTTAAGACGATATGGTGAATATGGCCCAGTGTTCTTAGGTTGCATTTGTAAGGAGAAAACAAACAACAATAAGAAGTCAGCTTTTTCTTTTAAATTCAGCTATTTTAAGATTAAAGGGTCAGTTCATCAAAATTACAGCAAAATATATTTTATATACCCAGTTCAGTGAGTTGTGAGGAAACTGACTGACACTGATCTTCTCTCACACGTGGCTTCATCAGTCTCAGATTTTACAGATCAACACATGTATCTCAACAATGAAGTCAATAGTCACCTGTTTTGTGCCTGACCATCCACCATGTAAGTGATTTCACACACATTTTATATGCTTATTGTGAATGTGAAGGGAAAGAATTGGTCCTGGGGTGTTGGGGGTTCATTGAACAGAGTCTACCTCTTTATCTTATTTAACTATTCAGCTTATACTTCCTCCTGCTTGTATTTCCTCTTTTTTTCTTTTTAAAGGCCACATTTCTAAGTTTTAAAGAATTGGAAGAAAATAAACTGTGAAGAAGAAAAATTGGAACAAGAAAATTTTTTAAATGTTATTTGAAAATGTCAAATGACGTTATTTCATTATGTTACATAATAGTATGCATCTAGTAAGATGACAAATAAAACAGCATCACACCATGAAAAAAGACACATCACCAATTGATTAACTCCTTAAAATAATTATCTATTTGAGGTGAAACTCCACCATCACAAAAATGTCTTTAAAGAGTGGATATTCCTCTGGAACCAAAATAAAGTGCACAGTAAAAGTTTTTTCTTTTAGGTTTTTGTGTTTAAATGAGATGTTAGTGTTAGCCTAACCAGTCATTGGTGGTCTTTAAAGGTTGGACTCAGGAGGATGGGCAGTGGCATACTGACTTGAATGACTGACCTGAGGGTTTCTCCAATCATGTAATGGTTTTCACAAGACCACCTTGTCACACTCTTTATCAAATCAATTTCAAGAATAATTGGAAGTCTTCACCGTTAGGCTTGTTATTTTGCATAAATTGGCCTGTGAGAGATCCATTCTCTCAGCCACACATCAGAGCAGCAGCCAGCCCACTCTCACCAGTAACACACTTCACTGCAGGAGGAAGGAAGCGACCGAACAGCCCGACTTCACCATGAAGACTCTGCTGCTGGCCTCTGCTCTGTTTGCAGGACTGTTTGGCTGCACTGCTGCCGTCGCTCTCCCTCCTGGGCCGTCTCCTTACAGTGCCTTCTGCAGAACAGTGTGGTAAGCTTGTTTTTCACTCTGTGTATCTGTATTGAGTGTGTTTTTAGTTGTCATGAGTGCTAACAAGTGTCTCTTTCCATCCAGGCTTTTTGCAACACCTTGTGCTGGAATAAGCACTACATTAGTGAAACAGATCCAAACATTCAATCCAGCATTTGGGTGTGAGAAATGTCAGTATATGGTAAGTACCACTCGTCGGCTTCAAACAAATATTGTCAGTTGTTGTTTTTTAAAAAAAAACAAAAAACAATTTTTTATTTTTTTATTTACCAGTTTCTAACATCATTGTATGTAAAAACTGTTTTCTCTTCTAGCTTGTGTCAGCCACCCCTCTAGGCATCAAAGCCAATCACACCTCCCCTGATGGCCTTGAGGCTGAAAACATTACCATTACCTTCCATCCCACCGTCATGACTGGTGGCTGCCGTGTGACTGTAAGTATTAATTGCACTCAATTGTTTACTGAGTGCATAATTCTTTCTTTCCATCAATACTGGATTTATTTATTTATTTATTTTCTCATTTGCCAGGCTGGGTCCACTTCTCTTGGATTCACCACTCTCCTGGATGGTGGCCTCAACTACTGCAACCTCTACAACCTGCTGTCAGGTGAGTGAACAAGTTCAGATTGTGTCACAGTTTACAGCAGAAACTACTTTAACTTTTACATATTTGGTGGCGTTCTTATTCATGTATAAACAAAGGAATGTGAGACATGAATGTGGACTGACCTCATCTCCATCCATGTGTTGTTTCTAGCGAGTGGACTCACCTCAGCACCAGGCTTCATGGAGGTAACCAGTGAATGGGCTTGCCTGGGATATGGACTCGCCACCTGTAAAGCCTTGTAAAGCCTAACAAGTGTCAGTGTTGAAATGACTTGAGCAACAAATGCATGACATTGTTGGATTTCATTTAAAACCCTAGTTTTTTCCTTAGTCCTGGCTAGTTCTGATAGTTTATATGGTATATGTAATTGTAGACTAATAGATGCTGCATATATCACTGCCTATGTAGATTGAGAGTAATATTAATAAAGAGCTGCAACAGTATTATTCTCTCTGTGTGTTTATATGTGTGCCTTTGTCCTGCAACTGAGCAGAAAGGAGGAAGAGTCTATAGTTTGATACCTCTCAGTCTTATTTTTCTATTATTTAATTTCCAATAGCATGTCCTTGGGTTTTGCCAAATTTCCAAATATCTGTCACTCAAAAAGAATAAAAAGATACACAGAGGCCATAAAACAATATAAATCTGTGTTTTATAAAAACATTGTACAAACACAGATTATAAAATAGATAAAATCTCTCATCATAGTACAAAGAGTAGATGAGGGTGCAAGAGAATAGAACGGTTTTAGCTATAATTAGGTAACAAAGCTATTGACTTTACCACTGGATCTATTTCTGTTTACAGCAGCATCACTTGTCTTTGACTCCTTTATTTCTCTTAACAACATCTGGGCCTCATTCACGAACCGTTCTTAAGAACAAATTTGTTCCTAAGTCCCACTTATGCAGGATCACCTGACACACACTCTCAACTTACAGTATGAGGTCTAAGAATGCCTTCATGAATCCGATGTTTTTGCTTTCTTAAGAATGACTTAATAAAGGATTTAAGGAAATAGTTAAGAAGATACAATTTTATAACTGTATTTTTTGTTGTTGTTGTTGTTGTTGTTGTTGTTGTTGTTGTATTGATTTTTTACACAATTTTATAACTGTATTTTTTCCATCCAAGATAAAGGTGTAAACATTTCTTAACTCCAATAGCTTTGTTACCTAATTATAGCTAAAACAGTTCTATAATCTTGCACCCTCATCTACTCTTTGTACTATAATGAGAGATTTTATCTATTTTATAATCTGCGTTTGTACAATGTTTTTTATAAAACACAGATTTATACTGTTTTATGGCCCCTGTGTATCGTTTTATTCTTTTTGAGTGACTAACAGACAACACATGACACAGGGCAATAGAGCTAAGAGTGGAGACACAACAAGACAATCACCCAACAGGACAACAAAGTGGAGAAAATTAAGTAAAAAAGTAATAAGAATAATAAAAAAAATAAATAATAATTATAACCTTCCTGTAAATAGTTTTGGTTGTAATCCTCTGTGTGTGTGTGTGTGTGTGTGTGTGTGTGTTAATATGGGTACAACGTAATAGGTAAACCATGGTGCTGTTGTATATGTATATACATATACATATACATATATGTTACATCCCTTATTAGGAACAGTCAGGGCCGTTGCATGTGGGAGAAAGGTGATGACAATTCTAGGAGCCCACAGCCCAGTAGGGCCCACAAAACCCCCCAGGAGGACGATTTTTTGTGTGACTAAATTCCTCTTATACACAGTCAATCAAAAAAGTGGTGATGAAAAGTCAGGGGGTGGAGGCTCATGTCAGTATTTTTTCAGGGGGCCCAGAATTCCTAGCAACGGCCCTCGGAACAGTAACCCGACAACCAATGAAGAGAGAGACAAGTAAAGAACCAACAATTTCTGAATTTATTCACATTAGAACAATGAACAAACAAATCAACAGAGGTTTCTCCAGTGTGGATAAGGGAAGGAGGGCCGTGGGGGGTCGTGCCAAAGAAATGACAAGGGCGGGACATGAGACCTGTCAATCATCTACACTCAGAACATCAATGAGAGCAGACATCCCGTGTTATATCCTGTGTTTTTCTTGAAACTATTTGATACTGTTGCCACTTTGGATTTCACTAAGACGTATACCAATCTTTTGTATGTTATTTAGAGAATATTTGTCTCATCTTTTGTAGTGTAATGCAGGGAGGGCTTAGCCCTGCTAGCCCATTGATACCAGCCGTCACTGCCTATAACATATGTATGTTATTACCTTATAAACCTTTAATGTATGGTGTATTATATTTCCAGCTTGTGCTCACCTTATGGTTTTAATAGTCCTGTGAAGGAATGACCTTAGTGCATATAAGGAGAGGTCACTATCATAGTACCATACCACCAGTTGAATACTGTTACTATAATAGTCATTTACCCAGGGGGCAAAATCCCAGTTTTTTGAAAAACGGACACGGAGCGTTGTAAAAGGTTTGACACCAGAAATGATATCTAGGAACTTCAAGGATTAAAACCTGGGTGGACAACCCGGTCAACTAGCTGCTGGAAAGCTACAGGGGGCCAAAACCCCTTTCTGGGGTCATTTTGATGGCGAAATGATGTAAATGCAAATATTTAGGTACTACAATGGCATACATAGTCATACAACTATGAAATTTGGCAGAGAGTATCTTGACACATAGGGGGAGGCATGAAAAAAAGATTCTGGGGTTTGTTGCAACTCAATTTTAAGATATCACCCCCAACATCCCAAAAAAGACCAAAAAAAGTTAACAGTTCGCCTGACAAATTCTCATGAAAATTATTATTTTTCATGCACTTTATGGTGAATATCTATGCTTAACATATATATAGAAAATTTCCTTAATTCATAAGCTTCCATTTGAGTCCAAGATAGCCTTTCTACTAGCTACTGGAAAGCTACAGGCTGTCTCCAAACAATGCAACACCTATTTTGAAAAACTAACATGTTACTGGCATGATCAGAAACCATTCTATTTCTGGTCTCCCCAAAGTGAACAGATAGATAGAGAAGACCGTTGGCCACAGCAAGTGGGGCTTTTGAGATAGAAAGGCTATCTTGGACTCAAATGGAAGCTTATGAATTAAGGAAATTTTCTATATACATGTTAAGCATAGATATTCGTCATAAAGTGCTGAAAAAATAATAATTTTCATGAGAAATTTGTCAGGCGAACAGTAACTTTTTTTTTGGTTCTTTTTTGGGATGTTGAGGGAGATATCTTAAATTGAGTTGCAACAAACCCCAGAATCTTTTTTTCATGCCTCCCCCTATGTGTCAAGATACTCTCTGCCAAATTTTATAGTTGTATGACTATTTATGCCATTGTAGTACCTAAATATTTGCATTTACATCATTTCGCCAGCAAAATGACCCCAGAAAGGGGTTTTAGCCCCCTGTAGCTTTCCAGCAGCTAGTTGACCGGGTTGTCCACCCAGGTTTTAATCCTTGAAGTTCCTAGATATAATTTCTGGTGTCAAACCTTTTACAACGCTCCGTGTCCGTTTTTTTGCTTTGCCCCCTGGGTAATTATCCAGATATTTGGAAATTTGGCAAAACCCAAGGACATGTTATTGGAAATTAAATAATAGAAAAATGAGACTGAGCGGTATCAAACTATAGACTCTTCCTCCTTTCTGCTCAGTTGCAGGACAAAGGCACACATATAAACACACAGAGAGAATAATACTGTTGCAGCTCTTTATTAATATTACTGTCAATCTACATAGGCAGTGATATATGCAGCATCTATTAGTCTACAATTACATATACCATATAAACTATCAGGACTAGCCAGGACTAAGGAAAAACTAGGGTTTTAAATGAAATCCAACAAAGTCATGCATTTGTTGCTCAAGTGATTTCAACACTGAAACTTGTTAGGCTTTACAGGTGGCGAGTCCATATCCCAGGCAAGCCCATTCACTGGTTACCTCCATGAAGCCTGGTGCTGAGGTGAGTCCACTCGCTAGAAACAACACATGGATGGAGATGAGGTCAGTCCACATTCATGTCTCACATTCCTTTGTTTATACATGAATAAGAACGGCATACGTAAAAGTTAAAGTAGTTTCTGCTGTAAACTGTGACACAATCTGAACTTCTTCACTCACCTGACAGCAGGTTGTAGAGGTTGCAGTAGTTGAGGCCACCATCCAGGAGAGTGGTGAATCCAAGAGAAGTGGACCCAGCCTGGCAAATGAGAAAATAAATAAATAAATGCATTATTGATGGAAAGAAAGAATGATACACTCAGTAAACAATTGAGTGCAATTAATACTTACAGACACACGGCAGCCACCAGCCATGATGGTGGGACTGAAGGTAATGGTAATGTTTTCAGCCTCAAGGCCATCAGGGGAGGTGTGGTTGGCTTTGATGCCCAGAGGGGTGGCTGACACAAGCTAGAAGAGAAAACAGTTCATCGTTAAACCAAAGCTGTATGGTGTTTGTGCCTTTTTTTTCTTTCTTTAAAAAAAAAACAAAAACATTTGTTTGAAGCCGACGAGTGGTACTTACCATATACTGACATTTCTCACACCCAAATGCTGGGTTGAATGTTTGGATCTGTTTCACTAATGTAGTGCTTATTTCAGCACAAGGTGTTGCAAAAAGCCTGGATGGAAAGAGACACTTGTTAGCACTCATGACAACTAAAAACAGTCAAAAACTCAAATATAAATACAGAGACACAGAGTGAGAAACAAGCTTACCACACTGTTCTGCAGAAGGCACTGTAAGGAGAAGGAGTTGGAGGGAGAGGGCCAGCAGTTAAAGTGCCAATCAGTCCTGCAATGAGAACAGAGGCCACCAGCAGAGTCTTCATGGTGAAGTCGGGCAGTCAGGTTGCTTCCTCCTAGTGTAGTGGTGCCGTTGAGAGTGTGTGGGCTGTTGCTTCTCAAGCAAACCCATTTATACAAGTACTAGGCTCATCATGAGGGTTAGTAATGAGGCTTGAAATGGATTTGGTTAAGGGTATGACTGGTGGGTCTTGTGGTGATAGTCTGACCCGGTGGTCTTGTGCTCACTGTTTGTAACCTATTACACATGAAACAATTCTTATTTTAAAATGGGTAGATATCCACCAATGCTACATGGTGCATTTGTTTGTATTTCTGTATCTGGAAGTGGGCACATCATTGACAGAAGATACACAATATGACAGTATAATGCAAACAATAATGCAATAATTGTTAGAAGTCAAATGTACTGTCTTTTTTAATTCAACTCATTTCTCATTTCACCAATATTTGAGAGTTGCACCAACAACATTTCAGGGGGAGAGAAGAGGAACAAATTTCTCATAGACAGTTAGACCCAAATTATGAAATAAAGAGAGTGAGAGTGAGAAAACTATCTGAAAAACATGACCATTGTTTATCTTTTTAAAATTGGGTGAACCAAATGTCTAACCTACTTCTCTTTAATCTGTTTCCCGTAGTGCACATATCAAACCCAGCCAAGGAAGAATTGGTCATTTCATTTGACTCATTAATAACCATTTGTTGACTGCTATGTTAATGAAGAGGAGATGATTTCATGCACATCATTTGCTATGCATGTGGCCACTGTGACTAATACAGGCATTTTGTCTTGAAGTCAAAGAGAGGCCATACACGCATACATCATGGTAAACAACTGTTAACAACCTAAGATAAAATCATATAAGATATGGGCCATTGCCTCGTTGCATTGAGGCTAATGTGAAGGTGAAGACTGTACAGAACCTTAGTAACAATGGTATAGCCTTTATTGTCATTGCAAAACAACAAAATGCAACAGAATTTGCAGCGCTACGTCTATCAAAGCTTGTTAAAGCGCAGTTTCAGGAGCAGGAACACACACCAATCACAGCCCAGCCTCCTACAGTATATAAGCGGACCTGACCCTCCCCCTCAGTCTCTCGCTCCTACATTCGCATTCCCTCTCTCCCACCCTCTCTTGCTTTGTTTTTCTCTCTCCTCTCTCCTCTAGGACACTAGGGGTTCATCGATGCCAAGGCGCTGCTACAGACCTCCAACACTCCCCACACCGCACTCAAGAACCCATCCCATTCATTCCATTAATTTTCATCATTGTTCAATACATCTTCTAAACGTATCTGATTGGTTAAAAATGTATATTTTAAATAGGAGTCTAAATAAATATTGCACATACCACATAGCTTGCCTGAAAAGCAGGCAAGCTATGCAACATTGACAATTACAGGCCTAAAGCCTTAGCCAGCATAAAGTGCTGGAGACAATACTGCTTGATAGATTAATTAAAGTCATTAAGCATAACCATGGCACTGACCCATGTATTTATGCTCTAAAAGAAATTGTAAGTAAGTATAAAAATCAGAATTCATCAGGTCTTCTTTGATCGAGTTAACCATAAAAAACTGTTCACTAAAATGGTTGAAAGAGGTGTACCTGTATGCATAATGAGGGTGCTGGCATATTGGTACGCCAATCAAACTATGCAGGTTAAATGGGGACATTCAGGGGAACATATTGTCCCCCTTTCTCTTTAACCTGTATATGGACGAACTATCACGGCAACTCACAGCCTGTAGGACTGGTTGTATGATTGGTGCCAAAAATTAAACCATCTGATGTATGCGGATGATTTGATTGTTTTTTCCGCGAGCAGTGCTGGTCTCCAACAGCTGCTGAATGTCTGCTCTGTATATGGTGCTGAACACGACATAAAATATAATGCAAGGCAGCAGGAGTTATGTTCTGATCTGCCAGACTAGAGAGGACCAAAAAATGGCTTTTCCTCTTTTTAAACTGTCAAATAATAATATTGCTCCTTTAAAAAGGTCAAATACCCAGCAAAGGTGTACACTTTTATAGATCATGTACACAACAATTGCTATACTTGAGACCAAAACAGGGGAATTTGCCACAGGGGGGCACCATAGATACACTCAGGGACTTCAGTGCATATGGTCAATAACAGGAAATCTAGTAGTTTGACTGAGAACAATGGACTGTTTTGTGAATTTTCATCAAGGGTGGTCCACAACAGGCGCACACATATATATATATATAGCATTTAAATTTTCTCATAGCAAGATAAAGCATTGGATTGAAAAGTGCCTACTCCTTAAGATAAATACTTCCATCACTAACACTTAACAAGCACAAATATTCTGGTCCAGTTATTTGGAGATTTAGGGAAATGAAAGAATGGGTGGTGCATGCAAAAACAGAGCGAGACAGAGCGTTATAGCATTGCAACTTCTTTATTAGTATTTCTCTATATCAAGCTAAACTACAAGAAACAGCTGGTCCTAAAGGGAAAACTAGGGTTTAAAATCAAATGTATGTATCATGCATTTTTCCTTAGTCAAATCATTTCAACACTGAAGCCAGTTAGGCTTTACAGGTGGCGAGTCCATAGCCCAGGCAAGCCCATTCATTGGTCATCTCCATGAAGCCTGGTGCAGTGGTGAGTCCACTCGCTGGAATCAAAACATGAATGGAAATTAGATCAATAAGACATTCATTGTTACATATTCTGCAACTTTCAATAAAAACATGGATGGTACAGCAATAATAATAATAATAAAAAAGATTTAAAATAGCTTCCAATGTAAAATATAACACAATGTGGACTTGTTGACTCACCTGACAGAAGATAGTAGAGGTTGCAGTAATTGAGTCCATCATCAAGAAGGCTGGTGAAACCCAGAGAAGTGGACTGTGCCTAGTAAATAAGAAAATAAAAAAAAAAGAATCCATGGTACCGATTTATACTCAGATTTATGCACTGTTCTGAAGGTTTACAATCCAATGCATTTAAAGAGCAGATAGTAGAGGTGGCAGTAAAACTCTTTGAAAGCATGCAATTTGAAATGTAGTAATTATCAAGGTAGATATTATTGTATTAACTTATATGCAACGAGTGTGACAGTTTCCATTTTTCATTTAAAAAAAAAGCATAATTAATACTTACAGACACACGGCAGCCGCCAGTCATGATGGTGGGAGTGAAGGTAAAGGTTATGCTCTCAGCCTGAACGCCATCAAGAGAGGTGTGGTTGGCTTTGATTGCACGGGGGGTGGCTGACACAAGCTAAGGGGAGAAATAATTTATTATTAAACACATATATGACTATTAACATTGACATTAGACCTTGGTAATCTGTGTATCTTGGTGGTGTCTTATCACTTATTGGAATTGAATCCTATCATGTAAACAAATTATTCTTACCATATACTGACACTCGTCACAGCCAAGCACAGGGTTCAGTGCTTGAATCTGCTGCACCATTGTGGTGCTGATTTCGGCACAAGGTTTTGCGAAGAGCCTAGAATGGAAAAGAAGAAGCAACATGGAGACATTCAAGCTTTAAAGATGAATTCAAACATCCTCTTTTGAGTTACATTAAACTGCAGCACACACAAATTGACGCTGAACTGTTGGAGATAAGCAATTCTTACTCACCAGAGTGTTCTGCAGAAGGCATGGTAGGGAACGGGAACAGGGAAAGGGACAGCAGCGATGGAGCCAAACAGTACTGCAAAGAGAGCAGAGGCCAGCAGCAGAGTCTTCATGGTCACTGTTGGAGTGATGCAACGTTCCTTCTCTTGAAGTGCAGTGTTATTGTTGAGAGTGGACTGGGTACTGTTTCCCTTTCAAGCCCTTTTATACAAAATATCAGACGCGTTTATTGGGGTCAATAATCAAGCTTGAAATTGATTTGTTTAGGATTATGACATGTGGGTCTCGTGCTAATTGTCTGACTTGGTCTCCTTGTGCTGATTATTCTAATTACACTGGAAACCATTCTTATTATAAAGTGGGTATTTACCACATCTACACTTTGGTTCAATTGTTCATTATTATGTATGGGAATCAGCAGTTGCAGGATAGAAGTGAAGAGAATATAATAAAAAATAAAAATAAACGCAACAAACCAAGACAAGGTAGAAAAGCATAATAAAAAATGGGAAACATTTAAGTTTGATTAAATGTATATTGATTAGTAACTGTAAATCTAATTTCCGTACGTTTATATCTTTTTATAAAAATAAAAAAAAACACCTTTCTGTCCTGTTTGGTCCTGCTTTGTTTTGTTTTATCCAGTCTTGTTTTTTGTCCGTTTGTTTTTGTCAGTGGTGTACATTGTATGTATCTAAAATTGTATGCCATTGCCTGTTTCCATTAAAAAGTAAATAAATTAACAAATACATTTTAAAAAGTAAAGAGAGAGGCAGCAGTTCGACATATATCTACAGATTTAAATTTGTCACTTCTTCCAACGTGTGTGACCTCTGATGCTCATCTGATGACAAAATGACTCTCGATCTATCGTCTTATTTTATAAACTGTAATCAATTGTTTGTTATATAAACATATCTTTTTTAATTTAAGTGATCCAATTAAACAAAGCTTTAATAAGTATCTCTTTGTAAAGAGCAGCACAGGATGTTGAGGATGTCATCTGACTTGTGAATGACAGTGACTTGACTATTTTTTTAAAGAATAATATGGCTTCATGTGCAGCATGTTCATGTTAACTGTGACTAACTACAGATTTTTCTGTTAATTTGACACAGACAAACATACACACACATACAGTAGTATGGAAAAGAGCAAATTTGCGAGATGTATCTGATGATTCAAGAACATATGTAACAGTCATCTGGTCTAACACATAAATGTTAGTGTGTTGACAGGAAGCAGTTCCATTGAACTCTGATATCATTTGCTTTACTATAAATTAAAAAAAGAAGATTCAAACAGGGCAGATGAGATGCACTCTAGGATGCCGGAAAAATTGGATGTTGGTGATTTGGCTGACATAAATTTGCCTGTCATGCTGCTCAGCATTAGGGCTAATTTAGAGTGTCATTAAAAGAAGTAGATGGGGCTGATTAAAGCAGTCAATACATCAGGGAGGTAGGGTGTGGAAGATCAAGGAGCATTTACTGCAGCCAAGATCTTAGATAGGTACACACAGTATAGACTTCAAGGTCTGAATGAGAAGTAAACATGATAAACTATATAATAGCCTATATTGAGTATATTTTGTCTTCCTTATAGGAAGAAATTTGTTTTTAATTTATCTGTTTCATGCATAAAGATAAAACAAATGCATAATGAGAGCGACCCTATCATGTTCCTTGACACAGACATTCAAATCATCAGACATCAGACACTGGTGAGTGTGTAAAAAAGTGCAAAAAAATTGATTATACTGTAGGTCATTTCAACACGGTCATGCACACAGTGTTGTTTACCTAACACAATGTGAGTCTGTCAAGCAGTCATCAGGTCACGGTACTTTCAGGACTTCTAAGTCTGCAATAGCAGAACAAATTAGACTCAGCAGTCCTGGATTACCGTCCATACCTAGTGAGTGAATCGTTTAAAGTCACAAGGCCATAAGTGAGCATCCAGGAATGATGTTTCCTTGTGAGATGGTCATCCCTGATGATAAGTTTCCTTTGTTCTTTTGGAATACCAGTATGTTTACAACTACAATGTACTAGCCTATATGCCTCTATGCAATAAGATTCTTTGAAATGAAATCACAACAGCCTTGTGACGCACACCCATCTTTCCCTGATACATCAATATTTTTTCTCAGTAACACCACTGTCCTTTCTCACGAATCTCATTTTTATTATTCTTTTATTTATTATTATTGATCATTCGGATCTACTATTATTACTATTATTGCCATAGGTCTGGGGGTAGCTCCGCGAAGGCTGTGGGGTGGACAGGGCTGCCCCCACCGGTCAGCTTCCACCCCAGGGTCTGGAAGCAGCTGAAAGAGGCAGAAACCCATTTGGTTCACAGAGGGCCAAGGAGGAGGGGGAGGTATGGGAAAGGGAAGGGGAATAATTATTATCTTAAAGCAGAAGTAAGTGATATATTTGTGTTAATATAAGTCTTAAATAGTTGTATCTTCCGACAGCAATCACTTACATAGAGTGTTTGGTCTGAAACACGGGTCTCTCAGTCCCTCTGCTCTGCTCTGAGCCGAGGAGAAAACATTTATCGTATCCTACAGTTTTTATCCAATGAGGAGAGAGAACGGCATGCAGGGCTGTGTGTGCAGCCAAGGAACGCCGTGAATGTGGCGACGTAGGGACGAGGACTGTTATGGTGCGTTCAAGGAAACTCGTATTTTTCCGACCGTGAAGTCGTACCAGTTCGATCTGGTACGAGTTCACCGGTCGGAAGTTACGAGTGGCCGTTATAGTGACTTTCACCGGTAAAACAGGTCAGAAAAACACGAGTGGGTTGCCTGGAACGCTACAAAGTCGTAAGTTGTGACTGTAATTTACGATTTCAAAAGCCAGCCTGGAACGCAGCATTAGCGAAAACGACCGGACCACTTACTTCTGCTTTAATTAATTAATTAATTTCTATTTTTATTTTTTATGTTTCTCTCTCTCTCTCTCTCTCTCTCTCCCTCGTTGTTGATTTTTGCTTTGACCCTTCTTTCTTTTTCATGCTTTATTCAATCATTCCAGCTACCTCAGCCCAGTCCCCAGCACATACAGTACTCATCAATGCTCATACTGTAGGCACACACAGAACCACACACACACATAAATACATACACATACTGATATACTATGCACCTTAATATGTGTACAACACTGCTAACACCACAGCACTTGTCTTCATTATTTTCTCTAATTTGTAATAATTAGGGCCATTAATACCCTATAATAATAACAACAGTTACATGATAATTAGGACTTACAGTAACTACAAGATAATTTCAAATCCCAAAGAACAAGATGTGACATAATGGAATCCATTGCGTCACATCTTGTTCTGCAGTACCAACGTATATGTAAATACTAAAGATAATACACTGTACACAGAGGACTGTGAGTTTAATGTCGTCAACTCATCAGTGAGTTTTGTCTTTAAAATGTCGCCTTCAAGTCGAGTTGACTCCAAAAAAGAAACAGGACATGAAAGTTTCTGGTATTGCCGTATCTTATCAGTTTTCCACGTTGCATTTACACTGATACCTCTGTTGGACCTATTAGTTATGCATGAAAAGGTCAAATACTTTACATAAAGTAGCAGATGTAACAAAGCACATATAGTCTTCACACCAAGACACCACCTCCAGTTGATACCAGGATGAACATGCAAGCTCTTCTTTCTTTAACTTTTTGTCTGCATCTGCTGCACGGTGCCTTCTTGAATCCAGAGCCGTCGACATGTCAAGCGATGTGGTAAAGTTTTACCAATTCTTTATAATTTTGCATTTGAGATGTCAGTATATTTTAGCTTGTTTTGGTAAAATTGGGTTTTACTTCATGCAGGACTTTTAAAATGCCCTGCAAAATACCTTTACGTGCTCTAGTGAAGCAAGTGAGTGCTTGGAGTACAGGGGTGTGTCTTGATGAGCAGGAGAAGTGCATGTATGAGGTATTGAAACACTTTAATATGATAACAATATATTTAATTCGAAAATGTGTTTTTAAAGTCTCTCTAGTTGTAAGACAACATCCTGACATTTGCCTTTGTGAATACCTACAGTTTATGGAGTTGTTTTTTCAAGTTCCAGTTGATTTTAGCACTTTTATTAGCTTCATGTGTATTTGTTGGTGTGGTCTTTTAAGGTTTTTGTTTTGTTTTTGCTATAATTCTGGATGATCTCGGTTTTGTTTTGTCTTTTAGATAACAAAGACATCTCCTACATCCATTGAAATTAACCACAAATCTCCTTGGACTGGCAGCATTACTGAAATCACCTTTAACTTTTATCCCCCTTCAGCACCTTATTTCTGCAAAGTGAAGGTAAGTTTGCTTTTTTTTGACAATCATGTGCCACTACTTACTGTATGTTGCACAATATATAATGTCACCATACGCGCCCTCTTTTACCATATAGCTATGTTATGTTGCTATTCCTACACAGGCGGCTTCCACTTCGTCTCAGAATACCACCTCCAATGAGTACTGCCTCCTCTACAATCTAATAGATGGTACGAGTTTTGTTACGCTTACATGCTAGAGCAGAGTTTTAGAAATTACCTCAGACTTTGTGTGTCCAGAACTGCTGAGTCAAGTCTCCATCAGTTCTGCTTTTAGCATCTCTGGATATAACATGATGGCCTGATGACATGAGAGACTCAGACTGTGTTGTGTACTTGCTCCTTGTTTTTGTTCACTTTTGTATCTTGTTACTGAAACAGGAAGTGGACTGACCCAGGCAGATGGCTACCGAGAGATTTGCAACGAGGTGATGTGCCCCCCAAAGGCAGTAGCAACTTGCAATTATGAGGAATAAGTTCTGCACACAGTCTTATCTGTCTCATTATCAAGGGTGTATCTGCATTTTTCTCACTACATTTCTTGTTTTGCTAAAAAATAAATAAATGAAGAGCTACATAAAATGTTGTTTGTGCTACTTGATTATTGTCCAACTGCTCATGGAAATGTGTCTTTCCACTTAAGATTTTTTGTCTCTCAACTTTTATGATACTGTCCATCTTTCACAATAATTAATTTTCATTAAAATAAATAATCATTTAGTGTTGCATTCAAACACGTGTGTTCATGCTGTCACTTTGTTGAGGTGTGTGTGAGAACATGATACAGGACACTCGGGTTATGCACTTGTTTTATTTACAACACACAGCATTTTCTTTATCCATGAAACGGATGAATTAAAAACAAAATTCTCCCAAGCAGACAGTATACACTCTGAGTTTATGTACATATTATGTTTACTTCTCATACACCATACTTTGGAGTGTACACTGCACGTATACTGTGTATTAGATCTCAGCTGCAAAATGCTCCTTGTTCTTCCGCACCTCTGCCTCTCTGGTGTATCGACTGCCGTCTAATCAGCCCCATCTACTTCCTTTAATGACACTCCAAATTAGCCCTAATGCTTAGCAGCATGTATCAAGGCAAACAAAAAATAAATAAATAAAAGCACTGAAGAGTCTGGAGATAAACAAGGACAGGTCAGAGCTTTGAGATACATCTAATACCAGATATTTCAAGTTTAAATCAAAAAGACCAATGTAAATGTCTCACCTTTTACAGTTTTGTGATTTACCTCAGTGATGGAAAAAAAACAAAACATTCAAACCAGATAAACTGTTTGCTGTCGAGGCAGTAGCAGAAGGAGGAGGATTACTTGGTTGCACTGAGAGAGAAAAAAAAATCATTGCATTTCAAACCCAGTTTATTGACAGATTCGTGCCCTCAGTACAATGCAATGCAAGATTTGAAGTGCTGAGCACAGAGGAATAAATACAGCAATAAATACAGTACTGACTCGCCTCCCCGGCCGCCTTTAATTCACACTGGATGGAGCCACCAGAGCCTCACCACAAACACACAGACTGAGAAGACATCACACACAACAGTGAGCCAAAGGTTTTTTTTTGTTTCCGCCTCACGTTAACAGTGGTTGTGGATCAACATGGACTGATATGCACTACTGCAGGAAAGCAAAGATGTTCCTTTGTTTAAAAATATGTCTGGAAGTGGGTTCATTTCACATGGTCTTGAACAACAATAACAGGTTTGAATCTGTCGACACATCCAGCAGAAACCTTCAACACTGATCTGCGGTTCTTTATTTAACCATAAAGGGACAGACTGAATAGTACAACAGTGTCCAAAAATGACATCTTAGTTTAACAACGGCATGCATTGCCCTTATTTACGTTTTAGGTTTTCACACCTAACAAGTGACGATGAGAAAAAACAACTTCTTATCCTGGTTCAACCCATTAAATCCTGCTTTAATCCGTTTACCAGTTTTGATACAGAATATTTTAAAATCTCATATTCCTTCTCTGATATGTTAGGAAATGCCGTTGCCTCGATATCAACGGAAGATCACGTCAAACATCCTCCGAGTGGTCGATGCTGATGGCCATTTCAAGTAAAAGAGTAACAAAAACAGGGAGGGCAAATATAAAACATGTCACGTTTTGAGTGCTCAAAGCTCACGTTGTCACATGAATGACAGGCGACCAAAGGCAACTGCGAGACAATAGATTTCATTAGGGTCCAGTCTGTGCGTTGTTTTTATAATACAATACACGGGAAAAGAGAAAAGGCCTCTGCTCAGTTCAACTCCATCTCACTTCAGATCTGTTTCTATTCATGTTTCATACTTATACCTGAAAAGTGTTGTGAGACATATATGCTGTGTGTATGATGTCATATATATGTAACATCATAGACCATGATATATATGTGAAATATTTGTTATCAGGCTTCTTTTTGCTGGTTTTTGCATTTTCAATATGCCTGTAAACACCAGCAATTTTAGAGTACTTCCATTAACATGTATTAGTAATTTATTAACATAAGTGTAGTTTTTAGTATGGCGGTTAATTACAATTACAGTGCATATATCAACCTGGGTTCATTATTGAACACCAGCAAAATCTGAAAGAATCAGAATTCAGTTTCTTTATTCCTGCTGATTAATTCCTGTTATGATTTATTTTTTGTTATTTCTTATTTCTATTTTTTTTTGTACAACATTAGTTCTGATTTGCATTTCCTCAAAAACTATTTGCAACAACTTGGTAAAAAGATGGAGCAACTGAGCGAGAGCACCGGCTGCTGTCAACTATAGAGATGAAGAGGTGATTTTCTTTTATTATGAAATGGGCACATCGTCGTTTTTCTCATCTCCTCCCTTCTCCTCTGTTGTCGCCTCCCTCTCTCCATCCTGTGCTGTGTTTTAATACTACATTAACTTACAAACCTTGTACAAAAAGTTGAAAAAAAAAACAAACAAAAAACGAAACAAAGTGGATTAGTAAAGCTGTTTAAAATCTATGGACTGACACTTGTTTGAAGCGTTAGTGTCCAGAAGTTGGCAGGAAAATAAGGGAAGCAGGATGTTAGCTGTTCAATAACTGACACTACAGTACAGTACACATAGTGTGGGTAATTATTCTACCTTGCACACACACACACACGCAGCCAAATATACACACACACGCACACACAACTAACCTTCGCTGTCTCTCTCATACCCTTCGGTGAGGCAGTAAATGAAAGCTGATAGCCTACTTGCCATCAGGTATTTAGCACGGCTTAGCACATTTTCAAGAGCCATGGACCCTCTGTGGATCAAACTGTCCTCAACTACTGGTTTTGAAGTTGCATCATGGGCACTAATAAATGTACACCGTCTGTGTCCGACTCCGTACCCAGCCACCAGAGAAACCGAGAGAGAAAGAGAAGGAAGTTTAAGCAATCTGTGATTAAGGCAGTCTCATAAATATTGCAGAGAGGTTTTTGGCCCCTGTTTTGGAGATAGACCGCCACAACAGTCTTGAGTTCCTAGCTCTTACTAACGGCTGCTTCCTATCCCCACAGATTACAGAGCAGACGGGGTGGATATGAATAGAAATGGCAAAAGAAAATCTGAGTATGATGCCACAATGTTCGATCCGTGAAGGAAAAAATATCCCATCAAAAACAACATCGAGCAGTAATCCTCTTTGGAAGAAAAGGTCATATTTGGTTTGTGTATCGGTCCTCCACGCAATGAATAATCTTTTACAGGGACCCTAAATAAAATAGGAGAAAAAAAAGAAAGAAAAAAAAGCACAGCTCAGGGCAATTTAATTAAGAAATGAAAGTAAAGTAGAAGCCTATATCTAATTTGTCCACTGAAGTTAGTGCTAGGGGCTTTTTAAGCGACGTGCAGAGACGAGGATAGACAAAGGTCCCACTTACAGAAGCTTAACTCTGTCTCACTTAATTGAGTTCATTCCAAGATACAGAAAAAAGTCAAAGCAGATACATACATATTAGCTGGACATAGGAGATGTGGCTCCCTCACTGTCTTCAGATCAGTTCGGCTTCCTTGCAGCCTCCACGTTGCGAGTTCAAGCAGTTTTTAAAATCTGCCAACATGGCAATCCTTATGTACTGTACCCTTTACAGTGCCTCCAATTACTGTGCTCAGGGCTTCAAGCACCCACTAGACCTTTATCAGAGCTTTACATCCCTCCCTATACAATCCCTCACACCCACTCCTGCATGGAGCGCTTGCAGTACAGTATGTGGCGCTGCGTGCTCTTCCTCCTGAACTGGAAAACAGTGTAGAGGAGGACCATCATGCACAGCGCCAAGACACAGGGGATGGCGATGGCCACGGCCTTCTCCGTTCCCCCAGCGCTGTCCAGTTTGATGACCACGTCCACATCACCGTTGTCGTAGTGGCGCTCCTCCGCCACCGGGGGGCTCCAGTCCCAGTCGGGGTCTGCGGGGAGGCCGTCGCAGCCCATGAAGTCCCTCAGGATGGACCTTGGGTAGCCAGGCTCCACACGGAGAAGCTGGTTGTTGAACTTCCAGTATTCCTTTCCCTTGTAAAAGTAGGTGAAGCCTGGATAGAAGTATGACAGGACACACAGTTACTCATAAACACACATTATAGCCTACAAACAAAGGCAGCAGATATTCTCTAGTCGTTTGCTACACGATAGTAGAATAACATCAGCTACATGCTACACACTGCTTTAAACATTTACACTGGTCAACTTCCACTTTTCCTACTTTAATGTTGTTTAATTCAGGACTTAATGGTGACACAAACAGCAACACCCTGTGAAAAAAATGAGTTTTAGTATCTAGCAATACATCATCCAATCTGACTAACTAGTGTAACTAGAGTCCATACCGTTGGCCTTATCCACAAAAGCCCCCTGTGGAGAGTCAGGGATGCCTTTCCAGATGGTGATGGGTTTGGGATAACCTGGGTCCATGGTCCTCATATCCTCATTGTACCTCCAGTATCTACAACAGGACAGACAGAGCAGTCAGTACAGGTGTTTACTGTTGATGAGTTGTGTTCAATCATTGATATGAACACACAACTTGATAGTTTAGACAAATATAATATGTCATCACGACACTATGTTGACATTTGAGGAGATTTAAACACAAGACGGGTTCAAACTAAATTGCATAGTAACCAAGACAGTGGATACTATTTTGTCAATTTTACACTTTTAGAAAAGTCTACTGAGCTTTGTAAAACAGCGTGGGGAAAATCTCTATCAAATCTATACAGCTTGATATTATAGGAGCCAGCAATTATTTGTATATTGTGGAAGGCATTAAAACAACAATCTTCAATGCCTATCTGACCATGTAATGATCAGCAACTGACTGAATTCACATGACCAGTGGCAGAAAACAATCAATTATCTATACTCTATTTATCTACCACGTACATTTGTCTCAGAGATTTCTTTGATTTATGTCTTCTTCTCACGCACTGGTGCCCACACACACATAAATCCTGATACACAATGTCTTAAAAAAAAAAAAAATGGCACAAACACACCGGCCCATTAGAAAGGGAAAGGAAGACAAAACGACAACGGACAGCAGCAGGTCGGGAGATGACAGTATCAAGCACTTTGTCAGCTTCCACCACAGGGTCATTTGACCTCTGAGGCTATGATTTATCATGACAGCTGAACAAACATGTGAGTCACACTGACATACTTGCAACGCACATGGACAAACAGCAGATTCTCAGATTTTTTGAAAGACTTTGTTTCAAATCACCACCACCTGCAGGTATCTAGACTGTAATAAATCAATACATGTGCACAAATCTATACAAATACTTCACTTCAAAAAGACTTCTCCGAAGTGAGATAATCGGGATTACAAACACTGGGGCGTAGCCAATTGCGTTCCACTAAGCAGCACTGTCAGCTGCTAAAGAGACAATCGGTTGTCTCAAAGCAACATGTGACAGCTTGCACAGCTTTGAGGAGGGGGAATTATTTAAATTATTTATGCCAAAATTAAAGATGCATTGATCCACACACCTGCGAAACTGCGTAACATCTCATGGGTAACAGTCCCAAAAAACGTTAAATCCTCCAAACACGGACAAACGTGGCATCAACAGAGAGGATCAGAAGTGAAGATGCTGGCAAACACTTTTTTTTCTCTTTTGTCTCACTTGAATGATTGAATCTGTCATTTGGGCAGAACATCGTTTATTTAATAGAGATTTCAGCCATCACTGATCCTCATGCACTTGTTTTTAATTCCACTTCTGCCCGATTGCTCGACAACTTCATAACAGTGCTATAACTCGTTCCACACAGACCTGTCTCCTTTGAAGAAGTAGGTTTTGGCCACGTCCTCCCACCACACAGCTGTCTCGATACTCTGAGTGGGCATGCCGCTCCCGAACAGCGAGATGTCCTGAGGGTACGAAGGCTGGAGAATCGTGTCCTTGAAGACCCAGAAACGGTTTCCTAAAATACACACACACCATGGTTAGGGACAGTCAGGGCTCTGGGACAAAGACATTATCATAAAGATGACCTCAAAAATTGCGCAGGACAAAAACACTGCCAGCTCTCAGCTCATTCAACCCCTACGTGTGGATTTTTTTTTTTCAGGCCTGTGAGTTTATTTATCTCTATTCATGTGATTTCAAAGGTCAGATGTAGCACCTCATTTTCAAAATACCTTCACAGAAAAAAAAAATCTATGCAGTGTTATCTATAATACAATAAACAGCAAGATGATGCTCTGAAGGCAACTCCACTGAGACTTGTTGTTTTGAGTTTTATTGAAGCTATTGTTGCATTTAATTCAGTTTGATCATAAGTGCCTGAGGCAGAGTGAGGAGAGATGCTGTGGTGGTGTGCTTGCAGTAAGTAGCTAGGCCTGCGTACACACACACACACACACACACACACACACACACACACACACACACACTCACGCACATACACACACAGTTAAGTCCCCATGTGAGAATAAATAAGGCATGAGGCACTCTGATCCCACTGGGTGACAGATGTCATGTTAATCTGCCTGATGGACGGATGTCTGTACCGGACAAGCACCCGCTCTGTTATCGTACAGACCGCAAAACAACCTCACAGTCACAGTCACAGTCACCCAGTTGACTACTATGAATGCATAAGTGATGGCAGTATGCAATAAAAATAATTTATTTCACTGTCCTGGTCATAAACAATAGAGGATTACTCTCTTTTTCAGTGATGCTATTCAGCGCTAACCGTAGAGGGTGCAAGAGTGAAAGGAAAAATAGTTGCTTACATCACCTATTTTCTTTGTGTTTTGGCCAAATCTGTTGCATGCATTTCTTTAACATCTGCACAGCTTTTTAAAAATATTATTTATTTAATTTTTTTATTGTAATTTTTATTTAACAGGGACGATACATACAACATTGCCACAAAGAATGAAGAATGCGATGCATACAAGACGTCTAGCTTCAGCTAATTTGCAGTCTTTGTCCCTGGTCAGGCTAAAGAAGGATACAAGATACTGAATACCGTTACAATAAGTGCAATAATACAAATACAGTGAATAATACAGTGAATAGATATCATGAGTAAATAAACATAGCTACAAAATTTAGATTAAGAAATTGCACAGATTAAATACATTAAAAATTTGTAAAATGCTGTATTGACAGTGACTTGAGAGAAGTTAATGTTCACTTTTCTGCTGCTGCTGAAGCCAATGTTTAGCTCTAGCACTAAACATCTTTAATGCTGTTTGGGATTTGATTTCTGGTGGTAAAGAATTCCATAGGTGTGTACCCAGCACCGAAAGGGATGATTGACCGAATGTTGTCCTGCATCTTCGAATTTTACAGTTTTGCTTGCTCATGCTCCTTGTCGTTATCCCACAGTTGTCTGACTTAGTAAAAATCTGTGACATCGCTTGTGGGGCTAGTCCATTGACACACTTAAAAACAACTTTCAAAAAAGAGAATTTTATAAAATTAGAAAAAGATAACAAATTATACTTCTCAATGATTTTACAATGGTGCCACTTTTGTGGCTTCTGATCTAAAATTTTTAAAGCTTGTTTGTGGAGTGAGAATAAAGGTCTAGTTGCTGTGTCAGTGGCCTGGCCCCAGGCAGTGATGCAGTAGGACAAATGTGAAAGGACCATAGCATGCAGGTATAAATGAGCTGCCCTGAAAGAGAGACAGGACCTGATGAGTCTGAAACAGTTCAGACTAGTTTTTACAGTTTTAGACAGCTTCTTTATATGTGCTTCAAACTTAAGTTGAGGATCTAGAGTTACACCTAAATATTTAAACTCATTTACCACTTCAATTTCTTTACTATCAATAGTGATGTGAAATTTCAGGTCCATGCCTATGTTCCCACAGCCTTATGTTCCCACAGCCCTATGTTCCCACAGACCTATGTTCCCACAATATTTTTCTCAAAATTAGGCCCTATGTTCCCACTGGACTCTCTCTACCTATCTCACTCTATCTATCTGGCCTGTCTAGCCTCTACCGGGTCTTTTTACTAAACTTAACCAACTCTTTTCTTCATTGCCTAAACCCAAGCAATGGTGGGACCAAAGGGCTGTGGGAACATAGGGCCTAATTTTCAGTGACAACAAAAGTTAGAAATGTGGGAACATAGGGCTGTGGGAACATAGGAATGACCCCGAAATTTCTCTAAGGCTTTCTTTCTTATTGAGAAGCACATTGATACAGTTTTTTTTGTGATTAAGTGTTAAGTGATTCCTTTGTAGCCTTCCTTTTGAAACAGTAACCATCTGTCTGTTTAAGATATCTGAGGCTTGACAGGGATTCTTTGCTGAGACATAAAACACTGTGTCATCAGCATACATCTGACATTCAGTGTCTGTGCAAATGGTAGGTAAATCATTTATGTATAAGCAAAAAAGAATAGGACCTAAAACTGATCCCTGTGGCAGACCAGTCTTACTGTTCAGAGGAGATGTTTTCACATTCTGTATTATTCTGTTTTCACATTCTGTATTATTATTTTAAAAACCGTGTATTGTTGCCTTGTGTTTGCCAGTGCATTGTTATATTCCATGGCATTTTATGTGTGTCAGTCTGTCAGTCTGTGAAATGCCATTAAACCTTTGGCAGAAATGTAACATGTCACCTATAGTAAGTGCTCTCACAAGTGCATCCTAATGTGTAAAAAAAACAAAACAAACATTGGTCCATAAAGACGTAGTAGTAAAAAACAAAAAACACAGAGGAGTTTTAAATGATAATACATTCACTTTCAGAGATTTTAAAAAAAAATCATATTTTTCATTACCTTTGAAAAAGACAAATTTCCCTTCACTATTTTCATAGACAGCATCAATTTTGGAAGGCAAGCCCCTCCAGAAGGAGTTGATCTGCATCGGGTAGCCAGGAACTACTGAGTTATCCCGGACCCTCCAGAACCACTGGTCCTGTGTCAGGAGATAAAGATCCATCACCATCACCATCACCATCGTTGTTTACTGATTTGAATATTGGCCTTGTTTTTTGGGACACTATAACACTTGTTATTTATTTTATATGTATTTTCTTTTCTCTTTGTTTAATATGATCAAAATAAAGAATAATCAAAATCAAAACCAAAATCACCATCATCATCATCATCATCATGAGCTACTTTAAAACCTTTACCTTGAACACAAAGAGCTCCTGGCGGAGGATGGCCAGGGTGTTGAAGCCTCCATCACAGATGTTGGGTACGGAGTTGGGGTTGGAGGGCTTGGCCCCCTGTGGCGGGCGGTGGGGTCTGGCATGGCGGTCATGCTTGCGGGGGTCCGAGGGAGGGTGGAAGCGAGGCGGTGGGACCGTGGGTGGGGGCCTGGTTGGCTGCGGCGCTCTGTCTGGTGGACCTTAAAAGAAAACAACATACAATCTCTTATCCTCCTTCCATACTGTTCCTGTTTACACTGTTTTGACCATTGGACAATGATTTGGCCTCCTTGGACAACTGTTAGCTGACTCACGTTGTTTTGAAAATGAATTTTGGCTGGCCTGTTTTAAAGCTGACAAATGTTTGTTGCATTCAGCCAGTATGACTGATGCCGCAGCATTTGTAATTATGACTAAGCTACTTCAGAGCTCCAGGGAGGTGTTGTGGCTAAAGTGTTGTTTCAAACTGTTTTCTAACTACAGGAGATCCAGAAAAGAGTTACTTTGCTCTTCCATAAAACATCTGATGTTCAAAGAGCGACTGGTGTGAGAAGCAGAGGCTTACCATAGATTTTCTGGATGCCCTGTAGGTCATCGTGAGGTAGTTTGAAGTTCTCTGTGTCCATGTACTGGTAGAAAGGTGCCATGATAGCAGTGGGGTCGTTGGAGTGCTCCAGACCGAGGGCATGGCCAAGCTCGTGAACCGCCACCAAGAACAGGTCGTTACCTGGAGAGGGGAAGACGGGAACTGTGTTGAGAGTGCAAACACACACACACAACAAGTGTTGGTAGATACAGGAGAAGAATGAGTGTGACAATATGTTTGGTTAAATGGAGGAAACACACATCATAGTTACAAGTACACATTGAAAACTGCACAGGAAATTCAGGTGCAAATTACACATTTATACAATTACAGGGCATCTGTACTGGATATCCTACACTGTAAATGTTTGTTTTTTTTCCCGCTAAGTCCCACTGTAGCTGTGCTCATGATTAAAATGTGTTGCAGGATTTAGTGCAAGATCTGATTTATACCATTGTAGAGTGAATGGCTACAGACTGTTGACTGGACATAGTATTTTGTGCTCTAGTAACTTTTTATATCACTCTCTTTATAGACAAGCCATCAAACGTTATTGACAAATACCCGGTTGATTAATCAACAGTGAAAATAATCATTACAGCCCTATGATCCAGAGTTAACCTCCACTGGTGCAATGTAGTGCAAGTAAGGATTACTGAAGGTAGACTGCCAAGCATGAGCACTTTCTCCCTTTTGCTTTATAAGAGAAGATAAGCCACATGTGAGCCACAGCGAGCAGCGAGCAGAGGGACACACACTCACGTTGCTGCCCAGGGCACCAGAGCACAATGAAAACACAAACACGCATTCAAACACATATACACTGAACACGTACAAATGTCGGCCCAGCGCAGGCAAACATTGAGCATTTCATATCACAATCACACAAATGGAAAAAAAGTAAAAAAATAAAATAAAAAAAAAGTCACGGTCAGTGTCTATGGTCAGCACTCAGCTCTTAGTGTCAACCAGATTTAGAAAGAAGTACAGCGTTTACGTACAGCTTCTGACTGAAACTGTCCCCAGGAGATTGTTGCCCTTTAAAACATGATATCCACTCCTGCCAGCAGCGCTGCACAGAACAACTACTGACCCTCAGCCAGCAGCAAAAAGGTTACACCTCCCCTTCCCCCATTTATCTCGCACAACCAGCGTCCTCCACCTAACCGATACTCTCCCCATAAGGACTCCCAGGGGACAGGCCGGAGCTACCATTAGCGCACATGTCAACATGCAACATTTACAATTACACCACTGTGAAAGCACATTAAAGGTTGCACAGCTTTCCAGACCCATGAGCTGAGACAGGAGCTTTTCAGAATGAGCCTTCACATGGATAACCATGGGACACTGCGCAAGGCTGAACATGGATTTGACTTGGGAGTCTGAGACATTCGCCATTGGAGAACGAGAACAAAAGAGAGACGGGCAGGGGAGCTGATGGGTGGCAAGTAGTTTCCCAGAACAAACGAGCTGTAACCATCCTCTCACACCAACTGGGGGGGGGGGGGTAGGATCTAAACATATGGCACATGGGTGTGTGTGTACATATGCCCATGTATGAAACATGTACGTTACATGTAGGTTCATGTTTACTCATATGCCATATGTTTAGGTGTATACATAAATATAGACGTGACACATACAGTATGGTGACACGATATCGATAAGGTAACCCTAAGTAACGAAACGTAAAATATGACATAACATGATACAAAACATAATGTAACGTAACATAAAGGTAACGTAACATAACATAACATAATGGTAACGTAATGTAACGTAACGTAACGTAACGTAACATAATGTAACATAACAACAACATAAAATAACATAACATAACGTAATAACGTAACGTAACATAACGTAACATGACATAACGAATGTTACATTATGTTACGTTATGTTATGTTATGTTATGTTATGTTATGTTATGTTATGTTATGTTATGTTATGTTATGTTACCTTTATCATGTAATGGTATGGGTGTTGTTCTGGTAGTTATATGTAGACCTCTTTTGAGGCACACTGAGCCACATCACATTCACTTATACAGAATAATAGCCATAATCATGTGCCAGCAACCAATGTCTTAAAATAGCAGGGCTTTCTATCCTGTCATCTGAAGAGCTTATTATGCAGGGGGAAAAAAACACATCAAAATCCTGACAGATGGGGTGATGCGTATTTACAGAGCAGAGCCATCAAAGACATCTCTGCATTTTTTGTTTTTGGTTAAGCATCCTTCATACCCTGCCCCGTGATACCATCTCTGTCCTATTGCCCTGCTGCCTGGCCATCTGTTTTTCCATTATTTGCTTTCCATCAGTCCTTATCTTTCTTTCTTGATGATTGGCTCTGTTTTTTCTTTTTTCTTTTTTTTTTCTTTTTTCACTTCCTCCACACCCTTTACATTTTTACCTCATTGTCATTGTCAGCACTCAGCAACCTTTCATTCTCTTCTTCCTTGTCTTTTAGTCTAATATCTAGTTTTCTTGGCTCTTCCTCACTGTATCCTTTCCTTACTTCTCCTTCACTCGCTCCCTTGTTGGCGTCACCTGCTCCTATCGCCGCCATCTTTTCTCGCCCTCCGTATTTACACCCATGTCTTGTCATCCACTTACCATCATGGTTGGGGTTCCCTAGGGTCCAGGGCTCATCTGAGTCAAAGTGTGTGTCCCCTCCTATGCCCGGGCCGGGGAAATAGGCATGGGCGAGGAATCCCCCCTCCCCGTCAAAGGGTGAGCTGTCGCCATGAAAACCCGAAGCGAAGATGATGGTGATGTCAACGTCACGCCTGCCGGTCTCCAGGGCGCTGTATGGAACGGCCTCGAAGCGTAAGGGAGTCACACCCTGCCACACGTCAAACGCCCGCCGAATGGCATCATGAGTCTCCCTGGCGCCCACCTTTGGCGTGACATTTTTTATGCTGTAGGAAGAAAAAACAAGTGAACCAAGTGAGCAGATTTGTGAAAGATTGAGATTATCAGGCTGAGAAAATGCTTGGCTGCAAGTATTTGTTTACACACCATTCGTAACAGTAAGAGACGTGAATGCGACTATATACTACATAGGCTACTACATCAAACCTGTGCTTTGTTGTCCCATTAATTTCAAGTGAACTTTTTTATTTTTATTTTTTCAAAATGAGGTGGCACCAAAAGAAAAAAAAGAAAAAAGTTTCACTTGACACAACTATTTCAAGCCCGGCAGCTTTCACTGAACTTTTAACACAGCAGTCGTTATCAGTGGCTGGCAGGCAGTGAGGAATGGGAAATCTTCTCCCTTCCTCTCCACTCATTTTCATGAATAAAGTGCAGTCAGCAGCAGCACTGGCTCAGCACTGATTGACATTCCATTAGGAGAGGTGGCTCGTCAATTCAAATTCGGGGAGGAAGGAAGGATTTGAATAAATTGACAGTGTTATCGTCTATTACTGCTGTAACCTGTCAATTTGCAGTTGTGCCAGGGACCCGGCGTTTATCGGTTCTCCTCAGAACCTATTAAAAGCTGGAGCTTAATCAGGCGAGATAAAATGAGAGTTTGAATATTTCTGCTGAGATTACGGACAATTTACTCTCAGGATTTTCAAACAATTTCGTATGGGGGGAGAGGAAAGCTTTCAATTTTCATGCTACTCAGCTGAAATTGTTTGTTTTGTTTTATGAAAAAGAGGAGAGTACATTGACGAGGGTTAAAAGAAAAACAGCCTGATCCCATTTTTCATTTTGCCAGCGAGCTATTTATACGCTGGAAAACAAACATACTCACAGCACACATGGGCAAATTTATGTGTTAATCTATGTGTTTCTGGATGTGTGATTGTGACTATATTTGTGTATGTGTGTGCTCCCACATATGTGACGTACTTGGGCAGTCTCTATGACAACACAAAGCATGTGATCCCAGGAGGACAGGAGAGCTGAGAAAATTAACACTGCCACATCTGAACCCTACAATGAGAGCTGCTGAACTCAATAGTCGCTATGACAACTGCCTCCACTGTCTCTCACCTGTAGGTGATGTGTGTACGCTGCCACCTCTGTCCTGTCAGCGCGTATCTCCGTGTCCGTGACCTAGAAGCACTTTTAAATTTGTCCGGAACGCCACAGCGAGGCTTTTGCATCCAACTTGAAGAGGAAGAAGAACAAAAAGGGAAAGGGAAGAGAGAAGAAGATATTCAGTATGTCTATTTTCTGACAGGTGCCACATCATCCAAGCAGCAGCATTAGGGAGTGTTGTGCAACAACTACTACACTACACTACTGACTACTTTCCTCATTCATACCACATCGGGTTATCACGGGTACAACACGCACACGCACAATACATAGGCAAAACATGGATTCTCACCTCAGCGTGATATCACTGCATCATCATGCAAAATGAGAAGAGGGAAAAGGGTTAAAACCTGCACCTTTCAGGCGAGGTGGTGGGGGGGGAGTGAAATAAACATCTCTGAGTCTGTTCTTCACTAATTCATTGAAATATTGATAGCCATTCCTCCTGCATTTTAAATGAATGAGGGGAGCATTTTGCATTAATGTAACATCAGCAAAGCCTGGTGGAAATGCATGTGCACTTCAGCTCGCACATCCGCGGCACGTGTGTGTATATACTCACTCCTTGGTTTTCTCATCCAGTGTCCCTGTGACATTGAGACCGTAGACGCGCTGCATGGCAGCGATGGCTGAGTGCATGGTTTGTGCCGAGCGCAGGACAGACATTCCCGGTTCTGTGCGGGGAAGGTAGCCATACCTCTGTAGCCATCCCTGTGAGGGGGAAGAAGGGAACAGATTCTGGCCTTGATACTGTGGCTATTTTAAGACTTGATTCTTTGCCTGTGTTTGAAAACTCACAGTCCAGAGAATCAGGGAGGAACAGTATGAAAAGGGACTGAGAGATCGCACATGGAAGGAAAAAAAACACATATGTCAACTGAGCATTGTGTGCAATACATCAAAAGCGGATAAGAATGAGACTTTTCTCTTCGTAACTCGCTATTGGCTGCAGATAAGAACTTGAATCTCCATTATTTTGATTATCATGAAACTATTTCAACACTGTCTTGTTTAATAACTGTACTTCATGCTGGGTGGTTGTCTTGTGCAAACACAGACCACAGATATTCCTCCACAATGGAGTGCCTTGCTCAAGGCCACCACAACCCCAGCTGGGGACAGCGTATATGGTTTGTTTAGTTACCTTTTTCCAGTAAATCAAATCTGCTGGCAGTGACAGAAAAACTGGGTAGGGTGAACTGGCAAGATCCCAGAAACAATCCTACTTCTTTAATCTCTCGTCCACTGCCAAGCCCAGAATAAAAATCAATATGAATATGGCTGCGCATCATTCATTTTGCATCTCACAAGAGGCTGTGAGATGACTAACAATTGCTACAATATTTTTTCATTATTGCAGGAACTGAGATTGAGCTGCTGTCGTGTTTACATTTAACAGCACCGTGTGGGTGGCATGGAGAAGCCTCTGATTGCATGTAAATAGTCCATAGTTTGCTTGGATTGTCAACCAAGCGGTGACAAGGTTTGAATTTTGGGTTTGAATCCACGGCTTGTTAACCTTAGTCAGAGTTTGTGTGTCTTGCAGCTGCCGGCCAGTGTAGGTGTGCAGGACTGTGGCCCTGCATCCTCATGCCTCACAAAGGAACAGAGAGCAGCTCAACACTGAGGAGAGAGGTGAGAGCGGGCGTCATCCAGGGGTCACTGCCACTCAGTCCTGATGCTGAGGGTCCACGAGGTGCCCACGCTGCCCACCACAGCTGCCTGCACGCCACAAACAGCTGCCATGCCTCCCTGTCGCTACACAGCCTATGAGAAATGCTCCAGCTAGCTAATCTGTCCGTCCCTCCCTCATCCCCCCCACCGCCCCCCCCACCTCTTCTGCCTCTATCCCTCTTTCTGCTGAGCTAAACGCCTTGTTTATCCCCCCTTTTCCCTCTTTCCTGTGGGTGTGTTTCCTGTGTGTGTGTTGTGTTTGTTCAAACGGCACACATCTCAGAGAGATATCAGGCAGATTTCAGTGAGCCATAAAATTGAATAATGATGTGTATGTGTGACTGAAAGCCTCAGCATTTAATTTCTTCAGACTGGTGGGAGGGGAGCCTGTGGTGAGGATGGAAATGACATCAATTAATAAGGTACAAAAAAAGCAAATCCTATTATGCAACTTGTGTCTGCAAATGTTTAATCTCCCCCCTCCAACACTATGATGCTGCCAAAAGCATGCCTGACTTTATGTTGGCCTGCTACTAACTATATGACAACCTAATGCTGTAGGGCATCTCTGTTGAAACAAGACCACTCTACGTGCAATCATATCTGGGTTGCACATCGGGGGGATCAGTGGGCTGGATCAGCTCGGCTCATGCACCGCAGTGCAATAACCTCAAATGAGCATCCTTCTGTTTCATTGAACCCTTACAAATGAGGAATGTGCGATATTTTCTCCGTTCAGTACGTGAGCTGTCCTGATAGGCTCACAATGTCTCTATGTTTCTGCGTGATGGTAGCCTAATGGTGTGCCCACGGATGGAGTGAGGAGGAAGAGTCAGTATATATAAATATGTATATATATAATGTAGTATACTGTATGTGTGTGTGTTTTTCCACGCCGAGGCAGATTATGTGGAGGAGATGGCACGGTCATTTATGATAAACCGGGGAGGGAAGGCCATTTATCTTACCTCAACGCTGAACTGATGATGCTCCTCTCCGGACACGGCACACGAAATCCAAAGCAAAAAATGCAAGCAGAAAGCTGCCGCGTAAAAGCAATCCGATGGTTTTCTTTTACTGGAGGATACTAAGGTCATAATGACCTGTTTTTCCCGAGTGTTTATTAGAAGAAGCCGCCCGTCCGCTTTGGCTCTTGTGTCAAATGAAAACCATCAGGCGAGCTGTCAAGGCAGATTCAGATGAGAACGAGAAAAGGACCCCGCGTTTTATATATATAAATATATATATATATATAAAAAATAAAAAATAAATCCCCGACGGTGGCATAAAAATGTTCCGATGTCAAGCAGAGATAACGCTGCACGTTAGACCCGCTGCCCTCGCCATTCTTATTTACATCAGGGGCTACATCTATCCAGCAGCATCAATGGCCATGTACAGTACCCAATCTGCGCAAGATAGGCTCCCTCCCGACTCGACGCCTGCGCTTTGATTTCTCACACAGCGCAGCGCCGCTTGGCAGCATCCTGAGAGCTGCCCTGCACAGTGCATGGCAGATGAAATATCATTCTTCACAACTGCCCCGTGCGTTTGATTCTTACACTTTGCAGACCACCGGCTTTGTAGCGAACATGTGCAAGATAATAGACTTTTAAATTCATTATAGTAAACAAAGGGATTCCAGATGAGACTGATGCAGCCTGCATTCCTCTGCTGATGCTTTGATAAGAAGACCAAGCTAAATGATTGCTATATGTGATCTGACAACACTGGATAATAGCCATGAAGAGGGAAAAAAAATAGCCTAGATATTCGGGAATAGTTGATAAATCAATCAATTATCCAATCATCATCACCATTAGTCTGCAAGTGGGGGCTAAATGCACAAGCAGGACATCAGGGCACACAAACAGTGCATTAGCCTCATTATTCTCCCTTATCTCAAAATATTTGTCCCACAATTTACCCACATCTGTGCTCTGCAGACCCAGAACAGACGACCTGACATTTATAGCGCCCACAGCTCTTTTCTAGCCCAGATAGTAAGGTCCACAACAAGCTGCCTCGAGCAAACAAGGCCACGAGATGGCGGTGTTTCATTGAAGAAAACGCCCCCCAGCTATTTGCTTGCAAACCCTCTGAGGACACAGGAGACACTCAGGAACCTGAATCCACATCACACGAACTAATGAGCCGAGAAATTGATCTGAGATTGATTCAATATGACAGGAGTGTTATAAATTGATAACATATGACAGATAAAGGAACATCCTCCATCCGTCCTTCTATGATCAAATTATTATGTTGAGGAGGCATAAAGGAAATGTGTGTGTGTGTGTGTGTGTGTGTGTGTGTGTGTGTGTGTGTGTGTGTGTGTGTGTGTGTGTGTGTGTGTGTGTGTGGGTGGGTGTGTGGGAGGGGGCGGGGGGCAGCAACTCCTTCCTCTGGCAAGAGTGAAGCCATGTGCAGGGAAATCTACATGTAGATGATTACATGAGATCTCAGTCCTTCGGTCAGTTGGACAAGAGAGAAATCTTGGATTTCATGTGCCAAGCTGACTTTGTTTTTTCTCAGTGACCACAATCCAGTGCAAAATGTGCTCCGGTCAGTTTTCTGATCCTCTTTATTCAGATTGTGCATGACTCATGCAGCTAGTCAAGCTCTCTCATCGCTGATTTGAATGAGCCTGCCCCCCCCTTTCACATTCACACTTTTACAGGAAGAGCGCCATGGCACCAGCCTTGGGAATGCAGACCTTCAACCCAACTGTAGCTTGGCCAGCACCAAACCCCTTCAGTGCACATTGGCAATCAATTTCCCATGACCCAAATTGACCGCATCGGTGGCTACAAAGAATGGTTTCTTAATAGAGGACTGTTCAAACGTCACTAAAAATAAGATGCACCTACAGGAAAGACTGGAGAGAACCTGTAAAACTCTTCAAACAGGAAGGTGGATGGTACATCTTCTCAAGTATTGTAGTGCAATTATGAAATATCGGCTCTTTTCTGGTTTCTGATACTCCACATTGCTACTCCACATCTCACACATGCTGACATTGTACCTTTTACTTACTTTTTTTATCAAATAAATTATGATGTATTCCTATACGCTAGGATAAGTCAAGACATTATTGGTCCCTGGGGGGAAATGCTCAGGCCGCGCCCATCAGTATAAAGACAGAAAAATCTGCTGAAGCAGCAACATCAAAGTGATGTATACATTAATACATCAATAATTATAATGCAATAACTCTGAACTGGGCCATTATACCGTCACCAATGGTTTGTAAGATGTCGTTTGATGCTAATACTTTCACTTTCTGAAAACCCTTTCTATATATTCTCATTTTATTGAGTAGCATTAGTGCATTTATACAGTATGTGTGTGTATGTACAGTCCCTTTCCCCCTATTTGGTTCTCCCTATTTGCATTTCCATTTTATGTTGGAAGTCACTACTGACTTTGATAAGTGTTGTATACATTAACTTCATACACTATTATTATGTGCTTGCCACGCCACACACAGAAATCTTTACCTGTGAAATCTAAACACACACGGAGACTAAATGCAATAATTGTCATCACTCATGAGTGCGAACAAGGTGTTCCATGTTTTGAAACAGGATGTGACTGGTTGCGAAAGTTGAGAAAGGGATTCCTATTGGATTAAAGCAGGTTCATTCATTTACTTTGAGGTGTTTACTGTGTTACCCATTGGGCTGCCATGGTGACCACATGCTCTGGCAAGTGAGCACGGCTCGAAGCCAAAGACCAGAGGCCTCGTCAGGAAACGGTAAAAAACAGCAATGAGACACACGCACACGTTTTATTGCTCATAGGAAGAGAAAACAAAGTGTGTGTGTGTGTGTGTGTGTGTGTACTGTATATGTGTATGGACTCACTATTACCAAACAACAATCCGCTCCTACATTCAAATATTTGCCCTCAGTATTTCAGTGCGGCTTAAGGAGAATTTCCTTCAGGGGGGCAGATGGTGAGATACAGGGTAATCTAACTGGCTTCTTTAATTAAACCTAATTAATTGGTACCTGACAGTTTGTTCTGGATGCCTGAGGCTTTTCCACCATACTGCTGAAAAACAGAAGTTAGAAAGCTATTATTAAAGCTTTTATGGATTCAGTCACTAATCCAAGTCTTATCTTGTATGTCAGCGATAGACAGAGCAGCCATGACAGGCCCCTAAAATAGCGCAGAGGCTCTCACTAATCCAAAACTGAAGAGGTAATTTTATATATTTTATACATCAATCTTTGAAAATGTCTTTGCAGAACTCATCACTCTGGCCAGACAGTCATGTTTTGATTTGATTTTCTGTACTTCTGCTTATCATCATTCAGGAGAATTTCTAAGGGTGCTGCAGGGTGGATGAGTGGGTGGGTGGGTGGGGGTGGGACTCTCTGGTTCTTGCTGGTCCATCTGGGCCCTGTCATGCAGATCAGACTTCAGACCTTCAACAGCTCATCTCCCCCTCACGGCAAGGTCACATAACCTTTTCCGCCTCACTGAACCACCTAATAAGATTCATGTGTAAACATTAGTTCATAAACATGTCCTTACTTGATATCTCATAGAGATGTATATTGCATTTATTATGGATGTGCACTGTTGATCAGGCTCAGAATACCGAAGCTCAGTCGTGACCCGTGGCCTAATGGTTCATAACCACAAAACCACAATGTCCGTGGTTTGACTTCCGGCTCTATTGCACATCAGAACCCACTATCTCTCTCTCTCTCGCTTGTATCTTGTCTCTTTTAGACTGTCTACTGTCCAATAAAGGCAAAATGCCAGTGTTTTATCTTAAGGAATCGGTGCTCAACGATCATAAGAGATGGAGTATATGAGAATATTCCAAGGGGGGACGTGTATTTACTTTGCCAGTCAGTAGCTGTCATCACTTCCCTTGCTCTCTCACACACTTTCTTCTTTCCCCCTCTTTGGCTTCTTTTTTTTTTCATAATAGCTATGCTCTCTTTTGAATCCCCAGTGGTGTGGCCATTATTCTGTGTTTGTTTAGTGTTTGTGCTTTGCTGACAGACAGCTGTGGTTTGAGCAGACTTGTGCCAAAAGCACAGAGAGTCTCAGGACAGCAACGGATGGCGATATGAAACACTGAGACAACCGGGCCTTTTTTCTTTTCTTTTTTTAATGTGGAACATTTCATAATTGAGACCTTGGCCAGTGGTGTAGAAATCAGTCGCTGCTGAGAAGTGATTTCTCTCTCAGTATGTGATGAACTTTGGTTTAAAGATATTTAAAACCAATCCCTGAGCTGAAATTTGATTAAAATTGCAATATTTGACCCCTTTTTATTCCCTCAATGAGTGTTGGACCATTCAAAGGTGTGTAACCTTGTGAGGCGAATACCTTTCTCACTTAATAGGGCTCTGTTAACATTTTCCTCCGGACTTACTGAAATGACAAAGGCCGTTGACCTGTTTCCCAATGACAGTAGCAAGAACAGTCAAACTGACAGTTGCATCACATCCACAGCACACTGTAAATAGCTCACTGTGCTGTCTCATGTGAAACGTTAGCTTCACATTAGGTAATTTCTCCTTGTGGAGAATGGTCATAATTTCACCCAACACAATAACCTCCTCCTCCAACAATACAACCAAAGACGATTTGCTGAACCATTAAGCTGTGGTAATGAAATAAACACCAGCGTGAAAAATGATTTCTATCACTCCTGTCCCCATAGAGTCTGATCTGTGTACAACAACAAACACATTTAAGCAGCCTGACATCCAATTACATTCGGCTCCGATCAGACAGACGCTCTGTCAGCGGTCTAGACGTTTTACTCATTAAACCCATGTATGACACTAATGCAGGGACTGTCTTTGATTTATGCACAATAGCAAGGGTTAAAAGTGTGACTTTGGAAGGTCAGCGGCCACTGTTATGCCTGTTTTTATTGGGTCAAACTCAAAGAAAGCTCTAGAAGTTAGGTTTGACATCTTGGATGAAACATCATCATCCTTTTCCTAACTTCCTGTTCTTAGGTGTTCACCGAAAATATCTCTGGGACACTTACATCAGATTTTCTGTAAAAAATTTAAATGTGCCAGTTCCAGGTTTCTGGTATTTTTCACATCTAAATACTTGAATGGCTGCGTGTGACACCTAATGCAATATTGTCACTAACAATTTCATCAGTTAAACAACTAAAAACAACTTGTCAGTGAAACATCTTAAACATCTTATCAGCTTATCTAGAAAAGCCTGATCTGTCGAAATAGCATTACAGTTTTATGTCTGTGGTGGTTTAAGATTGTCACTTTATTATTTTATTAAATACATATATAAAAATCATAGTCATATCTTTTTAGTTTATCACAGGCCTAGATAGCAGCTTTTTGCAAATGTTGGTGCAAATGTTGATTGATAAGAAATGCAAAATTGCCAAGCAAAAATACCAGAAAGAAAGAAATACAACATCTCTGGAGATAAAAACTTGTGTTTTACTAAATTGGAGTTGTATGAATTCATTAAAAAAAAAAAAAAAAAAAACATTGACTTTTGCAAAACTGGAAACAACAGGCCTGGACAGAAACTTTTTGCAGTTGCTGGTGCAAATGTTCCCTTATCAGTGAACATATACTGATAAAAATAAACCAACAACTGCAAACCAAGCCAGAAATACCAAAGATGCTTTATTATGTCTCAGGCCATTAAGAAATACTGTAGTGACTCATAACATAGCTTGTCCACACGAGCAAACTCACCCTGGCCTTTACACATCTTGGATAGTAAAAAGAAAGAAAGAAAGAAAGAAAGAAAGAAAGAAAGAAAGAAAGAAAGAAATTACCATATTGTTTCAGATTTTCCTAACTCTCCATTTCCAGCCTCTAGTAAATATGGATAGAGTGTGCTTTTTTTTTTCTTTTTTTTTTTTTTTTTACTTCTCTTCCTTTCTCCACTTCGCTAAATTTGAGTTGCATAAATTCATGAATATTGACGACAAAACTCAAAACAACTAGATTGGGGATCACATCTAGCTTCTCTGAATTTCTGATTTATTTATTTAAATTTTTGGATCCACATTGTTTCCACTCTACACACAGTTTCCGGAAGAAGAAAAAAACATTACTCTAACACAAGTATGGACTACTACAATACACCCCCACCCACCCAACCCCCTAAACCTCATCCCCTCCTCTTCTACCTGAGAGGCGCATCTATCCTCCTCCTACTGACGTCAGAGCAGCCAGTAGTTTGTCCTCTGCTGGGCTCGAGCTGCTGGAGATATCTGCGAGGAGGAGGAGCAGTCAAAGTTTGACTTTCCCAGACGAGGAAAAAACTCTTAGAGGCACACGAGGAAAAAAAACAGAAAAGAAAAAAACACAGAAACAAGTTTTCAAGTTTCACTGAGGCGGAGTATCGCGTCTTGTTGGTAATGGAATGACACCTTCTCTACCAGGAGCTTCAAAACCACGATGGCAACCCGTTTTCTGAAGTGGATCAGTCTCACCTCTGCGCTGTGGCTGGGCTCCTGCGTCCTGGCGGAAAAGAAAGGTATGTCAGGGGCAGCAGGCTATTACAACATGTAGGCAGACAGGCAGCGTCGCCGGGGCTGTATAATGTTTGAGAAGGCTTTCGCTTTTCCTCTCCTGCTTGATTTAGCGTTTTACATAAATCTCGCAGTACAGGAAAGAAATCACAGACCCGCTCTCAAAACCCTAAAAACCGCAGGGAAACTTGATCCAGCGTGGGAGAAAAGTTTCTCACAGTCTTTCGCTGTTCAAGCCTGTGACCTCCCGGTTTAAAGCTACACACAGAGAGGCTCCAGGAAAGTTAAGCCCTCGCTGTCAATGTGGGACACTCACTGGTGATCGAGTTATAGCAAAAAAAATGTTGATTAACCACTTAGTTTATCCCCCAAATACGCAACTCTTACACACTATCCAGTGCGGGAAGACGATGACTCAAGCATGCAAATTTGTACCACATTGAAGAAGATGATGATGATGGTGCAAGGAGGGGATTTTGGGTTGAGCAATTTAGTGGTGTGTCTTATTTTCTTATGCCTTCAGGTAATATTTAGCTTCTTTTTTTTGTGAGCACATTTGTCAGCATTCCTGTCTCCAGTGCTCAGTGCAGTGTGTGATCTGTTTGTAGGCAAAAATAGAATAAAAACTGGGGCAAGCTGTCACCTTGAAACACACTAAAAGTACATTTGGTGCATTTTCTAACTTAACCTCACACTTTAATAAAACAAAAAGCAAAAACACACCACTTTCTGACATTGGCACATTTTCGTCATCTGCAGCTCTCTCATCTGTCCACATGTATGTATCTGTATATGTGTGTTGCATCCTTGTAGGAGAGTGGTGCATGTGTGTGTGTGTGTGTGTGCAGACAGTTCTTGCATCTGGTCCTCAGAGGAGATAAGATCAAAGATGTGAGGACAGTCACTTTATTCCACTGGTACAAATGATAAAAAGCAGAGAGTCTGGAGAGTGTGTGTACTAGTGTTGAGCAGTGCCAAGTATGAAGACAGCAAGAGCAGGCTTCTTTTGGCCCTGATGTTAAGGTCACACACACCTCTTAGTTTTAATGACATGGCAGTGTTTTGACTGGTGATGCAATGCTGTTTTCATATTTTTCACAAGTGAACTCTATTTATTTTGATAGCTGTTTAAATGGATGCAGTATCAATATCCTGGATATGTCTGACAAATGCGCCCAGGAAATATCCTGAATCTCAGAAGTGCAATTAAAATTGTGCAAGAGTAAATCCTGGAAATATTAAAAGTGGATCCACATGTATTTTTTGTGTGACTCAGGTTTCATAAAGGCCAGATGTCAGGGGAGAAAGTGACCAGGAGAATCACTTTACTCCCTAATGACTCCCAACTTCCTTTTATAATGAATCATCATTGTCCGCACTCGTTGCACTGTTGTTCCTCCTTATAAGCAGATAAGCGCGGTGTGTTTGTTGCCAGCAGCGCACGTGCAAGTTGCATCTTCTCCCCCCACCACACCACACCACCGCCCCGTCTGCTCCAACAAGTAACAACCAGTGCAGCTTTTCAACACAACCATAACAAATCAAAAGTGTTTGTGAGCCAAAAAGACAGAGTCCCTAAATATTTCTGGGCTTCTAAACAAACCAGACAGGCGCACAATTCACGCAGCAGCAAGTCTCCCACAGTAAATAAGGATTTGGGATTTTTTTCTTATTGAGACCAGAGAAGATTAGAAATGAGCAGCTGTAATGATAGTCATGGTATGCACTGTGCACTTCGGCTCGGATTAATTACTGTTCATTTTTTATTGTGACTGATCCAGTTTCCGTTTCCAGGGGAATGTGAGCCCCACCATATGGTCTGACAGTTGTAGTTGTTGTTGTTATTGTTGGTTTTTGTTTTTGTTTTTTGGCCAGGGGCTGAGGCAGATGTTCCTTTGTGGCACACCAGGTTTTCCTAGCACATAGTGTCCGTAACAGTCGAACTTGATTTGAACAAGATGTCAAATTCTTATTATGTTCGTTTGGCATCACATCTTCAAACTAAATAAGAAAAAGAAGGAAAAGAAAGCCAAATAACAACAGCGAGGGAGTTGTGGTTTATTTTATATCCTTGTAAACACAATTAACACATGAATACATTTTTGTTATTGATTAAAGAATAGGAGGCTGGAGTGTTCCTCTTGCAGCAGGTTCATCCATTAACTCGTTATGAAAGCTGGTATAGCAGTGTTTATTTAAGTATGTTTTAATAATTATACACTACCTGAAATAGTTTTAGTGTTGGTTTGTGTAAAAAAAAGTGTCCGAAAGGAGTCTGAACACGTGGGTTGGATCTTGTTATTAGTAATGGAGTGATCATATCTAAGTGGGATTTGGATCTTTATCTGTAAAAACACAACAATAACTGTGAGTGTGTTGAGCCTGGATTTGCAAAATATTCTCCAAACAGACATTTGATCGCTTTTATTTTGAAAAGCAGAGGTGTTATTTTCCTAAAGATTAGAATCACTCATTGTTGGTGCAGACAAATTGTCAGTTGTCTGGCCAACTAAATATAGATGTACTGCATGAGTAAGTTATGTTCAATTTTCTTAATGTTTAAAACCAAAACAAAAAAAACAAAAAACTTGAATCAAGTGTCAAAACAAGAATAAACACACGCTTGTCCCTAAACTCAGCGGCAATGCATTTCTGAGATAATCCAAAAGGGTTTCTAAGGGTTTTATGAGCCTTAAGAAGACGGATAATTTCCTCGGCCCACAAAGGAGCATGTAATCCTTCGACTTATTTTAAAAATCACCAAATGGGGGGATACATGGTTTTTTTCAGGCCGCCTGTTCGATCTAATTTAGTAAACTGTGTTTGACCTGCAAGTGTTTTTGTTGCTAGGAGGCAAGTGTGAACATCTGCTCAGATGTTTACACTGGGAAGTGGCACTAGATTTTCAAGTTGAGGAAAACTTGAAATTGATGCAGGTTGTGGGTGGAAAACAAACCTTTGGCCTATATTGCTAAGAATTTGTCTGAAAAGTTAAAAAGAGAAAGAAAAAGAGAAAGGCTTTCACCATTCATGGATCAATGATCTGAAGAGAGAGAACACCCAACAGTCACATCAACACTGTTGCTCGCTTTATCACAGATACAGTTACAAAACCATTAGTGGAGTGTACACTACACACACAACAACACACAGAGAAATGAACAACCATTTTCAGTTGACAATTTGATTGACCTCTCCCCTACAAAGCAATTGCTCAATAGAAAAACATAAGAGAGCAAGAGTGACAGGACTGGCATGTTAACTAGCTCACAACCAACAGTGGTAATCAAGCCTTGCTTCCAAGACCAAGGAGCATCCCAGCATGCATCTGGCATCAATGTAAAGATGGATATATGTTCAATTTTGATTAGAAATGAAAATCAGTCTAACAAAGCCATCATTGGTTAATTGTCATTGTGACATTTAACAGATGTTTGGTTTTGCTCATGACTATAATGATGCTATTTGGTTTTACAAGATGAAACAGTGGGTAGATGTTGGTTTGTGGTGACTTAATAAAACACCTTTTTTCAACATCAGCATTATTCGTCAGGTTATTCTGTGTTAAACTGATAGAGCCACAGGGTTACAGGTTTCAGAAAAGGGGAAGTTTATGCATGATGATGATGATATCAGAGTTCTGCTCTGTCTTGGTCTTCATAGTGTAACATCTGTCAAACCCATGACCCTAAAAGCTTAATGGTTATCGTATTTGGGACATAAACAACCAGGTGGTCATTTTGCCCCATCAATCAGCCCATCTTTAGCTGCCTTCATGTTATATGGAAGGAATGACTTTTGAGTTTTGACAGCAAAACCCAGTGCTGGTACCGGCCCGTCCCACAGGAAGACGACCTGTCAGTCGCTCCGGTTCAGCGACAGCCTGCCGAGGTGCGATGGCTCTAGACAGGACCCGCTGAATAATAGAAAAGCTCTTTGTCCCATCTGCTGCCATGCTCACTTTATTAACTGTCATCATCTGCAGAGAGGTTGTAAATAATGCCCACAGCTTCACCCAGCAGCCAACCACAAGTAATAACTGTGGTGATTTATTTCCCAGATGAAATGCTAAATGGTCTCAGAATCAGTTGGACTCCCTCTGTTTTGTGACTGGAGTTGTACTGGAGAGGCAGGCTGAAATATTTCTAATCTCTTCTACTTTTAGCTGTAGAGTATTCAAACCCAAAGTGCAGATATGAGGTGAACCTGTCGAGGATACTCTTAAACCAAGCTGTGAGTTAACCTGTGGAAGATCAAACTAATCTCAGGGGCATGTCGACGGCTAAATCCTTAATTCCTAATGCCAGGCTCCGCAGATCAATTTGGTCACAAGATAACCCGCTTATACAGTACCAATATGCTTTTTTTTCAGAGTTAATAGGTCATTCAAGTTGGGAGCAGAATGAGATTTGAAGATAATATGTACGGTGTAGATAGGTGAAATCCAGCTCCGTTGTTTAAACGTGCGTGCACACCTGCAAAAGTGAAGCTGAATCATGACAAAAATCTCTCTGCCCCTGCAGTGCATTTCGGCTTTCTGAGTAAGTGCTTCTCCCTCTGCGACGTGTTGGATTCTAACAAGCCAGATTCCCTCATCAGTCATCTGTTTTTTTGCCATCACTTTCAGAAAACCGTGCCTTTTCTTTTCATTAAAGCCCACTCTCTGGGATGAGATGGATGTCGGTAGTGAAATATAGGTTATGATCCTGTGTAATCCTAGAATCTCCACTCTGCGTTTTAGGGTTCAGAGTGGCCCTGGTGTTACTACTGCTGCTGCTGCTGCTGCTTACTGGTCCTCTGACGACCTTCCCAGACTTCCATCTGCTGCAGCCATTGTTGGAAATGCAGCTTCTCCGGTTTAGGCCGTGGGAGTTGGAGGATAATTTCTCGCCACCCGTCCCTCCCCAGCTTTGATAAAGTGCGCCGTGTCTGAGCGCCCAAGAGATTTTTTCAGAGAGCTGCTGGCAAAGTGCAGGATTTTGGTTTCACTCGGGGACAATAGTGCCTCTGTGGAGAGCAGGTTATCTGGCCGCACTGATACTTCTGTGGAGTGGCCGAGCTCTGTGGCGTGCGGCAGACGCACCCGAGGCTAGACGTGTGTCATCGAGGTGGAACACGGACGTGGAACAGATTTAGTTTGACTTCTCACTGTTAACAGTCTGAATACAGTAAATGAACTGTGTATTAAAATAACACACTGTTATATATGCTAAGAAATGCTGCCTGCTACACGGCTGACTGATTATTAAAAGTCAATTTAGTTCTTTTCATTTTCCCTCTGAACCAGTGTTTATCACTGCAGCTGCTCATCTGTAGTATACATATACATCCACTCAGAACACAGCATGGAATAAGTGAATGTGGTTACTCATTGAACTGATTGGTGTCCTTTGTTTGTACATGGTAACAAAGTCATCTGTTGCATTTATGGCCTTTTCCATGATCCGCTGGCTGTGCATGGAGTCTCCAATGGAAAGAGACCCAGGAATTCAAGTTGGAAAAAAAGGCCCTCTGATATCTTCCCATCTCATCAGGTGCAGTGTCGTGTTAAAAGGGGAAAGAGGCCACAGCTCCAGCTGAGTAATTGCCCCTGTCTAAGTACGTCTATCTCCTCAAGCCGATCTCACTTGAGGGGGTGTTGCTGTCATAACTTCACCTGATTTCCTTCTTTTGCCCTTGGGGCAAAGTTTAAGCACCATTTTGTGCAATAAGCACAGATCTCATCAGATGCAAAACATATCGACAGATCATTAGCAGCGTTTACACATGCCTCTTAAAATAGCTGTCAAATTAGCAACAGAAGTTTCAGAGAGAACTATTCAATTATTCTATCAGATCTGAGACTATCCTAGTAAAAAAAAAAGTTGATTAACTGGTGTTAATTATCTTTTTTTAAGACCGAAGTTGCATGCATTGAAAAGTTTATCTTATTCAGATCTCTCGTGGTACGGGTGTTCATACCAAGATTAGAGTACAAACACATTAGCGTTGGCATTTGTTGATATGAAAGAAAGATACTGCATACAGAAGATTAAGCATCTTAAAAGAAACATATATTCATGTTTACAGAAGCTTCTTGAAGACCGTTATTCACACTGGACAGAAAAGTAATGTAAAAGTAGTTTTTAGCGCAATTTATGGGTTAAAATAATCTCTTCTTATTGGCCTGGCCCTGGATACATTTTGCATGATTCCTTTACGTCTATGCCAGTGACTGAAACAGAAACATTTTCTTACCAGTTCATTTCTGTAGTTTAATATTTTTTAAAATGTTTGACAAAGCAGCTTTTGAATGTGTCTTGTCAGGCTGGAACAGACTGAAACAGTAAGTCAGCTCCAGTAGTGAAGGTAAAGATGGAAAGTGGGCACTGAGTATGTTTCCATCCCGGAGGCTTTCAGCTTGGATGAAAACCATGGCTCTAACACGCCGCAAACCCAGCTGAAGAGAAATTTGCAGCTCAGTTCAGTTGAGCTCAGAGGGGCACTGAATAGACTGTCTGGGGCGTTTTTTTCTTTCTTTCTTTCTTAGAAGCAAATAGTTGGTTTATTTGTATTCAGCTCTGAGCTGTATGGATCTTCGTGCCACATCATCAAATGTAAAAGTTGTCAGCGACTTGGACTGGGTTGTGCATGGATCAAAGGATATCAAAGCATGGTAGGAAAACAGAAAAGTCAAGGATACACAAACAAACGCCAGACGGATGGAGCGAGATCACTGAGAACTCGTGCCCTCATGTAATCGTTCATCGAACAGGCCTCGAGCTGTTTCTTCTAGGCGCTGCTGCTTCACATAAGCATCTCAATTTAGCACCCTCACGTAGGTGTGGCATCTTCACTAATGACCTCCAGGTCATTGTGAGGAGCCATGCTTCAAACAGTCGCTCGCCCAAAAGAGGAATCCCCTACAGGGAGGAGAACAATAGCTTTCCCCAACAGATCTCCATCTCTGAATATTTCTGCAAGACGGTATTGGTAGAAGGGTGGTGCCTGATCTCTGAAGTTTGCTTCCCTAATATATTCAGCCGCTTCCTGTGTGGTCCACTGGCCTAGTAAACTAAATGGTGCATTTTAAGCCGTGAGTCACTGTTAGTGGTTTGGACCTTGTGGTGCATGATGGTTAATTTATTCAATTTTTGTAAATGAATTCCTGCATTTGTCAAAGGTGATTGGGATTGAGATCCAGGATGTTTAATTTGTAATCCCCTTTGTATGGATGGAGAAGGGAAGAGGGGGGGTGGGGGGTAGACTTCCTGCCTCACATCCTGATTAAAAGGATGTCAGAGCTCTTTAACAGCTTTAACCTGAAGCATTAGGCTACTCTCCATTAGTTTGTATTGGCTCCAGTCTACACTGCTCGTCCTAAAGGTTTGACTTTTTCCACGTTCACATCTGTAAACAATGCAGAACGTGCAAGGGTCACTGGAGTACTACTGTAAAACTGTTCCCTCTACTCGACTTGAATTTACTGCAGCTGATTACAACACTTATGGGTGTTTTAGGGTGTGGGTGATTACGTTAACATCAACAACTATTATGCTCTTATAGAATACATATACTGTAATCATTTCTGCCTTTCACAAGGATCCTGATCGGGCTTGTCTGATAGTTTTCATTGCTCAGCTAGAAATGAAAAAGTGTTTTCTTTGCCAATGCTATTAAGGCATTACATGCTTCATTGCAAGGGCGTGGTGGAGTGTCAGTCAAACCTTTATATACTTCTCTAGTATTTATTGAAAAAGGTGGCGAGTAATAACTAGTCAAATAGACACAGAAGGTGTTTTTTGGTCTTTGTGAACTTTTCCATCTACTGTGTCTCTCCTTCGAGGAGCAGAAACACAACTCCAGGTATTTGTAGGCTTTTCTTTCTGTGGCATTCAGCAGCACTTGGATGAAAAACAGGAACTTGGTCTGGAGAACAGAGGTTCTCACGAAGAGCGTAAACGCATGCAGACACACAGAATCACTCGTTACCTGATACCTGTATTGCCTCCAGGTTTATTCTAGTCTGGACCCCCTGTCACATCTTTGAATGGGTCTTGTGTTGACAAGTTGCAGAGAGCAAAGCTTGATTTCTCAGTGTACAGTAGCACCTATTGTGGCCTGCTTTGGCCTGATGGAAAATGTAAAAAAAAAAAAAAAAAGAAGCTGAAAAGGAGCCAAGATGCATGTATGGTATGGTTCAAAATAAGATAACAGGAGAACATACACGACGGAGAAATATACACAAAGAAAAAGAAAAAGAAAAGGTGTACGAGACAAATGAGTTCACATCCAACCCCTGTGGCTGATGTGTAGACCAAACTTTGAATGAATGTCTCCCTCTCCGCAGACTCCCCTAAGTCTTTGGACAAAAGGTTCTTTATTTGGGTCTTCGTTGATTCTTTGACACAGGCTTATCTGTCTTCCTTGACCTTAACTTGCCATGTAGACACGACTTTACAGCTTTGTGTCAACAGTGAGGAGAAAGGCGTCCCTGTTGGCTAGAGGTTATAAAGACTGCCAGGGTAATAGAATATATCTAGTCTATAGTCTTTGAGCTTGATATTGAAACAGGGCAAATAATCCTGCTCTAGAATACGAGAAGAGTATATTCTTCAAAACAGTGACAAGACAAGACAGGAGTTCACAGCCACACTAGCATCTCATCTCTATTGTGCTTTGAGCTGAATACTATTGTCAAAATACTGTATAGTTTGATGTTTAGTTTAATGATAATTCTAACATTAATATTTAATGTGATCAAGCATTTGCTGATTAGCCCTAACACAAAATACAAGCGATGTTGATTGGAGGTGTCATTAGTTTTGCATGTGTTTAGTCACTTATTATTGACCTGTCGCCTTTAGATGAATTGTTAAAGGTGCTACGACTTTATTATATTTCATACTGAGGGTGACATGGATGATTATATGCAAAGTCTATGGCAGTCCGTGCAATAATCGTGGAGACATTTCACACAAACTGTTGCCGACCTCATGATTGTGCTAAAGCAGATCACCCAAGTCATTGTGATTCACCATGTGGAACTTTGATTCTCTGTAATAAACAAATTTCAATCTCCAAAACTTTGGCCAGCTGGTAAGGGTAGAGGAAATGTTAGGGGATTACTTCATCCATTGGAAACATGGATGCATATCTGTACCAAAAGTCTGTGTTGCAATCCATCCAGTAGTAGTTGGGATATTTCAATCTGGAGATATTCCACTGGTGTGGCTCATAAATGTTTAATCAGGTAGTTTTGCACATGCCGAAGGGTTCGTTTCTTCATCGGCCGGTAAAGTATAGGCATCTCTGTTTAAATTGCAACAACAATGATGATAAGGGCTTCTGGGAGTGTATTATGTCTGGGGGTGTGCTAGAGAAAGAAAAAGAAAGACGTCAACCGTTCTCCTGCCACGGTTCCAGCATTTTACAAGCCAGCATCACCTCTAAGGGATTCATGAGCGTTGTAAAACGTATTTCATCCGGGCCATTTATAGACGAGACAACAGCATTGTTCATCATGTGGAAGTGGTGGTAGTGGCAAGCCTCTGCTACAGAGATGATCTGTGATTTGTTTAACTCCCAGAACACTAAAACATAACATCCCACTAAACACAACACCCCTCGTGTACTACCTTTTCTAATTGCCTGGTAAGTTTCAACAACACCAATGCTTCGTTGAGCTCAGAATTAATTTCCTGGTGGGACCTTGAGCGTAACATCTTCATTACCACATGTTTTTCATAATTGAAGCCAGAGGCCTGTAAAGAAAAAAGAAAAAAAAAAAAGAAATCTGCTTGCTTCACTTGCAATGTTTCCTCCCATAAAAAAGGTGGAACTGACCCTCTTAATGCATGATTTCCCTCTACCATTAGTGAAAGCTTTATATTTTAAGTATTTTTTCATGTGCTCTGCATCATATAACAGCCTTGTGACACTTAAAGCATCGCTGATAAATGATCAATATCTGCTACTATCTCCTTTCTTTTTCACAACAAACCACTTCAGCCTCATAGATATGTGGCTCGAATGGCTTCCCTGGTAGAAATACCCTGGAGTGCATAGTTGGACAGGTGCCAGTCTGAAAGGATTAGGCCTGTGGACCTGCAGTATATCCACTAAATCAACAACCTCTTCCTGAGCTGATTAGGAGGCAGTCTGAGATTTTTTTTAATATGAATCCACTTGTTTCGTTTTTTATCCGAGTGTTATTGCCATTAATCATATAATCAGGCACCCATAAGATTAAAAACACTCCAAAGGCAAAGCGACGGCTTTGAAGGTCAAAGGGCAAATAAACAACCCACTGCATTTGATTTCTTTAATCAGTCAAGCAGGAGGTATTTGAAGTATGCATGTCAGAATGGCAGAGGAAACAGCCTTTTCCTTTTCTTCTTCTTGTTATTCTGACTCGGTAAGTCAGCATTTTGGATACCATGCATGCTCTAATGTCTTCCGCCTCTGTCTAAACTGTCCAAGACTTTTCCTCGGTTATAAATCCTTGGCACCTCTCGGTCAATTGAAAAACCTCTGAAATGAGATCCAGGATTTGAAGCTGGAAACATCATCACATCTGCTTTGTAATGGGCAAAACAATCTCACCACAAATTTCTCCGTTCAGAACGGACCTCTGGTGCTTTTGATCATGTCATCTTCCATGGGAGATTTTCTTAGCTGCAAATGTTCAGTGTCCTTTTTCTTCTGGGAACTTTGAGGACCGCTTGGCAACATTAGCTTAAAAAAGTTGAAGCTTAAAGTTCATTCTTGACTGCAAAAATGGTATTTGATGAAGCAATCTCACTGCAAGGTCCATTTACTAGCTGCTCTGGAGCCATTCATTGTTTCCCACAATGACGTTGACTTGGGCAAATGACAAAACAACATCACCACAAGAAGAGGAAGCTGGTGAGATATGACTGCAAGCTTCGCAACAACTCCAAAATGGACCTAGTGCTGAGACTGAAATGTAAGTTCGTTATTGCGTTTTAAGTTGGCGTCATTTCCTGTCTACAATACAGAGTTTATCCCTGGATTGGACATTGGAGAGGTTTTGCTTGTACACTTGATTGTCCACTCTCTGGAGGAGTCATCGTAGTAGCCCATTGTACACACGTGTTTCATACACAAGTGATTCTGAGCCAGGGTCCTTGTGTTCAGCGGTGTAGCTGATAGCGAGGAAAGAGTCTAGGCTGCCAAGTCTAATGCCTTTGATGGCTGACGCAAAGCAGACAGGCCTTTAGGTTGTGCAAAAGCCCCTCTGTGTCTCTGCAGTGAGGGGGCGGCCTTGAAACAACCACCCTGCTCAGTCATAATCGTCTAAAACAAGCTAACGCATTGTTTTGGAGCTTTGTTAACCGTATGTGATGTGCTTCTCTTGTCAGAAACAGGATAACGCCCCGCACGGTAACAATGGATGAAATCTGAGCCGTGGGCCAGTGGGAGAGGTGTTTGATGAAAAACTAGCACCGTTTTCTGTCAGTCCTCGCTGTTCACACATGCTAACGTGGAAATGGAATTCTTCTGAAAATACACTGAAGATTATAACCGAGTGCCCCCGGGGCCCCCGAGCACTTGGCAGTGGCAACCCCCTGTTGCATTTCAGGCATTTCAGTTTGATGTGTCATCAGGAAGACGTGGCTAAATTTTTCTGAGCTTTCCTGTGCTAATTAAATCGGTCATGCTTTTGGGGAGTACAACGCAACACGTAACAAAATACCCTCTCACAGTGTTGAAAATTACGAGAGCTCCTCGGCTGTACAAACCAATTCCCCAAGCTCCGTTTGTCCCTGACTTTCGCCCTCTGTCAGTGTGCATGAGGAAGAAACTACTCATCAGTGGATTTAAGGGCCCGCTGATGTGTAAACCAGAGGTTGAAATGGTGAGTAAAGGCTGAGCAAGAGAGTCGAGCTTACTAACGCAGACCCCGGGGCTTTTGTGGAATATTCCTTTTATGGGATCTCTGTCTCTCCCTCTCTCTCTCTGAAGACTTCGGCGGGGCAGAGTTGCTACAGACGTGACTAAGGCAGTAACTGAGTTGTTGGCAGGCAACGCTGCGAAGCCGTGGTCAGACCTACACAGAAATGAGCCTGTCAGCAATCGGGCTAAAAATAAGAAACCCTTAAGCAGTCAGGCTGCCTCAAAGAGCGTCGTCTATCTCTCTCTTTTGTTTAGATGAAGTGAGGAGTGCAGTGAGTGAGAGTTATCTGTCCTGTCTGTTGATGTGCTCCAACCTGGGCCTGCTGCTGTACGCTGGGAATGCTTAAACCAACAGGGGGATTCCCGAATCACAGCTGCTCTCTCCTGCAGGAATGATGTGTGAAATGTGTGGGTTTCTTCGCTTGTGGTTGTTGTTTTCCTCTCTCTGTCCTCCGTTGCCTTTGCCTCTCTCTTCCTCTGCTCGTCTTGTCCAGTCATAGCTCAGTGGCGTTTGGTCGGGCGAGGGGGGAGGAGGGAGGGGAAGAAGGGGGATGGAGGGAGTGGGGGCTATAGAAAAGTGAGTTAGCAGCAGTGAGCTTGCCGCCCACTCCCTCTCCCGTCTTCCTTTCGGGGCTTCCTGTGGGATTGAAGAGGAGTATAGGTTTAACAGGGAAGGAGAAGGAGGAGGAAAGAGGGAAAAAAAAGAAAAGAAGGGAGGTAGTGGTGGGGTGGGGGTTGTCTTGGCTGGAATGGGCTTCAATAGGGAGAATGTCGTTGGACGTTAAAAAGGAAGTGGGTTTGAATGTTGGAACATTTCAGGAGAATGGTGGGTGCATTATTGGCATTTAAATGGGGCCTGGGCTAACGGAGGTCGTGTGAGTTTTGGGTAACAGGAGTGGGATTGTTAGGTGCCCCCACAGAGAGCGCTAATGGACTTTCCAACAGGGCATGTGGGAGAATTGTCTGAGTAATGATGTGTATTGCCTGATTATTTGGGCCATCATGTTAGGCCCCTCATATGTTGGTCACAGCTGGAGCGTAATAGAAGCGCAGCTGTGTTTAACTAACTCCAATAAATCAACTGGGGGCCCAGTAATTTCTGCCTTTTTTTTTTTTTTTTCTCGATGCATCTTCTATCATTGATGGTTTATGTATCTCTTTGGTCACGGACAGAGCTATTGGATAATGAATACATCAACTATTGAGATAAATGTTGAGTATGTTGATTATTCACAGCGGTAGCTTAAACAATAACCAGAATGAAACGCAATAAAACCAATCCTCTTGTGAAGTGCCAACGCTGTAATGGATAGCTTTCCATATTAAAGAGTTGGTTTTTGAATTTACAAAAATTAATAGCAAAAACATACAGTATGTTCTGACTTGGCCAGGAAAAATAAGTTCTAGAGTAGTTGTATTAGTTTCAGTCTCTTAGGTCAATACAATGGATGTGATTGGAGTCGGTACCTGATATAAAGAGAACAAACTATACACACAATAGTAACATAAGGTGATGGAGTTCTTTATAAAAAAAACATTGTATGCTTCCTTTTACTCTGAAACAAGACTCAGCTCTTAGTTGTAGCTCAGAGATCCACTTGGTCCATGTTGAAGGGACTTCATCACATCATTTTCTACAGATTTGTAGAAATCAAAAGTAAATCAGCTAAATAATCCAACTTTCCCATCTGGCACCAACCTTCAAACCATGGTCGACATCAGTGAGCTCACATTATGAAGTGAACAGTGACTCAAGCTCTGCAGTGCTGCCTTGTTACTGGCAGATTAGGTAATTGTATTTATCAGCAGATGTACAGGTGAGTGTTATCAACTTTCATGGTTGTGCCAAAACATGTTGTCACTCGCCTTTACACGCTGCAGCTGATACGGAACAACATAAGTGTCTATTTCAAACCTGCATGGAAAATATAATTTTTTACCTCCAGAAGGAAGTATCTGATTCCACAGCAGCTTAATGCTTCTCTATGTTCACCAGCTGTGTGTAAACCTTTCCTGTCTACTGTGCAGGTATAGTGGGCAGTAGTTTGATATCACAACACTTCTTTACTGGAAAGAGGAACTTTAGAATTGGGTGATACATTACTTTATCCAGCAACCTTTTTGTTTTTTTGTTCCCCCCTTCGTTACTTTGGATAATCTGCAGACCTCGATGTGAACAGTTTTTATTGGAACTACTTTTTACAGAAAAAAAAGTTCCCAGGAAACCTGATGACAGAGAGGCCTGTGAATCATCCAGAGTGAGAGAGAGGAGATGTTTCCAGTTAGAGGGGTTTCTGTTGAAATTGTTTTGACTGTTATTTGCTTGATTACACTCAGGATCAAAAGAAATCTGTTCACCGCAATTGTGTTGTGGTGACAACAGAAAGAAATCTTGGCAAATATCTGAAAATCTGGACAAATAAATCTAAAACACTATGAAAAATGGTCAAACACTCTTGGAAGAAAATGAATAAAAATGTGTTTCCTTTGTTTTGTAATTTGCTCGAAAAGGATTCAATTGCTCTAAAGGCCGTAGGTTCGTAGACGTGGCTTTGTTGTGACCGATTTTCTACCGTATGCCTTAAGGCCTCAGAAGTGCTGATCACAGTATGCAGGAGTGAGAGTATACATACTGTATTCCTGTGTTTGTGCAGAACCTAAATCCACGGTTTCCTCACACCGAGGTGGAGAGTAAACATTATGATGGGCCGAGCCACAGGTATCTGGAGTGTCTCACTGACCGGTGGAGAGCACTCTTCAGGAGCAGAGAGTAAACAGGAGCCTTTTTGGTCTTTATTTGGTCACTTTGCTGAGCTTTTAACAGACTAAACTTCACCGACTGAACTCAAAACTCCAGGCAGCTTAGAAACTGCTCTGAGGACGTGTGTGACGTGTGCATGCGGCGGTGGGACGCCTCATTTGCTCGTGCTCTACAGCTGGATGCTTCAAGATTCGTCCCCTTTGTTATTGCCACCAGGGAAAAGGTCAAACACGTTCATACATCAAGTGTGAGGCTTCACATCCCCCTCTCTCTCCACAGTTTGACCCCCACAGCCAGGCCGCTACGTCCACCACCTCAGTCGGCTCAACCACAAACCGCTCCTTTTTTCTCCTCCTCTTCTTTTTTTTCTTTCTCCCCTCTCACTTCCTCTCCATCACCAATAGCACATTTAGCTGGATTTAGATCATCCCCTTGTCCTCCTCCCTTGGAGACGACAATCAGCTACCATCTGGTTCGGCGTCACGGGGTAGCCGTATGAAACCGACCCTGTGCAAAGATCAACTTCCTGAGATGTCAGAGGGGCTTGTGTTGTTGCATTCACTGGGGATAGGGAGGGAAAGTGGGGGGTGTGTGTGGAGGGGGGGTATCCTCTGGCCCCTTTTTTCTTTTTCTGAGGCCCCAAGATGTTTTCTCTAAGGGATTGATGCATCTCCCACGCAAAGGAAGAGAGAGCAGGACATGAGGAACTACAAAGTATGTTTATATGAATATAGTACACCACCACAGAATGCACATATATCTACTTGGACTGCTGGTTTTGTCTTTATACAGCATTCGATCCTTGATCTCCTACTGAATCTCAGCCAGTCAGAAAATATAAGAGCAGGAAGTATGAGTCGATTGCACAGAAAGAATCAAGGAAATGGCTTTTTTTTGTCACTGATAGTGAGTTTCTGGAGATTTATGCTTCCCTGAAATCTGGAAATCTGAGCATATGCGACTCCAAGCAGCCTCCTACTCCTAAACTATACAGCCAATAAAAGTTGATAGCATTTTTTCCCCCTTCCACTTACTGTCTGTGCAAACATATAAGGGGTTTAACCATAATTTACCTCTAAATAAGGGAATTAATCTTGGCATCGATTTGTTATCAGCAGAGGAACACTGCAGATTGAGTTACATAAGAGACTTTGCCGTAATGCCGTTGACTTGGACAGAGAAATAAACAAGTCATGTCAGTTAGCGTTGTTACTTCCCTTTAATTATGTATAAGTTTTCAGATAATGCGATCATCAGACTCTGGACTCAGCGTAATTGAATTGCAGGTAGTGAATGAGAGGAAGCCAACGCGGCAGGGCCATTTCTGCTCTCTGTAGAAAGGTATAAGACAACAATGATTTAAACGTATAGTAGACAGTTCTTTGTGCCAAAGGAAACCATTAGATGGGTTTGAGATGCTATAGCAACGTCCTGGGAAAGTACGGTTTCCACATTTGGACATTCCCTGTTTCCTCCCGTGGCAAGAAGAATACAAACGCTTCACCCAAATATGTAAATGAGACCTCCAAACGTGAATTTATGCCTGACTTTTAGGTTTTTGCCTGTTAGTTTTAGTACTTTTGGTAACATTATACATTTGATCTCACTATGTTTAGTTGATATGTCTGACGTGTTTACTGTAAATTTTCTCTACCATGGCTTCGGTTTTATACCCTGGTTTCATTTTGCCAAATAGGTTTTTCAGACCCAAAGTTCAAAGACAGAAAGTTTTTGTTTTACAGTTTGGTGCCAAAACTGCCTTGAATCATGATGGAGACAGACGTAGTGGTACAAACACCTACTGTAGCATTGTATGTGTGCAGTCAAATCCAACAGCCCTTCATATGTGCATCTTTTGGAAAGGCTCTATCTATGTAAGTTTCACATTTTAAAAGGCTTTTTATTTTGAAGAAACTTTTAAAGACAGAACCATAAGAATTGCATAATCTTTGCTGATTTCCATCTCAGAGATAAATAATAGATACTTGTACTAGGCTACCACTTCTCTGTCACAGGAGCATGTGGGCTCTCAGCATGAGGGTGTTTTTTTTTCTTTGAAATTCAGAGAAATGCATCTTACTCTCTGTTGGTAAACACCACGTTTGGACCTGAACAATGAGCTGATTATCATCCATAATAAGCTTAGACAGTTTTTTTTCCTGTAGTCGCACAGATCCTATAGCCTCAAGAAACAAATATCTACCCACACACCCTTGACTTCCAGCACTAGTCCCCAAGTAAACATCAAAAGAGCGATATGCGACCGCACATAGCAACAAGCTTAGATGACTAATGATCGGGTTTATCAAGTCTTTTGTCTCGCTTTGGCTGGGTGCTGATCAGTGCAGTGCAATCCAGGGAATGTTTTATACGACTGAAGTGTTGCATGCTCAGCCCACACGCGCGCGCACACACACACACACACACACATAGACACACACACACATAGACACACACACACACACATAGACGCATGCACACAGCACTGACAGCATGATAATAGTATAGCAGCCTGCCACTCCTTGCTCCCAGAGTTCTCTTCTGGACACTTTGTGACGACAATACAGCTGGAGGAAGTGAAGCAATCGGTAATTAGTCTTTGTCAGAGTATCAGTTACGTCTCTGCAGGCCCCACCCTTTTGATTCAAGCAGAACGAGACCGTAAACTGTGTTTTTTATGTGTGATGAGTCAAATTCGAATCAGGTGCCATGGAAAAAAAAAAAAGGACTACCAGTAATTTCCGATCCGTGTAGTACTTTTTTACTCACCTGCTGTCGTCTGTCTCTGTTGGCAGAAAGGTGGTGTGCGAGTTGTGCAACCTTTTTTTACGGCATGCATGTCTAACTCGGATATATGAGAGTCATTTTCATTTGTGCAAGGCTGTGTTGTTAGATGAAAATAAAGGTCTAGGTAGAATTATGAAGCCATCTTTCAATCTTAACTTGCGTGTTGATATAGTCTGACCTTGTTTCTTTTCTCATGTGCTGCAGACTAATGAGGAAGTCAGTTTATGGTGGTGAAATATCAGGTCATTGACCACCTGCACCAGAGTCATGAAATCAACAACTGGCCGAGGAGAATGTTTACCATGACAACATTACTGCTGGCTTGAGCAATCAACAGTTTTTTTTTTCTTCTTGTCAACCATACACGTGAACTTTACTTAGAGGAAGTGTGTTTTCACCTGCAGCCTTTAGTGATCATCATAAATATTAACAGAACAAAACATGCAGACAGGAAAGAGTATGCAGTGCATTGGATGTATACTGTATGGTGCAACAACCAAGCCGTTTAACCATGATTATCATCCCCATGAGCAAACTGCCAGTGAGGATGTCCAAATCAGTCTGATTAATATTCACAGCTGCACAGTCATGACAACCTTTTTGTTTATTACACTGTGGTTTCTCAGTCTGAGTAATAATTAGGGGGCTAATTACACCTCACATGGCTCCTCTAATTAAAACGGTCAGCTTGCGTTCGCTGGCCTGCCTCTGTTGCCGGGGCGTTAGGCTGCTGGACCACAGGGTTCATATCAGGGAGATCCCTCAGGGATGAGCTAATGAGGAGGAAGAAGAGGGGAGGGTGGGTCGACAGCTGTTTGTGCCTAATTCCCACTGATCCGGTGCCGCACGCTGTTGGTTTGTGTGTGAACGCACAGCGCAATAACCTGAGTGAGAAATGCACGCTGGAAGAGGAAAGATACCCAAAAAAAGAAGGCCTCTGATACTCGTTTGACTCAGCTCTAAGATGATATCATCATCCCCCCCCCTTCAGTTTCTAGTTAAATGAACTGTGTTATGTACAATGCGGCGTCACGAGGTGTGTCTCAGAATTTGGAGCCGAGTGTTTTGGCCTTTCTCCGCAGTCAAGAGCAGACACGTTGTGGAATGTGACCCAGGAGAGATTACACCAGAACCATCATTTCTACCGTAATAAACAAGAGGATGTATCTTTTGTTGTTTTGTTTTGTTTTCCCCCTCTCAACCTGTTGCTCAAGTCAACCTGTAAATGACTTGGCGGAGAGAAATCAATTACAGTATACACTCATTATGCCTTTATGTGTGTGTGCAAGATGGTTTGGGCGTGTGTACATACGGCTGGTTGTGCGTTTGAGGGGTGTCACAGCTGACTCTCTCATCAGTGCCAGTCAGAACCTGTCCGACCAGCTTGAGACGGCTGCACACAGGAAGACGGCTTGACACGCATTCTTGCCTTAAAAACTGCATTCACAAAGAAAGAGCCTTTTGTATCTGCAGGACTTATCAGTAATACTGCCTCCCTTATCCTAACATTTTGTTGCATAACACCAGATAGGACTCATTATCAGCCTACACTTGTAATTCTGTGAATCTCTCAATCGATGCCTTTGTTGCTTTTGGAACTGAAAGTGCATTTGATCAGTGTTTCATTCAAAAACCCCTATGTTGTTGTTGTCTGGTTGTGTTGCCCTGAAATCAAATATACTTGAACTAGGCTGAACTCGGTGAGACCGTTACTCTGCGATATAGAGATCTGCCCTCCCACAAGAGACACTCACAAATCTCATGGAATCTCTGACACACCAGGATCTTTTCTCCGAAATGGCCGAGCCTTGGAGATGCTGGTCGCAGTGGTTGTTTTAACAAGGCTGCATAGCAGTGGAAAGACTCGGGCCTTTGCCAGTGTAAATACAGCCAGCTCGCTTTGACACATGAGCCAGAACTCGCTCTTGTCGCTGAGATTCGATTCCTATTGTAGATCTTACCCAGATTGCTTATTTTCACATGAAAACCGGCCAAGTTATGACTGCTCGGACTGCATTTACAAACAGAGACGTGCGCACGCACACAGCCACACATAGAAAGTCATAAACTGAGCCAAATATGTTACATAAGCAGTGGATGTTTTTTGACTGATAGCACCACTGGGGGTTTTGGATAACTGGTTTTGTGACACTGCCTTTAACTCCAGATGATTTACACACAGTGTACTCTACATCATGTGTTTCAAGTAACAAGTCTGACAGATACTCCTTTATTTTGTCTTTCTCTGCAGTATGCCAGGGCATCACCAACCGTTTAAACCTTCTCGGGTCCAAAGATGACCACTACCTGAACATGGTGAAGACTTACAGCAACTGCACCGTGGTCCTGGAGAACCTGGAAGTCACCTACATGGACGAACACCGGGACCTGTCCTTCCTGAGGGTAAAGACTGCACTCTGTTAACAGTGGAGGGTAAACACGCACAGCACAGATGAGAGAGAAGGTTCCTATTATCTTGTTTTTTAGTTGTCTCTCTGGTGGTCTGAGGCCGGTTTCCCAGACTATCTTCACTGTGCATCTTCACAGGCTCCTCGCCGTTCTTATCGCTCCGGTTCAGATAATTAAAGTCCACGTGGAGTGAGTCTGTAGTGACAGATGATTCACTGTGTTTCTCACCCTTCGCTTGGAGCTTTGCTTGAATTCCAGCTGCAACGAAGGGGTTGTGAACACTGGGCAGATGTGATGAGGGACCACACACACTCACTCACATGCAAGCTTGCACACACACACATACATAAACAGAAATAACACACATTCAGCAAATATCATGCAAGAGTTTCAAGGATAACATTTCCACAGGGGATGAGGAAGGGGGGGGGGGGGGGGGGGGGGGCATATCCCTTTTATTTTTAAAAATCCTATTTTTGCTCTCTCTTCATTTTCCCTTTTCTTTTTTTATTCTACCTGCCCAGCTGTCATAATAGCAGTTTTTGGCCTTGATTCTCACCTCTCGGGCTACACATGTTACTGCCCTAACCGTCTTAATGGTGGAGCCATGTGCAGCCTGAGAGGACGACCTCAGACAACAGTCAGGGCTGAAAACACTATTTCCTTTTAATCTGCATGTCAATTTAAATGTGACAATTAGTAGGGACTACCAGTTATTATATATTACATGACACACACACACACACACACACACACAGACAAGTCTATGTATAGAGAGATATGAGATATACACTGTATCTGCAAAAATGGTTCTCTCTCTGACTTTATTGCCTGCCCAGTTCTGAAACCAAATATTTACCCTTTAATAATAAATGTGCGTTGTCAGCTCAGCAGCGTTGCTCATTTGCTACCTCAGTTCTCAGCAAACAGTTTTTTTTTTCTCCCTTCTACAGTCAATTGAAGAAGTGGGCGGCTACGTCCTGATCGCCCTCAACACAGCTCCCAGGATTCCTCTGGAGAACCTGCGCATCATTCGAGGCCATTCCCTCTATGAGGGAGCGTTTGCCCTCTCCGTTCTCGCCAATTATGACAAACCTACAGGTCAATTCACCCAGGAGCTGCTGCTGAACAGCCTGACAGGTCAGCGAAACTCCCCCCTCTTAAATATGTCATTATTTGCATTTTGTGAAATGAATTGTGTCATTTTTATCAACTTCACATTCTTTTGCAGAAATTCTTAAAGGAGGTGTGAAGTTTGCGACCAACCAGCTCTGCAACATTGAAACAATACAGTGGTATGACATTGTCAACGCTGACAGCAAACTCAGCATGGAGCTCCCTGTGGCCAGTAACAATCCACTTTGTAAGTAACAGATTGAACAGCGAAACACAAAGGCTTCAGAACACATTGATTGTGCAATACTAAAGAATTTCCATGGTGTTAAATCAACATTTTGTTCTTTTTCGCAGGTAAAAAATGTGACTCAAGCTGCTTCAATGGTTCATGCTGGGCACCTGGTCCTGAAAACTGTCAGACTTGTAAGCGCTGATCTGTTTTTTGATGTTGTATATATGTTGTGGTGAAACAGCAAAAGTAAAAAAATAACTTTGCAGATATCTTTCATTGTTTGCTATAATAACAACATGCAGAAGCTGTGGCTTTTCAGGCCTTAGAATAAAAAGAAAAACCAGCTTGCTGCCACTGGTCACTCCACTGACTTTGCCCTGCTCTTATCTCCAGTTACAAAGCTGAACTGTGCACAGCAGTGCTCAAAGAGATGCAAAGGACCCTCACCAAGCGACTGCTGTAATGAGCATTGTGCCGCGGGCTGCACTGGACCGCGGCCCACCGACTGTCTGGTGAGAGAAAACCGCTTTCATGTGTGGGGCAGGACTAATGATATGATCAAGGAGCTGCACCAACAACAAAATAAACTGAATGTTTGATACTTGTGCTTTAAATTTGGATGTGAAGCCTCCCAACTAAACAAAGCCTTCACTCAGCAGCATCTGTTTTTATGATCAGAAGTGTTTTAGTATTAGTTTCAGTACCAATGAGACACGTAACTGCTGATTAAATCTTTCATTTGGCACTGCCTGGAGTATCAGCGTCTGCTCTCCCACTTCTCTCTGCTGCTCTGAGGATTAAGCCAAGGCTGCGATAGAGGAATGCAGTGTTATCATTAGAGTGCTTTGGTCCCTGTGTGCTGGATGACGGTTGTTTGTGCTGCAGGCCTGTCGGGATTTCCAGGATGACGGGGTGTGTAAGGACGCCTGCCCGGGCCTCCTGCGTTATGACCCCAACCTCCACCAGCTGGTACCGAACCCGCATGGAAAATACAACTTCGGGGCCACCTGTGTCAAGAGCTGCCCACGTAAGAATGACAAAACAGACAAACAGTACACTCAGATCTTTTTGCATTTTCAGCCAAAGATTTGTCCTGAACTGTCACGCTGCTTAGACACTGATATATTTAGCGCTCCATCGTAGCTGTTGTCCTGACAGTCCGGATAAATAGAATAAAACTATTCGGCCTCAGTGGTCAATGTGAAACTCATCATGCATGATTACGAGCTTTTTCACATTGTGTTGTGCTGGACAAGAGGCCCGGTCGTCCTTCAGGGTTGTTAGACATTCAGTGGTTACAGTTGCAGTTTAATTATAAACTGTATAAACAAGGAAAGAAAATGATTGAGTTTCAGGGCGTGTTAATGCAAGAACTGTTCTCTCTCAGTTAAACTTCCACAGGTCTGTCCCAGTGTCACTCAGTCAACACTGAACTCTGTGGCCTGTAGCAGTAGTGTGTACCTACTGTATAGTGATACTGGGGGTGTATTTTAATGAGGTTGTTACAGTATGACTAAAAAAGTACATTCATGTTTCACATGTGCTTACATGTACTTGTATTTTGCAATTACAGATAACTATGTTGTGACCGATCAAGGAGCCTGTGTGCGGACATGCACTGGTAACACATATGAGGTGGACGAGGGGGGAATCAGGAAGTGCGCAAAATGTGATGGCCTGTGTCCAAAAGGTAGGGCAACAAGACGTCCGTCTGTGCAACCAAGGGACGCTTTCTGACTCACAAGCATAACGCAGTTTAACACTAAAACCACTTACCTGAGTCATGTGGTTCATTGCAATTCAGACATCGCTGCACTATACCAACCATATATCTATGACACATTCATCTCATGTAGATAAACTATTAAACAGCATTGCATATTTGAAGTGGTTCCACACTGCCCTGCAGCAGCACGCTAATGCTACTCTCATGTTAATGTATCACTAATAATAATCCAAGGGAACATACCACAGGCATAATAATGAGTACTTGAGGTACATTTTGATTATAATAATCAGTAATTTAACCATATTTGAAATTGCAGAGTTCTTTCTTTCACTTAAGTAAATGGTCTGAACACTAATTCAGACATACTCTAAAATGTTTAGACGAGGAACCTCAAGAGCTTTGAAACAGCTTCCTATTCTGATTTATTTTCTAATGGTTTGCAGTGTGTAACGGTCTTGGCATGGGAGACCTGACAAACACCCTGTCGATCAATGCCACCAACATTGACTCCTTTAAAAACTGCACGAAAATCAATGGTAACATTGCTATCATCCACACATCGATTCATGGGTAAGCCACAGACATTATCAGCACTGCAGACTTCATTCCCATCTATATATCAACTGCAATAGCTCACTGGGCCCTTTTTTTACTAATAACTAATAATATGTGCTTTCTGTATTTTTGTAGGGATACATATACCAAAACACCAAAGATGGATCCTGCCCAGCTTGATGTGTTCAAGACGGTTAAAGAAATTACCGGTAAGACTGTGTAACAGCTGCGTAATGCATGACGCACTAAATGGCACACTAAAGAGTTTCATAATTAACAAAGCGTTTGTTGCTTCAGGATACTTGTGGATTCAAACGTGGCCAACGAGCTTGGACTCACTCAGTCCTTTCGACAATCTGGAGATCATTCGAGGGCGGACTAAGCGGTATGTCCCCTCATAAAGACCCCCTGAAGATTCACGACCGCTGGATCACAAAGCATGGGACTTGTTCTCATAAAAATGTTCCCTTTTTGATTCTCTTCCTCTTCCCACCTTGTTTCCCTTCACTAGTGGAATTCGTAGCGTGGTCATGACTCAGCTCGATATCAGCTACTTGGGCCTGCGCTCCCTCAAAGAGATCAGCGATGGCGACGTGGTCGTCATGAAGAACCGCAACCTGTGCTACACCAATAAAAGCCACTGGGAGAGGCTCTTCAAATCCAAAAGCCAAAGCGCCACCGTCGACGATAATGCTAATGTCACCCATTGTGGTAAACTGGATTTTGTTTCCCCCCTACACCTAAATCATTTAGCTCCTTTCTGTTGTTTTTGTTGTGCAACATGTGATTATTCAATGCACAAGCCAGATTAAATCAACCCGGTCTAATTTAAAAATTGGATCATTATACGGGAAAGATCTCTTCTTCAGATTGTGTGTGTTTGTTTTCAGCTCTGAAGAACAACACGTGTGACAGGAAGTGCACCGCAGCCGGCTGCTGGGGTCCAGGCCCGGACATGTGCTTCGCCTGCCGCGACAACAGCCGCGACGGGAGCTGTGTTGACTCCTGCAACGTCCTTGAGGGGTGAGGGAGGAATCAGGATTTGACTCTCCTTTTTTAAGCTCTGAAATGTAGCTTTTCCTTATTTTAGACAAACAAACAGAGTATCAGATCTGTGTGTTACCTCCTTCAAAGTCTATTTTCATACCATGAGCATTTCCAGACGGTGACATTAGACCAGTTTGGGGATTTGTTATTGAAAGCGACACTAAGACCAAATATGATCCAAGGTATTTTGAAGTTAAACCCGCAGTAGAAATAAGACAAACAGTGGAGCTGAAATGGCACATTCACTCACAAGTGTTTATCTTTGCAGATCTCTGTCAAGGTCTCTGTCAAACATTGAATCTGGACATGCTTACAATTTAACTCCTGCCCTCAAAAAAAAAAAAAGGGAAGATGAAAAATTTCACTTCACATGTAACTGTTTGAAACATGGTGTTGTGTTATTGTTTTTTTTTTCACCAGAGAGCCGCGGGAGACGATTATGAATAAAACCTGCTTGGAGTGTCACCCTGAGTGTCGGCACATGAATGGGACGGCAACCTGCAGCGAGCCTGTATGTGTCTCACCGATAACTAGACTGTCATTACAAACATCCAGTGTTGGGAAACGGCTGTGAATGTCAATAATAAATGTCATGTGCTTGTGTCAGTCCCTTGGAATCAAATGTGCCGCAGCAGGAAATCCATATTTAGAAGAGTTGGCGCTTCCGATTTCTCAATCATCAGCAGCCTTAATAGACTATAATGTGATGCAGCCAAATATAGAAGAAATCTTGATAAAGAGGTAGTTTTAATGAAGGTATTAAACTGCTGTATTTGATTGCAGAGGACTGAGAGTTGTGCTGGCCCAAGCTCAGGCCCAGAAAAGGAATGTGTGGTTTTGATTGCCTTAACACTGGCGTCTTTATGAGGAAGAGCGATGCAACTTTCCTTGAGAAATTACTACCAACAGGCAGCGCAACTTACATAATATTTACTACTGCTCTCAAGAGGGCTGTAAACAACAGGAGTCATTTTTCTTTCTTTCTTTCTTTCTTTCTTTTTTTTTTTTACTTTCAGGGTCCTGGAAACTGTACCAAGTGTGCCAACTTCCAGGATGGGCTGTTTTGTGTGTCCCGCTGTCCAAAAGGCGTGCCGGGGGAGGACGAGTCGCTGGTGTGGAAATACGCAGATGAGATGAAAGTGTGCCAGCTGTGCCACAAAAACTGCACTCAAGGGTAAACGCGCCGCTCCTGCCGACCCATCATCGCGTTGCAAACGTTTGTCTGTGGTAATAGGGTTGCAGCAGTGACCAACCAGTGCAAGACAGCGGGGTCGTCTGTGGTTCACAGGTTGGAGAGAAGTCAAGTTTAAACACGAGGCAATTGGGCTGATACAGACTTAGATTAAAGCAGATATCACTGGCACGGCCGTTTCGGCTAATGCTGCGTTCAAGGCAGGCTTTTGAAACCGTAAGTTACAGCTTCAAGTCACAACTACGACTTGGTAGCGTTCCAGGTAACCCGTAGCTCGTGTTTTTACCGTCCTGTTGTCTGTGAAAGTTCCCTATAACGGCCACTCGTAACTTCCGACCCGTGAACTCGTACCAGATCGAACTGGTATGACTTCACAGGAAGGAAAAACACAAAGTACGAGTTTCCTTGAACGCACCATGAGTTAGCAGCCCCCGCCCTTGTCAGGCATCAATTGGTCCTCGTGCTACGTCACCACATTCACGCGCATCCCTTGGCTGCACACACAGCCCTTCATGCCGTTCTCTCCCCTCATTGGATAACACTTGTATCCCACAAGGAAAATTTTCTCCTCGGGTTACAGCAGAGCAGAGTGACGGAGAGACTCGTGTTTAGGCTGAAATACTTCATGTAAGTGATTGCTGACGGAAAATAGGACTATTTAGGACTTATATTAACAAAAACATTCCACTGATATCTGCTTTAAAGCCTCACAAATTGGATTATTTCTTCACCTTTGTCCAAAGCAAACCACGCTGGCTGTTTGCACTTTTTATGCTCCCATTAGTTTCTGTTCCTTTCAGTTTGGATTGGATAGACATCTGCTCGGCATTACAGGAGCGAGAGCAGACCTAATGTGTTGAGAGTGATGGACTATCATCGCTCAGCCATAGTGATCGTTGATGGTTGTGGGAGGAAGTGGTTCAGGGAGACCATGATGCCCTGATGTGTGAAATGAGTCTTTGCAACTGTCATGTGCAACTTTCCACAAATCATGTCTTTACAGTTTAGTGTTTCATAAGTACATCAACAGCCCTATGCATTTGGCTTTATAGACTCATGGTGTATTGGCTTTGTAATTCTCTCTTTCTCTTGTCTTGTTTTTCTACAGTACCTAACACCTACCTGCCAATGAGACAAGAGATGGAATTTGGCTATATATGGCTATAATCTCATTCATATTTACATTATAAATACTGTCACATTTCTTTAAAAAAAATAAATAAATAGAATTGAAATTGAAATAGTGTATTTCAGTCTTTTATTGATTGGTGGACACTGACTGCAAAGTATTTCCTTGAGTTTTTGGCTTCATAGGAAATCGATAGACTCATGATGGTTTGGGGAATTTGTAGTGTGGAGGCTCAGTAACAGTACAGTTTGTATTGATTTGTTTACAGGTGCACTGGGCCCGGTCTTGAAGGCTGCCACATTAAAAGGTGCGTAAATGCAGTAACAGTGAGCCTCACTGACAATGACACTCTAATCCCATCTCTCCTTGTTGATTAAATTCACAAATGTGCTCTGGTTTCTATCAGCGTTATGAAATTGGCTCCCACCTTGTCTTTCAGCTCTTCTGGTCTTTCCATGATTGCCGCCGGTGTAGTCGGTGGACTGCTGGCTGTTCTTATTGCTGCCCTGTCTGTCTTTGTGTTGCTACGCCGACGCCACATTAAGAGGAAGAGGACCATGCGCAGACTGCTCCAAGAGAGAGAGGTACAGTAAGATGAGGGAGTAACCACGCTGAGATGATGATTTTTACTTATTATATTTTCTTCCTCAGCATTTTCTTTTTTGTATTTGCACAGTATTTGAGACTTTCAAATCTTCTTTTCCAGTTGGTTGAACCTCTGACTCCGAGTGGAGAGGCACCGAACCAGGCTCTGCTGAGGATCCTGAAGGAGCCAGAGTTTAAGAAAATCAAAGTGCTGGGATCAGGGGCTTTTGGTACAGTTTATAAGGTAATAAAATGCCTCAGGGTTGTGTCTAAAAAAACAAGGTGTTTTTTTTCCCAAATTGCGCTGCAATGCTGAGTTTTACACAAGCTGGAGCTGTGGAGTCCTGTATGTGCCAAGTATACATGACCAACACCCGTCAGTGTTCTCGCTCATCTACATCTGTTGTCGATTTTTCAATTAAAAGAGAAAAAGTTTGTGAATTTCCAGATCACGAACAAATGACTTCACTCTCACTTTTAGAGCTCTCTCCTTCTCTATTCTGTATACTGTATTTAATTCAGTCATTTATCACTATTTCAAGATCAAAACACTGATCTCCATGAGGTTAAAGGTTTATTTAAGGGTCAGATTTAGATTAAAGTTCGGATAATTCTCCACAGAGAGGGAATGTAGGTCAACACAATGTTCTTAGTAACAGTACAAAAACAAGTGTGTGTCTGTGCTCTTGGATTTCTGTCTTTAAGAGGACCGACTGCAGTTTTAGACCTTGAGGGTGAGGACGTTTTTTGGAAAGTAAAGACATTTTTTCCAAAGGGCCATTTGAGGGTTGGGATTCGGTTATGGGGTTGGAATTGGGTTTGAGTTTGGGTTTGGGTTTGGTATTTAGCTGTGAAGGTTAAGGCTTGGTTTATTCAGTGGCATGAAGAAGCAGTGACATTAAATGGCGTAGCATACTTGTGTGAGAGTGTTATATTTTTATTATTGAATTAGTAATATAATGCATTCAGATGTAAACAGCATTATAACTGGTCAAGGTGGAGCACTTTATTTAATGTCGGGTATTTAATTCTATGACAATGCAACATTTTATAAAACACAGTGGTGACATACTTAAAATCACAATATTACACTCTGAAATACAGTATACTGGAGAAGTATGAAAGTATAAAATGGAAGTAAAAGTAGGTCTACCTCAAAACAGAATTCTGAGTGAAAACCATGTGATTTCTGCCTCTGGCTTTAGGATCCTCACTAGTGTAAAATACAAACAGTTAGAGTGCACTATACCTTTATCATCATATTGTACATACTGTACCAACATTTGTCAGTATGTACTTTGGTCACTTCTAATTCAGGTGTAATTAAAGGGAGCGGGGTCCTCACAAGTAGTAAATACAACATGTTTGGGCGAACTGTACCTTTGTAATTATGTTGTATATACAAACATGTGTATATATATATATATGTACGTGTGTTTGAAGCCTCAGGTGTAATTAAAGCCTGCTAAATGACCCACTTTTCTCTGTGCAGGGCCTGTGGGTTCCAGAGGGAGAGGACGTGAAGATCCCAGTGGCCATAAAGGTTTTGCGAGAGGCCACATCACCAAAAGCAAACAAAGAGATCTTGGATGTAAGTTCACTGATTTATGTGGTACTTCTCTGGACGCTGAGCTTACAGTAACACTGAGTCAGACCTAAAACAGCGATTCATTTAAAATGTTATTTCCCAAAGTACTTCAGTGAAGGGCGTGCTGCTAGTGGGAAATTACAGTGAAAACACGAAGGTTAGAAATTTCCACACACACCTTTTTTTTTCTCTTCAAGAAATTATCGCAAGATTGTGATTTGATTAAAAAAGCTGACAAGAGCGAGTGACAATTATTCCTTGCCAGATGTCAATTCTGCTAATTTACCCTGCCATTTGTAACATATGCAACTCATTTGAAGGTAATGACCGCCTATTTTCCTTGTAATGGAGAATGTGTCATTTTTCTTCACGGTGACCCTCTTATAAGCCGATGGAAATGGGATTTATTCATTGGAAGGCTGCGTGTGGGCGTTGGTGTGCAATCCGAGGCTGAGGTGTTTCTGGAGAGGAATGCAGTTGTGGAGCCACTCTGAGAAGTCAGCCCGTTTGAACTGCCTTCTACAAACGACCTGTGATTTTGTGGTCGCTTTTCTCCGCCGCCGTACATCCGGATGTTGTGGTGGACATGCACGTTGTCATGACAGAACGGCCCAGTCTAGCTTTTTAAAGGAGAACAATTTTTTTTAGGTGCTTTGATGTCTCTTTCTCAGACTGTCAGAATTACAGAGCTCCTGCGTATTTACTGAAAAATGCCGACACCGTTATAGTCACGGAAAATATTTGGGATACAACTAATGCACTCATGGCAGGAAACCTACTAAATAAAGCTCAATTTGTCGGTAACCTTTTGTTAGTGACCATTGTGGATTATCCCCATGGTTTCTTCTCTAAGTCACTTTTCTGTTGTGACGACAGAGAGTTTCCACTTTGAGCTGAGCCACATTTAATATGTCTGACTGAGTTGGCCTGCTTTGAAAAGAAACGATCACCCAACATTGGAAATGTCCCCAGATGTCATGTTTCTTAAGCAGTCAGTTACCAGGATAAATCTTGACACATCTATCAATATTGGTTCATTGAATATTTTTCTTTTTTGTCTTGAATCCATCGATATGAATCACAATCTTTTCTTCATACCTGACGGTTGTGTCCCCTAAAAGAACAGACAGAAACAGTAATATTAAATGCTCTGTATGTCTACATGTACACTACAGGAGGCCTATGTGATGGCCAGTGTGGAACACCCCCATGTGTGTCGTCTGCTCGGCATCTGTCTCACCTCCACTGTGCAGCTCGTCACCCAGCTGATGCCCTACGGCTGCCTGCTGGACTACGTCAAAGAGAACAAGGACAATATTGGCTCCCAGCACCTGCTGAACTGGTGTGTGCAGATAGCCAAGGTAAGAAAGAAGAAACGCCGTAAAGGCATCGAGTTACATGCAAAAGGGTCTGTATCAGTAGATCCCCCCTGTCACAAACATCTCCACACCGACTTGAAATGGGTTTACTGCAGTCTTGTTTATTTGTTTGTTTGTTTATTTCACATATCAAAAAGTTAAAAAAAGATATAACATATAAAATCCAACACAATGTGAAGGAGAAATGCCAAAAAAAAACCTCCAGGTGCTTGTGGGGTGGCATTCTCCGACTACAGTTCTAAGCTAATGAGCAGACATTTGTGAAGTACAAAAACCGTAAATACAAACATGGTTTAACATAATTTAACATTGTACAATGCAATACAAAAGCTTGATAAACATATGATAAAAATATTAAGTAGTCAAGTTAAACTTTTCAATGACATTTACCCTGAATGACAATACTGTTTCATACAATGTCTGTAGGATAAAAACTGAAACAATCTCATTTTAGATTAATATTCTTAACATGATACATTAAGTTTATGTCTTTTTCATGTAGTGCATGTAATTTCTTTGAGCTGAAATACTTTTTAAAGTATATTTTTGGGGCTTTTCAAGCCTTTAATGGATATGACAGTAGAGAGACAGAGAAAGGGGGAATGACATGCAGCAAATGGCCACCGGTGGAATTGAACCGGGACCCCTGTATATGGGGCGTCTGCTCTACCCACTGAGCTACACAACACCCCTGAGCTGAACTTCTTGTATGAAAGGTGCAATACATACAAAGTTAGTTATTTTCCTAACTGTGCGTTCCTACAATGTGATATGTTTTAGTTTTTACATCAGTGCACACAGTCTGCCCCAACAGTTTCAATACATTATTGAATGACATCACGCGATGATGACAACTCTGACAGGTCAACCATGACAGATTTCGGCACCTTTACATATTTTATCATGTCTGAATCTGATCAAGCAAAGTTCCCATGTTTTGACATATTGGACAACAGTGTGAAAAAGCACTGCACTTGCGTAATAATAACCTGCACTTCATCATTTGTTTGACAAAAGGGTATGAACTACCTGGAGGACCGCCACTTGGTACACCGTGACTTGGCAGCCAGGAACGTCCTGGTGAAGACTCCGCAGCATGTCAAGATCACTGACTTCGGTCTGGCCAAGCTCCTCAATGCAGATGAGAAAGAGTACCACGCAGATGGTGGAAAGGTTGGTACAAATACACCAAGACAAAGGTTTTTGCCTCTTTTTTGTGGTTGCTGTTGTTGTTCACATAGTCATAAATAGTCCTAAGACTTATGTGTGTATTTATAGCCTGCCGGACAGACAGATGTTTTGCTGTGGTTGAATGAAGGATAGCATTTTTTTGTGCATTTGCTCTAGATTGTATCTTATGTAAGTGATGTGATATATAAATAGTTCGGTCGGTTGACTGCGTTCTAAGAAATGACAGAGCAGATAAGATTCTTCTCTTATCACAGTTTCTTTGTGCAACTGGGTGCACTATTTTTTCCCGATAATATAATAATAAACATTTCCAGAAATCCGGTGATTTTGCTAAATTTCCTGGTAGTAAGATATTTACCAATGTTTTTATCTGATATTATTACCTCAGTATGTTTTCAGAAGTGATGATATAACAGTTTCATGTGATACAATATTCAGTTTCAGTCAAGGCCTTTTCATTGCCTGTCGACACTAGAAGGACAGATGTGGAAAAGTTTAGTTGTTTGAAATCCATCTGGACAAAACTGGACCCAAATACGCACATCTGCAGCTGCTGATATTTCCCTCATTCACTCTAGTTAAACACATTGCTACTCTAAAACACGATGTTAATTAAACATTACAGGACACTTTCCCAGGCAGGGATTAAGCCTTGTCTTAGACTAACACAAAATTGAGTAGAGACATCCATTAAAAAAAAAAACATCTTCATTGTGGGACTGGACTTAATCCATGTGCAGGAAACCATCCCAGAAATAATTTTTTAAGCTTTTGTATGACGCACTTTGTGTGATGACAGCACACTGTTTCTCATCTCCAGGAAAGTGCAAACTCTACAAAAAAGAACTTTGTCGACATTTCTAAAATAGAAAATAGTGTTAAATGTCAATTTTCAGGGACAATGAATAATGGATTTTTGTTGTGCGTGACTATTGCAATTCTGCACCACTAGGTGACAGCACAGTTGCATTGTGTACTAAATACTGTGGAGACATTAATAGAGCTCAGGTCTAAGAAAGCGCCTCAGTACTATTTTCACATGTTTTAACAAAGACATGTGAAATGTTCCCACATAAAATGCAAATTTATGTCTCAATTTTACTCATTAAAGTTAAATTTCACAGGTACCCATAAAGTGGATGGCTCTTGAATCTATCCTGAACAGGACGTACACACATCAGAGTGATGTATGGAGTTATGGTAAGTCTGTCCCTATATATTGTGAATACATGATATGCCTCTAACCCAGCATGAGCCCCCCCCTGCTTGCAATGTCCCAGATTGCGCTTGAGTCTTTGTGTAACATCAGATATGTAAAACAGCTGGGCCTCTGTACTCCTGAGCATTAGTGACAGTCTCACAGGAGAAATATTTATTCATTGCTAAATAAAGTGTTTTAGCAGCGAGCGAGGCAGAGGGAGGACGGTCGTTTCGAGGCTTCAGAGAGGATGTTGTTTTTGGATCTAATAAGGCTGTCTTGTCAACATTCTTTAAAAAAACAAAAAAAAACACTGAATATCTTGCAAGCATCTGTGATTTTTAGGACACAGGTAGCCCACACCTACACACCGGCAGTCTCAGGTGGACAATATCACATCAGACAAGGTCGTTGCCTCAACCCACATACACAGTTCCTCCAGTCCAGGAGCAACACACATGCACAGATGCCTACACAGAAGCCAAACACAGCACAGCTTTCTTGAGTGGGCCAGCTTCCAAATTGTCTTTTTCCCGAGGGTTTGATCATGCCTTCCGCTCAATATGGCAAAAGCATCAACAGACCCTGGCAGAAGTGACAGGCTTCCTTTCCTCCTTTTCCTTTCTTCAGTTCCGCCAGCACGGAGATGCATCCTGCTAACTCCCACTCCTGCAGGCACAGCCAATTTGTCAACATAGCTATTTTGATACCATGTGACATTTGAGAGGCTTACATTCTGTCACTCTCATTTCTTCCCCCGTTATCGAGAGCAAAAACAAAGTGAATGACAGCTCATCAGTCTGACACATACCAACTGGCCCTTTTTCTCTCCGTAGGTGTAACGGTTTGGGAGCTGATGACATTTGGGACTAAACCATACGATGGGATTCCTGCCACCGAAATAGCCGGGGTCCTGGAGAAAGGGGAGCGACTGCCTCAGCCTCCAATCTGTACCATAGATGTCTACATGATCATGGTGAAATGTAAGCTCAGTGGGAGGCTGACTGAAAGCTCCATAATGTAATCTGTGTTCCTGCTTTTCTCTAACAGAACAAGATCATGAAGGAACATAGTGTACATATGCTACAGTATATGAATAGTGGTTTTTGAAAGGATTTGATGAAATGCATTTTTTTTTTATATCCGTCTTGTACATTTCAACTCATTACAGTTAAACGTTATATATTCCCACTCTTTTATGTGTCCCAAAGTTGTTCACATTTTATAGACCAAACAACCACCAAGGGTGTACTTAAACAGTTGTGTTAGTTTTTGTTTTACTGGCTGCAGATTAGTGTTGGAAATGTTCCCACAAAGAGTATTAAAGTTTCATCTGATATCTGCTGATGTGTTTGTACAGGTTGGATGATTGATGCAGACAGCCGACCTCGTTTCCGGGAGCTAATAGCTGAGTTTACAAAGATGGCACGGGATCCTTCCCGTTATCTTGTCATTCAGGTACGATTTCACCCAGAGTTTTGTTTTTCTTCCTTAAATAATAAAGTTTATTTGATGATGCATTGCTGTTTACTAATGAGAGGACATAAATCTTAGGTAAAAGGTTAAATCTATTTCTCCCCTAGGGCGATGACTGCATGCACCTGCCGAGTCCTACAGATACTAAATTCTACCGCAGCCTGATCAGCGGCGAGGACATGGAGGACGCCGTGGATGCGGACGAGTACCTGGTGCCACAACATGGCTTCTTCAGCAGTCCGAGCACCTCCCACACACCTCTGCTCCACTCAACAGTAAGCTTATATGTCATGTAGAAATACAACTGCAGGTTTGGCAGCGAGTCTCTTCCTTCTGCTTGTCTTTTCTTGGGTGACATTTGTGGCAGCTGGGAAAGTTATAGGCGTCCTGGCACAAAAATACTAAAAAAAAAATAAGAAAATAAATAATATACCACAGCTGATATTTCAGAAAAACAGGGAGTGTGACTCACTTCTGCTTTGTGGTTAGATGTGTAGAACAGAAACAGACAGCATGTGTGTGTGCAACTTCCACAAGGTGGCGTAGCATTACTGAAAATGCGTCATCCTAGTGCACTATAAACATCACATGACATTTAACAGATTGTCCACCTCAAGTGTTATCACAAAATGCATTCACTGTTCTAACAATGTGATGCTATTAGTAGTAGTAGTAGCAGTAGCAGTAGAAGATACTACTGTTCTGAATGCAAAAAGATCAATCGAGTTCATTTTAAAACTAAAAAACGTATTAAGAAACCCCAAATGCAGGATAACAGTGGCAAAAGCAGCCAGTAAAATAACATATAGCATACTGTATAATATGTACAGGATGTGACATTACTTTCATATCAACAAAAGGCCCACTAGATTAGAAAACACTAGGATACGGTAAGCTACATTAGAAGTATAACAGCTGTTGACCTGGCTCATCACATGTACTTCTAATCATTAAAGAAAACAGAAATCTGAGATCCAGAGCCAGAATATTGTCACTGTATTTTATACCCTGAACTTTCCGCCAGGGCACTGCTAACTGAGGAAAAACAGTGAGGCCTTACATGTAATGAGGTACAGATACCTTTTTTTTTTTTTACTGCAGACACAAGCCAGATTCAGTCACACTAACCTTCTCTATCCAAACAGTGAGAGAGGAATAGCAGCTGCTTTGGAGTGCAATTTCCCAGGGAAAAAAAGAGGACGCAGCATTCATTGATTGATACAAGAAATTGTAGCACATGCTTCAGCAGTGAGAGCACACTACACCAACATGGAGCCGACTGTTTGAAAGTTTAATTGAGCTATTTTAACCGTGTTTTGGGAAACTGGGATTTCTGCATAAATCATTACCCCGTGAGTCAGAATTGGAAAAAAAAAGAGAGAGTCGTTTTTTCTTAGCTTGTTGAAAGCAATTATCTTACACTTCAATCAGCGGAAGCAGAGCACTGGCCGATCATACAGAGAGGAGAGCTGAAGTAATTTTCTTCACTTGAACCTGAGTGACCGGTCGTACCTGGCCTGAACCCTTCCGACCGTGGCTGCCCTCGTTCTGTTTAATTTTCACCGCTGGGACTATTTCTCCTCTTCCTGACCCCTGCCCACTCGTCCTCATCATCATCCCTTCTCCCACGTTTTCTCCCATGTGCCCTTTGATTGATGAAAGCTAAGCAAAGAGAACTCCTCTACCTCCAGGTTCAGTGAAGGCCGTGCATCGGTCTGGCTCCTCTACCTGGGATAGTTGCCGGCCGCTGACAGAGTGGTTAACTCATACAAGCTTTCATGTTTGATTACCTTCACAGGCAACCAGGCAAGCTTTTTTTTTTCTTCAAATCTCTATCCAATAAAAGCTCAGCATATGCCTGCTTTTGTCATATCACTTTTGGGACATAGGCCACTCAGGGTCAATTTTTTTTTTCTTCTTCTTCTTCTTTTTTTACAGATGGTTGCTCCCTCAGTGTGTTTAATTTCCTTTTCTTTTTCAAAGTAATTGCATTGCCACAGCTGTCACTCCGTTCTCTTTATTCGCTTGGTTTCACTGGTTTAGCGCCGTTCGCAGTCCTTTGACTGGAGAGTCTGACAGACACAACAAAGCTTGTCAGTTTGCCTGAATGAATATGAATCTGCTGGGTGGACATTCATTTTCGATCCTCATCAGCTTGTTTTGAGATGACAGCTATGGTTCCTAGGGTACCATGAAAAAACATTACTGAGACTATTCAAAACAAACTTAATGTCCAGAGAGGCTTTAAAATAAATTGCAATGGCTCAGAATTACACTCACATCAAACAAACTATAAATAAAAAAGAGGAAAATTGGAATCAAAGACAACCAATGTGAGAGATGACAGAATTAAAGGTTGCGCCTCAGCACATCCGACCGATTTTGTGTTTGTGCGCTGCACTGAAAATGCCTGTTTCTTCACTTAATATCTGCTTTATGGATAAAATGTGTTATGGCTCAATAAAACACTGTCTCCGCCTCTGCATTTGCTGTAGTGTCATCACGAGACATTAACTCAAGTTTAAATGATCTGTTTTGCAGAGTCTCAGCAGCAGCATTGGGGCATGCCACGGTAGAAATGGCTTAGCGGTGAGTGACTATCCTTTAAAACTGCACTCAATGAAAATTACCTTCATCTTTGTTTTCAATTGTTAATGTTAATGCTCTCAGAGTGCCACAGCCCTTAAAACATCTGTCCTTTGTTACAGAATGGGTTCCTGAACAGAGACGGCAGCTTGGTTACCCGGTACATTCCTGACCCCACAGACAAATTTTCAGACGATGCCTTTCAGCCAGTTCCAGGCAAGCACCAAACCAACTTCAAAAGCCCACATTGGCCCTTCTTTTTGATGTCATTCAATTAAATTTCATTGCATCTCTCCCCTGGTCCCTCAGTTTGATTCAGTAAGAAAGGGGGACATCTAGTGGACAAGGAGCATATTGCTGTAGTGTACTAATTTCCCCAGCTGCAGGACATTTGGTGGCAAACTTTGGTGCAGATGTTTTCAGAGCACCGCTAGTTCATGGATCTTTACAGCTGGTGGCTCTAGGAGGGAATGGAAAATGAGTTCAGACACCATCAGGGCTGTGCTTGTGAGCACAAGTGCATTGTTCATTGGTCGTAACATGCAACAAAATACAACACAGATTTTAAATTCAGCTCCTTAACAGAAACTTTTGTGTTTCAAGAATATACTAAATTCACACTGCCCCTTTATATTTGAAATAAAATGTGAAATATGAGTGTATCTGTATTGTCAGTGAGAGTGGATGACTCTCTGTTGTCCAAAGTGATCTGTCGGTGCCTTTCAAAGTTGAGCTTCAAATGTGGGCAACAGTGGTTATTACTGTAGGGTTTGTTCTTGATAGAATCATAGGTAGATATTTTTTTTAAGAATCTAGCCCTTGAAGGTTTTCAGTCAGCAAACTCTCAAATCCTACAAATCTGACTGCAACATGCATGTAAGAACATAAAGCAAATAAAGGGTTAAAAGCACTAACCCTAACCTATATTGCCTATTGCATGTTGTTCCCCATCTCCCCTGTCCTCCTTCATATCCTGTTATCTCTCTCCTATCTAATAAATGCAAGAACATCCACCAATAGTAGGCTGCACTCATGACACCAATTGGGGCCATTAAGGATTTTAATTTTACATATCACCCCTGATTTACTTGATGGGAACTTGTTACTAACATAATTGGCTTTCTTACAGACTACATGAACCAGAACGGAGTCTCAGATGTGATGAATCCCATCTACCAGCACCCTGGTCCTCCCCGCACCCTCCTCCCCACCATCTCTTCAGACAACACCGAGATGGAGTACCTGAACTGCTTTAACAACGGGACCAACGGGCCCGAGTACCTCAACGATGTCCCGTCCCCCGCCATCCTCCCGCTCACCTCCAACGGCACAGTCCACAGCATTCAGAAATACCAGCCCCAGAACAGCATAGACAACCCCGATTACCAACAGGACTTCACTCCCACCTTCAAGACACATACCAACGGACACATCCCGGCAGCAGAGAACGCAGAGTACCTGGGCCCGGACTGAGGACTTAATGGAAACAGACAAGAACTAAATAAGAGACAGTTTCCTGTTCCATTAAGAAAGAGCATTAGTGTCTTGGCTGGAAGAGTATACCTAAGTGGTACCGTTAATTATCATATATGTTATACCCTGTCTTATGAGGTCAGGTGACACTTGTGCAGCTTTCCGTGTTGTTTGCATGCTGTCATACTTGTCACATAAAACCTGTGTCATTCCAAAGAGTTGTATCATAACAACCAAACAACAAATGACTTTTTCTTGATGACAGCCAGACGAAAGCTGATTCACACATGACTCAGTTGACCTGAGAGTTTCTGGACGCAGTTACGCGCTGTCCTTATGTTGTCACCCCCCCCTGCGAGAGAGTGAAAATATCTTCAGAAAAAAATCCCAGAGGTGAAAATCTCTGTAAATGTTCTGCACAAAATGCTGTACATGATCCAGATGTGTCAGTTGAGGACTGCCATTCAAAGCATGTAAAGCGCCTCCATTTTTGCGGGAGGCGGAAGCTCTGTTGCAAAAGAACAGAAACTGGCAGCTCAACCCAAAACACACAGCTTAAGGTACATGTGTTGTAGAATCAGAAGCTAAGAGACACGTTCAGCAAAAAACAAAAAGTGTTTTTTGATTGAATTGATTGAATTGAAGGGGTTGACATCACACAGTGGTGCACTGATGTGACGCCACAGAATCTTTTATCTCTGATGAAGTCATGAAGATGATTAACAGCCTTGACTGTCGGGGTCCTCGGAGGCCTGATGACATGCTTCCTGAAGAAGGACTCAATGAGGAAACTAGATGTTGCAAAGTGCAGTTTAAAGGGGAATACTAGTGAATGGTATCATGTGCGTTACCTTTATGCTCTAAGACAGTTCTTTGTGTGTTACAAACGTGTCGCTATCTCTTCTAAATTCAAACGGGAGCAGAGCCCCGTATGTGTGATACCAAAGCAGCTATGTGGAGAATGTGACGGTAAACATGGTGAACAATGGAACAATGTGATGTGTGGTCATATTCACACTGCTGCTTTTTGTAGCTGGAAACATGTAGCACTCTTTGAATTGAACATATTTGTGTAGACCCACGTAGTTGGCAAGAGAGAAAAACCTGCACTATGGCTTATTACTCACACAGGAAGCTCTTTTCCTGCCCGGTAACCGATTACTTCCCACTAATAATATATTTTTTACAGTCCTGATTGCTTATCAGGTTTTTACTGCACACGGCACAGAAATAATTCCCATAGAGTTTTTTTTTTTAATGTGTTTTCACTTTCGAAATGCTGGTTTAACTGTCTTAGGTCATAAAAGTAGTATTTCCTTGTAAACATGATGTGTTTTAGAGACTAAAGAGTGTCTGAGAACGTTTCTAATGTTTGTGGTCTAATGTGTCTATATTATTACCAGGAGACTTTACCTTGTCTTTTGTTTTATTTTTTCAGAAGTGTAGACTGTTGTGTGACACAGGGTGTTGACACCATATCTATGAATGTGCGTCTAGCTTTAAAGTCTTGTAGTACTGCAAGAGCATTAATTTTGCAAATATTATTCCTAGTTTTGAAGGAATATTCTATTGTAGCAACCTGTCAGCCTACTTTTGCAGATTTTACACAGGTACATGTACAGAAAACAATGATTTAGCTGTAATATACCCTCAAACAGTCACCTATAATTTATACTATTATCAATACACAGTTTTGTCACATCATACATGAATATACACATATTCCTGAATTGTGATTATTTCATTCAGAAGTGAACATGAATAAATCTTTTTTCTATGGAAATACATTTTGTTAGTGTTTTTCAACAGCTACAACAAATGAAGGAGAAGATGGGAAGTCATTAACACACTCTGTTTTCTATCTTGACGCCTGCAGCACTTCAAGGAACAATTTGATGATGAAGCAGATAATCAGCTGAATGAGTGATGCATACTGTATCGTCTCTGCTGCTTCAGTGAGTGGAAGTGTGAGCATCAGATTGTGAGATGTGAAACAGCCAAGGGCAGGCACATGAAAGGTGCTTGATCGGGCATCAAAGCACAACTTTTTTACATTACAATATATGACATTTACATAGAATAGAACAATGGTACTTTGGTACTTACAAGTATGTATTGGTTTTTAGTATAACCTAACACTCCAGTTCAGATTAGCTGCAAATTCAAGGTTATTTAAATTAAGTATAGGTTCCAGAAAATCATATTATTTATGTTACATGTTAGGGTCACGGTTTTGGGCTTTAGTAAAGATTTGGGCAAGGCAAGGCCATTTTATTTGTACAGCCCGTTTTTACAAACAGTTTGTCTCAAAGGGCTTCACATGGCATCACAACAACATCCTCTGCCCTTAGACCCTCACATCGACTGAGGATAAACTCCATAGAAAACTCCATCGGAGAAACCTCAGGGTGAGCAACAGAGGAGGGATCCCTCACCCAGGACGGGCAGACGTGATTTGAGTTATATTTACTAGATAAACAGTCTACTTAGGCCGTAAGTTTGAAATGTATAACATGATCAAATATTTAAACATGGATTTGGGATTTTATGTATCTCTAAAAGCAGTGAAAGCAACTAAATCAACCAAACAAAATATAGCCTACTATTTGTTCTTCTAAGTCTTATTACGAAGAATTGGCACTTAATCACTCAACTAACAATCTACTTTGCTTTGGATGTGCTTTGGTCAGTCTAGATTGAGAGTTTCTTCTAACCTTATACAGTATACAGTATATTAACAATAGCACTGGCCGGGAGGATGTCTTCAAGTGAAAACATGAGAATCGTCAATCATTAATAGCCCTCCTGTTAGCAGAGAAGACCATGTCAGTGTGCTGTTTCATTTCATTGTGATGAATATAGTAGGCTACCTACAATGGATGATAAAAGGATGTTGAACCTAAACAGTACATTTTCTCAAGATCACAGACAATATAAGTTATGAGTTTGCAATGGCAAAACAAGTTTGATAATATGTTTTAATATTTGATTAACTGAAATCCATATAATCACACTTCGCAGCACAGCCCTGTTGACTTCAAACCAGTCAGAGAACAGACAAAAATAACTTATAAACTAAAGTTTGTTCTAATTTCAGCATAAAATGGTGCATTAGTCATCTTCTGTAAATGGGTCAGGTCTTCTCCTGTTATTTCAGTTAGGTGGGTGAGGTTTGTGGGTATGACATAGTCATAGTCGCAATCTTAAACACTATGTTGACTACCATCCTCATACAAAATGATGATCTAGGCAAGTCTGAAGTGTGTGTGTGTGTGTGTGTGTGTGTGTGTGGGTGGGTGTGTGTGTGTGTGTGTGTGTGTGTGTGTGTGTGTGTGTGTGTGTGTGTGTGTGTGTGTGTGTGTGTGTGTGTGTGTGTGTGTGTGTGTGTGTGTGTGTGTTTGTTTTTTAAAGCTAGGGTATTTTACCTTTCTGATTTAATTGTTGATGTAGGTTGTATAATGTTATTAGAGGGTTAGTGTAAGGGAAGGGCTACCTTATAATTTTACAACATAAAGCAACACAAACATATTGCATTGCCATATTGGCTAAACCCAAAATAACCACAAGGATAGCTATATTTAAATTACTTGTACAGTATAACCTTCCTAAAATACACAGTAACAGTCATCTCAAAAGGCTTTGATCTGAGTAGGCCTACATGTTTTTTACCTTTCCAAGTTAATGGAAAAACAAAAAAATTGTGTTTCAAGTCTTCTATCCCTGACAAACTCTGATACATCTTTTATTTTTACAAATATATTAAAATAAAATAAACTAGAGACACTCTAATGTTAACCCTGAAGCTGGCGTTGATTCTTTTTCTTTTTTTAGGGCCTGTGATTCACAGTGATTTGCATCATGCAGTTCCACCCATGGGTGTATTATGTATTATGTATGTATCATTATATTATTATAGTATTGCTGGTCTTATAATAGATCCATGGCTCCACCTAATGAGTTCCAGTAAAAGCAAATTTACTCTTCTATAAACCGTCTTTGGTCAAAGGGTTGTGGGTGTAGTGTGTGGCCTGCGACGTGTGGCGGCAGCACTGAGGCGACACTTTGTTTCCGCCCCCGAACAAATTAATCCGAGGAAGAAGAGGAAGAAGAAAACCATCAACAAGATATGCGAAACTTTACCTGGACTGTCACTCCGACTCGGTCTTTTCAGTGAGAGGGATGGGACTCTTACCGAGGATACCCGTTTTATGCACACTTTTCTTCATCGTAGTCCTGTCAGAAGCGTCTTTTCGACGGGTAAGTTGCAACTTAAACAACGTCCGTGCTGCTCCCGTGACTAAAACGTGACTCAGCTCGGTTTATGACTGAGATGTTGTTTATCCGAGGCGGCGGCGGCGGCGGCTAACAGCGAAACTAACGTAGTTGAGGCTAATTCAGGGGCTCTCACTCTACATAACCAAGCTAAACACGGCGTTAGTCAGTAATAGGCTTAAGTAGAGGTTCAGACATGATAGAAAAACAGTGGTGCTGTTTTGGAAAAACCGGGCCAACCTCGTTAACTAAGCACCGAAAAAGAGACAACACCAGATATTTTAGCTTTGGGGTTTCACAGAGACTGAGACGGAGCTGGCGTCGGTTTCTGTCTCAGACTTCAGCCGGTGTGTCTAATGTCTAACATGTCACGACAAGACAGCCCTGCTATTTCTACTGTACTAGATGTTAAATGGGAAGCTAAGCTAAATGTGTTCCTTGCTGTGTGTTATCTAAAAGCCACAAGTTTTGACCTACTTTAAACTGGCTCCAAAAACTGCGATGCAGAAGAACATCTAGTCTGCGGCTTTAGCAAGTTATTTATCAGGCAGACAATAGTAAAGGCTTGGAGATACTGTAGGTAGCTAGATTACAGCTGAGTCTTTACTGTCAATGCTTTGTTCAGTCCACTCTACTAAATGGCAACAAATGTTGGAGTGCAATGTTATGGAAAAGACAGCACTGAAGTGTACAATTTATGGTATTGATCATCATAAAAAATGATTCATTTGATTTAATCAGATCTCTATGGCCTTTAAACTCGTTTCACTGCATTGTTTTCATCCATATTCATGAGGTAACTGGGCCAGTCAGTCCCCTGCAATGCATGAAACTCATCTAAACTATGTTAAAACCATCACATCTGAGTCCGATTAATCATTACTGCGCAAAGATAAGATACCAGCAAAGAAAAAAAAAACAGCAAGAATGTGAGATGAGAAAAAAAAATGTTGATCATTTAGAAACTGTAGTGGATAAGCAGAAAGTCTTTTTTTTTTTTTGCAGAAGCTGTGTCCTCATGTCTCCGTCCTCAGAGAGTAGCTCGAGGTTTCTGTTTTTATATTTGTACACCTCAAACAATCCTTGCAGTGTTCTGGTTTTTTACCCTAAATAAACACAGATTGCACCCCTAGTTCTGAGTCTTTGTAAGTTGACTTTGGACAAATAATTGGTACATTTAGAGCACTGGCCTAGTTTGTGGCTGCACAGTAGAACTCGAGCTTTGGAAATAATGACATTTAAGTGCTGTCTTCACACTCAGCCACACAAGACACAAGTAGGACAGAGTGTGATACCAGTAGCCAGACTTACTCATAAAACAGTTTGTAAAGTAAGTGAATTAACTTCCCCTCCCAACAACGAACATGTGAGAGCTTTGATGCTGAATAGGCAAATCGTGGAAAACCTTGACTGCACGAGCTATAAATAGTATTTAAATCTCTTTTTGCATACATTTCGTGACCGATTGTTATCACACACTTCATGTAGAATATCAGGTTCAGAATTAATGTGTTGAAATTGTTGAGACATATAAACATTTGGCATTTGTGTTATGTTTCCATAGAAATTTTACAACAGTTCTGCTTTTTTTTTCACTTCTTTTTTGACACTGATGATGATGATGATGAATGTTGCACGATGTGAGTAAACTGATTCTCTGTCTGCCCCTCTAAGGTTTGCTTCTTTCAAAGGAAGCATTTTTGCAGAACTGAAATTTTATTTTCAGATATACAAAGCACGAGATACTAGAAACACCGGAAAGGAAACAACTTGACAAATATTAAACCTCAAGATAAGGCTGTAACCCCAAAACAGATTGGTCGAGTTCTTTTGAGATACGCCTGAAATACGTCATGTTGTCCACTGACGCCTTTAGAGGAACTTGGGCTATGACTCCTTGATTTGTTAGTGAGACATTTGCCAGTATTATCACTAAGTAACATCTACACAAGATTCACCAGATTCGTCAACATGAACATACTAAATTGCAGAGCAGCAGAGATGCCAAATGGTTTTTCTCTGTGAACACACCACATGAACCGATCATTTTGTTTTCTTGCCCCACTATCAGGTTGAGGCCCAGCACTGCGTGTGGTATGGCGAGTGTGGGGAGTCGATAAAGGTGCCCGGAAAAAAGTACAACTGCAACTACACTGGTCCTCCCAAACCTCTCCCCTCTGAGGGTCAAGAGCTTCTCACGGTATGTTTCTCAGTGCTTTTTGACGTTTGACGCTGTAACCAGTGTTTTATTACATACTTCTGCTTTCCATTGGTCAAAATATTATTATAAAAGTGTATTAAAGGGGATGTCATTGTGTGTTTTTTTTGTTGTTTTTTTTACATAAAGGAACTTTGTCCTGGTTATGACTATGGAAACCGAAGCCTCTGCTGTGATGTTGACCAGTTGCACACACTCAAAGGGAGTCTCCAGCTGCCCCTTCAGTTCCTGTCTAGGTATGCACTGCGGTTATAACATTAGCTAATGAAGCACATGACAAACTCTGAAGGACGTTATTATTATCTCCCATCTGACACTGAGTAGGCCGTCTACCCCTTCGAGACTGTCACTGTGTACTCATGCGGCTCCACTGGGGTTAGGGGTCAGGGTGCATGATCCGAATACTGGATTACAGATAGACTGACTAGCCAGACTGCTTTGTTTTGCAGAGGTTTACATCTTTTCTTATCTTTGTAGGTTTTTATTTTTTTATTTCACCACATTTATTACTACCTGGTTTACAGCTGTTTTCCACATATAAACTTTACCTTTTTTTTATTATCTGTAAGTTATGCAACAACTCTGACACTCGCTACTTCTGTGTGCAGATGTCCGGCCTGTTTCTTCAATCTGATGAACCTCTTCTGTGAGCTGACATGCAGCCCCCACCAGAGTCAGTTCATGAACGTCACCAATGTCAATGTGTCCAGTGTAGTGGAAGTGCAGTACTACATTGGAAAAACGTTTACTAATGGTGAGTTCACATCACATCACATCACACATGGGCTAAGACACAAGAAGCGGCTGCACCTTCATTTTCGTGGCTTCCTGGTTAAGTCTAGAGAGAAAACATGCTCATTTTGACCACATTTGGCTTGCATGCCAAACCTTATTGACCCTACTTAAACATGAAGTCATGCTCCAAGTTGTGTAATTCTGTGGGTAACTCACAGTCATAACTGCTGTAGTCAAACAAAAAAGAGGAAGGGGCAATTTAACTTTTTTTTCCCAAAATAATTCAAATGCACTTTTTCAGCCATGTACAATGCGTGCAAGGACGTCCAGGCACCGTCGAGCAACGTGAAGGCCTTATCACTGCTGTGTGGCAAGGATGCAAAGGACTGCAATGCCACTAACTGGATCCAGTACATGTTCAACATTGAAAATGGACAGACTCCTTTCCCTATTGACCCAATATTTTCAGGTAAATGATTTTGTTGTAATTCATTGACATAATATTTAGTCATTTTTAGTCATTATTTAATCCATCATGTTGTCTTTCTTTACTCTAGATGTCCCGGTTTCTGGTTACACTCCCATGAACAACAAGACGTATGCGTGCACTGAGGGCTTAGAGGATGGTTCGGGTCCATGCTCCTGTCAGGACTGCACAAATGCCTGTGGGCCTAAACCCGTACCCCCCCCTCTCCCCCCGCCCTGGACAATCTTTGGTCTAGACGCCATGACGGTGATCATGTGGATCTCCTACATGGCCTTCCTGCTTATCTTCTTTGGAGTTGTGCTGGGAGCGTGGTGCTACAGGTGATGGGTTTTTTGATTGCCGTGTTTTCTTTTGGATTAGGACCGATATGATACAGTGAATCTGCAGCCATGCGATATTGTCACAAAAATATCTTGGTTCTGTTGCTCGTGTTTGAAGTTAATATCTAACTGGTTTGTGCGGTTATGTGCGTTTACAGGAAGAGGACAATCATGTCTGAGTATGGCCCCATACTGGACAGCAATAACCCGCTGTCTCTCAACAGTGATAATCCTGACCAAGGTAATCTGTAATCCGTTTGCCATAGATGTAATTCACCTGCTTTTTAAGGTGTAATTAAAGTAATTCTTACTCCCAGTCTTCATTTCTTCACAGTAAACGCATCCTGCTGTGAAACTCTTGGCGAACGCTTCGAGAACGCACTGCGGATCCTCTTCAGCTCCTGGGGTTCCTTCTGCGTGAGGCATCCCTCTGTGGTCATAGTGGGCAGCCTGGTCCTTGTGGTGGCCTCGTCCGGGGGGCTGGTCTACATGCACATCACCACTGACCCCGTTGAGCTGTGGTCATCTCCCAGCAGCCAGGCCCGCCAAGAGAAGGACTACTTTGACAGCCACTTTGGACCTTTCTTCAGAACCGCCCAACTCATTATAACCACTCCACTCGTCAAAAATTACACCTACGAACCGTACTTTGGTGGAACAGACGTCCCATTTACACCCATATTGGGTATAGACATCCTGCACCAGGTGGGTTAGTGGTAGAGGTCAGTTCGCTGTCATTAAAACCACTGAGTGTATAAAGTCGCTTCTGTTACTAAATTGTGAAGAGCAACTTCATTCTGAAACCTGAGGTCATTGTTTCTCTTCTCTTTGTCTGCTTTCATTTATTTCTAATTATAAACAACCAGGTGCTGGACTTGCAACTTGACATCGAAGCCATCGTGGCCACATACGAAGGTCAAAATGTCACCCTGGAGGACATCTGCTTGGCTCCGCTGGCCCCGTACAATAACAACTGCACCATTTTGAGTATCCTCAACTACTTCCAGAACAGCCACGCTGTGTTGGACCACAGCATAGGAGACGACTTCTTTGTCTATGCTGACTTTCACAGCCACTTCCTCTACTGTGTCAGGTGATTTTTTTTTTTTTTTTTTCTCCAACCGGTTTCTTTTCCTTTTTCAAATAGTGACCACTAAGCTGGTACTTATTGTTTTAAGTTGAGCCTTTGCCTGTTATCTGTATCTGTTATCTCTGGGCTAAAGTAAAAGGCTCAACATCCGTATCAAAATCAACACCTGCAGCTCACAAGATCTGTCTTCTCTGCATGCGGGCAAGAACTGTTGTGATTGAAAGTGTCGCCTCAGAATAGCCCCAATGAACTTCCTCATTTGTTGTCATGAGATGCGTCTTTTGTCTTTTTTATAATAACAGCTTTACTCTTATCTTTTCTCCCGCAGTGCACCAGCATCCCTCAACGACACCACTCTCCTCCATGATCCTTGTTTGGGCACGTACGGGGGCCCAGTCTTCCCGTGGCTGGCCCTCGGGGGATACGATGGTGAGCTGGAGTAACACTTGTTGATAAAGTTACTGAAAATAGTGGCAGTTCTTCCTGCACAGCACTTTAGTATCCAAGAGATTATCTTTAGATTCTTTTGTTGCATGACAAAAAATCTATGGTCTTCTGAACTTAATGTATGTGGTGGTGGTGGTGGTCAATTTAAAGCTCTGTCAGCATCACCTGACATTGTGCAATGTAGACACAGGTAGAAGCATTAAGGTTACCAATTAGCCCTACATGGTTTATGCAGCTGGAGCATTGATTGATCGATTGAACTGATAGCAATAACCAATACAGATCACAGGGAATGTATTAATTTATTGTCTGGTTGATATTGTCCCGTCGCTGCCAAAGTGAGTGCTCAGCTGGTTGAATCGTCTTTATCAACAGGCTTGATGACCTGAGGATTGTATGTGTGACGCTGTCGCTTTTACAATTAACATATCCTTTGTTTCAAACTACAGAAACCAACTACAACAACGCCACTGCTCTGGTGATCACCTTTCCACTCAACAACTACCTGAACGACTCAGTCCGGCTAGGAAAAGCTCTGGCATGGGAGAAAGAGTGAGACATGGATCTGCTTCTAACATTACATTTAGATAGCTTCAGCAAAGAAAAAGCACAATTTTCCTTGTGTGTTCTTCATGTGTTTTCTATTTGTGTGCATTTCAGATTCATCCAGTTCATGAAGAACTTCAAAAATCCCAACCTGACCATAGCGTTCAGTGCAGAGAGGAGCATTGAGGATGAAATTGACAGGGAGAGCAACAGCGATATCAGCACCATAGTAATCAGCTATGCCATTATGTTCATCTACATCTCTCTGGCCCTGGGTCACATCCACAGCTTCAAGAGATTGATGGTAAGAGACGAAGCGCCAATTCCCTGTCGTAATCATTTGCCTCGCTCATGCCATGACAAACTCTTCATTCCTGCCTGTGATGCAAGAGCTTCAGTTCAACAGAACGAGTACAACTCGCTCGACGACTTCCTGTGCTCATGTGTAAAAGGGAGCAGCTAAGGGAGGAGCGTGACTCATCCTCTGTCTTTTGACTCACACAGGTGGACTCTAAGATTTCTCTGGGTATAGCGGGTATCCTGATTGTACTCAGCTCTGTGTCCTCCTCACTGGGGATCTTCAGCTACGCTGGTGTCCCTCTCACGCTCATTATAATTGAGGTCATTCCCTTCCTGGTGCTGGCTGTTGGAGTGGACAACATCTTTATTATAGTGCAGACATACCAGGTAAGCTATTACAAATTAATATAAATTAATGCTTATGTGCATCTTCACTATCTGTATTATTAATTTATTCACTTAACCATTACTCTTGTTACTTTTCCTTCTTACGCCAGACTCTCGAACAGAACAAATGTATTACATTTCAACAGAGATACCTTTTTTTTTTAACTCACTGAAAGTGATTTCTGTTTGTGTTTCTGAACAGAGGGATGAGCGGATGCCACAGGAGGAACTTCACCAGCAGATTGGACGTATTCTTGGAGATGTTGCTCCCAGCATGTTCCTCTCCTCGTTCTCCGAGACGGTGGCTTTCTTCCTGGGTAAAAATGAGTTTTCCATTAAATGCACTCCATTATATGTACACAGACGATGTAGATGAACATTTAAAATGTGTATTTTTAATGGTGGTGGTGGTTCTACCTCATCTAAGACGGTTTTAGTGGACAGGGTTGAGACAGTTGCCTCAAGAAATGCAAGAAATGTTTTCAGGTTAGTCACTCGGTGATAAAAACTGTTGACGTTTTCTGTGTGCAGGAGCCTTGTCCAACATGCCTGCAGTCCGGACTTTCTCTATGTTTGCTGGCTTGGCGGTCTTTATTGATTTCCTGTTGCAGATCAGTTGCTTTGTCAGCTTGCTCGGCTTGGACGCCAAAAGACAGGAGGTGAGTCTGAGGGGAAACTGTGGTAACATTCATGATGATGATGTTGTCTGAGAGCTGAGAGATTAATGTGAAAAGGCTTTCCTTACTGATGTCACAGTCACAATTTATTGTTCCACTCAGATACGTCACTGACTTTTCATCCACACAGTCGGCGCTCATGATAATTCAACTGATTAGTTCTATTTGCGGATTTATTGTTTATCTTCTGCTCTTTGGCCTCAGTGGTGCACGGCTGGAGACATTCTTCCTCCTCTTCTTCTTTGTTCTTTGTTTTAAATGATTCAATCTTGAATTCTGTCACAGACTGAATTTCACTTATCAAACGCTGTGTTGTCTGTTCTGTTAAAAAGGGGAATCGACTCGACATCATCTGCTGTGTAAAACTGCCAGAAGGTCAGGAAACCCAGACGGAGGGCTTCCTCTTTCGCTTTTTCAAGAAAGTCTATGCCCCATTTATCCTCAAAGAGTGGGTGCGACCAATCATAGTAAGTCCTCGGTCACACTCACCCACATCTTCCTTATCTCGAGAGTGAGTCCTCCTGCTATGTATTATTTGGGAGTTGGAGTCATAACTCCCAATGTGTAGAATATTGATTTTGGTCGGTATATGATGATCGTGTTTTTCATTTTTCCCTCTTCAGGTGGCAGTGTTTGTTGGAATACTCTCCTTCAGTATTGCTGTAGTGAACAAAGTAGAGATTGGACTGGACCAGAAACTATCAATGCCTGATGTAAGTGTTTATATTTTATATTGTAAATGTGTGTTCATGGATTTGGTTTCGCCAGATGTTGAAAAGCAGAATGGTTATATCAAAGTATTTGTAGTAGCACTTCACCTGTGATGTAGTTTATATTTCTGATTACCTGACTGCCCCTGACTGTTTGTCTCTCCATGCAGGACTCCTACGTGCTGGACTACTTTAAGAACCTGAGCGAGTTTCTCCACACAGGAGCTCCAGTGTACTTCGTGGTAGAGGACGGACTCAACTACAGTAGCCCGGAGGGCCAGAATGCTGTATGTGGAGGAGTGGGCTGCAACAACGACTCCCTGGTCCAGCAGGTCTACGCAGCCTCACTCATCAGTAACTAGTAAGGCTCAGCTATAAAACATTACTTTAATTTGTGTAATCTAACAAAAGATTTGTTTCATTTCATTTTTTCATTTATTGTTTATTTGATGAGGACAATGCACATTAATGAACAATTGGTGACGCACACATGACGTCATGTAAATATGCCGGATTTAGCTCAAAGCTAATTTCCATCCGTAGTCGTTTAAAGACGGACAGACATACCATGAAAAACAGATAACAATAGGAAGCTACCTGCGTAAATATAATTAAAAAAAATGAATATTAGCAGCAGTTACAACAATAAGAAAACAGATAACAACCTGCATAAATATAAGAGAGGACAGAGTACTAGCAGCAGTTATAGCAGTAAGAAATAAGAAAACATATAACAATGCATTGCAGCGCTGCATGGCAGTCTGTGACATTAATTCCTTCATTTTTTCCCTTTCAGCACAACTATTGCCTTCACGCCGTCCTCCTGGCTGGATGACTACTTTGACTGGGTGAAGCCTCAGTCCACCTGCTGTCGATACTACAACACCACTGGGTCCTTCTGCAATGCCTCGGGTAAATTTTAATCCAATGTCAACACGCTTTGAACCCTCGTCTCACAAGCCTGGTGTCACAAGTTCAACATTTTTTTTTTTACCAATCCCTCACACGCAAAATGTAGTGAAACATATTTTATTCAGATTTTGTTTTCAATTCAGTGCTTTTGTGTCAGACTAAAATTTGCACATTTATCAAATACTTGTTGGTTTAATGGAGGAATTTACCCCTGATGTTGCTTTTATAGTGGTAAACACATCGTGTGTGCACTGTCGGCCCATGACTCCTGCTGGAAAGCAGAGACCTGAAGGAGAGGACTTCATGCAGTTCCTCCCCATGTTCCTGTCAGACAATCCCAACATCAAGTGTGGAAAAGGGTAATTTTATACCTCTGACGAAATGTTATTGAAAGCACATGACAAGCCATTGAATGTTTTCACTTTAGCTTCTGCTTCTCCAGTGTTAACCCACTTTTGTTTTGGTTTGTAAAATTTTCCTTCCTTCACTCTCACTCACAACGTGTTAATGCTCTTACAGCGGCCACGCAGCCTACGCCACAGCAGTTGACCTGTATCCGGACAATGCAGGGGTGGGGGCCACTTACTTCATGACTTACCACACCATCCTGAAGGAATCCCCAGACTACATAGACGCTCTGAAAATGGCCCGAATTCTGGCCAGCAATATCAGTGAGTCCATGGGCCACAAAGTGTTTGCTTACAGGTAAGTCCTGTCGCTTCGCTTAGTACGCTGTGTAATTAGATACAATATTTAGTTGTTTTTAGTTCCATCTACTCCCCTGGGGGGGTTTAAAGGTGAAGTGCTGGTATCACAATTTCTGCTTGTTTTCAACTCAGGGTTCAAGGAGAGGATTAGGTCATAGATAAGCACACAGGAAAGAAAACATTATAAATGGCAATGGAGCTGATGTTTGACCTTAAGTATTGCATTATCCACCCAGTGTATCCTATAATATCACAGAGAAGTCACACCACCGAGGTTGAACCCAGTGATCCATGAATGATCATGTTTGTGGATATGAAATTAGATTTGCTGCGTTTATACAATGATAGAATAAGCTGAATCAAAGGTTTCCACTGAAACTATAGAGTCTGTCATTGTAAATATCTACAAATAAGAAAAGAAAGTTTTTAATTTTACACAGTACAGTCACATCATGTCTTATTAGTTTTTAAGCAACTGGACAGGTTTCTTGCTCTGCTCACTAAGACACATTTTCCTCCCTTCACAGCATCTTCTACGTGTTTTACGAGCAGTACCTCACCATTGCGTACGACACAGCTCTGAACCTGAGCGTGTCGCTGGCGGCCATCTTTGTGGTGTCTACTGTGTTGCTGGGCTTCGAGATGTGGTCAGCCATGCTGGTCAGCCTCACCATCGCCATGATCCTGGTCAACATGTTTGGCGTCATGTGGCTGTGGAGCATCAGCCTCAACGCAGTCTCCCTAGTGAATCTGGTCATGGTGAGGGCGAGGCAACATGAAACACACACACAACTTTTATCACATAAAAGTTTTACACACTAGCAAATGACATGTAAGTTTAAAGTAAAGCAGGGAAAATAAGGAAAACATATCAGTTCGGATGAGTTTTTAAGTTGAAAGAAAAATGATGTCTATTCACAACATCCATCCACTTTTTTTGTAGATTTAGTCAACATTTATGTCAAATATGACAACATTTTATAACATGGCAACATCATCAACAACATGAGCTGTCCAAAATTGAGACATGTTTTAACTAATGGTGAAATTGAATGAATGAATGAAAGTTTTATTTGAACATAGAATAAGAAAAGAACAGAATAATGATAATCATTCTTGATGCAAATTCTTTGCAGTTTTGTGGCTTTTTAGGTCTTTGAATGACAGCGTTTTAAACCTGGAATGTGTTTACATTGTGTCTGGCTGTCTGATCCCTCGCCTCACTTACCCCTTAGGAACTTTGATCTAGCAATGTCACCAAGTCCACACATGTCAGCGCTTATGTTGACATTAAAGTAAAATGTTGTTATAACCAGAAAGAAGCTGGAAACATAGCAGAAACATAAGTGTTCACTGGTTTTTGTTCCTGCATTTCCGCCTTTCTGGTGCTGAGTTGTTTCCTGTCCTGTGTTGCAGAGTATCGGTATCTCGGTGGAGTTCTGCAGTCACATTGTGAGAGCGTTTTCCATCAGTGTGAAGAACAACAGGGTGGAGAGGGCCGAAGAGGCTCTGGCTCACATGGGCAGTTCTGTAAGTATTGCTTCACCTGTTCTCCACATGAGCAATATAAATAAATAAGGGTGTGTTTGGATTGAGAATATTTGCACAGGGTTCTTACGGATCCTTAAAAAGTCTTAAAAGGCATTAAATTCATTAATCAAAAAACAAGGCCTTAATTGGCATTAAAATGTCTTAAATCAATTTTTCAAAAGTCTTAAAAATGTTAACACATGGTAAGTGGTATTTTATGGTTGTAATTAGTCTCAAATCTCAAAATAATTGGTAACATTCTGACATAGAGAAGTTAGTGGCGGCCGTCAACGCTAAATTTCTCACCGCCACCAGCTCCCGAGTCAGTGTTTTTTTTTTTCCAGACTTTTTATGCATTTATTTTGAAAGGACAGCTGGAAAGAGACACAATCCAATGTTCATGTAGCAGTCACTTTACCTTGGATCACATAGGAAAGTGGGTAAAATTGTCCCTAACCCTATGTAATTGATGTGGTGTTTTTTTTTCTTTTTTCTGCATTTGTGTTTATTATGAAGTCGGTCTTAAATTTCATTTCAAGTGGCTTTAAAAAAGTCTTAAAAAGTCTTAAATTTAACTTGGCTTAAGCTGTAGGAACCCTGTTTGCAGGCTGATGATGTTGATCTCTGTGTATACAAGCATGTATGGTTGGATCAAGTAATGTTTTGTTTTGAGGAAAACTGAATTTCAAAAAGGTTAAATACTGTATTTTAATTTCTTTCATATATAATCAGTTGCAACATTTAATGACACCGTTTCCTTTTTTGCAGGTCTTCAGCGGGATAACGTTAACAAAGTTCGGAGGTATCATAATCCTGGCACTTTCCAAGTCACAGATCTTCCAGGTCTTTTACTTCAGGATGTACTTGGCCATCGTGCTTCTAGGGGCCACACACGGCCTCATCTTCCTCCCTGTGCTGCTCAGCTATATAGGTCAGTAAAGTCACTCATTTAAAGTCAAAGACAAAACACCAAGATGTAAGATAAGTGCACAGTTCATGTAAAAATGTTCTGCCTCTTCACACAGGTCCTTCAGTGAACAAAGCGAAGGTGTTTGCTGCTAATAAGCGCGTCGCCGGCACAGAAAGGGAGCGCCTCCTCAACTACTAGCAGGCTCTTTGAGACAATGAACAATGAACCAACTGTTTGTCTGGGATGGACTGTGTGGGTATGAGCGCAAGCGGTTTCTGTGATTACTGACACACTGGTTGTCGTTGCCACTACTATGCACGGATTTAACTCAGGAGTAACATGGGATCGGGAGTGCCAGAGGCCTTTTTTTTTTTTCACCCAGCTGCATACACACCGATTTCTGAAGAAGACTTTGAACCCTCACCATTCCTCTTCACACTACAGGACAAACATGACTTTGGTAGATGAAGCCTGTGCGACAAAATGGAACAGACAAGCAACACTTTGACAGTGTGGAAGTAGGAGAGACGCCAACACCCAACATCAGTTTACAGACAAATCCTGAGTCCATATGCTATATCTATTTTGATTTGGGGAAATTCAAAAGGGTAAAACTGGTCAGTTTTTCATGTTTTTTAAGTATATACTGAGAGAAAACAAACTATGTGGAATATTTTTTTGCAAACGTTTACTTATGTGGAACATTTGTAGAACATTTTGATATTATAAACCATTTAATGGCTGGAACACGGCCCACACTGAACCTAACGGACAACAGTAGTGAAATCAAAGGCCCTCATAATACCTGGCATTAACGTGGATCACAGTTTACATACTGTATAATAACAGGCCAGCTCATGGTAGCATTTTCACCCAGCAATAATATGTGTTTTATGTGTTATTATTTCCTGTTCACATAGAAGAACTGGAAGTTGTCTCATATTACAAATATTTGGACACGTTTGACTTGACCACACTGGTTTTGAAATGAAACATCGTCTTTCACTTTCCTTGTTCACATCTATATTTTGAGTGCAGGGAATCCCCGAGGCTAATTTCCACATGGATGTGGATCTTAACGACATTACAGACGTTTCATTACAGACTCAGTTTAATGGAACATGGAGCCAGATCACTGCAGCCTGCCATGTCTTTTATTGCCACACCTGTACCTCTGGAGTTAATCCATTGCCACATTTCATTATAGAGTTTGTTCATGTATCTCAATTGTTTGAAAGACTAGATTGTGAGTTCATCTTGAGTTCAAGGGTTAGGGTTAATGCCAGATGTTAAGGATACTGTAAAGTTAATAATGGTTTTACATTGAAGTGTAAATGAGACACTTTGCGGTTACTGAACAAAACACAAAGCTTTACTTGTAACTGTAAATAACAGACTAGAGTATGATATTCAAACCTGTGTAAAATCACTGGAATAATGGTACAGTCTTGAGTTTGTCATTCCAACACAGTTAAGTTATTATTGTTTTTTGCTTTTTTCATTTTATTTTTAATTTTGTTAACCATTAACATTATGATACCTTGCATTGCTGTCCTTTTAAGGAAGTTTCTCAAAGGAATTACTTGGTTTTCAAGGATCAAAAAAAAAAGGAAAGAAAAAAGACTTGTTCACTTTTATCTTGCCCCACAGTATGTCTGAGATACTGACTAGTGGAGATGATCATTCATTAAGTCTTAATTAGGATGGTGTGCTCTCACTAATTCAATTTGAACAGGCCTGAGACATGACTGGAGAGAGGATGTCAACATGTGCCCGGGAACTTAAAGGGACAGTACCATTCCTTGTTTTTAGTTTGTATTTTGTTTTCTTTTTTTTCCCCACCATGATGCAGTATTGTTTTTTTGACATGTATGGTGGAACTGTGTTGAAGAGAAGAACCTGTGTATGAATAATGATTATGAGCAACTGACTGAAAAAGTTGTAACATGTGAGTAATGAAGAACTGTGCTTGTAAACAGTGCTATACATTGGCCTGGAAGAATAATCTCTGACACTGAAGATTAAACCAACCTCTGGTTTTTAGTTTTTAACAATTTTACAATATATTCACATGTATGAATTTATTTCCTGTGCCCAAACATATGTCCTGTAGGTTATTGTGCTTTGGTTAAAATAAGGCACAAGTTAAACACATTAGAAGCCATATCTCCTCTTACTGTAAGTCACATCTTGCTTGTCAGCTTCTGCCTGTAGAGTATTTTAGCTCCTGAATACAACTGCAGTGTCAGCTACTGTAGCACAAATCGCACACATGTCGGATGAGATTGTCCAGACTGACCACAGTGTGGCGTCATCCATTCATGAAGCTCTGTCTGCATTGTGCTCTCTGTGAAAAAAATAGTGGGAGTGACCTATTTTTCTTTTTCTTTTTTTTTTAATGTCTCAAAGAGGAGCAGCCTTGCAATGCTTTTACCTCGTCAAGTGAATTAAATATGCGCCTGGTGCCACTGTCTCAAATGCAGACTCAACACAGTATAATGGAGCGGGGGTTTGTTCGGCATCAGAATTAGACGCTTTTGGATATTTACTCTCAAACTTTACAGGCCATCAGTCACTCACATCCCATTTGAAAGTCACTGCCAAACCCAGAGCCATGCACTTCCTCCCCGGCCTGTGTTGTTGTGACTGTCTGTCCAGCGCTGTTGTCACACAAAACTCTGGCTCATGACTTATTTATCCTCTGTCCTGTAGCACCAGGGGGTGGGGATGAAGGGGGGCTGAGAGATTAAAATATTAATTTCCTCTGCAGGTCTGCAGCGCTGTCTGCGGGGGAGAATATACAGGTTGTGTGTGTGTTTGTGCATGAGAGAGAGAGAGAGCACTATTATGTAAGATGTGCATGGCTCGCCTCCGACTAGACTCTGACCTGCCCTCATCTTTTATTATTATGACAGGCTCACACTGTACACAAAGGGTGTTGTCATTTCATAGGGTGTGAGCAACATCTTAGGAAAACAAAAGCAGAGAAAGTAACTGAGAATAAGTTGCAGTCTCAATGGAGTCAAATAATTCCCACATATTTGGCTGAAAATCTTTGGAGATTTTTGAAACAGAAATGTATTTCTGCTACTTTATACTTTGCTTGGGATTAATTCCTAATATTTAAAATTATCTATGATCATATACTATTATATATACTGTAAATATACACATACATATTATATATATGTATAATGTGTATACTGTATATAGAGGACAAACTGTCTTTTATAGATAGATAGATAGATAGATAGATAGATAGATAGATAGATAGATAGATAGATAGATAGATAGATAGATAGATAGATAGATAGATAGATAGATATAAAAGACAGTTTGTCCTCTGATTCTTTCATCCTGTGACCTTCGGCTCTATTAACAGCAGATGAACTCAAAATAGATGTTATTTATGTAAAACAGCGAGAGAGGTACAGCACACTGTGTAATCTCCTGCAGACAAAGTCACTCAGGATGTTTTTATTATGAAAGATTTTTTTTTAGTATAATTTGTTCTGATGGGCCGAGTGGTGAATCACCGGCCCCCTCCCCCCAAATATCTGCTGTCTGACCCTGCCTGGATTATCAATCCCTGGAATTTTATTTATTTATTTTTCTCTTAGATAACAGGACTAATCTAGGAAATAATCTCCCAATAATCTGTTAACTAATACAGCTCAGGAGCTCCAATTACAACACTCATGTTGTTGAATTTAATGGTTATGTGTGGGATGAAGTCGCATAGTTTGCACACAAATATAGGCACAGGAAACAAGATGATCTATAAAACTGAGAACATACTGTACTTCCTATTACTTTTGTAAAATGTGTGCATCACATCTGCTTCTAAAACTAATTGTCTAAAGAGTAAAGAGCGTCCTGTGTCCAGATGTGGTCCTACCCCCTCCTGTCCTGTAACCTCCCCCTGTACTGTGTTTCCTCCCACACTTGTCCTTGGATTCACATTGGGGCCTCCACCACCACACCTACTTAAAAAGTTGATCCGTGTGTGTGTGTGTTTTTTTAAAGATCCATCAATAAATAAGTGTAAGAAGCATTTAATGTCCCGCTTTGCGTCACTGGTTTTCTGTTACAGTGGGTTCAGTTGTCTCTGAAATAGACTCTTGGGGTGGAACAAAAGGGATTAGGTAGCCTTGTCAAACACGAAGCAAGGATCAGATTTTCAGGTCCACCCGCAGTGCTTTCCCCCTCCTGACCACGGACCAGTGTTGGATAGAGGAAAAAAAACAAAAACATTATGTAGTTACTGAAAAAAAGAAGCTGGTGGATTTGGGTAGATGCACTTGTTCACATCAGAAAAACCTGTTGGTAACTGGTATAAATAACAAAAACAAAGTATTCAAACTTTAAGATCCTGCAAGGTTACAGAAATAAAATCAGGTTAGGATTAATGTTAGGGTCACCACCACCACCACCACCACAAGGTATTTTCAGCCACAAGCTTCAGTGTATACACCTCCGTGTTTACAAACTACAGTAAATGGTGAAAAAGCCCTGAGTCACAGTATCATGACAGGAAAGGGGTAAAAATGCCGTTTCAGCCAAATGTTGTTATTTTAAAGGGATGGGCAATAGACCGCAGCTTGCCCCAAACGATGGTACACATATTTTCACAATGAGGGTCACTTATGTGTGAGCAGGGCTCAGGAAGGGCTGTCAATAGACCCCTTTATGAGGCGCCGAGGGGGGAATTAGGCCGTCAATGGAGGGGACTAAGCCACGTATGCCGTGTGTCCACACTCGGGCACGGCCTGTTTGTTTTGATGGCAGCACGAGACTGGCGTGACTGCTGGCCTTGTTTACGTTGGATGTGTGTCAGGCAGGAGAGTTCCCACTCGATGAGAAACTGACCTCTCAGATTGCATCAGAGCAACAGGTGCAGTTCATTTCCAGTCAGCCCCATTTGAAGTCACACCTGAGTCAATGGGCTGAACTGATCAGGCCTGACAGTGTGAAAACAGGACCGGGAAGCCAGAGGGGTGTTTCATTAAGGTGGCAGGGATTAATGTGGAAAGCTTGTCTTGGCCTGTCCAGTTTAAGATCGGCTGCTGAAGATGACTAAAGACAGAACAAGAACAAGGAAACATGAAACATATAATATGGAGAATGAAATCATGAAACGCATGTTGTAGAGGAGCAGTCAGCTCAGTGTGGATAACTTAGTTTGTTGCAGAGCTCTACTGAAAATCTTATTATTGTGAGCTCATGTCCCATAGGATGAATAAGAATTTTCCAAAGTGCTGAAAATTAACATATAAGATGCAACATACTGTAACTGGCACAACTAAAGTAGTAGTTTATTGCAAAAGAATACAGTTATGTAAATAATTAACTTTTTGTGTTTTTCTTAGCTGGATTCCTCTTTTTAAATGTTTATATGGCATTTAACACAAGACTGCAACCTCAGGTTAATCATTGGCTTTGTTATGATTGCAGTGCATTAACCAAGCACATGGAAAACTGTGCTGAACTTTAGACTCAAAAAAAAGAAAGAAAGATACAAGAGCAATAGGTGCAACACCTGTTGAGATGCACAAACTTGGCATTTTGATTGTCAGGTGACCCACAAAAGTTTTTCGCAGTGCGGCATTTACAGAAACTTTGAACTTAAGGAACTTTGCAGGAAAACGTTATTTCAGACGGGCAGATTGACTGCAACCCTAAGCACGACTAACCTACCCTGCTTGTCTGAAGGGGAATCTGTTTCCATGGTAGCTTAGATCAGGTTTATTTAAGCCTACAGCTGAGCTACAGAAGCAGCCGTGTGATACTGTATCTGAAATGTAGACAAGATGGCTTCAGGATTCACCAAACTGGCCACATTTCATCCTGAGGTGGATGTGCATGTTTCTACCTACAGTATCTTTATGACAGTTCATCCAAAGGTTATTGAGACATTTCACATTTAAACACAACTGCACACGTCAACCTTATGGTGGCGCAAGAGGAGAGGGCGAGATGACCAAAAGTTGTTTAGGAGACAGATTTCCAATTAGCAATTAATAACAACAACAAAGTCAGAGTCTCGTTTCGATTGAACAAGCAAAGCAATTTATTTACAAACATACACAGGTAGTAAGTGTCGCCCATGAGTCTGTCCTCACAGAGTGTTTAGTGTGCATCGTTCGGCGAAATCTTTGGGCTTGCAAACAGAAAAAGAAGCTCAGTAAATTTAATTGGTTTTTTTTTTATCCCTCAACCTTAAATATCAGCACAATCCAAACATTCATCAGTGAAATCGTTTCGTGATCATTTCAGCTCAAATATCATCAATACTTGGAGCATCATCAAATACTATTTTCAAGAGGGGCCCACTGCCTGATTTGGTGGCCTCCCAATACTCTGTGGTCTTGTGCAAGATCATTTCAAGGTGATAAAGAAAAGAAGAAAAAAATCAAGTTGAGAAAACATGCCAAATAAATGGAATAATTCTTTTTTTTTTTTTAAGTTGGTCACATTGGCACGTCTTTTTCCTCTTAATTTTCAGTGTTTATTCTTCTTTTCTTTTTTTACATTTCAAATCAACAAACGCTTATTCAAGTTAAATGTGAATGTTTGAGCCGTCAGGGTCAGGGTCCATTAAAGAGCAGTGTCCCTTAAAGCCTGCAGGGACTCAGTGTCTTGCTCAAGGACCCTTCAGCAGGAGGACAACTACTGGCACAGGGTCTTCTTAACCCAGATCAACCAGGTAAAAAGGACATTCTCTCTCTCAAAAGCTGGAATGCCCTGCCGCCACCCTGCTGCTAATCCTCCTCACTGATCAATGGCATTTTTGCACTCATGAGCAACTTCACAGAGCGACCTCCTTGACCCCATTACAGCACCGTAAAATGTGCGGAGCAATACACTCTAACATAGAGCACAGGAAATTCGACATTGATAAAAGTGGGTCTGGTCTCCATGAGTCCATGGCAAGCATCTGACTGGTAGAAAATGAATGGAATACTTCAGTGAAAATAGGAAGTCCCATCTCGTCTGCAAGTACCTGTGTACAAACAATCATTTCTTGTCATGCGGATAAGTTGTGGCTAGAAAATAGTGAATAAAACACAAGAGAGAGAGAGAAAGAGAAAAAACAAAACAAATCCAAGGACAATTCAGATGAATTGTGTGGTGCTTGTGAACACAGCTTATTTTTCAGGGTTTGTTCCCAAGCTCATTAAAAGTCTTGGGGGAGGGGGGAGGAAAGAACATGTCCCCATTCTGCCCACGTCTTGCAATATTCAAAAAGTGCACTTTTAAGACGATGACTTGCGAAAAGATGAGTCACTCTGAGGAATAACAGTCCAGCCAAAACCAGCCACTTAAAGGGCTTTTGTTTAAATCGTATGCAGGCCCGAAGGCAACCAATCATACTAAAGTTTACAAGAAGGAGATTAATGAAAAAGAGATGATGTAAAAACAACGTTACAATCATTGGTTGTTTTAACCGAGAAAAAAAGAAAAAAAGTTCACCATCATATTCAAGCAAAACAAACAAAACAAAAAAACTCTCTTAAGCAACAAGAGAGGTCGAAAATATACAAAATGAAGGTGAAGAGATGTAGAACATGCAAACTAGAAAAACAACTTGTTTGCAGACAGTTGAACCCTTTATTTCAAAAGTCTATGTAGTGATGATGAATGTAGAAGTCAAAAAAAGAAAAAGAAAAAAGGAGAATAGTTTGTTTAAAAACTTGTGTCCCTTTGGCTGATTCCAGGGGTCCATTTCACAAAGCAGGTTTAGTGAAAACTCTGAGTCTGGTAACCCTGAAATGAGGCAAACTCTGGGTTTTCCGTTTCAGAAAGGGAGGTAACTCAAACCAGGGAAAGAGGAGTAACTCCAGCCCGTTTCACAAAGAGAGGTAACTGAAGCTCGGAGTCAGTTACTAGGGCAACACACTCCGTGAACCTAACCTGGTCGGGAGCAGGTTTTCTCCAACTAACCCTGAGTTTCTCCTTTTTATCTGAAGCTGCAGACTGAAAGCAGCGGCTGACAGGACGTGTAAACTCCCTCAGCTGGATGTTTTATTCTCCATGAGGATTTGTTTTATCGTTCAGTTTATCTGAACAACCCTCACATGACACGACACGGACACGCACGCAGTTCAGTAGTAGGTCGATCCACTTATGGATTATTTCCAGGTGTGATTGATGACTACACGCACATCCCCCTCATGTTATAATGGAGACAAACTTCAACATATCAAACACACATTTAGAGTTGCACCTGCTCAACACACAATGTTGAATAACTCTTGAGATTTCTTTTTTTAGATTAATACTACTTAATACTAGATTAATTACTTTAGACTAATACTGTGTGGGGGGGGTGCGTGATTCTGCGTCAGCATTCATACGTCACTCCACCGTGAGAAGTGGGAGGGGCGAGGCTTTTTTTTGCTGGTTGCCATGGTGAATCATGTCATCTTTGTTCCATTGATGAGGGCTTTTCATCTCCCCGTAACTCAGGGTCAAGTTACCTCAGAGTTGATTGAACTAACTGTTATCACCTGTTCTGAAACCCAAAACTCTGAGTTTCCTGTCTCAGAGTAGATCAACTCAGAGTTCAGGATTAGACTCAGAGTTTGTTGAACCTGCTTTGTGAAACGGACCCCTGGTCTCTGAGATGAAGGAGAGGGGGTGCCGGGGTGACAACCAGTGGTACCTTGAAGCGGTTGAGATGCCGACGGGGAGGAGAAAGAGAGAGAGAGGTGGGAGGATGGATGCCGTGGGAGAGGGAGGGAGTGGATCAGGAGGACAACCCGGTGGTCGTCTTCCTGATGGGTCACTAATGCTAGGAGGTCTGGAGCAGTCGTCTGTAGTGGGGCATGATCTCGTGTTCGGGCAGGTGCAGGTTGAACTCCAGGGCCACCAGGACCGGGAACTCGAAGGCGATCAGCTCTCTACGGTTCACTCTGAACCGCTCCTCCAGTTTCTACTCGTGCCAAAAAAAAGAAGAAAGAATTGAGATGAAACAATAGAAACATGCAATACTCTATTACTTATTGGTTCTCAATGACTAAGCAATAGTATCCATTTATATTTAGACCCTGAAGTTTGGGTGATGTCTGTTAAATGCATTATCATCAGACGTTAGAGCCGTTTAAACTCATTTGGATTGCTCCTCCATCGTGTTTAGGATTTTAGCACTGAGGTGACAGCCTGTGATTTATGGGATTTGACTTGATATATCAGATCTTGTTTTTAGGTAAATACTAGATTTGACTCTTAAGATCAGCCTTCATGATACTGAAAGGTTTTGTTACCGCTTGCTCTTAGTGTAGCTGTACAGTATTTACCTCAGACTGTGAAAATAAACTTTGCTGCCTCATCTGACCACATTTTCACAACAGTATTTTCTTCATGGTGGTGTCTGGCCATGCAAACAGTTGTGGTTTTATCTTTTTTTGTTTTGATTTATGTCCTGCCAGCTATAGCAGGGTTGTGTTTGTGGTGCTCACAGCAGAAAGAAAACTGTCCTGGATAGTCAGACTGTTGAAGCGACTTCATAGTGGAAAGTTTTTACTGTTTAACTTGTTGACTTTGATTCTAGTGAACTGACCCTTTAATGTGGTATACATGGGGGAATCATTTACAATCAGTCTTTGTTAAAAAATAAAATAAAATAAAAACGTTTTAATTTTCCAGAGAAAACGTACGTCTATCAGGAGTTTGACTTCATGTTTCTTGAGATCACCACCGATCTTGGCCGCCAGAAGGACACAAGCGCCGGCACAGAGTTTACGATTCTGCTTGTTCAGTTTGCCTTGTAGAACGAGTTTTTCAAAGTAGACGAAAGCCATGGCCACCGTCGGTTCCTCATAAGCACACTCATCCTGGGCCAGCTTTCTTATCTCCCTTTTCAAGCTGCACAGAGTGAGACAAGCATGAGATCGAGGAAGGAAAACAGATAGCAGACGGCACAGAAGAGAGATTATACAGTCAAATCATCTTAATTGTAAAAAAAACCCCGAACAAACAACTTGATGACACATTTTATACATTTTTGTTGGCTTTACTTTACCTCCTTATCTTGCTGAGTGTGAGCCTTATGTGGGGGAATTTCTCCTTGAAGGTTTCGTTCATGTCCTTCTTGAGGTCAGAGGGTTTGACGTATTCAATGACTGTAGTCTGAAAGGAAAACCAGAGGTGGTGTTAGGATGACCACACTCTCCACACGGAGCTCGGTGACTGGATCCTCACATGTGAGTGTTGGATTCCACTCTGCCACAATGAGGCTCAACTGTTACTGGGTGATATTTTCCTTCATTACACAGAACATGGTGACTATAGTTTGTTCTGTGTGTGGGTTTGGGCCTGAGCGCTACAAGCTAAAAAAAAAAAAGAAAGAAAGAAAAAAAGATGACTGAGAGGCAGGCTGTTAATATTTTTGGGTTTTCTCTTATTGTGATGATGCGTTTGCAGACACTTTCCCTTTAAAAAACACAGAGGACACAAATCGCACTGGGTTGTCTAATGTCTACTGAGCCTTCTGTGCCGTCCTCAGGCTTCTCTTGAACAATCCTTAGAGCTTGTTACAGCACGTTTTGAGCACCAGGTGGGTGAGTCACATCAGGACAGTTTAATGAGGGGCTGAGCGTTTGGGGCTGGGAATAAAATGCCTGGAGAACAAAGTGCATTTTTAGCCCTCAAATCAAATTCACAACTTAAATTACAGATGTTCTGGAGGCAAAATGATGATTTGCTATTGAAAATGCAGGAAAGTTCAGATATACAACATGACAATTATTTGGGTAGATTTGGACATTATTGCTCCCAATAATGACAACAACAATAAATATACAAATGGAGATAAATGTGAAAATCCTTAATAAAAAGTAAAATAATTACTCAGACAGTTACCTCTCACACTTTAGCCAGTTTGTCTATTATTAATCTTAACCATTGTATTTGGGTGGCTAATTGTTTTCATTTCTGCTTTCTTTCTGCTTCCTTTCATTTCTTCCACTCTCTTTTCAATTTCACACTTGTACACACAGACTGGCATATCACTACATTGGCAGACCCAAACACACCCTTTTTTTTTATCTCCAGTTGGCTCACACATACCTCTGACCCTACAGCGTGAGCGTTACTGCACATTAGACCAACGGCAGCAATCGTCTGGAACCTTTGTACCGCACTGTTTTGTTTTGTTTGCACTGAATGTACAGCACAAAAAAAAAAAAACAACAACTAGAATTACCGTTTCACAATTGTACATCTGACTTGTTACAGGTTACATTCCTGTTTAATCAGAATCATATAAAGCATTAACTATTTGCATTAAATGTTATCATTTGCATCACCAGTTGCTATGTGAAGCCTTGAATTATGGCTAAAAATGGTCCCACTATCCTTTGACCTTTGACCACCAAAATCCAATCAGTTCGTCCTTGTGTCGGACATTACTGCCACATGCCAAGACATTCCCTTGAGGGATTTCTTAGGTATGCATTTACAAGAATGAGGCAGACACAAAATCTAAGTCTTTTGCCCTGGTGGACTGGTGAAGAGACACAGAAACAAAATGTTTATAATCATGAATAATAATTAATTCATCTTTTTTTTTTTTATATCGTCTGCCATGATGGTGAATGAAATATCTTTAGGTCTTGACCTAGTGTCTTTGACACTGTTTTTCATGGCTAATGTGAACAAATAAGACTCACGTTGTAACAACAACAGGGTCATCCATAAGTGGTCTACTGAGAATATGCAGTAAGATAAGATCACACTATGCAGCTGTTCTAAAAATACAACTATAACCCTCTGTATGCATGTATGGTATTGCAGACGGTGCATGTAGTGTGAATAATGGTGTTCATCCTCAACTCCATGCTACTGATTGTGAGGCATGAAGGGGAATGAATGCTTATCGATGGTCAGAGCTCTGAGAAATGGACAGAAAAAAAGGAGAGCACGACAGAAAATCTTATCAACAACAACCCTGTGTTGAACTAATTTATGTCAACATGTGAAAATATTTAATTGTGTCCATGTTTTTACTGCAAAGGTATAGTTTGTTCTTTATATTTTACTATTTTATTATGTATAGTTTGTGCTTTATATTCTTATTCTTTATATTCTTATACTATATGTTGTTATCGTCACTGTGTGTCTGTGTAATGCTGCTGCTGCACTGTAATTGTATATCTATCTATCTATCTATCTATCTATCTATCTATCTATCTATCTATCTATCTATCTATCTATCTATCTATCTATCTAATTCACAATTCACACATATTCCTACCATTTTTAAAATATACAAGTAAGGTTATCCTTGGTTCATTATCATTTTCTAGGTCATACAAGGGTTTCCTCAATTGCGTGAAGAGGATTAAATTCCCTGCTTGGACTTGAAAGTTCACTTAGAAAGCCATGTGTCTCCCAAACAGCCTGTGTTTAAACCCTGAAATGCTGAGAATTTACTGGTTCAATTCCTGTAGCAAACACAATAGCCATTGTTGTGAGACGCTGGGTTTTGTAATTGGAGGAAGAGAGGAGGGAAAAAAAGCATAGCCTGGCCTTGACTGAACATTTCAACTATGTCAGTCCTTGTTGTGTATTCTGCCAGTCTCTGTAACAAAAACAGATCCCAGGAAAGAATGAGGTGGGAGTCTGGTCAGGGTGTTTTTTTTTTTTTTCCTTTTTCCAACCACAATAAAACATCCGTTCTTTTTCTGGAAAAGTAAGAGTGATTAGTGCTGAGACATCAACACTGCACTGGCTGTTGCGCCGGTCAAGTGGCTGTTAAATCGCTACTGCACTGTGTGTGTATTCTTTCAGGCCCCTCGGAGGTGGGAGAGAGTCTGGGCCCGGTGACCTTCCTGATTAAAACTGTTGGAAACATCCTCCTGGCTGCCTTTCAAAAACAGCTGATAACATTTTTGGAGAAAATATCTCTTGAGTCAGACAAATCTTTTTGGTTTGTTATTGCGCTCATATGTGGTGGGAAAACTGAGCACAAAAGTGTCCGTGATGGTTTAAAGTAACAGAGATGCCGTGGGACATCTCAACAAAACATGTCAAAATAGTGGTGGATCTATTTCAGTGAAATGATGTCCTGGAAGAAAAACAATCTTTCCATTATACCCTCAAGAGGCCAAGGCTGCAGTTGGCTGTTGTTGTTGTTATCGCTGATGGCGGTGTGTTGGAGTACTTTCTTACCATGTAGGAGGGGAAGATGAGGACTCTCTTGTGTTTTCCACAAGGCCACTGAGGGTCGTCCAGCAGATTGGGATCGTACTCTCGAAAGTCGACCAAATCATTCCCTGCCATGAGCACACACAAACACAACAACGGGGAGGGTGAGCCAGATGTTAACAGATGTTTTGCACTATTTCTTCTCCAATAAAAACATACTGAGGAAAAACAACTGAGGGTGAGGATAACAGTGAGAATAAATGTTATTATTAATGAATAAGTTTAATGGCTAACCCGTGTCCAGGCTGCTCTGGTTGCTGTTGGCCCGGCCCAGACTGAGGCTGCGGTGGCTGGCGTTACGAGACTGAGAGAAGGAAGAGGTGGAGTCGATGGTGTTTCTGCGACCGCCAAGCACATTAGTGGGATACAGGAACTGGGTGTAGGACACAGTCTGGAGACACAGGTATATACAAGTGTGGTCATGTCTGTTATAAGAGCAGCCTAAAACATTCACTTTTTTAATGCACAGGTTGTACCTATAACATTAGCAATGGCTCAGTGTCATTATGTGTCCCAGTATATAATGCCAGTAAAACCAACATGCACATTAACAGGTGCCTGAAACTGAACAAAGTGAACCATGGCCATTTTCAGCCTTTTCCATACACACAGCACATACATCTTTTTTTCCCCCAATATGCAGCTAAAATGTAAATGGATCAGTACAAAAAAAATTTGGCTCAGTTATCTGTTTCCTTCCCTATGCTAATTGGTAGCATATTATTTTCTGAACTTTCCCAATGCAAAATGTGAATGGAAACTAATTCTACTCATATAATGTAGTAGCAAACATCAACACAGTAGCATGGAACAACTGTACTGAACTGACAAACACCAACATTATCAAGACTTTGTACTAGTTACATTGCAATAGCTTTACTTTTTACCAATAATCAACACAACCTGAAAATATTCCTCCTCCACAGACAGGCCTATTTCTGCTGCTTTCTCACCTTTCCATCTGCACCCAGCTCCACTCCCTCCAGCCCGATCACCATCTCCTTGGCACTGACGCCTCCTGACGGGTGCCGCTGACGCCCTCCTTCCAGCTTTACATCCCTGATGATGATGAGCACACGACCTTTCAGGTTTTCATTATACATTACAACGCTGCTCCTTGCTTAATTCCCAGCTCCTCATGCTGAGGCCCTTTCTAACACACCTCCACATCTCTACCTCTCAGATACAATATAGGCCACGGTGGTTATTGATCTGTGCTCATCAGCTGGCCTAGTTTCTGCAGTTGCCCATGTCTGTGGGTGCATCTCAGGGAAATCAGAAATAAAGCACTCCCATGGGAGCAAGGATGGAGGAGAGTATACTTTTTGTTCTAGCAGGGCCAGCCTCTACAAAAGGCCTCACCAACGCCTGAAAAGCCATACTGCTGTGGGAGATATGCAGGAGGTCAGATGGTCTGCAGAACGGCTTGGAGAGTTAAGTGTGTCAGTGGACCACATAGTGAAGAGTCCTTGACTGAACACATTTCGTATGGGCCAAATATTTCTCGATTTCACGTCTGCAGCTGAGAACATACGTCAGACTGGGGGAATCACATGCAAAATTAAATTAAAATTGTTCCCAGATAAATAGGAAGAAATTACACAGTACGGCTCCTCACATGACCCTCCCAGTGTTTTGATTACATGTGGGGCCAGTCTATTATAATGGAAACAGTGTTATCTGGCAGACAAGCACATCAGGGCCCAGTGTTGATAGATGCATCATAGACATGGAGATCCGTAGGCAGCAGACATCTTACAGCACAGTGGAGATTAAATTTAAAAAATGGGGGAAAACACAAGAGACAGAAAGCTTTCTAGGTAGAGAGCTCTTCTATTAGGCATAAGTCTGCTGAGAATAAAGGAGAAATGAAAGGAAATCATAAGAAAAGCTGATATTGCCATGTTACATGCATGAATAGGAATCACTGGCTTCAAGGAACTGTATGTTAGTAGCGGTGTAGTCAATGCAGTGCTCATTATGTCCTATCAAATCTAGTATCGGGCAAACAAAGAAAAAAACATTCAAAGAATCTTGACCACCTGCTGTCTGCTTCACCATCAATTACTTCATACTAATACTAATACTTTGTATCTCGATTATTCCCTGCTATGAAGAAATGTGTCATTTTGCAATTTGACCCATTTAACATTTTACTCTTTAAGCCAATTTCAGCTTCACTCTGTTGCCAGGACTTTTACCTAACATGCATTAAGGGTTAGAACAATTGAAGTATGTGGAGAAAGCCCATGCTGATACAAGGCGAACATGCAAAGTCCACAAAGAAAAGCTAAGCCGAGTCGACCATGGAGGGATTTGAACACAGGACGATCACCGTCACTAGACAGTGTCCTCCCATAAGCAGATGTTCAAGGACGCAGCCTGGTAGACAGCATTATTCAATTTCTGACTTTTCCTCAAACTAAGACTTTGACATTTGCTTTCATGCCAACAATTCGATGAGAAGATCCATGCCACTATAATGTCAGTCAGCATCGCTTAGCATAAGGTCAGGAAACAGTTTGCCTATCAAAAAAAGCATGCCTACCAGGAAATGTAAATGTAACAGCTTGTTGGTTTAACCCGCATCAAACAATTATTTTACTTTACTTTTAAAAATTGTGGTTTTATAGATCTGTATGTAGAACTATTGCCAGGATTGGCCAGGAACAGTAACTTCTTGATATCTGGTCATCATATTGAAAAAAGTCCCAATCATGCCTAAGTAATAGTCTCTCACATACGCCCCCATGTTGAACTGCAAATTCTAGTTTTTACTTCCAGGTCTGGAGGCCCTAGTAGGCTTTTATTACATTTAGACAGAGCCAGGCTAGCAGTTTCCCTTTGTTTGCAGTCACAATGCTAAGCTATGCTAGCCGTCTCTGGGTTGATGGTGGGTAATACTCAACAAGCAAATGCAAAGGTCCATTGTATCAATCAACTCATCTAATTCCTGGCAAGAAAGTAGATGGCAAAAAGCAAATGTTTTGAATTTTTTTGGAACCATACCAGTCTGCTGTGTAAAATTTGGTCATTTTTGTTCATGGGATAATAGTTGTAGATATAAAAGACAAAGAGTGAGGAGAAAGAAGAGAGAGGAAAGATAGAAAAAAAGATTATATGCAATCAATCATTTGGGCCCAGGCCTTTAAAAGGTTGTTTTGTTGTTTCAACATTTAGCTGAGCCAACCACAGTCTCACTGTAAACTGTCAATTAGCAGCAATGAGCTGTCAATGTGCATATTGGAAAGCTCCAGGGGTTTATTAACCCTTGACCTTGCACTGATTGGCTGGCTTAGGAAATTCCACAAACGGATTGAGCCTTTTATGCTCCTCACTAAGCCCCAGTGCGAAGCTTTTCTTTCTGTGCATTGTATTCTCCGGTGTTTATCTTTCCCCTTTCTCTTTCACTTCCTCCAAAACACAACGTTTCATGTGACTAGGGAGGGGTGGGAGCATCAGGACCAAGGTCATACCAGAGCTACCCCCAGGAAAACCAGGTAGGTTGGTTATTACAGAGCTTTGTTCTGCTTATAAAAATAAAAAAAGGAAACAAGCATCTACAGATAAGTGAGAGATGTTTTCTGTTCTAGTGAATAGAAATGTAAACTCATAAACCACTGAATAAACAAAAAATGGTTAATAACAATCTGTCATGACTGTGTCTGTCCACACAACAGATAGACCAGTCTCTCAACTTCGGGAAAGATTAGACCACTGAACACCACATTCAATTTGAGGGTTAAAATGTCTAAATCCAAGGAGAGCAGAAACCCCGGGAAAGGTGAGTCTTAAATGCTACAGAGCAAAGCGGGCAACAGACAAAAATGACTTGACTTGAACAAAAAGAATGAGTGCCCAAAAGCCACCAGAGGCACTATGGAAAAAGCAATACAAGCAACAAGCATTAGGCTACAATGTGCTTATACAAAATTAAGCCTTTATAGCTCATTTCAGCCCAGTGTTTACTTATTTGTACAGGAAAAATATGCATCCACCAAAAACCAACCCTTAGCGATGTATGCACCAGTAAGAGGAGAGTACATCCACAGAAAAAGAGGGATGAGAAAACAAAGGGAAAGAGGGAGCACAGGCTGGAGGAAGTTACAAGGTTCGGCATGCTGTCGGATACATACCCTGCTTGGCTACAATCTCGATAGGGCAGGACAGAAAATACACTATAGAAGGATCTTCTGCCACTGATAAGGACTATCCTATAAAAACAAAAATGGCAAACAAGCTAAATCAATGTATCTGGATAAGACCCACAGGTTAAAGTTGGAGAAAAAAAGTGTGCAGTAAAAACTTGGAATAAAGAGAATGAACTGAAAATTCAGTATGAGTGTATGTGTGTGTGTGTTTGTTTTGTAGCATTGTAGCGTGCAGTCAGTGGTTTGGATGCAACAAAGATGCAACAACCATGAGCTATCTTTAACTACCTTGTAAACAGAATGAAATCAGACATTTTTCCCCAATGACCAGATGTCCACATCACAGAATGTCTTTAAATAACACTACAACATCCTCAGAGTGACTTCTTTTAATAGGTGCAACTCACAGGCACATGATGAGAGTACCAGTACCCGGCCAAAAACATCACCGACATAAACCAGCACGTGAATAATGAAAAGCCAATTGTTTTCAGCATCAGTTAATGGTGTGGAAAATCCAGCTCTGGCATTATCCCACATCAAATGTGGTTGTGCATATGAGGGGAAAAGAGCTGCTTTATCTATCGAGTAATTGAACAGGTGGAACTGATCAAGGAGGTTCAAGCTGTTGTCTAAACCAGAAGGTGCTAGCTTTCACAAAATCTGCTTCTCTGTGTCACAAGAATGCTGGACAAGAGCAGTGTAAAATTAATATATGACTTTAAATTTAAAATGGATTATTTACTCAAATAACACCAAAATTAGACTCAAAAACACCAAGAATAAAAACTAACTCAGTTAAATTTCAAAGCCAAGGCATTAAATCATTATTGGTCCCTGTGCCTAAACAACCACGTTTCTTTGGTTTCCTTCTGCACACCCAGTAAAAAGTCAACATTAACATGAATGCGTCAGAGGTTGTCTGTTTTTAGGGATTTGTTGTGCTGGATGCATGCTTGTTAAGACTGTGATACAATGATATGCAATTTAGCGTGATTTTTATAGTGTGATTCCAAAGTTTCAACAATGATCAAATGCAGATCAAAATAAAATGCAAAATATTCAGTATTGACTTGATTTATATTATGGTATATTTACAAGTCAGAGCAATGTGCTGTGAATGGGCCAGGCCTGCTCGCCTGCAATGTGGCATGTAATGTGAGAAACATCCAAACTGCAGTTCATTGACTGGGGCAGCCTGCCATTATCCACTGAAGACCTGTATTGACTAAGGGACGGCGTTGTTTGGCTTCATACCTTCCATTGCGCATATCATGTTGCCTCATGTTCTTTATGAAGTGGACCTTCTTGAAGCTCTTTGGTCGGGGTGAACCCGATAGGGTTCGGCATCTAAAATGTAAAACAAACGCATAACATCAGTACACCGAGAAAGAGAGAAACTGTGCCAATGAGATACATGACACTGAGCTGAACGTCTCATTTAACTAAGACACACAAAACGTACCAGCAGACAATGTGTGCGAGAAGGGTGATTTAGTGTAGTGTACTACCTGCGCAGAGGAGCATTTTCCTCAATGTCCTCTAGCGTTTCAAGCGAAGAACGCTGAGAGATGAGTCTTCGTCTGAGAAGGCAGGCAGAGGGGAAGTTTGAGGTTAGAGGAAGTGAAGAAATCATCAACACAAAACTATTACAGGACCAACTGTCATTCAACAGTTCTTAGACAAACCAACTCAGGCACAACAATAAACACAACTCTTATCATGACCTTTTTTCTGCCATAGCAAACAAGTGAACACATGGTACTGCAAAGGAATTTGATGAAAAAGCAAAACAGTAAATCAAACTCTGCTCCAGAGAAATACCTGAAAGGGAAAAAGTCAGCGCTGAAAATCCATAAGGGGCAATTTTCCACACAAATTGAGGTCAGTCTAGAATAAACAGAGATAGCAACCTTTACCAAATGTCAAGCTAAATCTCTATTTACCTACTTACTGAATGGCAAGACATCAATAAGCCACTATCTTAGCTTGCAGTACTGCTAAAGTTTTTTTTACACTTAACAAATAAATATGGCAATCGTCTTTGTGGATTAGCGTCAAATAATCGATTTTGCCTAAATAAGATACTTTGTTTTTTGCTGGCTGATGCTTGTCAATATTGAATACTACTGATAAATTTCATCCTGGAACAACGTGCATGTGTGGTAACAGGAGGCCTCGACACAAGGGTCAAACTATGGTGTTAAACTGTCACCCATTTCTGTATGTTCTGTGGTTAATTCACAGGAACGGCTCTGGAACGGTCAAGTTATGACTGCTATCAATCAGCACCACTGTTGTGCCTTTGTGGTCAATGATCACTCCTCCGCCTTGCGTAGATCACAGAGAATTTTCCAGGATCTGAGCTGCTAAGAGGATAACGATCTGGCTCTGAAAGCACTTTGTGTAACATATTTTGTAACACAGATGGCCTTTATTTCACACTTTATTGCACGACTCAACGGGCTAATTCTGCTGGACCACTTTTATAGGATCGGCTGCCAGTGTCAGAAACGAACCCACATGTGATAGCTAGTAAGTAAGCTGTTCTAAAATTAGGTTGTAATTGCATGTTCAGCACCACAATAACTACATAATCCACCTCATTATCCCGCCTTATAAGGTGGCCACAATTAAAGTGGTGGAAATTAACACATTAATGGTGAAATTACAAAAAGCATGACACATTATCTCTTCAGCTGTCTTAGTACACTGCTACGCCCAAACAAATGGCTGCAAATATACATCATGCATATTTTATATCCTCCTCGAGTAATTGTTTTAACGAATCAAAAAAAGGTGCAGCAGACCCTGCAGTATAAAGACAAGCTAATGACACTGACGACCCTCTTCACTGAGCATCTCAGCCTGAAGGGAGAGACAGCGGAGTGTAAAGCAGAGTGGCTGGTTAATAAACGACAGAGCATGAGGACAGATTTACAAAAGATGACTCTGTGCTTGAGGATCTCGCAGGGTTTAAACCAACACGAGCTGAGTGAACTCTGTATACCGGAGGAGATGGGGTGAGATAAGTGTTTACATCATGAGGAGCCAGACTGATGAAGCAGACAAGAAACCAAGGGCCATTATTCTGGCTAACCCTCTGCACTGTACATTATGACCCTAATGATCATAAACGGGAAGGGAGAACACTGAGCTCCGATAAAGGGCATGACCAGTTGCACGTCTTGCTCCAAATAATGACAACACGCAGCTGAAAACAACACTGTCTCTGTGCTACCGTGCACTAAGAGGGTCATAGTGAAGGGGGCCTGACCTAATGAAGGTCAGACAAGAGGAGGTCATGTGATTTATGGTCAGACTTACATCACCCTCCCTCGGTGACGACACGGAAAGATGGATAGGCTGGATAAAGAGTATGAGGACAGGGTGCGTCTATTCATCCCTAAAACTAAGCTTTAAAAAACATTAAGGTCATATGAAGAGATTTCCATGGTGTATTTTTATGTATTAAACATGAAATGGGATCCAAGTGTGGATAACAGTCATTAGCTAATGAGAACGTCCTCATCTTTAATCCAACACTGACTCAAATTAAGGTATTCTATTTGAAGGCTTAACTTCAGGCTGCACTAATCAATATTTACATGAGGCCAATGGGTCAAATGACGATGGATGACATGAAAGGCCTCTCTAGTTGTATCAAATTAACAGGGAATTAGCACCCAACACCCGCAGCTCTCTTGAGCTCTGTCCAGCACTTTTTTCCCAGCCTTTTTCAGCTCTTTGTTTTGATTTTATGGCTCGCAGCAGTCGTTCTGGTTTGCTCTCAGCGCTCTCGTCAGCTCAGCATTGTTTGCCACAACGGCAGAGAGCCGTTTTCCACTAGCTGTAGCTACACTACCTGCCCAACAACGCAACAACTTACAATGTTAGCATCTAGCGGGAGCGTATGTTCCCCAGGTCCTATGTTTCAGTTTTTCCCAAAAAGGGTCCCATGTTCCCCGGTCGCAATACATACTTGGGAACACGAGACCCTTTGTCTAAAATTAGGGTCCTATGTTCCCCGCTTTTCCCCCAAAGGAACCGGGGAACATGCAATTTTTGGTCCCAGAAGAGGAGTTGTGACTTTGCAGATTTTTGCCTATTTTTGAGTGAGTTGAGTTATAACTTTGAGCGAGAAGTGGAATTGTCCCATTGGTTGGGTTTAGGCAATGAAGAAAGGAGTTGGTTAAGTTTAGTAAAAAGACCAGGTAGACGCTAGACAGGCCAGATAGAGTCCAGATAAGTAGAGAGAGTCCATCGACTGGCAACAGGGGGGAACATAGGACCCTTTTTCAGAAAAAGTTAAGTTAAGTTTATTGTTGTCTTTGCATAAAAAAAAGGGTCCTATGTTCCCCGGTCACATACAAAGCGGGGAACATAGGACCCCGGGAACATAGGGATGATTCCCATCTTAGCTGGTGAACATAGCAGAGCATTCATTAGCTAAAGAAACTGATATTTCCCTAAGGATGTGGAGGTTCAAACCGAGCTAAACGGAGTGTGAACATTAGGCTACAACTCACTAGGAACCAGAAACATGACTCCAAATGACTGTTTTTCTTCCACGTTTGCTAGATGTGAAAATAAGCAACTGTTTGCTAGCGCTTGTAGCATAGTGAGGTCATATTTGTTCTTGAAAGTTTGAACTTTTAACAAACAGTGATTATTTTCTGTAATCAGAAGATTAGATGGTGGACACACTTTAAAGTTCAAATAAAGCTAATAAGAGATTTCAGCTGCCTGAATTAGCCCAATTAAGTGGGTATTTCACTTTAAAAAAAGGCCTGTAACTTTGTAAGCTGCCCATTTGATCTCACCCATTTATCTTGCTAAATGCCCATATTAGCTTCAGTTGAATTTCTACACAGGGGACCAAATGCTCTCAGCACACATTGGCATGAGAATTGAATAAGACTATTAGCTACTATAAAAGTACTGCAATCCCAGTCCCAGTCTGTGCCTAGGAAGAAAAGACTTCTTCTTGCCATCCATCTCTGTCCTGTGTGACATTTTGCCATCTCTCCAGTCCCAAGTCTCTGTGAATCGTTACTTTCCTTTAAAAAAAAAAAAAAAATCATTCACCACTTGGCTTCAGGGCATGTTTCCAGTTCATCATCTGAACAGTGCCCGGGAGGACTTTGATCCAGACAAACTGTAGATTAACAGCTGCAGCAGGATATGTTTTTAATGCAAAAGATGTTTTCCAGGCTGGTACAAATCCTGGAAACAATAACACAGGCCAAGCCACTCATTCACTTTAGACGCCAAAAAGATACCAAGGAGGGTCCGAACATTCGGTTTCTATACAGTTTGACATTAACAAGGCTCCGTCAGAAGCTTCAAAGACGGCTCAGTGTAAATCAGAGGCAAAGCAGCAACAACAAGCATCTCTCAGTATCTCTGAAACAATTCCTGCTACTGTTGCCTCAAGTCATTTTCTTTAAGCATTTTCTTTTCATAGATGCAACCCATTCAGCATTAAGCTATTTCTACTGCAGACACAATAACATCCTCTTGGAACTGGAAATGTCTGAAAAAGTTATTGATAATCCGGTCCAGTGGTGCCCTGAAATAAAGCCATAAAACTCAAGTGGACTATTTAGATGTGGAGATTAAACAGCTTCACACGTACACCCTGTTGGCAGCTTGCCACAGGACATAGTCTTCCATTTCGCCGGGGGAGAGTCACTGAATGGAAATAAATGTAATGTTCTGGGCTTCTTCACACAAATACAGGCCTGCTAAACGGAAATGTGATTATTCTGATAAAAAGGAGTGGAAAAAAAATCCAGTCAGAGCAGTTCAGCCTCTGTGATCCTCAAACACACCAGGAAGGAAAAATGAGACGTGTAAGCAGATTTTAACAAATGAATGGAGTTAAAGTAACATAAATACAAATAAAACAGTTCTGTTGTGCATGATATCAATACACAGCACAGTTGGACTGTTCAAGGTGAGAAACTGGACAGGTCATAATGTGAGAATTTAACTCTGGGGTCCAATCGCTTGAGGTAAAAAAAAAAAACATGGTGACCCTAGTGACTCGTTACTAGTGGGATTTTTCATTCAAATCTTTTCTTTTCTAAGCATTTGTTGACAGCTCAGGCATTGAGAGACTCTGAGAAGAAAAACGGAGCGTGCTTATGTAATCCTGTCATTACGCCAACCATGACCTCAGCGAACAACAATCAACATCATGACCAAAAGTATGTGACCCAATCGCACAAAAACTCCACAGGACCATTATAATGGCCTGTGCTGCTTGTTTTCCAGCCACAGTTTCTGCCGCCTCATGCTGAAGAAATCTTATTAAACGACATGATTGTGCACTTTCTGACGGTGATGGGAGGCTTCCTACAGTATGTCTTCGTGGGGGAAGGAATGAAATTAAAATAGCCCTACACCTTAGGCAGACAAGGCCAGATGGTAATAGGTACTGTATGCTATATTTAAAGCCCCGGCTCTTGGCATGCGGATTCATGATGGAAGAGTGGAAGGAAAGCTGAATATAAACTCACCCATAATTTTCATGCATTAGATTCTGATTAGGATATGGTCTAAAGCGTTTTTGGCCTAGGAGAGGCTATTCTGGCGGCACATCAAAGGCTCTGCGACTTCCTGAATGGGAGTGGGACTGAAGGCCAAAAAGTCTGAGTGGAGAGTGTGTCTCTGATGCCCCTGGGAGAGGAAGTGGAGGACAGAAAATACAGAGCTGAGAGCCAGGCTACTTCTCAGAAAGCCTGGGCATCCTGCCTCTCCCAGCCAGGGACCTCTGGACACGTTTCCACCAGCTGCCCTCAGAAAACAAACCAGGCACTGTGCAGAGCGCTTGTCTGTCTGCGCGCCGGTGGAATATGGCCGCGCTCCATCAACAGGTTGCTTACCTCTCAACATCAGAATTCATTTTGTGCTAACGTCCTCCAAACACATTCCAAAAGCAGGGTACAGTCAGAGCTCAAGAACTTCATACGGTCATTACTAACTCACTGTGTAGTAGAAAACAGATGTCAGACATGCAACAGCTGAACATCAATACTTTGGGGTTATTTTGTTTTGCTTTTTTTGGTTCTGAGCGGAAATGTGTCCACAGAACAAAAGCATTACATCGTAATTTTGCAAGATTCAAGCTGAGTCAGAGCTCAGTTTCTGTTTCATATTTGAAAAGCATAGTTGTGACTTTGTTGAATCAAAAAACGTTCTGTAGGAAAACATATCATATCAAGGTTTTGAAAAGAGTTTTGTTGCACTTTGACCACCCAAACCTACTCATTGCATTGTAATTGGCATTTCGAAAAAAGCCACGCAGTCAGCATGCAACGGCGTATGAAGTTCACTGCATACACTGCATGTACAATCCAGTGCCACCACATAAACCAACCTGGACCACACTACTTACACCTTGACATTGGAAATTCAGTCTTGACCTTGGAAACATCAGTTCTATTAGATCTGAGTTTCCTTCACACATGGAGTTTACAAAGCCATTATGGATTTCAGATTTGTTCAAGCTTCCAAGGTCAAGAATAAACTTTTAAACTCTTAAAACAACATAAACCAGAGGCTTTTAAAATACTTTGAAATAAGCATTTACAATTCAAGAACAGCTCCTAATTGGTGAAGAGAATGTTTTGTTAACTTTATCATGGGCCTGAGTAGCAGCTCACTGTTTATATCTGCTGCAGTTGTGCTTCACTGTCAGGTGCTTCAGTTTTGTTTTTCATTCCTTGTAAATAGTCTCCCATTTAAAAATGATTGATGGTAACACTCAAGTTACGCAACTTTTATAATGCAAATCTCTCTCTCTCCCCATCGAAAAGCACATTTTAGGACTTTCGGAAGCTCTTAGTTCAGCAGTGCAATTTCCACAAGGTCAGGAAGGGGAACTAGATGCTTACTGAGTGTTTCACCATGAAGCATGGCTTCCTGAGGAGTCTGGCAGAGTCACCAGAGGGAGGAGAGGATTTGGGTAAGAGAGAGAGAGAGAGGTTTCTGAATGGAGTGTGGAGCAGAAAGGATTTGACAGCAGGTTCTGACAGTGAGAGAACCATGAGACGACTGTTACTGACAGCTGTCCCGCTGCGAGGCGGGACCCTCCAACCTCTCATGCCTCCCAAGTGAAGACAAAAGCAAACAGAGAGGGCAAATAAAAGACATCCACATGGAACAGAAGAGGGGGGGCTTTCTGCTCCATGTGTATTTGAACACGGGTGTAGAGTTACAGGATGTTTGCGTCACGAGACAGCAGGTGTGTGCCAGTCTTTGGTATGACAATCACTAAAAATAATTTGAAGTGCAGCAAATTTTGACATAGAACATGAGAACATGTACAAAACAGAAACACAAACAGAAACCGATGAGGTGTGCTGCCGAGTTCCCATCTCCTGGGGAAACTAGGTTACGCCTCCACAGCTGTTGGGACCTGTGATCATAACTGAATGTATCTGTCCCTGCGCAGCCCAGTGAGTCATACGGCTACAACCATCTGCATGGAGTAAATATACAAGCAGCTGAACTTTCTCCTCCTGCTGTGCATTGTTGTTTCGTCCAGACAAGAGCGCCTTGCCTGGGGCCAAAAGCACCTTTTTTTAAAAGAAAAAAAAACAAAAAAAAAAACAGCTGACTGGAAGAAAACAGAGAGGGGGAAAAAACAGTTCCTAGAGTTCATTCATTCAGGGATGTGGTCAGTGAGGAAAAACAAACAAAACTTAACCCATTATACACCTTGAATTAATGAGCGGATTGGTTAAGGAAATGACAGTCTGACTTTTTAAAACCTACAGTAGAAGTTCAAACCAACACAACAAAAACACAATAGGGGGTGTGTCAGTGGGATCTTCATGTCACCGGCTACATCATATCAAACACAAAACATGACTGACTGCTCTGCTCCTATGCATGCTTCTTGCACTGCTACAATTAAACAAAAAAAATCTGTGTGAGGTATTGCTAAGTTTTTGTTTGCTTGTTTTTGATAAGCAAATAAACAATGGCCTGACTGCAGAGTGGCCTGCAGACAAGATCTAATAGTTCACACACCATCACAATAGCTGCAGACACAGTGTACACACACCACCACGCGTCCCCCTGCATCATCATCATCAGACAGTGAAGTAATATCGATGTTCACACACACACATAACACACACACAGTTACCTTGACCTCTGTAGCTCTATGGCAGAGTTAGCTATCTGTCCGCCCTCCAGGCAGTAGCTCTGGGAGGACTGTCTGGAGTAGGAGGCAGGAAGGATTCCCTGAGTGTACGTCTGCAGCCTCCCTCTAGTCGAGGCTGGGACCGCGGAGAAAGGCGAGCTGAATGTCGACGAGGACACGAAAGCGTCGCCATCCGTGTCTGTACTACTACCTGCCGGAGCAGCAGCAGCGGCGGCGGCGGCGGCTGCGGAGGGACCAGTCCCAAAACTGGCCCGACTGCTGGCGAGGAGAGCCTGGTTTGCAAAGGCGAGCGCCTGGGCGGCCGTGGTCGCTGCCGCCGCCGCCGCCGCAGCAGCAGCAGCAGCAGCAGCCGTGGTGGTGGTGGTGGTGGCAGCAGCTCCGCGCTCCGGGGAAACCAGGCTCTGTCTAGTCCTTGGCTCAAGCGAGCTCTCCTCTTCGTTTTGATTGTCTGCATCGTCTTGCACGGGTCGCCCATCTAGAGAAATGTTGCTGAGAAAAGACAGCGCCGCTTGCCTCCTCCTCGGGTCTATGCGTTTCCGCGTATGCTCGATACTGGGGTGCTTTATCTGAAGCGTGGCTGTGGATGTGTTGCTGCTCGTGGCAGCCGCCATGGTCCACTTCCAGTGATCCGAGTCCCCCGCAGCAGCGATCTTACCTTGCTGACATTAATATAGTGTTAATCGTGCTTGTGCTGGTGAATGGTAGTGGCCTGTCTTTTAAGTACATGCGTTTAACTGGGTGAAAACAGGGAGGTCACGTGTGTGCAGTATTGTGGCAGCACAGGGAAAATTTGGACCAATGGGCTGTCAGGAATACGTGTTTTTTTTTTTCAATACCTTTTCCTGACTGCTGAAGCGTCTCTCGCTCCTCTGACAGTGCATGCCAAAATTACATAAACCAGGCACCGCTGAAATACTCAGATCTGCACAACATGAATCAGTAACGCTTTCATATTTAATTTGCCATCAGTTTAGCATGCAACGCAATTCCTATTGAAAACACCTCACGTGAACCCGTGGAAACTTTTTGGAGCAGCTTCCTGTGTTACACATAAATTTCATGGTGAAAAGCGATGCCACTGCTGCCTCCTCGGTCCACACAACCAGGCACAGTTGTATGCACAGTGATCTGTGGGCCGCTGACAGAATGGGGCCTGGGCTCTGTTTGTTTTGAGAAAATAGATCATTTTCTGAATCGTGTACCCGTCAGCATCTCTGCGGCAATTGCGCCATCTGTCTGCTTGATATGCATTGCGTCTGCTGTTTTTGGACATAACCCAATTAAATATGCCATCTAGTGGTTTTTTTGGGGTGGCAGGCAGCCACTGTAGCCTACATACAGCCAGGAGCACACAGCCACCAGTTTTGATGAATAGATCAGGAGAGACAGGACGGAGGGATAATCAGACTTTGGATTATTGAATTATATCCATAATCTAATTCTTGTGAAAGATATTGCTCATTTCCTAAATTCATTACGTCTTTGTCTGAAATGTGAAAAATGGAGAGGACAAGGACAAAAAAGTCATAGGGAAGTCAAAAGGTCGAATGTTGCCCCTGTAGATCTTGAAATAAAGTGATGTGAAACACTTCCTGCCATGCCAGGATTAATAGGCCTATAGGGGCCTTTGCGAAGGAAAAAAAAAGCTCCTGGGCCCCTTCTGACCCTCGCTGACCACTTTTATGTGCCCTGCCCCTTCAGGGGGTTTCATCCAAGTCCCAGAAAACATCATGATGAAATTCTTTCTGTATCAGGCTCAGTACATAAATTCAATGAATCCCATAGGTTGAGACATTACATGTGGGCAAAATACACAGTTAAATGATCAAATTGTAATTGAGACACTGACTGACCACATGATGAGGAAATAAATGCTGAAGTAAGCCAGTTGTTATAATTTAGAATTGATCAATTAATGTACACAAACTAGTCAAAAGTCAAATAAAGTCAAAGTCAACTTTATTTGTCAATGCTGCTATATACACGATTTACCTACATGATATAGGCCTACTGTACAGAGATTGAAATCGTGTTTCTCTCTGTTCATGGTGCCGTTTAAATAAACTAAATACATAATAAAAATATATGAGACACACATTTAAATATAAAAGTATTAAAACAAAATAACTGTGAACTTTACAGAAATACTGTTACGGCTACTACTAGAGGAGAAAATGGTAGGCTACAGTAGTTTACAGCCATGCTTAAGAGATTTTCACTTCTTTTTCCATTGATGTATTGAAATAGGCCTACTATAAATATTGAGTGCAGAATGATAATGCAATGCTCCTCGAACATCTTTGCTGGTCATTGGTCAATTTACACAAGTCTCAGTGGCATTTCCAGGTGAGCTGAGCTGAGCTTTCTCAAATATTACAAGGTCAAGGACAAGGTCACGTTTAGAGCACCTTATAAACAACCTAGGTTGACCAAGGAGCTGCTTTACATAAAATAAATAACATTAAAATAAAATGGTACATTTCAAAAGACAATTTCAGCGATGACACATATACATTCAGCACACCAAACAACTTCGTCTCACACAGGTCCGAAAGCCTGGGAGAAAAAATGGGTTTTGAGAGAGGATTTAAAAAATTTCCCGAGTTTCTGACGACCGAATATGCAGTGGTAAACTGTTCCACAGCTTAGGGGCAACCACTATGAACACTGTATCACCTCTGCTTTTAGGCACATCCAGATTTATTTCATTCGCAGACCTCAGAGCTCTGATTGGTCTGTGAATATGTATGAGTTCCGCTCTTATCGGGGGCCATTCCATTCAACATTTTGGAAACAAACATCAGAATCTTAAAATCAATTCTGAACCACAATACGATTCAGTTACATTGCTTTTGACAGGTATTGTGGCAGCAGTAAGGTCTCACAGTAACTCCAGACAATAAGGCATCATGGTGCATCTGTCACAACAGGCAAGTAAAGTTGCTCTGAGAAAAACTAATAATAATCAACCAACAGCAGCGTGTGTATGAACATACAGACATAGGTCATTTCAAGCACATGGATGTGTTTTGTGGAGACTAAAATGACAACATTTAGCATTTATTTACCACTGGAGGTCTCTGTTGGACCTCAAATCTGCACTGTGCTGCATGTTCCCTCAGGTCTGCATCACACAAAAGGACACACAGATGAGTGATGTTTAAAGGCTCCAGGTTGCATTGACATCACAGTATCAGTGTTACGTGTATAAGTGGCACAAAACCCTCTCTGACACACTGTTAGTGACACGTTTAGACTTAGTTTCAATGGATGATATTGACTCTTGAGTGTTTTAAATCGCTCCTGTAATGACATACACACCTCCTTCATGATGATTCACCTCAGGTCATTGTTATTGTCTCAAACAGTACAGTAATTGTAATTCTCTTGCCCTCCCAGATAAGTTTTCATTCCTTCAGTCGAGTGACACAAACCAGGATGCAACATACAATATGTCTGCATTTAACATTTAGCATGAGGTAAAAAGAAACACCACACTCTGCAGATCTGTGCTCAGATGTCTTTCTGTGGAAAGCCTGGGTAACAATAAAGTGTAGGAACTGTAGGTTCTTTGGCCCCAGTTAATCTGAGCGTCCCATCAGCCCCTGAAACGCTGCACTAAAGACTCCTGCCCTTGGTGAGAAACACTGAGCTTCCTGTGTTTGTGTGAAGTTTCCTACTCATACAGCACTTCAGCACCTCATTGTGAGGCTCCGCGCACATGACTCTATTACATTTACGATGATTAAAGACAAGTCAAAGACAGCCATGCATCATAAATTTTTCCCCTCACCGTTACAACTATATTTTCATCCCATAATGGATATAGCGTTGCGTGGCAGTGCAGTTAGTCATGGCCTTATTAATGAAAAATGGGATTAAGGTGAGAGGATAGAATGTGGAAGGAAGAGGGCAGAGATCAGAGACAACAATGGGGAATAAAAATTCAGTCATCCAGGTATTTATTGTTCCTATTTAAGTCATGGAATTTAGCGCTAACAGAGAGGAACTCCTTCTCCGTGACGTATGATTAATGTTTTTGGTAATTCTACGCCTGGGAAAGGTTTCACCCTTTTGTTTTTTTATACCAATAACATTTTGAGCCATTGCAGGGTAAAGCAATTAAAATGCCTGCCAAGCTATTTCAGGGGTGCTAATGTCGCTGCTTGCCTTAGTTGGTCTTGCAGGGACACACTCTTTACATGCATACGTCACACAAATACACACACACACACACACACACACACACACACACACACTGAGCAAGGAAAGCATGACAGCATCACCTATAGAGAGCCTTAACACCTGCTTCACCACAGCAGGCCAATGGCTGTACACAGTATAGTATTTACAGGAGACTTCAAATGCAGCAGAGCTGTAAGATTTAATGCTAATATTGGGATATTGAAATGTTCTTATGTGATTTTTGACACTGATTTCTCCCATATTCCCCAGTCAAGAATCAAATCTATCAACATTAGCAGCCGTGGTCAGATTAGGTGCGTGTTGATGAAGGATTAAGATAAGAGCGAGTGTGTGAGGCCAGCGCTGAGCTCTCACACAGGGACGGCTCGTCTTAATGGGACCGGGGGTCTTATCAGAGGAATCTAAAGAGCTCCCTGAAGTTCACCTCAGTTTAATCGCAGGCTTTTGGATGACACTTAGATAGCCCCATGATGTACTCCGCAGTGAGCACCATTCACTTTCACTCACAGGAGTGAGAGTCATGGGAAATAAGTTTAATGACATAGAGATTTTTTTTTCAAAAAAGAGAGAGAGCAAATGTTTTCACTTGTTCCAAGAGTGATGATGAGTCAACAGTAAACCAAATCTCTGAGGAAGATTCAGAGGAATTAATCTGCTCTGTTTTTAAAAGAACGGATACTTTGGGGAATACAGATACTTAAAATACAGAGTAGAGTTATGAAGCTGGAGGCAGAAGCAGGTTAACCTATCTTAGCACAAAAACTGGAAACAACAGAGGAAAGCTGGCCTGCCTCAAAGGTAACAAAATCAACCACCCATAAAATTTATATTTCACACATTAAAATGTTGTTGTTTGTTTTATTTTTTAAACTTTCCCAAAACAGTGCATGCAAATCTTTTAAAGGGTGATAAATGTGTGCGGGAAAATGTGTCTTTGTGTCAAAATCTTGCCGTCTCAGAGTCTGCCCGTTTGTTCCTGACACAGACAGATATGCTTATCCTGAGAGTGAGTGCTCTGTGGTCAAGAGGGCAGAGCTGGTTGTGGTCGGGTACACGCTCAGAGGGGAGGGGAGGGGAGGGGTGGTGGCAGAGGAAGAGAGGAGGGGAGGGGACAGGAGGCGTGGAGAGGTGCTGGGGTCTTGCAGTTGCGGCCTGGGATTGATGACTCTGTTATAGGTCGCCGAGAAAGAGCCCACCCGCGTGCCGCATCCCCCCACCCCCCCAACATCAAACATGCCGTATTATGTTGATATATGGAGAATGGCTGGGCTGCACTTTCAACTGATGCAGGCCAGGTCCATCAAAGGATTTATCTCTTCACAAGATTAAAGGGGGCCAAGGCGTCTGCCAAACAAAGGCTAAAACTTGGGGTCAGCCCAGGTCCTGGACTCTGAGAGATTTACACTGAGGCAACGTTCACAACATAGTAAGACCCTGAGGAAGAAGACATCGCTCTGACACATCAGCCTTAAATCTGACAGCTAGTAAATTCATGTATCAGTTAGCTAGCTGATACTCGTATCACGATTGTCTGTCCACTGCGATTGATGAATTATCCATTAATGTGATTTTGTTGTAGATACCTCTCTGTGTGTACGCGTTGTTGTTAATGTCCAGCAATATCATCTAACACCATAAACACATTAGCACATACTTTGTGTCAGATCGCGAGGCAGGCAGGGTTAAAGTGATTCAAAACCTCCTTTATATTTCTGACATGTTCCTGGCATCTTTTTGGGATTCCACAGTAATGACGAAACCACTTTTGGGGAACATTGGGGGCAGTTATTTTTTCATATTTCCTTTTAAATAGTAATCTAGGATCTGTAGTTCATCTTGTACACGAAAATTTGAGCCACTTTTTACAAATTTGTGTCACATCCAGTGACTTGTTCCTGTTGCTTTGACCTTTGAACTCCCTCCTATTAGTCACTTTGTAATGTTTTTAGTCCAGGAATGTGGGTCTGTTTCACTGTTGCCCTTGTTATAAGATGCTTTGGCTTTTACAGTGAAATATCACAAATAAACAGTTGAGTTGGAATTTCAATTTCAATAACTATGTGATGTGAACATTAATTATTAACCAAGTGTTTTTTTTACTGTAAATGGCATTAACCCTTCCTCACTGGTCCAGCTCCTCTGCAGTTTGCACTTTTGCCAAATGGAGACATGAAAAACAATTTATCCACAAATCCTTTTTTTCTTTTCTTTTTTTTTTGGAAGAATTTGCTACTTTTGTTTTTCTTCTGGAGAAGAATTAGTCAGTGTTTTTGGTAACATACTTTGCTGTTTTCATTCTGTCTCACAATCAAAACACTCATTTATATTCATTTGGAATTGAGTGGGTGAGAGACATAAAGTGGACTGGTAGAAAGATACGATCAGGCGCTGTAACTGGGGCGACGTGGACTCTCTCACATGGATGTGTGGAGGTTTTAAACGAGCTGAAACTTAAGAGAAGAGAGCCTTAAATCAGGCCACAACATTTGCAGGAATGTACCTTCACATACTTTGCAATTCATTTCACGTGGGAATATTTGTCTCCCTCACAGAATCAGTGGTGGAGAGTGTTGGGTGATGTTAATGGAGGAGTGAGATGAAGGGGAAGAAAAGACTTTATTTGAATTCCTCTCTTTTTCTGAAGCAATACATAATAAGTAGAAAGTTATAATAAAAAAAGGAAAAAGACAAACATTTTTACACCTTGTCATTAATAAAGCTACTTGATTGGCAGTTTGCAAGCCACTGCCAAATTCATAGATACAGATGGCAACAGATAAAAACAAGATAAAAATTAATTCCCACAAATTCTGAACTTTCCATGTACAGCGAGCAAATATCCCAGTTTTTTTATTCCCTGAGTGTGTGTAGGTGTGTATGTTTATGAGTGTGTGCATGTGCGTGAGTCTGTCTGTTGGCCCGTGAGCGTACACGCCTATCTGTGTGTATGCAACATATCAGTATTAGCACAGCGTTGCTACGTGCAGCACCACCAAGCCTCGCCCATAGTAGGAGGAGAGTACAGGGCAGGGTCAACAGTGTGTGAGCCAGAAGAGACGCTGTGCCTGGCACCGCCACACACACACACACACACACACACACACACACACACACACACACACACACACACACATTAGACAGGCAACCTTGTGAATCACAGCCAAAGCAGAACAGAATGTACATTAAGAAGGTTGTCTCTTCTCCTTCTCCTTCTTTGCATCTTCTTCTCCCTCTTCTTCATCCTCTTCTTTCTCTCCCTTCTCCCTCCATCTGCATGTAAAAAAAAATTAATGTTCCCTTAAATCTATTAAACTGAAGTTCTAAATGGAGCGTAAATAAAACTCTTCCTCATTTATGTTACTTCCCATTTGCCCTCATAATTCAGGCTTTGAAAATACGCTGGCTTTACATCCACAAAAAAACAAAACAAAAGGCCTAACTCACACTACCACTGCACCCCAGTGTTTGCTTCTTACTAACATCAAGAGCGTTTAAAGGTTGAAGAGCAGTTTGCCGTAATCAGGCCCTCGCCCTGCTGCTCCCTTCCTCCCTCAGACACTGTCAAACAACTTGAGCGTCTAAGGTCACATGGCCAAACTCTGCCTTGTAAACACCCATCGTAGGGTTTTACCTTTGTGTTAAAGGTTCTGCTTTAACAGTGCACCCAATGAGTAGCAGATGAGGGGAGTTGTGTGTGTAAGGTTTATAGGTGTGCGTGTGTCAGTGTCAGGTGTGCTGTCATGTAGAACTTGGAGGATCTATTGCAGGGTTTGGGACTTTAGTACCAGGGGGAACAACGCTCTGTTTTTACAGCCATAATGTGAAATGTTATCCTTGAAGGTAACTGACCCAGAGACCACAGAGGAATTTAAATCTAACAAGGTCAATTGTGATGTGTTGCTTTGTAGACATGAGAACGTATCTGAAATGTAGGAAGATTTTTCAAAGAATTCAAATGCTCATGTTGGTCATACTACTGTAACACTATGCCAACCCACAAGGAGTTAGATGCATCAAAGAATATGAAGGTGAAGTGTACTCTCTAGGCAGTGAATAAGTTAGTAGGGTTGTGGAGGTGGATTTAAATATTCTGGTTTAATTATTTTTTTTCCTGATACCAATTATGGTTAACCAAACTTGTTGATACCCAAAGCAGTATATGTGTGGCATTCACAATACTAATATTGGTATTGACACAACCCTAAGGGTGCGGTTAGTGAATGGACCTGTAATCAGTCTGACCTTCATACAGGAGACTGGACTCCCATAACTTTTATTAACCTAAACCTCCAACATTTTGCAAAAGAACAAAAACAAAACAAAATAACTGAATGAACCTGAACCATAAGTTAGCCTTTTTATCCCCATGGGAGGCTAATTAGTTACTGTAGTTCTTGAGTTTTCTTGATTTCATGTCTTTCAGACAGAGGGCTAACAGTTTTCCCTTAAATCAAGCCTCTTTAAAGGTGAGCATATAGCTTATGTAATGGATAGCTCTTCATCCTACAACTCTGTCAGAAAGCGAATAAATGAATGAGTACCTTTATAATGTTATTTCTATACGCACATGTAATTATAGCAAGAACTTCCATGATATCAACATTGTACATTAGAATAAAAGAAGACAGAAAAGATTTATAATAGTGATTTTGCAGAATTGTCTGTCATTCTTGTTTTAAATAAACTCACAGGTTCGTCAAAATTATTTGCAAGAGGAAACTGAGGCAAAAAAAAAAAACTTCTGTCATTATCAAACTTCCATCACATTTTAAGAGACCAGCTTCTGGTTCAACCTTGGCCTGCAGTGCTTGATGTAGTTGTGGGCATTCCCATGAGGGGTTGTTATCGCTATATGCTATCGGTTGGCTCACTTTCAGTTTTACCTCCGGCTAATCAGGCTAAAGTGGTGGCTTGTTTACAATCTGTCTGTCTGACACATCTATTCTTACCCCAAATTTGTTGCACCAATGTTGCTGTGTTGCCAGATTTCAGCAATTATTTTGGTGTGGGTATGTAATGATAACCAGGAGAAATGAAGGCAGGCAAAAAAAAAGGAAAAAAAAGAGGCAAGGTGAATACCATAATGTTCATTCAGCACTGTACCATCAACTTTCAGGAAAAGGCAAAATCCAAGTGGAAAAACAGATATTAAAAATTCACTGGAATTTAAAAATAAAAGCATTTCTGAGAACATAGTTTCAGTTCTGTGTCGACTGCGAGCTCATCACCTTGTCCCAACAGCACAGGATTGTCAACTACCTCTTCCTGTTACGGATCCCTGCTGCTGTTGATGAGAAAGGGTTGAGGGAGAGAAGAGAAAACACAAGCGGCAGATTTCAGGCATTCTACAACGCATTAGGTCATGAGAATTGGAACTGGTGCTGTTTAAATGATGAAATGGCTCACCAAAGGGACCTCGACTGAGGTCCACACAATTGGTCACCAAGAGGTCATCTCCATCCGAGAGTAGAGAAGGAATGACAAATACACTCTGCTCCACACAATTATTAAATTTCTGCGTCCTTTTTTTTTCTTCTCTCTTTCTCTCTCGTTCTCCGCTCAACAGAAAAGGAAGTTGTTCTCGAGGGTTGTTTAGGTTTGAACATGAGCTTGGTCTTCGTGTGGGAATTTGAATGTGACAGACATGCAGGGAGCGACGAGGGCCAGAGAACAGAGAGGTCGTAGCCAGACATCAGAGCTATTTTTGTTTGTAGAAATTCAGAAGTGGTCCTGTTACCCTGGAGGCGGCTCGTGTTTTCCATATAGTTCAGCGACTTGGCAGGCCTCTGTAGGGGCAGTTTTCACATTGAGCCCCCGCCCGTCTCTGTCTGCCTCATGCCCCCCCCCTCTTCTCCCCCCTGTGTCTCCCCCACCCTTCTCCCTTCCTCCCTCTATCCTCCCACCATCCTTCTCTCACCCTCAGCAGGAAAATGCTTGTGGCTCGCAATGGAGACAGCCTGACTGCGCAGGCGGCCCGGCAGATGCACTGGAGATAAGTTTGTGTGCGTAAGCTGGGCCGCGACCCTACGCTGCAGGACATTGACCAGATCCTGTCAGTGTGAGGGCAAGAGCCGGCCCAGCACCTCCTCTGCTCATTTGCTTCCATGCTTGCCCACCCCCACCTCCCCCTCCTCATCCTACTGTCTCCAGGCCTGGCTTCCCCAGCAGCCCAGCAGGGGCCAGAGGGGAGGACCGGCCCCCTGGAGCCAAGACTTTCCTCTGGGATCTGAGGCTCCAGCCCTGCAGCTCCCCGCCGACACCTCCTGTATATGCACCATAGAGGTGCCACAAACACACTTATACACACACAGTCAAAACTCCACCGAACACACAATAGGTCCCCGAGAGAACTTCCCCTGTCCCACAGAAAGATAATGGATAGCGGTGTGCGGAGGGCTTTGTGACAGAGACGCTGAACCACTTATGAAAACACCATCCTTCATGCTACATCAGCACTTTCTGCTTTCTTTTGTCCGTGAAATGGTTTCGGAGGAAACACCTAGGCTGGAAATGTGGATGATTTGTCATGTGAAAGCGTAGCTGGTGGCACCAAGTGGTGACTATAAGAGACAGCCGAGTACATTTTTGTAATAGTCAGGGCTTTTTCCCACCAGGAGCAGTAAACGACAGGATTTCTTCTCATTTATCCAGAGAGCCAGTGAAGCTGAGAGGGAACACAACTCTGAAAAAGACACACACATCACTGTAGCATAAAGAACCGAAACAAGGTCTGGCTGGATATACTGTATAAGCAGGATGATTGTTTCTGTATATTATCCAGTGCTTCGCCTGTCTTTCTACATCTCAGAATGCCAAGCAGTGCCAATGACTTCCTGACTCCATCTAAGTGCCTGGCCCTCAAGGACCCCGGGAAGAGATGAAAGAACTGGCATGACTTGAAATGCCACAGGGATGTATTGACAATTTAACTCCTTTGAAGGACAGATAATTGAGCTTTCACTAGTTTTTATCTCCTCCCAAGACTATATTTAAACCAGTGTGTGTACCGGCTCGGCTTCATTTAGATCTTGCCAGCAAACCAGTGGCCAGATCTCTTTAAAGACAAATTGCATATGGTGCACTATAAAGGGGCCATACAGAGGGTTTGCACATTTCAAAAAGAACAACGTAATGTTCACATGCCACCAAATGCCCAAAACTATAACACATATTTTCCCCACACATCACTTTCACTCTATGGCAAAACTGCAAAGAAAATGAAAAAATATATATACAGTATCACTGTTTGATTATTACCTGCTGATCCTTGATGACAATATCCCAAATGCTGACTGTGCAGAATGTACGTGTATGGAGAAATCTCAGCCTTTTGTGAGTGCCATGATATGTCCCTGAACACTCACTATGATTACAACGGACGATATGATTATGATTTTGGCAAGATGTCAATAATTAAACAATGGGTGGGGGTGGGTGAATTGGACAGCTTTTGCAAATATGTAACTTAAGGATAATGTTAACTTAATTCACAATCTCAAATTTAATTTGCAAAAAATAAATAAAAAATCTAACAAAAAAAAACACCAAAAGCAAAAATAAAAAAGAAGCTCTTGCAACACTTTCTCTTGCATCTCATTTAAGAATTACACAGCTTTGTTTCACATCCTGAAATTGCAGAGTCAATTATACATCTGTTAGGATGACCAATTGGGGGCTTGTGACTCAAATCATTGCATACTGGAGGGAGCGTAGATCCATACTACCTCCTTCTGCCCTGAATCATAACCCACCGGCAAGCGACTCCCCCACACAGAGCAATAAGAAGATGAACCCAGCTCCTCATAGCTGAGAGGTTAAACCTAGTTTGTCATCAGATTCCAGGGAGGGATGGGATGGAGAGGTTGTGCAACGAGCAACCAGGCCCGTTCACAGACGTGACCTGACTCCTACTGACACCTCTTCTAAGAAATTTCATCAGAAATTCCCATTGAAACCAGAGGCTTCATGTGTTTCAGAAGCCTGCACTCCTCCGATTGCTTGGTTTCCGGAAAAAATAATTGATTAGCCTATATGAATCAGCCTATTTTAAAGGTTATGCTGAACATTTTGGGAAATGGTCTTAGTCACTTTCCTTCCACATGTGAAACCATATCAAACTTGTGATTTTTCCCTATATTGGATTTAATGTGTTAATTGTTGAGCTTTATTAAAGGGGAATTGACGTTTTTTACAATCTGGACCTTATTTCTAGCATAAAATACGATCATTTACTCACCCAGATAACTTTGGTGTCATTACATGTCGTTCCAACGAAATTGGATCCAGCCGAGAGCCGCGTATATCCATATAATGCGAGTACACGGGGCAGCGCAATGCAGCCTCTAAATAACACATTATCTGCTGTGAAACTCGTTCATTTCACCAATATTTTGTTATGATACACTAGAATGTTGATGTTTTTAAAAAGAGGCTCAAGACCCATCTTTTTAATCAGGCTTTTAACTGACTCGTTTAACTCTTTATAATTTTTAAGCTCACCCCTATTCTTACATTTTTTATTATTATTCTATTTTATATTAATTTTTAGTTTAGTTTATCCTGTTTTATTATTTTATTGTTTTATTTAAATGTTTTAGTCATTATTTATGGTCTATTTTATACATTCTATTGTTTTATTCCTTCAGTTTGAGCTTCTATACCTTTTATCTTATTTTACTGTTTTAGCCCCTCGATTTTCCAGTGTTTCCTCCTAGGGGCCTACCACACCAGGAGTTGTTTCTGGTCCACCGATGGGGGTGCTGTCCCATGGATGGCCCTGGCCCGGGTGGCTAGAGAGCTCTACACCTTGGTGTGGAGCCTCCTGTCTGCCTGGGCTGGGGCGGTCCCTGTGGCGGCGCCCCTGCAGTCATGGACCATGATTCCTCTCGGTGTGCGCGGCCCCCAAAGGCAGCTTCTTCCTCACCTCAGATCTCGGTGCCCAGCCATGTCTCCTCAGCGACAGATAGTGTACAGTATGTGTGTGGGTGTGTGTATGTTTGTGTGTGTGGGTATGTATGTCTGTCCGTATGTCTATGTATGTGCGTGAGTGTGTATGTAATTGTGTATCTGTGTGTATATTTGTGGGGGTGGGAGGTTTGGGGTTTTCACGGTGTTTTGTATTGTTTTGTTTTTATCCTCTGTGAGGCACTTTGTGTTACAACGTATGAAAAGTGCCATATAAATAAAGTTGATTTAATTTGATTTGATTTAGTGCTATTCCCCTCTGAGTCCGGGGTTACCTGTTATCAACATCCGTGGTCTGTAGGTTGACCTACTAACCTCTGACCTGGATGATGTCATCTCTGAGCGCTGCATGGCTCATTCTGATAATAATCATTCCGCTTCGGCATTTGGGTCCATTTTTAGCGCAACTAGCCGGAGCTTTAGTGAGTCCAGGCTGCGGAGAGGAAGCCTGTGGAAGCTGAACTTCGTCCAGCTGCTCATTTTGCTCTGACAAGTCAGAAACACGCAGAAACGAACCATAGCATTAGCGGTAGCAAGTTAGCCGCGCCGGGCAGCAGTCGGAGATGACATCATCCAGGTCAGAGGTCAGTAGGTCAACCTACAGACCCTGGATGTTGATAACAGATAACCTCGGACTCAGAGGGGAATAGCATTAGCGTATCATAACAAAATATTGGTGAAATGAACGAGTTTCACGGCAGATAATGTGTTATTTAGAGGCTGCATTCCGCTGCCCTGTAGACTCGCATTATATGGATATACGCGGCTCTCGGCTGGATCTAATTTTGGCAGAATTACTTGTAATGACACCAAAGCTATCTGGGTGAGTAAATGATCGTATTTTATGCTAGAAATAAGGTCCAGATTGTAAAAAAAATGGCAATTATCCTTTAAATGTAGATTGACACTTCCCAGCAGACCAATACTGTTTCTCCTGCATTCCAATAATTATGGTAGCCTAAACTAAGCCAAGCTAAGCTAAACTAAGCTAAGCTAATCAAACCATCTCCTCCTAGCTTTAGTCTGTTTTTGAATGGGCAGAAAAAAGAGTAGCCCACTACACCATCAGTATCCTCAACTTGGTAAAAAAAAAAAAAAAAAAAAGAGCTTGAGTGCATTTCCTGAAATGTCAAATGCAAGTCATCCAGAAACAAAATGGACCTTGACCTCATGTTCTTTGTGTCTAGGGCAGTGATGACAGAAAATGAAAGAGAAAAAAAACCCCACACAACTGAAAACAGACCCCTCTACTCACGCGTGACTGTGTTGAAAATAAGTATAATCTCCAAAAATTAATAAAGATTGCATTAGAACAAAACAGATGGTCAACACAAGGCAGTCCCTTCCAGGTGTGTAATTTCTCAGTGGAGACTTTATTTAATTTTTGTGCAACACTTCACACTGACATCATGAGAGCCTCCGAGCCATCTGAATGTCTGACTGCATGTATTTATGATCCAAAATGAACCACCTACAACCAGCTGGTAAATGGCATCCAACAAGCAAGGGTTTAAAGGAGTAGCTCACTCCCTAAAATGGATTTCTAAAATCTGTGTTTATATGCTAACAGTCATTATTGGTGATGTGGAACTGTGGAAGCTGCCCCTGGTCCCTTTATAGACACTGTAGATGTCCAGCTATTATTGGGCAGTGTCCAGTGTGTAGGCTAGAGTGTCTCTCAGCCAAGCCACAGAAAGAATTAATAACTCAGTGATGATTGTCTCAAAGGGGTCGTGCAGTACAATCCAAGACTGTGAATCAAAAAGTTGCATATTTATCTGTGGACATAAATGATTTTCTTTGAAAATGACGCACTAAAAAGATGCAATATTAATACTGTGAGTCATTTCTTTGACAAACATCTCCCACTGCACTGCATGTCAACAAGGCAGAAGGAGCTACTGACGGTCACAGAGGCAGATCAGTCCGGTTGAGAGGACTGTGTGGAGGTGACACAGTCACAGTGACGTTGCTCATCAGGTGCCGTGGCCTAAAAGTACAATAGATGTCATGTGGAGCGCAGATCACACTCCCCATCCGGTTGCATTGCACAACATATGAAAGGCTGTGATTCAGGGTCAATATTGTCATAACATGATTCACCCTCAGATTCTTAAGTACTAGCAGTGTTGAGCATCGTGGCTCTAGACTGACTTAGACTTTCAGCGGTGGGCAAAAAGCTTTTGTGTGTTTGCTATATCTTCCCGTGAGATATCTACTGTTAGTTCAGTTTGTTTTCTGCTGTCGCAAAAATTAATGTTGCTTTTTATGAGAGACTGCTACGCCATAACTCTTTCACTTCAGTTTCAATTAGCATGTGAATGACCATGTACATAAGGGAGTGTCTTGTTACAATTAATGCACCATTCCTTTGCACGGCGCTCATCGGCCCAGGGAATATATTTTCTGTTCTTAGGAGCTTGTCTTTCAGCAGGGGCAAGTTTTTGCAACAAAGCTAAGAGATTGAATGAATATTACAAAAATGTTGGGTCACTTCCCAGATTAGAAGATCAATGATGTTAAAGTTGTTTTTACCACAAAAAAACACTGAGAACGGAACATTAGTGTGACAGATGTGCCGTATTTGTTGTGGTCATGGTTGAGCTGTCCTAGGTTTCCCTGATATACATCTTTGTTTGATTTGGATAAAAGATTACCATAAATGGTTGATAACCCAGAAACATGCAAAGCTGTGAGGCAGCCCAACTTGGTAGCTGGAGCATAAACTTGACCTTATGTATGCTTCAAAATATTACTTTCATTGAGACCAGGTGAGGTCTGGCCAAGAATGTTCTTTTTATGTGTGTAATTTGAATATAAAACCATAACAAATGCCAAACCAAAGGATATAAACATTAAATGATGTGAGTCAAATCAAATTAAAATCAAATAACCTTGAATGCCCCTTATTAATATTATTGAAGAAATGGAACTAGACCTCAAAGTTCCCAAGACCTTTACGTAAGCATTGTTTTACTTTCACATGCGGCAATATCTCTCTAGTTCCTGTACCTATAATCACGCCAACAATGATGACAAATAATTAGCAATATATTATAGGCCATGTGTATTCTTGTGCTTCCCTCTGCAGAGCCTGAAATACTTTTTTATTTTGCCACTATTTAAAATCAAACTACAGGAAATTCCAGGTCAAAAGTGAAAACAAGAAGAGAACAAACTGAATACACACAACCCTGGCAGCCCCCAGCCTTTCGGTCAAAACTCAACATCTAGAAAGAGAGTCGACTGACATCAACATCCGCTGACTAAATGTGGAGTTGGTAAAATATTGTTCCCCTCTGTTTACCTCACACACTGGCTGCCTTTTAATCTCTAATCCCTCTTTTAGCCTTCAGACAACACAAGCCAGAGCACCCATTGTATGTAACTCCACGTTGCTCTCTCAAGGTGTGTGATTAACCCCTACTGTACACATAAGCAAACACCACATCAAAGGCAGCCACAGAGGGTGTCTGCAGGTAACGGGGTCGGTAGGAGGTGAGGGGTCAGTCACAGGCTGAGAAAGGACGGAGAAAATAATCCAACAAGAGGAGGAGAAAAGAAAGGTGGTTGGGTTTTTTCCCCCACCTTTTTCACATTCAAACCTCCTCAACCTCAGCTGAAATAAAACCGTTGCCCCCTTTAAACCAAATAGTCCCAATGTGCCTGATGAAAAATGTCCCAACACACACCGCCGCCGCTCATTATGCGATAAAGTGGACAAGACATATTCATCAAAGGGCTGGCTGAGTAATGTGTGGGTTTGACATATAGGCAGTCACGTTGAGACGCTGTTCCTGCAATTTATTTGTCTAAAGTGTAAGACTTACTCATAGTATTTATCCCATATCAATATAAATTGCCAGTGATTAAAAAATAACAGGTTTTTGTTCCCATAGCTTCCAAGTGACGGAGTTCTTTGCGTATTTGTTGACTCACGTATTCTCAATGCTTTGCTTTTAGTTGTAGTGTCTCACTTCAATTTTTGTGCCTCATTTTAGGCTTAAATGCACCTCAGATTAAAGTTGTTGTTGTAATTCAGAGGTATAAAATCTATGAATGACAATTGTGACTTTTTACAACTCAAGGCTCATTTTTACAAAGGTCAAGAGGGTTCAGCACTGCAAAAAAGATAACATCCTCAACGACAGACATAACATGAGCCAATGAAAAATTTGCACTTGGGAAACAAGGCTGCAAATACTATAACACAAGTGCAATAGGAGTCACACCCACCAGTTTGATAAAGAAATGCACGCCCTGCAGGGAAATTAAAAACTGATGAACTTATTTCCTATTATCAATTCCATTGATGATAATGACATTATTTTCCAAGTTCACGATAAAGAGTCAAGCTAGAGAGCACCCATTAAAATTTTATACAATGCTCCAGGATATAGTATGAATATGAAACAAAGGCAGCCTGTAAAACTACTTCAAGCTGTCATCTCTAAACCATCCATCACAACTGCAGACCAACTTCCTGGTTCAGCCTTTCTGCACCACTTGCTACAGTCTTGCTTGTACTAAGACTGAGAATTACAGACTGTGAATCAAAAGGCTTTAAAACTAATGTGAACAAACTATTAGTGCAACTACAGTGCAACTGTCTTCTTTTTGCGACTATGTATTTCCTTTTTCAAAAACATGTTCCTATTGTGCAAGACGCAGGTGCAGGTATTTTCTGTTTCATAGGTTGACACTTCAACTCTGCAGGTGTTGGCACTCGTGTTGGGTAAATTTGGGCAACGTTACTTTCTATAAACAGTACGAGAGTCACGCACAAGCACATACAAACACAATCACACCTCTGCCCACCAACAGCGTGTTTGCCTCTAGACCACACAAACTGTATTTACACCTTGCATTTCTACTGCATAAACGCTGCTACTATTAATTGGTCTCACGTCGTTTGTGTATTTCTCTGTGTTGCTAGTGTGGGTTGCGGGGAACAAAGCAATTTCCAATCCCCCTTCCTCCTCCTCAGCCTCCTCCTCCTACTGCTGCACTAATTGAGTGATTCAGAACAGGGCTCAGACATGCCGGCCCTGCGACTCTATCTGACTGGGATATTATCGGAGTGGCTGTCAGACCAGGGTCCAGAGCAGCTTGAGAGGAATGCAGCTTACAACTTTGGGCCAACAGACCCGCTACTGCAACTGCAGACCCTCAGTCCTCCCCCTTATACCCTCCCTCCCAACCACCTCAGGCCAATCAGTCAACAGGACCCTAGGGGCCATTTTCAAAAACAATCACTCTCTCTAAGTAGTCAAGAGGTGCCAGGGCTAATTATAAACAAACTATTGATGTTCTCGCAAAGGATTGTGCTAGACTGTGCCAGTGCAGTAAATGTTTGTGTGTGCATGTGCGTGTGTGTGCATGTGCCTGTGTGTGTGCATGTGGGTGTGTGTGTGTGCATGTGTGTGTGAGAGTTAGGGTCACAGGAAGGTTCTGCTTGACAGAGCATTCAATTGGCCATTTAACAGACCTCACCCGAAGTGAACGCTCGGTAAAGACAGTAACAGACTCCTAATGACAAGTGCTTGGGTTTCATTGAAACAAACAGCCAGAATCTGTAAATAGGAGAAAATAATTGCCAGAGTCTAGCTCTCAATACATTTGTGCCCATTTGGGACAAATTAAATGCACAGATTTTGTATTCATGCACACCTTTAACTGAAAAGGTTGTGGCATATTTATCAAGAAATAAAAAAAAAAGAAAGAAAAATAAATAATAATAATAATACTTTTAATTCAGAATAAATTTCACAGACAACAATACCTGAATGCAGAAATGTTTCAAAAACATTTACTAAAATTGATTCTGATTTGGGTTAATGGTGACAGTGAACATGCTGCTGTTCATGAAGCTGTCTACCAAACAGTGAACTCCTTTGAATGACCACTTGAGGCTGGCTGATGTTAAAATGCCCAAATTTAGTTAACTACCGGTACATCCATCTTTATTTTCTGTGCAGGAAAAAAGAAAAAGAAAAAAAAGATCACATGCCAAACCAAAATGTTGGACAAATAGAAAGAGTTTGTTGTCATAGTGATGGTAGAAAACAAGTTAAAAGACCACCAAAGTTATTACACCTCATCCTTGAGTGGTGTATGACTATCTATGCTGGATTAAATGTCAAACCATCCAGTGACTGTGGAGCCATTTCACTGAAAACCAAAAATATCAACTGCTTGGTCTGACTGGAGGAGGGGTCATCAGATCACCAGAGTCATTAAGCTTCCATCCTCAGAGGATCATGAATGTTTGTTTGCAATTTCACAACAAATTATCAAATGTAGCTGTTGAGATATTTCAGTCAGGACCAAAAGTGGTGAACTGATCAAATGACCAGGCACTACGTTGCCTAGAATCTAGAAAACCCCCAAAACTGTTAGCATAGCATAAGGAATAATATAAACCAAAAGCTCAACCTCAGGTCATTAACTCTGTAGTGACACCCAGTGATTCTGGTTCCACTGCTGAGCCAACCCACTTTGAAATAATGTATTTAGGTCTAAATCATATGATAAGACTTCACACTGCAGGGCCGTGCCGTGTGACGGAGACAGAGAGCAGAGTGACAGACGCTCTGCAGAGCCAAAGAGTTCCATCCTCCTCCGGTTAAAACAACAGGCTTTTCATAGGAGCTATCGCACTATGACACATGGTCTGATCCAAGAGAGCCGTATTTATTTTGGTATGGGCTACATTTCTTTCCTTTAAGTAATGAATTAAGAAAACACAGGGCCTGGCGCTGGGATGTGGAGATGTGTGGGAGAGAGCCTCATGCACCATCTCACTGCAAACGGGAAAGGAATGGAGGGGGCTGGGGTGGGTGCGAGGTATCCAAGGATAGGAGTGTTCCTTCATCCTTTCATGCTCTCATCCTTTCATTTTTTCTCTCTCTCTCACTCTCTCTGCTGAAGTCATGTTTTCAGTCCACCGTCCAAGGAAGACAGCCAAAACTTGGGAGGACTGGATGAAGTGGTTGACGGAGAGAAGTGGAGTTCAAAGGAGTGGGGGGATGTCTTGAGAGCAGCCTAAAACACTTAATGGCAGAGAGAAGCCAGCAACTGAGTGTCTATACTAAGTTTAAATGTATGAATCTTCCAGGGCTTTGCTGCATGAACTTGTCTGTGTGTGTTTGCAAGCGCATAGGATATCACTTAAGGTTGGTAACGGGTCAGCCAAAGAGATTCGGTAACAGCTCCCTCCTCTGCGCACCCTCTAACAGAACACCTTCTGCAAAGGGGTTAAGCAAATGTTAGTGATGTGATAACCAGCCTGTTTATTGAGGGGGCCTCTAGCGGGACAGCTAGCTAGTAGGCCTGCCTGGGTTTCCTCTTTGATGATATCATACCGCCAGTCCACCAAATCAGGCACACATCAGTCCTCACGCACTGCCAAATTTGGAAGAATCACACTGAATATATAAAAGAAGTGTGACATTGTGCGAGCACCCTTAAGAAGAAGAAATGTTTTGCGCAGATTTGCAGGAAATTTAAATGCAAATCTCTCACAGTGAGAAGTCAGCTTTTGATTTTTAAAGTTGCGTTTAAAGGGTCCACTTTCGCAGAAATACATCGTCACGTTTGACGTAGAGTAGGCTAATTGTTATTCAGTCCTTGATTTTCCCTGATTTCAAGTCCAGGATCCTCTTACTTTTGGCAAATGAGTCACAAGTCAGCAGGTCTGTTTCCTTTTTGTGTAAATAAACAAATTACAACAGTGTGTTTTCACTTTCTTCAGCCTCCAGAGAATTGCAGGAATTCAACCACTTGAGGAACAATGTGCAACCAACATATTTTTGCTGCAATATTTTTGGCCCGTGTCATACCTCATTGAGAACAATCTGGCGCTCTGTGGTACATGGTGATATAGATGCGTCATCTAAAGCTGGGCAGACACACTACACGATCTTTTGTCCGGTGTAGACTCAAATTGGCAAGTGTGTGAGGCGAACAGACACGTCCGACTTCAGTTGCAGCAATTCAAACATGTTTGAATTTTGTGAGCCAAGTCTGGACGCAGTCAGGTACACTACCTGATTAGGCTACATTAGGCTAAAATTAGGCTACTGGTTACCAACCCAACTGCAAACACATCGCCCACAGCCAATGAAAAAGAGGAGGTGACACAAATGAAATGGCATCAAGTGACAGCTTGTTAGCTACGTAGTATGCTTACCTCAGTAGAAGAAAAGATGGAATAGGTAAACAAAGATTGTTGTGGAACTTACAATGATTCTTCTAGACTATTAACTAGCTGTTAATGCTAAGACTGGCTATGGCACAATAGCAAAAACTTACTTGCAGCTTCTTATGAAGTGTGAGCAGAAGTGAATCATTCTCTGTGGCCTCACTGGACTTATTTTCTAAAAGCCAAATACATATTCAATGAGCACAATGTGATGCCAACTTACATCTCATGGTACCCAAAAGTTGGTGGGTTTGAACTGCTGAAACATTGTCAGAACCACCAGGGTTGTAAAATGAAATGTTATGATTACTGAAGAATTTGTCACTTCCTACTATTCTTGAATTTGGGAAACTCCATAACTTTCTTAAGAAGTGAGTACTCCACATAAATCCATCCTAATGTTCCAAACTTGCCTTTTCATCTGTGCACTGTGTATGTCTTCGCTCTTCGTTCCTTTTTCCTGTTTCCCTCTGACTAACGCAGAGGGTGCGGCCTGGAGGTGGGTTCAGAGTTTAAAAGTGCACCTCTGAAAAACACTGGCAGGTATTCAACAAGTGTGGGGCATAATATGTGATAACAGTCGAGGTGACTTGAGCGCTGCTTGTAGATTTAGTGTAACTGAAGAAAAAAAATGCAGAGAGAGATATGGACCGTGTCTGCTGTCAAGGTCAGTTTGTAAGTTTGTGTGCAGACTCCTTCACTGCGAGCTTGCATGGCAATGGCAAGGCTACAGTTGCACCAAAGACAATGCGTATGCACACTCTGTGGCCGGCCAGTTGAATTGTGCAGTGTAAGTGAAAGATTGACCTCATAACTGCTTAGTGTTAATACTGCAGGAATTCACTGGAATTTTGTTTTCACGAATGAGAACAGGAAAGGGTAACAGTGGAGGCATAAATCAGGGATTTTTTTCTCCCTCCTCAGAATAAGTGACCGCATGAGTGTAATAACAAACATCTCAGGCAGAGATTGATGTTGGATGGGCCTGACTAAGGGCACGTAGTTGCTAATCCATGCACAGGCAGTACCCATCCTGGGCACCAACCCTCCGCAATTCCCACATTATACGGGGGAGAAACAGGAAGAAATGACAGACATAATTTCCCTGTGATCAAACATTGTTGGTACTTACATTAACACGACTGATGTAATCTGTACTGAGCACAAAATAATTGAATGTGCTGAAATTGAGAACTATTTTGAGGTATTTCCTCTCTTTAGAGCAGCAGGGCAGATTGGCTTCATTAAGGGGGGAAAAACAGGAAGTTTTAAAGTCACGTCTATAATTAATTGGACGCCTCAGTCAAAGGGTCTGCCTGGTCAAAGGAGCACAAGGAAGCAGCTCTGTTGTGCTCTGTCAGTGGGTTCACATCAGACTTAAAAAAGATTACACGTCTGATGCTATTTAAGGGAAAACTACAGCACATTACAACTTGGGTGTTATTTTTGTAGCTCCGGCTTTCAGTTCTATTATTATGATGTGTTCAAACATACAGAATGCAAAGAAAACAACAAAAAAACATATTTTTGCCAGTTTGGCTACCAATTTATTTTGAGGTAGAACTGATGAACAAAAAAGTGAGCACTTAAAGTCTGTCAGTGCTCACGTGACCAGCAAAGATGCAGTCAAAGGAATTGGTAGGCTACTTGTTGGTAGCCATGCTAGTTTAAACAAGTTCATCTGTGAAGATGTAGGACTACAGAATGTTAATAAATGAATAGGCTACCTGAAGAATCAATGTGCTGCTATTCTTTATTCATTTAACTATGTTTACTTTAAACAAAACAGATAGCCTATACTGTATATCACTACAACTGTAATCATTGCACAAATGATCAAATGTAAAAACGATCGGAGACACAGACTTGTGTCAAGGCAACTTGCCTCAAAAATATGAATATTCATGCAAACTTAACTTCTAGCTTACAGTTGTTTGAATACATTTCAGCACTCTTCTCAGAAAATTCTCTCCTCAAATTTCTTCAATGTGTGTGTGGGTTTTAATCCAACGAGGGACTCCCGCCAACTCTCCTCATAATGTCCAGCTAGGAGAACATCAGATAATGAAAAGAAAACAGCTCAACTTTATTGTCGGAGATAAATAATAATAATTGATGATCATTTTTATGCGTAAAAACAGCTCACACAGTCTACTGTTAACACATAAGCAAGTTAGCTCACAGAATATCTCCTAAGTTGTTGTTCAACTTATAACAGAAATTTGAGGTTGCAATTTCACAGTTTCAGTTGGTTTTCCCATTAAAATGAATCTGAGGGCTTGTTTACAACTTGTTGATCGTAGAGCCACTCAGTGCAATGTAATGATGATCATGATGGGAATGGTGGCTGAAGCAATGAAAACAAATACCCAAGTTATTATAACCTGTTGTTTTCTCCAGAAATGGCTTTGTTGAGAAAAAAAAAAGAGAGAAGGTAAAAAATGTTGTTTAAAAATGGGAAAACTTGAAATACAGTGGTTGGTGAGATTGTACTGAGCATCCGTATCTTCTGTTTGGGAGCCTGCCATACGTCAGCTTGTTATTTATTTTAGATGCTCATTTGCTTATCAGGAGTGTTCATAAGAGGTCCCAGCGGAGAGCTGCCCAATCAGCAGACAGGAGAGGAGTCTCACTTTTCTCCTCCGCCAGGCTGCTGCACTCTGCAATCTATCCCCCGTCCTCACATACAGCACTGTATGTGGCTGTGCAGCTATCTTGAGCTCAAGATGAAAATTTATTACATTTCAAGACTTCAGTGAGCCAAATGGTGTTTACACAAGCATACCTCATTCTGAGAAAGTGCATGGTCCTGAAGTCTGAGAAGCTGCTGGTGCATTCTGGGTAGGAAGAGCTGTGGTAAAGTCCCATCAAAATTCATAGCCCACTGCTGACCCACATGACTAAAGCTATGACTCTGTGTGGATTTGAAGCCTGGAGACTCTGAGCTCAGCGACTGATACTGGCCAGGAAGGAATGGTTCCCTCCGCCCTCTTCATCCAAGTCAAACACAGACACAAAAACACAAACATGCAACATGCTGGACAAGCGCGAGCATGGAAATCACCCTGTCTCTGACTCATTATATTGTTTTGTCTGTTTCACACCCGTCCTGAACAATAAGGTACAAATGCTTCCCAAAAATCTCACGGGAGTAATATTATTTTCATGACATTTTAGTTTCATGCCACTTGTTTTCACCGAATGTGGTCAACACAGTAGGATTTCTCATTGATTGAAAAACTGAGGCTGAACCCAGTTTTGTCTGTTAGTCCTTGCACAACCATGATTGACTTCTGATCATACATCACCAGGAGAGAATGTGCTCTCCCTGTCGAGACAATGATTAGCATATTGCTTGTTGACATATGTTTAATTGATTAAAACAGGGCCTGCTGTGATTTCACTGTGTTTTGTTTTTAAAGGCCGGGGTTCTGACAGAAATACTCCGGGAAGTATTGCATTTGGCGGTGAGCTCGGGTTCCCATACACGAGCACGCTGAACTTAATTCAAAACGCCTTGGAACCAAGGCTGACTGTTGGGCTAGTAGGAGAGGAGAGATAGCTGTAACCTCAGAGTGAACCCACAAGAATCTCAGCATACTCCTTGGATCGCCACGGCAGAAAATACTTACACGAGTTACATGATTTAGTGGCTGTGTATCAAAGCCCAGACCAGAGGGCCTGGGTAATGAAATAACTTTTCCATTAGAGATTAACAGAACTCTTACCTGACAAAACTGGCAATGCATTGTCTAGAAAGAGGGACTGATTTGATAGTCAAATTGTGCCGGGGCTTGTCATGGACATTCAATACATTTAAGTAGTTTCTGCAAACACACACAGCATGAAAAGGGACATTTCTGCCATTGAGGGTGAGTTTACTGAAGAGTTGTCTAGTAACAAGTAAAAGAAGTAGCAACATGGTCGCAGTGTCAGCCCACGCATTAAATATCCATGTGTTACAGTTATCATGTTCAAACTTTCTGCAGCCAGGTCTCAAGCCACATGTCACTGCCAGCTATGTTTGTCACAGTAGAGATATCCTCATGACTTTTTAAATTTTTGCCACTCTCTGTCATCAGCTGATAAACGCAGGAACGCACAAACTGGTGCTTGTGAGCGCCTAAGTGCATGTTTGGCACAGTGCTCACAGTAAAAAGTTCCCAGCGGCTTGTACCTTTAGGAGGAACAACACATTGAACAAACACAAAATGCAACCCTCTTTTTTTTTCCACTGGTAGGCATTTATTCCCAACACTGTTTTATTTATCTTGTGTGTTTTGCATGTCAGAGCAGGACTTTGTTTGTTTGCAGTAGCAGGTGAATTCAAGCAGAGACATTATTTCTTCTATATCCTTGCATTGCATTGTTTTGATCTTAATTTGCATTTGTCATTGAAAATGTAATAAACTTATAACAGAACAACTGGAAGGCCGAAACGCATCTAAGCGCCATCATTTGAAATAAACTGCATCAGCTCTTACGTGTTATTTTTTGGTCCTTGCCTGTTGGATAGGCTACTTTATTCAATAACGATAACGCTTCAAAAAACTGCTAAAAAAAAAAAGTCAAAAACTGCTCTATGAAGTTTCAAGACCTCTAGCCCAAATGCTTTGCCTGTGAATTTTTATTTTTCACTAGCTCCACAAACATCTCTAATGTAGCCTAGCCTACTTTAAGTCTTTAATATAGGCCCTACCAGTAGGCTAATAGTAAAAAAAAAAACATACTGGTCAAAACATTTTTACAACTAAGTAACAAAAACTTTTGAAACCACCAGCCAACACCCCCCATTGTTCTGACGTGACGTCAAAAAAAAAAAAAAAAAATAAAAACGTTTTTTTTCCCCCCCAAGACGAAGTGACGTCACGTCCTGTGTAGGTACACTCCCTGTTTTTCCCGGTTCCGCAGAAAGAAAGGGGGCTTCCATTTGTGGCGGGAAAGCTAATGTAAACAAACACACCGGTTGGTGCAGGTGCAGTCTCTTATTTCCTGCATATGGAAAATCTTGCTCTAGTCTCTGGACCATATTCAGAGCTTGAAATACTTTTATGAAACAAGCCCTTCTGATTTTTTGGACCTGTGAACCCTTGTGGACTGAAGGAGTAGATAACTTGAAGAGCTCAGAGCAGGTAACTTTACGGATGAACGCAGGTGGTTCTGCTGGTCAAAAGACGGGTGCTCAACTAGGCTAATATTGATAAATTGTATTTTGCTTATTATTGGGACAAAATCATCTGAGTGTCTGGAGTTAAAGCAGAAGTAAGTGATATATTTGGACCACTTACTTCTGCTTTAAAGCAGAAGTAAGCAATATTTTTGTGTTAATATAAGCAATCACTTGTTTGGACCAAAACACGTATGGGTCTCTCAGTCCCTCTGCTCATGTTTTTCCGACCTGTGAAGTCATACCAGTTCGATCTGGTGCGAGTTCACGGGTCGGAAGTTACGAGTGGCCGTTATAGAGCACTTTCACAGGCAACAGGCCGGAGAAACGCGAGTTGCGGGTTGCCTGGAACGCTACAAAGTCGTAAGTTGTGACTTGAAGCTGTAACTTAGGCTACGGTTTCCAAAGCCTGCCTGGAACACAGCATTAGCCAAAACGACTGGAGCGCTTACTTCTGCTTTAAAGGATAACTGCCGTTTTGTACAATCTGGACATTATTTCTAGCATAAAATACGATCATTTACTCACCCAGATAACTTTGGTGTCATTACAAGTCGTTCCAACGAAACTGGATCCAGCCGAGAGCCTCATAGCCTATATCCATAGATAATCCGAGTCTATCGGGCACCGGAATGCAAATAAGTTAACACATTATCTGCCGCGAAACTCGTTCATTTCACCAATATTTTTGTTATGATATGCTAGTGCTAGTCCCTTCTGACTCCAGGGTTAGCTGTTATCATCATCCGGGGTCTGTAGGTTGACCTACTCACCTCAGGCTCGTTCGAGATGAACTGTGCATCGCCTGGAAAGTAGGCGAGACTAGGCGGCAGCAGCAGGGGGCGATGACAGACAGCTGCAGTCAAGTCGGACAGTTTCCAGCCGTCGTCAATGTAAACAGGAAGTCACCGAAATATATTATATCTATATATTTCTTATGCTGTACTGCAATTGTCCAATAAATAACCAATATATTCGTCAGAACAGAAGTTTGACTCAGTGTGAATATTTTTTAAAGCAGTTACCATGATGTATCCTACTGTAGCCAGAGAATAATGGACACTTTTAACAAAAATTCCATTGTGTAACTGTTTAATCTCACAAATGTACAAAAGTGGAATACAAACTTTGTACCAATGAATTGATCATACTTTTTAGGTTCATGTTTTTGAGGTCATACAAAGTTGATTTCTCTAAAATGATAACTACTTTTCATTGTGGTCTAAATGTCAACCATGACTTTTTATCTGTTTAATGATGCCACCATTATCACTTATTGCTCGTTTTGATGAGTGTAAAATAAATAACCTTCATTAGGCTATTATTACCATGATTATATCAACCACACACATTGCACAACATGAGATTCATATAATCTAGCATTAAATATAACAATTAAACAGAAAATTAGGATTTTCGACAACACGTAGTGTTTGCAGTCAGAACTAAAAGCCAATCAGCTCTTTGATCAGGCGAAAAAATATTGGTGAAATGAATGAGTTTTGCGGCAGATTGTGTTATTTAGAGGCTGCATTGTGCTGCCCCGTGTACTTGCATTATACAGATATACAGGGCTCTCGGCTGAATCTAATTTCGTTGGAACGACTTGTAATGACACCAAAGTTATCTGGGTGAGTAAATGATCGTATTTTATGCTAGAAATAAGGTCCAGATTGTAAAAAAAAAAAAAAAAAGGGCAATTCCCCTTTAATAGACTGAACCCATCGATTGAGGTACAGCCTGACTACACTGACAAAAGTTTGAGTGTTTGGACTACTGGACGCCTCCAGTGGGCTGGACATCCCACATGCGTACACATGCCTTAATCAATACAGCTGATCATATAGTTACAAAATCACAGGAATGCACAAAGTTGGTCAATCCACTTAAATACCTGAGAAATGGGGGCGCTCCTTTGTCTAACCTGGTTGCGTTTGTACCATAAAGGCTGAGTCCTAACCATGGGCCCTCTGTCTCCCTGACTCTCCTGTGTGTCTCTCACTGTGGCTGTTCAAAATAAGGCAACAAACAATGTAAAAAGTATCTGACAGTTGGGTAAACTGATGTAAAAACAACAACAACAACACAATGAAGTATTGTCATAACCCAGTTTGTTCATTGACTGCATTGCTGCCCATTTGGCCTTGAAGGATAACATATCGTGATATATGAAATGTATAAACTTAATGTTAACAGCATTGAACAATGTAAACATTCCCTATTTAGTGTCACACATGAAATGAGATGTAAATGTCATTCAGTATGTGACATTTTGACTTGGGCTACTCCTTCCTTGGTACTGGAACAATTGCTGTAGCTTCTGACTCACTTTCAGGTTAAAGGGTTGTAGCTTGTCAGGGAACTTTTTCTTTTTCACCATAACACAGCTCTTTCCCTTTGTCTTTTCCCCCACTTTCAGCTTTCAATATTTCCTCCCATGACAACTTCCTGGCAGTCCTCCCTCACACACGTGTATACACACTCACACACAGACACACAATCACAGATACACTCAGAGTTGGGCCAAGGACTTGTGTCCCGCCCTGTGATTTTCACTCTTCTCCACCACAAGTGTCATTCGCTCCAACACCCTGCCTTCCCTGAATACACTCCCACTGTTTCTGTAATAAGTAACACTGACTTAACAGAGCTATATATATATATATATACAGTATATATATGTACATAGCTATACTTCATGTGAGTGGAGACTGTGAGAGTTTATGACAAGGGTGGAGGAGGCGCCTTTATTCTTTCCTGCACAGTTGTGGATGTGTTTACTAAAGCTAACTGAGAGGGCAAATAGCTTTGAAAGCACCGTTTGGCTTTCTATGAATCTGACAAGGTGAATTTATCACATAATAATAATAATCCAGAACAATGAGAGGTTTATGCACACAGACATGCTTATTGGCAGGCTTTTGATGGCACTCCAAATCGGCAAAGACGCCACAAGCAACACAGCTATCACGTTTTTAAGTGTTTTTTTCTCTCCCAGAATGTGCCCCCGTGTCTGTCGAGGAAACCCAAAAGGGCTGAGTCAGAGATCCCATCTCTTCCGGAGGCAGGGCCAGCGGTGCTCTCCTTTGAAACGCAACATGGAAAGATCAACAGGCATCTCCTGAGGGAGCCACTGGGCCATACTCTGCTGCTCCTGCCCCATGGCCAAACAGCCCTGGGGCCTGTAGTCTGCTGCTGTTGCTGCTGCTGCTGCTGCTGCTGCTGGGTTAGTCTGTGCTGTTTACTTTGGGAGGACTTTCAACCCTGCTCAGCCATCAAGATCTCTGCGTTCTCCCTCTTTGTGAGTCTACGTCTGCCTCAACCACGCTTATCTCTCTGCCCCCTCTTTCCAACCTATACGATCACTTATTTGCACACAATCCCCGTTTTTAATATCCCTAAGCTGCAGCTCTGTGACACGCATCATTCATATGCCCCTCTCCGTCCCTCTCACAGATAACAACTGCACGCTCACAGTTTGCATGGCTTTGGTGGACAAGGTGACCCCCTCAGCTTTGTGAGCAGCATCCATCCAGATGAGAGCGAAGGGAGGATTTCTGCACTGCTGTGTTTATATGTCCTCCCTCGCAGCACCATGGAAACCAGTCAGACAGTGCCAAGGTAGGACCACATCATAAATTAAGAAACCTATAAATATTTGCCCATGTTGTGAGTTTAACACTAGTTTGCATTTACATATCTGAAGGCGGTTTGGTAATTTATCTGCTTGGAAGCTCGAGGACTTAATGCTTGGTGGTCTGGGGTGTGCGGATTCAGTTTTATATAACACCTAGCTCAAAATGACCACATGCCAAACAATTCCACACCAAGTAACACTAACAGGGAAAAAAATAAAAGCATGTGATGAACAGTCTTTGGCTAAAACAAATGCCAAACGTCAAAAAGTTTGATCGTCTGCATAAACAACAGAAGTAAATAAGTGCAATAACGGTGTTATGTCCCAACTGTGGATGAGGCCGTTGTGCAGCGCAGCACATTCCTCAGCACTCAATAAACTCGACTAAATCAATACGACAGAGAGCAGACAGATAGTTCTAAGCCCAGACATAAATCTTAACCATCTTGAAATCTTTTCATGTGGTATTACTCACAGGCCATATTCGCTTAAGTACAGTAAACACTGTGACAGGTACTTTGAGCTGCTGGTTCAAGAGGACACAGGAAAGTGGATTGTGCTTTGAGCCTTCGGGGGCTGGTAGAACAGAAAAAAACTCTTTAAGTAAAAAAAAAAAAAAAACTGTCAAGAAGAATAAAGACTCGCTTTAATGAAACATAAGCAGAATTTGGAAGCAAACCACTCAGAAAATGCTGAATACGTTTGTTTTGAGATGTCCTCTTTTGAAGCATTTAGATTGGAGGTGTGTCCTTCTGAAAATGAGGCATGGATTTTATTTTGTCGCTGCACAGCCTTTCCCAGGAAATGCTTGCTTTGCATTAGCTGATCTTGATTTTTTTTTTCACCCTCCCCATGCATGAAAAAACCTGAGAGTTTTTCCTTATCCTGGGAGACATGGGGTGTTAAAGCGTAGCCGCGATTGCCTCATACTAAAGTATGTCTGAGTAATATTAGAATTATGCAAGAACACGGTTCTTTCCACAACACTGACGCTTTTCCTTTAAAACACAGGGTGACTGTAAATTCATTTGCAATGGCAGAACAATTTATTGGACTGAATTTAAATAAAAAATAATTTCTTATAATGCTCCAGGAAAAAAAAAGAAAAGAAAACATATTTCAAAAAAATAAATAACTCCAGAAGAATGAATAGCATGCCCTTTTATGGATGAAGAAAGTTGTGAAAGAAAAATAAATGAAAATAAAAGTTTAAAAAAACAACAAAAAAACATCTCTACGCCAAGTTTCACATCTAACCCATCAGATTTCCTTCAGGCTTGATTCTCATCAGAGTTGTTTTGTGGCCTGAGATAGCTTTTTTTTTTTTTTTTTTTTAGATCCCACCCACACTGGAGGACACAGAGGGTGAAGAATCAAACATACCTCATATTTTGATTCTGCATGCCCCCCATTCTGCTGTGAGTTCACGTATTTCACCACAGCGAGGGCACATTTTTAAATAGAAGATTATATAATGATGTCATATAAACTGTTTGCTTCAGCATTTATTTTTTCTCATTGGCCACGTTAACTCCTCATGATGTCAAACTGAGCCATCATCACGCTTCTCATAATCCTCACTGGGATTAGTCAAAGTCATAAAAAGCAACATGAATTTGTTCAGAAGTGACCTCACACTCCACTTCGGTCTAATTTTGGTATAAAAATGATGCAACAGTTCATGCTTGCACGGTGAAAGGTGTATACAGTTTATAGTGAGTCACGTATAGTGCAGCAGCAAACAGTCTTCTTTTGCAGTTAATGTGGTAACATAAAGGTTAGTAGGCTCACACAGCTGATCTGGGTGTGCTTTGTTCAAACAAGCCATGAGCTGCTATACGTTTGAAACAGTTTTTGCAGCTCAGCTTTAAGAGAAGTACCTCCATGCTATACCCAACAGCTGACAAGGTTTCACGTTAAAAAAATTAGTCTGAAGGAGTCGATTATTTGCAGTTTTTTTTTTAGTAAATAATTAAACAAAAACACTAGATGACATACCCTGTTTAAACCAAACTAGTATCACTCAAATACAGTAAGAGCTTTCAGTGGAAAACATGTGCAGATTCAACACTACAGTTCTAACAACCACTTATAAAGAAAAAAAATTAGAAAAGAAGACATCAGAATGGTTTAACTTCTACTCTATATTGATATCTTTATTAACAATCATAGCCATGTTTTCAACAATGGAAGATTTATAAATATTTTTTTCTTCTTTTGATTCATTGTCTTGGCACTTGTGGCATGATTCCAGTTGTGGAAAGAAAAAAGAAAATCTAAACGTCCGTAAAAGAGTACAACGCATAAGGAGGCGCTGGTATCCAATCAACAGCTTTGTCTTCAGAAAGGAAATCCATTATGTACACGATGGCGTTTCTTTAAGGAACCCAGATCTGGTTCTGTGCCATGGACGGGAGCGATATTGAGTGCACGGCAGGTCCAGAAACCATCCACATCAGGCCACTTGATTGATCATCTGGCCTGGCGTTGTCCCTTTTGTTTTGTTTTTTTTTGTCTGTTTTTTTCAATTTATTTATTTTTAAACTTTTTTTGTCTTTTTTTTTTTTTTTTTTTTAAGGCAACAAGATCCCCACACCAATCTGGAAACAAATCCCAGATATTCCAATCTCGGTTCAAGCTTGCAGCATGACCTAAGGTGGTTTCACCCTTCTTTCTCCCACCCTGTCCAACTCTTCTTGCATCAGCTGCGAGGAAGGAAACAAACATTGCCCCTTTCGAATACTTCCGCATTGGCATCCAGACAGAAGGGGCCAGGGATTGCTGTCCTCCCAAAAGATTTAAATGTTCAAGCTAGAGCCATGGGGCACCAGGGTTCAGCCCTCACCGAAGCTACATCTGAAGGCTGGGTCAAGCCCACGCTGGTGTACAGGCCGTCCTGTGCCGGGTACTTCACCGCTGCTGAACCCGAGCCTGTTCCCTCCCCCGAGCTGGACAGCACAGATGAACTGACCTGCAACAACACAGCAAATAATAAAGCTGTGATTCATTTGTGGTTTTGCATTACACGATTGATTGGAAAAAGCATCAGATCCTGAATGAAGCTTATTTTACTGTAATATTACAGTGACGCATACTTTGCAGCAGTCATGACCAGAAAACATCAGTCAGGCTGCATGTGACTTTATCACCACAACACCTGCTGTAGCACAGGCTGAAATGCATCATGTTCAAAGTCTGACATTTAACATAACGGATGGTGTTTTTATATCATTCATCTTATTTCAGCTTTTACTGGAAAAGGCACCCCCATCAGGAAAAAACAGGATTTTTTTTATTCAAAAAAGATAAAACTCCTTCATGTGGTGCCTTGAATTCAAATTAAACTGAGCACATTTACATTTTATTTTAAAAGAAATTCATTAAAAAAAAAAAAAAAGTCTTACCCCTGAGACCTGTCCAGAGGGAGAGCTGGTTTTTGAGCAGTCTTCAGAGTTGGATGACGAGGTGGACGTGGGAGTCATAGAGATAGAGTTGTTATTTCCTATAAAAACATAAAGTCTCTCGTTAGGGTTGGGTTTTTAAAAGCAGGGGTCGATTATATTTACTTGATGAGATCAGTAACTCACCAGAGGATCCCTTTGTTTTATTCAATGTTTTAGGTTTTCTTTTTCTTGTCTGAATTCCCTCTTTCTTCATGGCAAGCGGCCGAGGTACCTGCAGGATCAATTTTAGAGACCAGTTATTATTTTTGACTAGCTTTTGCACTGATTAATACAAATAAAAGTAAGTGGTTATTAAATTAGAAATAAATTGGACATGAAATTAAACCTGCACTCACCCCGTGTAATTTTGTGTAGAGCCCACACGCGTTACACACCGGCTCTCCCTCGGCATTTCTGCGCCACAAAGTGGTCGTGCTGGTTTGACAGTTCGCGCAGGACAGGCCGATTCTTCTGGACGTTGACTGATGATAGAAAACACATAAATAAAATTAGTCACTGTAATAAGAGTTCAGCATTTAAAATAACATACATATTGACAGGTTTGCCAAGATGGATGAATCACAAGTTTGGAAAAGAAAAAGAAAAGAAAAAGCTTTTGTGAAGTGAAGTAACGTGAAGGCCACACTTCACTAATTGAATTACTATTCGACCATTCACACCCTATTTCCCAAGAATAATACAGGCCCTATTATGATCTCCTTTTAAATGGCTTTTACGCACGACTTTCCACAGGATGTTGATTTTCAAGGAGTCCATACGTGACATTAGATTTCCTTTAAAAAACTGTGCGTAACGCTGCGTAATGGCACCAGGAAAGGATTTGCCCCCCGTTAGATTAAATTACCAAACAGAAGCACTGAGTGTGCTGAGTGACGGATTAAGTGGCTGATTAATTACATCAACAAATGTCCTGAGTGTGTAGGTGGCTTTAATCCAATTAAATCAGAGCCTCCGATATCGTTAGAGCCAAATTACAAGAAATGTACCAAAACCTGCTTCAGTTTCATTTCTATGATTGTTGGCTGATAAATTAATATTATTGGTTTATGTGTTAGATAATGCCAACAAGTTGTCAAATATGTGTTGTGTAATATATTTTATAGGCCGAATCCTGCCGATTTTTCATATTCACTAAATCAAATCTAAATGCGCTCACATGTCGCCAAAAGGTAGAGCATTATACTGCAGATGTCATCGTCAGCACTTGGACCTCCAGACACAGTTAGAAACAATTAGGCAGGAAATTGAGCGGATAAGTGGTCCCCTGTGCTTACCGTCCGTTTCTGTGGTTTAATTAATGGCCTGCTCAGCCCATTCATTTTGCTGTACAGGCCGCAGGCGTTGCAGAGAAAGTGGCCCGTGCCGTCGCGCCTCCAGAGCGGCGTGGAGATGGAGCCGCAGTTGACGCACTCTCTGCTCTCGCCCATGTCGTCCAGAATATCTGAAACTGAAAAAAGAAACATTTCCGTCAACAGGGAGTTCCACTTTATACACACGGGGAATATCCATTTTGTTAATTTAGTATAAGTTTGTGTTTCTCAGATAAATATCAGATGAAATCACAGCCACAGATTCCATGTGTTGGGATAGTTTATTTCAGTGTCAGGCATTGTTTAATTAAATTAGAAATGAGACTTATAAATCTGACACGCTTTTAGTATATTTATACTGTAGTGAAAATGTTGCTTGGATACCTTTTGGGATTTTTTGTTTCTGTAATTTATGGTGCCACATATTTTGGCCAGTTGCGCACAGAAATAGGCCTAATTTTTCTTGCAGGAATGAGACACGCATGGTCCCTCAGGCCAGATCCAGGACAATTTTCAGCATTGGAAGAATATATTTGTGGCACTTTAAACATAGTTTGGGTCTTTTTATTATTTATTTTGAGCTGGAGTTTCACTTCACGCTGCAGTGGACACATGCGTGATGAAATGATTATTTGATGTTTTTTGTTTTTCATCCCAGACATATGAAAGTATGAAGTATGAAAACGTATGTGCTTTGTGTGTGTGTGTGTGTTTTTTTTTTCTTACCTCCGTTTGGTCCTCGGATCAAGGGCGCGCCTCTGCTCTGCAAGGTGTGCAGCATCGTGTTATCGAAATGTCCCCCGGTCCAAGGCGAGGGCAGCTGGGAGAGCTGCGGTGCGACGTAAGGGGAGTATGGACTCGCGTAGGTGCCACTGAGGGGCCGTGAGAGGCCGTACTGGTCCCTGTTGCTTACATTCAGCGTGTTACTGTAGCCGCTGTCTCTCGGCGTGCCGTTGTTCATAGGCGGACTTGGAGGGTAGTGGAACCGGCTGGAGGTGTGCGGGCTCCCGGTGCTGTATGAAGGGCTCTCCGGTGCGGACTGTGACCAGACCGAGTGGCTGGAGACGGCGTGGCCGGGCTGCGCAGAGCCGCTGCCCTGCAGATAGGAAAGGCTGGGTATCATGGGGCCCACCCGGGAGCTGGGCACGTACACGGGGGAGTTGGGGTTGGAGTGCATATAACCACCAGAGGAGGAATCATATCCAGTCTGGCTCTGGGCTGCGGCGATGGCGATAGTTTGGTACATGTCGGCCGGGTCCACCAGCAAGCTCGCCTTGTGCGCTCCGCTGGAGAAGACGAGTTTACTGCCTTGGTCTAAATCCGTAAACAGCGGGATGTCCTCGGTAGTGGTCAGGGTGTTGTTATGGTGTCCGAAGTGAACGTAGGAGTGTAGTGATCTGCCGTCGGAGCGGCGGTGACCCAGTGCGTCAAGCTCGCTCGGAGGAGTCCCGTCCCTCCTGCTGTCACCGGGCAGGTAGGTCTGCTCAGCCGGTGACCCTGGGCTGCTGGATACTTCTCGCTTGACCATGGACCAGCTGTTTTCGCCCAGGTCCATCCAGGAGCACTTTCCATACACAGTAGGGGTTAATAAAAATGGTCAGGGAGTAGTCCACCCTGTGAAGGAAAAAAAAAGAAGGAAAAAAAAAGATTGAGAACAGTTAGGAAATCAGTGATTACACACTCGTGAGAAGTTGTAGGTATAACTGAGTTTAAAATGAGCCCCAATAACATCTGGATAGAAACTCGCCAATGTTCTCGAAAAGCGCAAATCCACCTCTTCACAGTGCGTTTTCATCTTTAAAGTAGCAGCTTAAAAAAAGAGGAATGATCAGTGAAGCGGAATATTAATTCCCAACACTAACACTGTATCATCTCTGACTCCAATAAAGCGCATCCATCCAGCCCACAGTGATTGACATAACTCCCATCAAGAGCTCTTAAGAGGCATGGGTCCATCCGTGTCAAATCTCTGTCCTCCCACCGCACTCTCTCTCTCTCTCTCTCTCTCTCTCTCTCTCTCTCTCTCTCTCTCTCTTTTACACACACACAAGTAAACACACACGCACATAACAGATAGGAAACAAAACGCAATATGTCTTCACACTAAAAGAGATAACCGTTTGATAAGACCCAAAACAGATAAGGGCCGAGAGGCAGGCTGGAGCGATAAAACGATACCCCCCGAAATGAGTCCAGCTGCGCTCAGCCACCACAAAACCAGCTGTTGAATCCAGCTGTTTGCCGCAACAACAGCAAAAGACAGCGGCACCGAGAAGGTAAAAGAGGAGACATCGGTCACTTTTTTCACCACATACCTGCTAGTTATGTGCCATAAGTCGCAGTCAAAGTTCCTAATAGTGAGCCGCTGCTTCTCCTGGAAGTACTGGGAAATGTTAGTGCGGTCTGACGAGGTTTATGAGAGGAGGCGCTTCTGGTGGCTGCGGCTGCAGGAGGCGGACCAATCATGTGGAGTGTGAGTCGCTGCAAACACGATGGGGGTGCCAGCCTGTGAACTCCTCCAATCAATCACAGGGACTAAAAAGAAAGAGAGAGAGAGAGAGAGAGAGAAATAAAGAAAGAGAGAGAGAGACTTGATCATGTCTGAAACTTATAATAAACTGCAAATGTAATCACGCACGTTTTCCATAGAGCTCTGCCTTTGTGATTTATTACATTTTTTTCTCCCAATAATAGCAACCCTCTGGGTTTAAATTCTAACGCTGTATAAAGTCGTTTGTAGCATTGTTTTAAATTTTACTTCATAATCTAGCGTTTTATTTTATTTTATAGACTCAATTTAAAGTGATGTAGCACATTTACTAATTTAGCCTATAGGCCTAAAATGTACTTTAAGGTAGCCTACATGCTTGGACTTAGCCTATTAGCCTACACCTTATTTTGAAAGGGAAATTTATTTTTTCCTTCACATATTTTTCTTCTTCTTACAACTGTAATGAGAACTGATTTTTTTTGTATCCTTTATTACCGTTTAGCAGAACATTGTTTTTTTTTACCCAAAATGTAGATGGATAAAATTAGCCCAGCAGTGCAGTGATACCTTCACGTTATTGTATCATTAACAGTAATCCATTGATACAGGCTAATATAGGTGTGTTTACATCGTTCTGGTTAAGGCCAAAGGTTCTTAATATTATTGTTTTCTTTTACAATAATGTGTTGGTAATTTTATTTTGGTAAAATATATGAATACAGCTATTAAAACAAAATTTTATGTCCAAATAAATGAATTTGATTTATGTATTTATTATACACTCAATTCATGATGAGACTGTCCTCATTAATCAAATAATCATAATCATCCTAATGAAAAGCAAAGAAGCTACACAATAGGCTTTGTTGGTATTTATTCACGGTCCTGGTGCACAGTCTTGATTCTTCCTCTTTGTTTATTCTCTGCCCTCTCGGCGCACTGATCGATAAATCTGCCCCTAATTAGTTTATTTAAGTCAGACGCTTTGGTTCAGGATTAAATGGCCTCATGTGTGCAGCAGCACAAACTCTCAGCACGTCTCCGCTGCCGCCGCTGTGAACAGCGTCACTTTGAAGCGCGGTGATTCGCTCAGCCTGAATATACATGGAGACTGAGTGAAGTGATCAAAAGTGGCCAAAGGTGTCAATTGAATCATTCACTCATTTGCAGGTCTTCTCCTCCTCGTGCGCGTCCGCGGAGGTTAACAAACAGTTCCCGGTTCATCACACTCTGCAAAAGCATTCAGCAGGAGATTTGTGTGTGTTTACATTCAGTCTGGATGGGAGATAGCTGAGCACTAAAAGGCTGAATTACAGAGGACGACTAATATGACTACTGCTGCTCCTACCACACAGCAGACCGCAGGCCTGGCTGTAATACCACCAACATCACTGCTGCTAATCACTGTTTTACTATCAGGACTGTTATTTCTGAGCAACTACTATCAGCCCATACTACTAATACTAATACTACACTACACTAACTCTACCAGCACTACAGAAAGCTGCAGAGACTTAGGCTATAATTCAAGATTTAGCCAACTGCTAATCTACCAACTGTAATGCCAATTACTAAGTAATACTACAATTACTATACTCAATTATATTAAGCTGCATTCAAAAAAATACAACTAATATTATAATTATTCTGAAAGCTAATGCAATCATGACCACAAATATTGCAACTATGGCTGCTGTTCTGCTGCTGCTATTACAGCTAGTAGCAATTATGAACATTTCCTTTATTTTTTATTTTTGCCACATGTATGTCTCTGTGTCAATTTAGCTTTTTTGGTGGGGTCACTGTTGAATAATGTAAATCTATAAGAAGGATTAATCAGAGGATTAACACATGCTGACTTTTTAGGCTGTGTAATAGGCCACAGCTGATGATAGTACACAGACCCACTGCTGTTACTATCACTGCTGCTGCTGCTGCTGCTAAAGCCACTGTGATACAGTGACTCCTCTCTGTATGACTGACTTCAAATATCTGGCTGTTGTGTTTTGATGCTTCAGGTCCAGATTGTTGAAAACTCTGCTCGCATGGCTCCAATATTTTGGATCTTTACGCACGCAGACGCACACACACAGTGTCTCGTGTCTCCTGCTTACTCTCAGTCGTTAACAGGATCAAATCAAACTCGACGCAACATCTGATCACCACAGACACGGAAACTGTTCCAAATGTGTTTTTATTGAACCAGAGGGAGTAACTAAAACCGTGCGCTACCGTCTCCCTCTCCCATCCCATCGTCCCAGAGAGCAGTTGTCAGGGAGGTGCGAGAACACAGAATCATGTTGCCCCCCCCTCTTCCCTCTCCCCTCTCCCCTCTCTCCTCACTCCCACCCCTCCTCTCACTCCTTACTCACCGAGCCTCGCGTTGATGAATGAGGTGTTTTCGCAGTGATGTCAAAGTTGTGCTGCTCTGACACGCGGAGCCTGTGGGGAGAAGTGGCAGGACGCCGCCCTGTCTCCACATTTATCCACACACGGCCAAACACCGTGGGCCTGCACCACTGTCAGCCACGGTAAATCTAATTATCTGCATCATCATTTCAACTGAAAAAAACGCCCTACAAAATGTATATATTTTGTAGGCCAATGGACCCACTGGGAGTTATACTGATAATGTAATAATAATAATAATAATTTGGCTTGTAATACAATAAATATTATTTGCAATGAAAGTATAGGGTGTAAATTCTAATCGCAAAATTAAAATATTATAATGCAAGTTTCATAATAATAATAATATTAATACGATCTCCATTAATAAAGAAAAGACTTGTGAAACTTTATTATTATTGATTCTTTTTTCCCAGCCTGCACCATGGCTCCAGGTTTATCTGAATAATGTTTGTTTCTTTCAGGAGGTGTGTAGGCTAATGGCCGACCCTCTTCAGGTGTCAGTGGCTTATGTACCGACTTGATAATGATTATCTCCAGCACTCCAGCTCTTGTTATAGCCCTGCTCCTGATGAGCCAATACTGCTGCAATATGCATGATGTTATATGGAGATAACGAGCAGCAGGAACAGCCGCTCACATTTTGAATTTCTCCTCTGAAACATGGACTAATGTGTGATTTAATTTTTTCATGTCGGTGAGTCTAACGCGGTGATTTTTTTGTCTGGTTTTTAATTTTTATTTCTTTTTTAATTGCGCACGCAGTTCTTTGTGACTCGGCGTGAAAATCACTGAGTTTAGATTTCTCCTCCGTGTTTGGACATTAACCCGCCCTGTGCACCAACATTATGACGAATGAGAAGTGACTCTATAGATTCTGTACATGTAGCTATAGGCCTATAATTTTAGACTTTATCCTTATTTTTATATCCGGTGTAGTTGAAAGTGAAGAAATGTGGATCTTAACAGGCTTTTTAGTTGTGGTGGAATAGTTAAAAAATGTTCAAATGTGATTTGGGAACATATTTTGATATTTATTGTGATTCGTTAAAAAAAAACGTTTAAAAAAGGCAATTTTCGATCAGTTTAGACATTGCTGCAGGGTATGCTACTGTAACTGGATATGATATTTGACCGAATATTTTAAATAATTAACTGAATTTAAGATTTATTGACACGCACGAATAAGGCCAGTTTCTCTCGTCATTTTGCGCTCCATCACGCAGTTTTTTTTTTTTGTCACATCACACTACGTCATCCCTCCACTCACATATAGTATTTTATAAACCAGTGCAGTCAAATATTGCACTAAGCAGAGTAAAAAAAACAACACATTATTAGGCTGTACAATTTAGTGGTGAAAGCTCTAAACTCAAAACATTTAAAGGCAAAAAGATATTGAAACACAAAATATTTATTTAGCCTGTTTTTGGTATAGGGATTTATGAGATGTTTATAGCTTGCTATACTTATTTTTTAAGGTTGCATACATATGTCTGGCTATATTTATATTCTAGACTCAATAAATAATTAACAATTACCAATTTGCACATAACGTATTTCAGTATCCAGAGTCATTGCTACACCTCAAAGAAACTCAGACACAGATTTGAACTTTTGTGCAGCTCAAATAAAAAGGAGACTGAGAAAAGAAAACTCTGTTTATGAATAAAATGAGAAGCTCACAGCATTTTGACCGTATGAATCTGTGCAAAATGCATCAGATCTGTTTTATGAGGAAAGATTCTGAATTTGTCCTATAATGTTAAATCAGCTACAGCACCTGTGGGAGCTGTTTCCTGTATTTATTACCTCCATGTCCTGCCGCTGGAGCCTTTAAAACATCAACCTATTTGTTTTTACTTTATGGAAGACACAGTTAAGTTTTATACCTGCACAGTGTCTGTTTCTCCTGGCCCTCTACTGAATGGCGGCTTGTCCAAAGCTGCTGGAGCAAAGGCTGCTGGGAGGCCGAGAGCATCAGACTCTCCTGTTTGAAGTGGTAGATGATTAAACGGGCTGTGACAGGTGTAAAAGCAACCTTTGTCATTTTGGACATGCACCGTCCTTGCTTCCTCGGCTCGCCCACAATGCAACGCCCTGCTCTCACCTGCCCGCTCGGCACTTATACCAACTGTGTGCTTGTGTGTTTGTAAGTCGGCAATGGAGGAGGATTTTTTTTACTGATGAATACAATCCTATTCATTTTGAGAAGTGAATTTGCATTTGTGGTTTTGGCTCCGAACATGAACACGAGTTACCAGAAATCAAGATGCACACTCCTGAAGAACACATGCAATCTTCTCTGTGTCTTGGAAAAGATGGCGACACATTTTTTGTATCACTAGCAGCTTTACTTTATCACTCCAGTGTCATGATGTCATATCAGCCTGACACTGGACTCGGGGTTCATTTGACCTTTTCTCTTAACTTTGGCTCCATCCATGCATCGTGCTATAGCTTAATGTTATTGTATTATCAACTGTTCTTATCATCTGTGCCGCTCTTGTCTTGGATATGTCTTTCCCCTCGGAGAGAAGCCCTGATATCAGCGGGAAAACTCAAGTTAAACAAAGATAACCAAAAAAAAAAGTAAAACTTTTGTTGTGAGCATAGATAGAGTAGTTCATTTTAAGATTTGATGTGAGACACAGAGTTTGTTCTTACATCATACAGAGATGAAATTCAAACACAGCTTTGATAGGGCAAACCAAGACAAAGCACACTGCTGTGTAATATGAGGGATTAGATGGATTAGCAGAGCAAAGCCTTGCTGCATGTAATTATAATATTAATTTGCACATTTTTCAGGATGGTTTTAGTCATATTGGATGTGGGATTAAAAGGATCAGGAGGAGGATCTCTTATGGAATAATCAAATGGATTTGTACACTTTTCAAGCTGTGCTCCACTTTTTGATGTGGACTCTTCGATCAGCAGCAAGTTGCCAAAGACCAAAGTTCATTTACTATTTTTAGGTGCCCTATCTTATGAATGAATGGCAGACAGCTTTTATTTTTCATCATGGAAAAGTTGAATCCCATTATGACACACGTACAGGAATCGGGCTAAGAGGTTCAAGAGAAAAATGTTCTGCATTTAACCTAGCCTCAGTATGGTAGCTTGTTGTAATTCCATTGAATCAACGTGGTGACGCAGAGCAGGAATATCACAGTATTTTAGGGCGTCAAGGAAGCCGTGATAACTTGTGTCACTTCAACGAAACCCCGTCTGGAAAGAGCCAGTAGTTAGATAAGGCCACCACCATCCATCACCTATAAAACTTAAGTGTTTAAAAAGCTATTAAAACAAGATAAGGCAGAGGTGTACAATCCAACACACATAGCCACTAATTCCATTAACAGTGTGATCGCTTAAGTACAAGTGTAATTATCAACAAGGTTAAAGTTAAGAAATGAGCAGAAAATAGAAAAGGGATTTTCAGTCAATAGTTGCAGGGATTTCTTTTTTTTAATCGAAAGTTTTGATGTAGGTTTCTTTTGAAATTCAAAACGGGCTCTGCAAAAAGGCAAATTATTTTTCATGGCGATAACGTTTGCTACATTTTTGATCAAAGATTCAGAAGGACTTCCTTGTCCTCTGTGGAAAAAAGTGGCTGAAAACATGGGGTGTTGGATTCCTAAAATACTGTAGTCACAAATCAGAGGGGTCATGACTTGGTTCAAATTCAATCAAAAAGATCCACAACACGTTGGTGTCTGTATTCTGTATGAAACTGCCAACAGGTTTCAGCTGGGTTAGCTTTTCTTAGAGACGGGGCTCTTGGGCCTTTGTCTTTAGCTAAGCTAACGGAGCTAACTCTCTCCGGATGATGCTTAGCTGAACCTTTGGTGAGGAAACAATCAAGTGTAGTTTCCAAAAAAAAAGTTTTGAGAGAAAAAATGTTGATCTTTCTGTAAAAATTGTTAATTCATTTCAATTCATGTCTGGGCCAATTCAAGTTTTTGTGCTTCTGGACATTAACAATTGTTCATATCACATAGATTGAAAAGGGAAAATTGCTCCTCATACTGGACTGTTGATGAACTGAGATTAAAGATGGATCGAGGGCAAACGGCAGGTTCAGTTAACTCAAAAACGCCCGGTGGATCGTCTCTCAGCATCCTCTTTTCTCTGGAAAAGTGTGCCTCATCTATAGAGTAGATTCAGAGGCCGTGTTATTGTTTCCACCACCAGCGTCTCCATCCTGTGGAGCCAGCCCCTCTCTCTGTGTTTTGTCTCAGGAGAGAAGGTCAGGTCTCCAGTACACTTTGTGACTTTTCCCTGAATCAGCTGTTTGGAGCCTCAGCCCGAGAGAAAACAGCCTTGGGCCACAGTGACGTCACTGATAGCGAAAACAGAGACAAGTTTGGAGGTGAGTGGCTGGTGGTGGAAGGAGGAGGGGGCTACATGGGTTTGGACACACTAGTGGTAGTGTGGACAGAGCTGCTGTAGACCTGCTGCAGGCACAGTTGCTCTTGTCTCCAAGGTCAAAGGAGTCTCAGCTGCATGTGAGAGGAATGTGTGATGGAAATGAAACAATCACCTTATTGTTAAAATAAATGTGTTGGTGCTTGTTGATGAGGAGGAAATGATATTAATTTGTTCAGTTTTAGAGAAATCCATCTCCTGGATTACTCCACTCCTCATCCAAAATGTTTCTAGCAATTCTCAAACTCAGAGGAGGATGTCATTTTAATTCATTTCAGTGGCATCCATCCTATCTATGCTGGTGTTGTGGTTTATCAAAAAAGTCAAATTTTTAAGATATACTTTTTAAATATTGTGTTATGTTAACCAGATAAAGGATTTTAGTCCTCTGAAATCTCTGAAAGTGAAATGTTGGACAACTTTTCAACAGAGGATGCCCACACCTATGTGAAAATAAATATGCAAATGATTTAGAGCATTTTCCTGTCTAATCAAATAACACAAAATGACAGCACTGCAGTGGAATTACATTTGTATTTTCATGTTTATAAAGAACTCAAAAGTAGCTGTTAATCAAACTTTGTCATCCTGGAAAAAGAAATCTGGATGAGAAACTCAAATTTGTTTGAAAATCGCCTTAGCCGAGGTGTGACAGATTGATAAATCACAGTCTGATAATATACAACATATCTACTGTAGCTATACTGTTGTGCTATCAACAGGATACGTTTGATAGGAATTCAAGCCTATGCTGAAACTTTTTTTGCATGCCTCTTTGTATCAAGTATAAATCTAACTTGAATGTAGTTTTATAGAAAAAACTAGAAGGTCCTACAAATAAAAGTCAGTGTTGGAGGCAGAAATCAGTTCAGACGCATGAAACCAAAACTATCACTAGAGGTAAGTATGGTTTTCTAAATGCTTGCAGAAGAAATCAAGACGATAAACAATGTTTCAAAGTGACTGTTTCTTCAAGTAGGAAGTGCTGAAGTTCGGCCTTGACCTTCTGTAAATACAGTTAAACTTTCTTTCTGCAGGGAAAATGTGTTCAAATGTGTCTATAGCTTTTCAGTCAGAAGAACAAATAAGCTTTCAGAGATCTGATAAGATTTTTTGCTTCACTCAAAGGGGTCTGGCGCTCCACTAGACATGGCCGACTTTGCGCGCCGCCTGTCCTTCCATGACCGCACAACCTCACCTCGTCTCGGCCTCTCACACTTAACACACATGCATGGGAGCGCACACTCACACGGCTCCCCTTCTGCACACATTAAACACACTCTCAGTCTGACTTGGAGGTTTCTGTCGCCCTCTCCTTCGCTTTAGTCAGTTGCCAGACAATGAAAACATTGAGAGGCAGTTTCTATGGCGTGACCAAGGCTTTTGTTTGCCTGAAAAACATATGCATTCTACATGCTCCAATTATGGTTTTATCAGATCGCTGTCAAACACACCAACCATGCACCTTCCTTTGTGCCCTCTCCAACGGTGTGTACTGTACCATGCGGAGCAGTGGCTCGCTGTGTTTGCATGTTTGCCCATGGTGGGAGTATAATATCTCAGGCTGGTTTGTGTCCCTGTTGGCAGAAAACATGTGCTTAGTCAAAAAACAATGTGTCATAATCCCTCCTACTTTACAGTAACAGATTGGTTTTGAATGCAGAACTTCCTTGTGTGAATATTACCGCAAAAAATTCAACACAAGCAGCAGCGTTGGACTCCTGCTGGTATCTAACAAACATGTCCAGTTTCAGCCCTGACCACAACACTGGGTCTCCTATTTGGAAAAAGGGAGGCCATATCAGGGTGATCTGCAGCACGTACAGTTAAATCCCTTATTGTGACTTGTACCGTACTCTTCAACAAAAGAAGCCAAGAAAGACATGGCTGATCTGACTCGCCATTGGCTCGTTTCTCCACTGGCGCGACTTCCCCTCAGTGTCAGAGTCACGTCCACATTGCCAGTAATTTCACAAGAATGCTGTTATCGCAACTAGTTGTATAACCATATTAAATATATAAAGACTGTATGGCACACCTGTAGCTGAAAAAATGTTGGTTGATAATTTTTTTTTTGAGTCAAAAATATTTCTCCCAGTTCCCAAACCAAGATGCAATTAATTGCCCCTCTAAACTTCAAAACATGATGCCCTCTGGCCTGACCCCAGCCATTATCCCCACAGACACAAAGACAAACCCCGGCCACTGAGTGCGCTGTGTTTTGATAGGAGCTGGTCAGCAGCTTAGGTGCTTAGGCTCCACTAAGTCCAGTGTTTACAGATCTGCTAGAACATAGCCTTGTACCTCCAAGATGTTGCATCCAGTGCAGCCAGACATCGAAGCGGTTTGAAGTCTGGACTGGGAGATATTATTCACCCAACACGATTAACGCAATGTGATAACGCTGGCGATAACGTTAAGGATGGAGCGGTTGTTACAGCTGGTATCTTGAGCATGACTCCATGACAGTGTAGTATGACGTTTTCAAACTAAATATTGTGGTGCATGCATGATGATATACATTTATCTGCCGCAAGATGAAGAACCTGCTGTCTTTGTTTTGAAATCAGTCTCTGCCTCCTTTTCCTTCCCGACCTTGAGGTGAAAGTAAGTTTGTAGCATAATATTTGAGAAAAAGATTATTCAAGAGTTTTCATAAGTATTTTTTGGAGCAGAAAATACTATAATTTATTATTTAAGTGAAACATCGTAGTTATAGTTTGTTTTTGTTTTTTTTTATTTACCAAAAAGTATACTTCGAAAATTGTTGACTGAGGCTTCAAATATTCCTGTGAATAATTTTTGTGGTGTTGACTTAATTACCTTGGCTTAGCTTAGTTTAGCAAGTCTTAATAAGTAGCTAACAAGTTAATATGTGTAATTTGGACAAACACTGAAATGTTTAAAATGACACTATGTTAAACAAACAGAATAAAATGTCTTAATAAGTGAGTTTTAGAGATGCTAGTGGATGCAGGTGTTTCCCTTTGTTACCGGTCCTTAGGCTATTCTAAGCTAAGCTAATTGTCTGCTAGTTTGAGACCTCAACTGATAGTAAACCAGGTACAAATTATTGTGGTGTCAGTGTTTTCATCTACAGGTCTCAAACTGAACTAATATTTCAGAATTTCTCTCAATAGGCCTATGTCTTTTTGCAGAGCATTGGTGACATTTTCTGTGACTCGAAGATGATTTATAAATAGCTAACTAAGAGCTTTCATTTTCCTGTGCTTATCTGAAAATATCACAGTGTAGCATAGCAGGGCTCCTATCACAAACTGTGTTCACAACACCCCATCACAGAGCAGCATGTGTTGCCGTACATGTGCTGTGAGTCATTCGCCAGTGTCCTCTAGTCTACACCTTAGACTTTTGCCCCAGAGTAAAGTACCTGGCGCACAACATGTCAAACATGGTTCCTCTTAACTTTGTACAAGACATCTTTACGTCTCGGCGTTTTATGGCAGGAAGGATAAAGGTCATGACGAAGGTCGTTGAAAAGATCCAGGGAGAGGGAGAAGGACTATCCTGTGCGAACAGGTCTGCGTAGGAGAGACGGAAGTGAAGAGGGATGAATAGAAGGAGGAGTGGAAGAAGAGGAAGAGAGAATTATGACTATAGGAGGGAGGCTACTCTGCAACACGGCACATGGTGAAGGCCGGTGTGTGAAGGCCACACCGTAGGAGCACGCACAGACAAATACACACCTTAGAGGGATTCCTACCTGTGACTCAGGTCAGTGGGAGTCTCAAGAGCGAGAGGCGGTAATCAGTAACAGTGTTATATGGCCGTGTTAATAGTTAACGTGGCCCCTAGACACTGTGCCCCTGGCCCAAGCACCTGCAGCCCCTTTTACAGGCATCATCCACGCAAAGAACAAATAGTGGTCTGAATGCTTGTTGGGCACATCAGCTTTACATGAACCATCACATCCGACATGCCAACAGGTGTCCGGCGAAATAAGCTGCAGGAAAAGTTAGATCTTTGGTTAACAAGGTTAATAACTGGAGTTCGAACTTTGTTATTAGCTCCATAAATCCTTGGCATGCATGGCCTCGACAAGTTTATTGCCCAGTTTTTCCTCTTCTCTTCTCTCCTTTCACAATCTGTTCAATCGGCCCCCAAACTCCCTAACTCACACAAATAGATATTTTGTTGATGCTTGCTTCACAATTATTCCCTTATTTCCACCATCTCTTTCTCTGCACACACAGACACACATACACGAGCACGATGCACTAGTAGGCACATATCTGAACAGGAAAAAACGAAACCTGCGCACAAAAACACATGCCTCCCTAGGCCCTTGATAAATACAGGCAAGCTCAGGTCAGGATAACCTCACTGTGACCCATTGGCTCCATCTCCTGTAGTGACTTCTCTCACCACCTGCTAAGCCTGGCCTGCTGTCCCATCCCTGCTGCCAGGACAGCCTCACACACACCGGCACAAAAAACACCCTTTATTACCTGAAACTTTACAGCTTTCAGTATTCCACGTCCGAGCAGCATTGATCAAGTCTCAAAGTCCAAGAGCTTGATGCGAACGTAATGGCAGTGACATCAAGAGAGCACTAAGGCAATGTTAATGCTTCTCTATCCATGCAAATGGAGGTGTGTGTGTGTATGTGTGTGTGTGCACAGTGCAAACAGACCCTTGTACTTAGGGGATGAAGCTGGAGCACTCGGCAGTGTAAAAAAAAATCTGGGCTAATGTCTGTTTCTCTCACTAAATTGTTTTTTGATAAGGGAATATCAGGAGATAAGTGTTGTCACTATCCTATCTGAAAACCGGAAGCCGGTTCGATAAATCTCCGCTGTAATCTAATAGGAGTCACGGGCAGTCGCCGCCATCGAGGGAATGTTTCCCGCTGCTGCTGCACATGAGCTCGAGTGAAGGCTTAACTCTGACTAAAGAAGAGGGGAGACGACACTGTCAGCTTGTAAAAATTGATAACATCTTTACATTAAACAAACGACTATCGCTACTCTACTTCAGAATTACTTTGGATTTGTTGACATATTGAAGTAATACTGATAGCCTCTGTCAGTAGCCCAGTGACAGTATATCTCAGCTGCAGCAAACAGAGCCCAAACGTGAAATAAGTGGAAAAATCTTGCCACATATTATGCATGTTACATTGTGTATATTATATTTGAGGCAATGAAATGTGATCTTCAGAATGAAAATATCAAATAATCAGGAGATGTTTATAATATTACAAAAAGTGTAATTTGGGATCTTGTGTCATAGTTTATTGATCAGAAATCCATTGTGATCATCATATTACAGTCTAAATATTGAAAACACTTTGTTTTGCTTTTTGCTTTCTGAATGTTTCGAGAGATTTATTTTACTTTACCATTCAGTCTTAAAGTCGAACACAGTCAAACCTCAGTGCCTTTCACTTCAACCACAGTGATGCCCAAGGCCGATATACTTTAGTTTTTGTGCCGCAGACATTTATTGTCGTCCACAAAACAAAACGATTAAATCCATCAGCAGAGACTTGACTCTTGGTTGAGACGGCTAATTAAGCACAGAGCCAGGACAGGGAATTTCATGCGTTTACACTGTGAGGTTAATCCTGTGAGAAACATAGCTAGCTTTTGAAAACACTTCCTTGTTGGGGGCGTTTTACTGCGGGGAAACTCCAGCATCTGGGGTTTAAAAGTCAGCATCGCATTTATGAGCTGCTGTGACAGGAAATCAAACCTAGATCACAGATGTTACACACATTAATTGCATAATTCAACAACCCGTCCACAGGCTTAGGAGGCGTTAAATCACTGAAATCTATCAATTGCACAAGCAAACCCATAACCACACCGTCCTCCAGATCTCAATCTAACTCTGAGCTGGAGCTGAGCTGAGCAGGGTCCCCCCCACTCCCCACTCCCCTTCCCCCCCGGTGACCCAAACTCGCAGGGGTTGGTGTTAAGTAAACTTTGTCAGCCATGCAACAGTCTCCAGCAGAGAACTGTCTCTCTGCTCATCAGGAGACCTTCTCCATGACCCCCACCTCTCCGCCTTGGCATTCCTCTGCCACACCACCTCCCTGACCCACCTTCCTTTCACCTCTCCTGTCCTCCCCCAACGTCAGCCCCCGCCATTCGTCCGTCGCCTTGGGTCCTGCTCTCTGTCCCAGCAGCCCGTGTGGCCGACTGGTGTCTCATCCGCTGGAGACAGCCTATCAGGGGCCTCACGTCATCTGTCTCCAGGACCTGACTGACAGGTCGACCTCAGAGATTACCAGCTACTATCAGTGGGGGGGATGTCTGCCCTCCCTAAGTGGATGCTCCTTTCTCTCAGCATAGCAGTGAATGGGAACTGGGACCTGCTTTAGACCTCTGAAAGTCTGATGTGGCATTTTATCTGTCTGGTAGCTGCCCTGTTGATTCGCTACAAGGTCTGCAGGGATGGCGTGCCAGACAGTGACAGATATCAACTATCTTGGCCAGCGGAGACTCAGAGGGGAGAGAAAACGTCAAGCCTGTTGGGCTTTGGTGTAAACACGTAGCTAGTTTCTGCTTTCCAGCAGAGGTGTTTGGAATAACAGAAGGCCTACAGAAAAGTACCTGACTGCTATCAAGCTCCAGATGCTGTGTTCCCATGGCGCATGCTGAGACCTTCAGTAATATTAACAGGATGTTTGTTTTGTTTTTTTGGTGAAAATTCTTTTAGCGCAAATTTGAAAATGTCCATGAATCCACGAAAATCACAGTTTTCATGTATTATCTCTTTATGATTGAGAAATAAAAGCACATTTTGCAATAATTGAATCATTCATTCACTTTAAGAGTCATATAAGCAGATATTTTTTGTTTTGCATCTAAATAATATAGGAACCCTACAATCAGCAGGTTAGGCTAGCATAAATACATTAAGTCTTGTTCAATCATTAGGAGCTAATTTAAAAGGTTTTTATACACCGTTTGATAGTTAACAAACCAATGCAATCATTTAGCACAACAGAAGGAGCTAATTTAATCTAAGTAATGGTAGCAGTTCTCCCTATTTTTCACTGTTGTAGCTACTTGTAGCCAGTAGCTTTTAAAAGATAACATATTGGATTTTTACTTTTTTTTTTTTATAAGATCCCTGATTTTTAAGCTAGCAGTGCTCTTTCTTAATGGGCTAAAAGCATCTGGCCTGTAAAGGAATAGTCTGAAAATTTTGAGCTTCAAAACTTATCTGGCCAATGCAAAGCTAACCGACTCACATACATTGTATGTTACCTTACAAACATTACACTGGTACCAGTAAATGTACCGTATTTCCACAAATATTAAGCGCTTTTTAAACATTTGCTTTCCAGGCAGCTTCTGGCCTTTTAAAAAAACTGTCTCTGCCAGGTGGTGTGAAGCTGGCTAAACTCTCAAGCCCTCGCCATCGCTCTCTGTCTAGAACATGGAGCCCTGGGATATTTGTGTATCATGTATTGATTTGGAGGTAGAACCCTTGGCTGTAAACCAAAGATAAAGAAGTTAGGCATTAACTATTTTTCCAGGGGTCACTCTGAGCTTGTTTCACATAGCTGTAACCCACCTGGAAAGAAGAAGAGAGAGAGAGAGAAAAAAAAACTCCACCAAAATGCCTGCTCGTGTGATGGACTCTGGAATATTGATTTTTCTCTTGGAACAAAAAAAGGCCTTTGCAGTCAGTATTTCCCTCTGAGCTCAGATAGGGCTGCTACATTCCTGTCTACTCCCTCCAAGGTTACTGCCTGCTCAGCGGAGGCAGCACCTGTCAGATGTACGCTTGTTTTTGTTATACAACGTGTCTTTGTAGCATTTGCTGCCTCCGTAGAACCCCCTATTTTCCAGTAATGGAAAGAAACTGGAAGAAACAGAAAAGGGAGCGCTCAGGGGAATTCAGTAAACTCTGGCTCTGGGGACTTTCCTTGTTGTCTCTCTAGCTTTTACTTTACAAGGACTAGCTGTGCTCAGCCCCCTGTCACATGTGGCTCAAATAGTGGATCCCAAAAGTAACCTGGTTTAAAAATCATTACCTGGCCCTGTGCAGGAGGACAGAGTCATCAGCACTACCTTGTTTGCTTAGTTGAGTGTGATGAATGTGATGAAGTTTGCACTTTTTGATTAAGTATGTCTACCTCATTGTTCTGCTCACTTGTAGCGGTGTGAAACTAATCACATCTGAAGAGAGCTCTAGTGCCACTATTGGTTAATTATTTGAAGAATTTACTAGTGGCTCCCCTGTTGGTGATTAGAGTTTTATTTTATACAGAAACAAATCTAAAATGTGGAAATACCTCACACGTTTTACTTTTGTATTGTTAGTTAATCGGCCCGATCACTTATTCTTTATGTGCTTTTAACTGTTTTTACTTGATAGGGAATTACTGGAGTGTTAGTGTTTGTAATCTGCCTTGTAAAATTAATAGGTTGCAGTATTTTTTTTAACCCTGTCAGGAATCTTTTCAATCTCAGCATCAAAAGCACTTGACAGTTTACTGCCCAGGCAAAGGTTGCACCTCCACCGTTTTATAGAATTATTAAGTAAGCAATTATGATAACCCACTGTTTTAAAGATAATAGGATGATAAGGTTCTGCCAAACTCACTCTGTAGTTTGCCCTCATGCTGCTCTTCCTGAGGAGAAAATCAATATCTTTTTACACTTCGGGCCAAGTCAGGCCACTTTGTCCTCTGGACATACCAGGTGTTTATTTTACCTGTTGAGCAGGTAAAATTCCTGATGTTCCGCTGAAAATAGTCGTAATTATAATCTAAAAAAAATGCACTCCGTAGCTATACACATTGCAATGACCCTGCTTGGCTAGTGGCATTTTATCAAAGCTCATAAACCTTGAATGACTATATATTGATAAAGACTGTTTAAAGTGTCATTGGAACGATAACATTTGCACTGTAAATGTGGCTCACAGGCTCCAGCCTCCAATCATGCCGGGATGATAAGGACGGCACAAGCGGGATACGACTAATAGGTCAAAAGTCACAAACAATATGGTTTGAAGACGCTGAAAGACACGTTTTGTTTTGTTAAAATATATGGAACATCATTAACTTCTCTAAAACCACGTGGATAATTTAACCAGGATAACAAATATTAACCAACAGCTAATTTGTAATTAATACCACATGCCCTTAAGGTTTAAGGCTTAAACATTGGGAAGTTATTAGTGCTTCATAAGGAATATTGGATGTGACTGAGTGGACAACTTGCAACCACTATCCTATTGTGATACCACATGTGCATAATTTTATGTTTGTACAATACAAAATGAGATGGAAAAAATATTACAAAGATATTAGATTCCAATTAGATTTAAATTGAAAAAAAAGAGGAAAGAAATATCACTAAAAATACACTTTATGCTTGTTTTAAGGGACCTTGTTCACGAGTACATCCAGTTCCCTCCGAGTGCTGTTTGTGTGAACCTTCTCCCTCTAAACGCATAAATAACAATTACCCACCACTGAGAGAGTGATGGACGAGTGGTTTGACACTTTGCCCTGATCAATATCAATAAAGCAATCAGCTCGTCAGGAGCCTATATGTTTTGAAGAGAGAGACCAGTGAGGGAGGAGAGCTGAGTTTATAGCTTTACTGTGGGAGGTGGGGCTGCTAATTTCAGGTACACTCACCTCAACCACCCACTAACACAAACACACACACACACGTGGTTATATCACATTTGAATTACTTCTATTTGTTCTACCGTAAACCTACCATCGTTTTCACGCCAGCTTAAAACACAACTTGAACATACTTGTGAATCTTGACTTCAACGCTTTTATCTTTGGTTTCTACTTTTGCTTTTTATTTTCTTTTGTCAGCTCTGTTGATCTCATTTTAACATGTGTGTAAATGTCTGTTATACTTGCTAATTTACACCTTGTCATTGTCTTTTATTACTTTGTTTGTACAGCGCTTTTAAAGTTATTATTATTATCACTATCATGATGGTAAAAATGGCAGATAGCTTCTAAAGTTTACCCCAACTGTAAATAAACCCACATTGCGAGTCCAGGTTTGCCGAATGTAACTGTAAATGTAAAGTTTTCAACCTCAGTTTGACAGATTTTCACAGTTAACTGTCTTGAATTCCCCAAACTGTACCAGATTGCGACAAACACACAGACTGCTCAGGCCTCATGTCGGGCCTCTCCCTCCTCCTTCTTCTCTCTAGTCCTTGAGGAGTCGGTCCAGGCAGCCACAGTTGCACTTTGCTCAGTCTGTCCATAAACGGAGACAATAAGGGCAATCAGCACAGACTGGATCTGAACTGGCTGACATGAGAGAGAGAGAGAGCGAGAGGACCTTCAGACAGCCAATGATCAATTCCTCCAACATGGCAGGAAAGCCCAAATGGTCAAAATAGATGAGAAGAAATATTTTCTCCCTTTTTGTTTATCTGTGTGGTCTGACTAAATACAGGATGGAATTGATTTCTGCAGATCCATACTTTTGGATTTGAGAAAAAAATAGAACAAAACACACATTTAGAATTTGAGGCTTGTTGTCTAAATAAGAAATAAGCTGCAGATGGAAATAACTGTAGGAATAATACAATTTTTATACTATTTTATCATGAGACCTCACAAATAAATATATACAATTAAAAAAAAAGAAGCATTTTATGGTCTCTGCTTTAGTTTTGCTCTGAACAAAGCACACCAGGGATCATGAAATGTATAAAGTTCAAGTTTCGGAGATGTGGTAGTAAATTTAAACTCTGTATTTCTTGCTGGCAGCCAAGGCCGGGATTAACAACTCTGTTTCAGAGTGAGCACGTCGTCCGTCGCCATGGAACAACTACAGCATAATCTCTGCATGACTGATGGCGTCTGTAACTACCTGCCACGCCAAAATAAAGCCTGTGAGTAAGTGTCTTTACTGTAAATTTCGGTGATTTGTCCTCTGCGCCACAGACACTGTACAGTCACAGGACAGTCAGACCTACAGGGTTTTAGTGGTTGGATGTACTGCCACCTTGTGATGCGCTCTGAAAGCTGCATGTCAAAAAACCCTGTTATCAGAGCGTCGCCTCGCATTAAATGTACAGACATTATATCCGTTTCAGTGGGTCAGTACTTCAGGACTAGCACCAAGGGCAAAGCCTCAGGAGAGACGGGGGTCCAGACCACCCCTCCTCCTCCTCCTCCGTGGCATGCTGACTCCACCAGCAGATGGATGCCACTGACCCTGCTCAGTGATCACAGCAGAGACTTGAAGCAGGGTCACAGACATTTTCCTGATCACGGTCGCCCGCTCCGCTCTCCGGGGGGTTCAATTCATCTCTATCTGCTGCTCAGTCAAGCCTGCCAGTGCCGGCACGACCATCACTCACACTGTGCGGGGGCAGCCACATGGGTAGGGAGGAGGAGGAGGAGGGGGATTAGATGACCCACCCCCTCCTGGTGTGGGAGTTAACAACCCCTGCAGTCCAGTCAGCAAACGCTGCAGCCTTCAAGCAGCAGGCTGAAACTGGCCGGTGTGGCGGTCAGGGATGCTCCCCAGGATCAGGCCACACCACAGCCAAAGGGGGGGGAGATAGCATCGTCTCCGGCACCCTGACACACAGGCAGTCGGCATGGCAGCGAGGGGATGGACAAACAAACAGCCTGGTTTTGACACCTCTGATTCATTTGACACACCATTATAATAATGGCCTGACATCATGGTTTTATGATTCTTAACCTTAACTACCTGTAGAAAAGTGTGTGGACACATTAAGATTATATGTGATAGTTGCATCACATATAATGTGATATGGGGGGGGGGTCCAGGTAAAGGTGAGGGGGTTAAAGTCAGGGCTGTGATCAAGACCCTTCACACCAAACCAACACTGAAACAGTAAACAGGCATTTCCCCAACAACTGGGAAGCACACCACGGTCTAAAATATATATAAAAAAATAATGTTCTATTATTATATACATAGTCTGTTGTCCAGGTTTTGTTAGTCATCACTGTCTGAATTCTGAAAATGAAGACTTCCCTGCATCAGTACAGGAGCGACAGTGACTGGTGTCCACATACTTCTTACCACACAGAATATATACAGTCTGCTCCCGACAGAAAACGATGACAAAGTGGCACTGCAGCCACCGTCTGACACCGTAACAGGTAAACCGTGTGAGCCCATTGTTTTATAAGACAGCTACTCGAATGTAAAATGACAGAGCACAATGGACGACGTGACAACAGACTCTACACTCGACAACTGTCCAGGCCTGATGCCAAGTCACAGAGATCTGCGAGGGTATGAGAAAAAAAAAAAAAAAAGGTCTCAAGAGTCTCGGCCACAGTCGGTGTTGTTGGCGTTGACGACGTGAGAGGGTGACAGCATGATGAATGCCCTGTTATGAGCAGCTGCATGTGAGCCCAGTCCAAAGACGTCCAGGTTATGAATGGACTCGTCAATGAGCAGGAGCGTAAAAGGCCTTTGGTCATAATTTGGAAGTGGAGAGGAGATGTCTTGTGAGATGTCCCGCTGTCACAGCTCGCACTGGAGGAGATGCATCACTGTGCTCGGCTCGCTCCCATCTCTCCTGTGTGGTTTACCTTTCATCCTTCCTCTGCTCTCTCTCTCTCTCTCTTTCTCCCTCTCTCTTGAATTAGCATAGCTGACCTCTCACACGCTGGCGCTGAGTCATTATTAGGTGTGAGGATTTTCAATTACCCCACACCTCCCATCTCTGCCACCCTGTCTCCTCTGCAGAGGCAGACGCTGCACAGCATGACAAAAGCAACAAAATGCAAATGTGTTTTATAAGAAGCTGCTCAGCCACATCTCAACATGAAAAACAAAACAAAACAAAATGCTCAAAGCTAACGAACGATTCCAACTCAAGAGGAACAAACAGCACTTTTCAGCATCCCCGGGTTCATTTGGAACTTTATTTCAGCTATATGGTTGTTTTAAAAGCACTTATTAGCAATACAGCCCGAACGGTTTTCATGAAACATGTCGTACTGCATATGTCAAACATTCATGCCAAAGAAAATACTACCGATACATTTCCAACAGGACAATTGACAGGTATTGAAAATAAAAGTACAAAAGAGGCTTTTTCATAACAACTGTAACAAGACAACACTACCATAAAGCGTATTAGTGCTTCTAGCTTAAAGTGTTATCATGATCAGTGAAAAGAATTGAAACTGTACTCAAGAAAAAAAATTTGCTTTCAGACCTAAAGAGAGAGAGAGAGAGAAAACGATGCTTGTATGTGGTTGCAAAGTCCCACATAGCGGAGCAAGCTAGCCACCTTGCCGAGTCTCCACATGGGCAACTGCCTTTTTCAAAGAGGTAAGGCAAGTTCTGTCTTACAAAAAAACAAAAAAAACATTAGCTTTCCTCCCAAAATAAAACATTGGTGAAAAGATACTTGACACTTTAGACAACAAAATGTCTTTTTTTCTGTTTCACACAAACAAATTAGGCTTACAGAGACCTAGTTCAGAGGAAAAATGCTTAATCTTTCTATCGAGAAGCTACGGCCAACAAAAAGCAAACAAAAAAAACAAAACAAACAAAAAAACATCACAAACGTATCTTAACATTAATATCAAAGCAGAATGTTTTGAGAGATTTTGAGGCTACATATTAGGAAGGCAGTGATACCTATGAATCCTATCTTTTTGGGCAGCAATACAAAATAATTTATTCTACATTTTCATCTTTAGTGTTCTAATAGATTGTACTTTCTAGCTCAAGAGATGTTGATTTTGAGAAAAGGAAATACACTTAAATAAAATAGAAAAACAAAACAACAACAGTAATACAAGATAATAAGCACCTTATCCCCATACAAGTTATTTAACCAGTAGATTTTTGGAAGCAAATGGCACACAGTCATCAATGGTAAATTAGCAATGCTTATTGAATTGTACTTTTTTTTCTTCTTTTTTTTTTAAAAATCAGACAATACCAAGTCTCAAAACAGTAAGTTGTGACAACAGGCTCTGTTACAGAAATGTTTGCATCATGTGAGGTCGTGTGTGTGCGACAAACAGGTGCAACGGTGGCCGATCACTGGACAGGTTGAATCGGCAGTACTGTGGTGTGGTGTGCTACCTGGTGGTCAGACAAACTGTATCTGTGGTGTTTCAACACTGACCTGACGTGGGACCTCCGAAGGTTAAAGTGTGGAAAGTGGAGTTTTGTTAACCCTGACTCAGCTTTTTCTAGTGGAAAACTGCCAACATCTGGTCTTCAACTTGCGAGGCCAAGTCGACGTACGGCTCGTGTCGCGACTGCCAAACTCAACACATGATGAGAAGCAAAGAAGAAAGAAAGGTGGAAAAAAACAAAACACTCACTGAACCTTTAAATGATGCAAACCGTAATGTGTCACAAACTTGCCACACTGTAATGCAAAAAAAGTAAGTAGTTAAAATCCACGTCAGGAGCTTCCGATACCAATACACTTGCATAAAGATTTACAAATACAATAAAACTCGACTGCAGCTGGCGTTGACTGCGACAGATGCATGACAACTTTACAACGACTTTACAACCTCTTCTCCAACTTTTGTGAATCCGCTCTGATGCTCAGAGTCGGTGCAGGGTGAAATCCAGGCACGGGATTGACCCTTTCAGTTCATGTCCAAGACTGTGGGCTTGACGGAGACTCCACAGACTCAGAGAGAGAAAAGAAGCTTCACAGAAGAGAGTGAAAACAGATTAAGGGATGAAGAGGGGGTGGTGAGAAAAAGGAGAAAAAAGTGAGAGATAGAGAGAGAGACACATTGAGAAACGAAGGCGGTGTCCAAGAGGCTGCATTTAGGAAACATGATGACGAAGCAGCAGAATTGATAAAAAGTCAACTCGTATTTTTTCCTTGTTTTGTAACAGAAACTCCACGTCGTGAACTTTAAGAGAACATTGTTGTGTACAATAAGACATTTGAGGACGCCCCTTGGCTGGCTGACTTGGGTGCTGTGAGGGTGGTCAAGCAGCAGCAGCAGCAGCAGCAGCAGTAGTAGTAGTAATAGCGGTGGCAACAGCAGCTGGTGGTGTGGTTGTGGTTAGAGTTGCACGATACCCACGGTAGCCACGGTACCCCGCGGTGCCAAAACGTAACGGTTCCTACTATACTAGAAATTCTACCGTGGATTACTACTACGGTGCCAGTTTCCGCTACATAGCGGCCGCCTCTCCTCTCCTCCCGGCTTCTCACTGCATGCTACTCCCTTGTAAACAAAACCCACATGCGCCCACTGCAACCGAACTACACAGCTGAATGATTGGCTGTTTGCCTGTTACTGGTGATGTCCGGGGATACGATAGGCTGTTTCCGCACGCTGGGTCCGCCCGTCTGTTATCTGATTGGCTGTTTGTGTGTTCATGCCGGCAAGCACCGACTCCATGAAGACAGCTGAGACAGCTCCGCTTCGATAGAAATTCGCTTCAAAACAAACAACGAGCTAAAGTTCTGTCTCGCCCAGACGCGCGTACGGCTTACAGTCACAAACACGAGACAACACACTGACCACGGCAGAAGCACCGGGCGCGAGCGGCGGGTCTGCCGTGACGTCGTCGTCAGTGGCACTTAACTAATTTAGCTCTGTTTATTTTCTCATTGGCTAATATCAGGCTATATGCTCCGTGTACAGGCTGAGGAATAAAGAGTTAAAGGATGTCCAAGTGTAAAGCACCTAGAAAATCCATAAAAATATAGTTTTCACAGGGAATCAGTTCCTGTTCAGTCCTCTATGGTTTATTATGTTGGAGAAGAAGCATTATTGTCAAATTGATTTTTAAGTAATTAAAAAGTATTTATAACTTGTACAAATACATTGCATTTCATAAAAATAATAATAATAAAAAAAGGTTGCAGTATCGTGATATTACGCGGAACCGTGATACTTTGTCTGGTATAGTACCGTGGTTACTCATTTTGGTATCGTGACAACTCTAGTTGTGGTGTCGCGTGAACTTCTGAGAGGAGCGTGAAAGAGAGAGAGAGAGAGAGAGAGAAAAAAGTGTTTGTGTGTGTGTGTGTGTGTGTGGAGATCTAGTAGAGGAGGATGCGGCGTTCGATGGCCTTGCGGCAGATGGGACACTCGCTCATTCGGTCCCCGCACAGCTGGCAGGTGCCGTGGCCGCACATGAAGATCATGTTCTTCAGCCGGTCCAGACACACCGGACACATGGTCTGTGGACAGACGGAGAAAAACGATCACAGCTCGTGTATTTGGTGCGATGACATCATTTCAATTTTCAGAGAAAACACACACACTTCATCACACAACATTTTACAAGTAGTCCTGATCTTGGTCATGAGCTGCTTCTGCTTTGTGTGTCTGTTATTGTCAAACTATTTTGTTTATTAGTGTCTAATGACATCATGGTGGTGCATTCATGGCCTTTTGGAAACCTCACAACCTGCAACAATCTGTCACTGTCCTGCTGGACATTCGCTACGTGTTTTAGAGGTTTGGTGGGTTCAATCCCTTTCAGGGTGGAGTTAAAGGGATAGTTCACCCAAAATTCAAATTTCACTCATAATCTACTCACCCTTGTGTCGACTAAGGGCTGGGGGAATTTTCAGAGTCCTCCGTTAATTTTTTTCGGAACAATTTCTCATGTCGGGGCTTCAATACAAGAGGGACATTACAGAAGAGCAGTATGGAGGTATTTGGATGTTTTTTGGTGTGTCTTTTTGGACGAAGAAAAGTGAGCCCCATTCACAACCATTATATGGACAAATACTGCTGCGCGGACCCCCCCGTAACTCAGAGAAGGCACAGAGGACTCTGAAAATTCTCACAGCCCTTAGTCGACATGAGGGTGAGTAGATTATGAGTGAAATTTGAATTTTGGGTGAACTATCCCTTTAACAGGTGGACGTTCTCTTCAGGTTCTCCAGCTGCTTCCCACACATATTAGGTTGAATGTCGACTGATGTGAATCTGAGTTTGTTCGTCTATGTGTCGGCCCTGTGACGGACTGATGACCTGTCCAGGATCTAACCCCGCCTCTTGCCCTATGTCTCTGACAAACCCACCAAACGGAAACTCGTGTATCTCAATGCATGTTGCCAACTGCTCCATCCTAAACGTGCATGTGGGTGATGAGCCGCAGGAGGAGGCGTCACACTCTTCCGTACACTTCGGGCCTTACCTGCTCCTTGATGTCTTGGAGCTGTTGCTGGAGCTTCTGAACATCGGCGTTGACGTTAGTGTTGTCCTTGTCTCTCTGCAGGGCTGGGATGTTTCCACTGGCTGTTTGAACACAACAGAGCAACACAAAGACGAGTTTAAGGAAAAAGGAAAAAAAAAAAAAATTCAATTACCAGCCTAGGGATAAAACAAATTAACAGTTTACACCAGCGGCAACATCAAACTGGAACTTCACCTCCTCATAATGATAAACTATATTGCCAATAAGAGAGAAATGCACCCACACCAACACTGCCTTTCTGAAACAAGCTGGAAGCTTGATTATATTTAAAACATGAGCTCTGTAAACAAGCAAATGATCACAAATGCATGCACTCGGAAATTTATTATGTTTGGCAGATCAAACCCGGGCTCTAGCAGTCTGTTGGCGTAGCACTCACTTTTAAACGACTTGATTTCCGAAATGCATACTTTGCAATTGTCTAGATTATAGAAACTGGCAAAGGACAAAACATCATGCAGTGTTTCTGGCGTTGGACAATCCACTGCGATGCGAGCGTGTAATGATACAAGTGTGAAACTGCCTGGATATATTATTTGAGTGCTCAACAAAAATTAGTTGGACCGAGGCCCTGATGGGGACTTCCATTCCAGACTGGCAAACATCTGCCAGAAATAGTGATCAGCAGTGTGATTCTTGGCGTATGGACGATGGACGATCTACAGTTCAGGCTGTGTGTGTATAAAATGAAAGAGAAGGAGGAGGAAGGGGGGTTTAAGGGGAGGGGGACAGGGGCCAGGGCAGCACTGTGGGGAGCTCTTTCAAAAACAAAGGCTCTGATAACGGACGGGATCATGGAGGTATACTTACACCAACTTAGTGCCAGATTGTTGGGCTGGAGAAGATCCTGCGATCCCCCTGCCATAGTGTTAGAGCTCCCTGCTGGGGATAACCAGTCACATTGTTATAGCAGGAGCCGTCCTCACCAGCTCAAGAGTTGGCCTGAGGACCAAAAACTACTCGCTACGGCCTCGGAGGGAGGTTCAGAGAAAAAATTTAAAGAGGACGCTAGAAAAGTGGGAAACAGTGATCAGGCATAGAAAGGGAAATAAGAGTCACTTCTATGTAGAGTTAATAGTTAAAATGCAGAGCGGTAAAGTGATTCTTTCTCTTTCTCTAGAAGCAAAGTGGAGGTTTTCTTGGCATCTAAATCTCATCTTGCGTGGAGAGAGGAAAAAAGTCCAAGAGGTCAAAAGTCCAGCAGCACTTGTGGTATGTAAAATAACATTTTTTTGGCTTGCGGCCTTAATCAAGGGTCATGCTACAAGTCAGTGCTGCTGGAGGATTGGCCGTCTTTATTCTTTCTCTTTCTGCCGTTAGCCAATGCTTAAGCGTGAGTCTAACACGGGGTCACTGGGTTAAACATACATTATAAAAGCAAAATACTAAACTAGAGGCGCTGGGAGCTGAAATAATCAAGAGCGACAGATCAATCTGGCATCAGCTTTCATTGTAACTGGGATGCTGCCCCTTGCATGAGGGTCTGCGTGCGTTTGGGGTTTTTTGCACGTCTGGTTGTGAATGTGTGTGAGATCTGCATGGTAATAAAAACCAATAAGTGGAGCGAGGTGACGCAATTAACACATGGAGTTAGTGAACTTACAACAGCTTCCCTTTTAACCCAACAGAAAATGTGGAAAACATGATAGAAGTTACCGCTAGTACACCACTAAAATAAACATGTGGACAATAAAACTGTGTCAGCTGGAGACAAGAAGATGGATTGTGAATGAAACCAAAAACTAAATAAATTTGGACACAATATTATATCGAGATTCATTGGAGGGTTACATCCACTTGTAAAAACTTGTTTTTTTGTGCCTCTCTTTAGAAATTCACCACCAGGGAGGAATTCTAACTCAGTTCTTTTACACATTCATGAAGGTATTAATATATATAAACCATAAGAACTGCAGGTTGTTTAGTAAACGCCTGCAAATAAATCCAGATATGTTTATAGGAATGTGATTAGTTTTCATATTCCAGCAAAACCCAATCTAATAAGTCTCATTAGCCAAAACAAAACATATCAAAAAACAAGGCAGCTAAACATTAGTGAGGCCACTATCTGTCTAAATAGAGTAGAGTAGAACTAAATGACACAATCAAAGTGGATGCATTTTTGGAGAGTAAGGTTGACTGATTCAAACGTCTGACCACATTTTTAAATATCTAATGCATGTTTTAGTAAGGGAAAATAAATAAATTAAAAAAGACAGCAAAAAAAAAACAAACAAAAAAAACATCAGTGATGCAAACATAGGAATACAATGCATAAGCAAGGCAGCAACAAAGCAAAAGGTAAAGATATTTTAAAAAGAGGAAACAAAGAAAGAAGGGAAAGAAAGAAAGAAAGAAAACTAAAAAATAAAAGGGGATAATTAAAAGGGAATGTGTGGAAGATTCACTCACTAAGGTCATCATCATCATCATCATCATCATCATCATCAGCGGCATCATCCTCCATACCTTTCCCTCCACAGCAAAGAACGAAGGGCGTGCGGCGTTCCACAACAGCCCGGCACTGTACGCACTTCTTCATGAGGCTGGCACAGTCTGGAGGGAGAGGAAACACACAGACGGTCAGATATCGTATTCAAAACGGTGGAGGATGCTGAAGTAAAGAGCACGATAGAGCTGGGCGATGATGTTTCATAATGTCACTTTTAACTTGGGTAACTACGGGACGGAGCTGCCGACACTTCTCTGAGCTTCAATAGTTGGTAGTTTATGTTTCAGACACAGGCGAACCATTGTTTAAAAAGTAGCTAATGTTAGCAGAATCGTTTTTCTACAGTTTCCCATATGAGAAGGCCAGGTCCCAGTGGATAGGTGTCTGTATATGCAGTTGAAAATCAACCCAAGATATGAGCAACCCAGGCTTTAATTTATTAGAATAATTTCTTTGTCATTTCTAGAATTTGCAGGAAGAAAAAAAAATACGACTAAAAAAGTAATTGTAGAAAAAAAAAATATATATATATATATTTATATATATATTTTTTTTTAAGGCCGTATCACCCAGCTCTAGATTATGATGTGAAATCTGTGTAACTTACTCTCACAAGCGCACATGTGACCACAGGGCTGGAACAACACGGCTGCCTTTTTGTCAGAGCACACTACGCACTCCTCAATCTGTGGAAAATGAAACAAAGAGAAAAAGAAAAAAAAGGGGGGGTAATAAAAGTGTCTCTCCACTCCTTGTCATCTATACATTTGTGGGTTCGGGACAGACAGTGGTAGGAGTGTCTCTGATACCTTGGTTCTCGACTGGACCTGATCCTTGCAGATGAGACACTTCTTGACACGCGGCGAACAGAGGGAGCAGGTGGCGATGTGTCCGCAGGGCCCGAACAGAGTGTCTCTTTTCATGTCTGAGCACACCATGCACTCCTCCAGCGACTCGATGTTGCTGTTCAGAGACGGGCTGCGGGTGCCCACCTGGCCACTGGAAGGTGGAGGATTAAAAAAAAACCACAGTGTGTGAGAGCAGTGGAAACCACAAAGCCAGAGAGGCTGATGGAGAACAAAGAAAATATGGAAAGACAAGAGGAGACTATTAAGAAAAAAAAAACAGATAAAGAAGGTGGAGAAAGGAAACAATATACTATATCAAACCTTTTTCAGACAATAAATAAGAAAAAGAACACATCAACAGCTTTACTAGAATTAGCAGGTTTTTACTGTCTTCATGTTTACCCTACATACATGGGGGTGGTATTGATCTGCTCTTCCAATGCTCAGCATGAAAGCAAGTAAGTGCATTTCCTAAAATGTCAAACTATTCCTTTAAGGGATGATGTTTACCTGCTCTTTTCTTTGTGACATTTGGCCAGAGCTTTGCAGAGGCTGGGGTCAGGACACAGGTCCAGAGGGGACTGGCCCTTCTTGTTACGAATGGTCAGGTCCGCTCCGTTAGCTGCCAGGAAGCAGGCGATGGATGCTGCGCTCTTCTTCTCCGCCCCCTGAGTGCCCAGGCCCATGATTAACTGTGGACGCAAAAAAAAAACAGATGGAATCAGAGACATGTCAGGTTTTTATTTTGGTTTTGTCACAGTGGCGCAGAGCAAAGAGTGAGAGGAGTGAGGAATCCTGGTTTCAAGAGTTAGATCCAGATGAACCATATCAAAGTAAGTGTCACATCGCCCCTAATTAGCCAGTCAAAGACACGCCTTCAGATGGCTGTCAGGCAGTGTAACCCCCTGCAACCCCCCCACCACCACCACCACCATCCAAAATCCCATTAACTGTCACATCCCTCTCGCATCCCTCCTCCAGCTCATCACCTCACTCGAACTCAAAAAGCGTCTCTCTCTGAAGCAATTTGGACCTTCCATGTCTGATTGTCTTCAAGCAGTAGCTTTTACATCTCTGCTGATGGAGCCATCGGGCCGACTAATTCAATTCTCATCTTGAAGGGGAGGGGGTGGAGGTGGGTGGGTGGGGGGGGGGCTATGGGAGAGTGACCCAACTGCACATATCTCAATTAGACCCGCTGTCTGTCTGTTCCGCTCCTCCGCTGGGGGAACCAGGCGAGGGCAGGAGGCGCTGGGGAGGAGGAGGGCTGAGGGGTGGGGAGGAACTGAGGAGGAGGAGGAGGAGGAGGATGAGGAGGCACAGGAGGAGAGGAGGAAAGACGTGGGAGGGAGACAGAAGGTGACAGGTACGGTAAGCCTGTCGCTGCAGCGAGGCACTCCAGCCTTAAGCACATCCCTGTAGGGATTAGTGATGTGGTGTTAACACGGAAATGGTTCGGCTCTGACATGTCGGCCTCTGCAGAGAGGAATGAACTCATTCAGGCTGGTCAGAAAGGGGGCAGCAAGCCGGTCGACTGCCTTGCTGCCCCCCCACCACCACCCCACCCAACACATCGGAGGCGGCTGGCATCTGAGCGATGGTCCGCTGCAGAACCGGGCTGTCCAGTGATGCAGATGACAGGGGCGACTGAGGAGCACTGAGCTTCCTGTCTAGGTGTGATCTGTCATCATTTTTCACACACCGGGGCAGCGGACCACACACACACACACACACACACACACTCATCTTCATACAGGTGTGTACACAGACCCTGCAGAACGCTACCTAAAGACCATCTAATAACCACTGATGCTGAAAGCCATGATTATGAGAGACAGGATGTGATTGCACCTCTGTGGTGTTGACAGAGCAAGTATGGCATGTATTTATAAAGGCTTTAATAACTGTCTGGTTTTCCTACTGAATCTGGTTTGTGTGTTCTCTGCATGTATGTGCAAGTTTTCACAGGAGAAAAATACATGGCATGGGTGAGAAAAAGTAATGTGTCTTTTTGTCTTTTTGTGTCTAATGAGTTTCATTGTTCAAATCAGCTCAGTAAACAGAGAGAGAAAAAAACATGTTTGCTGTGAGTCAGCAGGGGTCGCATTTGACTCTGTCAGATCCTCCACGGTTACTAGAGAGTTTTTATAAGATAACTGGAGTCACAGTAACTCCTGGTAATGACTTCTTGCTCTCTCGACCATTCGTTTTATCCCTCAATCTGAGAAACATAATAAAATCTTGAGGGGAAATGTTGCAGCAAGTTTAAACGGTTTCATTATCCTGCCTGAGTTTTTTGTATTAAAAGCAGAACAAACTGAGCCTTCTGCATCAGGCCTGCAACACAGTGGCATCCCATCTTAAGAGCACAGCTGGAGTGAGCGACGGCTGCCCATCTTTCCTGTGTCTTTTAATACGCCATGGTAGTCAGCAATCTGCTCCCAGACAATTATGTTTGGGAATATCAAGATGACACCTCACATCAACCTATTGGATAATAAGAAGGGAAATTTCCATATTTCTTTTCTACATATTGACCTAAAAATTGTTATCAACCAAAGTTTAAGATATCTTAACTCTTCAGCTACCTGTGTGTCACCTATTTCACAAGTTTGCAGCTGTTTTCTTGTTGGGTGTTTTTGGCTGTTATCCTGCACACAAAGTTGTTTTCGTTTTAATGTGTGAGTGTCTTTAACAGTGATGCCTTACTGTGTTCTTGGAGGGTTCCCAGGGCTCCACTTTGCTGACATCCTGCATATCTTGGAGCTGTCGCAGTTGGGATAGCGTGTGGTGACGCAGTGCCTCGTGAAGCGGCGTGTCCCCGTCCTTGTCCTGCACATCCAGCTTGGCCTCTGCCCGCACCAGCAGCTGTGAAGAGGAACATATAAACAAAGAGTTGCGCAAGCAGGCGGTTTAAAAACGCAAAAGTCTGGCAGCGACCATGAAACAACTTTAATTTTATGCTACGATGCAAATGCCACGGCGCTGATTTATAAGGCTGCTGCTTACAATGAACTGCCTTCAGTGTTGTAGCCCCTCCAATTATAGAGTGCATTTTGTCTGGAGTCCACAAGATGGCAACGTGGCTATCTCAATCCAATACTACCCCAAATGACTCTAACCAAGACACAGCCTCAGAGAGCATTTTCTCTACACAGCATCAGTCTGAAGCAGGACCTCATTCAACTGCAGGACATCCAACCGTGTAAATTAAATGCGGGGCTGCACTGACGTTATTCCTCTCCCCGCTTTTGTGTATGGTCCAGAGTGAGAGGGACTGACAGAGAGATAACTAGAGACAGGATGTCTAGTTTTTTGGTGCTGTGAAATGAAAGAACAGAAAAAGGAGGAGAACAAATGAGGAAAAGAAGAAAGAAGGCTAGAAGCCCCAACTAACCCGGACTATCTGTGTGTGTTGGCGCTCCACTGCCAGGTGTAACGCCGTCTGCTGGTTGACATTCTGGATGTCTAAGCTGGCGCTGCCCTGGGAGGTGGAAACAAGATAGAAAAAAGAAAACACACACACACACACACTATTAACATCTGGGATATTTGTGCATATATTAACAACCAACCCTAGTGTGTCACTCATATGTGCATGGGAGGGATGATAAATGTGGACGAAATCATATAAAGCAAAATGAAATAAAACAATTGTTCAGTACATGAAAGCCTGTAACTGTAACAAGCTCTCTGGGTTTATGTGCCTCAAACAACCTCCTTTCCTTCTTTCAACCCTGCCGACCAACAAAGTATCACCTAGGGGGCTGGGGAAGAAAAAAAAAGAAAAAAAAAGACGCATCCCACAATAACGCTGCATGTGATTGTCATTTCCAATTGCGAATACCTCAGCTGAGGAGATGTGGAGGGAAGATAAGCATTGTGATCAGGCAGTGTGTGAAATCCCCAAGTAATAAGACTGACTGACTGGCTGACTGGCTGGCTGGCAGGGAATCTGCAGTGCACCTTGTAGTGTGGTGCAATTTCTGAATAGAAAGCTGAGCCATCACTGCAAAACCAGCCCATTGCAGGGACTTGGGAAAAAAGGCCGTCCCCGCTGAAAGGTAGCTTGCACAGCAAACGTACATGCGTTGGAATGCTGCAGCAACATTGCTGCCTTGCACCACATCCTAATTAACCCAGTTCCTGCTTGGTCAGGTGACTTTTGCCGTAAACTCCTGCATGTGTTAGTCTCCGGGGAGTTAAATCTGCACTCTCACAGGGGAGAGAGAAAGAAAAAAAAAAAGAGTACAAACCTATGATTGCAGGAGGAGGAGGATATGAGGGCCCGGCAGCACTAAAGCTTACCTCTAGAGGCCCCGTGAACCGTATGGATTCAATAAAAAAAAAGGCAGTTATAGCTGCTTCAACTGGTCTACAGCTTGCTGGCTGCAGGGAGTGCAGTGGAAGCTGCTCTTAATGGTCTGTAGTGAGGGGGAAGCCGGGAGTGCTGAGGCTGAGCTGATGCAGCTATGCTTTGGGCTAATATTTGTAAACGGTAAAGAGTTTTCTCACAGAGCATGAAGAAACTTGCATTTGTTGTCAGTTTGAGCACTAAAGCATGTATTTAAAAATGCCTCCGTGTTGTCACCTGGTGCACCAACAGCTCGGCCACCTCCACGTGGTTGTTGAGGGCAGCCAGGTGCAGCGCCGTGTAACCGTCATCCTTCTTCTCATCCACGATCCAAGGCCTCGGCAGTTTGGATAGCAGCACACGCATGGCACTGAGCAGAGAGAGCAAGAGAGTGGGGGAGAAAGGAGTGAGTGAGTGGATTCTGGTGTAGAAAGTCAAGACAATGCAGTAAAATTTATCTCACATCTGTGATGTAAAAAGCAAAAAAAAAAAAGAAATTCATACATCAGTGAATGAATTCTTTCATGCACTGTGTGAGACCGTGGGGTCAGACACAAGCTGCTGGAAGCAAACACATCCCAGTGTCTGTGCTGCTGATACACAGCATATTCCAGTACATTTTTCCCCCCTTTTTACAGCAGAGCAGATCCCATTTTCACACATGGGGACAAGAATACTAAATCAACTTAGGGAGGAGTTGCTTTCCCAAGCAGAGTGTTATTTACATCAAGCTTTGAGCGGTACAAGTGCTGTGTGTTATTTTAGAGTACTCGTCCCTCTACCATCTCTTCGGTTAAAAAGGGAAGCCACTTTTCCCTTGATGATGCGCAAAAGCGTCTATCATTGGGAGGCAAAATGGTAATTACATGAGATTTAGCTGCATTCACTCAGGTCTTCTCCTGGGGAAGGAACAGACAGGGTGGATGGGAAAAAAAAATCTATTGTTTAAACAGTGCTGTTTAACACGAGTGGCCTGGTGTGGCGAGAAGAGCCCGTCAGTCCTGTGCCACTGAAGGTCATTTGGAGGATGTGTGCCACCGAGAGACGCGGCTGCAAAGGCGAACTGTACGAGAGGAGGGCTGAGAAGGAGTCACAGTGTCACAGTGGGGATAAAGAGGGAGGCTGGCTGTCACTCCCCACAGTGCCACAGAAGAAGAAGAAGAAGAAAGGAGAGACCCCAGAGTTAGTGGTGGATGAAAGCCACAAACACATTTCCATTCCTTATTAACTCGACTGTAATTACAAAGAAATACATGGGGGTTAATGCCCTTCCTCTCGCAAAGTCAACTTGGTTTTTCTTGCATGGCAGCTTTTAGTTTAGTGTTTGAACTCATCCATTATCTCTTTGCCCCCGACTCCTATCTCTCCGTGCACCCTCCTCTTGCTTTAGCTCTCGGGCACACACCCAGGCATATAATACATGAGAATACTGAAATGAGACTCATCCCGATTTTAATGTACGAGAGGCGCATCAAGCCAAGGATATCTGATGAGGAATAAAGGCAGCAGAAAACTCCTTTTTGCAAATACTTTGAAATGTGAAACAAGGCACTTAAAAGCCCAAGCTGTGTCGCTAAACTCTTCTTATATCTGGTCTGTAGTTAGGTACACAATGTACCTTCAATAAGCATTAGAGCAGGAACGCTGGAGGGAACACTTCTGGCCCTGATTAACCCTGAATAATCATGCAGGGCATATCTTTGAACTGCGACAAAAGGAGGCGGCAGATTTTACCCTGACTTTGATAACGGCTGAACAGCCCACATCCGTACGGCGGAGTATTTACATACACAATACAAAGAGGTAAATATGATCCGAAACAGCACACAGAGGGGGGGGGAATGGGCTGTAGCATGGGACAGGAAGGCCGCAGCCTGCACAATCAATGACAAATGGTGAACTATTGAGACAGAGGAAAGAAAGCAAACCAACAGTCTTTCAGAGTAAAGGTAATCGGCACGGCAGGTTCTCTGCAGGGTTTTTTTTTTTTTTCTTCCTGCTAAACCTACAGCTCGTCTCTCTCCTCCCGGGGTAATGAAAGAGAGCATCATCAGCACACCCCTCTTGAGGAAAAGCAGCAGAGGAAAAGAGGAGCAGAGAGAGGCAAGGGGGGCAAGGCAGTCAGCACCTCTGCACGGACAGAGATCCGGGGCTGGTGTACTGCTGCAGTGATGAACAGCGCAGCACACTGATCCCAGGCTCCCTCTCGCTCTCTCTCTACCTCTCATCGCACAGAGGCTTACGCACATACACCTGCATTGCTTGCAGCCATCTTCAAACCACTTAATGCAGAGGAGCGCTGCTTAAATGATATAGCAGCCGCGCCCACTCTTTGCCCTAATCTCATATTCATAATGTGTCGCCTTTGTTACAAAGAACTATTTGCTCGCCTATTGTAGATTTACCATCTCACGGGGGGACTTTTGAGTAATTTCATCCATTGCACTCCCACTGGGCAGAAGTTGAGACTTAAACAAGCAAATTATTCAAGAAAAGACCTTGCCACATCAGATTCCTGCCTGAAGCTATAACATAAAACTTATTCCCAGCGGTTAAACCTAACACTCTTTTAGCTTTCGTTCAAGGAAGACTGATAGACAACACAGGAATGCAGTTTTTTTTTTTTTTTTTTTTTTTTAAACTACCAACAGAATCAAGGGCATTTGTCCCACATAATGCCTTTGTTCTTTTTGTGCTCATATTCTTCCTCTTATTGGTGCAATACAGAACATTTGTGCGACGTGGATTGGCTGGAAATGTCTCCTATATGTAAAACAACTGGCCAATGAATGCAGCGCCTCCTACAGAAGCCGACTGGCGCCTTCTAGTGTCAACAGCCGGCACTTGAGTGCTGGGCAGGTGTTAGCTGATGTAGGGAGCCCCTCCAATAGAAGTCTAGATTGACAGGCTCCCTGCCATGCTGGGCAAAATGGGCAGACATTAATATTAATGCCCCATACTGGCACTGCTGCATTGCAGTTAAGTTATTTGCTGTAAAGGCAGAAAAAAAGAGAGTGAATTAAGAACCAAGAAATAAATCCTAGATGTTTCTTCTTTTTTTTATCTCTTGGGTAAGTGATGTTAGCAGTGACTGAGGTGTGTGTATGTGTGTGTGAGAGAGGAACTGGCTCTTGAGGTAGGATGTTGAGCAGGAGGATGTCGGAGGGGGGAGAGTGAGTTTGGCCGACTCGGGCGGGCTGCAGACTTTTCTTACCGAGCAGAAGGCGCTGTGTCAACCTGGGAGTTTACATTTGGAGAGCTAAAACATTTTTTGCTATGTGGAGGAAACATATTTAGAGAGCGGTGAGGATTTCCTCGTGACAGCTGAGCCTTACAAAACCAAAGCAAGCAAAGTCTGTGTGTGAATGCAGGGAGGACGTGCAGCTAAAGGAAGGAGAATGGTAGAGGGGAGAGGGAGAAGGAAGGGGAGACGTGATGGAACTGGGTCACCCTGTGAGAGATCTCACGAGTCCCTCAGGAGAGCTGCACCGGGGCCTGTTGTCTTGGGCTGCAATTTGTCATTGACCAGGAACGCTCTCTGACGCCCTCAGCTCTGTGTGTGTTGGCGTTTGTCATTGCGCCGTACGACAGTGAACCCAAAAAGTGTGTGCGCGGTCTCGTGTGTGTGTGTGTGTGTGTGTGTGTGCGCGCTGGGGTCGACAGGGCCCTTCTGCTGCCCTCGTCTGGCTGACAGCCATCTGTGTGGTGGTGGTCAGTCGCCGCTATTGCAACAGGAAGTGAGAGTCGAGGGACAGTAACTTGGGTAGGACAGGGCGAAACGGGAACAGTCAAACATCCAGCCTGAGATTAATGGCTGCGCGCAAACATATGGTTACTCTGATGCAGGAGACGTGTTTGGCATACCGTCAGCCGTTAAACAAAGGCTTCCAGCTCAAGACAGCCCGTCCAAATTCTGCATCGGAAATTAGTCGCCAAGAGGTGCCACCTGCCGAAAACGCTCGGTAAAGGCTGATCATGACAGTGATCAGATTTGCAACTGTAATGTTCAACTGCACAGATCCAATCCATTTCAATAGTTACAAGTACTACATACCAAAATACCAAATAAATGTTTTTAACCAAAATAATTCCTGACATATTAACTTTTACTGCAGCGTGGGCGAGAATCTATCCACATCCTTTTCAGGACTTTAGCAACAAGTGTTTAACTTATAATCAAAAGTGCTATGGATTATATTCTTCTCAGAGCAGATATGTCAACAAGTCCATTTCCATGACAACTGAACAAACTTTATCTGCCAATAAAAACTGTTTACATTTGATGCTTTTAGGAAAAAAAGCCTACAAGTTAGAAATCCTTCTTTCAAAAACGCACAGCCTCTGTTAGATTTAGCTGGTTTCATGAGGTTTGTTTCTATATTCCTTTCCTCCCTCCAAATGTTCTTCTCCGTTGCAGAGGCCTCATCGGAGCAGCCGTATCCAGATGGTGTGACTTCAGGACGATACATGAGGTGTCAGCTCATCGGGGGGGGGGGGGGGGCAGGATCAATACTTTCAGGTCTTTTGAAATAGTGAAGCAGGTTCCCAACAAATCATTCACAAATGCAACACACTAACTGCAAATGGAACCGACTCCCTTCCCCATCCAGCTCGGGGCGGGGAGGCGCTCTTCATCATGTGTTTGGAAGGCAGAGAGTCCCTAACTCAGTGGCAGCTGGGAGGGTTGGAGTCATAAAACTGTTGAGGATTTCACTGATCTTAAAACATGCTGCTCTGAACGGAGGGCTGTTGCATTTTTCCTACAAAAACAAGGCAGCCCCAACTTCAACACACACACACACACACACACACACACAAACTGCAAATACCACTGCTACGAAAACATCATATCTCATATCTTAACATTAATTCAAGCAGCTTTTGACACCCATGCAAATGTGACAACCTCCCAAACTTCACCCCTGCCCATCACTCCACTGCTCCCCCCTCCCGAAGCAATTAGTCACCAGTTTACTTAAGTCGGGGGCCGTCCCGCAGCTGCTGGCCGTCCTGCTGTGGACAGAAGTAAATAAACACAGGTAGCGTCCAGGCCAGCAGTGCAGCAGAGAGCTGAGGACAAGAACCTAACTGGCTCCGCTCGATAAAAAAAGGCTTTCATTACCATGCCGTGAGGAGAATAATTTCCCCTACAATGTGACCTTCCCCTGCTTGCCTGTACCTGAGGCCCCTGAGTGAGCATGCTTTTATTAAGGACTATTTGCATAAACCGGGAAGGGGGGAAAGACGGGGAAGGGATGCATTTCTATGATGTTTTGGTTATCACTATAGCTGTTGCTGCCGGCTTGAAGGTTGTTTAGGAGACGCCAGGTGCATTTTCAAACATTCTCAGGTATAGTCGTCTGTCCATTTGGGAAGTAGGCGCGAGCCTATAAAGGCTTAGCTCTAATTAGCCTTAAATCATCCGGTATTATGGGGTGTCCTGATTCATAGCAATTTATGAAGAAGGAGGCAGCAAGACAGTCAGAGAAGCCCAATGGCGCGTTAATGTCCCATTGGTTCGAGATGACCCAATTATTTTCCCATGCTAGTCTTCCTTTGCACTTTATTCTCCTCAGTACCTTGAAAAAGTCTCATTCCCATTTCTGCACCAGCCATAATAGCTATAATATACATCCTTTTACCCAAAAAGTGAGAAATGGCATAAAAGAAGGAGCAAGGACATGCAGATTATATTAGAATAAAGAGACCCCTAAATCATACGTACTCTATGGAAGAATTCCTCAATAGCATCATTACCTATAAAACAACCACGTAATTATTGAACATCGCTTTGTGCGCAGGGTCTGGATCATTGTAATAGGCTCTACATTGGTTTTTAATGTAACAGGGATACAAATCTAGGAAAGACTGGAAAAAAACTGGATTGGATTTAACCTGCTGTATGAAAAAGACTTACAACAAAGTGACTTGACAGACTGAATACACTCCGACAATGTGCAAATAACCAACTTGAAAAGTGACAAAAAAAACCACAAGACAGGATTTGGTAATAGCATTTTGAATGGTTGACTTGACGTAGGACAAAAAGTATACAAACCGCAGCGTGGAAAATGAAAACGGTAGCTCACATCACTTGTCAGCCCGAGACACAAAACAGACCGGAGTACGCTGTCACCGCGGCATCCAAACCCACCGGCCTTTCTCGCCCATTATTACAGTCATTGCTTCTCAAACAAGCTGCTAACAGAGCAAAGAAAAGCATCTCTGACCCCGTCACCCTGCTCACTCTCTTTTTCGACAAACTTCCCTCTAGTAGATGTTACGGATCAGTGACCCCTCCTCCCCCCCGCCCCCCCTGCCCACAACCTGCTACAAATAAAGATTTTCTCTGTCGTGTCTCGTGATGCGGACATTAGATTTCGATTTAATTGAAAATGCAACCTACAGGTCGATATGTATTGCCCTTTGACATGATATATCACTACTGCTGTGAGTCTAATTGTATCTGTGATGTCTGTAATAATTTTTAATGTTGAATGTGTTGTGCTCGTGTCCATCCCATGTCTGTTGTGAAAAACAAAGAAACTCATTATATTATATTATATTACTCGCTATACTTCAAGCAAATTGAGGCTTTCTCCGACTCCTCTTGGTGACGGAGGTGGTGACCTATTTGAACTTGAACTGAATACCCAAGTTTTACATCTTACTGGGTCATCAGCAGTCTTTGTGTTAAGCCACGTCATTGTTATTTGAATCTTCTTCAGGTTTTTTTTTTTTTTAAACAAGCGCGCCAATCTAACATCATCTTAATAACCTCTTATCTGTGAAGCCAGTGTGACTGACAATGGCTCTTTATACTGGCCATTTTTTTGTGATTATGAAGCTGCTTCCTTCAGAGCAATACTACGCCGTGCTCGTGTCTGGTTTGAAATTAACTGCAGGTGTTTCCACACTGAAGTACGGGGAGCGGTAAACAGAAGCGGAGGGGGACTGACTCCGGGCTTTGCAGAGCAGCGGCGGAGGATTCAGCCGCTTGTGAAGGTCCTTCGATCGACAGCCACTCAGCAGCCTGCCGCACTGTCACCGTATGGGCAGACAGTCTGAGAGGCTCCCGTGATCTACGGTCTCACGGCAAATCTACCACTTTAAATCACCCCTCACTCCACAGCCTCCCACCTTTTTCTTGGCCCACCACAAAACACATCACGCTCACCCTCACCCTTCACACTCTCCTCCCTTGAAACGCTCCATCTCTTGTACGACGTTGTGACCTGCGAGGGTCCTTTTTACACACACAGGAAAAACCCAGCAGTAACAGCATCTCCCCCTCTTAAACGCAGCGGCAAAACGAAGATAACACATCATCAAAAAGCTCCGCCACAGTAATTGGCAGAGCAGATCCAAAGTGACACAAACAAGCTGCCATATTGCAGCTGATGAGCCTGACTTCTTTGGCAGTGCACACACTTCTAGGCACATATGCAGAGGAAGAAGCTGTGGCTGAAACAGCGATTTGGTAATTAAAATCCATTGTTTGCAGTGGGAAATAATGGGGATCAAAGGGCCTTGTATCAGCTACTGCCTCCTCTAAGCACTGAGACAACAGGCCATATGCCCCAGAGCAGAAGAGAAAATGTCTAACAGCCAACTTGTTAACTGTGGGGGAATGGAGCTTGTATGAATGTACTGTACATTAGACAGATAAGGCTCCATAGAAACTTGAATGTATTCCACACGGACCCATGATTGTACAGATAGTACAATGAAGGTTTTTCTCCTGCAATTTTCCCACGTAAGCTGTTCTGCCTAATCCCAATAATGTAATGGCTTTTTTTACAAAGCAAGCGCTTTTTGCCGACGCCGATTCCCCTCCGTATTCTTTGCATGTTTGTACACAAGGACCCAGACACACACACACACACACACACACTCGCACAAGAGCTCGCCAACAGACACAAACACAAATCCTTAGCCTCTCCGACTTGTCATAACGCATTTACGCGGGAGCCATTGACTCGGATGTCCGTACAGGTTACCAGGGTAACGTGGCCTGCATTATTCAGCAGCTTAGCTTAGGTTTAGATGTGAACGTCGGCCTGAATGTGTCCCTCAGAGTACATTAAGGTACTAATAGCCCTTGCGGTGACAAAAAACTGTGAAATGACTGGACATGATGGGACAATGAACATGGGTCGTGCCCACGTTTGATCACACACATCACACGGTCTGAAGCGCCTCTGTATTTTTTTGACATAGCTCGAAAGGATCTTAGCGCTGTTGTTTTATCAAATACAAAACTGCTGAATCATCTGGTGTGCAACCAGGTGTTCCTGAAATGATTCTGTCACTGCATTGAAAATGTATCCAACCTCTGATTCAGTTCTGTTCTACAAAGATTGCTACAGTCTCGTTTAAAAAGAGGATTTCTCACTTGGTATTGATACTCAATATGTGGATTGGGGTCACTAAAGCATGACAGCATCTCTAACGGCCCACGATGACATTAATACTTACATCATGCTATCTGTATTATCTTGATACATGAGTGCAACCATTTCAAGTATACTGCAGGGTTTGTAATGAGGTTTTACACGTGTTCACTCAGCTAAGGAATGTGCAGCACACTTCTCAGTTGTTTCATAAAAAAAAAAAAAAAAAAAAAAAAGACAAACCCAACTGCCATCACTGACGTTAAAGTACCATCTAAAACTGAAATAAATTCTATTACTTATTCCAGTACATCAAGTAAATAGATAAACTACATTTGTTTTTAAATAGGGGGAGAAAATATTAAAGATGCCTGACAGCTGTGCTGTGGAAGTACATCACCTTGCTCTGTCATATTTATTACCTGCATTGCTGAGGCACTTAAAGTGCCACAAATAAATCCTGCTCTTTCTAGGTTTGGCAAGTGGGCGAAAAACATACTAACGGTGCATATGGCGGCTTCACAATGCAACCTTTTCTTTTTGCATGGCATAGTCACTTTCCCAAAAGCTCTTAATGTCCTTGAGTCCCTCCAGTAAAGGGATGCACCCCTCCCTCTCGCTCCCCACCATGCATCCATCCCTCGATCCCTCATTCCCTCTCTTCCCCCTCCATCCATCCATCCTTGCCTCCCTCTGCTTCCCCCAACCCCCTCCCTCTCCCAACATGTGCTATAGCAACATAGCAGCCAGGACTCAATGTTTCAGAATGCCACAGGACAGACAGAGCATTACAGCATGGCTGAGCTTATCTATTGGCTCAGAGCCACTGTTGGCCCAGCCCTTAGGAGGAAGTGTGGGCGTTCTGATTGGCCACAGGGGGATTGGGGCTTGTATCAGCTTGTCCTCTGGCTGATCTGTTGGACTGGTCCCAGCTCATAGAGAGGTGGACATTGGGAGGGATTCTAGGATTGGGGGGACTTTTCAATTAAGTCCGAGTGCATGCTGCAGCAAACTGGAATGAACCCGTTGTTGCGCTACATCCTTAATGGGCGCGCTCCTCAGTCAGTAATTTAACTAGAATAAGCTAATGTCTATTTGTACAACTGAGGATGATAACAACAAATAATACTAAGGAGACGTGTAATTACAAAAAAAATGAATCAGCGGGATAAATCTGTTCAGACTACATAGAGCATGTTATAATAACTACCCGGTCTAAGGATACTTCCTCCCGTTGTGGGCGACAGGAACTCTCTAAGTGCAGTTCATCTGGATTCCAAAGGTTACTTTGACATATCTCTACGATCACTTATCTTTTAATGAATTACAGCAAAGCACCTGTGTGTCCCATTTCCTCTGACCAAGTTTATCGCGTCCACCTTCCTGCCATCAGGAATTATCATATATTACTGTGTAAACATGGCCGGATCACACACGACGGTTAAACACACAAAAAAACGAATGGCCAAATCACCGCGCCTAAGTGACATCATTCCTCTGTTTTAGCCCATAAAACCATAATACTCTGCCATCACGTATTGCGCAACTGTGTCTCTGTGTGTGTGTGCATGGTTGTGCACCTCAGAGCATATGGTGACAAGGAGGAACTCATACATTGTCCTCAGCAGCTACAACACCTTTCCTGTCACCTCTTTTTATTTTATCAATAGGTTGCTGGCTGCTGCATCTGGCTGTCCTCGCCTGGCCGCGTTAACTTCTAAAAATCTGGAAAAAATTAAAACTTCCAATCACAGAAGACTAATTCAGGTTAAGCATCATAATTAAATCTGTGCACGAGCATGCAGCCATTTACTTGAGTGGCATGTGAATAAACAGACATCAAGCAGTATGCTGCGGGTGTGTATGTGTGTGTATGTGTGTGTGTGCCTCTGAGAAAATGGTCTGGCACACGCATTATGCGCCCCTGCAGTGCATAGGTATTTGTGCAGTTTGGGAGTCACTTAATGGTAACATGCAGCGCCAGTAAGGCACAGTAAAAGATCAGAGGCAGGAGAGGCAGAGGAGCTTCCCCTGCAGTGAGGCTGGAGGGAACAATGGGCTGCTGGATCAGAGAGCCTGACAGCCACTGGCTTCCCCCTCCAGCACCCAGGTAGGCTGGCCCATTCATAAATCACTTTTATTCTTCCAAGTGCTCAACAGCCTCACCTCTTCAAATGATGCACTGTGTAAAGGGATGAGGAGAGAGAGAGAGAGGGGTGGGGTGGGATGGTGGGTGTGGAGGGAAGAAGGAGGGAGAGGAAGGCAACCGACGAGAGAGATAAAGTAAGCACGAGGAAGAGCCAGGCTGATGGAGGAGGAGCATGCAGATTTTCTAAAAAAAAAAAAGAAAAAAAGAGAGGCACAAACTGGACTCATTAGAAGTAGCTGTAATCCCTATATGATGTTGACTGGTGGGCAGGGACACAGACAGCAGGAATTAAGACAAGCCAAAAGACCAACCAAAACTTAACCAGCAGGCTTGAGGCTCAAAGATAAAAAATAAATAAAATAAAAAAACAAACAGGGGTGTCATGACCATGTGAAGGTGACCAGGAGTCCCAGAACAAACCTTTCAAATCACAAAAGAGACTTTTCTGGGTCATTTTAGTCGAGTCAGAGGGACGAGCTTTCACTAAGAATGCCCATCTTATAAAATAACCAACAATATATTATGCTTCCTAAAGGTTTTCCCTCTGGGCTTTCCCAGAAATCAAGCTTTTTGACGTTAATTTGGAAAAGGAAAAAAAAAGGAAGAAAGAAGATTTAATGTCAAAGTGAAAACAAATCACTACAAATTCATCTTAATTAGGAACAAATAAAAAAAACAAAGTAATTGATTGTATTCACCCTTCTCAAGTCGATATTTAGTAGAAGCACCTCTGGCAGCAATTACAGCCTCAACTCAACTCTTTGTGAATTGCTCTGTGTGGACACTGCCCCCCCCTCCCTCCTCCTTCCTTCCTACTTTCCTCATCTCTGCCCAGTCTCTCTTGCTAAACTGCCTGAGCTCTGTTATGCTGCATGAGATCCATGAGTAACAAGCCACTTTAAAGTCCTGCCACAAATGTTTGATTACAATCCTTCCAGCGGCTGCTGCAGACAATCATCGTCACAGCATAATACTGCCACCATCGTGCTTTATGGTGTTTCTGCCCTCCCACCCCCCACCCTGTGTGCGGCGTTTTGATTTCACTACATTCACAGGTTGATTCAGTAGCGATGGGCCTCTTCCGCACAGACTCGTGTTTTATCCAACATCACTTATCTTGAAATTTTTGAATTTTTTCTTTCATAAAACTTCTACAAAGTGCTGGCTTCACCACTGACGATTTTGAATCAGAGGAAGTGTGTTAAGAGGGTGAAGTCTGTACTTAATTTAGATCATTTTGGAGAGACTATCCTTTTTTCTCTTGATGTCAAAAATCCTGACTTGTATCCATTCACAATTCCCAAATAACACCAAGAAAGGAACGGCTTCAAATATCAAAATTTCTACAAAAAATCTGTAATAATAAAAAAAAATCATTAAAAGAGACAAATGCTTGATGTCAAACCAACCAGTTTTGTTTAATTTCTTTCAGTTGAATGGGGGGAAACGTCTTAAGCAGCGCTCATGGGGGGAGAAACACCCATTCCAGCCTTCCATCCAGTGAAGCAATGCACATCCATTAGTAGATCCTTTTCTTATTGATCGATTAACTGCTCAGCTAAACATTCAGGCCCGCGCTATTCATCATGGAGGGAAGATGTAAGCCATGCTCCTGAGTTTCAGGGGCAGATGGGATGTCGGGTTGTAATTGAGATTAAACTGGTGGGTTGGGTGGCTGGAACAGTGAGGGTGGAGACCCACCGAGGGGATACACAAAACACACACAAGAGCATCTTCTATGCAGACAGTTGGTTATGGTTTCTGTGGCTCGTGACTGAGTGTTAGCACATTGCCAAGTTCAAACGCGCATCTGCTGCGTGTGTGTGTGTGTGTAAAGTAAATTTGCACAGAGTATGTGAAAAAAAAAAACAGGTTCAATATGAAGCAGTGTGCAAATGTGGAGACTAAAGTGCAATAACAGGTGGACAATTACAGTTGCCATTTATGCAGCTGGGAATCTGCACTTTGATTGTCCGTGTAAGGTCAAGTTTTGAGCGCGACACATTAGCTGGGAATCCATTTTATCTCGCAAATGGTCAATTCTTGTAACAGCCGTAAAGATAATGTAATCGAAAAGCTATAAATTGCGGTGACAATACATTAATTAAATTGCACACTTGAATCTATGCAGAATTATCTCCACGGCGAAGGCTTGAGATATAACTGTGAGCGAGGGGCAGAATGACTGTGAGCTTCTTAAAAGGCTTATCAAATCAACGACCACAGAAGTGCGTGACATTTTTCTGGCTCGTGAAAAACACACTTTGATAAATGCTCGTGGTGCATTCGGGGGTGTTTGTGAGTTTTCACAGTCTCATTCATTACGAAGTGAAATGCCACAGTCTGGTTTCCATGTGATTACCTTATTAAAAAGCATATTTGGTGTGCGAAACCATAGGCCTTACACATCCTGGGGCGTTCTGCAGTTAAAAATGCAGGTGGGGTAAGTAAGAGGACTTGTGTGCTGTCATTGAGGTATAAGAGGAGAGAAGAGGAGAGAGTGAAAAAGAGAGGAGGGCACAGAGGACATTGCTTCCGTACAGTATAGATGTGCCCCGTGATGAGACCGACTAATTAAACAGATTCTTCAGTGGCCGCGCCTCGGGAAAGCTTGAAAAAGACACTTGAAAATTAATGAGAGCTCAAAAAGAGAGAGAAAGCAGCCCAAACTTTTCAGTGCCTCAGAGGTGAGGCTGCCACTTGTCTCCCTGCATTGCCAGAAGCCGCATAAATAAATAAATAAATGTGAAAACACAATAATATTTCCTGCTGTCTGCTGGCTTCTCCTCTGCGCTACGCATGCAGCCCCTACTCTCTCCTCCATTTCTCGCGTATACAGTTATTCTAAGTATAGAGGTGAGCAGACGGAAACTCGACCATAAGCAGTGTGTTCCAGCTCTATTTAAAAAGAAGAATGATAGAGACTAGTGCTGGTGGTGGTGGTTGGTTGGTTGGTAGTTGGGGAGGGAGGGAGGGGGTCAAAAGGACACAGCGAGTGAGGGGGTGGTATCAGAGGAGGCGGTGGAGTTGGTGGTGAAGGATGTAAAGCAGGGGAGGGTAGGGGGGGAGAGAGAATCAAGAATATACAAGTGGAAGCACGAGAGACCACTTTATTTGGAGCTACTAAAAATAGCACAGCAAATGGTAACGGGGGCTAGCTGGCCTAACTCTCCTCCTCTCTCCTTCCAGACCGGTGGAATCGATAGGCAGGGAGCCGTGGGGAAGGCTTCCCAGAGCCTGCAGCCAACAGTTGCTGAAGGGGGGATATGGAAGAAGAGGGTGGCGGGTAAGGGGAGGGAGGTGGGGGGTGAGGCAACAAGAGGAGAGGAGAGGAGCAGAGTGGAGCGGAGCGAAGCGGGAACTATTTTTTGCACTGCTTGACTAAATATGGTCAGGGAGGTGGTGAGACAAGACACAGGAGCAGCCCGGCAACAGGGGCCGAGGCATGTTTCGCATGCTTGGCTTCCCACAAAGTGCTAACCGTTTAGCTTAGCCCCCTCGCTCGCACGGTGGGGTGTGAGCAAAGCCGCTGCTGCCTGCTTCGGCCTCTTGTTTCCTAATTTGCTGCCAGTGTGTTTCGTCCCCGTGCTTCTCTGCCCTCCCAACTGCAGCAGCAGCAGCAGCAGCAGCAGCAGCAGCATCTCTGCATGATCTACTCCTAGTCCCAAAAAAAGAAAAAGAGGTGACCCTTGCAGCGCACTTCCAAGAATGCATAATCTGTAAACTGGAGATTTACGAGTGCAAAAAAGCATGAAAATCTAAACAACGAAAAATACCAAAATGATATTGCAATATCCTTCATCTCCAGGCTCTGACAATGGTAATCAAATCTGCATGGATCGCGGGGGACTATTAAAAGTACAGCTGTCTTCTACCGCAGAGGCACAGACACCTCTTTTTTTTTTAAATACCTCTATCACAATTCTGCTCTCAAACATTCAGTAAACTCCCTCTTCTAAGCTGCTGTATAAAGTTCCACTGAATAATAAAAGCGCATTTTAGGAGCAGGATAAAGCTCTGGGGCTGTGCGTGTGTGTGTGTGTGTGCGTGCGTGTGTGTCGATGGAATAAGAAAAAGGCAGGGTGGGAGGACGGTTGGTATACTTTCTGCCTCCTCCACCGACCAGGGCATCCTCCCAGCTCTCTCCCTCAGAATGCACATGATGGAGAGGAGAGTGCTGCAGAATTTTTTTTTTTTTTTTACCCCTCCTTCTCTTCCTCTTCTCTCTCTGCCCCCTCCCTCCCTCTCTCTCTCTCTCCTTTTCTTTTTTTTCAAATGGCAGCTCTTCATGTCAGCTCTACATCTTCCTCTTCTAAAGGTATGACTTGTGTTTGTGTGGGAATGTGTGGGAATGTGTGCGCATGTGTTGTGCGTGCATGTGTGTGTGTGTGTGTGTGTGTGTATGTATGCCCGCTTTCTCTCCTTTCCCCATCCTCCCCTCCCTGACTCTGGCACTCAACCCGCCCGCCACCACCCCTCCTCCTCCTCCCATCCCCACCCCTCCACCCCCCCCCAATCATAGAAGCTGATTCAGCGAGTCAGGCGTGCACCCGGCACACACGATGGCTGCAGCAGCTGGAGCGCTCTCTAGGTCATTATGGCTCTCTTCACTACGGGAAGAGGAGGAGGAGGAGCGGCTCAGATAAGAAACTGATCTGACAGGTAATATATGCTCTTCCTTCGCTTTCGGACGGAGTTTACCCCCCCCCGACGGGCCTTGACGTCTCCTGTCCCGTCTCTTCCTCCCCCCTCTCTCTCTCCTCTTCTTCTTCTTCTTCGGATGCGATCAGTTATTAACCGCATGGTTTGCCTGTGAGTCGCGTAGTCGAAAGGGGGAGTGGATTGTACTGTTCTGCAGCAGCAGCAGCAGCAGCAGCAGCAGCAGCACTGGGACAGAACTTAACCAGAGAACACCTTTGGGCATTTTTTTTTTTTTTTTGCTCCTTCTCTTGTTCCTCTTGTCTTAGAAGAAGGGAAGAAATAAAGGCTTTACAAAAAGACAAAAAAAAAAAAAAGTATGAAGAGGATGCAGGAGGAGGTTGAACAGGGGAAAGGGAGGCTGGGGAGTTGCTATGGTCCACATGGATTTTAGCCCTGTTTTTTGCACTCTCCACTCTATCTCTCTCATCTTGTTCTTTCTCCCTCCCTCCCTCTCTTGTCTTGCTCCTGCTCTCTCTCTCTCTCTCTCTCTCTCTCTTGTGTTCCTGGCACTGGCCGGACATGCTGCAGCAGCAGAGCTCTTTGGCTCATTAGGCTTCATGGTTGCAGCCCTGCCGCTATCTAATGACGGACTCGTTAACTCAGACCTGCACTGGTGTGGAGCGACATTCCCTTATGCACAATTCGCCCTCTGTATCCAACACCTTCCAAGATGCTTTTTGTCACCATGACTAAGGATACTATAATTACTGGGACTTTTCACATGTTTTTTTTTTTTTTTAATTTTTTATCTTTTTCAAAACATCTTTTTCTTTCTTCCTTGATCAGCCAGACCACTTTTTCAATTAAACTGAGGGGCGGGGGAGGTCACTGGCGTTCTTAATTGATGGGAGGTAAGTTTGAGGACACGTCGCACTTTCAAACCCGAGGCTGGCCGGCTGATCGGGATGGAAGGATGGAATCTGGCGACCGGAGGGATGACGAAGCATCAGAATAATGAACAGCGGGGCAGGTCGGGAGTTTCTGAACAGGGGGGGAAAAGCGGATTGACGGCACACAGCTGTGAGAAGTGTATTAACACAGATGTGGGGTTGGGGGAAGGTGAGGATGGGTGGGAGGGGATATCGGGCAGCGATGGTTGGCTGACTAGATGTGTGTCACTGGCTGAACCCACAGCACTTAGGGTAGTAACCCAGTTTCTTCTCTCTCCCTCCCTCTGTAACGGATCGCTATAGGCTAGGCAGGGCATGCAGGGCACACAGTACTGCAGTACTATCGCCCAAACCAGAACAGACACAGCAACCACCGGGCTAATTCGCTGGTTCGTGTCCCCCCCCCCCAACCTCTACACTCCGCTGTGTGTAGGAAGGAATTTCAACCCCCTCTCTCCGTCCTATTTGCTCACCCTCTCGGGTGGCTGTGACATTTCCTAAACAGGACGTCACACCTTTAGGACCGGGACTCATCCACCTGCCCAACCCTTATCTCAGTCAGTGCTGAGAACAACTATCACCTCCAGTTCAACCTCCCCCTCATTACTATTCCAAAACCCTTGCACTGCAAAAACACTGCACCACTTCTCCCATTTATTCAGTTTTTCCTCTCCAAAACTCCAACCTAAGCTGGTCTCCCCCTAATCCATTTTTTCGATTTACACCCATCGCCTCAGCATTCAGCCTGCTGGCTAGCTTACCGTTGGTTGGAGGCGGTGTGGACTTGTGGAATGTGTTGGTCTGGGGCAAAGATTCATTAGAGGCTTGCTGAATAATTCTCACTACCATGCAAATGGTTATTGATCTGCTCCACCAACGCCCCCACCACCGCCCCCTCCCCGTCTGCAAACAGAACAGCTGGTTTCACTGTAAACACAGGCAGGTGAGGTTTGATCAGAGGAGGAAGTGCGAAAAGGTGACGATATAAAAAAAAACAACAGTGTGGGAAGCAAGAGAGAATGAGGTAAAGAGAGAGAGGGAGGGAGGGAGGGAGGGTGAGAGAGAGAGGGAGGGAGAGGGAGAGAGGTGGTTTTGATGGTGGGTGGGGGGTATAACCAGGACCAATCCACAAGTGCTGAGTGGGCATTAGCGCCTTCATGTGACCTATGGCCTGCCTCTGCGCCTAAAGCCCAAATCCTGCTCACAATAGCTTCCTGTTCCACTTGGATCACCCTCATTTTCAAACATCAGCAGCCGCTCCCGCTAGCGACCGGGGACGTCGCTGACACCAGAGAGACAGGCGGGAGAGAGAGGGGTCCATGTTGGTGGAAGTGAGAGGTGGGGAAAAGGATAAAGAAGGTGGTGTTGGTGGGGGTGGAGGGTGGGGGGGGGGGGGGGTTGGAGGGCAGGTGGCGGTGAGGGGGGGGAGGAGGGGAGGAGGGGGTGAAATAAGAGAACGCGATGGCGGTGAGGGAGACTCACTTGAAAGAGCAGTGGGAGGAGAGAAGTGAAAATGTTTAGTATGTCAGCGGGGGCCATTCAGCTTATAGGTGCACCTCTGCTCCCAGGACTCGGCCACAACGATCGTCACACACGACGAGGTGCACACACAGAGAGAGAGAGAGGCACCTCACACCAAGGACTTTCTATCAAGGAGAAAACTCGTCTCTTCTTTGCTGCTGGTCTCTTTTTTTTTTTTTTTGTGGCCAACCCCTTAATCTCAACATTTTTTCCTGGAAAGAGAAAAAGACCACCTTCTTAACTGCTGTTAAAAAAAAAAAAAAAAAGGAAGCTGTATTCCTCCTCCCCCCGCTTTGATCCTCCTGGTTTCTCCCAGTTGTCTGGAGGACAGCGGGGGTCATTGTAACTGTCGACTATGGTATGGACTGCAAAACTTTTGTTATGTTCAGGGGCGGGGGGACTGGCTGTTCAGCCTTACATGGCAACCAAAGGAAAGCCTTGAGTGTTGAACTGAATTTACACTCAAAGTCACCTTACAGTGCAGACTACCATACTTGGGAGAGAGAACGGTGAGGAAAAATGTTCTGCTCATAACTTCCTGACCTTGGCGAAAGGTGAGAAAATTTCATACCTAAGATTACCTCCTTGGTGTACATACTTCTTTATGTACCCATATGAACATATGATAGCTATGGAATGTAAAGAAGTATGTATTCCTGGTGAGGTGCAAGTCCTCGCACTGGGAAAAATGATGCTGGACAGTGCTGTCTGAGGATATGTTTGTGCTTTGCAAATTGTTAATATGGCTGTGATCATGGTGTGAGAGAAAATAGCAGGCAAAAGTAAAGAGAGAGGGGGTGGCGGGGGGGTATGAGGAGAGAGAGGGGGGTAAAGAGAGCATGAGTGTGAGTGGTGAGGCTCATACATTAGATATACTGTCTCTGGGCAGTCTCACTGCAGCAATAATCGCTGTAGGGAACTTACTGCTTTCTCAAATTGGCTGACTTGGCCAATAAAAATCTCTCATCCACAGATAAGCCAGCAATTGAACAACAACAATTCAATCCAGCACAATTCACTGGACAATTATATAAGTTAGGATACGATGATAACAATCGTGTTTCGCAGGCTTCGCTCCGAGCGGCGTGAGTTTGAGGGGGGGGTCACTACTTCTTTGACCACCTGCTAGTATGTCGCCAACTATGGGCAAAGAGTCGCCCTGTGACATCGCCATATGAACAGGGCCTCCTTTCATTATTTGGGGGGTGATTTTACTGCATTACGGCCCCTTGAAATTCGGCCAGCGGCAACTTAGCACCAACTTCAGCGAGCAGCGAGCAGTACGCTGGAGCTGCTCCTGTTCATTAATACCATAATCTTTTCCCCAGTACTTCCACATGGCTCAAGGGGGGAGGGGGCAAAGTGAAGTGGACCAAAACTCTGCCACTGTTGCTGGCTTTTTTTTTTTTTGTTCTTTCTCTCCCTTTAACATGCAACTGAAAGAGCAGGAAATAGTTGCTGAGTAGGCAGAATGAAGAGGCTGCTGCTGCTGCTGCTGCTGCCACAGGCCGGCTCTATGCTGCTGCTGTATCATATGGCTTCCGTGTTAACAATCTTGTGTGTTTAACTATGACTGCCCTCCCTTTATGCCGCTGCCCTTATCCGCACCCCCCCTACCCCCCATCCCCTACCCCACATCAACCCGGCTGCCCCCTGTGCTCCCCTCCCTCCCCCCCCTCTTGATTCCTGCTCTCATTGTTCACGTTTGCTATGCTTGCCAAATGCTTTGCCGGGGCTGCATGGCAGTCAGATTAGACCATCAAAAAGTGACAATGCAGGATCAGGGTCAACTCTGGCCCGTCAGCTGATTCCAATTGTCGACCGCTTCAAACAAATAAAGGCAACAGAATATGGACAGAGGCACGGAGAGAAATGAAGCCAGCGGGGGGGGGGGGGGGTTGGGAGGGGGGCAGTTTGCATGGCGAGCTATTCATATCTAGCACTTTCACCTATTCTGACCCTCTCTGTGGCCTGACTGTGGATCATAAACAAGGCCTGTACCGGCTTTAACGCAGGTTTTTACCTCTCTTTAAAGCTCTTTAATGTAGAATCGCTGCTCTGCTACATTTAATTTTCTGACTGCAGCTTGAAAACGCACACAGAAGAGATAATAAATGTAAAACAAATGAGACCGTTAATGCACGCAAATAAGTTGCCAGGGCATTTTGATAAGTTTCCCAACAAATGAGCTCATCAGTGGCTTAACAATAGTGGATACAAATTTATAACAGCAATTGTACCATACAGCAAAACCTTGTAAGGATGATCAATGACGTCGTGATGCTGAAACACATGCAGCACCTACGTACGTACAAAAAAGCGCTTCTTCATCAAATCACATTTGTTCTCCTAAATTACAATGGACATTGTTAGCAGCTGCAGGCTGGAACATATCCATCCCCACAAAATTTCTCCCGCAGTGGAGCAATTAGAAAGCAGACGCATGCCACTCTCGTAGGACAGCTCCATTCGACTGAAATACAAGACACTTCGTTCTCAACTGATTAAGGTGCTGAGTGTGGCGCTGACTTGCTTCATTTCCCTTGAATCCAAGAAATATCTGAACTGAGGTGACATCAGTGACATCAAGATTGATTTTTCTTTTAACTGACTTGGCTGACATTGGTTAGAGACAAGTTGTAATTTAACAAGTAAGGAAATAGAAAATAGCAGAGGTCATATTTGATTTGTGAAGAATAAAACTAAAGTCAGACTTAAATATTCTGAAGGGAAAATACTTAAGCCTAGAAAATAATTGATGATTTAGGGTTAGTTATTGATTCTTTAACAGCTGCTAAATAGGATTAACTCAGTTTATAATAATCCAACATTAAAAATAGACTAATGTGAAAAGGTCACCTCGGTCCAGATTTAAAGTGGAATTGTTTTTTTTTCTATGGAGAGCATCAGAATGAAGCTTAATTTCTGCTGGCTTCACGTCTTCCTTTTTTCTTTCCACCCTTCAGACCCATCTGCATGATATTCTGTCTTTTCAGCTCTCTTTTCTGTCAAGACGCAAGAGGTGTGTATGAGTGAACGGCTTGCACTGCATGTTTCTCTCCCAGGCCCTCAATAGCAATGACCTGCTGTCTGAGTGACAAACACAGCAGATGCTGACATTATCAAATGCTCAGTGCCTGTCGTCCCCCCCTTGCTTTTGCCCTGTTATGGCCCTTAGATGAGGTGAGCAGCCTGGCCACCTGACTCTGAGTGACTGAGAGACTGTGCATGTGTGTGTGTGTGTGTGAGAGCGAGCATGAATGTGCATGTGTATGTTACAAATAGACCTGCCTCTGGTGTGCCATATCAGCCTAGCCCAATGCTGACCTCCATCCTGTCTACAAGCAGTGCTGTATATCCCTCAGCTGTTGCTGGCTGCTCTGAGAACCTCCTTCATGCCTTGGCAGAAAAAGTCAATAGTTATAACAGCTGACTTATGTTTTTTAATTCCCCTTGCTAAACAGGTATCAAAGGAGCATTTATTAAGATTAATTAGAAAGAAATTAACTTTATTTAACTGTCTCTTAATGCAAAGATCAACATTGAAGGGCAGTTGCTTGAGAAACTGCATGTATTTTAAAATATTCCAGCAGTGAAATTAAAAAGAGCACTTTGCCTGGCTAAATCATAGAAAAGGTGGTTTGATGTTCCCTAATGGTGGAAACTGTTTCATGATCCTATGATTGACTTAACTATGAAAGGCTTATTTATTTATTATTATTTAAATATATTATTTATACAATTTATACTGTGATCTTCTTTTTTTATTATTAGGACAGGATGGATTTTTTTAGTAGAAAATGTTACAATAGTGTGCTGCTGTAGAGGCCTGAAAGAGACATAAAATAATCTGCCCTCAGTCACTGTTCAAACACCACCCTCTGCACTACAAATCAGTCTCCGGGACTTAAATGACTGGTTTAAATTAATGTTGTGACTTGACGCCCCAGAGTGCTACAGTAGGAGTATGAGTGAGAGGGGCTTGTGTATGTGGCTGTGCCTCTGCATTTGTCTGTTGGCCGTCTCAGTGACCGGAGCAGCAGCGTGCTTGCAGCAGGGCCCATCTGTCAGAGCCTGTAATTGCTTCATGACTCCAGGACATTTGACTCAAGTGCACTGCCACAGATTATTATTATCCTTTTCTCAGGGAACAATTTTTCTCACTCTCTGGGAAGGGGGGGGGGGAGCGTAAAACTTAAAAAGATAGCAAGGAGGATAAATAGGCTGCCTGGGAGGCAGCAAAGGAGAAAGTTGGGTAAGGTTGATCAACTGTACCTGTGTGTTATTGGTGTGGTGGTAAATGGGGTGTAGTGTGCTAAATGTACCTGCGTGTCTCACAGAGTGGGTGAAGGTGAACGGGCGACGGAAAGAAAAAAAGAAAACACACAGCAGAGATGAAGCACTGTCCGTTTTCAACTCGCGGGTGGACGTGGTGTAAATTCAGATAGATTTCAGATTTTAATCAGATGTTTAAATGCAACATGGCCTTTTCTCGCTTGGTGTTGCTCTGATGCTTTTTGAATGAAACTTCACTTCAGTACAGCCTTTCAGACGACTCGGTCTCCATGTCCGCCTCGGAAAACAGTGATTTCCAAAATGCTTTGCTAAAGCTGGTAAAATGGAACCAAATCACCTCTTGAATGGATTTGGTCCCCTTCAACCAGCTGTAGCTATGCTTTGATGACTACGGGAGACGCCTTCGACACAATCACTGCGACAACGGCACGACACTTCTTGGCTTATGGGGCCAACAACATCTGTGAGTGCTGGGAGATTTATCCTGTTCAATGTGAAACCTGTCTCATTTCTGACTAATAAAGAAACCAAACTCTGCTTCAAAACTTTGCTATGGTCCCCTTTTCCTGACTCGAGTGTTGCCTTGTCACTTTGCCTCTGGAGGGGATTGATATTCTTGACCACACTATCAATGGCTGTTTCAAAAATAGCAGGGGGTAGACTGCGTGTGCGCTATTTCAGAGACACGGCACTCACATGTCTGTGTGAGAATGTACGGCTGTCTTGCTAAGACACCTCCTGAACTGACTGTCGCTGGATGCTAACAGTCAATTACACTGTGGGAGGGAATAGGCAAAAGGAAAGAAGAAGCAGAAGAAAAAAGGAGACGGCTAATATAGCTCAGCGGGGGTAAAATGGCAATGTAAAGGATTCGACGGAGGAAACGTGACGATAGGAGTGCGAGAAATAAATAAAAGCGGCAACATAGAGTTATTTAGAGAGTGTACAACACACACACACACACACTCAAACCCTTTGGCCTACGTCCCCCTCAAGCCTCCTGCAGTGTTGTTGGACAAGCCGGGGTAGATGAGAGCCAGTTGCTCTGGAGGACAGGAGCTAAACACAAATCACAGGAGCAGACACTCGCAAACAGTTACAGCCTCACACATTCACTCGTCGTTACTGCGGAACAACCAGGCAGATAAAAACGAACTCCCCCTCACATCGTCTCCCCCTCTTTCTCTCTCTCTCCCTCTCTCTCTCCCTCCTTCTCTTTTTCATTTGGCTTCCTAATTTGGCGCTTAATTCCATGTCAAACTGACGTGTTTTCAAACTTAGACAATGTTCAACACAACCACAAAGAAAAAACAGTTTGTTCGTTATTTGTTCCAAAATTGGTCTTAATTTGTGTGATCACTTCAGGGATGAAACCAACTATTAAATTCACTGTGAATGGCTGTGGGCTCTACATTTCAAGTGTTTTCTGTTAGACCAACAACCATGAAATCTATTCGGGTGATGTCAAAAAGCACTACCTTACTCAATCATGGTAGTCTGACTTGATTAGCCTTGTCTGAAATGAGCAGCAGAGAGAGTGAAAATCGAATGAATGCCTCGGCAAAGCCACTAGAAATGCAAACATCTGACCCATTTCACAGATTTATCTCTACGGACCCGCAACACTATTTTCTATCCATCCCGATGCCGTCCCACTACCGGCACGCCGCCACCTATTAGTTCTGGCATTATATCGGGAATACTCGTCTGCGTTCGGGAGGAGAGTGTGAACGCTTGCGGAGCCGTCTGTCTCCTCAGGTGAGGCAATTAGCATACGGGATTGTCCCGGGTGTTGCCATATTAAAAAAAGAAAGCCGAGCGCTGCTACGTGAGAAAAGAGAGGAGGGCAAATATTCCAAGGAGGTGACACGTAAAAAGGGTACAGACCGCCGCTGCAGGGCTTGTTTGGAGCTCGTTTATGAGTCATGGGCTATTAATCGTATTGTTTACAGTATTGTAGCAGCTACTGGCTTCTAGCAGCCCGAGGGAAAGACACAGAGACGAGCCAGGCTCTCCTTGCAGGCTGGGACTGCAGTAAACACACATGGGGAGAACACACAGCGTGGACGGCCGAGAAAAGCCTCTCCCCAAACGCGTTACTGCTGGTTATACCAGCACTTTCAATTTACTGGCAATTGTAAAACATAACAACTAGGTCTAATTTACGAGGGAATGCCCTTACACACAAACTCTGTAGCGGGCGTGTGTGTGTGTGTGTGTGTGTGTGTGTGTGTGTGTGTGTGTGTGTGTGTGAGAGTAATGAACAAGGTGAAATATAGTAAAACTCCCCTGTTCCTGCTGCACCCCTGTTGTTGGAGTTGATTTGTCTCAGTGTTTGGGACAACAAGTTGAAAGATTCATCTGTCACCCACAGGGCTCTTCCTATGCGTCTCCCTCAAACCTTCGCTACCTGAACCTGAAAGCTATTGACTTTGATCGCCTACATCACTTAGAAAGAGAAAGCTTAAAAGAGCTTTTTTTTCTCCCCATGTTGTTTTGTTATAGCGTCGATGAAAAATTTTAGATTAGACTTGTTTAAGCCCCCGAACGCCAGAACATTCTGTGCCGGTGCTCAATCTAAACATGACGAGACAGAGCAGACCCAATTCTTGAAGTTACTATCAGGAAGCGATAATAACATCGATCATTAACCAGAAAGGCCTCGTGTCACACTTTTCATCTGAGGGAGCCTCTGATTAGCTTCCAACTTCAAACACTTTTTTTTTTCCTTGAGAAATATGATTCTTTAGTGGGAATTCCTCTAAGCACTCAATCGAAATAACTGCCTCTCCACTAAAAACACACCAGACTAGGTACTTTCACTTCAACCTAGGGAGAGATTTTCGAGGGCTTTAGGACTTGTGGACTGTCTCCCTGATATTGCAGGAGCTCGAGCGTGAAATAAAAGTAAATGGGCAGACTGGAGAAGGCGACATATATCTTCGTTTCTGTGAAGGCAAGGGGACAGAGCGTGGACTGAAGCAAGCAACGCGCACACAACACGACAGGGGCCGGCGATACAGAAAACACTGTACTCCAGCACTTTTCGCCTCTAAATCAATGACTTGTACTGCGGCCCAGCTTTCTGCTCCCTCATGTTCTCAATCCTGGTTTCGTACATCCATCGCATTTCAATATTTGTAATTTGATTTCAAACAACAATTTAGAAGACATTTTAAAATAACCATTTCACTTAAACTCTGGCAGTTTGCGTACTTTGCAAAATAGATTTACTGTTATTAATTTAAAATCTGTGCAATAAAAGACAACACAGTGCTCTTGTAGTTTTTTTTTCCCCTCTCCGGCTACAAAGTCAAGCTGGGACTGTGTGTGTGTGTGTCTATGTTTTTTGAGTTTATGTACTTTAATGGTAAAAAATGTGGATTTTAATTATCCAGACCTACATCCAAACAATTAAATTCAATTATAGTATTTAATTTATCATTAACTGGAACGACCTTCTGAAGAGGATCGACAAACCAGCTTGAAATGTGACGTGAATTCAAGTCTTCATTTGTAAAGTGTAAACTCAATTTCACTCTGGTTTATTCATTGTCTGATTTCATGTTTATTTTAGGTTATTTGTTTTGTAAATGTCCTGAATTATTACTTAATACCATCATCACTATCCAAAATCTGTATGTTTCTTAAATCTGTCTCCCTATGAATTTTCATCAACCCCTTGACAACAGATTTTAACCATGATTAGCAGTGTTTAGTGTTTCTATACGTAATTCTTAATCTGCAAACCACTTCATCCATGCACCCACGCAGGAAACAGGCCCTGGCCTATTCTGCAGTGTGCCAGAGGTGGGGGGCTGGGTCTGGCCAAGCTTGTGGCAGGTGGCAGGTGTTCCCGAGCCCTCCGACCTCAATTCCATTTGTCCTCATGCCAAAGGAACGAATGCCAGTGAAGGGGAATGACATTTAGCCAGGGAAACCACGCTCATGTGCAAAACATGACACATACACACCCAAAAAACGCACCGCGAAGGAAGCAGCTGTTAACTTTTTCTAGAAATCGCTCCGGTCTATAAAGCCGACCATGTAACGTCAATGTAGATCACCTTAAGAGGTGCTGGATGATCAACCTGATACAGACAGACATCTCTCTGAGCTATCTTTGATACGCTCATGGTTGAGAGACGAGAATAAAACAGCCAAAGTGCGGAGCAGCGAATCTGCAGCAGCCAGAAATAGCAGTGGACAAGGACAAGGCGTGCTGCTGCTACTGATGCTGCTGCTGCTGCTGCTGCTCCTGCTGCATGGGCCCGGGCCAGCCGCCGCAGGCCAGCCCTCTGCTCAACAACAGCGATGGACGAGCCTCACAGTAAAAAGAAACAACTAATCAACTTCAAGGGCTATTAGTTAAACTAATAAAAAAGTCAACATAAGACAGATGCTTTCAGAGCCTCAAAGGTAGTCTGATGTCAGTCGAGACTCTACCATCTGTTGGGAAGACGAAGCCGATGGGTCTGCTTCAGACTTCAATCAATGCCAAAGTTAATTGAGATAAATAAAAAAAAGTGAAGCTTATGAGTTCAGAATAAATAAACAGTGGAATCTGTGGAGGAAGTATCCACATAAGGTGGTCGGTTCATTTAGGATATTGAAGTGTAATTTTAAGAGAAGGAATTACTAGTGATGCAGTGGTCGACCAATAACCTGCTGGTTACCCACGGGTCGGGTCAAGAAATGTTTACTGGTGGGGCGGGTTGGGAAAAGCCCGACCTGCACCACACGAGGCTGTATTAGTGTATTACATATCATGTTCAGAAGATGCACTTAAATGATTAATGATCTATTGGTTTTCTATATTGATCTTGGGAAACATTAGAATCTGTAATCAAAATATGCAAATGAAAATCAATCTTTACAATAAATAAAACAACTTGTGAAATAAAACACACTGGGAACTTGCCATGCTTTTCAACTGTCTTCAGCCACAATAGGATCCTGTGCTAGTTATTTAAAATGTTTTACTGTTTGTGTCGATGACTGAGCATACTCCCCCTCCAAGTTGAGACCTGTAAGTGGTGAGCCTGCATCTTTCAGTCCAACGGGGGATGATTAAGTAATGGATTAGTAGCAGGAGATTAGTGCTTCTGCCATGGCCTCTGTCCTTTAGCTGCTAAGAAGCAGAATATAAAGCCTGGTGGTTCTTGATTTTAGACAAATATTTTTAAGTTTTATATTGCTCTATCATAATCATGTGCTGACATTTTCCCAGTTTTCTCATTTTAAACTTTTAATCATTTGTGCTGCAGTGAATAATAAGCATCAGTGAATATATAGTAATGAAATATTATTTAGTCTAAGCAAGCAAACTAAGGTAAGTGTTCGAAATATTTGTCCAATTACTGCCACTAATACAGTTAATCTGGTTCCCTCTCATTATTCGGGCTAAGGATTGAGAGTTGCGTCCAGTTTCATTTCAGTTTCGGGGTGGTGAGCTCAATCTTTAATTTCCATACTTTGGTTATTCGCTACAGAGTTTTGTGCACCAGTGCTGAATCATTCAAAGACCAGACTGCATCAGAAAAAAAAGAAAATAAAAAACAATTACTTTTCCTACCTTACTCATTATGTATGAATTTAGAGTGTGGATAATAGAAATATATACAGCTATTTTTGTTTTTTTGAGGCAAGATTTTAGGATTCAGCGTGTCTGCATCTAATATAAAGGCTTAACTGGAATCATTCACCAGACATACACCGAGATCCTGAGGACACAAACTCCACAGATTCCACCTAAACATGCCCTGGTCCCTCGTCCCCACACCAAACAAGTGTGACAGCTAGCGGTGGCAAGCGGGGAGTCAAATGTCTCATACCTGGGGTTTCCTCGCAGGGCAGCATGATGCAAGGCGTTGAACCCGTTATTGTTGGTGATGGTAACATCAGCACCGGCTTCCAGCAGCACTGACAGCATGTCGTCTCGCTTCTTGCTTATGGCGTCGTGCAGGGGTGTGTCACCCTCTGAATCCTAAATGGGGAAACTTTGTGTCACTTACTGCCGTTTCACTACTGTATCATTTTAAACTCTGCCTATTTGTTTCATGAAGCATTTCTCTATTAGACAAATGAGACGTAGGGGCAGATACCTGGAGGCTGGGGTGGCAGCCGAAGTCCAGCAGGGTTTTGACCACCTGCAGGTGGCCTTTGTTGACAGCTATATGTAATGGTGTTTGCCTTCGCTTGTTCCTGGCGTTCAGGTCGGCGCCGCCCCTCTGCAGCACCTCAATGACAGAGCCCTCATCGCCAAACGCTGCGTGATGCACCGCCCGGTCTCCATCTTTGTCCTGAGGACAGTGACACACCCACATTGTGGCTCAGTGTTGCGTCTGCTGCTGGATTTTTTTTTTTTTACCATTTGTGTGACATTAAATTGGAAACGTACATGAGATGAGAGAAAATCATCATTCTTTAATCATACCAACCTCAGCCTCCAAGTCCACATTGTGTTTAAGCAGCAGCTTTAGGACATCCACGTGACCGTTCTGACTGGCTGCCTGCATAGCGGTGTGTCCAGCACACTGCCCGTTCACCTGCAAACACATCAGCACTCAGAGTGAGAATGCGAGCCGTGCAACTATGTCATGTTTCATGTTTAGATCTGCATGTTCTGAATTATCTGATCACCTGAGGGGCTCAGAGATTGGTGTGGGTGTGTTAAAGCGTTTATATGCGTGGATGTGGTTGTGCATGTGCGCCCTCCGTGTGCATGTTTCATCACCAACTGCAGCACTGCAAAAACTCGGGAGCATAAATATTAATGTGGACTCCTTTGGGAGTCTCGAGACATCTCTTGTCCTGGCAGGCGGATCACTTGGCCAGGCTTAGTGTGCTCAGCTTTAAGCAAATAATTCCACTGAAAGGCAGTAGGGCATCTGGCCAGCCTTCACCACTGACACACACACATTAAGACACACACACACACACACACACACAAACACACACTCTTGGTCTGAGTGGAGACAGTATTGCAGGCTTGGTGTAACCAGCTCTCATAACCCTCTACAAGGCAGAGACCTCTGTCCTGTGGCCAACGGGTGTTTTCCCTGGCCTATAGCATGTGTCAGAACACAGTGTGCAACCATATGAGGTTTATGGAACTCCACTTGATTCGGAGAGTAAATTGGGTCTGTGCTGCAGTGCACACCGACGGTCCTTGGTGGCTCCTCTGGGCCCAGCTTTAATGCTTTTCAGAATGAGAGAGGTGCAGAGGTGGGAGGATCTCAGAGTCCTTTCCTATGAGACTCCCAGCCTCTTCAATATACTGAGAGCAGGGTGAAGCACAGCCACGAGTATCCCAGCTCCAATTATCAATGCACCCAGATCGTCTATATATCTTTAAGGGCAAAATCATTTGGTGTTCATCAAAAAGTCATCTCCAACACCAGCAAGTGGCTCACATGGAAACACCAAAAACGTTAGGGCACTTACGTCCACATCCGGTCTCTTAAGGATGTCCTCCACCTTGGCCAGGTCTCCATTGGCTGCTGCTTTGACCAGCTCCTCGTTGATGTCTCCGGACTCTTGCGTCTCGAATAGTTTCTTCAGCAACTGAGACAGACGCTCTGACCAAAACAAAGGGAGGGGGGAAGAACATCAGACGGTGTTTCAGTGTGGGAGTCAGAAAAGAGAGAACAGTAGGGACACAGAACTGAGATGACACTCTCACTGTCAGTGGCGCTTTTTTTTCCCCACACATACCTCCAGAGGCGTTGCTGACAGCAGAGCCAGAGGGGGCGATCTTGGTGACAGCAGCCGGATTGTACGTCCAAGAAGTTCCACAAACCTCGACCTTCAGGTCACTGTCGGAGTAGATCTGCTGCACGCGACCCACCTTCCCTAAGGTCTGTTGATAAATGGTGGAACAAACTCATTAGGATATGGAGGGTGGTTGTCTTTTTCAGCTTTGTTTTGTGTATCAGAGTCTGGATGTGGCAGAGTCAAAACAAAGAGTGGTTGTGAGAAAGAGCAAAAAAAATAAAAAACCTGAGGTGGGAGGAAAGATTTTACGTGGAATGAAAACACGCTCAACAAAGCAGTTGTTGGACACGGAGAAGAAACAAAGCTTGTTGCGAAAATGAAAACTGACAGAATAAAAAAAATATTATAGATTAAAGCCGCTTATTCAGAGGACATTCACTTGCACGCGAAAGGAGATGGATATAAAAGAAAGACCCCTCTGCTTGCTAGACTATCCCTCATCTATACAAGCAATACAGAGCGCGCACGGCAAAATGCTTTCCAATTTTGAATCATATCATCTCGATCCAGGCTATATGAGAAAGAGGCACTTTGAGTCTGTCGAGCCGGGTCTGGGGCTGTCCTGGAGGATGCCATCAATAATGGAGACTGCTGCAGTAGAGGCAGCAGCGGGCGGCAAACAGCCGTGGTTAGTGATCAAAGCTACAACCCATCTCAGGGTTTTAAGGCTCATTAGTTGCTGAGGGGGGCCAGTTTGGCAGGGACAAGTGGCATATTGGAGTAGACTGGAGTTACATAACCTAAGGCGTGATAGACAGCAATGAATAAACTTCATAATAAGAGAAGAATAGCGTCTTGTTGAGATGATAAAAAAAAATTAAATATATATATAAAAAAAAAAAAATTGGCAGCCAAACAGCCATGGACTGATTTGAGGGGTGAAATTGTGTCTCTGCGTGTTAATAATAATAATACTACGGCAACGTTTCTTAAAGGAGATGAGGGACTGGCTCTGCCAAGTGTGAAGGGAACAGCATAAAATTACACAGACAGTTAGATGAACTGAGCCTAATTCATAGAGGGTTCTTGCATACAAATTTTGTGCCTGTGATGAAGTACAAGTCAAAGTTCTGATTAAAAAAAAAAATCCAAATAACAGGGATGATATTCTCTGATTTCCAGTTCCCAGATGTTACCAATGTTTATTATGGGTTTGATGACGTTTTCTTACTGGCACAACATTGTGGATCACATTTCGAAGAATTAATCCTCATATTTTTTGAAGATCGGTCATAAAACCATCCTGTCACTGACAGAAGACTACGGACCGTTTTATTTATGTTAGAATAAAAACTAAACTGACGGGCTGAAAATGGTTTTACAAATGCACAAATCAGCTATCACATATTTCAAACACTTACAGGCAGCATGGCCTCAGCCCACTCTCCGTGGCCCCTCTGTAGTAGCTTGATGCGGTCGATGTCGTAGCAAATCTGGACCAGGTCTCCCACAAGGAACTGAGAACTTCCTCCTTCAGCCCCGGCTGCAACTTCACCGCTGCGTACCACATTGGCCTTGGTCAGCACTGCTGGATTGAATGTCCATCTGAGAAGTGAGAAATAAATGCATGAACTCACTCACAATTCATGAAACTCAATACCTGGCTGAGGTAAAGATGAGCAGTGATATATAATATTCTGGGAAAGATTTTTAAAATATATATATCAGAAAATGCTGTTACAAAAAGCTACCTATGACAAAAGTGAGACATGGTGGTGAGAGAACAGTTTTATGATAGAAAATGTTTTACTACAGACGGACCACTAATTTTTAGAGAGTCTCTCCTGTCAAGTGCTACAATTATATCTTATGGTGAAGATGTAATGAGAGGTGTTTTGTGGCTTTTGAGCCGAGTTGAAAAGGGATGTTTAAAACTAGACACATGGAAAACTGTTGAGGAGATGAAGCTCTTTTCATTGCTCTCAATTACTGGGAGCTGATAAACTGAGCCGATCCATCAGGGACTCACCTGTTCCCACTGGGGTACTGAACCACGATGTCGTGGTCCTCGTCGATGCCACATACTGTGCCGGTGGTGGTGAGGGTCTCGAACATGCCATCAGTCCAGCCGCCATGGCCGTGTTGGAGCGACTGGACGATCTCTAAGTCCAAGTCGATGTTGACCAAGTCTCCAATCTGCAGACCACCAGGATTTCTGTTGCCATTCTGCTCACCTGGAAGATAAAGATTTATTATTTTAATAATGTTGCATTTTTGTATCTTTGCATCTTTTGCACATCGGGGTTTTAAGTCTGTAGGTGATTTTATACTCAAGTAGAGAGAGAGAGGCATTGCAGTCTGACAAATCTGATAAGAAAATATATAATATATACAGTACAAACATGGTTTAAGCATTATTACATACACTGCACATAAAACGTGCTTCTATGTATGAATAATAATAGTATTAAACCTAATGTGAGACTTCTACTGCAGTGCTGAATCCACAGAGACGAGTAATTCCTGGAATTCTTGGAATACTGTAACTGCATGACCTGAGCCTGCGACTGGCTTTAGCAGCCTGGTGACTGGGCAGTGCTGCCATCTAGTGGCCTAATAGGGGTAACTGCAAGTGAAACTCCCCTAATGCCCTTGAATTCACTGCACCAGAGCGGTAGGTGAAAGAATTGGTGCAATAATGACGGTGGACACAGATCACTGGCTTACTTACCTAAAACGGGACAGTGGTCTCTGTAAAAGGAGCCTCCTTTGGCATCCTGGACACATTTCAGGTCCGACTTTGGGGGGAGAGGAGGGGAGAAAAGAGGGAAAGGGGTTAGATAATTAGCCAGGGTGATTCCATTAGAAGAGGGGCGCGATCAGGAATAATGAAACTGAGAATTTACACACTTCAAGCTGCAGCGACGGCGTAGTTGTCTTGAATACCAACAATATCGGCGCTCTAGGGGTAAGGCAGGACAACGTTACGCTACGCTGCTACAGAGGGAGGGCATCATTTGTGATGACTCAGATGTGCAGAGTTAGAAGGGCAGAGATGATGAACGTGAGGCACAGCAATCGTCCCTCTGAGCTGATGGAAAACTTAAGTCCCGACTACAACAAGTCTCAACAAATTAAATAACTCAGACCTAATCTGCTGTACTCAGCCAGCGGGGCATGTTTGATCTTACGATGGTTTGTGCGGAACACCGACATTTCCGAAAAGGAAAAAAAAAGGCGTCAACTTCTCATTCCGCATTTAAACTGGACTCCATTAATATTTGTTTGGAAGCTTTGCCCCTGCGTCTCAACAGGAAACAAAGCCGAAATAAAACAGTCAAGATGGGGGGTCTAATCCATGATTTATTTAATCCAGAGGCAGATGTCGTCTACCTTCCTTTCAACCTATTAGAATAACAAAGGACAAATCTGTTATGCAACCAAGACACCCGATTGGCCTCTTTCATAGAAAGACAAGGCCAGTCTCCACCAATGAGGAAGACGCCTTTCATTTGAGACGCGTGTGTAGCTGCACCCGCGACAACCCCGGAGACAATGTCTCCCTCCGCTAAAGTTGACCTCCATGTTCACTCTCTCCCCCGAAAATAGCAGAAGGAGCAGATTGCCTTTATCATGCAGATACCTTCCCCTTCCAGCTGCCTGTACAATGGCGCCTTACTCATGCTGGCAGCGTGGCGCTCACAAAGGCCTGGCAGCAAAAGAAAGAGCCTCAGCCCTGCGGTCAAACACAAAAGCCACCTGACAACTGATCTTTTGTGAGGCCCAGTGTGTGTGTGTGCATGTGTGTGTTTGCGACTGAGCTTAAGGGTCAGACTGGAAGTTTGCTCACCATTCCCTCAAAGCCAACCCGGTACAGGTTCTTCGCCCCGTTGTCCCACAGTACGTAGGCAGCGCTGTGCGGGCTGGCTGCGCTCCAGTCCTGGATCTCCGTCACCTGTGGAGCAGGAGAGGGGTGAGATGTGAAACACACAGACAAAATAAATAAAAGGGAACAGCGTAGTGTTTGAAGGTTCACGTCACATTTACATCATTTTTAGCATACTGTATGTGAAAATAAAATACTGAGCAGAGAGAGAGGAGGGGGGGGGGGCGCGTTTTCCCAGCAGGCGTTTTTTCATCTTTAAACCTCGTAATGATAGCAAATATGATACTTTATTGATCCCTGTTGGAAATTATCTTTTATCTCTCACTGGCTGCCGTCGAATGGAAGGTCAGAGTCAAGGTTGAACTACAGAGCAGCAACCCTGGAGCCATGCGCGTGTAAAGAGGAGCAGGTTTCTGCTAACACAGAACTTGAACTTGTATTACTCCAGCTAATGTTTCCAGTTTAGTGTCAGATTCTGGCGGTTTGCCCTTTCAGGCTTTGAGTATTTGCCTTTTGTGCCACCTTTTCCCCCCCAACATGGTGATAGATAGTGACTGTTACAGAGGAGAGTAAAAGTCACTGGCAAGTTGATGTAGTGAATCTATACACTGTTATGTCAGATGGGCCATCATTGTAAGAAAAGAAAGTTTCATTCCAAACAGATGAGAAATATTAGGTCTGGGACTTATCAAGAACAAATTTGATTAGGTTTTGATTTGTGGGGTTTAACTCTCCCTGCGTTGCAATTTGTATAGTCAAACTAAACCTTTCATTGTTTTTGCTTTTTTCTCCGCCGAGTGGGAATACTTGTGCAATCGGCAAGAATGTTTTAATTAAACTTTTGCAACCATCACTGCGTTAGTTTGCAATGGAAAAAACACACACACACAAAAAAGACAAAGACAAGCCTAGTTCAGACCACAGAGACAGAGCCTGTGGGAGACATTACTTATCAGAACAAGAAACCTTTGACACATTATGTTCTTTTTAAAAACTGTACTTCAGTTTCTCTCTGGTGGAGGTTCCAGGGGATTCTTCTGCCCTATTGAAGTCAAATAGGCTGCTTTTTGCCAATGTGAGTAATAAACAACACTCAGAGTATCTAAAACCGGCCGGCAACACCATCTTGGATGCATTCAGGAAGTCCTTACCATCAAAATACCCTGTACTTTTCCACCACTGATGGGCTGGGTACAAACTGTGGTTGCAGTTATGTGGTATGCTCAAGCAAGTCTGAACAGCATCTGCTCTTTATGATCACGTCATTTAGGTGGTTATCTCCGACATATATTCAAGACGGGCCGACTCCAAAATTTGCAAACATTTTAAAAACTGCTTTAGACACAATTAGGAAACACACCTCACCATGGAAACATCATCAGATGCTGAAATAACATGACTGACCTGATACAAAAAACAAAACAATTACAATTTTCATAAAACAAAAAGCTTTGATTGACTCACTCAGGGAGGGAGACATGAAGCACATGGCTTTCATGGTGGTTTTTGGTTATTAATATAAAATAAAACCCCAACTAATGTGCCCCCACAATTTCAACACAGCTTATCGGGAGTTGGTACTTGTACTACATTATGACTTCTGTAATATCTGACTTGTATAATCAGGAGCAGCTCAAAGATTTTGTTAAAAGCTTCATTTGAAGGGCACTGTAAGCCGAAGAAAATGGTTATAGGCATAAATAGGCAATGAGCTGTGAATGGGGGGACTGAAAAAAATCAATTTATTTCAAATTTGGAAGATAAGTCTGGGGTTTTTACATTAAACAATTCTCTCTTGATCACAAGCTGCGCAACACTTTTGTAACACTGAGAAAGTGTCAAGAGAAGAACTGTGGTGGAGTAAATGAATTCTTTAATTAAAAGCTGCGCCCTAAGTAAATACAGAAATCAAATTGTTAAATTATTTTCAAGTCCCTTCCAGAGGTAATTGATTAATGGGCCTTAGGAGGTAATATCCACACTAAACTAAGGCAACATCTAAGCTGGAGGACATGTAATAGCAGTTTTCTGGAAAGCATATTGCTTACAGCATCATAAAACAGTAATGAGATACGCCATTAAATAACACAGCAAAATGAAGTCTTAAATTGCCTGGAGGGGCTCTTAAATTGAATACTCTGGGGTCTGTACCATAGTCAAAATAGAAGCACTTTACAGCACAGTTACAGTATAAATCTAAATAGAGTATGCTAAACAAATGCAACCTCATCAGACATTGTATTACTTTCTAATGAGGTGTTCAAGCCCAGAATAACCTGCAGCAAAGAAATCTGGCAATAGCCTCAGTAAAGATGAATAGGGAGGGATCAGTGGAAAGAAATAAAGGATTTTTCCCCCAGTGACACATTCCAAATTTAGTAATAACTTTTGGATAATTTTCCTAAACACTATGTTCAATAAATTGAATTCTTGTTTGGATTGATTGTCCTGTCTGTTTGTTTCCACAGATGGAAGATTATGTTAAAACTTATGAAATATTTGCTGGAATAAATATTTTAATGACTTTTTTATCCAAACCTTCTATTCCTATAAAAGACAGATCTGCAAAATTATAGATGTGAGTGCAGCACAGTGCAGCTTTAGAGGAGTGAACTGTTTGTGCACTGTCTTGGCCGTTCTGTGTGCACACTACCAACATGTTGTGTCAGCCTGTGCCCTTCCTGTTTTGGTCAAGGCTCCTGTGCACTTCAAATCAAATCATATCCTGGGATGCAAGTTTGTTTTTTCCTCCCTATGATTGTTTAGGGCAAGGGATCCTTGTTTTTTTCAATTCTACACAACCCTCATGGGTGGTCATGCTCCCTTCAGTGGCACACACGTGGTTCTGATTGCCTCTGGCACGCTCGCCAAAGCCTGCCTTTACCTCCCGGGATTTATTATCCACTTAACAGCGCAGCTCTGAAATAAAGTTGAGACAGGTTTGGCCATATTTTTTAAGCAGTATCTTTTAGCCGTGGTGTTCATTCAGCAAAATTTAGAAATGTATCTGCACACTTAGTGCTCACTTGGGAATTGGGATTTATAAGAGACAAATGTTCTTTCTTTTTATCACCACTGAAGCTCTGCATCAAGCACCATTTACTTTTACTTGACACACCTGGATGGGACTGGGACTCAGACAAGCGCTTTGGTAATGTGGAAAGTTATTTGAGTTATTCATTTTTATTAATCTATTCATGTTTTTTTAATCTATTTATTTATTTACTTCTCTTTTACTTTTAATTATATGTCTGTGTAGCAATTGCCCTAAAAATGCACCATCAGGGACTCTGTGGCTGAGTGGGTTCAACTGGTTTGTTCTGTGATAAAGCAAAATCATACTGTTTCCATATATGTCTGTATTGCACTGCTCTCAATAAAAAATAAAGTTAAAGGGATAGTTCACCCAAAATTCAAATTTCACTCATTATCTACTCACTCTCATGTCTCTGAGAAATTGTTCCGAAAAAAATTAAATTAGTCTATATTTTAAGCTTGTTTGTAGCGGAAGCTCGCAGTGTCTCAGTTCACTGCTCTTCCTGTGTCCGGCGGAACAATTTCTCATGTCGGGGCTTCAATACAAGAGGGACATTACAGACGAGCAGTATGGAGGTATTTGGATGTTTTTTGGTGTGTCTTTTTGGACGAAGAAAAGTGAGCCCCATTCACAACCATTATATGGACAAATACTGCTGTGAGGACCCCCCGTAACTCCGAGAAGCCCCGGAGGACTCTGAAAATTCTCCCAGCCCTTAGTCGACATGAGGGTGAGTAGATAATGAGTGAAATTTGAATTTTGGGTGAACTATCCCTTTAAAAAAAAAAGTTATTTGGGAAAGAAAAACAAAGACAGAGTAGCAAAGAGCATGATAGAAACTGCTCATGTTGACAACAGCAGGTCTTCCTACCTTTCCTCTCCTCCCGTTGCCTCCATCCTGGTCCTCCCACTGCCAGTCCACGCCTCTCACCACGCGGCCACCAGTGAAGATCCCTCTGGCTGTGATCTTCTTAGACTTTCGACGAGACTCCAGAAGGACTCTGTTCAGAAGATTTAAAAAAAAGGTTTCATTTACTTTCATTTGGACTAAACTTTCATCACTCATAATAACACAGTGTCAGACAAAGGACTCAGCAGCAGGTGTTTGCAGAGACTCCGTTGACATGGATCAATTGACTGTTGTTTTTTTAATTACCAAGCAAATGTGGATTGCAGAGAGGACGCTAGTGCCTGCTCCACGATAATTGTTAACTGAAACTGATTAAAAATTATGCCCTCCCCCTGCTACTGCGTGTCCTTAACTGCCCTTCCCCGTGTGCCCACTGCTCCCAAGTCATGGTGGAAATTACTTTCGGCAAATGGGACATGGCTCCAGATGAAAAATCGTACTGAGAGGGCTGAGCACAACCAGCATCTAATCTGCTGTATCAACAATGTAGTCCCTGACAGTCATTATAACCGTCTCAGCATTGGGCGACTGATGATAGGGAAAACAAAGTAGACGACAAAACATTGGCAAAAGGTGTGTGAGCAACACCTATTACTGGCCTGTCGTCTGAGCTCTCTGTTTTCTAAAAGGTCAAAATGAATTTTAGGGCTCTAGACTAACTTTTTTTCCCCACTAGGAGCACAGTGGCTCCTCCTAACACAAGCAGAAAATTTAGGAGCGCACACCATGAATCGACTTGCAAAGCAAATATTCACATTTCCTTTTCATTCATGATCCTCACACACATTGGCCTGACACCTGTAATGACAGATACCAGAGTCTTTGCGTCGCCACTTCCACGTTTCCCAGTGTTAAAAGAAAGAGAAAAAAAAGTCAAATTTAATGGTTGCACATGTGCAAGTAGAAATTTACTTGCACTGTCTCAAATTTCAGGGGCAAAATGCAATGAATTTAGGCTTTTGACTGTTTTTAGGAATACTACTGCGATGCTGTTCAATTCTCTGCGTATGTTGTAACATCATGAATAACAATCGTTTTTGTTACAGCACAGCTTTCACACCTAACTAACAATTTCACAATCTAAATGGACAATTTTGACATTTTTGACATGTTTTAAATCACTGTAAGCCTGTGAGCGGAGGTCTAAAGCGTAGCATAGCTGCTAACCTAACCAGTGGAAAAAAAGGTAAGAGCACATAAAACATCCGGCTGAGCTCTAACCATCAAACAACAATGTGAGCCGTGGTGGTAGACGCGGCAGCTGGCCAGTGTACGTCTAACCAGTGCAAACAGCTTGTGGCTCTCAACCACTCCCTCTTCAGCACTTAGTGAAAGAATCTAATGCGGTGTAACAAAACACCCCACCACCACGCTGTCGGAGCAGTGCGGGCTGGGGAGACCTCCAGCACCCATTGTGTGTTATGTAATGTCCGTCTCGGGGGAAATGAAGTCGTACTCAGTTGAAAGGGCTGCCAGCTGTTGGGCCATGTGTTCATTTAGTGAAATATGGTGTTTGGGTGAAATAGGTCTGAAATGGATGAAGTCCCATCACTTCAAGCAAGCGGTGGAATTTAGTGAGCATGCTTTCACACTATCCCAAATATCAAAATCTTTTATCTTGTGAGATTGTGTGTATTCTTATCTGTATATGTCTTTCCCTATGTTCTATATTCTGTATGTAAAGCGTCTTTGGGTCACTGAAAAGCACTATATAAAATAAATGAATTATTATTATTATTACATTTAAAGTATTTAAATCAAATCAGTATATTACGTCATTGCTCTTTTATCTTAAAGGGACAACGAGGAGTTTCTATTCGGTTATAAAAAAGTCTCACGTTAATGTGGATGAATCTCCGCTACCCACACTTGTTAATGGGCCCATTTTCGATAAATATATCGTTTTGTCTCTATCGTTATTTTGTTATTATTAGTGGTGGCGGAAATGCTGGTCGAGCCGACCAGCGTTTCCTTAATGAGAATAACGCAGCTGAATGGCCGTTTATGGTCGGAACTACGACGGTAACTGAACGTCTTTGAACCTCTGACTTTAATTATTGATGAATTAAAACATGAGTCCGTCTTGCGCCGGTCAAAGAATTTTACGGTGCGCGCGGAGGCTCATAAATGTAGTGTGAAAACGCTTCGCTTTTCCAAAACTCCTCGTTGCCCCTTTAAACACGTTAGATTCTGTGTAGAGCATCTCTGAATGCACGGACAAAAGCCGCCTTAAAAAGTTTGTCTCGATCTTGTCTGCACACGCAGTAATTGATAACTTTTCACAAACCACACCTGAGACATGGTTTCCATTAATGATTCTTTCAGGAGTGCTCACTGCTCAGGAAGGTGGAGGTCAGAGAAATGTTTTTGACTTCAGTTTGAACCTTAACAGCAGCTGAAAGACAATGTGATTTCTGCATGCAAATGAATCCATCTATAAACACCTGCTAATTTGGGTCATTTCTTTGACCTGAAGACACACACACACACGTTGACATGAACACTCTCTCATATGTTAAAACACACACCGTTCCCATGGTATTGTACACACATATCCCTTAAAGTGTGTTTACCGCTGCACTGATCCTTGAAATTTTCCCAAACTGTTCAAAGTCTCTGCACCGGCCTCCAGAGCCATAGACGAAAACTCAAATTATGCCTAATTCCACCATGAGCTAAACTTTTATCATCTCAGCTTGTAGTAAATACCAGATAATTATGTTGACAATGTCAACACTTCCACAATAAACCTCCCACGACCTCCACAGTTCAGCACTTACACACTAAAATGCATTTATTGCTGGTACATGTCAGAAGGGGTGGTTTCCCATACAGTGCTAGTTTTGCACATCAACATGAGTTTCCCACAGCCAATAAAGAGCAAAGAGAAAACAATGGGACTTCCACTATGACATTGCTATTTGAAGAGACAATAACTTCAGACAAGCAGAACTAAATAAAGCACTAACATGCGTCAGGAATTTCTAAAACTGAATTAGGAAAAAACACTGGACTGTACATGCATAATGTTATTCTTTTTTATATATTTCATCACTTCCAAAGCAGATATTACACTGTGTTGTGTTTTTTTCCCCATTAACAGGACTTTGGCTTAGATGATGAGAGATTAGGGCTTCAACTAACGATTAATCTGTTGATTATTTAAACATTTAATCGATTAGTTGTTTGGTCAATAAAATGTTGAAAAATGTCAATCAGTGTTTCCCAAACCACAAGATGACGTCCTCAAATGTCTTGTTTTGTCCACAAACCAAAGGGATACTCAGTTTATTGCCATAAAGGAACAAATAAACCAGAAATATTCACATTTAAGAAGCTGAAATCAGAGAATTTTGACTTTTTTTTCTTAAAAAACTACTCAAATCGATTATCCGATTATCAAAATAGTTGACGATTAATTGATTCTTTGTGGCAGCTCTATGAGAGATTGAAAAGTTTGTGTTATTATTGTGAATCACACGCAAAATACTGTATATTCTCTTCAGAGTCAAAGCACAAACTTCTGAGCTGTGAAACAGACTTTTAAAACAAGCTGCAGTTTCGTTCCAAGACCGTGCAGCCTTGTGGAAAAACAAAATTGCAAATATTGAAAAACCAAAAAAAAATCTTGTAAATCTGCTCAAATAAATTCTTTAAATGGGAAGCACTGCATTAATAAAAATTTTAAAAAGGTCTGACTGGATCCTAAAAAAAACGAGGCTGAGTTGTTGCCTGGCAACTGAGAGCTGGGAGCAGAGAGATAGATTCTGTCTGCCTGAGAGGCAGGGTGCACAAAAAGACTTCTCAAATGTCACAAACACATACACACACACACACACAAAAAAAAAGCAGCACAAAGCTAAACTGTGGAAGTAAAAGAAAAAGAGAGGCAAACCTATCACCATAAAGTGCAGTGATCATCTGGGTGCCTTATGTCTACGTATGTGTCATCATTCATTGGTGGGTTTTTACAGTGAAGCACAACAGTGACCGATGCTACTGCTGCTGCTGCTGGGTTAACTAACCTCTCGCTGCCTGGGGTGGTGATCCTGTAGAACCGGTGTCTCAGGTGATGCTTGTCTCCATGGTAACAGGTTGTGCAGAGATCGTAATTGGTGCACTCAGCACATTTCCAGCGAATGCCAATGATGGGCTGTTGACGGCAGGTGTCACACATGGTACCATCATGCTTGATACCTAAAGGGAAGGAAGCATTAGTCAAAGTTAATATAGCAGTGTCACACATCAGAGATACTACTGGGATAATTGTTAAACATATTGTTATTAACATTATTTCAACAGTGTGTGCAGATAAAAAAAAATAACTTTTTCCATACAGAGACCTCTGGATTTGGCACATTCCACTATAATTTTACTTTAGAAATATGCTCATATTCCCAAGTATGTTGCAGGAGGGCTACATTAATAGTCACAAGATCGTACGCCTGTTGATGTCAGCACTTTTGGACTAATCTTGGCTTTATAGCCTCCTACTCTTTCCAAGATAGAGATGATGCATCAGAACCATGATAAGAACAGAAAATTCAACTTCTCCTCACTTCATGGCTGCAAGATCAAGTGCGCATTCAAGAAAGTGAATAATAAACTCTGTCACAGAGATAAGTGCAACTCTACTGGTTTATAATGGTGTGGCTTGTATACAGGAAGACCAAGCAGTCCTAACACATTTATGTTCATGCTTGCACAAATAGTGTTCAACAACCTACTAACACACTTTTAAATACTGAACACGGAAGTTGTTTCATCACCTCGCTGTACAATTTGGAGAAGCTGGTTATGTTGACATATTTTCAACTCTGAACGTGCAAATGTTGTGTCTCGCTCAGCTCATTAGCATATCTTGCACACACGCAGCTGTCTGCTATACGTGCATCTGCTCAGACAGGATGTATTGAAATACTCATCTTGATTTTATGCAAATTAGGCTGAAACCAAGCATATGTCGTCTTCGTTCATCCACACAGGGCATAGTATAACACATTTGCTACTTTCAATGTTTTGTTTTTTTCATTCAAAACTGAAAGTTTAGGTAAAACAACTACTTCAAAGGGGGCAGAGATTTTGCATCACAACAAACCACAAGTACTACTAACCCCCAAACCAAACCACAACCACAACCTGCGCTTTTAACTACAGCAAGTTTACTTTCTGTGTCTCCATTGTTTGTTTGTTTTTTTAATCTATATTCTCATTGTCCTTAAAGTCAGACCCAACTAAAACAACAGTATGTCCTCCTCTAGTGAGCGCAGCAGCCCTGTCGCACAGCAAAGACGCTGGCTATAGACTTCAATGACTCTCAAAAGTGTTGACAAAAGTACACCAGCAGCTGATGGAGGAAAAGTTACCTGTTGGTGCGCTGTCTAGTATCCTCACGTCGTATGCTCCGGAGCAGCGGTAGTTAGCAGCCGTCCCATTATCCCAGACAACCACCACCTCCTCTGGACTTTCAAAACTCCTGACGGTGCCAACATGTCCCTCTCCGCCGTCCTGCTTCCCCCACTTCCAGTCGGGTCCGCGGACAACTCTCGCTCCCACTCCTTCCATCATCGCCCGGTTATTCCTGCCGGTTGTCATTTACGAAACAAAAAAAGGATAGCGCAATGCTACAGCGATTTTTTTATTTCCTTCCTTCTTTTCTTTTCTATTTCTTACGAGTTAGCAAACCAAGCTAGCACTCTCTGCTAGCCAGCCAGCTATCGGTGCCCCCTGGTAGACAGTTTTCCAAAACGCAAGTGGGAGCAAGTCCTAACAGGAAAAAGAAAAAAAAAAGGACTGGGACAATCCACAAAGCTAGCCTGCTAGCTGAGTCGCTAAGTTAGCAACCTAAGGAAAAGAGGCTGCTGGACTATAACTAGTAACTAACTACTCCCACAATATAACGTGATCGTGAGCCAGTTACCTCTTCAGCAATTCATCTGAGAATAGGGAGAAAAACACAAATCACAATAAAAGCTTATTATTAAAGCGGCCACATTGCCCCATAGCTTAGCCAGATCTCAGTAAGTCAGCTCCTCCACTCCACACAGAAGAAAACCACCTCTTCAACTTAGCAAGCTAGCAGAGCTGAGTTGCTAGCTATCGCAATGCTAGCAAGATAAAAAAAAAAAAAATCCCTCTCCTGGTTTATAGCAAAGCAAGTCCTCCTCGTTGAGGTAACAAGAGTCGTGTTTTGAGGTTGTTTATCCCTTAATGGTGTAACGGTGTGGTGGTGGCGGCGGCGACGGTCCCATCCAATCCAAGATGTTTCCCCCTTTGTCAGCCAGAGATGTTTCCCTGGAGTCAACTCAGAATGAACGCGTCGCCATTATTGTCAATCATCATCGTTCAGACCCTCACAGACCGAGCGAGCAACAACTAGCAGCTCCGGAGATGAACGACTAAACACGAAGGAGAAGACGGCGGCGGCGTCGGGGGCCGTCCGTCGGGCGCGAGGCTTGGGAAAAACAACAAGCACGAGTTCGGCCCGCGACGCGCGTGCGCATCTGTAACGTGCAGCAGGCGCATATTCCCATTCCCACCTCTTCTTCTTCTTCTTTTTGATTTTTGGCGGTTGGTGCATTCATATTCCCACTTAAAAGTTGTGATGGAAAAATGTAAATACTTGGTTTTTTTTCCTGTTCTTTAAAGCATGTAAACATGAATTGTATAAACATTTAACCACCCACATTTTAATTTAGTCACAATATAGGCTACAGTCGGCCTAAGTCTCCATTTGGCCCTAAGTAAAATTTTATATTGGGCCCCTCTAATACTGCCAGTAATTCTGATTATTGATCATTTAGGCCTACACACTACAAACGTATTCATTTTTCTAATCTGTCATTATGAATTATCATCCTAGCCTGGCATCTTTGGTTTTTAATCTGAAATGGTACCAAATTCAGCTAAATGTGCAGCCTGAGGTTGATTTACACTCTTTTTACAGTCTATGTTTACACTTAATATTCAAAATGATATAGTACTTAGTGGGATACTGAATGTCATATTGAAACTAACAAAATAAGATAATAGACAATGCATTTTCTGTAAGCATGTAATCTGCTTTTTAATTTTTGGTTTGAAATCAACTGCAACAGCATTGTGCAAGTGCAACAACAACAATTAAAGCATAAGTAAGCGATCCAGTCGTTTTGGCTAATGCTGCGTTCCAGGCAGGCTTTTGAAACCGTAAATTACAGCTTCAAGTCACGACTTACGACTTTGTTTTTCCGACCTGTTTTACCTGTGAAAGTCACTATAACGGCCACTCGTAACTTCCGATCCGTGAACTCGTACCAGATCGAACTGGTACGACTTCACAGGTCGGAAAACAGGAGTTACGGGTTGCCTTGAACGCACCATAACGTCTTGTCAGCCGATGGAGTTAGCAGCCCCCGTCCTCGTCCCTACGCCACCACATTCAGGCGCATCCCTTGGCTGCACCAGACTGGCTCTGGCTGCACACACAGCCCTTCATGCCGTTCTCTCTCCTCATTGGATAAAACTTGTAGGATACGAGAAAAGTTTTCTCCTCAGCTCAGAGCAGAGCAGAGTGACTGAGAGACCCGTGTTTCGGTCCAAACACTCTATGTAAGTGATTGCTGTCGGAAGATATAACTATTTAAGACTTATTAACACAAAAATATCGCTTACTTCTGCTTTAAGGGTTTTTTTTGTAATTACACAGGATTTCTCTAAGGAATGACAAAAGTTAAGCATTATAGATCTAAAAAAAACAGAAAGAAAATTGAATTGCTCTTTTGGAGCCCAAGTGGTCACGGTGCCCTAAACATGTGCTTCATTCGCTTATGCCTTGGGCCAGCTCTGATACACTGTAATTAATTTTGTGGTATGATAACCATAATAATAAAAAAGGACAAATCAAAATCACTTTCAGAGATAATATACATTTCTCTGGAACATTTTATTACAAATTACAAACCATCCAAACAGTTATAAGTAAAAATGTATGACATATTAACCCTCGTATATAGGCTACATAATTGTATATGCTCATGTATATGAATACACCCACGTATACATCCGAGATATACTGAATATTGGATATAGTAGTAGTCATTAATAGTAGTGTCATTAATGGATTTGGCAGCTGTAATGCCATACGATTTAACTCACAGCATAATTGTGTCAAAAGCCACCAGCTGGTATCTTTAAATTGAATGCATTTGCTTATTATGATTAATGATTGACAGATTGAGTGATAATTTAATTGTATTATTATTATTATTTAATAGTTGACTGATGGCAGTTAGCAGCTTACTGAGTTGAAGTCTGTTATTTTTGCAGTGCCAAACCAAAACACACAAATCTCTCAGTAGGATACAGAAAGACATCCACTAAGTGCATTAACAAATCCTCTCGAGGTGTTACCATGGTTTGAGGCACTTATTACTTTATGATACTCTTTAATGGTTTATGAATTCTATCAATATTTAATTAAAATCAAAATCTTTACACAACTTAAATGATTTTCTGGGCAGACTCACCAGAGCAGCAAAATAGCCCACTGTAGGGCCACTATTCTTCTTTTTTTTTTATATTACCTACTCTCCGTGCAATACATAAGTAGCTATTAAGCATCTGCCTAAATTAGTACGTAAGAATAATATATACTGTAATTTTAAAAGGGGTATTTATCTCAGGGCCTCCAGATGGGACCCAAAGGTTAGGTAATAATAATAAGGTAATAAATAAAAATGTTGCCTTTACAGCTCCAGTCATTTTTGAATATATCACGCACCAGTGGTGCACTGCAAACCTAACACAATAAATAAAATGTTCAGCTAATCAAATTAACACAAACTAATTGCTACACTGTGAACCTGGAGAGTTTGGGCCCCATGTGGGTGTGGATGTTTAGTGCAGCTCCTGGGACAGTTGCCTGCTTCTCCTTGTTGCAGTTTTTCCACTGTGCAGTGCACTCCCACTGCAGTAAAAAAAAAAAAAAAAAAGACAACCCACGATCATTTGTTAAAGGCTGAAGGTGTTCACTGACACTCCTGCTGTCTCTGCAAATACAATGAGTTTTGGCTGAGCTACCACTATCTACAGGAGTGGGGAGGGAGTGTGTGTGTAACTTTTTTTTTTTTTCCAGGCTCACTTCAGCTCTTCTACCTGCAGGGGGCGCCTGTGTGACTCAGCAGCAGCAGCAGCAGAGCAGCTGCAGTGATAAAGCTGGTCAAAGAGCGCCACCGCTCGCCGGTTCACTTAAATACCCCTCTCCCCTCCTCCTCCTCCTCCTCCTCTCTACATCAGGTCCCCTTGACTGTCTCCTTCACACAGTGCGCTCGCAGGCAGATACAGCTGAATTTGCAACCGAGCTGGCCGCTGTCCTTGCAGTACGAGGGGGAGAAAAAAAAACACAGGGACCTTGCAATGATCTCGCTGGACTTCAATTTCAACATTTTGACAAGGGACCTGTCATATTATCTGGAAAATCAAGTGAAAGTTGGGCTGTTCGGCTCGGGGGTGGGACTGTCTCTGGTGCTGGGCTTTAGCGCAGCGTACACCTGCTACTATTTGATTTCAGTAGCGAAGGTAAGTAACGTTGGCATGAAGGCTGCTTTTTTCTTTTTTTTTCTTTTTTTTTAAAGACCCCTCTTTGTACCGTATAGTGTGTGCATGCATGTGTGTTGTCAAGTTGAAACCGACCGTGTGTGCTTTTCATGCATGAGTGATGATGATAGTCGACCGGTGCGTCGGGGTGATGGAGGTTTCGATCCGGTTGCATCGGTGGGATAAACGTTACACGCCTCCTCCTGCTGCTGCTGCTGCTGCTCCACATGTGGCTCTCACCACCACCATGTATTATCTGACATGGTTCATGTCTATAAGCACGTGCAGACACTTATATAACTGCAGTAAATCAACCAACATACAGATATGTCGGCGTCGTTGAAGCTAAGCTAACATTACTGTACGTTAGCTAAATAAAAAAAAATGCCGGTAGACCGTTAGTTGCTTTCGTTTTCACTGGGGGAGGAGGAAATATGTATAGAGATATCTATAACCTGTTGAGTAGCTATGATAAACGCCCGAGTTTAACAATTACATGATAGTAAAACAACTACATTTTAATAATTCTGCATGCTGCATTATCATTTTCTCTAGTAAGCAAAATAAATACACAGCAAATGTTTTTTTTAATTATTATATGCATAGATATTAAATAAAATATGAATAGGCTATTCGCTTTCATTATGCAAACAGGCGTTTACTATCAGTCTGTCCATGTGTACATAAAGGCCTAAACCGCAGGTTAATGCAGATGTGCTTTACTTTACACTCTGTGCTCAGTAGGTTTCTACTGCTTCCTGAAATAGTTGGATCTTTAAAAAAAAAAAAACATTTAATCATGTCATACCCTCTGTGTTAAATATTATTTTGAAATCAACACTTTATTCTATGCATCATGAAACTTGATTTTAAGTTAAATAAGTTAATGTAATGCTTTGGATGGTCTCATGGCAGGTGATGAAACAAAACATTGCTTGGAGCTCAAAAACATGTTGTGAAGGATCTGTTGTCATATTAAATAACTTAATTTACTCGTGTTTTGCAGAAACCACAGCTCATCTCCGGGGGTAAGAAGTTTTGCCAGTTTCTGAGGGAACAATGTCCAGTGGTGTCAGAGACCTACTACCCCACCTTTTGGTGCTGGGAGAGCCGCATCCAAACTCTACTGAGACCCTTTGTCACAGCCAAACCTGGGGTGGTTTACAGAAAGTAAGTCCTCCGAATGACTAACATACTAATTATTCATTGCATGAGAGATGTTCCTTCTCCCAAACTGAAAATGATTTCCTCCCTGTGAGCAGACACGCATCACGTGCACCCAATCTGCATATGAACTCATAAAGCGGCTTAAGTCAAAGAGGTCATATCCATGGAGAGATAAGTGTGAAGCATGCAAGCTAGGAAGTTCACCTTTGGCATAGTAATAGTAAATGTGTATTTAATATCATGGCCGTCGTCTATTCTGGAGTTAGAAATCGTGAGGGCAGACATTAAGAATGTCTTCCATGCCCACTTTTGCACAGCTTTGTTCAGAAACTTCTTAACCTTGCTTGCTCAGTGAGAAACTGCCATTGTCTGTTCCCTGATTTCTTTTTTTTCCTCCAGTTTCACAACTGGAAAACAAATCCCAGTCTTGTTCTTAACCAAGACTCAAAAGCTCAGAGGAGAAAGAGATCTTTTGTGCCACAATAGCTGGCTTGGGCTGCCCGGCCTGCTGCTCGATAATGTACATTGTGTTGAAGATTAATTGGCGCTGCATTCTTTACCCCCTGTGCATAAAGCAGATTAAAATGAATTAAGAGAGCCTTATTTTTCATCAATTATTCTTGTTACATACTCACTTAATCTGTTTAATATGTATTCCCTGACATTCCCTACTTTCCATGGACATGCTTTTAGACTAGTTGTGTGTGTCTGTATACAGTATAAATTGTATATGTATTATGTGATCAAGTATTGTGTGTCAGCCAACCACTTGGGGTTGGACTGAAATAAAAACAAAAAACATTTACTGTAAATGTAGTTTTTATTTTGTTCTATTGAGGCCTATCAGACTATTTGTAGTTTAGCTTTCTTCACCCTTAACATAGAAAACAAATCCTTGAATTAATTAATTAACAATCAATTATTATTATTATTATTATTATTATTATTATTATTATTATTATTATTATTATTATTATTATTATTATTATTATTATCATTTATAATTTTTATTGCAAAGTGCTAGAAGAAATCTGTTATTTGGGATTTGATAATCCCTTAGTTGAATTATTAGTCCCATTGTTTATGTTTGTCCCAAGGACATTCACACTGCCTGTGACTGTCTGCTGTCCCCTGAGTCAAGGAGATAAATATTCCCATAATGCACAGCAACACCTGTATCCAGCCCAGTCCAGCTCCCTGTTATCAAACATGATAAGAGTGATGGTCACATTGGCTGAAATTATTATCACATTTCCTCGGGGGACAACAGGACAACCCCCCCACACACACACACACACACACACACACACACACACATTCACCCTCGTTAATGAAGTTACCCAAGGTCGACCCAAGGGTCGACCTTGGCTGTGAAAACTGTCCTATTTGTCCTATACGCTGTCTGGGGGTGAAATTCCACTCATCTTGTTGTGCGAGCAGAAAGACCGGCAGCGAGATCCCCTCCCACTTTTCGCACTGGACACTCTGGATTGGTCCCCCACCTCCTACCCCTCTACCCCCTCACCCTGACTTTAAAGGCTAGCCTTAGGTGCATATTTCATGGCGGTTCTGTAATTTCATGCTGATGTCTTCACCGCTGGCTGGGCCAAGTTGGCTCACGGGGCTGCTGCGTGTGTCCGTGTGCAGTGCAGGTTTTAAAATACACCGGCACTGGGAATGAATGACCTCATCTGCCAGGCTTGGGTTGTAAAGGCCCACAAATTGATTGACCATAAGAACCCACTAGTGCAGTGCAGTGCAGTGCAGTGCCCCTTCTCCCCCCCTCCTTATCTTAACTCGCTGTGTGTTGCAAAGCATGCTGACAAGATGATCGCAAGGGAAATGAGGGAGCTGTCAGTGAGCATTGCACTCACATATCCAATCCCCTTTTGGCAGTGTGTGTGTGTGTGTGTGTGTGTGTGTGTGTGTGTGTGTGTGATGGATACAATGACACAGTTTGCCTCCAACTGAACCAACAACTAATTGGGCAGAGAATGGAGTATTGTGTCCTTTAATTACCATGCAATGAGAAGATGTGCATTTAATCCCAAGTCTAACATTGAATTAGTACTTTCTCTATCACTGTGTGTGTGTGTGTGTGTGTGTGTGTGTGTGTGTGTGTGTGTGTGTGTGCACCCGTGTGTGTGAACATGTTTGAAACAAACAAATGAGACAAATAAATGACACATAGAGAGAGAAGATGCTGTTCAGAAAGACCCGTGTTGCTGAGTTGCGTGTCCCGCTCGTCTCTGCAGTGAGCTTATTAAGGCAGCAGATGGAGGACAGATCTCTTTGGATTGGTTTGACAACGACGACAGCCTCTCTCATCCCGACCCCGCCACCAGGCCCACGGTCCTGCTTCTCCCCGGTCTGACCGGCACCAGCCGAGAGTCCTACATCCTGCACATGGTCCAACAGAGCCGGGATCTGGGCTATAGGTGGGTGGTCTTGGCTTGGATAACCTGGCTGAGGTCCAGCACTGTGAGCATGCAGCGCACATTCAGGACAGCAAATCGCACAAAACTGACATTCATGTTCTCATTTTGCCATTCATCTAGAATACAGATTTTTTTTTTCATCCAATCAAAAAAAAAAAAAAAAAAGGTTGCCACAATCATACTGATGCTAATTAAATAAAAACCCACCACTGCTTCATTTGGGGCGATTTTGTAACTTTTATATAATTGGTGCATGAGAGAGAGAGAGAGAAAGAAGGGGGGGGTGGCTTGGGGTTATTTCAGGCGAAGTGCACAAATAAAGTTGGACAGCTTAGCTCTGTGTCAAGAGCTGCTTTTTTTGTAAATAGCCAAACGTAGCACAAGCTTGAAGAGTTGCAGAGGGAGGCAGTACCCCCTCCGCCCTCCACCTCTCCTGTTTCCTCCCTCTCTCCCAATAGGTCCTCTCTGTATTCTCTCTCTGCACTCATTCTTTCACCCAGATTTGGGGAAGGCATGGGAAGAGAAGCCGGCAAACTCAGCATCTTCCACCCCTCACCCCCCTGTCCGTGTAGCTTAATGAATTACAGCTTATCCTATCCCGGTACAAGCTTTGCAGCTTAGCCCAGACCAGCATCCGAGTGTATGCTGCAGTGTGTGTTTAAGCACCCCACCACCACCACTACCACCCCCCCCACCCCCCCATCCATCCTCTTGCCCAGCACACTATCTTAGCCCCACCCTCCTGCTGAGTTACACAGATAGAAACTGCAGGTTCTGACTTCACCAGATAATAGATGACTTGCTGGAGGTGTGGGGTGAGGAGGGGGGAGGCCGATGCCCGTGCTCCACAGTACAAAACAGAACGGTGCTCACACAGCTGTGCCTCTCTGCACATCCCATCATGTTCTTACTCCGGTTTTTTGTTTTGTTTTTACAAAGTGAGAAACATTTGGGGCACTGTGTTCCTTTGTGCATGAAGGTTGATAACTTGCAGTGACAAGGAAAAAACAAACATAAACCTACCGGAGCTTTGAAATGTTGTTGTTTTAGGGCTGCAGTCAAATACTTTCATCACTGATTTTCTGGACAAACAGTCTGTAAAAATGTCCACAGTGGCGTAATAATTTTTCCCATTTATGCTAAAATTGTCAATCAAACATTTGACTTGTCGTTTTAGCTTTTCTTCAATGTGTTTCAGTTCAAATCAAGAGATGATGTGATTAAAGTTGTCATTTATGAGACTACAATGATTTAATACTTTATCTGATTTGTGTATTTCAGATGTGTGGTATTTAACAACCGAGGGGTTTCCGGTGAAACGCTACTGGTAAGCATCTATCTAAACCAGAGGTGTCAAACTCATTTTAGTTCAGGGGCCAAATTAAGTGCAATTTGATCTCAAGTGGGCCAGACTGGTAAAATAATGCCATAATATCCTAGTATAGAACTAGAACTCTAAACTTTTCTCTTTGTTTTAGTGCAAAGAAGCTCATTATTAAAATGTTTACATTAAAGAACTATCCTATTACAAAATATATTATGACCAACCTGAAATTTCTTGAGAATAATACATGCAATTTCAACAACATAATGCCTCTTCTGTCTTCTATGTAATTTTTTACATCTGGTAAATTCATCCCGCGGGCCAGATTGGACCCTCTGGCGGGCCGGTTTTGGCCCCCAGGCCACATGTTTGACACCCCTGATCTAAACCATTGCCAGTGTTTCTGTTTTTGTTGTTTGTTCTACACGGGGGTAAGCAGGATTGCTGAGGACAAATCACTTTCTCAGTTTGTTTGTATGTATGAAAGCTTCAGAGCAGAGTTGTCCTTTTCTTTGCCTCAGCCGTCCCCAGAGCACGTCAGTTGCACACACACGTGTCACCGAGTCCACAGGGACCCTGAGCAGACGCCGCACAGACAATGTTGTTGCACAGCGGGGATTAAGTTGCAGGCAGATACTGTATTTTAATGCCGATCCACAGAAATATGACCTCGTCGAGCACGTGCTGTTCTGACACCTGGCTTAATCTGTCCTCTTACACCCGGGTATATTTAGCCAACAAAATGGGCTGTGATAGTGCTTAGCATGCCCACTGTGTTTCATGCCTCCGCCTTCTCCTCTCTTGTCTGTATGTCTCCGCTTTGGAACAGAGACACGTTCTTTACAGACGACTGTATCACCCTGATCTAATCATGCCATCACTGCCATTACAGAGATCTCGTCCAAAGCACAAATGGTGTTTCATTACAAGCAAGGGCTCCCCCCCCCACAATCAATCTAATGTTCCTCTTAGTGGGTATCAATAGCTGATCTGTGTGCTGCTGCTGCTGCTGTCTTCGTCGTACTCTGTGTCAGCTGCAAATAAAAATGCGATAAATGTGACACTGAAGCAAAATGTTCGGTGTCACTCAGTTTGATTTAAACCTGCATTCTAGGTCATATCCAGAGTTTGGTTGGCTCAGCTGTTCTCAGATTTAAGGAGAAAAAAAAAAGTTGGACATTGTAGCCTTGGCACTGTATCAAGAGGTGATGGTGGAGGGGAATTATAGTCTATGCAAATGATTTAGCAATTGTGCGCTCCCGTGAGTGTTTTCTCTGTGTCTAGTTAGTGTGAATATCCTCTATTGTTTAAATAGGCCAGCGCTTTGGAATGACCCACTGTGTGAAAGATGCCCCCTGCCTCAAAAACTGTCCTAAGTGCCTTTTTTCCCCTATTTTTGGAATAATCTTGCAATAAGATTTTTTTTTAAAAGTTGGTCTCATTACACTTTCCTGTGAAACAGCTTTTGCAGTGCATTAGTTTAAGTCTGTTCACAATATTCCCCACTAACAATATGTATTTCATTTTCGCTTTAAATTACTATATTTGTTATCATCCGAGTTGTAGGTTCTGCTCTATTGCTGCAGAGTTCAAAACGTGTGTGTGTGCCTCTTAGAGGGAAGAAAAACAGGAATTTTCTTTGCCCGAGTTTCTGCTTGAATCTTAATGAAGGGCCTTGAAGAGCTGAGGATCTACAGCCTCCTGAGAATTTAGGCTCCTTCAAGTTAGAGCGAGTTTGTTGTCCAATGTTAAGTAACCTGCTCTACCTCACTAACTGTGTCAAGTTGAAAGTGATTTTACTTCTATTCCTAGAAAATACTGGATGTTGTTTTGATTGCAGTGAAATAAATGATGAAATAACATGGCATGTGTCAATAATAGTTGAGAAGTGCATGGTAAATTAACATTCAATGAAGAGTTCAAAGAATGTATACGCAGTTCGCACTTTTAGACGCATCATGATAACAACGATTGCACAATTAATGTGTTGCAGTTTAATGGTAGTAAGGCAATGCATGTTGACGTTTTACACTTTGGTTTGGATGTTTGCTGGTTATTCAGCAATCAATTAGCACCTTCAGTTTCTCAGTGTCAGTGATGTTCTTTAATGGACTGTAGTGTACAACCAAGGGTCCAAAGATAATACACCCCAGATGTGACTCGAACCCACAATCCCTGGCTTAGGAGGCCAGTGCCTTATCCATTAGGCCACTGGGGCTTTGAAAGGCCATTAGGGAAGCTACTCTTTACGCAGCATTTCAGTAGTAGTAACACTGGCTTGTTAATCCCTTTATGTTGATTTTCTATGGACAGGGATAGCAGCCTTTATGTGTGGTTCAGGAAAGTGTTCAGTCCGTGCCTGATGATGTCCACTGTAGCCCACGCTGCACACTGGTTGTTCTGTCTTTTGCTACTATATACTATATCCATTTTCTAGTGATGGTTTCTAGTTTAGGCTAATTGTGTTTCCTAATATTGAGCATATACCCACTGAAAACAGTTAGATAATGGATGTGAATGTGTTTACCAAAGCTGAGTTTTATGTTGAGTCCTCATTATTATTTAAACAGAAGTAGAAATTAGAGAAAAAAGTGACTGAATTGTCCGTGTTGTCCCATTTTAGACCCCGAGGACCTACTGTGCGGCCAACACAGAAGATCTAGAGACTGTTATTGAACACATTCAGAAGACCAATGAAGCTGCTCCGATCATGGCTGCTGGAGTCTCTATGGGCGGGTAAGTGGGGAATGGCACTGATTTTGGAGTGGGAGGCTGGTGTTCAGTCCCATGAATTTGTTTGCAAAGGGCGAAGGGATTAAGGACCCCCACACGTCGGTTATTACACATAGACACAGTAATTACACAGGAATTTTTCAGACACCTAATAAATGATTGTCCCAGTGTTTGTAACAGTCAAGTAGGTGATAAACAGCATAAAATCCCAGATGTTCCTTATAATCTCATTTAAAAGACCTGTGCCCTCAGAGGTTATCATGGTGATTTGATTTCACCTGCAAGTTTTACTGAATGAAACGTACCTCTCAAACATAGGCTTACAATGTAAATATCCGAACTTTTATCACATAAAATGCGTTAGCCCCATGCCACTAATTAAGCTATAAATAAACATAAGTATGGGTGTAGAAGTTTAGAACTCTTTATTAAGAAAGCAGTCTGGCAGAGAAGCTTCAATCATCAAGCTGTTAACTACCTTCCCATTCTTCGATGTAGCTGTAGCATCTATATTCACTTCACCGAGCCTCTGTCCTTCAAGATTTGTCGGGGTTTCCCAAAACAGCAAGGAAGGACAGACAAAGAGAGCGACATGCTAACCTGCGTTTCAACTGTATGCGCTGATTGGTTGACATGATGATGTAGTCTTGTAGTCTTTCTTCACAGCCGTCCGAGTTAGATTATTTAAAAACGTCAGTCTTGCAGTGGCGTCTTAAAAACTAGAGCTACTTTTAAAATAAAAAATCAAACAAACCTATAGCTATTCATAATGCAGGACATCATCTCAGTGTGCGTGATAGAAGACAAGGGATTGAAATGCTGTGCAGGACACCTGGTCACCCTGAGCTGTAGTATCACTTCAGTCATTTATTGCAGCACAGCTCTAATCCTATGAATTGAAAAAGTCTCTCTCTCTCTCTTTCTCCCTCATCTGCCCTTTCCCTATCACCCTTCTCCCTATCCAGGATGATGCTGGCCAATTATTTGGGGCGCAAGGGCCGGGAAACCTGCCTGAAAGGTGTCGTAGTCTTCTCAGCAGGCTGGGACGTATTTGAGTGCACCGCTTCGCTGGAAAAACCCCTGGACCGCTTCCTCTTCAACTCCTACCTCACCAGCTGCCTACAAGCCTCGGTGCACAGGTCAGCCAAGGCCAGAGCGGGATTAACACGGCCGCTAACTCACAGCTTGTGCTCGGGACTAAATGTTTCATGAGCTTCAATAACTGGGGTTTTAACGTATTTATTTATTTATTTATATATGCTGTTTTAAGCTTTTTACAGTGTTATGGAAAAAAAACTAAACATATTTGTGAAAATATAATTCAATCTATTCCAGTATATGATAATACATGCACAGTGATTCTTTTACTGTGAAAGTTGAGCTCTTTTGTTGTTTCATTAGGTTGTTACAACCTTGTCAGCATCCCTGAGGGACATTTTCTAATGCACATTATTCCACCTAACAGCAGTGGGTGACAGTTTTATTTTTAATCTCCCCTCCAGACACAGACCAGTGCTTGAAAAGTGTTACGACATCGATCATGTCATGAAGGTAGGGATTATTTTCAGTGACACCTGGCTGCAAATGCTAATCCAATTAAATGAGATGGCCAGAAGTTAATCATATTACTCGAAACCCACCACAGGCGAAGACCATCCGAGAGTTTGACGAGAGGTTCACCTCCATAATGTTCGGATATCCGACCAATGACGACTACTACCACGATGCCAGTCCTGTCCACAGGCTGAAATCTGTGCAGGTGCCAATGCTGTGTCTGAATGCTGCTGATGATGTCTTCTCTCCCTCTCATGGTGAGTCCAAAACAGCACCCGATTTCACTATGGAGCTGTCCTTTTTTAATCTCCTCTAAGATGCAAACGATAACAACTGTTTTCGATGTATATACGTTATAAAATAGTAGCTCCTATGCACTGTCTGTCACTGTGAATTTCATTTCATTTATTGGATCTCTATTAGCACCAGCACATTAGCATAGCTATTCTTCCTGGAGTCCAAACATTAAAGGGATAGTTCAACATTTTTTTCAACATTGGCCCACTGCCATAATCCCTATAGTTTTAGGAGTAGGTTTGTTACCTGTAATTGTCAGTGCAAGCTGTTTTTAGAATGGCGGAGCAGAGCCGCGAGCTGCTCAGTAGGCTGATGGGATTTCTTGGTTTCCCTCATCAAACTCATCAAATACACAATCCAACAACTCCACAACGCTCTGGTGGACAAGTTGTGACCTGCGCATTCACCACGCTATGAGATAATAACAGAACGTTACGAGACTGCTTGCCGAAAAACTGCCCCAAAACGGGAACACGCGTTAGCGGTTTTGCATGAATTGAATGGGCCAATTTGCCAAAATGTTGAACTATTCCTTTAAGTCAAATTGTCCATTCATCCGAGTCCATCAAAAAAACAAAAACAACAACAACTTATACAGTCACAACACATACACACAATCATAGACGTAGACAGACATAGAACACATGACATGATCACCTGTACAGTACAAATTAAGAATCCATAATTAAATGTGAGGGGAAAACAATACAGCAAAACATTCAAATAACAATATCACATGGCAGGGAAGAAAACAGGCACTACATCATATCATATAACAATAATAGGAGTAAATAGGCCTGAATGTTGTGTTTCCTTTGCAGCCATCCCAGTGGAGGCAGTGAAGCAGAATCCCAACCTGGCCCTGCTTATTACCTGTCATGGCGGCCATATTGGCTTCCTCGAGGGCCTGTGGCCTCGACGGAGCACTTACATGGACCGTGTTTTCAAGCAGTTTGCTAAGGCGGTCATCGAAGAAGGCGGCGGACTTGCAGACCTCTCCTGATAAGAGAACTTAACAAAGTGTTCCTCTAGTTTTACTTCCTCTCTCGTTTTCCTTTTCATCTCCACCGACCATCGTTCCATACCACATTCCATCCTTTATTCTTTCCATTTCTGATTCCATCTTACGTTACTTCCTTCCTTCCTTTGACACTTTTCCCTCTTTCATCCTTGCCCTGCATCCCTCCTTACTGCACTCCATAGTTTATTCCCCCCCTCTCTACCTAATCTCTACCTATTTCCTTCCTTCCATTCAGTCTTTTTTTTTTTTTAATCTTTGCCCTCCATCCCTCCGTCCCATTCTTTCTCCACAAGCAAAAAACAAAAATCATTCATTCTCATCTGAAGGGCACATCTTATTGAATGCAGCATTTGTGTTGCAGTCAACATCCATCTATTTATTCCATAGTTAAGTCATTGTATGTAGTAATGCTCTCAATGGCATGCTTATTTAAAAAAAACAAAAACAAGCATAGCTGTCACTGTTGAAAGCGGAATCCGTGCCCATTTGGTTTAGTTAGCTAGCTAAAAGAAATCCGCAGTTACCTTGTGCAATCATCATTTCAATTTCTTTTAAAGATTATACAAGTACTGTACATGAAAATCCAATCATTTCTAATCATGGAACGTCCCTTAGTTCAGTTATTAGTAGGATTGTAGCCCTCAGGGATTTTCTTTATTTACTCATACTTCTTCCCTTCCTGTGTTTTATAGTTTATCAATCATTCTCCAGCACTTTGTATTTTCCTCCTTTTAAGGGTTGATGATACTTTTCAGTTGAATTACAAGAGTGTTTTTTTTGTTTTGTTTTGTTTTTTAAAGGAATGGTTCAACATTTTTGTGAGATGCAAGGATTAGGCAATAGGATTGACGCTGCCAGCAAAACTAAGCACATTAGCTTAGCTTAGCATAAAGACTGGAATCAGGCGGGAGAAACAGCTAGCTTGGTTTTGTCCAAAGGTAAAAAGAAAGAAAATTCCTACCAGAGCAGCTTGTAGGTGGGTTTTGCTACTGTTGGACAGATCTAGGCTAACTGTTGCCCACTGTTTCCTGTCATTATGCTAAGCTAAGCTAAACAGATGCCTGATATTTAACACACTGACACACTAACTCTTAGCAAGAAAGGGTATTTATCAAAATATTGAACTTTCCCTAACTTTCTTCGGCATGCACTTTTATTTTCACACATTCTACCTTTACGCACACCAAATAGTTATTCAAATGTATAGTGAGAATAATTCATTAATGACAAGGAATGTGAAATTGCACTATTTTAGTTGAAACTACCATGCCTCTAATTCCTTAATGCAAGGCACTTCGTTTCATTTGATATATATGAAAGTACATCCCAAAGGCTGAACAGAGAATTATATGAATTCCATGAGGTTTCCTATGTGAAAATGTTGGCGGATAGTTCTGTTAGTAAGTCTGAGGGTGCTACAGGATACAGTGAATGAAGTAACGCACATGGGAGGAGAGAGAGTGTATATGTCGGCTGTTTAAAGTGGTGGATGTTACTTTACGAGATGCATAGTATCGCTAATGGAGCCTGGCTGTCAGTCTTATTAATTTTTTTTTTTGTTGCTTATTTGCTTTTCTTTTTTTGTGTGTGTGTGTTTGTTTTTGTGTTTGCCAACAATGATCAAGCGGCTGGCTACCGTGTATGAGTTGGCGTCGATTAAACAGGCAGATCTGACTGGCGGCCAGGCTTTCAGTAATGCACTGCATGAGGGATTTTTTGACTTCCTGTTCCTGTGGAATTTTTTGGTGTCTGTTTGTTCTGCCAAGTGTCCATTGAGTAGCATGTGTCTCGTCAGCGTCATCATGTCCTGAACCTTAACACCACCTCGTAATCTGTAGCACAAAGGACATGTTTGTGTTTTTTTTTCATAGGATGCTGCATTTCATTTTGTACACTACATAAAAAAAAGAAATAAAAACATTCTGTTTAACATGTGCAGCAATAAGATTTTAAATTAAAGAAGTGTCTCTATAGTATAAGTACGAGTATATGCACATTATCAACATGAGTGTAATATGCTGTATTTAATAAATTATTAAACAGAGTCCAGGTCCATTTTTCTGTGTCTCCAGTGCTTTAAAAGTATATTGGATTACTCGATTGACGATGCACTGCAGCCCTTTAGTCAGCAGCTTTTTCTGTCCTTTCTGTCTTTCTTTCTTTCTGGATACACGCCACATGTGGATACATAGGCCTACTGATAATATCCAGATTGTATGGTCAGAAGCCCGTCAGCTCACGCAGGACGTCACCTTTGGTCACAGACTCGTCCCCTGAAGGTGAGACATTTGACAGCGACGTTGCAGTGGTAGGTAGCAGGCTTTACTACTGAGTGACCGGTGTGTCACTGCAGGGTCACACTCCCCCTCCTCTCACATCACAGTATTGGGTTTTTGCTCCCTGGAATTGACTCACTCCACACTCACAGGCTTAGCTGCTGATAGGATATGCATCGCTGCAGTAGTGGATGTGATCCACCAAAGGCAAACTGTAATCCCTCGGCACTCCACTTACCTTCACCCCCCCCCCAATAAGCACACAGACAGATGAGCTTTGGTTTTAGCTAGGTGGTTTATGGAAGCCTGAGAGTAATTAGAGTAGACTGCCAAGAGGGATGAGTGATTTACTCCTGGTTACCATCTATGAAAATTGATATTATGTTACAGGAATCCCTCTGTTATGAATGTTGCTGATATCGGTCATGTGAGAATGTGCACTAAATACATTATAGCCTATAGCTAAGGTTTGTTAGTAGACCAGTGTTGTATTTTTTATGTGTTACGATGACAAAAAAAATATTTTACAGCAGTATCAGCGATATGTTTAATCATGTGTTTAAAAGTAGTTTAATATTAAATACTGCTTTGCCTGAGGACTCCGTATCTGAAAGAAATCGGTCAGAGGGAATTATCAAGAGATTTTCTTTCTCTGTCAAAGCATTTGCTGAAATATCAGCCAAGAGCGCGAATCAAACGATGACATCATTGTGTCAAGTAAAGATCACAGCATAACTAAGATCTGTATATACTGTATGGTTGTATCGTAAAACAGTCAATTAACCCTTTGGCCTCTTTGTAAGTATCGGACCACTGAATCACTTTAGGACGTCCAAAATCTTTAGAGACAAGAATCTCTTGAGCTTTGTTCACAATATCTTTCTACTTTTCCCGAAAGAGCAATTATGAAGTGCAAGAATCAGCATGCCAGCCACTTTGCCCTCTCTTCCTTATCCTTTCCTGACAGCAGCTGGCTGAAAATAGCCTTGTGTTATATCACACAGGGGCTGTAGGTTGATGGAAAGTGTGCTCTAATATTACCTAGCAGGAGCTGAAATAGGACTGTCCCTGGACCAACAATGCCCCTGTGCCCTTACAGTGAAGCCAGAGAATATCCTAGCATCCATTATGAAGCCATATCTGCCCTTGGAAGAGATTAGGGTCATTGTGTGTATGGTCACAGCACGGTTACAGAAGTGTTGGGTGGAGAGGAGATGGTGTTAAGGCAATGAGCAAGGGGCAGGGATTTTTACTCTTGAGCGGCATAAAAAGATGTGGGATTGAATGCAGAGGAGAGAGTGAGAGGATTATTAATCACAGGCTGGAGTGGAGACGATGGGGCTGCCCATGCATTTTAACAACACTGCTTAAGTTTTGCATTAATGCGCTTGCAATGCTCTTCAAAATACTGAGCAGATACTCAGAGAGAACACTTTAGTTTCCAGGGGTGCTGCTCCAACAGTTTTACAAAAGAAGAGATTTTCAAGAACAAAATTGTTTTACCCAAATCAATTAGATATTTCATTTAATCTAGATTAAATTATTACGTGTGCAGCTGCAGTGCTTCACTAAATGAAAGCAAAGGGAAGTGATGCATGATGGGAATTGCAGGATTCTGTATTTTTGGAGCTTGGGTAAAAGTCAGAGGCTCTTAAAGTAATGTTAAGTAATGTTAGGGGAGAAACTGAATGATGTAAATGATCTTAGATGTCTTGTTTATCATTTTGTACATTTTTCCCATTTTAGAGGATGTTCACTAAAATTGAGAAGTTGAAAACGTAATCTTTGCTTGCACAGCTTGAGTTTGAGTAAAAGCTTGAGGTGTAAATATGAAATACCTGGATGTTACGATGTGTATTTAGTGAAGTTTAAAATGTCAAAAACCCACACGCAACTGAATTTATAAGTCATTTTTATTACATTCATAAATTTCCAACAACAATCACATGGCTCTAATGTCATATTTTCACAGCCCATGAACTGAGGTAGATCACCCAGACACCGAGGCTACCAATGGGCTGTACACGGTTATCAAGCACATTTCAGTGAAGATTGTGAGAGCAAGTTGCATATTAAGTGTTAAATTATCAAAAAGACAGACACATTCTGTGGACCATTGGAGTTTGACAAGAACGTGTTGATCACTAGTCTTATAATTGGAGCAATACTGGGGGATTGGGGAACTTAATTTAATTGTTTTGCTTATATGGAAATATATATATATTTTCTGCTGGCAACTTGTATATAGTGCAAGTTCACATTTTTCCTTCCCCCCATGACATTCAGTAAATCTAAGAATCATTCGTTTGGGTCTTGTGCAAAGCCTTCATGGATGGTTTTGAAGTAGACACACTCCCTTGGTTTAAGCGAGCTCAGCATGCAATCAAATATTACACTTCAATATGATTATCACTCCAAAAATGCTTGTCAAATAAATAAGAATCCCTCATGGACCTGATTTTCATTTTCAATAAAAATCCAACACAAGAACAGGAGGAGATACAGACATATATGGTTAAGGACACATCTAGGTAGATTCTTCTTGCCTTTGCAACATAACATAAGATGCAGAAAGACATTATGACCAAAATATACGGGCAAAAGTTACACAAGACTAAAAAAAAAAAAAAACATCAGTAACCCTCAGTGGTTAAGGGGGTGATACAATATATTAATAATGTAAACAAAGCTTTAAACAGTACAGTAGTCCAAAATCCAATTATTCCTTCTTGTTTCACTCTGACAAACATTTATTCTTCCTCACAGTTAAATGGTTTCTTCATTCTCATTGGTCCGAAAAATGCGTGACTTGAGCAGTGACTGTATGAAACGTCACTTAAGGCATATTCTTTGGACAACCCTGTGCAGAAAAATATAAAAACATTCCACTTTCAAGTATATAAATTGACCTGGTCGACTGCCTGCTTTTGACAGTGTGTAGCCTTTTTTCTTTTCTTTTCTTTTCTGTGATTCCCCTTTGTTTTGGAGGGAGAATGAATTTAAGATGAAGTGGATGATAGCCAACAATCATCACGTTGTGTACAACAGGAGGTGAAATCAATCCCCAGGCACAGCAAGTTGCAGGAGAACAGGCAGTGAAGAGGCTTATTATGTTGCTTTTACTGACTTAACAGGTCAGTAAAAGACTTCATGCAAAATACATGTCAGTGAGAATACACCGTCTGATTGGCATTACACATGAGCAGATGAGTTGTCAAAAATACATTTTGTACTTTTCTTGAGCCGTGGAAAAAACTCTTTGGATAAATTTATTGTGAAAGTCATTTTGGAAACCATGACCACAGCTCTGTGTGTCAGGGGGATTATCGATGCCACAGAAATAGTTTAGAGGCACAGGAGAGAGAGTTTGAACGTGCTGGTTCAAATGGGCGTTTCCCATTTGAATCCCTCTGGTGTTATGGTGTTATGAATGTGATACTCAAAGACGATAGAAATCCAATACAGGTCAACATCTATGTTTATATTTGTTTGATTTGATTTCTTTCTTTTTTTAAATAGCCGATGAACGCTATGCAGTTTGAGAGGCAAAGCAGGTGGAGAAGGGTCAAGGAAAGCGAAGGAGAAAAGGCAAGGTGCAGCTGAGGGTGTCTTTGGTGCCAGCTAACATTAAAGCCAAAAATACATGGTGTACAGGGAGAAAAGCTCCCTAGCCCCCCTACCCCCCCTACCCCCCCACCCCTTAAACGACCACCCTTGGATCTCCCTTAAAAACCCTGAGATAAACACGTATGTCCAGGATGAGACATACCATAGTCACAGTCCATGTACACTTACAATCTTCAAATCGTCACATTATCGATCGGAGAGCGTCCATTTTTGCCAAATACGACAATAAAACAAATAAAGTTCAGTTTCAGCTGTGCTTCATTTTCCACAGCAGAGTGTTATTTCAGTAGAACGCGAGCTGAAGTGGAGACGAGCCCAGCAACAAGCAAGAGTTTAAGACACCGCACCGACCCTCTGCAGAGCCAGGCGTAGTGCACTGTGGTAGTACAGGTGAAGAAAGTCCACTTATGGAGAACTTAAGGTCTTGTGCTGCAGTGTATCCTCTCTGAGCTTCCATTGGGACGCCAGGAATTGTGATTTCTGGCTGGTCAGGAATCAGATCTACTCCTCGTTTGGTGATTGTGCCTCTGCAGCAGAGCAGTTTTAGACCTCAGGTTCATACGTGGCGCCCGGTCAGAAAGTAGAGGGGCCGGTCCTCGGTGCAGTTGGCCGTCTGAAACTCGTCGCGCAGCCGGAACTGCCACTCGTCCTCCAGCTCCAGTCGGACGATGGTCTGACGCAGGGAGCTCCGGTCCTGGCAGATCACACAGAGGGTGGCACCTGTGGACATGGCAACATGGCAAAGGAAACATTTAGTGATGGATAAGTTGTATTAAAATGATACGGTATGACAACAGACTACACAGGCCGAAGTATCAGCTACAGCTGCTCTAATGTTTCACCTTTGAGAAAGCGGAATTTCTTGAGGAGCCCGGCGACAACGAAGGAGTCACATAGGTAAAGCAGGAGGCCACTGAACACCAGGCCCTGATGGTTCAGGTTGGTGGAGTGTGGACGAGAGTTGATGTAGCACACAGAAATCTGGGGCAAAAGATAGAACAAGTTAAACTTCATTACGATATTTCATATAGGTTACAATTCATTCAATACAACTTTTATTATCTCTATGGGAAACTTTAGGGAGCGTCTTTCCAAGCAAATGTGACTGCTTAAATAAATCATGCTACAACTGTGCATCATGATTTATTTTCCATTCTGGGAAGAAACAAACAACAAATGTATGTTGGAATGCAGACAATGAAGCTGTGCAGAGTGTGCAGGCTGTTTACACCTGCACAAATATTCATTGTTGGTATTCACTGTTTGCACGTGTGCGTAAATGCAGGTCAGAATGTCCTCGAGAAAAGCAGATGGTGAAATCATCAACATGCTTCTCTGCGGGTTTAAACAGTTCAACAAACTTTGGGCTTATGAGAACATACGAGGTGAACTCAGTCAGCAGGTTTCACTTTTGCGGTTTCCCTGAAACAGTTTGTTCAAATATATGAAATTCAGCATGTGCCGTCTGTCCCAGAGGAGGAGAGTCTGGCTGTTAAGTCTTCCTGTAGGTTTACGTTGCAGGGAGGATGCTAATAGTCTTCTCCCTTGCTTCCAACTGCAACCTCCCGGGAGCTCTTACCTCCGGGCTGATGTTGAGGTAGCTGTCGATGGACAGAACTGGGTTGTTTCTGTTTTGAACAGCCTTTGGAAACAGTCTGTGGCTGCAGCTCTGCAGGAACCTTTCTAGCAGGAACTGGGCCGGGGCATCTAGGAGGGTCTGCTCGCTGTCTGGGGCGCACACGTACTGGGACGGGCTGATTGGAGCCGGGTTCTCTATTTCCTGGAGAGTGAAGACAGCGGTTGAACGTAAGGAAGTGTGTCATATTGTGAGAAGGGAAAACAAATTCTTTGTAACGAGTGAAACATCTACCATGAGTTTCGGTTTGACCAGGAAGTCTTTGCTTCCTCCGGTTGGAATGTGTTTCTTCATCAGGCTGAAGTAGTTGAAGCGACACAGCAGCAGCCCACTGCTGTTCACCCTTAAATTGAAATCCACCTCTTCACAGCTGTACCTGCGTTCAAATAAACAAGTCAATAAATAAGACCGAAAACACGACGACCCCGCACACGTCGCTATGTTTTCGTCACCGTCTCACTTTTCTCTTCGCTTACCGATTAAGGTCGTACTGAACGTTCTGCGTCAGGTCCACATTGAGCATGACAAAGTCGTGGAGGTGACACCGGCTGAAGGGGCGGCCCGCAGCCTTGTGAGAGAGGCTGCTGCTCCACTTGCGAGTGCCGCACATCGCGTACAGGGAGATCTTCGGCGTGGACTCCATGTGCTGCAGCACCGTCTTCAGGGACACGTTGGTGAGGGTTGAACTTCCATCCAATGTCTCACTGAGAGACAGAGCAAAGCGGGGACAGGGAACACAAATGCATGAATGTGAATTAGGACAGCACAATTTAGAAAATGTTGATCTTATTCATTGAATAATTGGGAAATATTCACTTTTTTAAAAAAAAATATAAGATAGAAGTTTGATAGAAGTGAAATTATGTTAATTATTATGTTAATAACCACAACAAAAAACGGCTCACGACTCCTCAGACAATAACTACCTGCCGTCTGCCGCCTGGTGAACGTTCCACAGCACGCAGGAGTCGTCCATCATGACGATGAAAGGCCATACATCTTGCCTCTTGACACCTTGCTCCTCCAGACGGTTTCTCTCCAGCTCCAGGTTGTGGTACGACAGCTCTTTGATCATGAAGCGAGCGGCGCCTAAAGCAGACAGAAGCATGTGTCAAGTTTTCATTTAGACTTTCTCAAAACCTGTTACGCCCACAACGCCCGTCGACCAAAACACACAGCGCCACGGGAGCGGATGAGCGGCGCCAATTGAATTGAAAAGCTCAACATTAAAATTGCAAAGTGTGTATGTAATGGATTCATTACACATGTACAAGTGAGCTCTCTCAGCTCAGTAAAGTTAGAACTGTAAGGTACAATGAGCATAAATGTTTAAATACATAGCCAGTACAAGGTGTACCGGGTCCAGTACAGCCAGATATATGACATGTGGCCACGTTGGCACTGAGGTTCATGGAAAAAAGACAAAGAACAAGGGTCTCTCACACCCTGAGGACACTTATCTGAGAGCAGTTTGGTTTATTTACACCCATATAAGTCAGGCCATGCACCTGATTGGCTCACTTACAAATCAGACTACCGCGCTGTGCGTGACGAAAACAATGGTTCAACGTTTTACCTGCTGTAACAAACCATAAAATGTGACTAACTGTAATAAAGGTATGCTCACGTATGAGCATTGTAATAAATCCCACTATCAGCAGAGAGAGAGGGTTGCGAGGTGAGGTGAGACTTGAAGTCACATGTTGGAGTATTTGACCGTGGCAGGTTCCTGTTTGGCTTGTATTGTGCATGCACAAGAAAAGGCAGATGCAAAATTTACAATTTTAGTTGGTATTTTAAGTTGAGAAACCATTAATGTAAACAGAAAATGTGGTTGTTTACATGAAAATTTTAAAGGGCACCTTTGACTTGACAGTTAAATACTACTAATACGACTGGTTTAGAGATCTAGTTTATTCAATTTGTGTGATACCTAAACCTAAACCTATGGACAGTCACTCTGCACTACAACATTTTGCACAATAACAGTATTCTGTATATATCTTTATTCTATTCTTTTATATACTATATGTGTATTTATAGCATATTTCCTTTTTGTATATAGTATATGCGTATCTTTTGCACTAGAATATTTTAATTCATTCTATTTTATTTTATTTTAATTCTTAATTCTCTAAATTCTTATTCTATTCTGTTTTTGGTACTTTTATGTTTGTACCTGACACCAAGACAAGTTCCTTGTGCTGTAAACTGACCTTTACTGCTCTTGGCAATAAAAAGTTCTGATTCTGATTCTGATAAAGTTTATTCTAAACAACTATATTTTCAATTTCTATGTGATTATAACATATTTTAAACAATCCCTATAGCATAAGTTTCTCAATTCAGCTAAGCTAGTCAGTTGCTCACCGACTCCAGCGTTGTTGAACATAGCCGGCAGGACGAGCAGTATGTGGTTGGGCCAGTACTTCCGGTAGTGGGGCATCTCGAATTGCTTAACCACCAGGATGTGCACGTGAGCAGCGCCCTCCATGGCATGAAAAATGTTGAGCAGGCCGTGCTCTTGGTGTCCTGTAGTCGGGGTGAAGATCGGACTCTTTAAGAAATCAGGGTCCTGGAGCCGAGAAGGAAGAGAAAGAAAAGTCAGAATGTGACAATCACAAGTTTTGAATTCTAGATGTCATTACGTCCGTATATACAGTATACTGTATACTATACTTTCTTAGTAAAGCATGTGTGAACTTATTTGGGCGGCGGTGAACGAACCTTGCTGGAGACCAGAGGCAGGCGCATGCTCTCCAGGTGGCTGCCCTGCTGACTGAAGACAAAGTGCTGCTCCTTGGCTTTGGGAATGACGAACTGCAGCTGGACCTCCTCCCCCAGCATGGACGAGCAGAAGGTGAAAGCATGAAAGGTGCACTCCGAGAGCTACAACACACACACACACACACACACACACGTATGAATTATTAACGCAGGGACTTCACCATTAGACATGACTTCAGAGAGTAAAAAGCTTTCAACTGTCAAAGTATTTTGACAGGTCAGGACGAGCATCCATACAGCTGCAACAAGGCAACATCTGAGTGCCTCAGATGTTTGATGGGAGTCTGTGTACTGCACTCACCTGTGAGGCAGGGCCTGCTTCACAGTAGTGGTGACACTGTTCACAGTGATGAAAGGCATTGTGGGCGGCGAACTTGGTCAGGCGTATGGACTTGGTTTCTCTTTTGGCTAATGTTTGGCTCTCTCCCTCCTGCTTAAAATCTGCGCATACAAACATAAAAATCAAACACGTTCATGGTGTTAAGTCATCATCCGTGTTGTGTTTACAAAGGAAAATTCAAATGTTTAACTCGATCGGTGCCGCATGCGAGTGTTTGCTTTCTCTCTGCTGACCTTTTAAGACCTTTGGCATCTTCTCAGAGAAAACAGGGCTGGCCTTCCTGAACTTAGGGTCTCGGGGGTAGGGGTCAAAGGGCAGATTTCGAATTTCCTCAATGTCAGGCAACTGTGTGTTTACAGGGGTCGTCTCCTCTGACGGCTCTGAAAATGACAAGAACGCAAAAGTATGAGAACCAAAACTGAAGACACCAAGTTACTAATTTTCATTTCCATTTGTTTGTCATTATCCGACACACTTAAGAGCATGTGAGGTCAAAATGGGTGAAACAAGAAGTCTCAGAAACCTTCAGTGTCCTCCTCTTCCTCATCATACACATCAACCTCCAATAGTCGGATGAGCATCCGAAACAGGAGACGGAGGAACTGCAGGTAGGCGCCGGTTTTCCCCACCTAAGAAAGAACAAAGTGATCCCTTTAACACTGCAATGCACATGTAGGTAAACTCAATTTATTACTAATAACCAATCAATTTTATAACTTATTTGAATCATTTTTAACAGAAGTAGTAATAGCAAATCTGCATTATTGATCAATTTGTCATTCATCTGTGAATTGCTAATATTGTTTATCTGCTTCAGGTTACATGAGTCAGTCTGTCGTATGTTCATGTTTATGTTTATTTGCACGATTATAAAAGCAACAATGAAATTAAAAAATTAATAAAACTGAAAAAAAAAACATGTGCGGATGAGGTAGAAACCCACTACAGGTTTATATTTAAACCTCACCTATAAAAGCAACTGCACAAATAACAAAGCAAAACAAACAAAAGAAACATTGATATATCTTGAATAGCATATTCAAGATATAGTATGATGCAGTACATGTGTTCTGTTACCTGTGGGGGTCCGCTGAGCAACAAGCGTCGAGGATGAGGCGGATGTGGAGCCTCGTAGTCGGCGTGATGCTGCCTGGCGACCGTCCACTGGCGGTAGTACAGGCTCTGCTCTGCCCCCTGCTGGTTGTGAGTGATCAGAGGCCTGAGGGGGCTGCTCCAGGACACGTCGGCGTGAGGCAGCAGGGAGAAGGAGCTCAGCTGACTGCCCGACTCCCCCGCCAGCAGGCTGTACGCCGCCCGGGACAAGATGACCGTCCGGGGCGACACTCGAGCGGGCTTGGAGTCGTGGCCGCACTGCGTGGACTGGCTGGGCCTCTGGGTGGAGGAGGAAGATGGGGAGGGGGAGGAGGAAGAGGAGCCGGAATAAAGGGACGGAGGGGTCTTGGAGGCTTTGGAGGGGTTGGAGCAAAGCTGGGAGTCGCACTCCTGCTTGAAAACCTGCGTCCCCGTGCTCACGTCGGCGATGGTGGTGACTTCAGGGGGGCAGGTGGAGGTGGACGGCTTCTGGAAAGAGTCTGCGATATCGGAAGAGCTGACCCCGTTCTCGGCCAAAGAACCTGAAGGAAGACACGAAGGGAATAAAATATGAAAAACATAAACAAATGCTGCTCTGTAAATCTGTCTTTAATCTTCAGATTCAGTATCTCGGTGAGGTTTTTCGGGACTGACCAGAAGTTCTGGTTGCAGCGCTGCCGTTGCTCTGAGGTCTTTCCAGCTCATCTCCGTCGTTCAGGCTGGTGGTGGCTTTCTCTCCGTCTGACTCCGGGCGGGGGGCCAGGTTCTTCTTGGGCTCATGGACGACACCCATGGACACGTAGGTGCAGGCCAGACCCACTTCCTGCTCCAGAGCTGTACGAGTCAGGTAGCTGGAGTCTATCAGACGCAAGTCGCTGTATTTCAGAGACCTAGAAGAGTGTAAGCATGAAGAGGAACATTGTTGCAGAGAAATGTTCATATATTTGGAATCTTATTTAATGCATACACCGAAGTTCCTCCTCATTAGAGCTTTAAAATTGAAAATACCAAGCCACAAGCTATGGTAGCACGACACAACTACACCGACACAAGACACAGGAGTGGCCAAAAAAAAGTAACAGGACCTCTCCTGTAGAGGAGACACACTGTGTGAATGCAGACGTGTAAAACAACACTGGGATGAACAAAAGCCACGGCAACTGCACACCAAGAGCAATAATAGATGAGTTAAAGGGACATGCACTGCACCCCCCCCCCCCATTAGAGAAACTGATATGTTGCCATGTTTTTTTGTGAGCATGTGAGGATTGTCATGTAAGAGCATACCGTGGGAAAGTCTCTCCAAGAGGGTCTTTCCCTGTGAGGATGACGATGCAGGGCAGCCCCTCCAGATCCTCGTAGGTGTGCGGTACCCACTCTTCATTATCGCAGCCTCGCCACGCCTGCAGAAAAAACACAGTTAAACACATCTAATGTTGTAAATATCTATAAATATTCCAAAACATTTCAAATGACAGAGGTGTTTTCATGTCATTCTCACCCTGAGGCGGTTTGTGAAGTTCCTGGGCAGGTTGAGCTCGGAGGCGGGACTCCCCAGCAGCACGGCAAAGCACAACTGGAGCCCGAGCTTGTCCCTCACATCCTCCAGCCGTTCCCGGGCCAGCATGGCCAGCTGGAGGGAGGGGACGCGGACCAGCAGCATGTGGCCCCGGCCCTGGGAGCCCTGTCTGCTGGGGGCATTGATCAGGTCCTCCACCATGGCCAGAGTCTCCGGGGTTATGTGGTCTCTCAGGGAGGGCGAAGAGGTCAGGGCCATCATGGCCTCGGTGTACTGCTGAATCAGCAGGTAGCTTCGGATCACCATGCTATGCAGGTGTGGATGTCTGGGACAACAAAATGGAGGTGAGCTTTTGAAGAGATTATGTTATTTTTTTAAGATCAAGAAACAGTTTTGACAGCTTCAAGTTTCTGGAAATAGTCAGAAACTCCCTCAGATTTCAGTCAGGGCCATCTGACAAAAACACAATTGCGTAATAGATTTAATGCTGGATGACAACAGCCCTCTGCCTTATTTGTCAGTGTTCACCCCATACTGACCTTTCCAGGAGAGTGTGGACCATCTTCTCAAATGCATCATCACAACGCAGGATAGGGCTGGCCACGCCCCACTGCAGGGAGCTGCTGTAGTCCCTCAGGCCAAAGTAGGCCAGCTCGTTGGGCGATTGCTCCCCCTGCTGGACGAAAGGTATACATGGCTGAGTGTGCATAGTAAATTATTGCATCCAATAATGAATTTGTCTGCCAAATAAGTTAATCCAAATCTTTGGTCCATTAAAATGATGAAGGCAATGTGCACTTAGAAGCCTAATTCTGTCTGCTTTCCTGTGTTGTTAATAGTTTCATGAGCCCTTGTGTTTTTGTGGAAAACGTCATTCTACTGCGCTTGGTCTGATCAGTATAATGATGATAACAAATAAAACACTTGTCTGACACTGTGAAATACAAACCTGAATTTGTGTGAATTTTAATATACCATATTTTTAATTATTAAAAGTTTTGACAGTGTTATGTATTAGATGTAAACAGGGTACAGTGTATGTCTGATATATATGTATCAACTGTGCCATAAGCACTGGCGATGCATTATGAGCAGAAATGTCAGCAAAAATATAACTGATATAAATGTTATGATCTCAAACAGGAGTGAAGATCCACCTTCCTGTTAATGTAAGTGCATTTATTTCTACCGGTTAGAGGAGCGACACCACAGTGATGGATGTTAGAGAAATAAAATATCTGTCCTTTAATGACTTTTATTAAACCATACCTATTTACAGATGTTTTTCAAAATAAGCCAGAAATATTCAGCTTGAATGCTTTTATAAAATAGCTTCAACACACAAATTGCACACAAACTCAATAATTACATGAAAGGGTAATTTGTAGGGTAATTTGTGTAAATGTCAACATATTCCATAATAACAATATTTGACACAAATATCTTGATGCTTCTCTGGTGCAAAAAAATGAAAGTATTTACCAGACTGCTCTTGGAGGGCCAGTGAACTTCGTTGTGGAGGCTGATGCGGGACTGGCGGGTCTGCAGTGTGTATGGGAAACAGCTGACCTGCAGGACCAACAGGTTCATGGCATCTAGGACTTCCTGGCAGTTCACCACCCGGTCAGCGAGACCCTGCAGCTCCCCATGGCACACAGAGCCGGACAGAGCACTGGAGAGAGAGCGGGTCAGAGAGTGTTTGAAAGCGATGATGGTTATTTTAGATCTCTGGATGAATCCTACCCGTAGCTTGTAATATAATAAAAAAAATAAAAAAATAACAACTGGATTATTTTGTATCTTTATATTTTGCTTTTGCTATTTGGTTATTCTCAAGAAAGATGCTCTGGAAAACAGGAAGTGATCTATTTTATGTTTCTGGCAGGGGAAACAGCAGTTTGCAGTTTGGAAAGAACAGAGGCTCTTGGCATGAGCAGCACTAGTAATCTTTCAACAGACAAAAAAAACAAAACATAACATAAACCCTAACCCAAATGATGTGGCCTACATTTTTACCAAGATTCAAGGTTAAAGATTTTCTGTATTTGTTTTGCATTGCTTGCAGCTGCTCTGCTCTCTACACTTTAATCAGAGTATAAAACGGGACAAGGCCACTGTTTGCAGCCACAACAACTCCTATTTTTCACACAGCCTCAGATTATCAACAGAAAAAAAACAGTGTCAGTTCTCATAAGCACTGAGTGTGACCTGTGTATGTCAGTGTACCTCGTAAGGTCGACGTGTGAGTTGTCGTGAATGAGGACAAACAGGGTGTAGGGGTTCTGTTTGACTTTCTTCATGAAGGCCTCCATCTTGGCGTGAACGTCCCCGTCCAGACGCACCACGTACTTGTCTGATTTCTGATGGGCTGAGGAGACGTCTTCGATTCCCAGGTCCACGAGCACTCCTGAGCAAAAAAAAACAAAAAAAACACAAGGAATGAATGAGGACACCCAGCTGTTTGATAAACATAATATTTAACTGAATGAATGTAACAAAACACTGGAGTGAGCTCCGGCTGCTCAAAAAAAAAAAAAAAAAAAAAATCATCCTTGAATCTTTGTTAGTGTCACAAACCTGATTGTCTGATGCGCTGTGCCGTCTGATGTACCAGAATGTGAGAGGGCGGGACCAAAACAAGAAAGTCCACTTTACAGAAGCGCCCCAAGTCGAGGTTCTGGGTCCCGGAGTCAGCGATGGAGCAGACTTGAGACAGAAGGCTGCGGGCCACAGTCAGCTGGCTCGGATAGATCTGGAAAACCTTATTCAAGATCTCTGCTGCAGGAAAACATAGAAGGACAAAACTAGTTAATAGCATCAGTACAGCTGTTAATTTAATGTGCAATAAAATAAGATCGACCAATTACCATCAACAACAAACATTGCTATAGGTGTACTGTGATTTTACATTAGTAACTAAACCAGGCTGAAGTTGAAACAGGACTATGGCCAAGATCTGGACTTTGGACCCACATGTGCCAAAAGTGTGGAGTTTAGCTCGTTCACTAAGGTGGTCAGCAAACATATTGAGTCATATTTTTGTTTTCTTTGCGTTTGCTTAGTGTTTGAACTTATCCATTTCCCCCACTGCATGTCAAATAAATATTGATTGTTTTGGTTGGTGAAGAAAAAAAAAAAAACGTTGCTGGCTAATGAGCCAAGAAGTTCAGTTTAGACAGTGAGCGCAATGGAGAGCAGTCTAACCTCTGTCTGTGGGCGGTGACATGCTGGCAGCCTCCTGAGAGTGGATGTGGTCAGTGACATCCCCCTGAAAGGGCTGGACGACCTGCCCCTTCCGTCGCCGTTGGTATCGCACCAGCTGCTTGTCCAGATTGTCCCCTGAAAATGACCAGGGATATAATTAGTTACAGTTGGACCGATACAGGCCCTTCAATGTAACGTAAGGTTTTATGGACGCATAACTTACCTAGTGAGGTGGTTTTGAAGTGAGATGCCAAGATGCTGACTTTCCCTGTGATGAGCTCGTAGCTGATTTCCTTCAGAAACTCATTAGTTGTCAGCATGCCTTCAGCTAAGGCCCGCGCTTGGTACTTTCCTATGTTTCATAAATAGATTTTAGATTTGATTACTGCACGCTCTACAGGCAAACCTTGAATAATTAAGTCAGGATAATAAGATGAGTATGATGATGCTGATATGGAGAAGCCAGAACTCACCCAAAACAAGCACACAGAACTCGTTGCTGCTCATTTTAGAGGCACATATGATGACCACATAGGTGGGCAGGCACTGCTGGTGGTGAGGACCTTCGCTGAGGGAGCGTAGTGACTCAGAAATGCCCTCTCCCAAGGAGTTATGGGTAACCACAACTTGAACGCTGCCCCCTGAGACGCTGGCTTCCAGCCGAGCCAACCAGGGCAGCTGGGATGGAGAGATGGCGGGACCCCCGGGACAACACAGCATGGCCTTTAACACAATCTGCTCCAGCTCCTCCCTCAGCGGAATCTGCTCGGAGCCTGTGGGAAGAATTGAAATATTAAAAACCGTTTAACCTCTGATGAGGAATTTCCTAGAAATGTGCAAATACCGTATATAAAAAGGGGTGTTGTTGTGTTTAAATGAGACGACAGCACCTTACGGTCATTCACCCCCACTACTCTGTGTGTTTGATAGCAGCTAACATGTAACTTCAGAAGAAAAACAAATGAGATTGAGATGAAGTGACGTTGTGTTTGCTGCTTACCTAATCGTGCAAGATACTGTAAAGTGAGCAGAATCATTGTCTCCACACTGAGGAGTTGACTTCTGTTGACGCCCAAAGTCTCCAGTGTTTTCTCTGTCAGCTGGCTGCTCTTATAGCAGCTGACCAGCAGGGGGCTCACTACTATGTCCCCTACATTCCCATAGAAATAAGGTAAAGTGCCGTGCCCTGGAAAGAGAAGTCTTCATTAGACACAACTGAAACATGTAGAGGCAAGAAATCTGTGATTACAAACAAAATATAATGTAAAGCAAATGCTGAATTTTATATTTGAAATAGTTAGATTTTAAAACACGTATCGAGTCTCATAGAAAAAAAATCAAACCAAAATATACAGAAAAAATACAGCTATGTACTTCATGAGTGTGATATGAAATAAGTTCAAAGTTAGACATATCTGAGCTCAGTTTAACTAATGACTAACTCAGTATTAAGATGAAGCAGGCCGCTGAAATAAAGCTCATACCTATGAGGATGACAGGGCGAACACCTGAGGAGCTCAGAAGGTTGTCGGGGACGATGACTGTTTCCCCGGCGGTGACGGGTTGGGGCTGAATGACTCCGGCTGCTGGCGGCTGAGGAGAGGGCACCCCTATGACGGAACCTTAATGGAAATAAAGGGAATAACACATCAGTACTGGGGTCACTTACAGCTGAGCTGCTGCTGCTCCTCAGTTTGAGCGCTTTGGGTATCGATAATTTTAAAAAAAGCACTATATAAATGTAAGCCATTATTATTATTATTATGAACATATTAACATTATCACATTTGCAATGAAACATTGCATTAGTATTTGTAGGTGTTGAACTGTGATCACAGAAAAAAAAATATTAGCCTAGCCAATTTACTTGAAATAATGATAGTACATATAACCACAATTACATGATGTGGCAGAGCAGAGGTCTTCTTCAATCATGCAGTTTGTTTTAAAAATAATTTCAGCTACAAACTCTCCATCTCTATCTCCATGGAGATGCCCTGTGAATCATCCCTAACAACCAGAGAATGTCAGGGATGTGATACACTCGTCTTCAAAGCAGAGGGAGGGGGGGAGCAGAGTTATAAACAACACAGTCTATGCTTCAAAATGGCACAGAAACACACTGCACTCATACACACTGCCATGTGAAATTAGATAAGATGAAGGAGATATGCAACAACGAGGGCCAATTTACACCGACTCGTGTAGAGTACATTATAGCTCACTGGGCCATCCTGATAGAATTCAGGAACTGACCTGGGGAACAAACAATAGGTCGGATGGCTGGAACAGGGACGGCTGTCGGTGGGACGGGCACCAACGTGGAGGGATGCCAGCTCCGGTGACGCTTCTTTGGAGGGCCCGAGTTCATGGCAGAAGATACTGAACATCGAAAACAAGACAGAAGAAACATCAACATAAATTATAGAGTACAATAACTTGATAATAGACATATGACATGTACAACGAGAAGAGGGGGGCACTTACCTGGACTGTCTGCCAGGTCAGCTGTGCGATACCCTTGACCCTGCGGCCCTAAGGAGACCTGGGAGGGGCTCAGTAAGGGAGGGCGACTGTCGGCACCCAGACCGTTAGTCGGCCCGTTCACCCTGAGAGCTGTTGGTACTGCAAACGCACACAGATGCACAAATGAATAAAACCTGGTTAGACTGTGCATTTAACCATAAACAGTGAATGACTATGAGACGGTACATAGCTTTAAGCTAAATGCTAATGCCACAACGATAGCATGATGCTGACAGTGTTATTATACTGATGTGAAGCGGGTATGATGGGTATGTCAATATACTAAAGTAGTAGTTGCGTTAGCATGCAAATAAGCACGATGCAAAAACTACAGCCGTGGCTTCTGGGAAATGATTTACTCATAAAACAAAATTAGATCACAGTGGTATTAAAGATGCATGCTCTGTGAGTCAGGAATGTTTACTGTATAAGAAAATTAGTTGCTAAGATTTTTCATTCAAAATGATGGACCCGTTGATATAGACCATCACTGACATCCCATGCTAATAATGTAAACAATATTAGTGGATACAACATGAATAAACACTTAAATAAAAACACATGTAAAATGTTCCGACAACTTTACCTGTCTACAGGGACAGAGCAATACATAAAAATGAGTCAGGAGTAACAGTGTCTTATTGATTTTCTATACATGATTGTCTATTGCCAATGACCTGATTGGACTTCTTCCAATCTCATATTCACTGTGTATGCAATACACTAAAATATTGATCGGTATGTGTAGCCTTTGCTTGTCAATATCACAACCTTGTAAAGGGCCTAATGGATAGCAAAGCCTTAAAAAGTCATTACGGCATTCCTTCTCCCAGTATTGATTGATGTGTAAATACTGTATAAGAGCACACACACACACACACACACACACACACATACACACACGTGTGCACATGTGTGTGTGTGTTTGTTTGTGCACATCTGAGCAACAAAAGGACAACTGGGGTATAACATGAAAGTAAAGGCTTAACAGCGACTAAATCTTTGTAAATTCCAGTGTCAAAGCCTGAGGAATGTAACTAAAATTGATATAATTTTAGCTTTTATACCAATCAGTTATGTATCATGTATCATAACATTTATATTGATGTGCTACCTATTGGTAGAGTCTTGTTTCCAGGTGTGGAGGCCAAAGGTTTAAGGAAACTGCAGTCTCTGCTGAGGTCCTGATTCCCGAAAAACACAGAGGATGTTTGTGTCGTTCTCGTGGGTGGAGAGTCTAAAAATAAAAAAACAGTGTGATATGGTAAGTGTATTTTTCATAAAATCATACTTAACGCTTACCAACACACTCTGTCCGGAGCATGGTGTTCCTTTGTACACAGACTGCCTACAAGTCTTTTGGAGAGCTCAACACCGTCTCTTCCCCTGATTGGCCGCTTGGTTTTTTTGGACCTCATGCTACAGTATGACCTCATGCTAGTATCAAACAAATGTCAGATACTAACAGTCTCTTCTGTGCCTGTATCCTTGTCCATTGCACAATACAAACAGACCAGAGCTCTGTTTTCATTAATCATTTTTTAAATAAACAGTCGTTTAGCTCTGAGGCAGAGGAGCAATGTTACGGTATCTAACCTCTTGGCTTCCTATTTGAGTGTCGGTGACCTCAGGGTGCACATGAAGGTCGCAGTCAGGTGATTTCATGCAAAGATTCGTCCCAACAACAAGCCCCAGAGCTCAGCTGTCAAACACATTAATGTGCGAGATCTCTGCTGACAGGCAGCTTCCAGGTTCAGAACAAATCAATACCATAAGCCCAGGAGCTTTTTTCAATCAAAGAGGGAGCAGGCGATGTGTGTAGTGACAGGTCAGAGAAGAACAACATCTCCTTGAAGAAAGGCAGAATCTGTCTCGAAGACATGATGACCCAGGATTATGTTACATCATATTCTTGCTGAAGCTGGTGTCACCTTTTATGACAAAAAACAAGTTGTCTTCTATAGAGAATTATAGTATACTCCTCAGATATATATACACGGATGCCCATAAAGTTGGAATACATTTTCTTTTTTACCTCTTATCATGAAATTATTATATAACAAAATTATTCCAACTTTATGGGCAACCATTTTACAAAATATGACTAATGTGTGTGCAAATACTCCTATTACTACTACTAATAATAAGTTATTTAATATTCATACCAAAAATACTAAAATAAAAGATAGTATATAAATGCAACAAAATGAAATGAAACCCAACCAACACAGCAACGCTGCTTGTCACCAGTGTGGTGTCAGACTGTCCTCACCTCATCAATTTCAGGGCTTAGTCTACACAACCTGTCTCTGTGGCAACAACATAAACCTGTCAGCCTACATCAACCACTGCAATGACTGTTTCAGTCAAAATATAAAGTATATTCTGTATTAATGCAGGTAAGTATTTTGTGTAACTTGGTGTACTTACTGCTCAACCACTATTTAAATTTTTAGTCAGTCATAATGTCAGCTTGACCTGGATCTCACAGTGTGTGCACAAGAGTTGTGTGCAGCCTCACCTGAGAGTGAAAAGGGAGAGGAGCTGTGTCCACTGGTGCCTCCGTTCTCTTTGCTGCTCAGAGACGAGGACGAGCTGGGTTTGGAGGTGGACGCGCTGCTGGAGAACTGACGGGTTTTACAGTCTGGGAGGGCACAGGGAGGAAAGATAAAAGCTTTGACATAGGGTCAGTTAAAGCATGTCAGCACAGAGTAAATCTGTCCACTTTGAAAGGCTCTAGATTGTGTTATTTATTTGTTTCATACCTTTCCAGCAGATAGGGGGTCCTTTGCACAGAGCACCCTGAGAGTTCTTCACCAGGTAGTATTTTAAGTGCTTCTGCTTCTTGGGCTGGGTGGATAACTTCAGGTTGATGTGGTTCGAAAACTCAGTGAAGTATCTGAAACCTTTTTCACCACAGCCTACACAGTTTCCTGAAAACCCTGTAAACAATGTAATAAAACAAACAAAGAAAAACCATTGTAACATTGTAATTTCACATATTTGTGCTTTACTCCAATGAGAGCCAAGAGCAGGATACATTCATGACTACTAGTATCAGTCTCCTTCACTCTTATCTGAGACCACTGGGAACAGACTGACCTAAAAGTGCATTTTTCCCATTCTCGTCAGGCAGAAAGCGACGGTCCACGGCGCACACCAGAATGTGCTCGGGGACGCTGGGGGACTTGGCACCCACCAGCTCGAAGCCCGCTGGGACTTCGATTGGCTCCGTTGCTATGGAGACCAGGCGGAGGTCCTTGCCTGCCTGACAGAACCCTGAGAGAGGAGGAAGACGCAGATTAGGTAATTGGAAGAAGAAGGAAAAAAAAAAGAGATGGCAAGAATTTTAATAAAAAAAGAATGTGCTTTAGGCTGAGTTGAGGCCTGCGGCTGCGGGAGGTTACCGTCCAGTGTGCAGCAGCCGTCTGGTGCCGGTGCCTGTAGGTAGGGGAGCGGGGGGCTGCTGCTGTCTGAGTCATCGTCCTCGTCCAGCTCCTCCAGATCGTTGGAGGAGTGGCCGTTGGTGTTTTCGTGGCTCGGCGTCTCCCCACCTTGGAGGTCGGCCTTTGACTTCACGTCTGACGGAGATTTTAAATCGTGTTATTTTCACTTTCATCTTTCACAGTTCTGCAAATTCAGTATTTATACAGAGAAAAGATGCATCTTTCCCATAATGCTAAATGCAATTTGAAAACCATATCCTCCTTTCCCCTTTGCTGAGAGGGTCCTACCTTCCATGTTACCAGGATACGGCTCTGGCTCTAAGTAGAGCTGTGTGAAGATGGGCTGTGGGTCTCCGCCACTCGAGCGCAGTGAAGCCTCAATTGAGTTATGAAGAACCTCTTCAAATCGAGCAGACTTCAGCTGCCCGGCGTATGAATTCCCCATTATCTGAGGAGGCACAGAGGAAAGATGCACAGTCATGATGCCTGTTTATCTCGATGCATTGATTAGTTCCTTACATAAGAAGAGCCAGGCCCTGCAGGCTGTAGCGCAGCAGCAGGTGTCTCACATAAATGAGTTCACATTTTCAAATGAGCACAGCAGAGCGGTCAGACGGCTTGTTCTGTAAAATCAGACATGGGCTAGTGCACGATACAGGCTGTTGGATTATATTATTAGAGTTCATCAGTGGCTATCTATTGGAAACACTGCAGACACCTCGACAGTTCTTATAGTTCAGTATGAAATTAAATCATTTAATTGTCATAGCACCAGTGCAACATCAGACAAATGTGTTTTGCATTATCAGGCTGTGCTTTAGATTTAGATTTGAAATAATCGTGCTGAGAGTTTTGGCCACAATCACAAAATGCTGATAAAATCTGATGAATGAATGTTACTGGAAGAAAAAACAGCCCACGTCTTTCATGATGATGATGATGATGCAATGTATTAAAATCCTTGCAGTATCTTGCCCAGAGCTGACATAGTTTGTTAATAAAACAATGAATAGTTTTTTCATTACAAACTTTCAGCTATTCAGGGTTCCTACACATTTGAAATTTCCAAATTCCATACTTTTTCCAGACCCTAATTTCCAGATTTCTTGGTAAAAAATTCATATAATTTGTGATATTTGAGTAAATAGTTGTGCATTATATAAAAAAAATCATGCAATTAATCATTTGTTTTCATTTGTATTCTGAATGTGTATGCCATTATGCAATTAATCATTTGTTTTCATTTGTATTCTGAATGTGTATGCCATATGTAACCAAATAATTTCCAGGAGATTTTAGCTATAGGTAGCACATACAAAAATAATTAACCCAGATAACTTCAGATAAGACCAAACCCAGATAAGATATTAAGATAAATATATTTCCATACAATAATTTCCATTTTAGGTAGGAACCCTGGCTATTGTGATGATTTCCTGCTCCTTTAATTGAGCATTTCAAACATTTCTGCCCTGAAGCATTTTGGATACATCACTTTCTATTCTGGGAAACTGTGATGAGACTGTTTCATTTTTTCCTGATACATTATATGTGACAGAAAGATCAAGGAAAGGTGATCAAATGAATGAATAATGACCATAAACATTGGCTGCAGTCATTTAGTTTCTGCGGCCCCGTCTTATTTCATGATAAATAGTAATAACACGTGTACACACACATGCACACACTCTTCCTCTGTGTCAGCCCAAACATAATGGCCAAGGCCAATGGCTTTTTTTCCTATCTTTTTTTGGCTCCGTCTGTCTGTTGTGTCACTCTGCCTGCTCTGCCCTCGTGCCCCCTCCACCCCAGCGTCCACTCAGGGACATCTGCCGGGGTCGGCTGTGTGGGCCCGGGGTTGGCTGGCTGCTCTGGTGGCAGGTGGCGGCTGGACAGAGGGCTAAGCATGTGGTCCCAAAGAAGAAAGGAAGAGAAAAGGACACAGAGCTGGACGGGCAGAAAACATCCTAATGTGGAGACAAAAACCAGCACTGACCAATGGCTTTGCTGCATCATTGTCTCCATTCATCACAACATTGCACTCCTACACTTAAACTTCCCATTTTTTTTCCCATTATATTTTGTTTTCAATATACCGAGCCAGCAATCAAGAGCGTCCAAACTGTGTGGGAGGAAAAGTTGAGAAAGAAAATAAAGGGGAGGTTTTGGCTGCTTTCCTCACACATAAGTTGAGCCTGAAGTGCTTTCCATGTTTGTCCTTGGACTACATCTGACTGGCGCAGACCAGTGTTGGGATTCATAAATACTGCAGCAGCCAAGTGGAAGTCCAGGTTACAGACTTCAGCTGTTTGGAGAAAGTTCAGACTTCTCACTCAGGCCAAACATTGATCCTTGCCGGCTGTTGAACCCATTATATGACCAGGTTATGTCTTTACATACAGTATATTCTGTTATATACGTGACCTAAACTTGAGCTCAGAATTGAGTAATAATGATGGAACCAACCACACACTGGCCTTTCATAACGGTTGTGTTTTCCCCAACTCATTAGCCTTGAAACACATAGACTGCCATAAATCACTAAAGGCTATGATTCTTTTTGAATGAAAGTTATATGAGTAAAAGACAAATTGTTTTTATTTCAGTTCATTAGGGCTGCAACTCATCACAATTTTTGATTCTTGGTTAACCTGCAAACTTTTATCTCTTTTATTGTCCATCAAATGTCAGAAAGCTGTGAAAATTGTTCACCACAGACCCCAGGGTGACATCTACTTGTATTGCTTTCAACCAACACATAATAATCCAAAAAAAAACATTCATTTTAAGACATGATATGACAAATATCATATATGTCAAAGTAGCAGCAATGTCTCACATAATTAGGAGCCAGAGTCAGACAAGATTTGGTGTTATTTCTTCACAAAGGAATAGTTTTTAAAAGACTAAACATAGTTAATGATTAATGTTCTGTCTCTAAAGCTCATTAACACACTGCACCATCAGAATCTATTCACCTTTTTTTTAATATGTCATCTAAAGCAGGTGCACAGAGGTGGAAGCCTGTTTGATGAGAAAAACAAAAAGGCTTTACTGCAGTTTAATCATTTCTGTTTGTTGTATGGTTCTTTATCTGACTGAATATGTTAGGCAGTGAATTAACATCCACCAGACGGTTGTTGTGTCTTATATTCTGTAGCTGATGGGGAGGGTGGGGATCAAGCTGGACTGGCCTTTCTTCTCTCAGATCTCATTTTGCCCACGCCTGGACAGGTTCCAGACCCTGTGTTTACCTAACAACCTTCCTGAGGAGGAATATGACCAAGCCAGACAAAAGAGAAGATTAACAGTGCCTGACTGTGCTGTCAAAGAGATAAGCAGCTTAACAGAGTGAAGCTACAGTAATGTCTTGCTTAACTGACGGAGGAAGGTGGCTGCATCGAAAAACAATGACCAAAAAGGGTTAAAAAAGAGAAAGAGGGAGAGAAAGAGAGGAGGAGCAAGACAGAGAGAGAGACAGAGAGAGAGAAAGAAAACGAGGGCCTGAGGGCATTTTTAAGCAGCCGCTGCCTGTTCGATTGTGAAGTCAAAGGAGGCTCCGGAGTGTCTTTGGCAGTCTGACCCTCAAGCCTCAGAGGACAGGTTTGTCATTAACCCCGCAACGGCCGGAGATGAACACAGAGGTTGACCTTTTATCACCTGCACAACTTAAAACAAAGCGTGACTGTGGCAGAGGTCAGCTAACGGATGTTTCTGGGGTGTGACTCCGGTGGTTGCTAAGGTCAGTTGTAGTGGCAGAGGTGGGGGGTTTCAGGTGAGTCAGCGGCTGCAGCCCGCATGACAGACGAGTGGATTCTGCCAGAGGAGACGCAATTTAATGTTCAAAGACTAATGGGCTAAAAGGAGGGTTTACGTGCCATTGAGCGTTGCTTAAAAAAGAAAAAGGAAAAAAAAAGGAGGCTCTCGGCCAGGCAGACGGTCAGTCAAGGCCATTCCTCTTCTCCTGGGTGGCATCAACAGATTGCATGAATATGACCCTGGGTCAAAATAAGCTTGACTAATCTCCACTCAGTGGATTTGAGTGGACCAAGGTAGAGAAAATATGACAACACAAGACCCTCTGAAGCAACAGCTGACTTGACTGAGATATAAGCAAAAAAACAAAACAAAACAAAACAAAACACTTACGTTGTCGGATTGTTCCCAGGCGTGAAGGGACTTGTTCACCTCTGCTACATGCTGGGCCACTACCACTCAGCAGAAACTTTCAGCAAAGACTGGATCTCAATCGGTGCTCCGAGACCTGGAGGAGAAGCGGGGAGAGATCACTGATTAGCACACACACTGTCACTGTCAATGATGCGGCCAAACACAGATCAGACGAAACCAAAATAAAAGCATGAAAATCCAACATTAATCTTAACAAGATATGATTTAGTTTCCAATAAATATTTTCCTTAAAACCACATCCCACTTGTTCCCACAGGAGGACATAGTACATCTTACAGGACCTTTCAAGAAAATGGCCTCATTGTGTCAGTGTTTCCTGAAAAGACACTGGCGGATTATTTGAGGTACATTTCATCCTTGAAAATGGCAGGTGAAAGAATTTTTTTTTTTAGTTTTATCACAGGTGAAAAATTGTGACCATCTGCAGTTTTGGTTTCCATTTGCAATTTTGTATCAAGAACATAAGATTGAAGGGAACAGAATGCTCTGTATTGGATATAATTGTTTTTTGTAAAGAAAAACCATGTCGTTGTATGGAAAGCTGAAACATGAATGCAACTGTGGCACCACAGTCGGAGGAAAATGTCCATTCACAAAATGAATGGCTGCACTTATGGCCACTCAAACATTTAGAGTGACTCAGACCATGACATATGTACTGACTGTTGGGAGGCTAAAAAGGCGTTACATGATACAACGGCCCTGGGGCTATTTTCATGAAACACAATTGGGTGTTTTAGTTTGTAGCTGCACTCACTCCACACAGTCACTCTCTGAATGGATTTGCCGGTTACTTTGACCCTTTGACAAAGTATTGTTTGGCCACTCAGGCTCTGATATAACTGAAGCAAAGTTCCCTTTAAAAAACTGTCACAATCTACCCAGTCATCACTTCTGACTGTGTGCTGCTATTCTGTTATAGAGGGAGGCTGTTCTGGGGTCCAAGTCCTTCAAATAGCAAGTGTACACAAGCTGGTTCAACTTGCATTCACTGACTGGAACTTATTTTGTGAATGATTAGCCAGCTTGATACAGCTAATCAAACTAAACAGTTAAAAACGTCAATACTCTAGAAAGAAACCCATGCTGCTCGGCCCCCTGGGTAACTGAATTGCTCGCTCCAAATAAATATAGGCCTGCCTGTACTGTAGATGTGTCAAAAAAGAAGCCATTGATCATATAAAATGTGCCGTCCTAAATTACACGAGTTACATTTCCTGCTGTACTTTCCACTCGGGGTTCCCGCAAAGGATATGAATCTCTACCGAGGCTTCCACGCTCTGCTAATTACCCAGGGAGCAGAGTCTTGGAATATTTTGATGCTTATCTGGTTGTGAAGTGTAGACAACACAGAAGGAGACGCAGATGGCTCGCGAGATGAAGACGAAGGTGCCGTAAATCTAGACACACCGACACTGGCCCAGCCCAAGGCGCTTAATAAGGTCCTGGTCTCCCAGCATTGATATTTTGGGGAATGTTTCAGTGACAGGCTCGAATAGTTTCAGGATTCAAGGTGACGGCTAAAGACAAATGCATTTCTCCCCTACACGTTGTAAATCAAGTGCAACAACACGTGCATGGACAGTGCACACCATTACTTCTAATATCTATATCATATATTGATAATATCACAATATTTATTTAGTCCCACGTGACCTTTCTTACAATACTGTCTATTCCCATCTGTGTTTTCTGTGGTTCACTGAGCACTGTGGTCATCAATGATCAGGGCTTCATTTGAGATAACTAAATTATTACAATGCAAAATAGAATAAATACTGAGTGTGGCTAATATTAAAGTAACTAAATCAAACTTAATGAAGCATGAATGTCCATGTTCTTAAAATGGTATGGAATTGGTTAAATGCAAATTCAACAATTCAGGTTTGGGTAAAGTGTTAAAACAATCTGACTCATATCACGTGTTGTAAATTAAACCTTTAGGTGGTACCAGTTTTATCCTAAAAATAAAAAAAGAAGAAATTTCCCCAACCCTTTTTTTGAACCTCGTCCTTTTCTTTCTCTCTCTCTCTCTCTCTCTCTCTCTTGTCCTTTTGTTTCTCCCTCCGCAGGATAATAACATTACAGTGTTTACACCAGAGGGGGAGAGGCTGAATTAAACTCAGCTCCCATCTTCACGTCACTCTGCAGTTAATACAGTACATACTGTCAAATTTGACCCCATGATTGTTTAAAAAATCTGGCAGCTTCAGGTAAAATAAAACACTTTACCAGGATTTGCTTATAAAAATCAGTTATCAGCCCTGAGCATGACAGCAGGTAAGATGTTAATGAAAATTTTGATAAATATCTCAGTCGTTTTCACCTCATTGTTATGCCTCAACATGCAGAGCTCCATACCAATGGGTGAAATGCGGGAAAGAGCTCAGCACACTCTTAACATTAGAAAAGCTTCGGTAAAGAGACACTGCCCATCAGACATGAGAGAAAGGGGGATGGGGGTAAGAAATGAGGTGGGGAAAAAAAAGACAAACATGCCTCCATGTTCTCTAAATTAGGTGCTAAAAGGCCCATCTCATTAATGCTACATCAGGGCCCCATGTGACTCACAGCAAAAAAAAAAAAAAAGAAACTTCTCCTGTACCTTCCATGACTCCTCCACCAGGGGATAAATCCTTAAAATCCAAATAAAAAATGCTGTAAATCCCAAATATGAAGGCAGTTTATCTTTTCTTCTCTCAGATACAGTCCATGTTGGATAATAAATCCTTTTTGGGGAGAATTTGTTGATATCCAGGCAGCATATGGAGTTTCACTCTCCTCTGGTGGGTCTCAGGTCACCTTTGTCATGATCCTCCATAGAATGAAATGAGAATCCCACTCTTTCCCTCAGTACAGCAGAAACCCTCTCTCTCTCTCTCTCTCTCTCTCTCTCTCTCTCTCACTCACATGCAAACAAACTCACACACACACATACACACAGACCCCTCCCCCAAGTCCCCTATGCCCTCCTCTGTCCTGTGCCATTTGCCAAGGAGGGAGGGAATCCACCGGGGGCTCATTCATCTTGGCCCTGCTGACCCCCTGTGGTGACAGATGCTCTTGGAGGCCTGCGGAGGCCGGTGGTGGGGGGGAAACAAAGAAGGGGGACCGGCATCTCCCCACTGCCACACGGCCACGGCGCCCTGCCACGCGTGACCCCCCCCCCCCCCCACACCCCACACACCCCCAGCATGCCAAGACATCTGGCGTGGGCACTGCGGGTCATGTGGAGGTATTCCAGAGAGGGAGGAAATCTTTACATCTAACTTTCACTCTCACACTTGAGCTCGGTTCAGTCTCACGCTGCCACGCCCAACTTTTTATTTTTATTTTTATTTTTTTATTGGGGGCCAATTCAGAGACAGGAGAATCTGTCTCAGGTCAGCTTGAGCATTTTGTCTTCGTAGCCTTGCCTGGGATTGACCCCACACTGGGGTTTTACTCCCGCTATAAATACCAGAGGCTCATCTGGTCAAAATAAATAAACGGAAATGCACCACAAATCAACAGGCGCTGGCAGATGCTGAGGATTATATGTCATTATAGCTCAATGATGAGTCCTTGTACCTTATCACAATGTTGTGAAGAGGAGAGGAAGCTCATCTTTTGAGGAAATAACCGAGGAGAGTTCAGGACTGGTGACACTGCATGTCGGCTGTGTGAAGTTTGGTATGTGGCACATCACTGCTGGGAAACACAACAGTGGAGTAAAACATTACCGTTAAGTAATATTTACCTAACACTATTCACTTTTTTCCATGAGTCACAGACTGTCAAATTCTTCGGTTGAAAGGTTTACAATGCAACATCAATGATTACATCTGCAAAATAAAAAAAAATCCTTCTATTTACATTTGCTAAAATGCTCAAAAAACACACATTATCATCTTCTGACGCTGAATGGGAAACACAACTTGCAGACATTATCTAAACTGAGATCTTCTGCCATCTGCCAATAAAAAAGAGTAAAAAAAGAGATAAATAAAAAAAGAGTTACAGTATGAATAGTACAGTACCCTAAAGCCACTGTGTTTGTTTTCCTGCCAGCTAATTAATGTCAAGTAAAGTCAGCAAGAATTTGTCAGGTAAATATTAAGTCTGAGTAAACTCCCAGCTACTTAGCAGGGAATAGATGCACTCAACACTCTGGTCTCTTCTTATTGCCACTACCTCCCTCCAAATAAGTTGATTCAATTCATTAAGACAGATAAGAGCAATAAAAACATAAATGTCAAATTGTCTACAAAATTGGGTTTTGTAACTGAAAAGACAAAAAAATAATAATTGCAAAATAAGCTCTGGTATCAGTTTTTTACATTTTCTTCGCCATAAACACCAACATCTCCTTTTACTGGCCCAGGTGTCTGTCTTCACTGAGCCGTGTGACTGATGTTCCAGTTCATTACCACAGACACAGTCAACAGTTGTTTTAATCAGGTTGTGTGCAGCTCTTCTCACCTCCTCTCCAATGGTTATATTAGGGCGCAGTCAGTGTGAGGGCTGCTGTAAACCACCACACGAGCCAATCAGGGCGCCCATTAGTCCTTACGGGGCTTTCATGCACTCATTTCTCTCAATCAGCCACATTTGTCTAAACATTGGGCTTGAGTTTGACTGTGAAATTTGTCCGGCTATTGCTGTTTTGGACCACACATGGTACATTATGGGTGAGTCTCGAGTGGTGCATCTGATTACATTGGACAGTTTAATAATGTTAGATATCTGTTAGCTATCAGGTGTATCAAAAGTGAAGTCTCTACAGCGATCCATCTGATGCCAGCGCAGCCACAAGTTCAACTGGGGGAAAAGAGCTGTCAGTGTGATTTATGTCCAAGCCCCTGACTTTGACATGGCCTGTCTTAAATAGCCCATTTAAAATGGAGATAATGAGTAAACCCCGCATTTTCTTTGGCCTCAAAAGACACTGTGCAAAAAAAACAAAAGAGTGTGGATTGAATGGTTGCCCGCCCCCCGAGCCCATCTTTCACCGCTGCATTGAGCTCCTGTTAAAATCCCTGACAAAGGGGAAGTGTCCCTGCCACTGCCACCTGAGGAAAGACAAGTCACATGACCTGCTCGGGGGGTCAGAAAGACGGAGAGAGAGAGAGAGAGAGAGAGAGAGAGAGAGAGAGAGAGGGGGGGGGTTCTTCCTCTCTTGGGATTCCCAGAGGAGTGCCGCAGCTTTGTCTTAGCTGACTCAGCAGATGCCAAACACATGACGGGTGTTTGGAGCAGCTTGGACAGAGCTCCAGGAGAATTGTCCACCAAAAACCTGCAACTTGGGACAAGAATGAACCTCATCGGGCTGATCTAACAGAGAACATGAGAATATCTACGGAGTAAAAAAAACACACAGGCTGAGGCTCTGACGCTGCTAAAAGAAATGAGAAGTCATGAGCAGATGAGATTCCTCTGACAAATTGATAGATGAGAAGAGGTGAGTATCAGGTGGGGAGGAAGCGCAGCGGCGGAGGTGCCAGTTAGCACGTCTGACTCTTATAATAAGAAAACAATCACCGCCACTTAACTGTCAAAAAACAAAACAAGAAAGCAACATTGCTCCCATGTGAAAATTCCCGCAAGAGAATTCCCTTTTCTGCTCGCTTCATATGGGCTACCTGACGCCAAGAGTGTGAGGACTCACACTGTTGTTTACTGTCCGGGTGGCAGTCCACAGCTCTAATTTCCTTATAAAAGCCCCACAAGCTTCTTCGAAACCCCCCTCCCCACTTCTCCTCGGGACTACCTGCTGGGCCCTGAAGTGCAAATCGGTGCTAGTGAGGATAGCAGATGAGCTAAGGTCATTCATGGCTTTCCAGTAGGCCACACAAACAAAGGCAAACATTCCAGCTGAATGCCATTGCTGAAGTCGGCAGCAACACAGAGAAAGAGAGGGATAAGGAGACAGAGCAGGGCTCAGTGGAGATAATAGCCCGAGAGTGTATGTGTGTGTGTGTGTGTGTAGATACCACATGCATGTGTGTGTGTGTGTGTGTTCTACGGGATTATCTGTGGAACTATAAAGTGGGGTGAACCAAGGTTTAAGGCCTGGTGTGACCAGAGGGAACGGGGGCAGGGCCCAGGGCCTGAGGAGGGGTGGACAAAAGGAGCATTTGGGCAGATGAAGAAGCCATCATCATTAAGCCACTGGAAGTTTACTGTCCAGTTATAAAACTCATTTCAAAATTAGGGGCTAGGGGGTGCGTGTGAAAGGGCAGCAGGGCTGGGAAGGCCTGTCAGGGCCTGGAGGGTGGTGTAGCGACTCATTGAGGAACTGTAGAGCTAATCCATTAGGGGACAAGCGGCCTTTGTGTTAACACTAGGTTGATTGGAGTGGTGACCTTGCCACACACTTTGGCCCAGCGGATGAGTTTAAGGGCAAGGCATTTAACCTTAAACTAAATCTCAGCCACGGACAAAGGCCAGCAGCGTTTAATGGCAAAGGCCCATCGAACAGATGACTGATGCAGCACAAATGAAAAACAAACCTTGTTAAAAGCAGCCAAGTCCTGAATATCACTGCAGACTCCACCTACGTGTTTACAACAAAACCACAAATATCATAACTGAGACCTCAGTATAGTTCACCAAATATGTAGTCATGAATTATTATTATTAGGCTATTATTATTATTGTACTTGATTTTATTGTAAAGTGTATTGAGACCATGTGCCATGGTGATTTTTAACTTTAAATAAATTGATTGATTGATGAAAAAATGAGTCAGGTACTTAATTATTAATCGTATTCATTAATCAAAAATTAATCAACAAACATTTTGAGAATCAATTAATCATTGAGGTCAATTTATATGGTTTGTAAGTGGAAATTTTTTTTAATAATTATTATTTATGATGTGAAAGTGAAAATATCTGGATTTTGGACTACACAACTGAAGATAGAGCAATCCTAAACATTGTATACACACAATAATGTATCAGTGATATTTATGTTGCACCCTAACAATTTACAAATCGCTGAAGTAGCAATCTCGTAGATTTCTGCATTGATTTCTTTGGTGACTTGTGTGGCCATGCATGGTAATTGCAGGTTTGTTTTGAAACCACACCTAACTCACTTTGCGTTCCTTGTGATTTTGTGGTAATATCAGACACCACGTTAACACAATAGAAAGAGGACTCTCTACAGTTTCATTAGTGGGTTACAGGCTCAATCACCATTGTCACCATTACCTGATAAATATAATAACTTAATAACTTTAATGGATGTTACAATTGAACAATGAACAACTTTTGTTCAGGAAACTGAACACATGACTAATTTCTTCACAGTTTCATCCTTTGTAAAGTTAAATGCAAAATACACACTACAGTTTTTACTTTGGGTTTCTCATCCATTAATCACAAGTTCCACAATTTAAACTAAAAGCAATTTTAAGGATTCAAATCAGCATCGTCACTTCCCAGAAATTCCTGGTCTTTGACGATGTGACCAGCATTCAGCGAGATCTGCTCCCATGACTGTTGCCCCCTGATAGAATAAGTGAATGAAAGTGAAGGACCAGTGAGTTTACAATGCTGTTCATGACTGTGTAATAAAACGGAAGGCCTGTCAGTCAACCCAATCTGCATTTTACAGCTCTGCTGGGTTGAACACCAGTTCACCCAAGTCGGAACAACAGGGAGAGACACAGGACCCTAATGCATTTATGGACTTATTCAGGGAAGCCATATTGAATAAGACAACAATGAGTTCTATTTCATACTGTAAAGCTGTCACTGGCAGCGGTCAAACTCTGGTCAATGGTAAAGGGCAAGAGGAGGGGACGAGGAAAAAAAACAAAACATAGGCAGTCACAAGTTCTTTCAAAAAAAAAAAAAAATCTGCCACTGCAAAAGGGAAAGTCTTGGCCTTTAAAGAAAAAAAACTATTTAAAAGTAATTTGGGACCAAAGTGAAACCACATATTCATTCACCAGTTCATTTATTGCTCCCTAATCTAATGGACATAGATAGAAAGTGATCCTCTACCATCATCTTCTTCTAACATCTGGTCCACACCTAATTGCTCATCCTAGAGTAGATCTTTGATGATGGTTGACCAGGCCTTGTCCTGGCCATAAATGGTTGTTTAGACAGCCCTATTTGTTATGGGGTGTAAAAGGTGAGTCATGGATCATGTTGAGAGGGCCAGCACTATCAAAACATTGGCTCTTATCAGATGACACAGCCAGCAAAGGGGTCAGGTTCTATTGCCAGGAGCTGCTAGCTTCACTGTGCCTCCACATCGTGTGTCAGTCAGACTGAGGCGGTGACGTGACAGCAGTGATGAGCCGATCACCAATCACCATGTTGGATCATCTCTTTTTAAAACTGAGATGCCACTACACCTGAATATTGCTATACCATAATACTTTCAACTTGTCCTTACTTTTCATCGGCCTATAGCATTTTGTGTATTCTACTGATTGTTCCATCCAATAATGGGCCTGGTTGAGCCATCAAGATTCAGAAGTGCAGGATGTCCATCACATTATTATAACAAATAAATTTGGTAGTTTTTGATTCTCTTTCACTGCCTCAAAAGCAGTGAGCTGAAATTACCTGCTTTGGGGCTGCTAGAAATAACTAAATTGATAGAAAATTAACTATAGAAGAACTACCATCAAGTTCCAGTTTCTCTGCCAATAAGCACAAGTTCCTTCTTTGTCTTATGTGATTGAACATGGACCATTTTGCATTAGTTTACAGATGATAAATGAATTAATTAAGAAAATAATTAGTGCGTTAATGGATAATGAAAGTAGTCATTAGCTGCCACCCAACCTGGTTCTACCCATTACAAATGCTGAAGCCAAGTTGAAGATAAAGATATGTCTGAAGTCTAAAGAGCTTCACTTAACATTTTAGATGCTTTTATTTTCTAACTAAAGGGATATATATAAAAGGCACTGGTACAAAAGACAGGCAATCCACTCAACCTTCCTCCTTGGAAAGTTCACACCACTGACACACTAACTTAATTTAGCCATGCAGAAGTACTGAGTGCCCATGGAGAGGACATAAGAAAGAGGTCTGTTGTGTTTATCAGGCGTCCAGAGAGAGACCCACCTTTCACAATAGGACTTCTCCTTTCTTTTCCTCCCTGAAAAAAAAGTCTCAGCCACCTTGAATCCATTTGAGTGACACCGTGACAAAGAGGCTTCTTAATGTCCTGACGAAGGAGCCTCCTCCCCTTTCTCTCTAAACTTCCTTACCGGGCGATCAGCTGTATCCATCCTGCCCCTCTTCCTGACCCCAGGCGCCACTGTTGCATCCACCGGACCCCACCCCCGATCGCCCCCTCTGCCTCTCCTCCATTACCCCCCACCCTCCCGATTAATAAGCACCAGGTTGCCCTCGGTGACAGGGCCCACACTTAAGTCCCATCAGTCCTCCTTACTGCAGCAAGAGCCACGGCATCAGCAGGACTCTTTTTGTCTTAATGGGACAATGGAAGCAGGGCCATCCTTTGTTGGGGGCTTGACCCCACACACAAACCTTGCTGATGAGAAAAAGTGACAGTAAACCCATTCAGGACTGGTGCCACTTCATCTTGCACTGATCCCCCCGAGAGATTGATACTTCACAAGCTGGCAGATGTGACAGTTAAGACAGGGAGCGGTGGAAAATATGGTGTAAAACGGTGGTTAACAAGGCCCTAAGGTGCAAAGTGATACAAACGTTTCCTCCTTTCTTTACAGCCATGGAGCCAACTAATAAAATTATCTATTTAAAAGTTGTTCCCACTTCAAGATGCACCAACCAAAACATGGGTACCTTTCATTCCACATGCTATCATCAATAAAGAACAGATTTGATTTCACAGCAGGTAGCATTCTCAGTTAACTCATGGGTTAAAACATTGCTACTCTTGAACACATAAACAAACAACAGAAAACAAACCCTACCTTTACTTTCTTGGGGCTCACATCAAGCTCCCAGTTCTACAGTTACATCCATTACTGTAAAGAAGTATATTTACCAACATGAAACAACAGCAGAGCTACATTTGCCCTTAGGTATGGGGACATGAATGTGGTGATGGAGTAACAACAATCTCAATTACTTCATTCTGCACTGGTCCAAAATAATAATATTGCAACTAAAACCATAAATGAGTTAAGCAAACTAAAGGAATGGAACAACATTTTGGAAAATGTGCTTGTTCTCCCTCCTGCTAAGAGTCAGAGGAGGAGGTTGATGCAACTCACATCTTGTCCCATCAATAAGGCCATACCCTGCAGCAGCTGGGAAACAGCTACTGTAAAGTGGCTCTGTCCAAAATTTCACCCTCTAACATTAAATATCACTTCCTTTGATTAATCTGCGAGGAAATGGAAGTAAAAGTTTGTCATTTGAGGTGCAGCTGTGTGTGTTTTTTTTCCAACAGTAACTAAGGGTTACAGTTTGTACAGAAAACAGCATGAACACTGCCCAAGTGGATTACCACACTGCACACAGTCTAGAGTAGGTCAAGCATTCCTGACAAGGCCTCCTCCTCTTGTCATAGTGTAAATAGAGAGATAGAGAGAAAGAGAGAGAGTCTTCGTGTATAAATATGTGCTTGAGCATTTAGTATTTTTTCTTCTGAGAGACGAACACTGAATTTCTCAATATTTGCTGTGGTCAGAAAAAACATTCGACTGGACAAGGTGTGAGGTGTTCGACCACCACTGGAGCTCCAATACTGCTTAGCATTAAGTCAAGGACATCAATGATTTATTTATTTTTCTCCACATGTTCTTACAAACTCGCCCCTCCATTCAGCCTGGCTCACGGCCTGAAGGTCAAAGCATATGATTCACACAGTCATTAAACCATTCAGCCGCCCCGCATCACCTGTACAGAGACACCTTCCTCACAGCTTCACATAACCGAGCAAAACCAAAAAGTGCAGCCACTTCAATCATCCGATTGGTGTCACTGAGTTAGTGTGATGAAAAACACATCTCTCTGTTCTAACGCCATTGGTTTTATTTCATCAGAGCACAGATCTACTTAGAAAATAAAAGAAGATTCCTCCAATACTTTTCTATTTACTGCCTGTGTTTTTGAACTGCAAAAGCGCAAGCAGAGAGAATGAAAGGAAGAGAGAATGAAAGAGAGAGAGAGAGAGAGAAAGAGAGAGAGAAAATGACCTCCCCTGCCACAGAGGAACGTTGAGTCCTCGCAGTGGAGGGCTGGGTCTTGGTCACCGTAGCCTTGGACAAGCTGTGACAGCCTATGGAAAAGCCTTCTGCTACAGACAGCCCTCTCCCCCACAAACCCTGGCAACGTCAACATGGTGACCTTGTGATTCAATTTGTGGAGGGAGGGAGAGTGACAGAGAGTGAATTGTTGGTTTGGGGTAGTGTTTGTGCCTCTCTCCCTCTCTCTCTCTCTGTGTGTGTGTGTGTGGGCAGGGAGTAGTGAGATTTGGGACAGTATATGCGGGTAAAGGTAACAATGCTGCTGTGGAAATCTGGCTGTGAGCCTGAGCGTTTCCAGCTGTTGTTAGCACACGTCCTGCAATTCACAGCAACAACACTAAACACACAACACTGCAGGATGTTTCCAACTTTTAGTAGCTGAAAAGTGATGGGTGCCATACACAGATAAAAACTGCAATTAAATCACAGTATTTTTTTTTAACCTCTGCTTCTCATTCAATGTAATGATTTGTTGATTAATCAATAAATCATTGGGTCAAGAAATTGTCCGTTCTGTTTGTCCAGATCAGCAGCTGAAAACCCCAAAAATGAGTTGAAAAATGTGGCATTAACGACAGTTGTAGTTCATTGCACTTGATCATGTTTTGCCTGTGCACCACAACAGCCGCCTCATGGATATTAGATGCGACATGTAATCAAAAGCAGAGCACTTGTGAAAATGTGAAGTGTTCCTGTTGCAGCTGGCACACAAAGAGAAAATTCAATCAAAGCACAACAATGAACGTAGAAGGTGATCACTGTCATGTGGACACACGCTAAAAAGAATCAAACACTTGTTTATAAAAAAGGCCAGGACGTGAAATTCAACCTAAAAAAACATCTACTGTCTTCCAGGCTAATCGTGCAGTGAAGCATCCCATAGCACAGCACATACTGTACTCTTTAAAAAGAACACGTAAGCTGCAAACTGTAATTTGTGGCTGCAGGTACTGTTCCACTGAGGTTGGCATCTGTGCACGGAGGGAGTGGGGAGATTGGGGAGGGGTGGGGGGGGGATACGGCGGTACACCCTGTGAGAACACACTGTTCCATAACAGTGCTGTGCAAGAAGGGATTCTCAGCTGGACACTTTCCAGGTTTCAGTAGCAAGAATGAGGATATATTATTACTAAGTGCTCTCCACGGAGCTGCACACACATGCTCTGCTCTACATGAACTCACATCGGTGTAATGGAGCCCACAAAAAATCCAAGAGATTGATCAAAAAAGAAAAAGAAAAAAAAAGAGGGAGGAACACTGCAGACAGGAGATAAGCACTTCATGCCTCAGCCCTGCCCTGGTGTGATGTGATGCGAGATGCAAGGTTGCTCAGACGATGGGGGTATTATTATTATTATTATTAACCTCATTTGTTTACAGTGAGTTCGAGTCGAGGAGCAGAAAACTGAAACTCCTCCTTCACCCCTTTATGCCACTACTCTGTTGCAAAAGACACACTCACACAACGAAGTCACTCGCCTTTTAATGGTGACCCTTTGACTTTGCTGCGGACACGCTTCCTGACGAACGACTTGGGGGCAAGTCCAGATAAGTTCCATTCATTTCTGTCAGGGAGGTATTTCAGCTTTGATCTGGGGATGGGCGCAAAGAGAAAAAGGGAGTAATGGGGGTAAAAAATTTGATGCTTTTAACTTTTTATGCTTGTTTTAGCTTTGTATTGAGATGCATCTCGTCAAATACTCTGCTATGAAAGAATATCATGAACAGTGTTATCAATGTTAAAAACAGAGAGAGAGAGAGAGGGCTGAAAGAAACCAGGGAATTTCTCCATGCATTAAGTTGGCTGGTTGGTGAACCAGGAGATCCAGTGGTGCCAGATAAGAACCTGTCCTGCATGTCAGAATCAGAGATAACCAACAGGACAACAGGAAGTGCCATCTACTGGGGTCATGTTCCACTCATGCATGAATGTGCACACGCCCCCCCACACACACACCCACACACAATTAGCATCAGGAGCCTGCCTTGCAACAAAGAGCAGGATGGGCCAGGCCAGTCCGTTTTAGCTGTACTCCTGTGTATTGTATGTCCTATTGTATGACTGTAAGTTCCTCTCATCCATCACCAAAAGTCACATTCTAGGACTGCAAGAGAGAGGCATGTCTTTCTTCTTTCTGGCTTAGAGGAATGTCACACACACAAGCTTTCCCTTTCCCCATCACTCCTGAGCAGGCAATAAACACAAAGGCATTACGCACTCTCACGGCCAGCAGGACAAATTCATGGTCAAACATTTAACCGAGAGTAATTTGTCAGAGAGTGAAGTTAAATAGTTAATTAACTACACAGGTTTCAACTCATAGCAGGCTACTGTGACTCAACAAAGCTATTACAAGGCTGAAAACATGTGCAACAAAATATCAGATGATGCATCAGGAGCAAAGTTGGATGGGCTTTAGGCCTAAATTAGTTAGTTCGTTTTTTTCATAAATAATTAGACACTATCCTTTGCCTCAGGTTGAAAATGTGCTCTTGACTAGATGCTCATTGGAATAGTTCATCACTGGGCTGTTTGTTCATTAAAAGCACCATTAAGACCTCAAATTCCTTAGGCTTCGATATTCTAATTAGTAGGCACTATAATGACTTTCCTTGAATACATTGTTACTGGTTTGTAATTAAAGGACTGAGACTTACAAAGAGAAGAAGAAGAGACAATATTCTCTTTGCAAAATGCTCCTCAAAATGTATCGAGCCGACAATGCTGTTTCTGCTCTGCTCTGTGGAACAATAGCAAGGCAGCAGCTAGTTAATTAGTGTCAGTTTCCAATAATCCAAATGTTATGTTAGGTTTATCTATTTCAGTTTTGATTAAAAATGTGCTTTTCGGAAATATCAGAAAATAGTTAAAATGCATATTCCCATAGTTTACATGTATACCACTTGAACACAGGTCATTTTAAACATTTACAATTTAGTAGAATACACAGAATAAGAAAAATAATTGAGGGGGATTAAAGATAAAATATAGTAAAATAATAAAAAATAAGGTCTTAATATTCGGAAAAAAATATATATATATTTTTTAATGTTTGTTTCCTGCAGGTGAAGAAGATATAACAGCTAATGGTGGAGGGGCTTGTGGAGGAAGCCCCACCCCCACCAGAGGGATCAATGCACATAAATGGAAGAGGTCACAGACCTTTGACATCTCCTTTCAGCCGGGGGAGGGGCGCAGGCCTTTGTGAGATTGGCTTTAATGATCCAATTGTCAACTGCATCATACACCTCCATACAGTTACAGTGCATACAGTTCGGCTCACGTGTCCCCTCCACACTTATGTCCAGTCATCATCGTCATAAACCAGCAACAAGTATGTCGTTCAGATAGAAATAAAAGTATAGCCCTGTGTCTCCCTTTCAGTCTGCATCCAGCTGCCCTGTTTCGCCCTTCATCACTCCCACATCTGTTTTAACCTCCTCTTCCATCTCTTCTCCTCCTCAGCCTCCCCTGCTCCTCTCTCCAGACCTTATCTGTGCGCTTCTTCTCTCTTCTTTCATTCTGCATTTTTAAAGGGAGGTTTGATCACTTGAAAGACTATGACAGAAGAAGATGGCCTCTATCCAAGACACTTTGATGCATTTCCTACTAGTCCTATAGTCAATAGGGGCAACAACTCATCAAATCACAGATGAATGGATGCCATAGAATACACGCTCAATTACAGAAAACTTCTAAACCACTGCTTTCAAGTGATCGATCCTAGATCCAAGATAGAAAAAATACCAAACCCTGATGATTCCACTACAGTCAGTGCATATTTTTGCTCTTTTTTTTATTTTTTATTTCCGCTCTGTCGGTACCAGTGAACATGGTGTTCCTGGCATTCTTGACCCTCAATAAAAAGGACAGGTTAAAAGTTTACAAGCATCCATGTGGAACACATTTAGCTCTGGAGATCAGCACCGAGATGTGCTTTTATTTCTGATGTTCAACTAAGAGAAACGTTCTGCCTGCCATTATCTGATAAGGACCTTGCTGTGGTCATTAGCCAATCCTGTCCATTCTAGTCTGATAGGCAGCCTGCATTAATTAACTAAATAAGCTTTTAACTCACATTTGACAGCGCAAAAAAATGTATTTTGCATAAAATAAACAGATGACTTCAATGCAGTTTCTTATGAACATTGACACTGTACAGTTTTTAGGTGCTTCTTGTGTGCTTTAGTTGATGCAATGTAATTCTGACATTTTAAAGCTGAATAATGTATCCTATTTATAGTCTTTTTATCCCACTACACTTATTTGATAGCTCCAATTATTTTAATGTTTAACATATAAAATATGACCATGATACTGAATGTTCAGTTCAGTTCAGAGCTTTATTATCCCTCCAGGGAAAATTTGATTTGCAGTGACAGTGCAACTAACACAATAACAAGTGTTTCGGATTACACTACCCAGTAATATATTGTGCAGTTACAAGTGCTTAGACACCTATAGCAAAATCACAGTACTCACTATATGAATACAATTACTTACTTACTTTTGTCAATAACGCACTTCTACTTCAGTAAGAATTTGAATATAGGACTTGTACTTCTCTACAGTGTGTTATTGCTATGTTTATTCCTAAACCTCTCCCACCACTAGTATTTGATGAGCTATGCTTAGATCATAGTGTGTTTTAGTGACACAATCTTCTCTGCCACCTCAAAGATAAACATGGGACAGAGGGAACATTTTTGAATAGAGGTTCCTGACTCCTGCCTCAGCAGTTTGATGAATGATGGCTATTATGAGGACCACCTGTTTTCTGGGTCCTGTCACATCATGGTAAAAAAAAAAAAAGTGTGAAACAAAAGCACTGATCTCTCTAGTTGGGATTTGTACCATCTGCAGTCAGGCTCAGAAAAAGCCCCTCTGAAAGGATCAAGAGAAGCGTCTGCCTACACTGCTGCTGACTAGTCCCCAGTGATGGGTTTGTTATCTAAACTGGTGTTGCGAATTATCTGCGAGGGTGTTTCGTGTTAAAGATTTTGCCTCATAGATCAATATTTAAAATGATATGTTTCTGGATCTGGCTGAGGCCACAGAGGAAACTGAAAACCGTTTGTTATTGACTAAATAGGTAATCAATCAATCCATCTCTATGTATATATTTTTGTTATGACACTAGAGACAAATCTCTTGCACGTCGTTTTGTCATAACAGTGAGCAATATTAGAAAAAAAATCTTTCAAATGAACATGAGAATTGCTGAGGGACAACTGAGAAACACGAGGCATACACAGGAAAAGAGAAGCCCCAGAGTGCTTCAAATGATGGTGAGGGAAGAATGAGAGAAAATGAATCAATCTGTTACCCCGGTGACAATTTGCTTTGTGTACAAATGGATTTGTAATAGGCATCTATCCACCGTTCGGTTGAGCTTTTTGTGAGAAATGTCATGTTGTATTTTTCGGAAAAACCTCTTTGCCTCACAGCAGGTCCTCTGCACAATAAAACAACTGCAAATGAGAGATGGGGCTAAAAAAAGGGGAGCTATTCAAGGCAAAAAGATTAAAGGTTGACATTTGCAGCAAACGTGTTAAAAGAAAAAAAGGGATTAATGCAGCTTTGCCTTACATAACCATCTAACTCATCTGCAGGATCGCTCGAAAAACTTAAGATCACCACACAAACAAAATGCCCCGAGCTAGACCTCAAGGCCCTGTGCAAGGCAACATGGGAAAGAGACGTCTCCTTCAAGGCTAAAGAGAGAAACCTGTCCGAGCACAGGGGAGGTGGTGTCACGGGGGGCCTTGCTTATCTCCTCCCAGATTAAGTCCCAATTGTTCAGCAGGAACAAAGACAGCCAGTGAGGAAACCAGCCCCCCAAGGGCCAGATGGTCAGCGTTCAGAGCCCCCTGACCCCTCCAGCCCTTGCCCTCTCTGACAGGGCTGCGCGTGTTCTTGGCAAGACAGGCCACCCAGCACATTCACAATGCACACTGCTCGTACAGTGTGCGCGCTCAGGTGACACTGCACTATCTGCCTTACTTTAATTGATATTTCTCTGTTGTAGAAAACTTACATTATATACAGTATATGTATATGTGTGTGTGTGTGTGTGTGTGTGTGTGTGTGTGTGTGTGTGTGTGTGTGTGTGATGTATATGCAAGGCATTTACAAACAGTTTGTCTCAAAGGGCTTCACATAGCATTATAACAACATCCTCTGCCCTTAGACCCTCACATCGAAACTCCATGGAAAACCCTTTTAACAGGGAAAAATTGTGTGATGTAAAGTTGCTGGGGAAAAAAATGCTCGATTTAATGACAATAAAATCTGGATTTAAGCATTTCTAATCATGTATCTGCAATGTTTGGAGATAGATACGTAAATAACTAAAACAGCAGGATTAAAATGCTGCTTTAAGATGAAATGCTGCTGTTCAACATTTGCATCATGGCTAGAAATGAAGTTGCCATATGCTAATGGATTCCTCCTGCTTTGACTAAAATGAACCAAGTTACTGCCATTAGTTCTAAATACATATAAGTGGGTGGGGTAGTGGAGACGTAAGCAATGCAACCTCTGGCACATCAAACATGGAGGGGGGGAATGGAAAGACCAGCTGTGGTCAAGACAGACTAGTTTGCTTGCCTGTAATTACAATGCATGTTTATCTGATATGACTTTATCTAAGCTCCTGCAGCCTGTTTCGACATCAAGCCTTAGGCAACAGTAATTCAAACATGACAAACATGTCAACTGTAGGTAGGCCTAGTAGCCATGGTTCCACATATAGTGGGCTACTTGACATGACTTTGTTGACAATGATTAATCAGCAGCAGAAGAGGCTGAGCCCGAATTATTTATACACCTCACCACGATCAAGTGATTGACAGCTCATCTCAAATGAAGTATCACCAGACTTCTTTTGCTGTCAGAGGTTTACATAGGCCACATTTTTGAAGTGACACTCACGTGACACTGCAATTTACGTTAATTAAAGGCTAATTAGGCTATTATATGCAGCTGGTACACACACATTTACAGCCTACAGCATCATTGACAGCCACAGTATTATGAAGCCTTACCTGTTGTTCATTAGCGCAAATGTCGAGGAGCAAATAAATAAAATAGCTAAGAAAAAACAGCGTTGCTCCACGTCATGCTTAAATTTCCAAATTCAATTATATTTCCAAAAAAAAGTAAAAGCACACCCTGCGCTGCGTGTGTCGTCACTTGTAGGAATATCCACTGCTGGTGAAACAAACTTTAACTTTAAGCTTCTTTCTCTGCCTCGTCCTCCACGGAGCCACAGGCTGCAGGGGAAGCAACCATCACCCGGAGAGCGTGAATTCACAACCCGCCGCTCTTTATAATGACTCTCGTTTCACAGGTATAGGCGCTATGACATGTGATAGTGAGCAGGTGTTTTGAACGGAAAGGTATATAGAAAAACGTAGCAGACGCGTGTACATGCCTACCTTTTTATCCAAACGCGTTATGTTACACGGCCATGTCCACGTAGAGTCCCACCACCACCACCACCGCTCAACGATGCTGCTGCTGCTGCTGCTGCTGCTCCGGCCGCTGAGCTCCGCTACAGCTGATCTGCTCCGGTCTGCGCACGGTGAAGGAGCCTTCAAGTGACGTCAGGAAATTATAAACCGTTTGGTTCGGCTTGTTATTGTGATGGGAGGCGGAAATAAAACACACACACACACACACACACACACACACACACACACACACACACACACACACACACACACACAAGCAAGACAAGACATCACAAACGTTACCAGCAGAGTAAACCAAGCGTTGATTATAGTCAGGCTGTTATCAACCTCGTTATATCTTGAAAAACTGTGATTTAAAACTTAATAACAACAGACCACCACACAATCGTGATAGGTAGAGTCACGGACACAGATGGCAAAAATATAAATGAATTAGAAAACATTAGAAGAGCATGCATTCAAAAAGCATGCATTCAAACCTGAAAGAGCATCGACTTCGACAACTGCATGTTAGCTATCATTAGCTCATTTTCATGAAACACAAACAGAACAACTTTTTTTCAAGTAGGCTATAGAGTAGGCCTATGTAAATCTTCCAAATAGTTTTTTTTTTTTTACTTACCACATCTTCTTGTGCTTGCAGAAGTACAAAGTTGATGCACAGCAAGTTCAATGAATAGCTAGCTTTTCAGAGCCAAAAGCTTCAAGTCTCTGAGCACAGGTAGGGTTCTTCTCACCATAGGCTGTACAGCAGCGCCCTCTGTTGGGTGACATGTTGAACCAACAGACCGGCTCGAGGATCCCTGGTGACATAGTTTGGTGGGAAAATTAAGGAAAGATTTTCTTTTTAAGAGGGACAGTCATTGGCTATCATGTTATATTGTTAGCATATTGTTATAACATAAATAGGCCTACAAAAAAGAGAGGCAGTTAGCCTATCTCTAGAAAGAAAATGCAATATTTGCAAGGGATAGAAAAATAATATCTTTGAAACAGTCAAAAAAAAGGCATACAAGAATCCAGCTGCAAATCTCCAGGGAGCCACTGACAGCAGGTCCTAAGCATTTCCTGTTCGTCATTTGCTCATTCGTAGAACTGCATGTCCAAGAGAAAAATAAAAGGGGTAAAAAAGTTATTTGAGATGAGCTTTTAACTCTTGATGTCAAACTAATCCTGCACCAGCCACAAAGAAAGAAAAGAAAGTGACAGCATGCGGGTTATTTAAGCATATATCTGTGACCTTTGAATAAACTTTTTAATAAAACATGTAACTGAATAACTTTTTAAAATTTATTTATAGGGGTCCAAGTGAGTTAGAGAGACCCCACTGAAACTGGTATTCCTGCACCTCAAACAAGTTATCAAAAATCTTCATATTCATATGACTCTAAGAGGAAATGTCTTGCTTTGACATTAAAGTAAACAGTTAGTGTAAGTTATCATTGGATGAGGGCAGCAGGACCTTTGCATAGAATAGGATAAAATAGATGAGCCAAACATAACAAACTATCATCACAGACATAAACACATGGACAGTAATAATTACAAATACTATTAAAAGTATCAGTAAGTGGAACATTAAATTCCCACAGAGGAATGGTGGTCTCTAGCTTTAGTTTATGTTGCAGTAGGTGCACAGTGATGGAAACCAGTCTTCCGCAGTTCAGATTTGGGTGAGGAATTTTCAAAGCTAACTGACCCTGTGATCTGGTGCCATGATCATTCACTTGGAACTCAAGCAAGGGTGTTTGGTATCTGTGCAATTTAGATGTCCAAGCCCCAAATGAAAACACAGGCATGCTAATGCCCTGGAGACATTCGTGATGACCATCTGACCTTTTCATGGGACTCACAGAGGTGAAAGTGACAGCTGCACTGGATGGTCTAGATAAAACCAAGTGCATTTTAAATAGGGTGAATTGGAATAGAATACAATAAAACAGAGGTACTATATGTTCTATAGAATAGAATAACATGCATAACAACATAAATTGATTATAGAAGACAGACCAGGAGCATGGTTTATCCATAGAATAGAATAGATGAAAATTGAATAAAATATAACATAACAATCTGATGATGCTCTAGAATGAACATTTATATACAATATATACCAATATTGAACAGAATAGAATTATGCAAGAATCAAGAGCGTCTGTAATCCATAAAATAGATTGGACTGGAATGCAGTAAAACAGAAGTCATTAGATTGATGGAAAGAATAGAATAGAATAGAATAGAATAGAATAGAATAGAATAGAATAGAATAGAATATAGGCAAGAGTCAAGGGCGTCAGTAATCCATAAAATAGATTAGAGGAATGCAGTCAAACAGAATTGGCCATTGGATAGGATAGAATAGATTAGAATAGAAATCAGGGTCCATGTAAGTAAGTACATCTATGAACCATATGAAATAATAGCTGAACAGAAAATTTAACAGAACTATTTTAGGAAATGATTAAAATAAATGATGTAAATGACTCTTTTACGAGTCTCGTGCCTCTGGTGGCATCTTTACCATGGCATCACAGCGTCTCCATTGTAACATGAGGGAGCAGCAACATGTAGCTTTCATCAGGCTGTGAACTCTTTGAATGCGCCTCGGCAGGGCGCATGCGCAGTACTTGACATTTTGAAGTTGCTTCTCCGGGGTGTTTGAACAGGAAGGCGGACATGTTGGTCAGGCAGTGGGAGAAAATCGGGCACCGTCTGCTGTTTTTTCCCCCCGAAAACTAACACACATCGAAAGCCTACTTTTTTAAAAGAAAAAAAAGTCTTCGATCAGAGGGATGAAGCAGTTTGGACGGGAAACGGTCGACAGCCGGTGACAATGCACGGGATGCAGCGGAGGGACTGCGGTCACACACTGTAACGAGTCCGTGTTAAAAACTGATCGAAATTTGAAAGAAGCAGAAGTTTTTTTCCCCTCACCACTTCTACTTTTGAGCTGTCAGATTCGTTTTGTCGTTTTCTGCAGGGGCCTGGCACAAAAATGGGAACCGGCCTGGACTAACCTTCCTTTTAACAAACTGTGCTCGTTTTTTTCTTCCAGAGAGACGCTACATTTAAGTTTTAACAGCCTATTGTTTGGATGCACCAACATTTTAAGCCCTTATCCTCCAGTGGCATCCTGCGGAGGCTGACTAATCTGTCGCCGCATTCGTTTGCCACTGAAGTTGTTTGTCACTCATACTTGGGGGGGAAACAATCTCTCGACTCTGAACATGTGGCTTTTGTATATTCGGCGCAACCTTAAACGTTTCATGGTCTGTGAAAGCTCGAGGAGAAGGATGTGTTTTCTGTGAAGTTTTCACGAAGAAAGGAACATTTGGCTAGCTAGCTACCGCTGGCTGCTAAAGCTAGCTAGCCTCGCCAGTGAGCTGTTTTTGTTCATAATAATAACCCAACAACACCGGGACTGAGTTCAACAGCCAAAAAAATGTCTGCTCGACAAACTTTGGAGGCTCGGTTTGAAAAAATCGATGCCATGTTGAAGGATCCAAAGTCGGAAATAAATACGGATTGTCTTCTGGTAAGTTTGTAGCTCGCTAGCAGGCTAGGTAGCTAGGTAGCGAGTCAGCCATTCTGGGTCAGTCTACTCCTTGGAGCAGAAATACTTTCCGAGACCAACAAGTCGTCTCTGTTCCTACTGAAGAAATGTGTCGATATTTTTTTACTCCGACAGACCAGTTTGGTTCACACACAAACGTATGTGCGTGAGACTGTATATTAAAGCAAGGTTTAAGCGAAAAATAACACAACCAGCACTTTGATAACCTCTGATATCAAGACTCTGAATAAACTGGCAGACAAAAAACAACGAAATTGTCAATGGCTAACATTATAGTTGTTATTTAAAGGCGACGTGTGGTCAGTTCTCTTTAAGCTTGCAAAAAAGAAAAAAAAAGTGTGTTACTAATTCAAAAGCAGTGGTAACTAAATAAGACTGACAGATGGCGATCGTCTTTCCGCTCCTCACAAAGGCAGACACACTTTGTCAGATTATTGTTTGGGTCAGTCCAGGTACTATATACAAATTGTTTTATTTTAAATCCGATCAACTGGATTCGTTTCCTTGTCATCCACTAAAAACTGATATTAGGTTGTGTATTAGTTCTCCTTGTAGGTCATTAGGTAGTCAGTCACTGGCTAGGTGTGCAATTGTTGCCTAGATTTACTTATTGAAGCCTCATTTCCAGTGATAGTCTGCCTTGCAAGCCTGTTCTAACCTGTAGGCCTCCGGCTTCATCAGTACACCTGTTGGCCGGGGTTTGCCCTGGCTGCTTCCTGTCTACTGGTGACAATTCATGAAGTGTCTCTCTCTCTTCTCTCTCCTGTGCTGAGAAAAGAAGGCGTCTCCTGCCACGTGCTAAACCTTAAAGCAACACCTTCGTAGGTTTTTATTACATGTGGCAATCCCAGGAACTGACTCACTGTGGACTGGATGCCAAGGGGGATGTTGTTATGTTAAGTGTTTGTTGATATCATGAGCCCTTTCAGCTTGGGTGACGGTGGCACAGTGTTTTCACAAGGATCTGGCTCCTTAGTGACTCACAGTTGCACTCCTGTAAAGTGCGATTGCAGCATATTTGGGTTAAAGGAGGGAACATTTTGGACTAAATGTCTTACGTTTTGCGTTTGCAGGTAATTTGAAGTTTCGCCAGGAGTCTCTCTGTGTACGATAGTTTCATTGTAACGGTGTCAAGTGTTTTACACATAAGGTTGCGCTCCTTTATCAATAATTCCTGCATTTTTATTGTGTGAGATGGCACATATTAGTAGACAGATGGACTGAACATCAGGGAAGCAATCTGTTTTGGGAAAGGGGCTTGTCCTAAAGCCCCACCCACACCTTATCCAACTTGAAATGTTTGTGTATAGCTTGCTGTAGATAGCTGTCTTCTCAGAGGAAAACTTGCTTTAAGCCTCGTGACCCCCCACCCCTGTTGCAGAATGAGGCAATTAAACTCACCTTCAAGTGCACACTTTCTGCATTTTTAATGGCAAAAAGCTGTGGGGACTGTTCCTGCTGGCAGCCGCACACACAAGGGTGTTGTTTCTCCCTTTCCCCCCTCTCTGCAATCTCCCCTGATCAATGAATGGAGGCCTTTTGCTGAGGCTCTCTCTGCCACCATGCAACTCCACCCACAGCTTAATAAAATTCCATGCTAATCAAATAACCTCTTGTCTTTGACTGGCCTGGAGTTCCCTGTGTGTCCCAAAGCCATTCTGCACGTCTGGAGAGAGTTGAGACCAGGCAGGCAGCTCTGAGGTAGCTGGGTGTGGGCTCTGCTCTCTACCCATAAACCAAAATTATGTGGACTGAAGACTCATGTTTCTGAAGGCCGTGAATCAGGACATTTAACTCATAAAGCAGCCAGCATGCTTGGGTATGAGTAATAGGTTCCATCAGAATGCACAATGCAGGCCTTTTACTGGCCATGTTTCTGTACCTGGGTCTTGAGCTGGCACTGGTTTCTGTCTATAGCATAGCACTGTTGGATTTCCACCTATTTTCTTCCCCCCATAGTGCCCTAGCCTGTGTTATGTGATGGCGACACTTGGCCCTGCACCTTACCACTCAGCTTCGGGTTGGCCTATCGAGTGCTGTAGCCCAACCCTGTCGTCCTTATCTTCACCCAGTAAATAAATCCTGCTTGGAGAGAAGAGTGCCTTATCTGGATGGGCTGCCCCCTCTCCAGTCATTGTGCTTTAGGCTGGCTTCTGAGAGCCAATCTGAACGGACAAGAATTCCTGACATTGTGATGTGAAAGCTCACTGACAGCTAGGGGACTGACCATTGTCCACGTATGTTTTACTGTTGGTGACCATCAAATGGCATCCATCAAACCATTTCATCTGTGGATGTCTAGATCGAACGTCTCTCTCTGAACGATTGTGTGGAGGAAGCGGTGTGTTTGTCAGTCTGTAAAAATAGTGGTGATTTCTAGATGCTTCTGCGTTTTACCCTGTTGTGCCTCAGTCTGTTTATCATTTGGTAAATTAGAATAGTTGAGTTGATATGTTAGAACTTGTTTTGCATGGGCTTTGCCTCTATTTGAGATACATAAAGGCTTCCTGGCACTGGTCTTTGTTCTTACTTTGACACTTGGGGTGCATTAGCCTCTCTGTGTTTTGATCCCTCTTTCATCTGCTATTTGGACTCTAAATCTGTAATAAGGGTAATTACAGGAAACTGCAAGCCCAGTAAACCAGATTTGTAGGCAGCGATTGACTGTGAATGCTGCATGTACATGTTGGGGTTAAGGCTCTTATTTTAAGTGATTTAGAATATGAGTTGAATAAGCTAAATCAACAGCATTGTTAATACACCAGTCTGCGAGAGATTGCTTTAATGTAAAAAGGCAAAATAAGCTTTGGTAAATCACATAGGGATTAACATTTTGAGAAATTTCAGTGTTAGAGTAGTAAGCTTGATGCACAAGTGTAGAAACACAAGTGTGTTATGGAATTGATTCAATAATATGCTTTGCATGTAGACACCACTCAAATAAGATTTCAAATCACAGCATTATCTGTGTTGACTGATTGACGGAAGGAAGTGCTTAGTGTCATTAATGAGAACTGTTGCAATGTGGCAAAGAGCCTATAGAGTGAAGTGAAAAATGGTGAGAAATGTTTTACTCGGTGGTGATGTTTATGTCTTTTTGTTTTTTCACCTCTAATTGCTGCAGTAAGAATATAACATGGTTTCCACTTCAGGCAAAATTCAGCCCAGTTCTCAGAGTTTAGGCATTCAACGGAAACGATCATATAGCAAAACCAGGCTCTGCAAATGCTGCTGACAGAGGCAGAAGGGGCAGTCTCGAGTCGGGAATTGCTTTGGATTTTAGCCTTGAGAATGATTTGAAGGACCGTTTCACTGACATGTTTCCTAATTGCCCTGCACAGTCAGTCTGCTAAGGCCCAATTTGAGTAACGGCCAGAGTACAGTCAATCCTTGTCTTGCCTGTGCAGAGTGCCTGCCCTCGTCTTAGCGACCTTTGCATTTAATGGACAAGCCTCACCTGCATTGTTGTCTGCATTGATAATGCAGCTAAAGGCTGTATTGGAGGTGGACATAGATCTGCACAATATGACAGGGAGATATTTGGCAGTCAGGAGTAATAACACTACATAATATTTTTACTGGGTGCCCTAAGTTCCTCTTATTCGACATAATAACCCAAAAATCACATCATTCAACCTCTGTGATTTATTCATTTAAAGCATGAGATGATGATTCTCATGAATCTAATATTCTTTTAATTACCCCACTCATGCTTCTTTATCTTTTAAGCTTTTGACATTGTGGACTGCTGTCATCTTTCAGCAAGACTCAAGGTTTGTTTACCTGTCCAGGCAGCCATTTTTTTCAGGTTATGTCAGTGCAGTGCCGTAACCTGCTTCTGCTTTCTTTTGTTTGTTCTACATGGAGATTCAAAACAAAGAGTGTGCATCACTTTTAGCTTCCAGACCAAATACAGTTATAGCATACATCGCGTCTAAAGGTTTATATTAATAACTGAAGCAAATATGTAATCATATTGTAATATTGATTCTTTCATTTCCTGTCATATTGTCCAGCCATTTTTTAAGCAGATGGAAATGCAGCAGAGACACTGACTTGAAGACTTGCGTCAATCACTGTCCTTGAATGCACCACTATACTTTTTTTTCCTTCTTGTAAACAGCCTTTGCTGACAGCTACGTTATTCCCTGCAAGGCTAATGTAACTGCGAAAAAATGGAAGCAACTGCATTCCCATGCTGGTGGAGCACCTGCTTCATATGTGTTTCACTATGTCTGCAAGTTGATTTTCATGGCGTACTGCCTGGAAGCAACAACAACAACGCTAATAACTTTTTGTATGCTTTGGAGAAATGACAGGAGTTATGTAAGCCCTGCGTAATTTGTAGTTAATTGGCTAAAACATGGGAACCCACTACCTTGGTCCCTTTTTTTTAGATGATGAATTTGCATATCCCTGTGGTGAAACGCATGTATTTCTAGTCACATTTATAGTCGGCATCTAATCCAACCCTATTGTCATAAAGGTTTGGCACTGCCAGCTGTAAACTGCTCTCCTCAGCTATTCAGCAGTGGGAACAAAAATTGGCTGAGCTGTTTGTAGCTCTGCATTCCCTTAACTGACTGATTATGTGCAGGGATGCATACTAAAATGATCCAGCCTTTTAATAATGGAACGCTTTTTTCTTTTTTTTTTCCTTCCTCTGATTCACCCACTGAACTTTACAGCCCCTGTTCCTCTTTCATCTCGCTTCTTGAGGGCTACAAGGCCAGTTGCTTTGCCCCACTTACAAAGGACTCTGTGACCCCTGTCCAGTGAAGATGGTCGAAGTGAGCCGAGTCGAGTGTTCAGTAAGATGCTTATTTGTCGGGGCTGAGGTCATAAATCTTGGCCCAGTGGAGGCTAGATAGCTTGAGAGTTTTTTTTTTCTTTTTGCTTGAGAAGGCAGAGCTCAGTCAGTGGAAACACGTGAGTGCTCGCCACTGTTGGAATAACTCAATTATATTTTGACATGAAAGTATTTGTGACAGTGATTCTTGTTCACTGGGACCTCATAAGGAACTGGAATGCCCCTGTTTTGCCACCCCTGGGTTCACTGTCACTGCCGTTTATCCAGTGGAGTTGTTAGTCAGGCAGTCTTTCTAGGTGAGTGGGATTTCATGTCAGTAGATATTATGTGCAGAAGGAGTTAAGAAGTGCTTGGTGAAGGAAAAAAAAAACTCAGAGTCTCTCATGGTGAGTTCCAAAGTGTACAAGATTGACACCAGAGAAGATGGATGTGCGTCCCCCCCCTGGGTTTACATTTCTACCTCAAGGCCTGTACCTGGAAGTTTATTAGTGAGGCAACACTGTGGTATTTCATGCTCTGAATGGCTTCATTGGTTTGTGTGATCACATCGGTGTTTACATGGGCGCAGCCTTGGATGGAACTGCCTTTATTTGCATGGCGAGCTGAACGGCCGCGTGCACATTTGCTCACATGTGGAAAGCATATTGTCTTGAAGAGGTGGCAGAAAAGGAAGTGAGCAGTAGGGCTCGACTTAGGCCAGTCCACATGCCTTGTGCTGGCATGCAGAAAGGGATGATGTGGCTGAGTCTCCCATGGAAATTTTAACTCAGACTTTTAATGTCTGGAAAAGAGCTTGTGTTTTTTTTTTTTTTTGTGGATTTCTCTCCTAAAGTTTAAAGAAATAATTGCCATATGTAATGTCAACCACTGGCTTTGTGTATTTTGTATAACTATACATTTTTTAAAAACATAATTACCACATTTCATTAATAGGGTGATGCGATGGTTTTTCATGTTATTATTTAGTAATCCCAGGGATGTGTCGCCCTCTGCTTGAAGCAGCATCAGCAGAAATAGGATAACATGGAGCCCTGCGAGCTCTGGTTTGTTTTCCCAGCCACTTTTTTTTTTTTTTTCCCCAAGACTGCCACATAATGAAACATAGCCTGTGGACTGCTACCGCCCAGTGCTTGTTGCAGCGAGTGAATCATATGCATAGTTTTACTTTTGTCTCTAGCAGGAGAGATTGTTAGGTTATTTTGTGTGTGATCCATTTATAACAGCACACACAGTCTTGCTGAATCTTTGAAATTTGATTAAGACTGTCAAAGCTCTGGCCTTGTTGATTCAAGGCCCTCCCTACAGCGTATGGTGATAACCTCAGCGCCTGGACAACTAGAGCCACGTGCATTTAGAAATTTAGGTCCTCTCTATTTGCATTTTGTTCCCATTTTTGTGTTGCACATTTTAATCATTGATGTCTTTTTTCTTTTTTGATTTCTTCTCTCTGCGTGGAAACTCCTGAGCCATTGGAAATTTCAGAGCTGCAGTAGAAGTGCTTATCTAGGAACAATTTCACCTCTGGAAACTACTCTGAATTACTAGCTTAGAAAGAGCTTTGTCAGTGATCTCGGACCATTATTCTCATATTTGTTAGCGTAGCCTGGGGCTGATTTTTCTTTTTTGGAGGCTGAGCCGTGTTGGTGCTACTGGCTGCTCCATCTGAGTGGTTTGATAGCGAAACCCAAACAGAGACAGATGATGTTTGGTTGTTCATCCACAACCTTGATGACCACAAATCAGATACCAGAAGTAACTTATCTTTATTTATGCACTGCACACTTGATGACCCTGTGTGTATGTGTCAAGTGATTTATTATAAACAAAATATGAGATATATAGACACTTCTATGTCTCTCTGAATACAAATGCCTCTGATATCTTGACACAGCCCGTCTTTTCATTAGAAGGTTACTCACCACAGCTTTTACTGCTTCAAATAGCTAATATAATGTTTATTCCATATTCCAGTCAGTGTATCCTTCAATCTGAATTTGTGGTTCTATTTCATACAAGGCAGTTTTTTCTCCTCTTACTGTACCTGCTTCTTTTGTCACTCTGGTGTTTCAGTAGAGGACTCTGAGCATGGCCGTCTTCCGATTTTCTTTGTTTTTTCCTTCATTTGTTCTCCCATTGGACCAGCCTGCCCCACATGCACCAGCCCTCCACTCCCTGCTCCTTTCCGTCATAGTGTTAAGCCCTAGTACTACTGATTGAAAATAAGGCTCACTGTGTGACTCTGTACTTGGGATGGATTTTTTTTTCTCCCCTCTCCCTTCCTTCACTTTTTGTTGAGAACTTGTTTGGCCACATACCTAAAATAGCTCTCTGACGTGTACAGTCCTGTTAAGGAATGTTACTGTGGCTGTCCAGAGTTCTCTGCGGCAGGAAGTTATGCAAACGTGCATTGCTGAGCACAGAGCCTTGTGATTAGGGTCCTGAAGGACTCGGTTCTTCAGCGTTTTTTTTTTTTTTTTCCGTTGCAGGCTGGCTGGAGTCTGTGTGGCCAACAAGGCCCCTTTTTTCTCCCAGCCTTAGGTCTGTTTTGTGTAAATGCTCCCTCCTGAAAGTTGACTTAAGTGTCTCTTTTTTTTTCTCTCAAGACGAGCAGATGATGACTCTCAGCTCCACCATGTGCGCTAATCGCAGCCTCTCCCCTCATCCATTTCCCACATTCTGTCTCTGTGAATTGCTACATTGCTTTTGTTCTTCCCACGAACCATTCTTCACCTCCCATTTTTACTTTCTCCCCACCCACCTGCCTTTTTCCTTGCTTCCACCCATCCCGCAGGGTGTCTGCTGCTTTTATGTCTCATAGAGAGGAGAGGAGGGGGGGGCATAGCTCTGACCTCCTCTGCTGAGCAGAAGCAGCAGAGTTACTTAAGAGGATTCCTCGCCTTGTCTGAGCTGCTGATTCACCATGTGTCATCATTGTTTTGCTTCGAGATGCAAAGAGAGATCTGTCATCATGTAATAGAAGGCCATTCACAAATGTAGGAATGACAAGATTCCCGCTGCGACAGTGAGCGCAGACATGATGTAGCCCATGGCAACATGTAACATAAACTTGTTTGTTTATATAAATTGTGGGCAGCAAGTATGTGCCTCTGTCATTTGGATAAATAGAATCCTGGGTAGCTGATCTGTGTCGGAAAATGCTAATTTCTAACATCTGGCTCACCCCTCACTGTAGGGAACACACAACAGTGTTTTGAGTTCAAGTGTTTGTGTGCCTGTCTCGTTTCAGCCATTCTGGATTATAGACGATTAGATTAAATCCCGCCAGTGGCACTTATGCTCCTGCTGAGCCCGAGGCAAGATAGCCCATGCTGTGTATTTGTTAACAGCTCTTCAAATTACAATATTGTAGCTATTGCATAATCATAATCATAATTTATAATCAGTATGTATCTGCACAACCCTTTTTCAGTGCTATGTAATTCATTCTTTACCCTGTTTTAAGCACATAAAGGGACAACCCAGTTGAAGTTGTCATGAAAGGGACTCTAACGGGGGGTTGAGAGCTGGTGAGGTGGAGTAACGTCTTTACCTTCAGTGGGTGTTGCAGCCCTGTATTGTAAAGTCACACAGTCGGCCTCACTGTATGGTTATTGTAAGGCGCCACCCTGTTGCCTCGGTCATCAAAAGCTACTTAGTTCCTTCAGTTGCTTTTATTAGAAACTTGGTGATCAGGGTGGGAAATCCAGCCTCTGGTTCACCCAACCAGCAAAACTGGTGGGTGTTTAAAAAAAAAAAATCATCCAGGCACTTTGTCTCAGACATTTTTTTAAAATGTAAAAACATTGTAGGAAAACTTTAGCACTTCCTCGAGGCACTCGCCTTTTCACATTGTCCGTGTTTGCTCACTGACGCCATGGTCTTCGAGTAATATATGTGTAATATCGCTGATGACTGCATTTCTGATCAGCTGCTGACTCAAACCTCCAGATGTGTCAGCTGTTCTCAGCATGCATGTGCTCGTGTCAGCTTAGAGCTGCATGTCAGAACACACGTCGTTGGCGATAAGAAAACGAAACGCGCTTTGTTCCAGTAAATAATGCTGTGTAGCCTTTTAGAGAAACCAGCGAGTGCTTGAGATATCACTTCAATCTATAGTAATTTAAAGCTTCTTTTAATAAAGAACTTGAAGCATACTTTAGCATCCTTCGGAGGATCAATAATTAATCACTTTAATCACAAAACACAGTGATTGCTTACAGCATTAACGTGTGTGTTGCAGGCTGGAAGCCCACTGCTTAGTTCGTGTAAAAATCTCAACTCAGTGATCAGCAGCCTGACAGGAAGACTCTGTGTTTGCATTTTCCATGTTGCTTGAGTAGTAAACACAGTGTCAGTGTGTTTTCCTGCTTGTTAACCCTTCTCCTCTCTCCTCAGGATGGCTTGGATGCGCTGGTGTACGACCTCGACTTCCCTGCCCTGAGGAAAAACAAGAGCATTGACAACTTCTTGAATAGATGTAAGTAGCTCGCATGGTGCACGTCCCGCTTTATTGCTGTCCTGCTCATGTCTTTCACTTTAACCATTTGCGTTTGCAGACCCCTGTTAACATGTGGGTACAGGCCCAGGCTCAGAAAAGAAGACCGTTTTTGGGTCACCGCCTCTATGTAGGCTTGGACACAATAGGTGTCTGCTGCTTAGTGTCCCCAACAAAGAGGCTTTCATAAATGGCTGGTGACCCACATGATGCTGATCATGATGGCTTCTCTTTTTCTCAGTGCCCTCAGACTAGGGAATCCCCATCACCGTGTTTCAGGCAAAACAAAACCCATCCATCGAAAGCGGAGGGTGAGAGGCTACACCTCTCCTCCAACAGATCCAGCGCAACTGTTCTCATTCTCATTTACATTTCAAGGAAACGGCAGCGATCATGTTACAGTGTTTATCTCAGGACTTGTTCTCGTAAATCCAGGAATGTCTGAGGTGGGGGGCAAAGAACTGTATTTAGTATGTATTTGATTTCTCTAACTGCACAAACATGAAGGCAAACATATCATTTAAAGAACAGCAATAACCAAACATCCTTTCTCTCCCTACCCCCTTTGTTTCTATTTCATTATAACCCAATATATTCTCCCACTCTGTGGCAGGTTTTGCGGCCTTCTGTATCACTTTTCATTTTCCTACATAGTCCTCCTGCAAAGAAACAACAGTTTTTTTTGCACAGACATCTATTCAGAGAGATTCATATTTCTGTGCTGTATGGATTTCTCACATGGGGAAATGATAGGCACTGTGTGTTTGCTCTGCACATGTCCTGTTGTATATGGCTCTCTGACTGTGTGCAGTGCACGCTATTATATTTTGCAAGCAATGTATAAAAGGGATTCAAAAGGGTGATTACAACCTGCCTTTGTATTATGTGGTCATGAGAAAATGTGGTCTCTCGGTCTCTTAACTTGATGTTAAAGTGTTACGTGTTGTCAAGTCGTGCAGTCCAAGCACAACTTTAGGAAAAGAGAACAAAAAAATCACTTCTATACATTTACATATCAGTCCAAGCTACTGTAAACCCTCAGGCAAAAACTGCCATTAGACATCTCCTCTATTACCCTCGGTACTGTACTTTCATGAATAACACCCAAGTGCTGGAAAATGCATTGATGGATATGGACTAATGGATTGGCTGTCTTGTGAGACCGGCCCCTCAGTTGCATGTTACTGCCTGAAGGGCTCTTCACTCTGAACTCTTCCTCCTCCATATTATTGTGCTTTGCACCCTGATCGTATCAGCTGATCCTTCCACCAGTATATACGCTCGGACCTACTGGCAATAATCCTCCTCCGCTCCACAGCAACATCAAATTCTATTTGTTCAATTTCTAAACATGGTTTGTGTGTCTTTTTGGTCCCCTGGGATTTTTCCAGCAGGGATCATGATCCCGGGAACCACTGCACAGAGTGGAAATGACTCACACTCAAATGTTCTTATTCTAATAGCTCAGGGCTTACTTTTTATTTTTAGATCGATTGAACTTGGATGCCCCCGCAACCCCCTTTTCCATGCTTTCCCGTGCCAGTTGTGACCCATGTGAATTGAAAATTATCCCCCTAGTCCAGCTATGACCAAATTTGGCTGAACAGCGAAAGCCATCTCCCCGAGGGGAACTAGTGTGTTGTTACATCAGCGCGAGGTCTGCTCTGTTTGCCAACACACTGGATCTTCCAACGAAAGTCTGTCGGCCTCTTGCTTTGTGGAGATATTAAATGACACCTAATGATGGGAGATTATAAAAACAAGGAGGCGGTGCGAAGGTGATCGTGCATTGAGACGGCGATGGCTGCATTTTAAAAACACAAATGACAGAACGGAGCCGCCCTGTCATCTGCAAGCTCTCCTCCCAGGCACCTTACACTGCATTAACTTTACGTCACTGATCTTGCCAACTGTAACTTTGGCTGTGATGCTTCAGTGCACAAGGCTCAGGATAAGACTCCTCTTTTAAAAGGTCAAGGCAGTGACTTAAGCAGAGCACAGATGCCTGCACAGATTCTGTTTTCTCTAACATCTGTCTTTGCTTGCTTTTTATTTCCCCAGACAAGGAAACCATTAGTAAAATCCGTGATCTACGCATGAAAGCAGACGATTATGAGGTGGTTAAAGTTATTGGGAGGGGTGCATTCGGAGAGGTGCAACTGGTAAGGATGCCGTTTTATTTTATAGGTACAAGAAAATGAAATGTTTCTTTCTCCTTTGGTCTAAATTGACTTGAGTCACCTGATCACCTTTTTGTTTTCCAGGTAAGACACAAAGCCACGTGCAAAGTATACGCCATGAAGCTGCTGAGCAAGTTTGAGATGATCAAGAGGTCGGACTCTGCTTTCTTCTGGGAGGAGCGGGACATCATGGCTTTTGCCAACAGCTCATGGGTTGTGCAGGTAGGTTGTGATAAAATAAAAGCACCTATGTTGTTAAACCCAGCCTCATGTGAGTCTCTTTTCTTTGATATTGTTTTTCACTCATTATTTCTCACTTTGTTCCCCCTTTTTTTCCACAGCTCTTTTTTGCTTTTCAAGACGATCGCTACCTCTACATGGTGATGGAATACATGCCCGGCGGCGACTTGGTTAACTTGATGAGCAACTACGACGTCCCAGAGAAGTGGGCCCGCTTCTACACAGCCGAGGTGGTGCTGGCTCTGGATGGGATCCACTCCATGGGCTTCATTCACAGGTTGAAGAAGATTTCTAACTTGCCCTTATCAGTGATGTTGCTAGGTACGCGTCCTGCGTCTCTGACGCATTAAAATCTGAAAGGACGCAGTAAACTCACTATCCATGCGTCCCGGGGACGCACCTCATTTTCCCATGAAAAATGATACATTGTTAACAACAACTCGTGTTTAAAATCATGGGAACTAGTAGGGTTGTCACCAGGACCAACACTTACTGTAGGTACCAAGTACCGCGAGTACCGAAAAAATACAACTTGGCCTTTTTGCACTGCGGAACGTTTCTCACTGGATGAGTTTCAGGCGTACCGATTATGGCCTACTAGAGCACAATTATTTAACGAGTCAAAAAGCCGCCGACACTGATCACTGCATGAGGAGTTTTAATGCAGCCTGAACGCAGCTCAAACCGACCCGGTGCCTCAGCACGGCGACCAAGCTTTGATAAACACACCGGATCCACGCCGGTTTACAGTATCCTGCCGTAGTTTAGCCGGTCGCTACCGGAGCTTAATTGGTCGCGGTGGAGCGGAGAACAGCGGAGTTTCCTCTGCTGCAGCTGAACAGCTGACATGTGGTCAAGACGTAGCTACAGACCTGTCACTGTCCACGGTGCAGACTTCAACCTCAGAGCTGTCTGTCCTCAGACTGTCCTGACCTGTCCCTGAACATCACACAGGGACAACATGGAGCTGCCTGTGTGAGTTTTATTAATGTTTACATCAGGTTGAGTTAAACAAATCAGTTTATGCTGCTGTGATTTAAGTAAATACAGTAATCATCATAGTGTAGTGGCAGGAAAGACCATTTCATCTGTATCAAATAATGTGTTGGTCAAGAACAAGTTCAACTTAAAGTCAGATGAAAAATGTTTAGGGTGTTTTTACCGTTCCTAAATGTAAAAATGGGTCACATTGGACCCTCAACATTATTTAAAGGTTAAATAACGTGTTACTTAAACATTTTTCATTGTGCTGTGCTCTAAAAATAAACTAACAAATACTAGTGTAGAGTCCTATATAAGGAATGTTGAGCTTAAACTTTAACCTTAAATTTAGGTTCTCAGGAAAATAGCTGCTCATCAGTAAATAGTTAATCAATCGATGAGGTCCATCAACTAACGATTAATGAATTAATCGACAATTTGCATCCCTAGGCCCTAGTTTTTTTTTAAATTGTGGTATCGAATAAGTATAGAGAATCGTGGAAATTTACAGAAATTCTCGTATCATGACAACCCTATTGGGGACCCATTGAATTTCCCAGGGACCCACCCAAATCACCACCTGTGGGTCCAGGAGACTCACTACACTGAAAACCTATCAACATCACTGCCTTATATTGCATTCGTTGGTTTTGTTTTCAAATTGGCTCCGGGGCAAAACACAGGGATGTGATACATTTCAAATGAAGCTGTTGTTCCTTGGCCCTTGTGAGGCACTCCTTAACTTTTTTATCCTCTCAGCCTCATACAAAGCAAACGTGTCAATTCATTTATCTTTTATGGTGCCTGACGACTGCGAGATACGCTGCAGGCTCTGGAAGGTGTGGTGGCAACCTATGATCTAATGGGACCATTGTAATAAGCAGGAAGTAGTCCAGGGACAGAGGCACTGTTTTTAGCCTGAATGCTAGCTGCTAGTGTTTCTAACTATAGGCTTAATGCTACATTACCACTTGTTTTCACAACTGCGACTCATTTAACCCAACCCTATCCCAAACACACACGTCTTTTTCTCTACGTGCATTTCACCCAGTGCGAGGCTTTGAACTGAGTTGCCTTTGTTTCTATCATTGTTGTCTCATTTCTCTTTCAACAATGATTTGTGTAAAATTTAAACCAGAGTTGTTTCTATACAGCGAGTCAGTTCCATGATGCGTGATGTGGATCTGTAAGGACATCTCTCTGCACTGACTGGCACTACTTTTTTTTTTTTTTTTAATATAATACTTCTATGCACACTAGGCATGAAATATTTCCCCCCCTATTATTAAATCGTTACTAATAATATTCTGCACAATAAGCTCCGTGCCCACACAGCTGCAGCGGTGGAAAGATTCACACTTTGACAGTCGCGTTACAGCTCACCGCCGTTTTCCAATTTCCTCTGTGATAGTTGTAGCGAGAGGAAATTTCACGAACACATAAATTCTTCTCTCCCAATTCCCAGCTCCCTTCATACCTCATTACATCTGACCTATCGCTGCAGTGGAGTGCAGCACCTTTAGACAGCTCTGATTTGGAGAGCTGTTCTCCCCAAATGGCACCCTCGAGCAGATCTAACCTTAACTGCACACTCCTGCAAACTGCTTCGGTTTTCTTTTTATTGGCTGGAGTTTGATGGTATAATTTGTGGGTTGTGTACGAGTTTGATAACATTGATGTACATTTCTTTTCACCCATGCAGGGACGTGAAGCCTGATAACATGTTGCTAGACAAAGCAGGCCATTTAAAACTGGCAGATTTTGGGACCTGCATGAAAATGAACAAGGTATCACAATTTGGATTTCCCTTTTGATTTGTTTATTTAATTACATTGTTATTCCAGTAATGAGATTGTTTTTAATGCTTCATTTATTGTCATTCTCCCCTTCAGGATGGTATGGTACGATGTGACACAGCAGTGGGAACTCCAGACTACATTTCACCTGAGGTACTGAAATCCCAAGGAGGAGACGGCTATTATGGCAGAGAGTGTGACTGGTGGTCGGTGGGGGTATTCCTGTACGAAATGCTAGTTGGTGAGTTTCAGATTAAGCATTTCCTGGAAAAATCAACAATTTGAGCTTCATTTTTATTGTTGTACCACTTATAAAAGGTTCAAATGCTCAACAATAATAAAAACCTGATCAGTTTTACTTGTTCTTCTATCATAAATCTTGACATTGTTTATTATTTTTTTTACTGTCTTGATTAAATGTCCTGCCTTGTCTGGTGCACAGGCGACACTCCTTTCTATGCGGACTCGCTGGTGGGGACCTACAGCAAAATCATGAACCACAAGAACGCCCTGACCTTCCCCGAAGACAGCGACATCTCCAACGATGCCAAGAATCTCATCTGCGCTTTCCTGACTGACAGGTTAGAGAACCGCGGAACAAGCGCCCGGATCATGGAGAGGGTCCTTATCTGTGAAGCCTTGTCTTTGTCTAGGTGCTAAGTGTTTTCTGGTGGAGAGGGAGCCTCTGTGGAAAGAATCTTGATGGAAACGCTCACACCAGCAGGGAAGCTGTGCCTCTCTGCATCAAGATGTGTCACTTGCTTTCTTCTACTGCTATTTTTAATACCACACACGCCCACACACACAGCTTGAAGTTCTCCAGCCTGGTGCTCGGGCTGTTACAGATTCAAAATTAGGCAATTATTTCTTTTTCTTTTTCTTTTTCTTTTTTTTTTTGTAACTGTCACATAGCAAGAATCTGGCAGTATGTTTTAACACAGTCATAAGGAACCCTATATTTTGTGTTCATAAAGTAGACCTGTTTTTTTTGGGCAAACTGCTGTTTTGGGTTCTGCAGAGTGTCAGTTTAGTAATGCATGTGACTTTTTGCTTTCATATCATCGTTTCAATCTTCTGAACTAATTTGCCAATCATTTGACAGCAGGTCTATTAACCTGCTGTTCAGAGACTGACAGAAGAATAAGTGTGAATTCTGTGTGGCATTGGGTTATGACTGATGAATTATCAGACTGCAGATTCTGACTGAGGAAAGACTGAGTTTTGCCGTTTGTGCCTTTCTAGTCAGCAGTTAAGATTCATATTTAGAAATGATTAGATTTGGTGTTCTTGTCTTTCTGGAATGTAGCGATATGCTCTACAGCGTCATCCGTCTGGCTTGTAGCCTACAGCTTCTTTTTAGCATCTTATATCATCAAAATAGCTCTAATTTTAGGCACAGATTTCCTTCGCTTTCAGATCTTTGCACAGAATCGCTGAAATATCAAACTAACTATGTCCTCTCCGACCCCTGCAGGGAAGTTCGGCTCGGTCGTAACGGTGTCGATGAGATCAAGAGGCATCCGTTCTTCAAGAATGACCAGTGGACATGGGAGAACATCAGAGAGAGTAAGGACACTTTTTTTTTTTTTTACTGCTGTGGCTCCAGATTACTTTTCACACCTCCCACGTCTACTCACTGTTATTTCAATCATGCAGCCAGCGTTCATGTTTTCCATTTGACCTACTACAGACAGTTGCAGGAAATTCTTGTAGACGAGCCATTCATTCAGCATCCTATCCAAGACTAAACGTGATTCCTGCTCCGAGTAATAATTGGCAGCCCAGCGTTTTTTGAGGCCAACAACAGGGGAAGCAGTTCAATGCAAATGTTAATGCGCTGGGATTGACGCGGGAGCATAGAGAGAGATTAGAAATGTAGAGCTAAATCCAGTAGCTAGAGTCAGTCCTTTAGTGGCTTTATATTTAATACTTTACTAGGCTGAAGTCAGCACTTTGTTGTTGGCCACCCCTGTCGTTCCACTGGCTGATCAGCTCTGCTCGCTGGCTGGTTTCCCTTGTTTTAAAGAGCGTTTCAAAAGAGGAAAAAACTCTGCAGAGAATATTGAAACACCGGCTTCTGTGTCTTTAACTCAAAATGCAGCAATAATAGATAAAAAAAAACAACAAAAAAAGAAAATCTGGCAAAGTCAAAAATAATAAGCAGAGGATTTTCAATTTCTGATGTGATCGTGAAAGTTAAGGGGGCATTTGCATCTCTAACTTAGATGTTAGTGATGGTCAGAGGTATTTGCATCAACTCCTTTTCCTTTAGCAAATAGAGTGAATGCTAATGAAGTGTGAAGGCCCCGCTTTTTTCCTGTATCGTCACAAATCTTCCACCTCCTTGTGCCATGTGCAGCGGCTGCTCCGGTCGTGCCTGAGCTGAGCAGTGACATTGACACCAGTAACTTTGACGACATCGAGGAGGATCGGGGAGAGGAGGAGACCTTTCCCATACCAAAGGCCTTTGTGGGCAACCAGCTCCCCTTTGTGGGCTTCACTTACTACAGCAATCAGCAGTAAGTCTTCCCGTAAAATGTTGTGTCCATGCCTCTGCTGTGTAATTTATTGGAGCATTAATGGCCGTTTAAAGTTCCTATTTGTTAATACTGTATTCTTCTTTCAGCCTTTTGCGCGGCTCCAATCCCTCCAAGGCCAGCGACAAACGTAGCAGCTCCACGAAGGAAGACAAGAGTCATGTAAGTGGACGACCACAATTTTTCAAGAAAATGTCTTTTTAAGAAGACTTGGACTATTTAGTAGTTTTCCGTCTTGTCTTATTTATTCAAAATGGTCTGTGTCTGCGCAGCTGGAAAACCTGCAGAAACGGATCTACCAACTGGAGGAGCAGCTCCACGGTGAGATGCAGCTGAAGGATGAGTTGGAGCAGAAATGCAGGTATGCACCCACGTCATTTATTCTTGCACAAAAAAAAAAACATTTACTTAGGCAAACTGATGCAAAATCTTTGGTCTCTGAGACGGGCTGCAAAAACAAAGGTGTTACAGAGTGATGGTTAGAAGCATGAAATGAGAAACCTGTGTAAAAAGTTGTGACAACTGCAGAAAACACAAAGGGGCCACAGACAAATAGTTATCACTATTTGGTTATGAATAGGGAACCAGACTTGCATGTAACTGAGACAGTACTTGTTGTAATGTGACATTCAGTGCAGTTAAGTATTTTTTTTTTTTTATCAAACTCTTCTTCCAGGACGTCAAGCTCCAAGATCGACAAGATCATGAAAGAACTGGATGAAGAGGTGAAATCCCGTCACCTTGTCTTTCCCTCACTTTTTAAATTCAGATTTCAAGATGTTGCCTGCTTTGCAATTATACCCATTTAAAGAAGCATGCGCTGAAGGTGCAGCTTTAATGTCGTGCTAAATTGAGTAAATGACTGTTTACAATCAGAGGCTAAGGATTAAGGTTCAGTTTGTTCCTGCCGCATTATAGCTGCTCTGTCGTTCCCCCGCCACAGGCAAACCTTCGGAAGAGCGCGGAGGCCAGCACGTCTCTGCTGGAGAAGGACAAGATCATGCTGCAGCACAGATTCACCGAGTACCAAAGAAAAGCTGACCAGGAGGCGGAGAAGAGACGCAATTTGGAGAATGAGGGTAAGGATAATGAGGCGCTGCTGATGTCTGATTGAGACGCTTTGCAATTAAAGTATTATTGCCGAGCAAGGCGGTGATGCAGTGTTTTGACATAGTTCCGTTACATGGTAATGCCTTCATCCTCTCAGTATCATTTGATCTGGCCAAGACACATGTCCCAAATGGATTACTTGGTATCCTGGGGTGACCCCAACCCCAGCCCTCCTGACTGCACTTTGCTTGCTGGTTAAGTGCTAAACCATGCTATTAGAATAGAGGATGTGGTATACTTATGCACACATTTTAACAATATTGTAAACAGATATTTGCAGATGTTATAAATGAAGGCCTGTCTAATCGATTCCCTGTCCTGCTTGTTCCTAGTGTCAACTTTAAAGGAGCAACTTGAAGATATGAGAAAGATCAGCCAGAACTCACAGGCCTCGAATGACAAGATTGCCCAGCTGCAGAGTCAGGTACAGTAAACATGCATATGTCTTTCAGGCTTCACTGCAGCTCCTAAGCAATTTGTGTAGAGAAAGTGTATAGGAAAAAAAGAGACTATGACCATTCTGGACAGAAAAGATTAGGCCTGATATAAGTTTATAGTTTGTTTTTGAAATTTTGGTTCAAAACAATGGGTGTTATCTGTGTTCAGTCAAAATAGCAGATACTCTTTGTGAATGGTGTATGGCCTTCCAGAGAGTGTTGCATTATGGGTTAGAGAGTTTTCAAGTCTGTCTATAGTGAGCCTTTCAGAGTCGATCAACCTTGAAAGTGTTTCGTTAGCACAGTTGAACTCGCGGGAGTGTCTGAAGGCCGCTCAAACATGTTCTGCCGCCACAGAGGAAATATATTCATGACGAGTGAGAACGAGTTCCCAGCTTCTCCTCTTCGCTGCGCAGCGGAGCCAGTGAGACAGTCTGTCAAAGCCAAGCCAAGAATTACGTCAGTCACAGATGATGAACTCAGAAAGACCGAAGTCTGAAAAAAACGTTAATGTCGGTGAAAATAATTATGCCAGAGAAATGAGAGGAAGAGAAGAACGGTCTCGCTACAGTGACTCAGTCAGCTGACTAGTGGCCACAAGGAAAGTGAGCTGTCCACAGACGTCCAACTGAACAAATATTTTGGGAGGCAGCCAACCGTTGTTATGTTGTCAGATGGTTACGGGTGGATGAGAAAATTGGAGTTCGTGTCTGTTCAGTACAAGTCTTGTTTGCCAGTGTAATTTTCTGTGAGGATTACTTTAAGACATATTGCTCACTTCATCAGTGAGCACATTTGTTTCACTGTTCCTCTTGCTAATGTCTGAGTGTACTGTGAAAAGGAAGCTTTGTTGTGTTGTATAAATACTGTAATGGTCCAAAGTTATGTGCAAATTAGATTTTTGCAATGCACAATTGCACAATACACAAATACACCTAAGAGGACCTCGGGTAGGCGCTGACAAGTCTGATCCTTTCCGTTTCGATCGGTAGCTGGAGGAGGCCAATGACCTGCTGCGCGCAGAGTCGGACACGGCGGCGAGACTGAGGAAGAGCCACACGGAGATGGCGAAGTCGATGAGCCAGCTGGAGAGCTTGAACCGCGACCTGCAGGAGAGGAGCCGCGGCGCCGACGGAGAGAAGGCGCAGCTGGAGAAGGAGCTGCTGGTCGTCCAGAGCACCCTGGACTCCGAGAGGAGGAACTACAGCCAAGGATCGGAGGAGATCAGGGAGCTGCAAGGTGCAACACACTAACGCACAAATATTGACACTGAGGCATGCAAATCAAACACTTAACTAATCGAGATTGTTTTTTTTGTTTTGTTTTATGTGATGTTTATGTTTCAAAATCCGATTTTGATGTTAGTCACAACAGAGTGAAAACCTGACCTCAAAGACTAGGAGAGAGAAAAAACCCGAGGAAGATTTTTAATATTTGGAACAAATTCTGCGTGGTTCCAAATCACTCTTTAAGACTGATTATCTGCTTCTCATTCAGACATTCGAGACAGCTGCAGAAATTCCACGTAATGGAAGCACTGACAAGCCCTGCAGCATCCAAATCCATCCCAGACTTATCTGCCAGCCACTTTATATTTTCATAGGAAACAAGATTTGAAAGTCATAAATTATTGGGGATGGAGGGATACTGAACTCATTTAAATGCAAACTATATGTCAAAGAAGTATGACGGTCTGAAGCTATGAAGTATGGCTTAAAAAAACGATTTTGCTATTAAAAGTATGAGCTTCATCTCATGAACACTGTGATTCTGACTGTCTGTGTTTATCTGTGCTTCTCAGCGCGGATGGCAGGGCTGCAAGAGGATAACAAAACCTTGAAGCTCAACCTCTCCAAAGTGGAGGCAGAACGTAAACAAGCCCAGGAGAGGAGCAACAACCTTGAAAAGGTACAAGAAGCAGCAGTCGCAATAGGATTTGTGCAATTTCTAAACATTTGCTCTTATCTTGTGAATGTTTTTTTTTATCCGATGAATGTGTATTCAGTTCGCTTCATGTTGTCTGTCTGGTTCTGACCTCCTCGCCTCCACAACAGGAAAAGAACAACCTGGAGATAGACCTGAACTATAAACTGAAGACCTTACAGCAGCGTCTGGAGCAGGAACAGACGGAGCACAGGGTGACACGGGCACAGCTCACGGACAAATACGAGTCTATTGAAGAAGCCAAATCAGCTGCCATGAATGGTATGCCAGTCCTGTGTCAGAGCATGCCTCACTCTCCTGCTTTCATCCTCTTCTCCTCGCGCTCTCTACAGATCTACTACCCCACCTTCTCTACTTTTCTTTTGTCTCTCCACCGTTACTTGATTTAGCTTCTTCATCACCCCCATGACCTTTGTCCTGCTTTGTCTTTTTTCCCACAACCTCATCAGTCTCAGCTTCAGGGGCAGTTTGGGTGTGAAGGAATTCAAGGAGTGTTAGACAGCCAGCGTGTCAGGACATTGCTTCTTTGCATATGAAAGCTGGACTATTAAGTAGTTTTTATTTTTTCAGTGGAATGATGATCTGTCCAGGTGATTTCTTGCCTTTCCAGTGTATACTGGAGGAGACTCTCCGCCCTCTCCTTGGCAGATTTCCTCCATGTTGAAGTTCTTTCATCTTTGTCCAAGTTTACTGATTAGCAGGAAATCCCTGGGAATATTAAAAAGTTGAACTCACCAATGTTAGTTTAGAGAAAACAAGGTTTATGTGAAATAAACAGAACTCACAACGTGTGCTCTGTAATAGAAAATTAAGAGAAAATCAGGGTTAGAAATAGACTTTGTTTTAATCCAGTTGTTACATTTATTCCATCTGATACAGGGATACTGGTAAATGATCAAAACAGGCACTGTTCTTCCATGATAACCATTAAATCTGTCAGTATATGGTGCAGGCGCTCTCTCATACCTCTCATATTTTGCTCGATACTCTGTGGCAGCAGGACAGAGTTGACTGTTCCTCTCTCATTTTGCCTCCAGCCGTTCAGCAGAAGATGTCCGAGGAGAATGGAGCGCGGATGAGAGCCGAGAGCCGGGTGGTGGAGGTGGAGAAGCAGTGCTCCATGCTCGAGTTTGACCTCAAGCAGTCTGTGCAGAAGATGGAGCAGCTGATGAAGCAAAAGGAAAGGCTGGAAGATGAGGTAAATGGTCCCTCTCGCCTCTATTGATATAAATCCATATCAAACAGCTTTACATTTCTATAGCATTTGTGTGATGCCTTTCCCCTCTTGTGTCTCCCTCCGTCCTCCTCCTCCAGGTGAAGAATCTGAGGATACAGATGGAGCAGGAGTCGAGCAAGCGAGTCCTGGCTCAGAATGACTTGAAGAGCCGCACGCAGGAGGTCGACCGTCTTAGGTGTTCGGAGAAGCAGCTCAAACAAGAGATCAACACAGCACTAGAGAGTAAACGCTCGCTGGAGTTCCAGCTGGCACAGCTGACCAAGTGAGTGGTCCTTCAGCTTCAGGTTGTCAAGAAGAAATCCTAATTCTAAGATATATTACTGATATATGTTGTCCATCCACTACTTTGCATTACACGAGGCATTATTAGGCAGATTAGAAGAAATACACTAAAACTCTTTGTATTATGTCTTCTAGGAAAATGGGAACATTTGTGCCAGTTGTTATTGTAACTCTCAAACAAACTGGCAGCAGCTCCGGCCAGGAGATCTACGTTTCTGTTATTGTTGCACTGCCCGGTAATGCTCTTTGGAAGTCAGGGCGTAAATTGCCCGACAATTGCCTGCCATTTTCAAATAGGTGCTATTATTCCAGCTTAGGGGGGTGGGATGGGGTGGGGGGGTTGACTATGCCAAAGCTGTTCTGTGACCGTGTTTACACCACAGGATTAGGGTTTACTCCCGAGTCCAGCTCCCTCCACTCTGCGGCTAATCCTCTGGCGAGCGCGGCAGCCAGTTGTGCTGCTAGTTGCATTTAGCACAGCCACTGACTTTTTAGAGGCTGGCTCTGTTTGCCTGTCTAAAGAGTGTTGTTTTAGAAAGCGCTCAAACATGTGGGTGTGTGTGATATTAGCCAGTCGCATGGATCTAATGAAGACATGACTTGAAATGATCTTGTTTCTTTTTGTTGCTGTGTTGCCAGACAATACAGAGGCAACGAGGGACAGATGAGGGAACTTCAGGACCAGCTTGAGGCCGAACAGTATTTTTCTGTAAGTCTCTCAGTCCCCAAGTGTCTCTTCCCTCTTTTTATTCTGTTTGCAAGCTTTGGTCTTATCGATCTGTCTCTACTCCTCCAGACGCTTTACAAAACTCAGGTCAAGGAGCTAAAAGAGGAGATTGAGGAAAGGAACCGGCAGGTACAAGACGCCCATAAAAAGGTGCAGGAGTTGTGCAGTGAAAGGTAAGAGATTGATGCACGCTGCAGTTGTGCCCATTGTAGACTTAACCATCCAGATATTGATTATTGACCAGCTGAGGTTTGTTGTGCAAGGAATTTATGAAACTAACTTCTAAAATGTGTTTCTTCCTGGACAAAGGGACTCACTGTCCGCCCAGCTGGATCTGACCGTGACCAAGGCCGAATCAGAGCAGCTCGCCCGGGCTCTTCAGGAGGAACAGTACTTTGAGCTCAGCCAGGAGAACAAGAAGGCAGTGACTAGGCATAAGCAGGAGATCGGGGAAAAGGAGGCCACCATTGTACGGGTGAGGAAACCCTTAAGTGTCTTAAGTGTCCCTCCAGCTTGAGTTGATTATGCCATTCTGCCATAAAAACAATATTGTCCTTAAGAACCACAATCAATCAGTTTAATCATAAAAATAATAACTTTACGTTTCTGTGCAGCTTGAAGATTCCAATAAAACTCTGACCAAAGACGTGGAGATCCTCAGCAAAGAGAAGACCGAGTTGAATGAGAAGCTTCGTGCTCAGGAAGAAGGTAGCTTCCCTTTCTTGACCTTAACGTCTCCCTGCGGTGTTGTAATTGGCTACTGTTCGAGCTGACTCCCTTTTTCTTCACAGAATATGTAGCTCAGAAGGAGGAGATTACAAATGCAATCAAGGCCAACTATGAGAAGGTCCTCAACACTGAGCGCACACTGAAGACTCAGGTAAAGATGAACCTCTTTAGTCTAGACAGCGAACATTAACATTATGGGGAACGGCGGCTGATTTACTTTACCTCAATCCGTCAGGCGGTGAACAAGCTGGCGGAGATCATGAACCGCAAGGACATGAAGCTGGACCAGAAGAAGAAGGGCAGCACTGCTGACCTGCGGAAGAAGGAGAAGGAGAACCGCAAGCTTCAGCTAGAGCTGAACCAGGAGAAGGAGAAGTTTAACCACATGGCCATCAAGTATCAGAAGGAGCTGAGCGAGATGCAAGCGGTAAGCGAACACCCCAGGGAGGCCGAGGCTTGTGTAATCACACAGGATTTTCTTTTTTTCTCCCCATCGTTTCTAACCAAAATCTCTTCATTCCCCACCAACAGCAACTGGCAGAAGAATGCACATATCGCAACGAGCTGCAGATGCAGCTGGACAGCAAGGAGAGCGACATCGAGCAGCTGCGGGAGAAGCTGAACGACCTGCAACAGCGCATGGACAACTCGAGTGTCACCAGTTTGCAGACAGACGAGACAGACAGCAACATCGCAGGTAAGGTCACCGTGGTGGAGACCGCTGCTCCAGCACTTATACTGACTGATTTGTTGATGAATGATGACTGATCATTGATTGTGCAGCTGAGAAACTGAATTTCCTTCGGGATAAATAAAGTATTTATACATCTATCAATCTACCACACGATGCATCTCCAGTTTAAAGTGGAGATGGAAAGATTTTGATTTTTGCCTTTTTGTGGTTTTTGGCACTCAAACATTTTTTCACCATGTTGAAATCAGTGCGTTTCCCAGGTGTGTTACTTATTGTCTCAGGTGTGTAATTTATTCTTTAAAGGGGTTTAAAGTGTTAGCTTGTTTCCCTGTACATTCAGACCATAGCAGCAGGCGGGTACAGAAGAGACTGCACAACAGGTGCCTGTGGTTTTAAGTGTGGAACCGTTTAGATTTACTGAAGCTGCTGTATTTATCACCACGTGTTGAGTAACAGTTGGTCATAGTGAACGATGGTAAACTCGTCTTTTTTAACACGAATATGACTGTGCCTCATTCCAGGTCTGTTTTCATGTATTGCTGGTGTCTGTGGTTAAACCATTCTCTTTTTATTTCCCTCATGTCCAGTTGGTTCTCCTTGCTCTTCTTATCTTTGTAACTTCTATTCCTTTCCCTCTGTGAGTAACTGAGTGGACGAGCCCCTCCCCTCTTGCCTGGCCTGCTCTGCAGCTGTTGTGTGTTTTTTTGTCTTTTTGCCCCCTGATTTCCTTAAGTGTTCTTTTGCCAGAGGTGACACAGCCATCTCTGTTGGAGAGGGGCGATTCATGTAACACTTTTGAAAGAAGCCTTATTGAGTGGGAAGTAAAATAAAAGTAAACTGTCTGATCAACAAAATTCATTGACTAACATTAACAGGATGTTAAATGTAAACGTAAAGGAGGTTACTGACCACACCTTGTGTGAGGTTTACCGCATCACTCTCTGCACCTTTCAAAACGTGTTTTGAAACAAAAAAAGTTGTTTTTCAATTCATGGCACTGTGTGCTTCAAGCACTAAACACAATCGTGGGTTTTTTTGTGTGTTTACTTTTTCTGTCGGCATGTTCACCTAGAAGTACTGCTCGTTTTTGACACAAAGATTCCCCTCACGGTGTCACATGTAGGAAACAAGACCCTCTTAGTTCACTGTTCCCCGTTTAGCTTGTGTTGTTTCAGCTGCATGCACTTGAAATTATGATTTTAACACCAAATAATGTTTACATAATGTTTCTGTTTAAGGAGTGAGTGATCAAGCTAATTGGATGAAATACTAATTCCCGCTGCAACAGCGACTATAGAGCTTTGGATCATAATTCTAAACAATACAAATCTTCCATGCTCTGTTAACATGCCGACTTAACTGTCTAATATTCTCCTCCTGCATGGGGAGTGAACAGCAGCAAGCAGCATCATGGGATATCTAAACTCATCCCTTGTCACCTACTCCAGTGCAGTTACCTTAATGCTGGCAGAACTCCTTGAGGGGTTCACCTGGTGTTTTGAAGCAGTTATGACAGTTTGTGATTTGACTTTTGTTTTAAATTTTTTTTCCCACAGTTGAGTTTTGGATTTAATCACTGCATGGTTACGCACCACTAATTTATAACTCTTTTTTTTGTTACAAACCTGGGCTTTTCAGAATCCAGATTGGAGGGTTGGCTGTCCATTCCTAATCGTACTAATATCAAGCGATACGGATGGAAGAAGCAGGTGCGTTGTGTTCCTTTGGCATTTCCTGTGTTCGCCAGCATTTTTGTTGAACTTTGTTACGCTGCCAACAACTCCTTGGACAATATCTGCCTTCCTTTCATTGTCTGTTTAATATTTGCAGTATGTGGTGGTGAGCAGTAAGAAGATCCTGTTCTACAACGATGAGCAGGATAAAGAACAGTCCAACCCCTCGATGGTACTAGATATAGAGTGAGTATTTTTTAGCTCCTTTTTTATGATATTGCAGTATCACTAATTCTGACAGCTTTAATGATATCTAATCATCAATTCTGTGTCTTCCTGTGCAGTAAACTATTTCATGTGAGACCAGTTACTCAAGGAGACGTGTACCGGGCTGAGACAGAAGAGATTCCAAGGATTTTCCAGGTAGGAGGCTCTTTTCCTGTCCTGGAGTTGTCTCTAGTATTTTAAATTTGCCTCCGACCTCATCTCCTCTTCTGCATTCACTCCTGATGTCAAGATATTTTCTTTCCTGACGCGTCACTCCTTTGCTCTGTCTGTTTTCAGATTCTGTATGCCAATGAGGGGGAGTGCAGGAAAGAGGCGGACATGGAGACGGTCCCTCAGGGCGACAAGACCAACTGTCTGCCACACAAAGGCCACGAGTTCATCCCCACGTTATATCACTTCCCTTCAAACTGTGAGGCCTGCGCCAAGCCTCTATGGCACGTCTTCAAGCCGCCTCCGGCTCTGGAGTGTCGCCGCTGCCACGTCAAGTGCCACAAGGACCACCTCGACAAAAAGGAGGATGTTATTGCTCCTTGCAAAGGTAACATACCTGCACATTTGTTCTTATTAGTCTAAGCTGTGATGTGATGATGGATGAACCTTTATATAATTTACCTACATTTATTTTTTAACTATAACTGATTTATTCTAATGTATGAGGACTTTTCCAATTGACGTTGAAGCCCTAATCCTGACATGACTGTTAACGCACTGGTGGGATTCATAATGACTCTAGAGGAGTTTGAGTAATTTGCAGCTTTAGGAACTTATTATAACATAACACAGGAAATGAAAAGTCTTATTTTAAGTTGTAAGATGTAATTAGCTGCTACTTAAAGTTCTTAATGTTGCATAAAATTATGTTAATTTGGTTTTGAGGACAATCCAGACAAATGAATGGTTGTTATGTACCTACAGATAATTGATATGCAGTTTTCTTCTGAAGCTCAATCATTTTAATAATTTTGTTGAAGTAAAAATGGCTAAAATTAGACTGATTCAGAGCTCCTAAAGCTGATTTTCTTCTATAATTGTAAAAAATAATCTTTTTGGGTTTGAACTCTTACTGTGACATAGTAAGCAATTGATATGATGATGGCCATTTTTCATTATTTTGTTTCTCTTAATAGATCTAAAGAGCAAACATTTAATCCAGAAAATCGCAGACATATTTAATTCAGTTGTCAGGTTTGTCCGAGAGTCATCTTTCATCAGTACTATCTTGTGCCATCCCCTACAGTAAATTACGATGTGACCTCTGCCCGGGACATGCTCCTGCTGGCCTTGACCCAAGACGAACAGAAGAAATGGATCGGTCACCTTGGAAAGAAGATTCCCAAGACCCCACCATCTACATTCTCTAGAGCCTCTCCTCGTTCTATGTCCACTCGCTCTGGGCCAAACCAGTCCTTCCGCAGGAACCCTAAAAGCAATACAGGAAAGCTGAGGTAACTCAACACCTTAGGACTAGTTTTTTTTCTTAATTCTGTTTTCCATATGAATATGTTTTCTTTTTTTCAGAGACTAATATTCAAATAGCTATGGCTAACTGCATGGCCTATCATAAGGCACTGTAATATAATTTTAGGCCGAAAGTGAGGGTTTGCTGCAGTCACAAGTCTTATTTTATCCCATCTGGTGGGCTGCGATGTGGTCAAGTCAGTCACATGACCTGCTGTTTGTTTCCTGTGTTGTAGCAGAGCGCAGTCCAGCCTCCAAGCAGCAGACACAACATCCAGCACTTGTTGACAGGAACTTCTTCAGAAAGTGTTTACGTGTTTTTTAGACTTTTGTCTCCAGCTTTAAACTTGTCTATTTATTAATTGTGTTACTGGGTGTTTCTAACACAAGACACTTCCTGGTTGGTTGGTTGGTTGGTTGGTTAACTGCTGGGCTCTTTCCAGTTGACACTTGGGATTCTCGTTTTTCTAAAAGGCACTAATGTGTTGTTGGGTTCAGTAACTAACGTACTATACAACTCTTGTTAGAATGGTCCACATAAAGGATTTTTACAGTACCTGTCGTACATGATGCAAAGGTGTTAATGGTGTTAATGGCAACGTCTGTAAACAAGCTTTTCTGTTGTATGTTGACTTAAATTGGTTTACTAACCAAGGTTGAGATGCTATCTTCCTTTTACTGGACACCTGTCTCTATTCTTTCTTTCTTTCAGCTAACCATCTGAACCGTTCCTCATCCTCAAACATGGAGAAACCTGTATTACATAGAAAATTCATTTAAAAGAAAAAAATATATATATCAATAAATAACCAACGCTGGAAAATTGCAACACATGTCAGACACAAGGCATCATGGACATTAAGAGGCCTGAAAACCCCACCACCCTCCGCCGCCTTTCTTCAAGAGAAAACCATCATCCAGCTCAACAAACTCGCAGTTCTCCATTTCTACCAGAAGATGGCACACTTGTCTGGAACTAAACATTGGACAGTGCAGCGATATATAGAGGGACTCATGTCATGGAGCCATTCTGTGTTTCATATCCTATGACAGTTCTGATGGAAACTGGAAGGTAAAAGGGGGCTTTGCTGGGACTCCTGCAAGTATGTGTTCGGTTTTAAGGTACTGTCATACAGGGATTTCAGATCTGCAGTGAGTGGTTGTGTCTCAGGGGTGGAAAATGAATATCTGTTTTGTAATTTCTTTCCCCCAACTTGACAGATCCTCGAGCTACATGCAAACATACTTCTGTTTCCAGCTACAAAAAAAAGACAAAAAAAAAAGACTGATGCCTTCATCTAATGTTCTGGCCTTTTTGCCTTTATTCTTATCACTCTGCAAGTCACTTATCAGGTTTGGGACAGAGTATTGGGACACGAGTATTAGATGTTTCGAGTATTGAGTGAGGAGCATGCAAGATCATCACAAGTCTATGCATTATTTTTATTATTATAATTATTTTTATTGCTCCAAGCCATAAGGAATATTCCATTGTAATGGCATATAGGAGTCCTAAAACTTAATTGATTTTTTTTCTGTTTATTTGGTACATTGTAATATTTTTTTTCTTGTATTGTTTATTTTTTTTTGTAATGTATTGCCTTACATTGATTCATAGATAAATGGTTCAAAAGGAAAACATTAAGTTAACAAAATGTAAAACTGCACTGTTTGAATTGTAAATTATTTGTAGAAGACTAAACAGGTGTAGCATTTGGCCCACCTAGTGCCTTAACGTTTGGATATTGATTTTACTGCCATATCTGTTTGTTTGTTTATTTTTTTTCTCCAAAACAAGACAAATCTTAACTCTTCCATCATTTATTTTTTAAGAAATCACCACACATCCGTGGTTTTATCAGAACTTACTTTCTCTGGTTTGAGTATATAAAATATATATATTAGATTACCTCTTTATGGACACATTGCAATAGAGTTAGCGTGTCAAAAACGAAGTCCCCAGACTCAATTCATATCATATGACAAATTTTGGGATGGTGTACTTAAAGCGAGCCTACCTGTGTCAATGATTGTCCTTGTTAACATTTACAAGTTGTGTCTCTAACAAGGTAATGTCCCGTTAATGCAGACCCCCAAACAGTGTATATAATAAGAGAGACAAAAGGATTATGGAATACCTCCGCAATCTTTTCATTTGTAACTTTTTGTTCAGTTAAAAAAAGAAAAAAAGCACTGGAACTATGATCTACTCTTGTCTTGGATAATTTGCATGGTTAATTGCATTGGAGTCCGCACTGATGGATATGTCAATAAACATATCTTTATCATTCATTGTATGCTAGTTTTCACTGCCAACCTATCATTGATTTCATATTTTATTCCTATGCCTACATGGAACCAGTCCAGACGTAGATTACTATTGAAGCAAAGTGGGCAGCTGCCTCCAGGGCTTGAAGAGCTCCAGATTTAACTGTGCCAACTGTTTTGTATTAACATTATTGAGAAGTAGGGATTTGTAGTGCGGAGGCACTGCGTATCTGACTTTTAAGGGTCTTAAACTGGGTTTCTGTTTTATATTCTCATCTGGAGAAGCTCTAATTGCCAACATTTACTGTCAGACCTTTCATTATATTAGATTTGCACGCTAATTGTATATTCTAAATGTGTAAGTATTTTAATCGAATTACACAGTTGATAATGATCCAAGTAGTATTCAAGCAAATCTGTACACACTGCTGGGTTATATACATAAGAATATAGGACCAGCAGGTTTATCTATCCATGGTGAGTCAGTGATCATGAATACAGGATCAGGTGGATATTTTTAATATGAAAAAAAAAATCACCTGGTTATGCTTAGCTTTACTTAACTAACAAAAACCCTGACTCTCATAATTATTGTAATGAATGTTGTGTGTCCCAATGATCTGGGCAAAGGTCCTCTGGGTGTGTTTAGTGTGGGTGCGCTGCGCTGCATGCAGCAGCCAGCTAGGGCGGCTGGCAGATGACAGAGCGCATCGATAAGTTCTCAGCGTGTTGTTGCAGCGTCATTCTGTTTGAATGAAGTTCAGACTGAGAACTAGCAGCCAACTCTTCATTCGCGCCCCGGTGGATTGGAAACAGGAAAAAAATAAAGAAAGAGTTGAAGAAGTGAAAGGTTGCCAAACATGCCGGTGTTTACAGGTATGTTATCCTTTTAACACAGCACACACGTTGCCATGGACAGAGATGGATTAAAACCGGAATACTTACACGTGTTTTTAGTGCAGTAGCAGTAAATTGCATTAGCTTGTTAGCCTAGCTAGCTTTTAGCATGATATGCGTTTAGCATGCTAACGGTAGCAGACAGTCTTTTTTAGCCTAATTTCGCCACTAATATGGTTATTTCAAAAACAAACACCTTGACGTGGGGAAAACATACGAAGTTGTCCCATTGTTGTAACTAAGTTGTCGTTTTTAGCGGTGTTAAAAGAGGGTGTGTTTGGTGAAGCCGGCTATGCTAACTGCCACAAAACAACTAGCTAACTGTCAACTAGCAAGGTTAGCCATGTAACAGTTACAAAGCTATAATCATCCAAGTTGTTATTTTAACCAAACGTGCCTGAGCATAGCATCTCCTATTTGCTTTCTTGTCATTTCAAACCATTTACATGTTTATTTTGAATAGACATAACAACAAATAGTATAACGCCTAAACAACGGTGTAGCGGTAGGAATGCTAACAAAGCTAAAAAGCCAAATCATGAGTTTACAGTTTGTAAGCGTTATATTGCAGTTGCGCTGTTGGAGACCAACAATCCTCTAAGTACATGAGATTTCTGGTATAGAATTATCACATACACATTTTGTAAGATGGTTAACCAGCCGCAGAATCGTTTTTAAAATGTAGCTCCCAAACAGCTGTATATTTGTTAGCTTTCACTTTGTGTCTTTAGCCCGTCAGTGTGTTTGGTTGGTCAATAGCTGCACTTCTTCTTGTAAGACTTCACCTCACATGACTAGATAGATGCTGTGTCATACATGGTCATACACAGTTTAACAAAGTGTAACCTTTGGAGGCTAATAATCTTTGGGCTGCCTGGTTATGTGCTACTCTTGCTGTGTCTGTTTTCAGTAAATGTGAAATGGGGCAAAGAGAAGTTTGATGCAGTAGAGCTGAACACCGAGGAACCACCCATGGTTTTCAAGGCTCAGCTCTTTGCCCTGACAGGAGTTCAGCCAGACAGACAGAAGGTCATGGTGAAGGGAGGCACTCTGAAGGTAGGCACTGATGTAAACAACCATCATCAAGACTCTGGTGCTGAAGTGATTTTGTAAATAACACAGGGTTGGAGTCACAAATCCCATGGAAAAATGCAAAAATGTCACATTTATTTACCTATCGTTTCCCACTCATCCTAAAAAACTAAACATATTACACTGAGAACGTGGGCACTGTCGTTTAATTAGTTTATCCCACATAGCGTATGTGTAATGTGTTTTAATCCACTGCTGAAGATGCCCCCTAAAAACAAATGCAATATTTGCTTCTGTTTGAGTAATATAGGAGCAAATTATGTATATCTATGTATGTATTTGTGTCCAATAAAAAATTAAAGATTGTGTAGGGTAATTTGTGTCATTGTGGCTTTGGTCTTTTCATGGGATTTGTTGACAGTGATGTGGCCTAATCCTTTATCCGCTTTTTTTGGGAGCTAATCTATTTCTTGTCTCCGTTCTAGGATGATGAGTGGGGAAACATTAAACTGAAAAATGTGAGTATAAAAGCTTAGTCTGAAAGCTTATCCTGTTATAAGCAGTTCTTAGTTTGAAGTGCAGTTTAACAAATGAATTAGTACACTGAAGTGCATTTCAACCTTTTTTTCGTAGGGAATGACTCTGCTGATGATGGGCTCAGCAGATGCCCTGCCTGAGGAGCCTGCTGTCCGGCCTATGTTTGTGGAGGACATGACTGAGGAGCAGCTGGCCTCAGCGGTGAGTAAGCCTTGAAATTACCAGTATGCCTAAAACAAATATGGATGGTGATTGTTGCTTTCCGTGCTGACGTGGCCTCTTTAAATTTGTTTTTGCCAATGTGGTGTTTACTGAGTAGAGAACATATTAAACTAAAGATAAAGTACATCTCTTGAGTGCACCTGCTGATGACACAAAAATGACATGTTTAGTACGAAGTGTCACAAGCAAGGTGTTTAGTTATTGTCATGAATTTCTGCCATACTGATTTTTTTTTTTACTGAGGAAAGGAATACGAAGTACAGTACAGTAAGAAAAACAGGTGCTTTGTCACCCGATGCTGTGTTGCTGTTTGCTCCACAGTCTTATCTCAGAAAGGAAATTATCAGTTCATCATAGCAGAGGCTCGTGTTTTAAAGGGAGTGGGACTCACTGATTTGATTGCCTGTGATGTTGCCAGCGTCTAGGGCTTCTCATTGAAACCCACACAAATGTAATTATTTTATGTGTTAGCGGTTCCTAACAGCAGAGTGACTCACTGTAGCTACTCAGCACTAATGGAAACGCTGGGGCACTGGAAATAAGCCTGTTAATTAAAGATGCACTTTCAGAAACATCACAGGACTCTTTATTTGATTAAAAAACACAGAAAAGAGGAAGGTTATTAGTAGGTCTCACCAATTACTTTTACATAGCTGTATGTAACCTTCATCACACTGGCGGTGGATTACATGACTCACAATAATTATTAAACACCTGAAGGACACAGTCAGCTCTTAATAATCCAAGTGACAGGTTGGTCCGCTACATCATCATCACCTTGCACGAACAAAGACTGCACAATAAAACTTGATGAATATTAAAATGGAAAAAAAAGTAATAATTTGTGTCTGTAGATGAACTTATCCCACTCTGTCACATTCAGATGGAGCTGCCCTGTGGACTGACAAACTTGGGCAACACCTGTTACATGAACGCCACAGTGCAGTGTTTGCGCTCTGTGCCAGAGCTGAAAACTGCCCTCAGAAGGTTGGTGTAAACTGCTATTTTTACATCACAGAAATACATTTCATACACCGTGTTCAAGCTGTCTATAATGCTGTAATGAATAGTGTGACATTAGCTTTTTGTCTCTCCACTGTTTTTGTTGCTTTGCTCCCTCTGAAATCATCTGTCTCCCTTTACAGGTATTCAGGTGCTCTGCGATCTTCTGGGGCAAATGCACCATCACAGTATATCACAGCAGGTATGTGGGATGGGTGAATAGTTGAACCCTGTGAAATCACTGGTAGGCTTGTATATTAGTTTAAAAAAATCAATCTGAAATTAATTTGAGTATATACATTTGCACCCTCAGCTCTCCGTGACTTATATGAGACCATGGACAAGACCTCTTCCAGCCTCCCACCCATTATTTTGCTGCAGTTCCTCCACATGGCCTTTCCACAGTTTGCTGAGAAGGGCGACCAGGGACAATACCTCCAGCAGGTGAGAAACTATTAACCATAGGTTTTCTGCTACTTTATATCACTGAGATTGATATAGCATGACATATGTCCTATATCCATGTAATTCTTAATTTCTTCTCTTTAGGATGCAAATGAGTGCTGGCTGCAGATGATGAGAGTGCTTCAGCAAAAGTTGGAGCCACTAGAGCCTGAGACTCCCATGGAGGTGAAGCCATCTGTTTAAAACATGTCTTGTTTTCATAATGAAAAGATTTGAAATGTGATCCAAGTGATATGTTAAGGACAAATAATAACATGTGAGAATTTGCTTCTTTCGATCTTTAGACGGAGTCTGAGAGTGGCAGTGGCGCTGCCTCTGCCTCTGCCAAGAAGAACTTGATCGACCAGTATTTTGGCGTAGAGTTTGAAACTACGTATCCTTGCAGTGTGCCTTTTTGTTGTCGCCACCTTTTTAGACGGACCAGTGTGGTTTGACCCTCCGTGCAGTGTGGCATCTCTCTGCCAGACTTTTTCTTAACTCCCTTGTTCAGCATGAAATGCACAGAGTCTGAGGATGAGGAGCCAATCAAGGGCAAGGAAAGCCAGCTCCAGCTCAGCTGTTTCATCAACCAGGAGGTCAAATACCTGGCAACAGGACTGAGGCTGGTATGTATCAGAAAAATCTCAGAGTACTTTCTTCAGTGTGTGCAAAAAGAGGGCTCTTGATGTTGTATGTTTAACAAATGTGAAAGAAATTATCACAACACTTAGACAAACTGGCACATAGTGAGTTTATCTTAAAGGAAATGAGGATCTAATAATATTTTTTCTTCTGCAGAGACTGCAGGAAGAAATCACGAAAATGTCTACAACCTTGGAAAGAAATGCCCTGTATATAAAATCAGTAAGTTTCTCTTTACCCTTTTTTTTTTAACTTGGACGTTTAAAATATGTAGTCCTGTCTACTTGGAAACTTGAAATTTATAGACTATTTTTTCTTATCCCACTAGTCAAAACTCAGCCGTCTACCTGCCTACTTGACTGTTCAGATGGTCAGATTCTACTACAAAGAGAAGGAGTCTGTCAACGCAAAAGTCCTCAAGGTTTGTCTTGTGTAAAATCTCTTGTAACAGAGGTCACTTATTGTAGCAGTTTAACCCTGAAACAATACGGTATTGTCTCTTTGTGAAGGATGTCAAGTTCCCCCTCATGCTGGATGTCTATGAGCTGTGCACCTCGGAGGTCCAGGAGAAAATGCTGCCAATCAGGTCAAAGTTTAAGGAAATGGAGGACAAGAAGCTAGAGAAACAGCAGCAAAAGGTAAGGCTGATTTGCTGGTTGCAAAAATAATATTGAGAATACCTCACATACCTGCACAGTGTTCACAATATATGAATATATACATTTTTATTTTGCACCAGTTGGTGAAGAAGCCAGATACAGCAAAAGAAGTGAAATACGAGCCTTTCTCATTCCCTGATGGTAAGTTTAGTTATAACACCGACACCTCATGCACATGTTTTAACCAACCACTCAGACATTAACAAAAACAAATTTACTAAGTGCCCTGTCTTGTAGTTTAGGAAATTTCACCACATATCACAGTGTTGGAATAAGAGTTTTAAGAGTCCCAGAAGAATAGCTTTTTTCACAAAACATATTCCCACAATGCTGTGTTTTCCTCTGCAGACCTCGGGTCCAACAACAGCGGCTACTACGACCTGCAGGCTGTGTTGACACACCAAGGCCGCTCTAGCTCATCAGGTCATTACGTGGGATGGGTCAAAAGGAAAGAAGGTAAGCACACGCTTCACACCGCGGGACGTTCATTATGTTTCTCTTTTACAACTCGTATCAGTCACAAATCATAAAAGTACACAGGAACCGAACTTGTAAGTGTTCACAGATGTTCAGGAACTCTCCGTTTCCCCCCTTTTCTCTTTGGTCTCTGCCTCTGATAGATGAGTGGGTCAAGTTTGATGATGACAAGGTGAGTGTGGTGTCTCCAGAGGATATCCTGCGACTGTCTGGTGGCGGAGACTGGCATATAGCATACGTTCTACTGTACGGCCCCCGGCGGCTGGAAATACTTGAAGAACAGTAGCTGTGGAAGGTTTCCTAGAAGACAAAGACAAACATCCTACACACATACAAATTGCCATTTCCAAGCACTGTCTGCATAGATGTGCAATAAAACTGGTGTCTTTAAAGATCTGATGACCTTAATTTTTTTTTTTTTTGGTTTGTTTTTTGTAACCAACACGGATGCTTGTAAAACAAATTCTGTCAAATGGTGTTAAATATTCAACCGTAGTGGGCTTTGAAATTGGAGATTGACAAGAGGCAATCTCTGGACTGAATCCTTGAAAGAGGTTTTTAAGTCTAGCTCTGCAGTTTCATTAATGTTTTATACACATTGTATATTTTTTAAAGCCTTTGATAAGGTGCTCATATCATGAAAGCAAAATATTCTCTTTAGTCATTTAACCAACTTGTACAAAAAAAAAAAAACACCTAGTCAAGCTGTTCTTGACATTCTGGCTTGTATCTTCTCGGATGTATTATTGAGGTTTTCACCTAACACTGTAAAGATTTGTTCATGTTCACCTGTTGACCCTCTGGGAAATTTGGGTTCAATCTGAGGTCTTTTCTTAAGTGCTTGGCTTGCATCATCTCCTGGAATTGTTCTCAGATGTAGTGACAGATGAGCTTATTTCTGCCAAAACCTCACTAATGCTCTTTTGGGGGAAGTGTGTGTAGGGGGGACTGGTTCAGAACAGGTTGTCCTTGTGGTGAACTGTGTGCAGTTTAAATAAAGACTTTGAGATTCAACCACTGATGGTTTTACTCGACAAGCTTTGGAACATTGTTCTCGCTGACACCGGTCACAGACTTCGACATCTATACCTTTAAAAATGCTATGCTTCACTTTGTTTCTCCATGCAAGTTTCCTGCTCACCCTGCCACCGTGTGTAAGACCTAGCCATCTACACTCTGTAATAAGTTATTGACTACTTTTCATAGGTGGTGAAAATAAACTGTTATACCAAATTGTGAGATTCTTTTGTGATAATGTTTTATTAGAAAAAACAAAAAAACATTTATTTCATTTTCTACAGTGAAAAAACAGGGCTTTCGACTTTCAACTACATACAAAAAAAGTTTAGCCTCCAATTTTGGTATTAAAAAGGATGCATCAACAATGTAAGGCCAGGTACTGATTTTATAGAAACAAATGGTCTACTTTAAGCCTCATTGAGGCTGTCGGCGATCTGAGAGAACCCTGCAGCCTGAAGAGCTGTGACCAGGCTCTCCACGGTAGCTTGTGTTCCCTCTCGGTCCTGCCAGGACACGAGCAGCAGTTTGGCCTGCATGTCAACATCTTCGCTGTCCGTTTCGATCTCCCGCAACTCGGCCGCCTTCATTTCCAAGTGAGACGCGAGCGTCTTCCACTGAGCGCCCAGTTTGGCTGCGATGTCGTCCATCTGCTGGTTCGTCACCAGCTTGCTCTGTATGCTCAGACCTAGGAGAAACAGACACAATAGGGAGGGTAAAAATAGCCTTGATCTACAAAGGATGGAAATGAGGTGATTTAAGTATCGTGACAAGGGCCTAAAAATACAGAGGTCAAACTGGGTTGACGCTAACTCTTGATATTTAGCTGTAAAAATAACTGGAAAGGTTGATAGGACTCAGACTAGACTGAGCAGCTATTGCATTGACTGAGTGACAATTCAAACTCACTGTCGTTACTCTCTTTGAGAAGATTGTCTCCGTTATCGTCGTCATCCTCTTCTCCCGTCTTGATCTCTTCAGAGGGGATGTCCTTCTGCATATAGGGTAAAAAAAAAAATTGGATATCAGTTTTTGTCAACAATTCATGTGGACATTTTTTCTACAATAATGAACTGTTTTTTTCCTCCCCCTCACCGGCAGCTCTTTGGCCAGTTTGCTGACCATGCTGTCAAGATAGTCTGCCAGGCTCTTGAACTTCTGATTGGTTGGTTGAAAGAAGTGCGGACTCCTCCTGGACAGCAGCCTCAGAGCGCGCCAGCCGTAGTTTGGGTTCCGTACAACCCTGCAGATATTTACAGGCAGGAGCAAATGTATAACATTGACGGAGAGCAACTTGAGTCTGCACTGACTGTTCGTTCGGAAAGGACACACAGTAAACTTACTTATACTCATCCTCCACCATGTTAGCAGGGTCCGCCTGTTCAATAGCCTCTGTGAAGAACTCGTCCAGCGATGGCATGAACTCTCTGAAAAACATCAGATTATGAAAGGATAAATAATTTATTCAAATAATAAAAGTGAATGTGATTGCAGAAGAGAGCTGCTGCCTTGATTTCTGAGCCGCTCACCTGCTGCCCGACTTGCAGGCTTCCATGTTGTCCTGGTTCAGGTTCCACAGTCGAGTCAGCTCATCGCTAAAAACACAAACGACACAGAAGAGCTCCAGTTATCAAAGCAGACTTAACAGCTCCACTGACTTTTGTATACTGGGTTCAATGATTTTAACTTTTAATAACTTCAGTAACTTTAATTGCACCTGCACCTTCTTTCAGTTGTGCTACATCTCAGTCACAGATTTTAATGGTTACACAGCGTTCACAGGGTTCACTTCACGTTCACAATATAGTTCAGTTATTTCGTTGACGTCTAACGTTTAACAGTGAAGTGAAAACACATTGGCAGCCCATTTAGATGGAGTAACAGGTCTGTGCTCAGTTTATTAAATGCTTAGTGTTGCTGTGTTCACCAGATACTGTTTGTCCACATTGAACAAATTTTTTATTTGTTTCATCCCTTTTATACCATGTATTAGTTTTAGTGGAAATGAAGTGTTTTTAGTTGCAGCGGCTACAGAAAATAACCCACATAAACCTGAAGATATTTTCTTTGCTGCCTTAAATGCCACAACTCATACTTTGACCTTGTGTAAAATGAGCGATGAGCAGGCGAGCAGATGCAGCGAGGTTTATAAAGCAGAGCAGAAGTGACGTTGGGAATGTGCAGTCTTAACCACAATTAAAGGTTTCATCGACTGTTCAAGGGTCAGTTTTCCAGCTGAATTAAATCACATACTTTCCCATGAAGATCTTGCGGTCCGGCCCTTTTCCCAGGAAGTCCTCTGGTGCTTGTCTTTTCCTGGTGGGTCTTTTGGGTTTGTCATCTACTGTTCTGTTAAAAATAAAACAAGAGGTGCTAACTGTTATAACACATTCTGTCAAAAAGAAAAAAGGCAACTATAATCAATACATAATTCAATAATAAAACATTTAGAAACACACACACAAAAAAATTACCTTTCTTTTACAAAGCTTGGGCATCCCTCATTTTTCCAGCCATTCCAGTTCTCCTCTGTGTTGAGGATATGCTGTCAAAAGAAACATTTCCATTGTAACTACTGCACAGAAAAGTCTAACAACAAACATTATACAGAAGGATTATTTAGTCTTTAATATCAGTATTGGCATCAGAGCGATGGGTTACCTCAAGCATGGTGGCAAACTTGTCTCCATCAGGAGGAATTTCTTTCAGCAGCTGCAACACAACAATCACAGATTACAACAGTAAAGAAAAAAGTCAGAATGGCAGATGTCTCAGAACCTCACCAAGTCCAACCAGAGTGATCAGCATTGATACAAACTGCTGGTGCTAAGTGATTAAAGTGAGATTTAAGGCTGACCTGATAAACCAGCTTAGTCGTCTCCTCTATCCATGTAGTCTGGTCGTCGTTCAGAACACAGCTGGAGCTGTAAAAAGAACAACACATGAACCCCCAGCAACAGATGGATCATTATTTTTCTCACACAAATAAAATGTCCTACAAGGTCGGACTCGGAGGGATGTTTCACCTTTTAAACTTGACCTGACCCTTCAAGTACTGGAAGAGAATGAGGTACTGAAGCAGAATGTGCCGCCTGAAATTACTGTCGCTCAGCTGCAAATCCATCAACTGAGGAGACAAAGAAGAGATGCAGAGGTCAAAGCCATGTTTGTGCAGGTCTTCTTTCCGAGTAAAAACGATTGAAATAAAAGTAAAATATTAAAATTGAAATTGCACTTAAACACAGTGTGAAAAGAATTAATAGTATGGCAGGACACTTTATGTGTATTTAATGCAAAACTATCATTTTAATGTAGCATCTGTTACTGATATTGTCATAGATTCACAAAGCTACTATTTTCTACAAATAAAAAAAGAAGTCAAGCAATACGTTGTGTTAAGATTAGACTAATACACCAGTGTACTGTTGGAAAAATGGAATCAAATGGCATCCTGCCCTTTAACAGTCTCAAAGCTGAATAAATGACACAAAGCAAATAATTCCAAGGAGTGAATCGTCTCTCTCACCTTCTCACTTGTGAGGAACTTGGCGAAGTAGACGTGTTCTCCTCCAGAAGCTCTAAGCTCCTCCAGTTTCCTCTTGGAGGCCTGCATGTCGTCCAGCTTGTAGCTCTTGAACACTGCCAACGTCTCATCTGAATACTGAGCAGGAAACAACAGGTGTTCACATCAGCAGCGAGTGGCTGAGAGAGAAAACTTCTCTCTGTTATTGTGGTCTGGAGGTTTTACCTTGAGGAAAGTCATCCAGGAGAATTTGTCGTAGCACTGCACAGGGTTCCTGAAGTAGTCCTGCAGCGTCCAGAACTTCCTGTACAAGTTGTAGTCGATCGGAATGGAGCTGAAAATAGAAATTGGATCATATTTTAATAAACATAAAAACAGATTCAAGCCAAAGTGGCATTTAAATAATAATAATAATAAACTTTATGGTGGACTCCAAAAGAGAGACTTGATATTACCACGGTGCAGGAGCATCATCCTCCCCCATTTCTCCTTCCTCCACCTCCATACCATCTTCCTTTTCTTCTGTGTGCTATAAACACGGAACCATAAAATATGATTTAATAACTTAAGAGTTTTAGATTAAATTCACCCACAATCATTACCAGGTGTTTATGTTTTACCTTCTGGCCGAAAGTGCTTTCTTGTTCATTTTTATTGAACACTGTTATATTGTCCAGATTAAACTGACTCTGTAGATTGAGACCTGGAAAAAACACAAACAGAAGAGATTTTGCATGAGCATGAGCACGGTTCCCATACATAATTAACTATTTATTGTAAACTGAACCTCTGTGGGTTTTTTTTATTTTATTATTTCAAGGCATCATAAAGATATTGCTGTTCTGACCTGATTTCTCAGACAAAGGGAAGAGGCGCGCCAAGAAGAGCTGGATCCGCCCGCAGAATACTGTATTCTGAGATTTGCTCAGCCTCCTCAAAAGATCTACACAGGTGGACAGACAGGTGTGTATTAATTAACAGTTATGAGCAGTCTTTAAACATTAAAGTCTAATTGATTAACAAGTGTGATGTATGCTCTTTACCATTACACATCCTCAACAAGTAGTTTTTCCCAGCAGTGTAAAAGGAGTTCTAAGAAAAGCAGGAGAACATAATGACCACATGATATAAATACATTTTGGAAAAACAATTATGGAGAGGTTTCATCTTATTTACCGACTTCCAAGTGGAAACATTTTCCTCAACAAAAGAGAATATATTGTCACACTGGTCAAGAGGAAGGCAGTCCAGTACATCCCCCAGCAGAAGGAACGGTGTGGTAGCAGAGCAGATACCTGAACACACAGAGAGAGAGAGAGAAACCAGATGGCAAAAGCTCTGTGATTACAAATCACCACCTTCTGGCAGCAAGAGACTTCATTTCTAAGACTCTATGCACAACTGCAGAGCAGTACAATAAGTACAATATACAGACTGCGCTAAAAGGTTTGAAGCTAGGTAAATATGAGCACTTGGATCAAAAAGACACACTGGTTGTTGGCAAATGTATAAAAACAGAGCAACAATAATTCAATTCAAGTTTTGGACTTAGATGTAATGTAAAAAAAAAAAAAAAAAAGACAGAAGGAGACATAAATGATTAAATAATAATAAAAAGTCCATGCTATAATATTAAGGCTTGCATGCATTTAGTTTTGACATCTTCTTGTATCTTAATTGTCAATTAGTATAAAAAACACATCATAATTTCTTTCCTTTTCACTAGGAACATGCGGTGTATAGCGACGTTTTACATTTGGGACGTGAATATCAGCTGCTTCAAGTCTTTATATTTACAATACATATAACATAACACATCCGAGCCTCATAGGACAAGTAGATGTGTAACATACCCTCTGTAACGGCATCAATACTCAGGTAGATGAGAGACAGGTAGTCATCACAGTCTGCCTTCTCCTCAATCTGCAGACAAAAACACTTGTGTCATGTTTTCCTATTCCATCATGATTTAATCATGCATTGCCTTGTAATTTACTGAACTAACTTGAAACAAACAGACAGTGTACTTACAATCTGGTCTCCGAGAACACCCCTCAGAGACTGGTCAAGTGTGGTTTTCTTTTCCGCCTCACTAGTGCAGGAGAAAAACAAGGGATGTCTACACATGCACGACTCACCACCTCAGTTATTATGGAGGCTAATGATGGAAGTCATTATCTGTGATTACGGTAAATGAATATTACTTACTTGCCGGGTATCTGGTTGAAAGTGTTTATCAAATGTTTGCCGGTTTTACCACCAAGGGCAAGTCTGGCAGAAGCCTAGGTGTGTGAAAGAAGGAGAAAACATTTAAGAAGGATAAATAATACAGCGTTTGCGTTAGCTTAGCTAGCACCTGCTAACTGCTATGATAACAGAGTCGAGAAGAAGATTGTTACGTTGTAGCAACAAACGTGCCAGCTATCTGTGGTTAAAATCCCAACACATCGTGTGTAATAACGTGTGTTTTAGTAAGGAGAGACAATCCAGTGTTTCCTCACCGTAAATTTGTCTTTAGCCTCGACAAAATTAAAGGAGGACGGCGACATCTTTGCACAAGAGAGCGGAAGTACCACCGAACTGTTTCCGGTTTCTTTAGCTGTTGGGAGGAGTGATGCGTTCAGGAGCTCTCTGACACTTCCGTAATACCAGTAATAGCCTACTACTGTATGAAAATATAGCCTACAGAAGAAGACAGAAAAAGGAAAGGATATATAAACTGGAAATAGATTGAAATTAAAAAGAAGATATAATACATATATTGTACATATATATTTTTTTGTATCCTTTTTTTTTTTTTTTTTACAACACAACCTGACATATCTTAGGCTACTAATTACAGATCAGAACAATGACTGACTTTTATATGAACAAAAATAATTTCCTCCTTCACTTAGAAATGTATGTTGTGCATGGCTGAAATGATTAGTTGGAAAATCAAGTAACAGACTAAATTAATCAGCTAGCTACTAATTTGATGATAGATTCAGTGACAATTTGAATGAAATATCAAGTGAAGCTTCAAAGCATTTGCTGCATGGCCTCAGCCTCTTTTTTGGTTTGAGGATTTCACAGCTTAATTCTGTTTTCATACCACTGTAGACACTCGGGGGCTTTGGATTATCTAACTCTCTAAACCTGGTGCTTTTTCTGAAAGGTCTGGGTGAAATGGAAGAGCCATTATGTTTGAAAAATTGAGATTTATTCATTCATTTTTAAATAGAACAAATGAAGCTCTTGGCATCATTGTTTGTTAATTGTTAGTAGGCTATCTGATAGAACTGCTGTGTGAGCATCAATGACTGAATGAAGAGTGCAGGCTTAAGTCCAGAGGGCGGCAGTGTTGTACACTAATACACTGGTCTGTTTGCTCCCATGAAATACTGAGAGCAAGTGTGTGTGTGTGTGTGTGTGTGTGTGTGTGTGTGTGTGTGTGTGTGTGTGTGTGTGTGTGTGTGTGTGTGTGTGTGTGTGAGAGAGAGAGAGAGGTCTGTAGCCATGGCAGGATAAACCTGAAATCCACCCTTTCCTGATGAAAACCCCTTCAGCAATTTGCATTATATGAACATGCACTGACTGACACCCACTTGCAATAACATCTCATCTCTGTTATTGTCCCCATATCATACGTTTAAACTCAAATTTTCTTCTATTAATTATACATTTTTTGGTAACATAATGTTACAATGTATGTGTCTTTAATAAGGATGTGTTTCAAGATGGGTCTTCTAGCTAGACATTTAGCTTCTCAGTGGTCATAGCAGTCATCTTCAAGTTTTAACCTGTGTATTTGTGCATGCAGATTTCCACGTGTGTAGCGGGCACAGCTTCAATTTAAAGTACAACTAAGCTGCAGGGCATGGGTTCTCTGATGGGATCTATGGTTCAACAATGTCACACAACACATAAAAACCAATGGGGTATTAAACTGTGACATCAGTTATTAAAGGTTGAATCCATAATTTTTGATTACATAATCTCAAGGTCAATGCACATACAGTATAACCATCATTTTATCCAGCCATCAAAATATTACACAGTTTTTATGCTACCCCTTTTATTTAGAAACCATGTGTGAACAAACAGCATAAAATGTCAATCATTTTAATTTTATTGTTGCCAACTCTGTGAATCAAAAATAACCTGTCACTCATTTGAAAGAGTGATCGCAGATCCGAAACTGATGTATGGGCTTTGGTTTACCTAAGAATTGTGTAAGTTTGACAGAACCAAATCAATGTGAAAACTTTATCCTGGTGTGATCTGTTTTTACCAGCAACCGCGCTCTGTTTACCAGCCCAAGGTGTTACGCTGATGTTTGGAGAAAAACACCAAAGTTGGAGGAATGTCACGAAACTGTCACGCACAGGGACCATTTTCATCACCCCTGTGTGTGAATGCTGCAGTCACACACACACACACAAAAAAAAGGGAAGTGAGAACTGTTTTTCCTCCGCAGTGTTGATTGGCACCTCAGTTCCCATAAGAAGAGTTTGCCACACAGTTCACCAGAAATCCCATCCACCTCACTCCTCCCCAGAGCCCCCCGACCCCCACCCTTCTGACACAGCATTTACTGAAACTTTGCCAAGAACTGATGAAAAGCAGAAAGGGAGTGAGTGTGGTGAGTAACCCTCAGGGTGCAGATAGGAGCCCGGCATCACTCAGTATATACTCAGCATGTGTAGACAGGGTGAAGAGGGCTAGTGGTGGGGTCAAGATTATGTTTAAATGCAATTAGTCTTCAAGTTGGAGATGTCACTGTGCACGCTTTGCTGGGGACTAAGAAACTGAGTGTGTATCCCTTTAATGTGCATGTCAGGGAATATTATATATCTTTCATTTTTGACAACAAATCCAATCCAAATACATTAACCTTTAAGAACAGGTCACTAGACGACATTCAAAACAGCCGGGCTCTGTAGTTTTTAGCAAACACTGTTCAAGCAGGAGTAAACATGGTCTGAGGGAGACTATTTTTGGCTGCAGGCTAATTCACATCTCTCAGGCTTTTTAATGTTTTTTCAAAAAACGGATGAGTAATAGAGGTAGGGAGACGGCAATAGGAAAATTATATCTATTTATTATATTGGCAGCCATATTATATAATGAAAGTTGGGTTTGGTTATAGGCACATTGACCGTGGGTGCTGCGGCTTAACCTTTAGTAGTTTAGCTGGTTTCGACCACCAGTGTGATCTTCAGGTTCAAAAACCTGAAGATCACGCTGGTGCAGCCATATTATATCAGACATTACAATTAATTTTTTTAAGTAAAATAAAAGGCCGGAGGATGCAAATTTTTCTATTACGGAAATATGTGTTCAATGGGTAATATTGTTGGGTTCAGTATTACTATTAACTTGTTGCTCAGAAATCAGTTTTAAATGAGTTGGTTAGGCCTCCATTACCACTTGTTTATTTTGTGTAGGTAAACAGAACGAGAGGACAGCCGGACACCCCCCCATGCCAAATCATGGAATAATCACGCTCAACATGAGAGCCAAATAATTGGATGAAGGACACTCTCAGACAAAAATGACTGAAGGGCAACAAAAAGAGCATTGTCCATGTTGTTGAGGACAAACTTCAAAACCAGAGGCCAAACACAATGCTCTGACCTCCGAGGTTAAGCACACAAAGGAGGGAGATTTTAGATTGGACTGCCTTCACATGATCGACCTCTGAGAATCCACCATAAAAGAAAGAAAAAAAAAGAAAAACAACCCATGTGAAGAGGTGTCATGTCTCATAAGCGAGATAATCCCATCAGCACACACAATCTAAAAGCGCAGAGCACTGTAGCAGGTTCATGAAGAGCCAACCTGACATTCACCAGAGCAAAGCAATATTCCTCCTTAAAGGGTGGTGAGCCACAGGCAATGATGTATAGACTTAGTGTAGTTAAATATTTTTATTCAGATAATTCAGAAATGCATTTTGCAGGCTCTGCAGATTCTTATATATCTCCCTCTCCCCTCGCTCACACCATCACCCCATCTCTGCTGATCTGATGCATAACTCTGTGTTTAAGTTTGTTTCAAAGAGACAAGATATCAGTGACTTTCCATAGTGCACTTCACCTGACTAGCTGTGTGGCAATACATGGAAGTTGGACCTAAAAATAGAACAAACATGTAGGTTACACCTTTACTCAGTCACAGGACATTGTAAAAGAATATTTGGGACATTTTGTTAATGATCATCTCACACGGAGAAGAATAATAGCAATGTTCAATGAGGGGATGTGCATCCAACCATGGCGGTTATCCTGCCCCTGATTGGTGCTTAGCTAACAATAACTAACATCGACTTGAACAACCTTGGCTGGATTGCCCTCAGACCACCGGCTTTCTGTTGAGAAATGTTCAGCAGTTGAGTTTAAAGTCACTTGATGGTTATTCAATGATTAGCCTAGGGTGTGTGTGTGTGTGTGTGTGTGTGTGTGCGTGTGTGTGCACCATCAAATATACTCATAAGCCATAAAACGGGATGTGAAACGAGCCGCCTGCGTAGATGGAAGGAGGACATTCTTGTGACACAGCCAAACAGGAAATCTCCATGATAGCCACATCTTGTCTAATCATGCTTCCTTCATTTTCTTATGAAGAATTTACAGTTGTTTTATGTGCAATTATCAGATGCACATCCTCGTGTTGTTTCACCGCAGAGACATTTTTGGGACTGTCGCCAAACAGCATGAATAGAATAATACTGTACACTGTAATACATTATGGAGAAACTGGTGGCAAGGTCATCCAAATCTAAATATACAAACATAAAGACATACATACATTGTGTTATTCTGATTACTGCACAATGTAAACAACAGCATGTTTACCTTAGTTTGAATTGAATTGAAAAGGGGCCTTTATTCAACACTCACTGCATATCTCAAAATACAATCAAAAGCCATTTTAGCACACCTAACTACACACCTCGCTCCCGGGCTGGTGTTGTCCTCTCAGTGTCCTCCAGTTGTTTCAACCTCAGCCTCATTTTCTGCACCGTGAAGCAGGACGTTCCTGTGTGCTCTGAGGTTCAGCTACAGAGGGAAATCATAGATAAGAGCTTCTGCTATGCTAGCTCTGCTTACATTTCATTTCATTATGTATCAGAGCTTTTTCAAAGGAACGGTTTCACACGCAGAGAAAACCAACTCAACCAATGAATGTCTGAGTCATTTGGTCAGTTTAATAGGGTTTGAATGGTAATGAGCAATGTCTATTGATAAATCCACTCTACTGTATAATACAGTGGTATTCTGTAGGATATTTAGTTGAGACTTTCAGATGTGCTGATTGACCACAACTATTAAATCCTGTCATATTGGATATACTGTATCCTTCCTCATGTGTTAGGGTCAGCAGTGACACGTTTTTAGGTTTTTAATGGAGAGAGAGTGGGCTACCACATAAATTTGTTTATTGCATTATGACTTTTTGACTTTATCAGGAACCTCTGGTTAAACAAAAGACAACTTTTTTTTTGCTGGTAGCAGAAAGCTACAAGAGGAAGGTTAAATTGAAGTCAAGGGCTATACTGACAAAAAAGGCCCAGGGGCCCACACCAATATTAAAACCAACAATTTCATGGATAAGGAAGCCTAACCGTGTAACCAAGAGATGAAAAACAAGTTGGATGAAAGCTGAAACAAGCCGAAGGATATCCAGCTCTTTCATAGTGCGTGTTTAGTTTTTGGCTCTGGTGGTTCTGGGCCGTGAGGCGTTAGCACCTTTCTGCAAGTGGCCTCATGTTGCCAGGAAAACACACTTATAAAAACGATGCTCGCCAGCCACTTGAGAGTTGACACAGCTAATTTGTTTTCAACTTTTTATGACACACGCCCTTTCATTTGAAACGTAGCACCCTCTTCCTGAGTCCGCTGGCACATCAGCAGCACACAGCAAAAAAATTATGTAATGTAGCACAAAGAGGGAAAATCTTGAATCATTTCCACCACAGTCTAAACACAGGAAAGCCATATTGGCAAAGAGAAGCAGCCGACCCTCACCAATACAGACTGAACAGGATATTTGTTTTACAACACTGCAGACTGATAAAGAATATCAGGATGCTTCAACAAAAAGCTTCCCCAAATTGTGATTTGGTGTTCTTATTGAATGGTGCTTTCTTTTTGTCCACGCACAGTTATTAAAATGAACCCTGTGTTAGTCTCTGCTCTGTTATGAGCGCTGCATCAGAGAGTAAATCTGTCTCCTGGAATAATTTAAAGTCTTCCTGAAATTTCAGGAAAACCCTGTGCTGTAAAATTCAACAACACTTTGCACAGAATTATAGGACTGTAATTCACTCACAGCTGCAAAGTGTCACAGTCCCTCCAACAGCCAGCTGTGCAAAGCCTTGAACACCACTCAGGCTCTTATCAGTCCCAGCTATCACACACAGTACAAGCTGAAGGGTGGTGAAGAAACTCAATGATAAAGTGTTTTTTGAGAGCACAATAACTGTCCTGTCAAGTGAAAACACAGACGAGGACAACTCAAAGACTGAGACTGTATAAGGCACTTGCAACTGCTCCATCATCGGATGTGAGGAGGCCGAACAGCAGGGCGACTGCAGGGTTCAGGTGTGCTCTGCTGATGTGCCCCCAAACTCTGACCCTGGTGGTGGTGACAGCCAGGGAGACCTTCAACTGCTGAGCAACCCTTCTCCTTCAGGACAGTTATCTTTTCCAATCACAGCTGACATGCCGATGAATATGAACAGGAAGGTACAGACAGATTCCCACAGCTGCAGCCTTAAAAAAATTAAAATAAAATAAAAAAAACACCTCTTTATTTCTGGAACCTCTTCCTCAGATGCGTCTGTGTGAAACCCAATGTGTCACCTACTTCAGAATTCATACAAGAGGTTTGTGTGGAGAGATGAAGCAGGACAAAGATGCGCTGCATGAGTTTCGTAAAGATGTTAAAATGTGGTCCAATACAACAACGACTAACACTTGCATTCCGCTCTGTGAAGAGGATTATACTGATGAACTGAAAAGTACAGAATCCCAAATGCTTTTGTTTGAACAACTGGCTAAAGGACTTTATAGAATTAATAATGATGGAAATTGCAGCCTCAGTACAGGATCTGTATAGAGATGGTCTAGAATGGACCTTGGACACTTATTAAAAAATACTTAAGTGAGATAAATGCAGTTCAAGAATTACTGTGATGATACAGCTGGTATATGAATATGAATTTCAGTTTGTCGGCAGAAAGTCAACTCCCTTGGGGGAATGTTGGCACAGTGATTGTCTAAGTAAATTGAATAAGTAGTCTGCAATTCTTGGCAAATGTCTTTTAGTTATATGTTGTAAAATTAAACTGTATAACAATTATAAAAAAAATAAATACCCCCCCCAAATAATCAAGTAACCAAAAAAAAAAAAAAAAAAAAAAAGATTTTGTAAAGTTATTGAAAAAGCATTTTATTTGATCAAGCAGCGCCATACTCTTGTCATTTCCCCACTTAGACCGGCTCTTTGGGCCATTTTGCATCTCTAGTGGCGGCGCTGGTCCCCAGAAGAGGCTCCTCGGCCTCGTTTTCCGGTGATGGGCCACTGCAGAACAGAACCCGTGTTTTTTCAGACAAGGGCTCGTCTCTTGGTGCCAGTAGATAATTATAGAGAAGAGCGGCCACCACGCCAGCACTCATTGGTCCTGCCCAGTATACCTGAGAAACAAAAACACAGGACATACACATCCCCGTTTCAAGAGGAATGAGTCATTAGAACACTTGGAAAATACCTGCTATCCAGCCCCACCATACATACCCAATGATCATCAAAAGATTCCAGTATGATTGCAGGCCCAAAGGATCGAGCCGGATTGATACCGCATCCTGTGTAGCGGATCTGTAAAGCATATTAGAGGAAAACACCTCTTAGTTCCCTGGCTGCAAAAGCAGACGATTACACGAAGGCCTGATTCACAGCCAGGTTCTTCCTACGTAAATCCATTGTATCGGGCCGCGGCAAGATGGAGAAACCATGTACCAAACTAATGAAAGGGGAAATTGAGGAATGTTTTTATGTACTTACCCCAGCAAGGTGTCCCAACCCTACGGACAGTCCGATAGCCATGGGCGCGTATCCACCTACATCACGTCTTTTGTCAGTGACTGCGAGGACACACAGGATCAGTTGGAGGGTGAGAAGGAACTCTATGACATAACCTTTAGCCGGGCTGATTCCATTCAGCTGCAACGAAGAAAAACACTTCAGTTTTCTCACCTCATAAAACACTTACCGTTTCTGCAACCCTTGCATTATATTAATAGAAATCCTTTAAAAACAAACAAGAAAACAGTCTGATTGTGCTTTAAATATTAAGCTGCCTGACTATTTGAGGACATAAATAACTGCTGAGGACAGTACAAACCATCTTATAATTACTCCCTGAAGAGAGGGGGACTGTTTGTTGCATAGCAGCCACAAAACAGTGATAATTCAAATTTGACACATCAAATTTAACAACCTATCACCAGCAGTTACAGCAAACATGGAGGTCTCATAGAAGAGACCACAAAACTTTCGATAATGACTCATCTGCCTTTTACAGAGAACTGGGTCAGGCTGGAGGCGGCTCCCAAAGTGCCATTTAAATGGGAATCCTAAATGTCATTCATTAAGAGGAGCATTACTCAGGAGAAATTAGAAGCACATGGGTTCCATCTTACCTTGTTAACGCCGAGCGAATCTATGATTTCTGGCCTGATACCGTACACAATGGCACTGCCAGCCACTGACCCTAGAATCTGAGCAATCATATAGAAAAAGGCTCTGAGGATGCTGATCTGGCAGCTGGCCAGGACGCCCAGAGTGATGGCAGGGTTCAGGTGGGCGCCGCTGATGTGGCCTATACACTGGGCCAACGTGGCAATGGCCAAACCGAAGGCGAACGCCACTTTTATCTCCTGGTCGGGGTAAGTGTTATTTTTATCTCCTATTGCAGCCGAGAGGCCGATGAAGATGAAGATGATCATTCCCAGAGCCTCAGCGAGGACCGCCCTCCAAAAGGCCCACATTTTAATTTCTGACATGGCCACTTTGGATGACGCTTACGCTGACAAGCACAATTTGAATGATACACCAAGATTGTGGGACAAGCAGATACTTGGTTCCACCAGCAGCCCGACCCTAAACATTATGAGTGACATTCGCCAGCACTCATCAGGCGTGTGTGAGTGGCTTTTGAAGAATCAGGCCTGATTAGAAACAGCTGAGAGATCTGTGTTTGAGCCAGTGAGAGTGACCTCCACGTCTCCTGCTCTCTGCAGTACTTTTCCAGTTCAGCAGCAGGCAGAGCTGTGTTCACAATTATTCACGGCTCATTAAAGACCACATCAAACTGTTGCTCTGTGTTGGATAAAGGTGCTGAACTGGAGGATTTAGAAAACATGTGCAAAGAGAGTATGGGTCACATGACAGGGGAAGGCTTGGCCACATAATTAATTCTATAGTTAAGTCATCACTCTAATATAATTGTTTAAAATATGAATTATCTAAATTATCTACATGTAAAAAAAAAAAAAAAATCAATGCGTCTTAAAGTTATAGGCTATATTCTCTGTCATAATTCCAGGCACGTGAAATATTAGACTTGTGAAGGGCAGCAAAGTGTGAGAAGGACTCAATTACTTTTTTTTTTTTTCCAGAAGTCAGTGGAAATGGTTTTCCTATATCCTTCTATCAATCTTCTTCCTCCATTCTGAGCGTGTGTCACGCAGGGCCGGCTGCATTGAAGTCAAAATCAGTCATATGTCATGTGAAGGAAATGGGACCTTTTGAATTCTCTCCAAGGAAACCAGCCTCTCATTCTTCTCTGCTGCGTGGAAGAGCTGGCAGGTCAAAGGGTCGCAGCGCTTCTTGTCAAAAGAGAGAGAAAGAAGCCAGTTAAAGCGTCACCTTTGACTTGGGTAACAATGCTTCACTAAAAAAGAAGAGCACGTCCAGTTTTTTAATAGTTTAACTTGAACCTGGTGCCATGACTTTTATTCAGTTTTTGAGTTTCCACTTTCTATCCTTTGTCGAGTTACAAAGCTGTTTCCCCCATCTCTCTGTAATTTGCTTGAGGTTTCCAAACGTTTCAAACCACACTGCACATATGTTACAGTTTTGACTCCATGTACAGTAGCATTTACAGACATTTATGGGATTCATTATGTCAGAGGAGCAGGGTGAAGGAGGAAGAGTAACAACATGGAGAACTGACAGGAGGGACAGAGGTTACGCTCTCTGACCCCGTGAGCAGGAGCAGCTCTGTGGCTCTGCCATCTCACCACTGCAGCAAACTGTCACCCAACATTTCAGCTGCTGAAAACGACCCCCAGCTTTACCCCCCATTGGCACATGTGTATCTGATACTCTACCACCCCGCTGCAGAGCATCTCATAACCCCCACCTCCACCCCTGCACCCACCTGTAGGCTCTGCATCCACATTTCCCTTGGAAAGATGTTGTGGGAAATGAAGAGGTCAGAGCCCAGAGGCCGAACATCAACTCTCCACATGTTCTACATTCAAACAATGATCTATTGCACATGACAAGGCTTACTGAAGTGAAGCTATAGTCAGTCAAAGCAATATTGCAAACATGAAGAAATTGTTTGTATTTAATGTTTTGATGCAATAAATAAAAATTAATAAAAAAAACTCACAGAACGTTCAGAGAACTGATTCAATGAATAAGTTGTAATACAGAGAAACGGCTAGTTTTGTTTTGTAATGTTTTGTTAGATATAAAAGGACAATAACAACCCTAAGTAACCCTATCTAGAAGTAAAATAGTTGCAAAAAGTGGTTCACATACAATATTTGCTCATGATTTCATGAAGTGGGTGTGACTTATTTCTAAGCAGGCGATTGGTGGGGGGGATGGAAGCTGCATTGCCTGCACAGGAGGACATGAGGAGCGCCTCATCACATGAGATCCATCCACTCACCCATGATGCCCCCCATCTCCTCCCTCCACCGCCTTTCAGATGTAAATAAGACACAAACATGACTCATTTTCAAATCTACTCTTTTAGAGGCACAAATAACTCCACGATGCAGGTGCCCTGAGGAGCCCCATGCACAGAGGTTTGATTATTGCGGCCTGTCATGAGAGCTGAACTTTAACTTAATTCAAGAGATTATAGGATGAACACATTTAGTCATGCAGAAGTGGAAGCAAGTCAAGTATATAATTAATATGTATGCTGCAGAGCAAAATGGTACAGCTTCAAAGGTTTTTTCCTGATCAGTTGCTCCAAATGAGTGAAAACATCACATCATACAACAAGGTGAAGAAACAGAGAAGTGGAAGGAACTTTTTTAAATATCCAGAAATTAACTGAAGATAGCTGAAACAGTGATAAATAAGTGTCTGATGTTCAGTGTGTCCAGTTTTGTTTTGCACCCATGATGACGATCATCTGTTTTTGTAAAGGACAGGACATAAAACCAATAAGCAAAGGCTAATTAAGCTGCTACATAGATTAGATACTGTTCATTTGTCATTCACATTGGTTATGCAGGTTTTTTTTTCACAACTTCACATTAATATAGAATATTTTTGTGAGCTAACGGGCACCCAACAGAGAGGGAGGAGCTGAAGCAAACCATGAGACTCCATGAAATGCAGACTTGAAATTCTTAGAAAAATCCAGCTTCCTTGAAAAACAGGCAGCGAGCCAGCTGTGCAACCTCTCAAAGTATCCATCTAATACTGAGATTCACAGAAATCATGCTCCTGGAAAGACTGTGATCATTTCACCCCGCATTGGTTGGCGTAGATAAAAGCCCACAATCAAAAAAGCCATCACAATCTGGCACTCCCACTCCTCCTATCAAGCTGTAATTTCATCACATCTATACGAAGGGAGAGTTTTGACTTTACACCATGAAGCAGGTGGATGATGGAAAACAGCAAACAGCACGACAGGATGAAAACTCCACATAACATGCATCTTAAAGAAAGACATGGGCCTCGGTCCAACACAAACCGAGCAGGACGGTGGCGGGTTAGGCCCCTTTTTCTAACACCACCTCTGCAAACCCATCAATTTGGCTTTGTAAGCAACGAACTGAAGACTGATCCTGTGTGCTCTTGATGGTTTGTTCAAACATATACTCACCAGTGTTTGACATTCAGAGCCAAAACCTTTCACAGTGTTTTTTTTTTCAGTATTGTCTCCACGCTCCTGAGCAGCAAAGCAGCGGCTGTCATGGCATCTCGCTTTAGATAAAAGCCTTCTTTAAATGCAGCCATTTATCATTGTTCGTTTCCCAGATGATGTCACATTGCAGTTCTGCCTGTTTTTTTTCTCTCACTGGAGCCCTCTGCAATGGGACCCCCACTGTGTCAGTGAACTGGCTCCATTCAAGTGAATGAGAGGGCTGCATTTTTTCACGCCGCTCTGAACGCAGCGATGAAACACCCGTCAGTGATCCAGCTGTTGACTGCCCAGTAGGGGAATTCGTCGAGGAGTGGTGCTTAAAACGGTTCAAGTCGATGCCCGCGCAGCCATGTGAATCCTCATGTACAGCGTGTGCTGTGCAGGAGGAGCCCCCAGAGGAAGCAGTGGGTGATCTGTTGGCACATGACCCAGCATACTATAGTGGTGAAGTAACCCCTGTTGTAGGATGAGCATTTAAAAGGTGTTAAATTGTGTTGACTGGCCATCTGCCTCTGGCCTTTTTGCAAACTGAAACCAAATCAACAGCTCCAGTAGGGAGACGTAGATGCTCTAATGAGACACCTCTGTGGTTTGTCCGCCGGCCTCTCTGCCCTGATGTCACAACAAAGACAGTAACAGCAGCCCAAGGCAACATCCACACCAAGTTTTTATTTTAAACCAAAAACACTCTGTGTCTTCATTTGTGTTGTAGCTCTGTATCAGAAATGATTTTCCTCCATATACTTTCACACCTAAACTATACTGGGCATGTATGAGCCATAATGCAGATCGTCTACTCTACAGATTTTATTCTTTTTGGGGCTTTTTTTTTTTTAAACCTTTATTCTGATAGGACAGTGGAGAGTGAGAGGAAAGTCAGGGAGAGAGACAGAGAGAGATGAGCTGTAGCAAAGAGCTACAGGTTGGATTTGAACTCATCCATCCACAGGCTTCACTGCTTATCTGTGCAGGGTTGCAGGGCGGCTGGAGCCAACCCCAGCTGACAAAGGCAGAAGACAGTAGGCTATACACCCCGGATAGGCTGACAGTCTATCACAGCACTGACAGAGATGAACAATAAACCTACGTATATGAGCATATATCTGGACAGTGGGAACGAGCTGGTGAACCTGGAGAGAACAAAACCAGATACAGAGAGAACATGCAAATTCAGTACCAGGCCCGATATCAAACCCAGAACCTTCCAATTTTAACCCATGGTCCCTGAGACTGATTAGCTGCTGCAAAAATTAAGAATTTATCTGGACAACAACAGGGCCAGTTACACTTTTATTTCAATATCCACACTGCTTTCACCACAAGGCAGATGATGATGTCGTCTATGTCATTGTTTTCAAGGATTTAAGTTTCCACGTCCAGACTAAAACACAACCCTTGAGTTTTCAAATTAAGAGTCAGCAGCATCAATGCTCTGTTTTCAGTGCTCCAAATCTCCAGTGTAGTGTGAACAAGAGGCCACAATGTAGCAAAACAGATGTGAAAACGCAGTAGAAGTGGAGCGGATGTAGCTCAAGTACGACCCTGTTCATCATCATTCAGTCTTTTACTGTACAGCAACAGTGACAAACTGTCATAAGCTGACAGGCTGACCCATAGGGGGGAGTGAGAAGAAGAGAGAGAGAGAGAGAGAGAGAGAGAGTGGGTGTGTCAGTGCAATCTGTGCCGTTCTTGGCTGTTGAAGGGACACTCTCACCAACCTGGCAACCTGCTAGTGGATCCTCCAACTGCTGAAAAAACAAGTGGGAGAAACTAACCATTAATAAATCAGCAGCATGAACTGGGCGGCACAAAGAAAACACCAAGACAGGAAGTGTGGCTGAGCATCAGGGACCACAATCTAGACTAATACACTTTATAAGGATTTACACTGCCATGGTGTCACTGTACTTAGTGTCATGCCCTGAGTCTGCCTTTATCCCCTGCCGTGTTCCTGTGTTTCCCTGTGCTACAAGTGAGTTAATAAACCCTTTTTGTGCCAATGTAACCTTGTTTCCTGGCTATCTGCATCTGGGTCCTGTTCTCCGCAATCCTGACACTTGAAACACACAAGCATTATGTATTATGTTTTTAATGTATGACTTGTGCTGACTGGAAATGGGAGGAGAGTTTTTAATATACAGTATGAAATGCACACATTTCCCTTTTTTAGTGTATGGATTTCCAGTTTAAAAGTAACCAAACCCAGATTAATTAATTAATACCAATACTAATTTAGTACAGTATACAACATTCGTGTTTCTAAAAATAAGGGCCTGTGTAATTAATATAGGGCCAATCTGCACAAAACTGATTTAAAATCATTGTCCAGTAAAACAATTCAGGTGTGATTGCTGACTTTTTTTTTAACATCTGCAATAACTTATAATAAAAGTAATGGATGGTGTCTTTAATCTAATAAAGCCACTGATGTGTGCTATTTATTCCCCGGCTTCCCAGATCCCCCTCCCACTTTTTTCCTCTCTCCTGTATAATTTATGACTTTAGGTCCACCTGTGCTTGATTGTGTCTCTTTTTAACTGTGTGTAGCTTGTGTCTACTACTACAACAATTTTTTGATGATATAAATTTGCTTATTATATGTTGTCAAGATGAGCTATCGCAAACCAAAATTAAGACACGTTGGTTTCTTGAAAAATCTATTCTATGATTTAAAGGGATATTCCGGCATAATCTTAATCCATTGTCTAACGCTCCGTGAGACCATGTAGAACACCCCCCCCCACCCCGACAGATTGAGTTTGCAGATTGCAAACGTCTCTAGTTTTAGCGACTTCAGCAGCCAGATCACTATATACTGCTGTCTTTGTAGCCAAGAGCCAACCGCAATCAAAATAGCCAATCATAGCCACAAATAATAGCCTACTCAGAACAGCACCATATTTCATCAACAGTACAAACAGGGTCCCAGCACAAAATACGAAGCGTCAAACACTTTCTAGCTTTGCCTGGTTTGTATTTACAAAAGACGAAAACAAAACTCACCCACTCCCCTCCAGCTGCTTAAAGCCCTGACAAGTCGATAACCGAATGCATCAGTGATCCTATCTGTCTTCCCTCTCTGTAACGATAACTAGCGAGTGTTGACAGGGAAATTAATGGAGATGAGTTGTTCAAACTATCACAGTCAGAAAAGCATGCATGCATTTTTGGAACTAAAAGTCACTGGACTTCTTACTTTTCTGCTGCACGCGGTAATTGACTTGTTAGGGCTTCCACATAGAAAGTGGTTGGAGGAGAGTGGGTGAGTTCTGTTTTCGGCTGTGTCCGAAATCGCTCGACGATATAGTGGACTATAGTGACTACACAATTTTGTAGTGTTGTCCGAATGTTTAGTGAGTATATCACTAAGTAACTGAGTATTACCATGGGTTAAATTTATGCCAGATTATCCCTTAAAGTCATTCAGGTGTTCAGACCTCCACACAGTTATTCAATCATTTAAATCAAATGCTGGATCAACACCTGGAAGAGCCTCGGGTGATTCAAACCAAATTCATAAATTGTTGTGAGAGTTCCCTTGTGTCAAAATCTGGTTCAATCAACAACAATTATTTTAGTTTATTGCAATTTGTGCTGACTTGGTGCAAATGTTGTATAATCAAATTACACAGTAAATGTGGGAGCAGAAGCAGTTCGCTCTAAACAGATGGGAAAAGGCTGAACAGACTGATTAGGAAGGCCAAGCTCTGTCCTGAGATATCCCCCACACCCCACCCCCAGACCCTGTGTAGGGGTGGTGACAGTGTGACGGGAGAGCGATGGCTGAGCTATCGTCTTCATTGGGGAACAATTCCCACCCTGTGTGACACACTGTGACAGCGCTGAGCAGATCCTTAAGCGACAGCTGCTGCACTAGTGGTGTGTGAGACAAAGATACCGCAGGTCTTTCCTTCCTGCTGCTGTTATACTACATAACAAACCCTGGACTCAGAAGACCACACACCCCAAGAACAGACACACTCACCATGTGTAACAATACACAAACATACCAACTGTGCAATATTCTCTCTCTGATATGATTTAATTCACCTGTTTGTATCTTATTTCAATTTTCAGCATGTTTTATTGTCAGTTTTAATTTATTTGAGCTGTCCACTTTGCTGCTGTAAAACTGCAGAATTCTCCACTGTGGATGTACTCAGGACTATATTGTTTGTTGTATAAATCGTGTGCAATGACAATAAAGCTTCTTATTATTATTATTTAGAGAAGAACTTGGAGGCAACAGGGTGCATAAACAATAAACACATGACTGAAGACATGGGGGAGGGATAAGGGGCCCATAGCAAAATGTTTGCCCTGAGGCCCCCTAGACAGTTCCTCTGGCCATGGATGAACTTATGTATTTTCATCAGCAAATATCCTAGTTAGCAGGTTCTCAATTTCCATTATGTTTAGATTTGTATTTAGATTTGGTGAGAGCAATTTTACTGACTCAGTATGTTATTAAGTGTTTTGTTTTGGACTAAATATCTTGTCTTTTCACTGGTGGATGCCAAATATTTACTTCTGTTTGGTATCTACATCCCAAAAAAGATCAGATTAACAACCGTTTTTAACAACACGTGTTTTATTTACTTAAAAAAGTGAGAGACATTTAAGAGTGTACACACAATACATTACGCATCAGAAACAAAAATTGATACAGGCAAATAGAAATATGTATACAAAAAGAAAAACAACAAAAAAACACATGGCTCAATATAGAATACTGATATGGGAAGTAAATTCAACACACTGATCCGTCAAGATGTCCACAACCTTGACTCATGTGTCTTAAGTGTCAGTTTGGGTAAAAATTGTGTGGGGGTCAAACAAAGGAGTGAATTTAGCAGAGACATGAACCGACCCCGTCACCACAATTCTCATTGGTATTTCAAAAGGAGCCTACACTAAATCCAAGAGCTTTTGTTTTTGTTCTTTTTTTTCTTTTTCTTTTTTTTACAGGAGTATAGACATGTACATGGGCACTAAGTGGTTGTGATTGCACGGTGCTACTTTGTCATCATCTCCACAGTTGTGGTATCATTGCCTCCGTTAACGTCGTAGTCACCTGCTGGACCGCTGACCAGGACCTTCATGCGCTCGGGGAAATCGTCAAATTTGGGGGAGAGCAAGAAATCGTAGATGAGAGCAGCCGCTACGCCCCCGCACATGGGCCCCACCCAGTACACCTGCAATAGAAAACACTGATCAATGTCCGGATCTTTTGTTTTTTTTTCTTTCTTCCCTATCACCAGACATGTGTAAACCAATGTTATCACAGGAAGAAATAAAGTGGATGACGCAAAGATAGCGATCCGGGTCAAAAGGTTTACTTTAATCGATATCTCAGCCAGGATAAACAATAGGAAGGGTATAACTGATTAACTGGAGGATATGGAGCTTCTGAGTTATTTAAGCTTGACATAGTGTAATATGCATGCAGAAAAATGTCAGGCATGCGTTAAGTGCCTGTCTGCTTCCCTCTTTGACTTACCCAGTGGTTTTCAAAGTTGTTCAGGATCAAAGCCGGACCAAAGGAGCGAGCCGGATTGATGCCACAGCCTGTGTAGCTGATCTGTAATCAACAACAAAGAGGCAACGTAAGAGGATATCTTCAGCTACATGGTCTGGTGGACAGCTGGTGGTGGTGGTGGTGGCGGTATTAATAAAAAAGGGCAGAAATGCATGATATTATTCCACCCTGAGAGCTCTGTCATGTTTGCTGCTGTGATTAATCCCGGATAAACATAACTGCTGCTATAGGGACGGTTGTAAGGTGCAACTTACAGCTGCCAAGTGTCCCAGGCAGACCGAGAGGCCAATGGCCAAGGGTGCAGAGCCCGTGACATCACGCCGCCTTTTATCAGTGACTGCAATGACACACAGCACAAGCTGGAAGGTTGCCAGGAGCTCGATGCCAACGCCTTGGCTGGGAGTAACGCCATTGAGCTACGAGAGTGAGAGAAGAATCCAAAACAACAAGAGTTTGTCAGTTAGTGTCAGTTAGATGGATTAGTTCAACCATCATTACAACTTGCCACTTAGTGGTCACTGGAACTGCCACCAAGTATGAAAGCAATTTGGCGGAGACTCAAATGCCACATTGTGTATAATTTTCTTTAATTTATAGAAAAAACATTTTGTGGTACTGTATAATTTAGCTGTGCGCAGCTGTGAGTGAATGTGTGTGTGTGTGTGTATGTGCGTGTGTGTGTGAATCAGAACAGTTTCTCCACAGTGAAATGTCATGCCTCACTAATCTCTTGCTTTTCAGTAATACAGCAGCTGAATGACACAACTCATTACAAATAGGTTCAAGCAAAAAAAACTGTAGCATCAACATGATTCATTATGTATCAAATTTCCCAAAACAGCTGAGGCATAAATGTCAGTGTTGATGCTGCATGTTTTTATCTGCAAATTCTTGTGTGTGTGTGTGTGTGTGTGTGTGTCATCACTATTTAATAACAAGCATTGACAGAATGTCATAAGAACAACACAAACAGTGCCAAAGTCTCAGTTTTCACTCTGAGGTCAACATTAGACTAAAAAGTTGTGTTAAATAATGCTGTTACATCATACTGCACAGTGTGGGAGCCCCCCAAATTTAAATGCCATATAATCACATGTTTAGTCAGTGACATGGAAATTATGAAAGGTTTTACTTACAGAGTTGAGCCCCAGTGCAGTAATGGCACTTGGACGTGCTCCATACACGATGCCACTGGCCAGAGCTGAACCCAGCATCTGAGCCACTATGTACATGACGGCCTTGAACACGCTGATCTGGCAGCTGGCGAGCATCCCGAGGGTCACTGCAGGATTCAGGTGAGCTCCACTGATGTGGCCTAAACTCTGGGCCAGCGTGGCGATGGACAGTCCGAAGGCCAGAGACACCTTCACCTCCTGGTCTGGGCTTGTGTTGTTCGTGTTCCCGATGGCTGCAGCAATGCTGAGGAAAATGAAAAGGGTCATTCCCACCAGTTCAGCCAGAACGGCCCTCCAGAACTCTTTGCTCTTGAACTCCCTCATGGTGGTGGCAGGGTGGCTGCTCTGGCTGTGGGTTTAGGCTGGACCTGTGTAAAGTGTCTGTACTAACAAACAACAGCAACAAGCTGCATATATAAGGCCCGGGCTGATAATGGTCAGTGGGCGGGCTTTAAAAAAAACTGAAAGAGAGGGCCACACTGAATTAATGAGGAATCCAAAAGACTGGTCTTTCACTTCCCTCCCTCTGCTCCCTCACCCGCCCTCCTCCTCCTCCTCCTTCTCCTCCTCCCCCTATCCTCCAGCCCCTCTCCCAGTACCTCCCAGTGCACCACTTTCTGGTCTTTGGACTTTTGCAAGTTACAGAACAAGGTCCTACACCAGCTGTAACCATGTGGTACATTATCCACTCTGTTGTACTACAGAGCTCCTTAATGTGAGGTTTTTTTTTTAAACTGGGAAATATATTTGTCTAAAATGTAATGTGCATTATCAGCATTAAGAATTTAATTTATTAAATGTGTGTTGCATCAGCTGTAAAAAACAAACAAAAAAAAAACACTTTTACACATTTCACAACTGTGGCTTTTGCTCCCGTAGACTTAATCATAGCACAGATCACTGACAGAAAATTAGGGAGGGCCAGAAAGAAGCCAGGCAACTCCCAAACACTCATTTCAGGTCTCACCCTTCCTTACACAGAAAAGGATTTTTTAGGCTTTTACAAGACCACCCAAATGACACCTCACATGTCACCTCTGAGACAAAGAAGAAGGTTAATAGTCACAACATAATGCATTAACTGTCAATGTTACAAACAAAGAAAAACAGGTGTTTTTTGTCATTTAAATGGCTATAAAATGGTGGATAATAAAAAATGAGGATGACCAACAGAGGCAAAGTTTAGAAATGTTAAATAACAAAATAAAATGTCACAAAATAAACACATAGGTGATATTTATTTTATTTTAAAGAGTTTAAAAAAGTTTAAGAAATGTGTTGCATTCTTGTAGATGGAGTAACACTAACTCTTTAACTGAAAGCTACATGCTTGCTGAATAATTATTAATGATCACATATTGTAAAGCAAGAAGTTGAAGCAGGGTAAAACATCAACTGTGAGAAATGAGCTGCCTGTTGCACCTGCGGTCTACAACTCGAGGGGGTGTGACCACAGACAGCAGAGAGAGAGACAGGCAGCTGCAAAAATCTGTCCTGGAATTTTCTGCCACTGTGAAGATTTGAAGCTCTGTCTGTCTGTGTGTGAGTTGACTTGTTTTTAGTTTCTGGAAACATTCAAGTCCAGTGGAGAACGAGAACAAGAGATGCTGACTCAGCGTATGCCATTCAGATATATCATCAGAGTGAGAGAGTGCATCAAGCTGTGATTATGTTTAGACGCCATCTGTAAATGCAGATAAGGGAACGTGCTCTGCCTTTAAGTGAATTAAACATCTATTTAATAATTGGCTGTCTCAGGCTAGTGACCTTATCAACTTCATTCCTCACAGCGTGCGACAGTGTTGTGGATACTGGCAGGGGCCAAATGCAGTAAACATTGCCTCAGGATATTTTGCAACATCATGAAAACTACGCTCTGCAACCACAATGACTAACTCTGAAATGACTCTTTAATAAAGAAATTTGACATGTCACATGAATCTGTGGAGCACAGTGACGACAGCTCGGGTAAATGCGTTGCACATGATATTCATTTTTCAATGTAAATTCATCTTCCACCAAGTGAATCATTCACTCCTTAGTAACTTATGCCAGTAACTGAAGTATGTCACTCCCCTGCACACGCTCAGTAACTGAATATCATCCAAACTGCAATGCATGGCAAAGAGCATATTCAACATAATGTATTTATTTACATTTTATACATTAGACCAAAGCATTCTTTAAGAGCAAAAAGGAAAAGGGATTGTTCACAAAAAACCTGTTTGACGTAGATTAAATCACATCAAATTTTTAACCGAGACACACCTAGAGGTCAATTTTTTTTTAATGTTCCTTTAGTGTGCGTTGCTGCCCACGAACAGGATGTAGATAAGGAGCATTTTGTCAGTATGGAGAATGATGGCATATCCTCTGGAGCCGTGCACAAATCAGTGTTTCTTTTGAACGTACTGGAGGTGAGGTGCTGGCAGGCAAACTAATGTCTCATTTGACTTTGACCGTTTACTACAAGTAACAAAATGTAAGATCTTAATCGAGCAAAACTGAGATTCAATCACCCATGTCTGAAGTACAGTATGTTATCAAATATTAAAATACTGGGTTATCAGCTGTGGTGCATACACTTCTAACAAGCATTTTGATATAATCTGAAGGTGGATGTGGTTTTATCATTTTATTTACTCTTGGGCCCTTTCATCTGTAAGAGTGAATCATTTTCAATAAACTAAGATTACAGCAAGATTACAGTCAAACAAATAACATTTTGCATAAAAATATCATATTTCCTATCTAAATGTAGCAGAGTAGAGATACAAAGAAGATGATCCACAAACAAATACTTAGAAATAAGTGAAGTTCTTAGTATCCTGCTGTTTGAAGCACTTTTTTATCTGCAGTTTATCAGTCTGCACTCTGAGACGATATCAGAGTTGCTACGTGCTGTAAATGTTGCTGCCACTATCATGTTTAGATTACTCCAATGCTACGGGTTGCATGTTAGCGTTAGCATTAAACTGAGGTTGATAAGCTGCAGATGAGGCCAGCGATGTTCCTGTGAAGCAGAGGCTGATGGTGCTTTTGTGGCTATGTATTTGTGGCTAAAAATACGGGGAACTCGGGTCACCCGAGTTCCTCGGTGACCCGAGTTCCTCGGTGACCCGAGTTTACCTGATTTGTCCGATAATCCAGTTCAAGACCGGACGGATGTGTGGTAGCGAACAGGAAGCATTTTATCATCCGTTACCACACTGGAGAAAGGAAAATGGAAATTTCTTTTTGGCATCGATCACTTTAATTTTTCCTCTACTGTTAGCTGAGACAATATGGAAAATGTAGAAGAAAAAAAAACTTGTTGTGCTTCCATATCATTGTTTTACCTTAGCGGAGCATTTCCTGAATCAAAAGAGAAAGAAATACGGCTAAAGTGCATACATTGACACTCAAATAATCCAGACCTGCTTGGTTACGATGACCCTGTATTTGACCTTAAGATAAGTAACTAAGTTAAAGTGTTAGCAAGACAATAACTTCACAATAAATGACACTGCTCTAATCTATTAAGTGAGGTGTGGACCGGCTATCTCTAATACTGACACTTGCACTGACACACTGGAAGTGTGGACCTTCATCTTATGACCTCTACAGCCGAGGTGGAGAGTGGACCGCCACTCAGACCGCCGTTTCTTGGCCTGCGAAGTGCAACCAATATTTATGACCTCTTTATTGCCTCTGTCGTGTGAGCAGCACAAGAACAAGAAGTTCCAGGACAGGTGTGTCCTCAGAACTGGGTTGAGTATCAAAGCGGAAAGACTGAATAAATCATAGAAGCGTAGGAAGTGGTGAAAGTTTGGTGTGCGCTAATGGAGGGAGGTGTGCAGCTCAGTGAAAAGTCTGATGAGATTTAAAGTCTCACAGTGAACTGTCAAGTGAATCATATCAGCTCCTCTCAGGCCCTTTAAAGTCAGTGTGCTCCCCGGCACTGAACTGAACTGATAACTTTGCAGCAGACAGCTGACCAACTAACACCAGCAGTGACTTACTACCATTCAAATGGCAAATTTGATGGCTGATAAAAGAAGATAAAAGAAGCAATAAATCATATATTAATTGCTATTTTGTCACATCATACTTGTAACAGCTGATAAAAACTTTCATGTGTACGCATTTCCCCAACTACTGCCATCTGCTCCGGTGCAGAAGTAGAAAGAATTAAGTGAATTTACGTGGTCTAATATTGTCCAGAGGGATGGTGATCAAATCTGTGGCAGCATTAATATGATTTAGAAATTATTGAACATCGTATACTCAACCATGGCGACTTGAGTTGGATTTCAAGCTCCATGAACCTGTGTTATCTGAGGTATTTCTCAAGCTGATTGAAATTTATGTGCCCCAAGATGACCCTGATGGCCCTGAAGTGAAAAAAACAACAACAGTTTCCTCTGAGGAAGACATTTTTCAAAAAATAAGTATGAACAAGAGAACGGTGCATCAGCAAAAATCTTAAATGCCTTTTTAACTGTATCCTAGCCCTTGACCTATTACATTCAGCACTATCCTAGCACATTAAACATCGTCTCAATCTCTAGTCGACTGTGACGAAAATAAAAACAGAAATACCATGTTTGCATCCATTTTGCATCCTATAATAGAAGATAAACATCGACAACAGGTGCGGCCTGTTCTGAGATTAGTTACGGTAAGTGATTCACAAATCTTTCACAGATGATAGATCATCTTATCAGACTGCTCCATCTTCTTCGCCTCTGCTTACATTTTCCACCTTGCGAGGGGACGTCACATCAGACCGAACCGCGAGGTGCTCGGTGTTTGAAGGAATGTGGGGAATGCTTGAAAAACACACACACACATAGTATATACAGCGGCCGTGTGAGTGATTTATGTAGTTGAAATAAATGTTGAGAAAACCTTTAAAATTTCCAGCTAATGGTCGTGACTGCTCTCACAAGAGGAGGGAAGTGCAAGTCAAGGGGAGGCGAAGGTCACGGTGGGCTTGATTATCACATGAGGGGTTTGTTTGGTATGTCAGTTCAAAGGTGACACATACCATAGAAACAGGTCAGTGTCTATTGTGAACAACTGCAATGTGAAACCCACATAAAACTGTAAAAAAAAAAAAAAAAAGGAAAAAAAAAGAAAAGGAAAAAGGAAACACACAGGCAGAGATATTGGTGCCGTTTTCCAGTATACTGCTGTTTGCTTAAGTAGCGTAGATTTTTTAATCGGAATCCGATAACAGCAGAGATTTACTGTTGGGTGGATGTGAGGAGATGCTGCTCCCTTCTTTTTATTAGAAGAATAAATATGAAAGACCACACATGGTAATTTATTGCACTGTTATGACACCATTATTCCGATGGGAGACGAGAATAAACATAGAGTCATGCAGAAAGGTTTTAAACAACAATATAAACACAAAAAATTCCAATTGTGAAGGGAGTCCATAATAAACTATAATACAACTGTGTGTGCGTGTTTCTTCCAAATGCTGGCAACATCTGCCCGTCTTTGGCAACCCAAAGGTGGGCAGCATTGATTCAGACTGTAAATGGTCATTGGTCAATACCATGCTGATAAAGGGGGGGTGAGGGGGGCAGGTAACAGGTACAGTGGCACAGTATGAACAGCACAAAGGACAACACACACGATGCAACCTTGGCAGGGAGCATGCGGAGGAGGAAGGTTTGCATAACTGGGAGGGAACAGGTGTTTTAACTTGGGGACGGGCAGGTGAGTCAAACACAAATACAGAGTGAGAGTTGTGATTAAAATTCCTGCGGCTGACAGGGAGTGAGGGATGAAAATTAATGCTGCAATCAGGACTGTTGCCATTTACACACCTCTGATTGTCGAACCACAATAGGAGACAAAAGTTCTTTGAAGTAAATCAAAGTGTGACGAAAGAGGGAAGATGGACGTAGCCCATATCTCTGAGTGTTTGTTGGGTATACTTCTGGTTGTTGGTTGAGTGAACAGGGGTAAAGGTTGGGAAGCATGAATAACACAGAAATCAAGTGACCCATGAAACTGCCTGTGACAGTTAGAAACTCATTTTACTAATTGTTCTAACTTATCTAATTACAGTTTGGTCACGAGGTATTTGTGTGTCCCAAAAAAAAAACCTGCAACAACAACAACAACAAAATCTTGACAACAAAGCAAATAGAATACTTTTGCACAATTGTCAACAACACTGAAAAAGGTGTTTTTTTTATTCAATTAAAAGAAAAAACAAAAGAACAAGAGAACTGACTTGAAGGGAAGGTTGATTCATTTGTTACTTAACAAAAGTTTTGATTGGTAAGATAAAGGGAGATCATTCTTCACAGTGACTTCACAGCGACTACAAGAGGAATTTAGCTACAAATGGGCAGAGACCAAAAGAGAAACCAAATGACCAATCAAATGGTTTGGCTTCTTTACAATGTGTATGCATCACCCAGAAAAAGAAAGAAAAAACAAAACCACACACACACATCAATCATCACACCCCTGAATATACACGCTGAAATGATCACCAGTGAACAGCTTCCTTCAAAGGCTCCTATTCGACCTCAAGAGACAGTCGCATTAGCTTACAGTCATGAGACTGCTGCCGATTTCAGGTCAGTGCACTGTTGAGCTGTCCCAGACTCAACAGCGACTGTTTGTTATGTAACCAACACAAAGCATCTCAAAATAAGGAGGCCGGGCCCAAATTAGCCTTTTAACCTCCTATTATTCTCACTGTTGCTGTTTTAAACATCCGAATCCTCGAAAATGGATACATGGACATCAACCAAATCCTCAAGGTCCCTGTTGCATTCATGTGATACTTTTTAAGATCTTGCGTTTGTTTGTAGCTCATGACTGATCAGTCTTTCTCAACAAAAACCAATATGGCGAAACAGCTTCGAGTCCAGATATTTTTAGAGCAGACAGGTGAATTATGACATCCCAGAAATTTCCTGCTGCCTCCTGCGTCACTTTTATTTGTTTATAGAACATCCAAGGTATAATGTCTGGTGTGGCTCATTCAGGATAGGAAGCATTAGCCGGTCTAATGTTGCTTTAATGGTTTTTGGCTTATCTGACTTCCACAGTGGGAGTGTAATTAGAGAGTTATAAGGTGAAACTGTTTATTTTTGCAGCAACCATCATAGGATATCCTCTTATTCAGCATGTGTCTCATGGCTGAGGAACTGTAGTAAATTTGTACCCCCCCCTCCACACCATTGATCAGTGAATCTGGCCGGTGTCCAGTGTGTGAATTCCTGTAGGCCGACTGTGCAGACCCGCTGTTTGTTTTCAGAAGAGCAATTCTGGTGCAACAGTTGAGTGAATAAATAGGTTGTGGATTCATCTACTTCCTCTTATCTGTGCAAAGGAAAGGAATCCTAACCTCCTCTGCTGCCGCTACAAATTATTTTTCTAGCACCTTCAGATTGTTTTACAGCTTCAAAGCGTCTTATCAGTGTTGGGTTCATATAACTTTAAACATTAACTGATTAGTCTTTGAAGGGATTTTGTGCACGCTAGTCGAAACACTGCTTCTTGTGGTCTTTAAATGAAGCGACTGCGGTGAGCTGTCATGCTTGATCTAAAGCCCTTTGTTTTTTTCTAAAATTGGTTGCATCAAATGAGCCTCAGCGGTTTGGTCCTGAGCTCATGCTTTTACTTGTGCATCTCGAAAGAGCTTTATATATATTCCCTCTGTGTGCTCTCTTCAGACTGGCAGACTTGCAAACACATATAGGGGTCCTTTTATTAGAGGGATCAGTTCCCCTCAATTGTTACATGTGGCTCCTGGCTCTTTGCCTATTTATTACCATTGTAAAGGCCCTCGCATGTGTCCCCCCACCTCTACAAAACCTATACAAAAACATTTCTGAAAGGCTTAGTCAGGGGTCTGCGATGCCATGACAACATCTCCGACATTATAGACTTCTTCCCGCTTCGGAGACCATATCATGTTCTACGCATCTCTGTGGCGAGACCACCAAGGAGAGCCCGCTGACTAACCACGTTCATTGTTGAACATTGGCAGCTGCTAATGGGAAAACGGTCACTAGATCTGGAAAAAGCACAAATTTTATGTCAAGAAAATTGACATGTGTTAAAAAGATTGTGCTAATTATACAATCCTTGCTGTCATCACTGTAAAGCAGTTATGGACAAACTGTAAGATTAGTTTATGATGACTTTACACATGGAAGAATAATAATCTCTTGTGTAGCTGTCTCCCAATAAAACCTTTTTTTCCCCTCCTCCTAGATAACAGAGCACTCAATGTGGATTCTTTGGGATAACTCTGTGGAATGAAAACAGGTTTATAAAATAATAAAATGTTGAGTGCCGACTGATAAGGATGGACTTCATCCTGTTGGTATGCTCATCTCTCGCTCTTCCCAAAAGGGTAATAATAAACGATTAACCCTAAACTTTGTCGCGAGAGCAACTCGGCTTGATGTGTTGCGTTTATTTACATTCCTTCACAGGTGGAAGAGCTTAGAGTAAAATAGTTTCTATTGATTTAATAGATAATGAGCAACTTTTAGGCACACCACCGAGATCCAAACATCTGTGTCACGTACTCAACAAATTGATTTTGTCGCCACTTCTCCATAGTTGTCTATGTCTCCATCAAGCAGCAGACAAAAAAGAGATCATTGTCATTCATTTGGATTTGTGTTTTTTCATTTTAGCTCTTTTTTGGCTTCCACCAATTCCTGAGGGAAATAGCTACTCTTTTAGCAAAGGGCACACCATATAACTTCAAAGGTGTCGGATTGCTGTACGGTTCACACTTCACAACTTGTTAACTTGCGACTGGGGCAGCCTTGAAGTCCTAAAGAGTTCATAGTACACGAGTCACGACCGAGTGGTGACACAGAGTCACATATGACACACTCTTTCACCCCTCATCATTCCATCATGTCCCAAGCTCTCTTTGACGGACTAGATACTGTATCTGTTTGATGTCTTCAAAGAGTTCACATGTGGCAAGTGGCTTTTTTTCCCGGTCAACTATTGATTTTGCATCTTATCATGGAGTTTAATGATTTTTTCCAGTATCTTTAGTTGATGTGCAAATCAGGCATAAAATTGTGTGGTCTGACCATTACATCTTGTTAGCTGGCAGCAGACTCTGCTGTTGACATTCAGGTGCCTTGCATTTGATGTATTAGAGTTGACAAGACCCGCTTGTGGCTGAAAACAGGGACGATCAGAGAGCTGAGCTGAGCCGAGTCCAATTGCAGAGTGAGGCAAGAATTGTGTGGCCACCTTCACTTTATAGAGTGACCTATTGTTAATATAAAAAGCTTTAAAGCAAATATCTCGCCATAATTCATACAGAATGAATGAAGACTTATGAAAAAATGACTGATAAAATCAGATAAACGCTGATGGATGTACTGTATGTGGTGATGCAGACGAAAAGGTCTTGTCAGGATGATCTCTCTAATCCAAACACAGCAGCAGTTAAATTAATTTATGAGCATCTGACAAAATCCTGAAATGTTCTGCAGGACAGTTCCTTGGCAAACATGTATTTTACTGGGAGGGAAGACGTGCACCGATGTATGTATATATACATACGTCAGGACATTGTAAATTATAGAAAGGGCTCAAAGTGAGAGTCTCCACATAGCGTGAGCAGTATTTTTTTTTATTTGTTTATCAGTGATGCAGTGAATATATTTTTACAACATTAATTCTTTCAAACCATTTCAGCAAATGTTAAGTGCTTGAGATAAGAACTGGGAGTAACCAACGGTACAAATACATCAGCTGAATTATTTCATTCCGTTCAGGCTGAACCCATCAAGCCTGCATACTGGCATACCCAGTGAGATATAATATCCTACAATAATTTAATATCTAGCCTGGGTGTTTCCATTATTATTTGTGCAGCTGAGAAACTGAATTTCCTTCGGGATGAATAAAGCATCTATCTATCTATCTATCTATCTATCTATCTATCTATCTATCTATCTATCTATCTATCTATCTATCTATCTATCTATCTATCTATCTATCTATCTATCTATCTATCTATCTATCTATCTATCTATCTATCTATCTATCTATCTATTAAAAACTACACAGAAAAAGCAAACGCACTCAAAGAAAATACAAAAACATTACAGTAAAAACTGATTCAAATGCTGAATGTGAAGAAGCCTTGAAAAGGCAAGCAGGCGTGTTTTTTTCTCTTCTTTAAAAAAAAAAAAAGGATTTTTCTGTTGTTGTGTGTGTGTGAAAGAAGACTGATTTCTTGCTTTGCCCTTGCCTTGCCTTTTGTTTGAAAACCAATAAACACATGAAAACGGTATTTTTGCTCACCCTGGCCAGCAAGGTAATTCTAATTGTTGGTTAGGTTTTGGTAGTTTGTTTTCTAATAAGTTCTTAAATGAAATTAAATATATTCAAGTTTACTTTGAGGTCATTTCATAATTTTCCATTCACTCTAAAAAGGTACATATACTGTAGTGTGTGTTAGCACATTTAGCAAGTGTTAGTAGGTGTTTGTGGTTCCTCCTTTTGGTAAAGACGTGTTACCCGTTTAACTCATATGTCACGTGAGGATTCGTTAGTCTTTCATTGACATATTACTAGTCTACTAGTGTAAAAAAATCAATGATCTTTCAAATTAGTACATTTATATTACTGTAAGAATACTATGACAGAAGTAAAAGAATGGCTTTCACATGATTGCTTGTTGACACCAACAAGACACTTCCTCGGCATCAACATGATGAACAACCTGCTGAGTCCCCACTGAGACAAATAAGTATATCAAATCAAATCAAATGTTCCTCAAATTTCTTCACAATGCCTGAAAGTTAACACATGTCGAGGAACATTTCACACAAATGCCTTTGTGAGGAGCAAACTAAGGAGCCAGCTATGTTGCAACAGAGGCGCAGCAGATGCCAGAAACAATTTCTCTGTCTGCACTTCTGGCCGCAGTGATCTGTGTTCAACATCACAACTTTTGACAGCTCTCTTCCCTGTGGCAAAAAAAACAAAAAAACAAAAAAAGTAGCAGAAGAAAAATGCAACCAAATGAAATGTACTTATATTAGATCTTTCAGGAAAACCGAAACAAAAACCTCTTTTGCTTTTGTGATGGTGTGATCTTTCTTTTTGCCTGGTTCATAGGTCAAAAGGTCAGACAACAACAGAGCAACACTGTTACATGTGGGTGGATACTGTCACGGGAGGTCGATGCGCTGGGCTTTGTGATGGAGACTCCCTTCTTACAAATACTCCTGCTACTCACAGAGGCTGGGCCCGACGATAACAAAAAAAAATCCTCTCAGGATATAGAAGTTGTTGTGACTCACTCAAATTGTCTTTCTCAACCTCCTTTATCTTAATAAAATACAATTGCACACGCACTATAAATGTTTACACAGCGTATTTCATTCCGATTCACAACCTACAATAAGTTGAGACAGATTCCAATCCCCTATCTGAACATAGAGGGTGGGGGGTCACAGGGTGCAACTTTACCACACGTGCAGTACATCTGTGTGGAGTAGTTGTGTGCGCAATGTATGGGCGTGAGGACCATCTGTTTTCACAGTGAGGAGAAAAACAATGAAACTAAATTTGACTTTGTCCTAAGAGACTCTCAACTAGGGGGGGGTCAGAAATAATAATAATAAAACCCACTTCCTTATCATATAGCGGGCCTCATTATACACCATATGCTGATGGGAGAGGAGCTGTGCTTCACCTCCGTCTTTATACTTACAATCCAGAGGGAGCACATGACTGTACATATTGTCTCTGTGTGTGCTCGTACACAAAAACCCAAGATCGCATGGGGGAGGAGTTGGGAGGACAAGCGGTCTGAAATAATTTAGGATGTGTCCTCAAATATTTTTTTTAAATTTCACACAGAGTGTCTGAGGACTCAGCGTGGAGTCCCGCCCAACACAAAGGGACCACAAATGTTCTCTTCTTGTGGCTCGCAAGTTGTAAACAAAATGTTCTCCTATAGCAGTCTGTGTCTGTCTGATGAGACTGACACAGAGAAAACAATAGTCCCCTTCAACTGTCTCCACTCCTCTGACCTTTTCACACCGCGCTACGGGTGGACGATCGGTCAAAAGTCCTGTGGGTTTGGGGAGCATGGGAGATTACGCACACCACTAAAAATGAATATGGATCGCTGGAAACTTCCAGGTTAGGATTTCAATCTACCGATTATGGGCTAGTTTGAGCGTTTCAAACGTCGGCAAATATCGACACATTTAGATAAAACGTCATGGTCTGATCACAAGCTCTACTGTGCTGCATCTAAATAAGAATTACACACAGCCCACTTTTTTTTTTCCTCTTCCAGAAATGATGGAATATAAAGCTAAAGTACTTTTCACAGAATTGAAGCCTTTTTTTCAGATGAAATGTGTAGCACTCACACTTCAAAAGGTCTCTTCTGTGGATGTTAATGGATATATTTTCATCCAGCCTCCTGTGTGGTACCATTAGTGTTATTTAGTGTGTGCCATATCCTTGTTATTCTCCTTCTGATCTAATCCACTACTCAGATGCTATTGATTTGTTTCCCTGTCTGACTGGAGTTTATTAGGACATTGAATTAAGGGCCAGCACATAAACATTCATTTGTGTCTAGATGTTCTTTGATGATTTAAACTCAGCTGGAGATTCTTCACTTCACTGAGCGATAAAATAATCATATTCTTAACGTCTGAGTCTGCTCTCTTATCTTTGTTTGTGGTCTGAGTCTTTAGTGTTCTTCAAACTTTGGACAACAAATCCCATCTGTGTGCAAACGCTGTGATGTGTTCCAACAGTGCTTTTCAGATTGAGTCCCCCAACTCCACTTGAACCTTGGGGTGTGGTGTCAAACATGACTGGCTCCGTGCTGATGATGACATTGATTGATTTACAGTTGGGTGTGTTGTCGTCTTTGAGAGGGTGCCGGTCAGTCATCTGTGAAGTCCAGCTCATCAAGCTGGGTCCACAAGGTTGTCTCGCTTCCTCTTTTCTTGTGGTTACTGTCTTCATGACCGGATCGATGACAATTAGGAGAAATGGTGATAGTAATCGCCCGTCTGACTTATCTTTAACCCCAAAAGTTTTTCCCAGATGAAAATAAGAAAAAGTCATTTCTTCCTAGACACTGTGTGAGATTAACACAAAAAGGAGGATTCTACCCTGGTTACAGTTTGATGAGTCGGTGCTGTTTGAATCTGGCTACGTACAGATGCAGACAGTGCCTTACACAGCCTGACTGCTGGTCTTTCATCTCCTGGTCCTATCCCGACATCTTTCATCCTTCAACAGAAACCCTGTGAGTAACCTTTCTCATGGCTGATTGGAGTGTGATTCCTTTGTAGATTGAGCAGAGCCTCAGGTCGCTTTCACCCATGCCTTGATAAGATCTCTTGTCTTCAAATCCTCTTTCACATCACATCTTTATACACACTATAAAGTACAGAGGTATGGAAGAAGTACATTTTTCATTACAAGCACAAAATGGTTCAGTTTTCTACGATTTGCTCGAGGATGTACGTACGTATATGTTCCAAGGTGAACAAGGTATAAATTGCATCAAACAGACTGAAAGGACAAAAGAACGCTATCTACTATCTAAAGGACGAACTGGACGGAGACAGTCAGAAATGTCAGGCAGGATGCAGATTAAACTAAGCAGGCTGTTGATGTTTGGACAGGGCTGTGGTTTCCCCTTTGGACACGTAGCAGTGACACTAATGTGACACTGTGTCAGTCGATGCTGAAAGATGCTCAATGACTATAATCTATATTGTATGAGTAGTACTGGCTGTAAAGACACAGAAGCTTAGAGTAACATGCGGTAAAAATAATACCAAATAATGATAATAACAATAATAAAATGTAACTTTAACCATGTCCACGCTTTGGGAAAAATCAGCTCTTGTCTGCATGACTCCATAACTTCTTCCTACTCATGAAAAGACAACTCTGCATGCTGGGAAATGAGAAAGCACCACTCTTTCCCTTCCCAAGCCCATGAGCTTCGCAAGAAATCCTGTCTCAGTGAGAGTCGATGGTGACCTGTCAGCGGGGGCTTTGATGGTAAAAGTGCCCCCCCCCCCCCCCGTGAGTTGAATGTCTTTGTTCAGAATTCTGGTGAACAGTTGTTCCTGATCATTTATTCTATAAATGGATGAGTGAGTCACAGGTTTAAACATCAGTCTGGGTAGAACACGTACTACACTAGTGTTCGCTCCTCAGCAGGGTGGGAAGATCTGGTGAAGGATCATGGTCAAGTACTGACAGCTTCACTTCAGTCAGGATGCTGACGAAGATCCACAGGGATCGAAACGTTGATCGTTCCAAAATAAACAATAGAGGAGCTTGATACATAGTGTGATAGAGGAGCTTGATACAGAGTGCGATCAACGTTTCGATCCCTGTGGATATTCGTCAGCATCCTAACGAAGATCCACAGGGATCGAAACGTTGATCGTTCCACAATAAACAATAGAGGAGCTTGATACAGAGTGCCGACTTCACTTCTTTTTTCCCCTAAGTTTACTTTGTTGGTCCTGCACCTGCAGTGTGTTTGGATGTGCGTGCTCTACTCCACTTTCAAGTACTGACAACAACTCTCATGGTTTTTCTGCTGATCATCTGTAATAAAAACGTGTTTTATTATTTCTTTCAAAGGGACCATGCACAATATTAAGCCTGAATGTTACCATTTAATACTCTGTTTCCAATAACATTTGAATAATTCTGTTTTCACATTCCTCTTTTTTATTTCTGTTTATACACATCAGTAATCACCTTTGACCATGTGCAATGAACTGAGTCTCACTTACCAGTTCATACACTTTATCGGTCAAGAATGAATCACATTATCACAATCATTCCATGAGAAGTGGTAAATATATATTATTCCAACTATATGGATACACTGTACCGAGTTAGATATAGGAGCTCATTTATATCTGCAGTCTCTTGGCAGATCATATAAGATATAAAACCCAAACTTCAAACAAAGATGCATTATGCAAATAGAAACGGTATTAGAGAGTCAGTGAGGACAAAGAGGTTGTTTTTTGTTTTTTTGAAAAATCTTCAGTTTCATTTTAAAGCTGCAAATCAGGCTGTCATCTGGGTGGACAATTTCACTGAGTTGTAGCTCTTTTGCTGGCATTAGGAGTAAGAACAGATTCTGTAGTCTATTCCCAAAGAGCATTAATGAAAAGCTGCAGAGCTGAAGTGGCTGTGGTCTGGGCCAAACCAGATGGCCTCAGTCAGGTGAACCCAGGCTGATAAGAAAGAGTGTTGTTCCTACTCTGGGCATGAGAGTGACACTGTCTTGCGCTCACAGGGTGAACACTCAGCATCATAATCCAAATATGCCAGGAGGGACTGTATATCATGACGACAACCACCTTAATGCCCTCCGGCAGGATGTAAAGCAGGTCTCACCTATCAACGAGTGCCGGGTGCAAGGAAACAACAACAGAAAGAATGGCTATCAGCAGAAACCACGCAGAACATCGAGACATAAGAAAAAGGAAGCAGTGAACAAACGGCCACGCAAAAACACCCGTCCCAGCGTCCAGCCAGAGTATATGTATGCCCATGAGAAGAGAGGTGACCAAAGAAAAAACAAAAACATAACAGATTTTGGCAGCAGAAGCAGAGGAAGCAACAGCCTGTGGAAACATAAAAGAGCTATAAAACATCAGTGGAGCCCGAACATTAATAATGCTAAACCCGAGAGGGCATTCAAGGACGGACAGAGAAGTCATCACAGTGTCTGAGCAGCAACCAGCCAGGTAGATATAGCTGTAGCATAAACTATGGTACTGAAACAAATTGATTAATGACTTAATAAACACTACCTCTGACATGCCTCGACAAATAACATAATTGAATTCCCTTTTCCAAACAGACAGCTTCCTCTATGGGACAAACTGCCTGATAACCTGAAGCACACATGCACGCACATTTGTATTTATAGGTGGTGTTTTTCTAATGATTGACTTTCTCCGTTTTTTTCCCTCACTATACTGTACATTTTCATTACATTTTCTTAAAATGCTTATACTTTTCGTAAAGAAACCACAGGCCACAATGAAATGCTACTTTTGGATGAATGTATGCCTGTTTTTATTTTGCTCATGGTTTTGTGCGCTTGTTAAGATCACTTTTATGTGATGATAAAAACAACTTAAGTAAAGTGAAGGTCTTTCCGACCTTTTTGTTTTTATTCTTTAAACCATTACAAATCATCTAAAGTAATTCTTTGTTGTAAAAGTATTTTGCTCCTATTTGCAGCAGGTCATTCCTCTGGTTTTATTGACAAAGCGCCCATGAATGAATAATTGAACAAGCATCATAATGCTTTTTGGATTTTAGGAGGAAGTTGGTACAATTTGTTGCCAAGCCAGCTTTAAAGGTTTTTTTTTCTTTCTAAGAATTGTTGGTCTGGAAAGAGAAGGGAATTCACCTCCCAAGCTAAAAGACAATAAACGGACTTGCGATATGGATGCACAAGATCTGACAACGTGAAATTTTTGTGGTGGCAAGAGATCAGATCTGCACAATAGAACCTTACGTCAAAGTTTAACCCACAATCACTTCCACTTTTTTCTGTGAATGGAATACAGAAGGGATCAGTGCACACAAAATACACATCAAACAAGGAAGTGGAAGGAGTCACTACTAGCTGTGGCTGACAGTCCAAGGACAAAAGGAAGAATCAAAGAAGTCCTCTGTTGCCAGTATTTGTGTGTGTGCATAGTATGATGTCTTCAGGACATAAGTTAAATGGCTAATGCTGCGTTTTGAAGGCAGGTGAGTGAAAAACGCATTCAAATTTGACTGTTTTTTCTTTTTGTTTCTTTCCAAAGCAAACAGACTGAAAGGACAAAAGAACGCTATCTACTATCTAAAGGACGAACTGGACGGAGACAGTCAGAAATGTCAGCCAGGATGCAGATTAAACTTAGCAGGCTGTTGATGTTCGGACAGGGCTGTGGTTTCCCCTTTTGGACACACTAATGTGACACTGTGCCAGTCACTGCTGAAAGACGTTCAATGTGAATGATCTACGGTAATGTCTGAGTACAGACATTTACCGTAGAAATGTCATCCAGGATGCAGATTAAACTTAGCAGGCTGTTGATGTTGATGCACAGGGCTGTGTTTTCCCCTGTAAACACACAAATGTGACACCGTATCAAACGATGCTGAAAGACGTTCCATGAGAAATTATTTACAGTAATGTATGAGTAATGTAAAAAAACAAAACACAGAGGCTTAGAGTAACCAAAGAAATAATAACATCTATCTTTAACCATGTCTACGTGCTGTTGATAAAAATCAGCTCTTGCCTGCATGACTCCACACACTTCTTCCAACCTACGCAAAGACAACTCTGCCTGCTGGGAAATGAGAAAACACTCCTCTTTCCCTTCCCATGCCCACCAGCTTCACAAGAAATCCTGTCTCAGTGAGAGTCGGTGGTGATGGACGGCAGTGTCTTTGATGTGCTGAGAATCTGCAGCTAGAACAATTGTGGGGGAATGCTGGGCGAACGGGCTCGTAAGGATAATGTCCCATGCTGTCTGCACATTTTCTTGCTAATGATCAATGATGGTGCAGGGACACATCAGGGATCCAGGTTCCATTGAATGGCCTTCGGCTCAGAGGGGGGAACTGTCCTTGAACCACGTGCGAGAAAGTGGCAACGGCATCTGTGTTAACAGGAGCTTGACAAGCTCAAGTGGCTTTAAACAAGGCACCACATCCCTGCTAGTTCCTGACCTGACGCAAATGCAAACACAACCCCCCTATAGGGATTCATATCATTGTTACAGTGGGCTCTTATTTACAGCAGTGCCTTTGTGTTTTGGCAACTGTAAAAAAAAAAAAAAAAAGAAGAAAAATGCTCACGTGTGCCGTCCCATCGTCCTGCTCGAAGCACTTAAGCTCTGGCGGAAGTTTCATTTAATCCTATTTCTGAAAAAAAAGAGAGCATGCAGTAAATGGAATATGCAGTAAGTCAGTTTAAGAAGATTTGGGGCATTTGTGAAAGAGTGCAAAAATATATATTTTTTCTATCAATGAGGAAACCTTTTAGATTTATTTGGAGTGGAGTGCCTTTGGAGCATCTCTAAGTATGCTTGTGCTCTCGACATTAATAAAACATTATGACCAATTCATTTAAAATGTTATATATAAAGATGACCGCCAGCCCTCAGTACTACTGTTAGTCATTTTTGTCCCTTTAACTATTTCACAACCTGCTGGAAAACAAAAAAATCATGTTCAGTGTGCGCTCCTCCCAAAACCACAGACAGACAATTAAATCACATTGCAAGCATTTCCTAGATGCCAGAGTGTCAGTGCTAAATCTTCTACAAAGCATTGTGTGCACCGTGGTGGAAATCAGTGAGGGCTGATAATCAGTGGGAGGTCGACTGGGAACTGAAGCGGGAGTGCACTGGTGGCAACGGGGCATGTGTTGGCGCCAAAGACACAGGATCTTCTCACACAGTGCTGCTCCCAAAGGTGCAAATAGGACTCTCCTGTCTATTCTGTAGTAGCCACTGCCTTATCAAGGGAAGGAAATAATGTGGGAGCTGCTTCCCTGCATTGTGTTATTGTTCCCCCTAGTGAAAGGAGGCTGCAGTAGTTAGCAGGAGGAGGATAATGCTCCTCAGCTAGTTTGTGCTTTTGAGGAATATCAGTTGTTTTTACTCATAGGAAACAAACAGAGGAACCTGTGTGATTATGTAACTAATGCAGCTGATGAGGAAGTTTAAACCATAGGTGCAAATCCAACTTCAGCCTATTGATAAAAGAGGAAATTGCAAACGCACATAGCAGCTCACTCCCTTTAGAAACGTGTGGCTATAACAGGCCGACTGAAACCCTTTGACATGAATCCTCCTTGAAACAAAGTTGCCACATTCGAGGCTCTTAAAAATCCCTGGGTGAGCTTTTATCCTCCAACTATAAATGACTGTCCCCCCACCTGAAATCCATTTAACAGCCTGAGTTGTGTAGCAGCATAGCAAGAGGCCCGTTCTTTCACTTCCCCTGGCAAACAGTAAGTGCCAAAAAACACACTCTGCCAGTTTGGTAGATGAACAGAGGAGGTCTTTTTCCATTTCTTGGACAGATGTACGGGGAGGCACATCACAACATTGACGCATTTAACCACCACTTATCAGTTACGCCACTTGTGGCAACTTTTTTTTTTTCAAAAAAAGTGCAAGAGAGGATAAATGTTTCACTATCTGAAATGTGCACAATAACGCTGTGAGCGCTGCACTTTGCAAGGATCTTAGGAGTGCTGTTTAAGGCTGAATGGTGAAAGCTGTATTAATGTTCTCTGCTTAATGACATCCTGGGCTGCATTGGCTGCTCACCAAGGTCTCGTTCCAGCACAGACTTACAACCGAACCAACACCTCCCTCAGAAAACCTGACAGTTTATTCAAATTAGATTAATCAGCCAGAATACCTTTGGTGAACATGTCTCTTGGGAACAGTGTAATTTATCAGAAATATTTTTTTTTTTTTGGTAAAACTCAAAACCTTCCCTATGTCCTTTGATTGTCAAATTATTGGTTATTAGAAGCTTGTTTAAGGCATTTGCTGGTGGCTCCCTACCTGGTGTTATTTCCAAAAGCAAAACACCATCATTTGCATCAAGTACCTACTTTGTGGTAGGTTATATAAGGAAAATACCTGTTTGGGGTTAGACATGTCTGGCATGTCAGAAAATAGCATGATTCTGTGTTTAGAGTAACAACAGCAACGTTGTCCTGATCTATATTTAGTTTGAGAAAGTTTACCCTCAAACAAAACCTGTTACCCAATATAGCATTTTGTTTGTTAGACTCAGCCTCAAATCCTTTCAAGTCCTTTTAGGGGAAGCAAACGGTTTCACAACTAAAAATTTGACCATTGTCTTGTCTCTTGTAAGCAACCAAACAATCCCTGGGTTGTGCTATAGGGAAACATCATTTTAAAGGGACAACGAGGAGTTTTGGAAAGCAAAGTGTTCTCATACTACATTTACCATGAGCCTCCGCGCGCACGGTGAAATTCTTGGACCAGCGCAAGATGGACATCTTGCCAAGAATGTTTTCATTCATCAAGAATTAAAGTCAGAGGTTCGAAGACGATCACATACCGTCGTAGTTCCGACCATAAACAGCGATTCGGCAGCGTTATTCCCATGACTCGCCGGGCAGCGTCCGTGAAACCAAAAGTAAGGAAACGCTGGTCAGCCAGCGTTTCCACCATTAATTAAAATAACAAAATAATTATGGTAAATGGTAAATCTACCAAAATACCAACATAACTATAGAGACAAAACGATATATTTATCGAAAATAGAGCCATTAACAAGTGTGGGTAGCGTAGATTCATCCACATTAATGTGAGACTTTTTTATAACCAAATACAAACTCCTCATTGTCCCTTTAACTGCATTTTTACTCAATTTTATACTCAACACTACAGTACAATAATGTTGGTTTACTTATCATCTATTAGACTGACATTTTGCTGGCATATATAGTATACACACACACACACTTGAGCTTCAAGCCTTGACATTATCTTGTCTTATATGGGTCTTTGTTATATACAGTATCATGTCAACTGGTAACATTATGAAGTCAGTTCGAAACAGAGGCGTCTTATGTCTTATTTGATGCTATAACTAGTTACAGCTGATCAAATCTGAGATTTACATGATTCTTGACAAGAAATTAGAACCTGCTTATACTGTATATATTTTAGGTGAAACTGAAAACCCATTGATTCAAAAATGACCAGAAATTCCTAGTGGTTGTGCTGTTATCTTTAACAAGCTGCAGTGACTGGGGTGCCTTAATGCATAAAATAACACAGGAAACACAGAAGCCTCATGCAATACTTCTCCACCTGCCTACGTAAATACAGTCACAGTTTTCTCCCTGCCCACAGGCTTAATGGGGTTACACGGGTGCAGTTGTCAAGCCATTACTTTGAATGTCACATCATTTCATGCACATCCACCCCCTCAGATGTAAAGCCCCTCTTGTAATCACAGCACTAATTTAGCAAATGATACGTGCTAATTTCAAGTTGTAGAGAACAAGGCTGCAAAACCGCAATTGGCATGGACATAAAATACTCTGACCGCTTTAGCCCACCTTTACCTCTCTGAATGAGAGCAGGTCAGAATATAAATATCACAAAGTGTAATTACGAAATCCCTGGTATTTGAAAAGGTCATTTCTACTTTTTTTCTTTTATTGAAACCTCTGATGAGACGCCAGCTCCTTCTCTTGAGCCACAGCAATGAAAGGACCTGCAACCTTTTTTTTTTCTTTTTTTTTAATGCAGTTTCCTACCAATCTCCCCATAGAGAGGAATAAAAGCTATTGAGGCGACTTGGGTGTAAGGCCCCTTTATTGAAAAGGGATCAAATGTGTGAGCAGAAGGCTGTTTCAGACCTATATGTTAATGAGAGAGCACTGCCAAGAGGCTGTTGCTGCAACAGCTCGGACTCAGGATGTGAACCTGCAGCCAAAACCCAGTGCATTAACATTTGTTGCTCAGCTCCGAGAGAAGACAACTACTTGTTTTTCAGTCCATTCCTGGATTGCAATTTCACACGTCATTAATGGATACACCACAGATAGAAATAAACGCTGAGGAAAAAATAAAGCTCTCCAGCACAAGTCTTCTTAGTCATCGCGCGCAAGCACTTTTGATGACTGACCTTCTCCCTTAGAAGTAGACTTTGTAATATTTAGTTGACGAGGATGCACAAATGAAAAGCCAACAGGCAGAAAACAGAATGAGTCATTCTTACTCAAAATATGTGCAGTGGACAACATCTGCGCTGTGTAGGCAGCATGAATAGATAATGTAATGAATTTGATTAGAACAACATCTCAGTCTTTCCATTCAGGGGAGGGCACAGAGAGGGGGCTTTCCTTATGTCCTGTTACACAAAAGGTCTGCAGATCACGCAGCAGATTGGGCAAATGGCACTAAATGGCACAATCTGAATCCTGAACTTTTTCCGATAAATTATGCACACATGATGTAGATGTGTGCATGTATAGGACGGCAGCGGTGACAGGTTTGCTTAAACATGTCCTTTTCCGTGGAACATTTTGTACAATGGGTTAAAGCTGAACAGAGCGTGTCGTCTACAAATCCCAGCCTGTCAGGCATAGGGCCAATCATTGTGACGGCCTTTAGCCAAGTTCAAAACATGTCTTCCAGACTGGGCTGATTGGCTTGTTTTCGCTTGCAAACTTAGCGGGCAGCTTGGGAGCTCCATCCATGACTATGCATGCTTAATTTGCTACTTGTATATTTTAAGGGAAAGGTTTTATTCCACTGTAGGAACTACAAATTATTCCGAACCATTTCAGCAAAAGCCAAATTGGTAAGTGACATCACTAAATCCATCAAAACCTTTGGTAAGGATTGACGCCGAGCACATTTACGCCTGTAAAACAGACATATTCAGTCAAACATTCTCACTTAAACTATAGGCCTTGTGGAGCTGATCTCATTCTTTTGTATCCCAGGCAACAGATAAAGCATTATTATGTTTTCTTACACAACACCATTGGACCATGCCAACCAAAACAGGCCCACAACAATCCATTCACATCAGATAATATGGCAATTTTCACACAGAGGAGCTAATCTCTACCCATAGTGCATGCACTTGTTTGGATTATTCTGCTTCACGAGAACAAACACCTCGGAATCGTGAGTAACCAGACCAAGTCGGCGTGAGTAATGGTGACTAAAATAATCCGATGACAGTGTCTGCTATGAATGAACTGGAATTAGCTATGATAGACTAATCTAATAAAGACATGATACGAGGAGTGGGGAACAGCCTGGAGCCATTTTTCCGGCTTGTGTCAAGTTGAGTGCTTTAAACTACTGCTGAGAATCAATGAGTCCACACACACATACAAACAAACAAAGTCAATCCAACATTTTGCTCTTCATTAACTTCTCCTTTTCTGAGACTGACTAATCAAGTCCTTCAGGGTGGTGCTGGAAGAAAATTGCAGAGCAGTTCAGATTTTACAAATTCCTAGAGATGAAGATTATTTTGGGAAAAGTAGAATGGGAGGACAGGAAACATCACTATTGACAATGTAGTTGTACAAATATTAGGATAACACGCTGCTGAACTCAAAATAAGGAAGGTATGGGCTGCATGTTATTGCAACTCAGTATCCTGCCATTGTAAGATGGGATGGGATGGGAAAACGCACCGTTAAAATCACATATTGCGATTTAAATACATAGCTATTCCTAGACATAAAAGACAGAGAATCTGAAGTTTGTGAACCTCGATACATCTGTGATGATCTGAGGAGAGGAATTCATGCTTGTGAATCCAAGCTTGAACTCCCAGTATTAGCTTTAATGATGTCCACGGTCATTAAGTGTAAATATATACCTTTACATACACTATGACATTGAGTAGAGCCTTTATAGGTCACCTCAGAGGTCAGGAGGTCCATATAGAGACCACGTTATCTCTGCTGGTATCAGGGCATACCTTCCATTCAACATAGGCCCCATCAGACCACACACAAAGTTTACCATAATGGCTTCTCTTTCCCGTCAGTGTGATGATATTGCATCGCATGAATGGTGTTTATTATTTATCAGTGTATAATGTGGAATGGAAATGCTCAATCATCAAGTCATCACCCTCTTGTTATCCTCAGCTTATGATAAGCTTGAATGATGCTCAGGGACATTTGTGAAGAGACCAGGTTTGTTTTTGTTTTTTTAAAGAAAGAAACAAAGAGAATATATCAGTCGTTCTCCTCTACTGAGGTGAGCTTTTTTTTTTTTTGCCACTGGCGAGGCTGTTAATGGCTATTGATGAAAATAGACAAAAATGAAACAGCCAACGAATTCCATTCATTTTTATCAAGTGCTGATAAAAAAAAGGCTCAACTTAATCACAGACAGTCACAGTTCTACAGAAAATGATTACATAAGAAAAAATGTAAATTGCAAGCTCAGCGGTAAGATTCACTGTGAGAAATGACAGAGGTTTTCTCTTGTTAGAGTTGGTGGACCTCCTTAATTCCACAAATTGTTGGGTAAGGTCTATCAAACATGGCTTGATAGGTCTTGTGGGAGTATACTGTAGCTCCACACACACACACACACACACACACACACACACACACACACACACACACACACACACACACACACACACACACACACACTAATGAAACAAGTCCATGTTGGTTAGTTATGTGTCAGTGGGGTCAAACATTAAAATCATTTTTCAAACTCTGAATATCTCTGCAGGGAGGTCAGACCAACCTGACAAAACTGTCTTTTTTAATTCTCTGCTGGTATGAATTTCTTAGGCCGACTTGTTGATACAAAGATGTTTCCCAAGCCTTTAGTGGAAGTCATCGTGTATTACTGTAATGGAAGAGATGGGAGAAGCATTACACTGTGCTTGATTGCTATCCTGTGGGAGTTGTTATTCTGTCCTGACTTTCATCTCCTGCTGCCCACATATCTGTCTTTGTATTGGCTAGGGAAAAAAATAAAATAAAAGTCAGGTTAGTATAGGGAAAAATAACTCTTTTGATCATGTATTATATATTTCATTTTTTGCTGTCCGCCGGAAATGTACGGTTCCTTGACCTTCTGAAACAGCACACTGGGGAGTACACAGTGAGTGATTTGGCCCCCCTCCCCACCAGATGGTGTACCCATTGGAGTCCACGGAGGCATTTTTAGCGACTAGGTGGGGTCTGGCGTGCGACCGAGGTGGGAGACTGTTGGGATACAATACTGCTGAAGTCACATGCACCGCTCGCTCCACGTGACACAGGTCAGATTGACTCCCATCACCTCCGAAATCAACATAAAGCCCCAAACAATTTCCCCTGAATAGATCTCATTGTTTACTGTAGTGCAAAAACTTTAAATAGCAGACTGCGTGAACTTCCTCTGCATTATACTTTGTGATTGCTTCTGACTTCAAAACATGTCAATGGATATTTCCCAACAGGCGCTTTCTTTTTTCAATGGGGACAACGTGGCAATCACCAGACTCCATGATTTGCATCTGAATTCCACTCATTCCAGATACACTGTGAGATACAAGTTATTCATTATGTTCCTGGAATACTATATAAAGGTTTAAAACTCTGGTTAACTGCTCTAAATATCATCTCCTAACCTCACCATTGCCCTCTGCTGAACACTAAATGAGATGTTCAATCAACATGAAGGCTGTTGATTGGAGCTTTCCACAGTATAGCCCCATGGGAAACAGTAAAGTAAAACAATATGTTGAACCTCTTGATCCATGCATTTTGTTACAGATACTTAACAAACTAGGTGTTATTTACACTTTCAAAGTGACAATAAGTAGGCTAATTTCTGAAAGAAGAACATACAACATTCTTGTGGGTATTTAGTCTGATGTATCAAATAGTTTATAGTGGCTAATGTTGGCCAGAGTTAGCCAAATACAACTATTTCTGAGCCAGCTAACTGTCTTTAGTCTTTTCTACTTGAAGCTACTGTGGTTGCTGCTCAGGAAAAGTTACATGGCCTTTCCTTAAGCTGTCAACTGTGACCGAACCAACACTTGTATTGTGGCCTGGCTTCTATAAACTGACAGCAGCTGGTAAGACAAGGTACAAACTGCCACAAGAGCATTGCTGGATGTGGGTAAATTTTTAATTGCTGTCAAAACCCTTGTTTCTAATAATGTTTTATGAGTGAGCATGCCTGTCAAAAAAATGTCCCCATCTCCCCCTTTCCTGATATTTTGACATATTCACCCAAACCACATCAGGCCACGCTAGACTGAGCCTAAGCAATTTAGACATAACAGATGTTATTTTTACTACGTTGCTCAAAAATAATACAATAAATAACCAGCCCAACAGAGGAAAACTGATTATCTCATCACGCATCTCTGCCCTGCTCTCAATTTGAGGTTATTTCACTGCCACAAGCTGAGTTGAATCATTGAGACAGTATCGTTTTATACAGGCTCACTGTGAAATTGATTTCATTTGACTCTGGTCCATCTGCACAGACTCTGACTGACTGGACCTCCAAAACACTGGGAGTTATAATGAGACGGAGGTCTGCCAGAAAGCTGGGAACCAGGGACCACCAAACAAACAGCTAAGGCAATCAGATCGAGAGACGAAATGTCTACCACCCTGCTAATGTTGTGGTTACTCAAAAGCTTTTTTCTAGATGCATAGTATAGCATGATAGCAGTATAGTTTAATTATTATTTGCATATTTTTTTCTTCATGAGGAGAGATACAGTAACAGTACAGTGTTAGTACAATGTAAATGGACCATATGGGAAAATGCACTCTAATTGTGAACAAACAAAACAAAAACAAAAAAACTTTATTTAACTACAGTCATATGAACATGCTGTGTGACATGACTCTGAGCCTATGTTGTTGCCTCCTTTCATTGAGGGCGAGACCATTGTCCAGCAGAGGGCAATAATGGATAAACCTTTTCTTTGTCAAAGCCCTCAGCGTTCCAAATGCAGCTCTCTGCATGATTTTTACACATCATTTGGTATATCTGAACTGAACTCTTGCCCTATAGCTCTTTGCTTCACTGTTACATGTCTTATATTATTTTTATATTGTCTCTCTTTACTTCTGTTGCCTCCTGGCAGCCTCAATACCCCCTAACCCCACTCACTTCCCAACTCTTTATGGACTCCAGCATGACTAAAACTCAGTTTTTAATAGCCTTGCCACTTTGAAATAGAGGTTAGATTAGATTTACCCTTCTCTCGGGAATGTACAATTCAGAAAATTAGTTTTTTCTGGAACTTTGTATGAATATGTGCAAGAGCAGATCTTCATAAAGCGCACAGGTACATCTATTAATCCAAATCCCCTCAAGAATTCATTTGAACTTCAGTTGAAGGATTAATTTAAGGCTAAAATGGGGGGGGGGGGGGTGGTCTGCATATCTATGCCTACCAAATAATGTGAAATGAAAGCACTGCACTTCCATGCAAATGAAATATGTCCTTACAAATACAGTACAGTCTCATTCGTATCAGGCTCCATCATCTGTGTAACCCCACTATAACCTCCTCCCCCACTTCCAACAGAGGGAGAGAGAAAAAAAAAAATCCAAATTCCAGTTTGAAGATCTTTGAAAGGGACCCTATATAAATATCCAGGTGAGGCAGATTGCCGCACTCACTCTTCTGCTACTCTATCAAAATTGAAATGATGCAAGAAAAAAATGATCCAGTTGGGATGCTTTAGCTTTTTAATGTGGACTGAAAATATTTCCCATGAAAATAATGTTTATCCAGCAGGCTGTCTGGGATCAGAGGTTTTACTGCGACATGCTGGGTGAACTCAAGAACCCTGTGTGCCGCTGACAACTACAGAGGATATGATAATAACATTATGAAAATTAAGAACGTATAAACTGTCACCACTGTGTAAGCACTTCTGGTTGTTTTTGCATGTGTCTGCGGTGTGAATAGCGATATGATTTCAAAAATAAAAACAAGTCACTCAACTTCTTGTGGATTTTCAGTAAATCCCTGCAACAGTGAGAGCGTCTCCTACAGCCTTTATTGTGTCTATACTGTTTGTGTTGAAGAATACACCCTTGCTCCAAATGGCCAGAACTGCTTCAGGTTAATTGCTAGACATTTGGTGTGTGTGATGTGAGGTGATGAGGCGGGATTACAGCATCAGAGGTCTGTGCCAAAACCATGTTAAAGACTTGAGGTATACGTCATGAAACACTTCCATTGTGATCACAGGATAATCTGTAGTACATGTTAATCCAACCCCCCCACCCCTCCTACTCTGTCTGTGTTTCTAGGTTTTAGCTAAGCTTAGAAGTTCAATCCCACACTGAGCCTGTAGTTTATTGCAGTTCAGCTCTGTTTTATTGCACTTATTGCACACTAATGGTCGGCTCCATCAACACCCCCAAGCCCCCCACCCCTCATACTCCCACTGCCCCCACACCCCCTCTGGCTTTTGTCCTTGTGTCAACAATTTTTCACACTCACTTTTAGTGATGACTGGATAATCTGCATCATACGCTAATCAAATGTGTTGCCGTACCCGAAGAAATTGTACAGCACAGCTAAGCAGATGAATTTCTTCCACACTTGTCAGATTACTGCAATTAGACACGTGCATTCAGTCTGCATGCACAGTTAAATACAAAAGTCACTCCATTCCTCTGATGTGTCACAGTGTCTGGACAATGTGGAGAAGAAATAAATAAACAGCAATTTTCTTGAGGCTGGGTTCGAATGCTGCATGTCATCTCCTCTTTGGTCTCCCCTGCCTTTTTCTGTTTATCTCACCACTGTGTCTAACAAATAAAGAACAAATGCCAGACAAAAAAAAAAAAAAACTTAAGCAATTTTCTTGATGAAACTGCAGGGGATCACTATTTCATTTCTTCTCTCACTGGGAACCTGATTCCCCGTCCAGCAATTTGTCGCAGAAGAGACACAAATCGGATATCTGTACAAACACTTCTGCTCCACCGTCTGTCTGTTGGGTTCTTTACGGCCAGCCCCGGATCTACAAGATGTGCATGAGTCAGACAAATAGAAATAAATAAAAATAAAGGAAAAACAAATAGTGTAACCACCAATCAGAATAAGTGGAAAGGGTATTTTCAAATCTCTACTCTTTTTAGGATGTGTTGATCACTTCATTGTTTGATTCTGTGATTAACTAAATAATTAATTTAATCAATTAAAATAAAAAAAATAAATAAAAAGGGACATAATTAAATCCATGTTTTCAGTGGTTTGTTTTATGTCAAATATGTTTTGCGAGGCTAAACCTTCAAATCACACACTTTGATAAATGACACATTTTGATAATTTGTAACTGGAAATTTAAAGTCTCTGTGATAATAAAAGTGATGTAGGTTAGGACACACACACACTGCAGAAAGTGGCTACGTTACCATGGAGATGCTCTCCATCCTTCAAACCTTTGATCAGCTAAATAATGCTAACAAACAGCCTACTGGTCCCAACCTAGGTCTCAACTACAGCAACAATCAAACATCAGGTAGCCTGAGCAGCTGAGACTAACAAATCCTGACAAAACTAGGCGTACAGTTTATATAAAAACAGTGTGTCAGTTAAGCACAGAACAAATAGCCACCAGGACAAGCAGTAACGTTAACTCATAAACAGTGTGAATGAATGGATGGAGGCAACTGACCGCGCAATCAATCTACAACAAATGTGACTCAACAATTAGGCTACACTAATAAACCAAATCCAAAACGTGATCTGCTGCTTGCTAGCGAATCCAGCTAACATTGGCCTCAGGGTAGGCTAAACGTCAACATCGCTAATAATCAATAAACTTTAAGCACGCTGAATAAAAACGTTTCTAATTTAGTCAGTTCCGAAGTAAACTCACTCAGTTGTCTTTTATCCCTCCTCTCTTGGACGTCGGTTTTTTGTTTGCCAATCAGTCATCATGCTGCTGGGTTAATCGACCATTTGATGAGCATGAGCTTCTCACTAAAAGGTTGAGGGAAGAAAAAAAAAAGTCACGTTAGTTAACGCAAATTGTCAAAAATGATAGAGCCTGATCATTGGTCAAATTAGGATTTCCCAGCAAGCCTTGGTCGCAGATTTTTTTTTTTTTTTTAAGAAGAAACCAAATTGCTAAAGGATGGTAGCCTATTAAAAAAAAGGCCTAAAATATGCGCTTAGTCTCACTTTCATACAAGACGGAGTGACTGATAGCCAACCTCACAGAGGATGTCATTTCTCTGACTATAGCCTACCCTGTGGGAGTGAGGCAAAATTGGAAAACTAGTTGCAACCACTTAGATACATATGCAGATGCAAAGATGAATATGCAAGATCTCATAAGGATTGCGAAATTGAATGTTACATTCATTCATTCATTCATTCATTCACACTGGCAATAGGCCTACAAGCAGAAGTCAAGGTGACTAATCAGTTGGTTTGTGCAAATGTTAAATACGAACAAATATTGTGTCATAATCAACTTGCACCAATCAGGTGTCAAATGAGAGTAGGCAGTGACATCACAGTTCTGATTATGGCCAACTGAATATAGGATAAGACCAAAGTAATGGTAATATTTGTACTAGGATCAAGTAGTTGGAGTTAAAATTAAAGCCTATTAGGCCTACTGTTTGGGTTACAATAAAGTGAACTAAAGGAAACCATATGTTTGGATCAATATTCAGATTATTCACCAAAGGTTCACCACTGAGCTAGAATAGCCTAGCCTAATGTTGCAGAATTTAAAATAGAATAGAACAGAATAGAATAAACTTTATACTTTGTCTGGAAAATTCTGAATAAAGACTGTGCCACTTGTTTCATATGAAGTCATAGCACAGGGCATTATGATTGCCATTTCTCTTTGGACATTGTTTTAATGCAATAAACATGTCTAAAAAGGCTCTTTAGCACGGATTTAGTGACACTTCACAGATGCACAAGAGGCCCTTTACTTACAACATCAGGGAAATGGTGTCAGAAAACACAAGTGGCAGACATGATTCATGGAAATATCACTCATATAATAATCACTCAGTGTTAGTTCACACTGTGACAGGAAAGAGGGGATTTTGTTATTGTTATGTAAAACTCCAGCTGTTGTTGAGATGTCATGTCAGGTCCTTGGTGAGGTAATTGGGCTTGTAAAGGACTAGAAAAAGGTCAAACACTGATATGCACATGCAAAATTGTGCAGTGATGGAATAACAGACTGGAGGTTTATTGATGTCTGCAAAGACCCAACCCCAACTAATAATGGAGCAGACACATCTCTTAGGTTTAACAGTCAGAAAAAAGCCTACATTATACCAAAAAAATAGCCATCAATAAACAATTCCTGGTTTATTTATGTGACATTTCACATGGAAAAGGCAATGGCAGTATAAGAGGGGAGTGAGCTGTAATGATGAACTGGATGAACTGGATTATGGAATAATACTCTCACTCTATTTTAAGACACACCTGTGACATTTCTGTCCCACTGCTACTCATAAAATTAAAATAATTTCAAATGAAATTACTGTGCTTGGCAGGAAAATAATAATAGTCTGTAACAAAACAAAACAAAAAACACTGTACCCTGGATGTAAATCCTATTTGACACAGAATTTAACAAGCATAATGTAGCTACATAGAATTACATAGAACTAAAAATCCCTCTCATGTTCTCATGTCCAATGGTCATTTTAGCAATTTATTGAATTGAAATATTTACTAAAAAAAAGAGAATATTGATGTAATGATTGTAATGATGAAAAAGTAATCAAAGTGAATTCATACAATTTACACAGCTGAACAGCTGTATCAGAACGGGAGGGAAATTCTGTGAATATTACTTTTTTTAATAGCAGCTTCATAACTGAAAATAGTTCCCCTGAAAATAACTTAAAGTGTTATTTTATGTTACACTGAACTTGATTTTCTATTGTAACTGCCTGTGCACGTTATTTTTACAGTTAAAAATAGGCAGTAACCTTATTGATGAAAGTATAATGGAAACCATATTTCAACTACAACTTCACCTGCACTGGCTCTCTAAAGAACTTTTATCAGTTCCCCTAGAAAACACACAGAAAGCCTAATAAAACAGATATTCAAATAAAATGACTTAAGGGGCATACACTAAATAGGATTGTTGGAACTTGTACATCAACTTTTCACACCAAAGGGGCCGTGATGGTGGAATCTGATCATCTTTATTATTAAATAACTTCACTTTACTATAATGATTGCACAGCTGGAGTCAGTGGAGTTTCTCTTTGGTGCACAGCATGAGATAATGAGGCTCATTTCGCACTGTCAGCTACGCCACGTACAGCCATTTGGCAGCTACACTAAAGTATATGCAGTCTAATACAATAGACCTGCAATAAATCATGCCTGCGTGAAAGTTTAATGTTTGGTTGACACTTTTTATAGAGAGGTGTTGATTCAGTATTATGATAATTTTTTTTAGAATATAGGTTGTAGACTAGTGCTATTGAACTGTATTGCATTAAGAAATAAGGTGGACTAGCCTAAATAATGAATACCTGTCAATATCATTCTAATAAACTCAAAGCGAGGCCTATGTACGTAGGACATCAGTGTTTCCAGCGTTTTCAAATCTTCCATGGTCTGATCAGAGGGACGATGTCTGAGACGCAGGGTCGTTAAGCAACAAACTACAGTGACAGAGCAGGTTGTAAAACATGTCCAGTGGTGGACTGGCACCCAAAAGAGGCCCTGGCAATTTTGACAGAGAGAGGCCACATTGCCTTTTCAGGTCATGGGGAGGGAGGGGGACACTTTCTCATCACAATCCACGCCATCTAGGCTACAGTACACAGATCAGCTGTTATTAAAATCCAACTCATCAATTACAGGATCACGATATTAGACCACTCACATTACACAACAAACAATTAATCCACACTCAAACCGAAGCAACAATAATGTTAACTGTACTCAACAAGCTAGTATTACAAGGTTTACAACATATATGACAGGCAACCTCCTGTGTGTGTTTGTGTGTGTGCGTGTGTGACAGTTGAGGTTCCTGTCACTATGCCTCCAATTGATCATTGGCTACTTGGCCAAGGGGGTGTCCCTTTGGGTGACTGGCAAGCATGCGTGACTCTTACCCGGGAGGTGTGGGTTCAATCCCCGCCCGGGCCCTCTTCACCTTGCCACACTCATGAAGTTGTTGTAGTGTTATCCATCACTACAGTTGAATTAGCCGCTAAACTGGGCGCTAAAACCGAGGGGGCGTCTGTTTGTTTACAATTCACGAAGGCAACATAAACGTACGTGCCGCTCACACTTGGCGTACAAGTCTGGTATACACACCGTATGGGCAGGAGAGGCAGAGCAGCTCTGTGCCTCTGCTCTGAAATACAACGAGACGGCGAGTGGCTGGCTTCTACGGCCGCTGCCTGGTCGGAGTTTAAACTCATTGAGTCCCGTGACCGCATGTCCCTGCTTGAGAGCAGTTAGACAGTAAAGAGGCAGGTGTGTGTGTGTGCGTGCGCGATTGAATGAGTGAGACAACCTACAGTAACCCCCCCTCAACACCCCTTAGAATAAGTTTTAATGTTGAAACATAAGAGTTAGTTTTGTGTTAGTCCATGGCATGATTTGCGGTCGCCTATTAACGCAGCCACTCCGCTCCACTTTATTTATTTGGTGCTGCGGCCGCAGTGGCATTTGCCCACATATTAACATATAGAGTGCCGAAGCGGAAGCAGGAAGTAACGGCGCCATGGGTCCTCAATTAGAAAAAAGTCTCCATACAAATGAACGGGAGTCCAAGTTTTATTTCGTGATCCGTTTGAATTGACAAAAAAATATGTCCTCTACCTGTTTAAAACATCACGTTTCATGCCGAGAAATCAGCAGTTTATCGTAAAACTGCAATGGAAGAATGTATTTTGTGTGATGACGCTCTACGGACTACAGATCTGTGTCCCACAAAAAATACGTCACCAACTGACACGGGAAAGTCACCTACGCGACCTGTAGTCTTTCTGGTTACGGATTCTTCGGAATTTTATTTTACAATAGTTTTACAACAAACTGCTGATTTCTCGGCATGAAACGTGATGTTTTAAACAGGTAGAGGACATATTTTTTTCACATGGCACAATTCAAACGAATCACGAAATAAAGGTTGGACTCCCATTCATTTGTATGGAGACTTTTTTCGAATTGAGGACCCATGGTGCCGTTACTTCCTGCTTCCGCTTCGGCACTCTATCCACCAGTTTCCGAACGTCATCTATGGTCAAAACCGGCTTCCGGTTTTGCCGGTTTGGTGGAATTGTATGTTTACGTTTCTATGGTTTTCAGTCGTTGTCATAGTTACGGTAAACGCATGGATCTATTAACGCTGGCTTTTAACACGGATGTCAATTTGTGTGATAAAAGCTGGTTTGATGATCCATGCGTTTTACAGATTTTCATTGAAAAAAAAAAAAAAGAAATCCATGCATTTACCGCGACTACCGAAACCATGGAAACGTAAACATAAAATTCCAACGGAAGAGCAAAACCGGCAAAACAGGCTACGTTTTTGACGTTCGGAAAAAGGTGGATAGAGAATCACGTAAACAAGTGCGAGATTAGACGCGACGTCACACGCTAGATCAACGACGTTCGTTGCCGGAAGAGACTGCCTGTAGTGAAGCAGACATAACAGAATGGACAACAACGACGACTGGTTTCATTTCGATGGCCGCCCCTATGAGTTTAAGACCGAGTTCACCGAAGACGAGCTGAAGGAAATCGAGGAGAAAAGTGAAAAGAGGGAGAGCTGCCCTGGTGGGGTCTATGTGCTGGACCTGGGGGAATCAAGTGGTCAGTGTGTGGTCACTGCCTGCCAATGCCGCTGAAACCACGCCAGTTGGACTCCGATGTGTGTTGTCAGTGCCTGGACGTATGCTGGACGCGAAAAGTTGCTGCATAGCGACTGGAGGAGAGTGGGTGAGTTGTTTTCGTCTCTTTTCAATAGAAACCAGGCTAAGCTAACTGATGTTTGATGTGCTGGGACCCTGTTTGTACTGACGTTTGGTGCTGTTCTGAGCATTATTTTCAAAAAAAAAAAAAAAAAAAAAAAAGGATGGACGTGGATAAATAGACTGTGCTGTTTGTTATGGTGCAGTCATTGCTATAAGAGATAAAAGTTGCTACAACTAGAGAAGCTAGTGGTTAGCAGACTTCATCTCGGGGGGGTCTAACTCGGTGTCACGGTGCGTTGGACCATGGGTTAAATTTATGCCGGAATATCCCTGCTAACCTCAGCACTGTTGCATGAATGGGTACAATGTTTACAATTTAAGATTTAACAAGCTGAAATTGCTAAATAGCACAAACAAAGTGCAGATCAATCAATGATGTTATAAACCAATGTATGCAGCATATTCTTAAAATCTTGCTGCTGCTGGCACTAAATGTAAGAGACCACCAAATATAGATTCAGGAGGACATGAATGCATATAATTTCATCCTTCTATAATTTTTGAGACATTTTTCTGAAAACAAACAAACAACAACAACAAAAAGATGACTGTTTGCCTTCTGGTGGGGCCACAGGAACATTTTGTACCAGTTCAAGTAGTTAGATGTTGATATTAGTAAAAGCTTACAAACTGACATTTCAACATTGCAACATTGCCATCTTGTGTAAAGCTAATGAACTAATCCCGAATGAGAGAAGATAACGTCTTCATCAAGAAACCATGTTAAGGATGAGTGACAGACAGTGGTGAATAAGAAGTCTGATTCCAGGCCATCGAGAATTTCTTTCCAAACACCTTACCTCACACCATCTTATACCTAGTTCCAAAACATCTCAATCACCAACATAATGTAATCTTTTTGTATCTCATGTGGAAACAAGTGGCCATGAAGCAGAGCTCATCAGCTCACTCTCTCTTGAAGTGTGCTTACATTGGGTGCTTTTTATTCGTCTTATGACTGAGCCCTTGATTTCAGCCTCAATCAAATGCAGCCCTGTGTTCAGAGAGAGATGCACAGGTGTGAAACATCTGGATGCCCCTCTTTACATAGAGTATAGATGCTTGGGAATAGCTGGTGAACTGGAAGCTACACTATAAAGAAGGAAACAGCATTATGTCACATAAATGCAAGTGAATGGAGATCTTCTGGAGTCAGAGGTGCAACCAAATCAGTGAGCTTCAGTCTTCATGGGTATGGACAGAAAGCAGTCTTTGTGTTGATTACTCAACATGAGTTCAGATTATCAGAGTGGAAACATGCAAATTGATTATATGTGGTCAGAGGTGATTGCCCCCTGGTGATCTCATTTGAAAAGGGAGATAATTAAATGGATCGTAAAGCAGCAACTAATTAAAGATGCATTTTCTCCATGGATTACGATAACAATGGATGTGTAATAGTTTGACACCGGCTAATCTTCCACTCATAAATACATGTCTGTCCTTTCAACTGCTGCAAATTTTAAATAGAATCAAAAGCACGACAATGTTATTAGAAGAGGATGTGATGCCAATCTGGAAATGGACTAAAAATAAATTCAGAATGCAAGCATGAAAGGCAGCAAGAAACAGATCAAAAACAAAGATGAAGAACACCGGCAAGAATAAACAGCTGACTCATGAGTCACACGATAATCAACCCAAGGTGAAAATAAGGAAAACACATACAACTCTTGTTCAGGTGCTGGGGAAAAAATAACAACCCTCTACACATCTTTCTGTTCATCTGTTGTTCTAGAAACTGTGGATTTCCCAGCCCACAGAGGAACAGCAAGTCCTTCTGCTGTTGTGTTAAGAATATCACAAGAAGCAACGATTTTTCTTTTCCAGATAGCAACAAGCATCCAAGCTGTGCCCAGCAACAAGTGCCGCCTCCTCCGCCTACTTCCTCTCCTCCTTCCTTCTCACAGTGGGATACTCAGCTTTCATTCTTCATCTGAAATTCTGAGGAGCAGTTTCTCATTAAATGAAGGATCGGAGCATCAGCATGAATACTTGCATTCATTTGTCGTCAACCGTGATGGTAAATTAGTGGAAGGTTAAGTTTGGTAACCATCCTGAAGGGTTTGTCCTCCCTGATCTCCAAATCACCTCTCAACTTATTGTCTCCAGATGACAAAAAAAACCCAAAACAAAACATTGATACATCGATACTATTACTTCCATTTAATTCAAATAATGAAATCCAAAAAGTAGAATCGCAAGAGTCTGGATTACTCATTTATTCTCATCAATTTAATGTACTATAATAGATGCATGCTTTACAATGTAGGATCCACTTAGTAAAGGAAACACGTCCTCATTTGAATTGAATATTCAATTAGGGGAAAAGCCTCACAAGATGTGAGTACATTAAATTGAATCGTTTTAAAAATGGTAATCAGAGCATCCAGGTGTAGGACATGGTTGGAAATAATGAGGCCAGCATCCTGTGATTGAAATGTGGCTATGGATAAATGGATGCAGTGGGTGCGGTTTATCTACATTCAGTTTTAATTATGTTTTAACGTAATATATCAGCTAAGAGAATATTAATGCCTGTCATCATTTGGCTCGCATGTTTCTGGTTTCTTGACATGTAACAGTATATGAGGAGGGCAGGATGTGTATCTGGAAATTCAAAGTAAAATCAGCTGCAGTCATAATCACAGTCTTCCCCAACACGTGGTTAGATTAGCTATGCTGAAGGTTTTTTCTAATCAAACACTGATTTGATTCACAAAGCAGCTACTAGAGACCACTTACAATCTCCCCTATTGTTTCCACTTTATCAGTGGAGATTAAATGACTTGAAACCTGATTTCTGCATCATTTCCACTATCACTACAAACTGTAAAGTGATTAGATGGTCTTATCAAAACTTGTTAGCATATTAATTAGAGATGGACATGATAGAGAAGTGAATGAGACACATTTTGAGCCTTTTTCTCTCGAGTATAAATGCGTTTTTCATTTTCTTCCTCACAAGTGCTCCAACCGGACCTGTGTCTACGCACAATGAGCAAATTATAGAGAGGACGTCATCATGCTAATCCCCTCATATCCTCTATCGTGTCTTTGGCAACACGACAAAGGAGTGAGAGGGGTGGTAATGAGCCAGCTGCACAATGAAATCAGATAGACAAACACGGGATTGAAACAGTTCTACGAGCTTCCCACGGGCAAACATCTCATTCACTGATACTTATTCCTCATCCACATATGTTTTACAGCTTTAGTTGTTGTGTCCTTTTGTTTCGTGTTGGCCTCTGCTGAGAGGGATTCTGGCCTCTGTGTGACTTTAACACCTGCAAAGGCTTGGAAATGGGATGGCAAACACGGTGCCAAACAAAAGAATAATTCTACAACAGATGAAACCTCTGCAGTGGTGCCACTCTTTGGATCTATTTTGTTAACACCAAGCATCTAACGAGGGTACAGTGACAAGTGGATATGAGGGCACATTTACAACAAGTCTGGTTATTGCAGCTTTAAAGTGTTGATCCTTTATGAGTTTTTATGATTTATTTTTGGCAAGTGGGGCGACAGAGTGTTGCAGTGGTTTGTAGTGTTGTCTCACAGCAAGAAGGTCTGATTTTGGGGTCTTGAATTAAGCCTTCTTCCAACACCTCCAACCCTGCCATTCAAATCGTTCCCAGTCAGGGGCTGATTGCTGACTCTAAATTGCCCGTAGGTGTCAATGTGGGTGTGTGAGCGTTGTTTGTCTCTACGTGTTGTCTCTGTGATACCCTGGAGACCTGTCCAGGATGTACGACACCCTTACTCTGTGTCAGTGTGTGACCTGCAGTGTAGCCAGTGGATGGATGGATGGATGGATGGATGGATGGATGGATGGATGGATGGATGGATGGATGGATGGATGGATGGATGGATGGATGGATGGATGGATGGATGGATGGATGGATGGATGGATGAGTGCTAATAAAAGTGGACTGTAGCTGATGTTTTAATATTGTTGCCTAATATTGCTGATGTCTTTGCTTTGGCAGAATGGTGGAAAGCAAAACTCCAGCAGAGCTGAAACCTCCATCCAACCTTATAGAGAGGATTTTCAGAAAATGTAAGCATATTCAAAACTCTTCCCAGAAGCACTCAGTGCCTAAAGAGAGAGAGAGACAGAGAAAAAAATACCTCCCGGCAAAGGCTCATATAAGAGCACACTTTATGGTATTCAGTCATCCCCTGTGTGTTTGCTCCACATGACTCACCTCCACCAAATTTAATTCAGAAAAGAGTCTGATTGACATGTTGTCTCTTCAAGGCAGGAAAGCTGATTACCAAGTCGCTCGTGACTGCTCTATGCCAAAATTATAGATTTAGCATATATTAGTGTACACTCTTAATTAAATTGCTAACGTGAGGTGCAACATTGCATACAAAATATGGTCTTGAGATTTCAAGGGCAATGATCATGGGTGCATCAAGTGAATACAAATCATTCTTACATACGCTCATATATATATAGTATATATACACATATACAAACAGCTGACAAGATAAATACTGTGCAGACTTGTCTTAGAAAACACCCTGTGATTTTCTTCAGCATGGTAGATCCTCTTAAAGCAGATATCAGCTTCACGGCCGTTTCGGCTAATGCTGCGTTCAAGGCAGGCTTTTGAAACCGTAAGTTACAGCTTCAAGTCACAACTACGACTTGGTAGCGTTCCAGGTAACCCGTAGCTCGTGTTTTTACCGTCCTGTTGTCTGTGAAAGTTCCCTATAACGGCCACTCGTAACTTCCGACCCGTGAACTCGTACCAGATCGTACTGGTATGACTTCACAGGAAGGAAAAACACAAAGTACGAGTTTCTTTGAGCGCACCATGAGTTAGCAGCCCCCACCCTTGTCAGGCATCAATTGGTCCTCGTGCTACGTCACCACATTCACGCGCATCCCTTGGCTGCACACACAGCCCTTCATGCCGTTCTCTCCCCTCATTGGATAACACTTGTATCCCACAAGGAAAATTTTCTCCTCGGGTTACAGCAGAGCAGAGTGACGGAGAGACTCGTGTTTAGGCTGAAATACTTCATGTAAGTGATTGCTGACGGAAAATAGGACTATTTAGGACTTATATTAACAAAAACATTCCACTGATATCTGCTTTAACTGATAAGATGGCAGGGACACCGTTGCAATCACCCACTCATGGAGATGATGGAGGTAATCATTAGAATATCAGGGTGACTTGTTGGTAAGAAAATGACTCGCCTTCTGCCCATCACAGCTGGTATTGCAGCCACAAAAAGAGCCTGTTTCCTAAGCTGAATGATAAGTGTAAATAGCTTTTGTCTATTGTGAAGAAGCAAATGGTACACAAAGCACTCTATTCCCCAACAGAACATTAGAGGAGTCTGTCAAACTTTTCTGAATAGGTGGAACACAATAAATTGAGGAAAAATAGGGAGAATCAATACATTGAATTCAAAGCCTGCTATAATGCAGATCATTTACATGCACAATGCAGCGTGATTACTGAGAATAATTAGATCAGTGCGATCGTGAGATTAAAGGTTTTGCGTGGATTCCAGTAAGCCGCTTTTCCTAGTAAGTTTACGTGATCTCTATGTCCAGAAGGATGTATGGTGGCCTAAAGAAAACATAATTATTTAATTGTGTCTCTGAACAAATACGAGAAAGATAATAATCCCCTTGTGTTGGGTTTTCCTCTGTTGTTTTTTCTTGTGATAGCTTGAGACGTTTGTGACTGTGGCGGCCCATCTGTCTCCTCTCCTGCCTGTTTCTTCTCCTTTACTGCCACTTGTCTCCTATCACGAAACCACTGAAAAGCAAAGTGAATGAGCGAAGGAGACAGAAGTGAAGAGAACTGGGACAGCTGTTTGCTTAAATTTTCATAAAAGTCCCTGACCACAACACTGAAGCTCTCTGTATTACAAACTTTTCATGAATGTAAAAAAAGAAGGTTTCTCAGATTTACTTGCTTTGTTTGTAGTAGTGCTTAAGTGGAGCTTCAAATTCAGACCGTGAAGACACTCGACTAATTGGGCGTAAAGTTATCATTTGCCTTTACAGCTTTTTCAAAAGCTTGTCTTGCTTTGTTTATGTAAGTTGGAAAGAGGATATTTGTCAGCCATGGCTGTCATTGCTGATCAGTGTGAATATTGAGTTTTACAGCATATTGAGCAGGTGTGGATTTTCTTAGTCGTTCAGCACTGATTGAAAGAGTGGGTGCCGCCTTAAACCACGAGGAAAGGTCTCTTTGTTTTCAGTTTGTAATGTGATTTCTGTGCTACTGATTGGTTGACCATCGACCAATAAATCATGTCTAGGAGGAGAAATGCAGTGGCAGGACCCATGAATCATTTGCAGTTCATGGCATTTGGAAACCAGGTTGCATTAGTGCTACTTGCGCCAATCATTACTCAACCATCATACTAGATCCAGGTCTTTAAGATACATAATACTGATAGGCCTAAGAGACACTGCACAAGCAATTAGCAACGCAAGAGGCTGTACACATCAAACTGCACTTTGTTTCCTCATGGAGTTGGATATTACTAGCTGAGGATGTTTCCCCCTCATTACAGCCATATCTTTCAAATATGCATATGAGCGCAACCATTTAACCTTTGACATACTTCAGAGTTGCAAAGTTAACTTGGCCATTTTGCCCAATTATGTGCAGGGACCTTTGTGACCTGTTGTCACCACACAAATCAGTTATGCAGGTACATCACATGGTCTGTAGGTTTTTAATATAAAGTGATTTTTTTTTTTTTTTTTTGCATTCCTGTTTCTCATATTCCATTAATACATTTACATATTGCCCCCTCCTTCCCCCTTAATTATGTCCAATACTCTTCATTTCCTATATTTCTTTTACACATTTGTTGTCCTCTGCTTTAAAGCTTAATCAATCCAGTATTGCCATAGGGAATATTCAAAATGCATTGTCTGTTCTCCAGGAGTTGAACATGTATACACTGATACCAGGACTCTTTTGCAGTCACTGTATGCATTGCATACCATCCATTAGGAACCTCATTGTTTTGCCTCCAGAAACATTGCAACATAAATGTATTTGACATAAAATGAGGGCAATAAAAGAGGTGAGAAAGAAAGCTACTGGCAAGAAAGAATTAGAATTCCCAATTTCCCCTGTTGTGCGTGTTTGAGTCTTTGAACTTTGTTTGATTTGCAAGGGCAGGATTTTGATGTTGGCACTTCTGAGGCATTTGTTGTTATAGCTACATGCCAGGGATTAATACTGGATATTAGAGGAAGGGGACCGGTATGTCAGCGTTGAAAAAGACTTTGACAAAGGGGAGAAGGAGGCAGCGTGAGGGCATGAATGACATAAATTAGGTGTTCACAATGAAGCTGATTAGCTCAAAGACAAATATGTCACAGTCAGGTATGAAGGACTGTGGACAAAATGAATTAGAAAGCCTAAAAGATAAATCTCTAATTAAAACGATTTCCTTTTTTTTTTTTTTTTTAGCACAGCCTTTGTGTGCTTTGTAAAAATATCTGAAACGAATTTCAACTGGCAGAAGTGAAGCTGTGGGTGAAAATGGAGCATCTTTTTTTTCCTACTCTTCCCACATCCCAGCGGGGATTTGACTTTTCTCTCGGAAATGAAGCTGCGGTAAGTCATTGTTAGAATAAAACCACAAAACACACCCGCAGACACACAGGACTCTCACAGACCCTCCAGAAGGTATATTTGCGAGCTATCAGTCTGCCGCTCCACTCTTAATCTGGCAAAGTGTCGTTCAATTACTGACCTGTTTCACTGTCTTCTTCCAGCTTCACTGAAGGAGAAGTGTCATCTGAAACAGGTGCTGAGGTAGATTAGCAGGATGGCAGCTGACTGTTAATGGAACTGGGCTGTGTTAGATCCACTGGAGAGGAGGACAAGGTGGGAAGATGGACAGTTTCATGAATGAGAGTGACATACAATTGATGTCCAGGGAACCGAGAAGAATTTCATGGATGTCAAAGCCAAGTCCATGCATTGCAAGGGGAGATGGGAAACACTGAGTGCTCAGCCTAATTTAAACCATGGCCAGGAGCAAAACAGCATCTACAGTAATACTTGAAGACAGAATAGTTGAGATGAATGAAAAGGTGCTATGTATTACAGGAGATAACCCTTGTGAACTGAACAAGGAACATAGATTCTGGTTATGGGCCATGAAGTGTTGTCCATGTCTGGTGTGAAGATGATTACTAATACTCGCTGATGATTCATAGCTGATTAAGAGAAGTACAATGACACCCTCAGAGTTACATATTGTCCAAATGATGAATGCAAGTGAAACAAACCTACCAGTACTCCTACTGAGAAAAATGTCTGGCTCCTAGTCGCAAATAGCTCCTCCGTGTTCTTCAGTTATAGTGACTAACTGGGTCTGTCTGCTGTTTGGTACTGAGCAGGTGGAGAGCAGTGGCCTATTAGATTACAACTGATGAGAGAAATAGTGAACTGAAACATTAAAGCAACAAATAGTGAAACCAAAACAATGAGCTGGCAGATGCTAAAATTATCCTCAGAGGTTGAACATTACTCATAATTTAATTTATTAATATGAAAGAACTGATCAGAGCAGCGTTAATATCTCATTTTAATTGCAGATTAGATATATATTTTAAGACAGGTGGAGAAAATAGTTGATTCTTCAATCAAAGTATTGTTTTGCTTTTGTCAAGTTCAACAATTCACACTCCCTCTGTCACTGAGGTTGAATACAGTGGTGGATATATTTAGTTTTGGTGAGACTCTTCCATGTTTAGTCCCTGTTGATGGATTGTCCATCAATCTCTCTATCTAGTCCCGCATCCCTCCATCCTTCCCAGAGTCAGCTGTCATTGCTGATGGACTGTTTATTATATCATAGGCTCTTATATAGGTATTGCTTCCTCTCTCTTTCCGTTCCTTCTTGTATCACACATCTTATCCTCTCATGTCACTTTTTAGGATTGTAAAATATCACACTATGGTGTTGAAAACTATCACAACAGATTTAAAACTACTTATCAGTAATTTATGGCAGAGAAGCATTTCACACTAATCTCTCAGTGACTCGATAATGCACTTTCACAGTATAACCGCATATGGCGGGTTTCAGAGCCCATTTGAGTTCCATGATATCATGGAGATTAATTTCTATCTCTCCAGAGTCCATTTGCACAAATTAAACATTTCAATCATAATAATAACTTCATATTTACGCGCCATTGCATTTGAACTAATGAAATACCATAAAACCATTAGACACACACTTTTTAAGTTCAGAATGGTCTGTCTTTTAATATTTGCTAAATAATAATGGAGCCAGATTACAGATTAATGAAAATTTAAATCAGGGTGAAAAAAAGAAGTGTACAACTGCAGGTTAATGGAGGATTTATTGCAAATAACGATTAAAATGTGACAGGGCATAGGTTAGGTGGAGGCCTACTTTTTGCATCAGGAGGGAGAATGAATGTGACATTTTTTTTTATACATTTGTCTTTTCATATTACATAACAAAGTGCCAATGTAATCACACTGAACTGAATTGTATATTATGATTATCAGTAGGCTCTCTTCCATTTCCTCCATTAGGCCGTGTACTGTATATACTGTGTAAAATCGCACCAGGGATCAGGCTTGTGGTTTTATCTCAGAGAAAAGAGAGAACAGGAAATTAAAGTGTAAAGCTAACCTACCATGAAAATGAAAGTTAACGTTCATACATTCATCACAGTGATATACATCTGGAAAATAGCTGAGATCATTGATTATAATCATGCCTTATCAGGATTTCCAACAAAATAACACACCATGCTGCAGACACACATAAAGCTGTTCTGATAAAAACAAAACAAAAAAACAAAACAAAACAAGAACAAATTCACCTGTTACTTAAATCTCTGGAGCTGACATAGAGATAGCTACCGTCCAAAATATTTAATTGTAATTGCTAGTTGGCTGTGTTGGCTACTCACAGGTGCAAACACTAGTTGTTAAATTGTTCAATTACGTATCAGAGCAGCGGGCCAAAGGTGTCTCTCCTGTGTTGGAGATAAATCAATGGGAGCATAGCGGTGAGAGGCGATGGCAGTAGGAGGATGAATAGAAGGAAGACAAGGAGCATCCTAGATTGCATCAGTCACACTGAGCAAGATTTCCCCTGCTGTTCAGCCCAACACGACGCTGTTGTTGTAAAGCAGTAACAATTCAGGAATAATAGGCTGAGAGACAATCAGTGAAACTCTTGAACCCCTGTCTACGCAATCAGCCTTATTTGAATGTGAAATACCGTTTCACTTTCTTTGCACACCATATGCATCCATCTGTTACAACAATCTATCATTTATTTACTGAGATGGTTCACTCATTATTTGGTACATGCAGACTAAATAGATTTCAATATGCAGATGCAGATGCAAATTATTAGATGCAGCATTCGTCAGGCAAATAAAGAGCCTGTCTAAAGGATGGTTATTGGCAGGTAAACATCTTGTGAAAGCAGATAAACAATGCTGTAGATACACCAAGAAACCACCACTAAAGCTTAAAAACAATAAAGATTATACAGAGATTTGGTCTCAAAATCTTTTCTTTTTTTTTTAAAGGCAAAAAAAGAAAAAAAAAAGAACAGATCATGATTATGGTCTTAATTCCTTCTTTCATCTTTTATCACTAACAAAATATAATAGAAGCAGCTCTACACTGCAGGAAATTGGCTTGTTTGTTTTCTCTCTGAGTGGGAATCTGTCAGTCCAGTCACTAGTGACTTGTCTTATCTCAACTCAGACTAGAGACAGGGGGCAAACAGGAGGGACTCAGCACAGGAAAGACAGGCAGCACAGAAAACAAGAGACAGGATGTGGCCCGGTACTTTTTACGAGAGAGCTTTTCCGCTGCAATTGTCATTAAAATGGTACTTTTAAGTCTAATCTGTGTGGTAAACAGCTGAATTGCACTTACTGTATATGAGTTGATTCATCAGCACTGCTTTCCCGTCTGCAACAGTGATCCCATGCCACTTCAATATAGTATGTGTACTTTGTATTGTAGACCTAGTCCCCACTGTCACTCATGAACCACTCATGTGGCTCTACTTTGAATTACTGATGCCTGAGTAAAAACATAAAACAACAGTGAGTTGGGGAGACCACATTATTCAGAGTTACGGTATACATTGCATCCTCCTCCCCCCAAATACCAGTCACACAATATTGTTTTCAGCCGCATATTATTCCAGGCTGTAATTGAAGTTTAAATTTCCCTATTCGGGGCGGTGCGTGGCGCAGTGGGTAGAGCGGCCGCCCCATGTAGAGGCTACAGTCCTCGCCGCAGGCGTCCCCGGTTCGAATCCTGAGTCGGGCGGACCTTTCCTGCGTGTCATTCCCCCTCTCTCTGCCTCCCCATTTCCTGTCTATCTCTACTGTCATCACTATCAAATAAAGGCAAAAAGCCAAAAAATATATAAAAAAAAAAAAAAAAAAAAAATTTCCCTATTCATTTTTCAGCTTATCATATTCAAAAATAGAACCCTGGAAAAAGACCAGAAATGATCACAAAGAAAATGTGTTGTTTGTTCCATCAATGTGTCACTATATTTGGAGGTTCTTCAGTTAAATACTTGTACCCCTTTTTTTATTATTCAATTTCCATGCTTTCCTCAGTATTATAGTATCTTTTATTCATGGAAAACATGTGCATATAGTATGCATTTTGGATTGTTGCTGCAAGTCACATCATGTCAGGGTATGGTATACTGGCTCCTATTCCGAGGGACTGTATACAGCTCAGAAATACAATATGACATATGGATGGGAATGTGGATTTGGCACTGATGGAACAAGTGCGCTCTGCATATAAATACCTTATTGGACAGGGAAGTTTCTGCCGTATGTCTCTGGCTCGTGTCATTCACAGACTGATGAGACATCCTCTGCAAGAATTCAGCCACTCGTCAGTTGGGGAAGAAGACTGACGCTATTCTTAAGGCGACACAGAAATGGTGAATAATAGTGAGGTAATCACATTTGAGTGCAATCTTGATGCTTAGAATAGAAATGAATAAGGACAAAATTATTAGCTATTGTTGTGTGGCGCCTAATTCAGAGTGAATGAGGAGCCCAGTGGTTATACTTATCTGTAATCTAATAAATCATTTACTGCAACAGCCTGCTTTTGAAATTTACTTGGATTATGTGAAAATTATTGCTCTGGGGACAGTGGTTTAACGTCATGACTTTTTGTTTTGTTTTGTTGCCAGCCAAGGAAAAAATCCTGCAACATACTCCACCAAACAATTTGTATAAAAGGTAAATACTTTTGAGTGGGAGCAGCCATTATGAGTGAAAAAATCCATTTTTAAAAAATAAAATTGACTTAATTATCTAAACCAACAGTTTGTTCATCCCTGTTAGCTACTACACAGTAAAGCTCTCATATGGATACATTATTGATGTTGTTTATTGTTTTATATTGGCAAAAAGATTTTTAAAAATCTATCTTAAACAAACATAAATAAATGAGAATACTACTACTACTACTTTTTTTTTCTTTGTGCTCCCTTACTGTACCAAACAGCCTCATCTGCTCTGCTAGAGCCCTATTAATAGAATATGTTTATATTAAAGAGTTGCAAACAATGTTGGAGACGACATTGGAGACCCATGATTCACAGCGGCAAAAATGTCTGTGTTGAGCATGTTACACACCCTGAGGGAAGCAGTTTAGTACTCCATGTCCTTTACCGCATTCTGTTCACATAGCCTCTCTCTTCGACACGAGCCCTGACATCTCTGGGGAAGCTGGAGCCTTGGAGCAGGCAGTTTTTGTTCTTGTGGTACCTATACAGTCCGCTCCGAACAGCACAGGACAGATGGGATCACAATCCAATAAACTGCCTTACCGGAACTAAATTGTGTTTAGGTTCCCTTTCATGATATGTTTAAACACAGCTGGTAAGTCGGAAAATATGCAGCCAAAGCTGGAGCTGGGTGAGACCGCCTCACCCTGCATGTTGCACCTCAATCATATTCATGTTTTTCCAGCATGAACTTTGCGTTACCTAATTCCACTTTGCATCCAATCTATCTGCATCTCAGGATGGAAGGTGGAAATAACACAAACAGAAGCTGTCATAAATCTTCAAGGGATTAAAAGCTTCACTGAAATGTCATCCATATTCCCCCGCTGAGCACTACAGATCCCAGTTAAGAGATGAAATCAGCTTTGTTAACTTGCGGGTTTGTCGCAGTTTCCAAGAGGTTTCTGTCAATCTAAAGATGACATTTGAGTAATCAAACAAATGATAACATGTCACAGATTTTTCAAATGGCAATAATTAAATAATATGGCAAGTCTCTACCGTGACACATTGCCGTGATTTAACATTATGTCCATGTGTCAAAAAAACAAAACAAATCGGAGGATGTTTGAAGCTGCTCTCTATTGTCCGGTGCAGTGAATGGTCTATAAATTTAAATCAAAGAGGTTAATTAAAGGTCTACCAGCCTCGACTTGAACAATAGCACTTAGCAGGGCAAATGAAAGATTCTCAGTCTTCTTTTCATTTTATTGTTCTGGTGTTAAAAGAAATAGTGAGGAGCTGTGGCATCTTGAACTCAGATCAGGTGGCACTGCTATGTTTTTAGCATTTTCTTCATCACACTCAGTCAACCCCTCCACCCCCCAAAAAATCCTCAGTAGACTTCCTCGGCACCCTGGCCTGCATATCTTCTATTTCGAGACAAGTGCCGGGAAAAATCTCTGGCATAATGACATATGGTCAAAGGTTTATAGAACAGAGAATTGCTTTGCCCGCCATAAGACAGTTGGAGGCACAAGTATCACCTCTATTATGATTCAGAGGATGAAGACAGCATCTTCACTCAGACAGTCTGTCATTAAGGCGTCGCAGTAAATCCAAATGATGATGCAGTAAGTGAGCACTACTCATGGCAGTTTTCAAGATTAGATCTTGGTTATTATGCTGTTTATTCATTTGTGTGTTTATCTGTAGGATAAGATACTGGTGATGCACTAAATCACTCCTCTGGTATGTCAGAACCAAAACTTTGTAGTCTATTCTTGAATCTCTTTTCAACACAAGCTGACTCAGTAGACAAAGAAATGTGGACATTATTTATCCATTTCACATTTTGTTATGGTAACCACAACAACCAAAGTGGTCCAACCTACTTACCATATCTGTGTTAAGCTAGCTGTTTAGCAGAGATCCTGGAATCTGGGGGCTCCAGGCAAACAATATACAACACACCTCATACAGTATAGGCTGCCAGTATTCAGTTGAAGGCAATGTAATATAAATGCTGCCCTGGGGAGTAACAGCAGTGTACTATATCGTGTCTTCCTGTGATGTTTACAGGGTTTTTGTGTTGTCATTGCATATTTTGTAGTCAATATCATGGGCTAGGCTACGTTTATACAGAAACGATCCTAACAGAAAACGCAAAAGTGGCATCGTGTCTTCACTTTTTATTTAGCGTTTAGACAAGCGTTTTTGGGGTGGAAATCTGTGTGAAAAAAGTGCAAAAGTCTGTGGAATGAATGCATGCCAGGCGCCTAGGTGGTAGTGTGCCACACAACACCACGAAGTCCGCACGCCTGTGTGTTTTCCTCTTCTTCTACTTCTGCTTGATTTCCGGCAGGCTGTACGCCGGCCCTCCACAGGTCATTGCAATCAGAGCAGAATTTTTGCATTATCACCCTTTACACGGGGACGCAATGGCGGAGCGTTTTTAGGATTTCCACTCTGGAGTGTGGTTTCACTTTTTTGCGTTTTGAAGCCCCCAAAACGCCGTCGCCGTCTAAACAAAAGGCACATCCGATGAAATATTTTTCAGTTTTCATCCGCGAGCGTTGTCGTGTAAACAGGGGCCCCAAAAATTCTTCTCCCAGTGCATGTGCTCATGTATGTTTATCATGTGGTAGATGTGAGTATGATATGGCGACAAATCAGGACTCTGAATTTTCCCTCCAGAGTGCAGTGGCTCTTAACTCACTGATGTGGTTTAGTGATCAACAGCTTTGTTTTGTTTCAGCCTCACAGCCAATCTCATCCATCTGTCTTCCAAAAGCAGTGGGAAGCCACTTTTGGCAAAGCAACTCTGATAAACCACTTGTTTGCTACCTGATTAGCACCAAATAGCGGCTGGCATGTTAGCAAGAAACATGTGAATATAGTGGAGCATTTAGCCAATAAAAAGCCTAATAAAATGCTAAAAGGAGAGGCTGAAAACATTCCTCTACATGAACACTCCAGTGGACCTGGATCTGTTCCACACACATTTCCCATAATGTTCCTAAGATGAATATGCATGCTGCGTCCGAAACAAACACACCAATTGATACATATTTGAAATAATAGGTGCAACACGTACAATTTCCTTTTTTTGGTCACGGATTTCAATAATTCAGACTTGTTTGGGCTTATCTACAAACCCATCTGGGAATAGGCCAGGAGTTGTTTGATCCTCCTGGTGGCTTATGTTTGTCACTCACTCTTCGCTGATGATGTATGTGTAGTCAACTGTGCAAACATGCCTCCAGAGTAAAACACAGCTTTAGAGGGAAAGCAAGAAAAAGATTAACAAAGACTACTGACAAGGACAAAACATTACTGTGGAGGCTGCCCAGTCTTTGAAATCACTGGCTGTATTGTACCAGCTTACGGCATTTATCCTGAGATTTACCTCCGTCCCCAGGGTGCTGTTAGAGTTTCTCCATCAACTCATACTGATAAAATGTCATAATTATGTTTGCTGTGCCTTCGCTCACACCTGGGATCAACACATGGCTACTGAATCTCCTGGATACAAAGCTGATCTTTAATAAAAAATGTTTACATCCAACACATTCACTTAATTTGCCCTCAAACTAAGCGGTGAGGAGCAGCAGATGTCTCCAGTCTCTAAAGGCTGAATGAGAGCGGTGACAAGATCGTGGTGCAGCTCAATCTTCCACTTTCCTGACCCAAGAGGCCCAGCCATTGCAGGTGTACTGAATCTGTGCTATTACAGTGTGTTGGCATTGCAAGCTCTTGAGATTTGCCCAAAGCAGACATTTCATACAACACCTCGGAACAAATTTCAAACATTGCAATGTGTGTGGTGCACTGCACACCACAGGCCTCCAAACCAAAACTAATTTCACACAGTGGTAATCTAATGCCATGGGAGTGACGCCCTGTAAAGAATTGCTCTTCATCAGGTGCTTTTACAAAGGCATCCAGGGCATGTCAGTCTAGCAATGCAATATTATGATGAAGGTCATGGAAGACAATCAGCCTGAGGGAAATAAAGTGGCTGCGCTCAACATATATCTTTGCCCTACAGTGACTAACTGCAGTGTCTGACATGACAGCTCACACAAGCAGCTCACAGTGCCACTTTTCTTATTGTACCACATGAGCCCCAGGAGGTGGTGTTTATTCAGTTACATACCTTCAGATAAGTGAGGAAATATATTTTCCTGCTACACCCTCTCCTCTATAACAAGACAAAATGAGGAGTCTATGAAATAACAGCAAATTGCAGATTGCTTTGAAATTAGAAAGCATTGAGTAGCACTCTGTAAATGAAACAAAGCTTTATTCACGCTGCCAGCTATGCTCTTCACTGCGCGTTTGAATAATAATTTCATGCACAAAATTAACTTTGTTGTGTTCCCCCAGGGAAACGTGGTCTTTGAGATGCTGCTCTTCCTTCAGTGTTTTGTGCACTTGGTGCTTCCTTGAGGTTGTAGAAATCATCAGCGTAGCACAGGCAAATCTGGTTTATTTAAACCACAAAGGTCACACTGAGGCCAACTGGTCTGTTTTAGAAAGGCCAGTTAAATTAACCCTAAACTAAGCATGCTCACTTTAGCAATGTTGCAGTGCAGCGTGGGAAGAGTCAGAGAGGAAATGAGGTCAGATAGGTCTTCCAGAAATACGACGTAGCGCCTTAGAGAACAAAGAGACATGTAAGCTCTTTTACAAAAAATATATATTTATGCTTGAAGTACCACTGAATGCATATAGTTTGAGGAATACGAAAACACATCTCATAGCTTTATAGTAAGCCACCAGGAACTATCTAATGAAATCATGTAGTTTGTTCCTCGCGATAATATTGTGCACTTCTTTAACATGAATGTATAAATGTATAAAGTATTAAATATCTTTTTCCAGCTTGTATGCTTGAATTGAGGTTGTAAGTACAACTCACTGCATAGAAAAAACACATCATCTGTATTTTAATAAAGGTTTTATGATAACTGTTCACTTAAAATGTTGTCATTTCATGTAGAATCTTTTCTGGGTGTTTTATTCATTCAAAGACGGGTGCCTAAGCAGTAGCCTAAAATAACTGTTATGGGACAAAGAATATGAGATCTTTTAATGAAAATAATAAAACATTGAAAAATACTTTTGGCTTCCTGTGGCTAAGGGGGAAAACACTGTAATTTGGGGAAGTGGAGCTGTTGGATCCAGTGATCTGAAGATTTCTGTTGAGCTTTTAAACTTAGTTTTGTGTTTAAATGGAAGACAGCTGTGTAATGGGTCCTACCAGGGAGCACCCAGGGAATACCAATCCACACCAAGTACCCCCCCTCTCTGTGTTTGGAGCCCAGGGGGACAGTCCTAGGCAGCTTATAGTGCAACTTTCTCCATAAAAATGAGAACACGACTATGAAGTCTAATTTCCAAATACTCATTTACCACCCACATCACAGGGCTGGTATCCTTTCTGCATTTTAAATCTGTGAGAGTGTGTGCATGTGGGTGTCTGTGTGTAATTTTGGCAAAATGTGATCCTGGAGACAGCAACTGTTAAGCAGGCCTCTCAATGGACAACGTTTTGTCTGTGCAAGATGCAACATCACAAAACTTACTAGCCTATTCATGCTGTGCGTGTTTATCAAATACATTTATTTATTCTATCACTCATCCTGTATCCTGTATTAGTTTCCTTCCTCTTTCCTGTGTCTTTTGAGTTCCTCTGGTTTCATTTGAATCAACACTAGTATCCAAACGTCTCGGGTTCTTAGTAAAGATTGTCAACATGTTGATGCTCCGACCAAGGGTTATAAAGAACCTGGGTGTCATGTTTAATGATCAGCAAAATCAGGCTTTACCTGCCTCAATGCTCCACCCAGCCATTATGACTCGATTTCTGCAGGAACCCTCTAGTGGGCCTTTTTGTTCATGTACAGTGAAACAGTTCTAGATGGTCCTGAACGCAGCAGCCTGCTGGTCCTCTGCCTTTGAGGGCACATGTCACTCCACTGCTCATCAACCTACACTGGCTACCCATGGCTGCCCAGATCAAATTCAAGTCACTAATGCTTGCCTTCAGAGTGACCTCTGGGATTGCACCCATCTACTTGAACTCAATCATACATGCTTCCGCTCCATCTTGTACACTGCGTTCCTCCAAGCAATATCGTCTAGTGTGACGATCCCTGTGCACATCGAAATCACAGTCTTGACCGCTCTTGTTTGTGGTTCCCTGATGGTGGAACAAGCTACCCAATACTATCAGAGCTGCGGTGTTGTTCTCTGTCTTCAAGAATCTCTTGAAGACACCTCTCTCCTCCTCCACTAACACCTCTAACACCCTAACATGTCTAACTCGTCCTTCATATGCACATTTGGTGCTTTTCTTTCCCTGATCTCGTCCCACATATCAGTAACCTACTTCCACCAATGTCTCCTACTGCTGTGAGGCGTTAGACTTCTCCCTCACATCAGCTTGGATAAAAGCATCTACCAAACGTTAATGTAAATTACTATACATGCATACAAGGATTCAGTATAGTAGTTGTGGGTCAGACCAAGCCCATCTTCAGATTTGGCCTTGTGCAATCACACTGATACAAATCTGTCCACAGACTGACATAGTATATAAACACCTGCCAAAGCAATGATAACTGCATAGTTTCTGCTTCAGTAGGTATCTCCAGGACCACATTTTGCCATGATGACACACATACACACTGAAAACAGCTAAATTATCCTTGAAACCTCAGTATGAAAATTTTAGCTCAACAGTTTCCAGACCAGATGTGAAGACACCTGCATACCCTGTGGCCTGAGACTGGAGCCTGTTTGCAAAAAGCAATCTATATGTGTTGTCTATACCTTTGACTCTCACAGTGGCAGTTTGAGAAGATTTATTTCCAGAAAGAATAAAACAGAGGAAGGCAAAGCAGATTAATTCAGGTAGCATCGTTCTTGTAAGGTGTCCTGAAAAAGAACATGCAACAGAAGATTTAGCAAAACAAATACTGCAGTTGGCACGTCTTTTCTCATCTTCACCCCAATAACTCACTTCAGAGTCCTAGAGTCATATAAACAGACGCTACAGAATACATTTCAGAAACAACCGTTTGATTATTTTCACAGTGGCAGAGAGACAAATACACACGATTCATGCCCTCATGATTCACGGGGGCACGCATGCACACAAATAGACAGAAACAAACCCATCACCTGGGATAAAGAGTCACAGCTTGAGCTGGACTTTGGAGTGTATGTGTTAGGGTGAAGGCTATTCACTCACCACCTACAGAGTTGGCCCAGTGTCATTACAGAGTGTATTGCCTTGCTTTTGAATTTTTGTTTTTCATTGACCATGTTTTTTTTTTTTATTCTTATCTTTCTTTCATTTTAATATTCCCGCACAATGACACAATCTCAGGCTTACTTCTCTATTTATGTTCCTAGGGGCTGTGACGCAGTTTCAATCATGACGTGAATGTTGTCTCCTTTATTTGGACACTTTCTTGTGCTAGACAGATAGATACTATATTTATCCCTAAGGGGAAAATCAGGTGTAAAGCAGCTCATTAGTACTAATAGTTAATAATAGTTCTGCAGCTGGTACACACACACATCGCACTACCTACATACAAAGCACAACATATTGATATATGGCCTAATGTAAGTTATGCAACAAGTAGGTCCGACCAAGCAATCTGGTTGGTCAACAAGAAATGTAGAACGTGCTCAAATCAGCATGACAGCACGCCTGACTCATCACTAAAAACATTACTCTGCCATGTAATGTCGTTGTATTTATCTCTATGGTAACCATTCATGGATTATTATTTTTATTTTTAAGAAACATTATTTTACTCATGAAAAATAAATTACAAACCACATCAACCTCCTGTAGAGTTTTCCTGTCAGCTGCCAAAGTCACACAATTAAATTAACATTTTTTAGTTAATATGCTGTAAGGGGCCCCGTTTTCGCCGAGTTCCTATTCGGAAAGACAGTTGTGACCATATTTAAAAATATGACCTGGAGCTTAATATTTAGTTAGATAAAACGTGAGTGATTACCTCTATGTTTTTCTGTCTCTCTGTTTTGTGGTTAGGGTTAGGGCTAGTCATGAACGGCCCTGGTTTATATTAATGACATATTAATATATAGCATATATCCTGCTTTCATTTGTCATCTTTTCATTACACACATAAAAAGAATGTGGTAAAGCTATAAGCAATTATCATCCCATTCAAACTTCAAAGGAGATTCAAGTTTTAAAAATTCTCATTTGAAATATCAAATAACTTAAACCACTATTATATTATGAATATTTCAACACATATTACAACTTTTTAATTTCATTATCACAGTAGCCTTTGCAGATTACCTAACACTTTTCCTGCAATCCCGTCTGTCTGCTTATTTTTTTGTATGCAGTTCCGATGGGTAACATATTCTTCTTTAAACTGGCATGCAGACACAGCTCATCTGCATTCAAAGCTGTTATTCACAATGTGGCCTGGTGATACCGTCTAACATGCCGCAAGTTATGAGTCACAAAGCCAGCATCAATGGTACAAACCTGTATGTTTATCTATATTGCACCAGCAGGATGTGCAGCGTCTCAGTTTAAGCTCAACACACTATAATGATCTGCTTTGGTAAACAATGTGGCATTTCCATTTACCTTTTATAATGCATGGGCAGTTCCCTACTTCTGTTCTGATAATGCACTGCATTCGTCACGATTTGGCATTTGAGCAGAGTATGTGGTGTGGTGTACTGTAGGCAGATACCTACCACTGACAACAGATTATTTATTTTAGCATATTAATTGCAGTATGGATGCCTGCGGCTCTACCCCCAGAGAAGTCATTTACAGTCTTTAGACACGAAGGTCCTTTTCAAAACATGCACTGAACTGGAGGCTTTAACCGCAGTTTTATAACACCATGGTCGGAACATTGTGGTCAAAGGTTTTCCCTCCATGAGGCATGTGCTCAACGTGCCATTCGAGAGTTTTGTGGCGCAATGACTCAGCGGAGTGATTCGTGGCTGGCAGCAGCAGGACATAAGCTGACTGTATTCTGACGGCTCACATCCTCAGCCAAATGGACTGGGAGTCAAATGGCTACAATGAGCGAGGCTTAGCACTGGTGCCACCTGGGCAGAGCTCAGTGTGCTGAGCTGAGCTGCACTGTCAGACGGCTTTAAGCTCTGATTAAGTCACCTTGAGGCTTGCACCACTGTGCATGAGGATATTCATTCGGCAGCTGTCATTTCACTGAGTGCATTAAGTAGCTCATGCTAAACCCTGCAGTGATGCAGAGCTTCCCAGGCTGACTCATGAGATCGTTTTGCCCTTCTATACTGTCGGGAATCATGTTAAAGCTTTATCACAGCCTGTCCTGTTTGCTGTAGATATAATGTTTAGGTTGGCATTTGAAAAAGTACACATTGTTATGACCTTAGCCAGGGTGTTTTGCTGAGTTTCATTCATCCAATTGTTCTGGACCCACAAGATACTTTAAGCGCTTTGTGTTCCACCCCCTCCTGTTGTCTCTCTTTGCTAAGTCTCCCGCTGCTGTGTCCTTGCTCTGAGCCACACCTCCATGATCTTTTGACACATAGTCAGCCTACAGATTCATTCACTCTTTGGAATCTGACACTTTCTCCCTCAGCCGAATGATTGAAAAAGAAAGAGGGAAGTTACTTCTACTTTTAATTTAGCAGTTGCAGAAAATCTTTAGAATTAGGCCAACTACACTCAAAGGATAAAGGATTCCCTTCAAAGGGGTTTCATCCAAACTGACATAAACTAGCAAGAATTTTGAGTGATTAATTTGCTCTTCAACCATATTAAAGGCTCAAAAAAGCACGAGTAGAAAACAGTAATAATCAGAAGTTACATTGCAGCTCTACTGCCCACTGTGCACATCAAAAACCATCCATGCAGGATGAAACTGGCTTCTCATCTGAAACCTATACTTACATTACCAAATAAAACCATGAGTCATTAAGCACCCTGCTGCTCAGAATCACCAGAGCAATCCCACGTAAAATCAACACCCTTTTAAAAATCAACACACAATCTGTGGTTTGAGCTGAGTTATGTGGGATTTGGCTTTAAGGCCGTTGGGTCTCAGGACACTTAGGCTCCTTGATCTGACGCTCATGGTTGCAAGCTTTGGGGCCATGCAACTCTGATGAAATGTCCTTTTTCAAAGCTGACTGTGAACACACTGTTGTTCAAACAGTGCACAGATTACTGAAAACATGAAAACATGCTGTCTGTATCATCAAATATCCTCAAGGTAAAAGAGAATTATTCAATTTTTCTTAAAGCCAAACATTTGCTCAGCTGAATCAAGGCAAGGTGATGGATTAAACATTACTCAACAAATGTGCTGCCAGCAGATCCTCATTGTGTGTGATTTACAATTTCTTTGAGTCTTGTTGCTGAATGGAATAGTACAATGTTAAGTTTAAAAAGGTTTATAGTAATCTAAAAAAATAAAATAAAAAGGATTAATCAGCATAATGGTTCAGTTCATCAGTATTGCAAAATGCAAATGAAAGTTTTGCTTTTGGCATTTCATTTTTTTGAGACATTTTTGTCTGGCTTTTCATTCATTTTCAATTCATTCATAGCTTTGCTGCTGATGTCAGGAACTAACCTCCTGCACTGCGTGTGCATGGCAGCTGCGCCACTGACTTTCTGCAACTCACACTCTGTGTGTGTTCACACCAGCTGTGTATTTGCTGGGTCACTTCCACTGCCAGCTCTATCTAGCTACACAGTGTTTGCAGTCAGACATACAGTAGCTTTGACATTGACAACCATGATGAAAGGTGTCAATTTTTTTGTTGAAATGTTGAAGATGTGACGTAAATATGACTATCAACTGTTCCCTGGGAAGGGGCGCCGAGTGGCGCAGTAGGTTGACGGCCGACGGTGTCATTCCCCCTTTCTCTGCTTCCTCATTTCCTGTCTCTCTCGACTGTACTATCAAAGGTATGAAAAAAGCCAAAAAATATACATTAAAAAAAACAGTTCCCTGGGAATTTTTGCTGTGAGACACTTTATAGATTACATTATTGAACGGGGCAGTCAAGGAGTAAGGGAGAGTTTCCTGGTTGGAGCACAATAGCAGGGAAAACTCTGACTGAGTGATGAGGTTACAGCATTGGTCAGCCAAATGCCACGTGACTGAGTGATACAGTTATAGCCTACCATAGTCACTCCTCTTTCAAAATGAATTGGTGATGCACCAGGAGTCATACTTTAAAAAACATATATACTGTATATCCTTTTTTTTCCAGGCCCCTGCCTTACCGCAGTTATTTTCATATGGTCCATTACACAGCATCTATTATTTTCAGATCTTTCACACATGATACAACTTCACTACACACTCTATTTAATCTGTCATCGGGTGAGGGGTGTGTTTTATATTCATGAGTCATATTTTTGGATACATTCTGTGACACCATACAACTAAAAAAAGACAATGCAGAAATATTCTTCTCCCACTGGAAAACATATGCTTTTCCATCACCCACAAAGCTTTTCTTCTGATCACTGGAAGCTCTGAAACAAATGCAGCACACTGTGGCTGCCATGGAAGAATTCATTAACTTTTTGCAGTACTATTAATAGTTGGGGATGCAATTATAACATTGTTCATCACACAGTCAAGTCAACATTTGGATGCTGGACTTTTGCAGGCCAACTGTTACAGATCTGTGTGTATGTGATGTGAAAGCACAAGGCGGTGAAATGAGATGGAGAGCCAGACACCGAAGCTCAGAGGGAGCTCAGAGGGAGAGAGCTGCGCGCTGGTGAAAAGGTCACATCTCAAATTTAACAGGTAAACAGACAAGATATTAGACTCAGTTATGAGGAGCCCGATTGGTCTAGACACTTTTCATTGGACAGGTTTAAAGTTTTAGAGCCCTCATTTTGAATAATTTAGTTGTTGTTATATTTAGAGCCCTTATATTTGTCAGGAATTATAAAAATAATTAAATCTCTTTCCAGTCATCCCATTTCTAATTTGACATATTCTTTTTCTCTCTCTCTTGCAGAGTCAGATGGGAGCAACCACTTTAGAGGAACTGTGTAAAGATCAGTTTGTTGATATCACAAAATTCACAGACAGGAAAGGTCTAAACATCCCACTGACTAATATGTAACATTTAACTGTACTGTGAAAGGTTGTTGTTTTCATGGCATACACTGACACTAAACCTGCACTCAGGTGAACACTCAGTTTGATTGTTATGGAGAGTCACTCAACCTTATTATAATGAGCACTGTTTTGGAAAATGTTAAGTGTTGGGTGTGGTGGACTATATGCTAATTTTTCATTGTGGTCATAAATATTTTTGCATTTAAAATCACAAAAGGACCCATTATGTTAAAGGTGAATGCTACATACTAGTAGTCGTGTCAAATCCAGCTTTGCCACCGCACAGCACAGAGCATGTGTCATACTAAGGCACAGTACAGTCCAGAGGTCACAGTGAATTCAGTTGTTTGTATTCCAGTGCTGTTGACAGGTGTGAGCCAAAGCAGACAGCATTTTAGTTTTTTAAGGGGTTAAAAATGTCACAGAAGAAAGGGTGTAAATGACAGGGTGCTATTTTAGTGTAACAAAACCACTTTGAGAGAAGGTTTTTGGTGGATGATTGAACGTTGAACGTTTCTGACTTTGACAACAGAGACAGTCTCCTGTAACAACTCACAATTTTGAAACTCTAATCACAGAAGTTAGGTTGCCAAATCATTTTTACACAACAGTGGCAATAACTTTAACAATCCACTTGTGATAAAAATCAAGTCTTTAACCTTATTAACATGTCCATATAATGTTTTTACATAACAGGAGACAGTCAACACAGTGTCATGTCGTAATCCAGCATTACATAAATCAGACCCTCACCTTTTGGCTTTTGGAAAACAGTAGCGCATCTTCCAACTGTGTGACAGGTTCCAATGCAAGGGCGCCAATGTTGACTCTGCAAAAGTCAACACTGGTATGAGGATAGGAAAATCAATCACCATGGTTTGGGGTATGGAAATGATCAGATACAGGTAATGAAAAACCACAAAGATTAATTGCATTGTTTGATGTAAGATGAGAGACAGAAATGACATGGTCCTGGTAAAAAAAAACACTTGCATTGCATATAGATGAAACAAATGCATTTAATTAGAGTTTAATTTACTTAGAACATCACCTGACTTTGATGATTGCATCCTCCGAGATTTTAGATTGTAAAGGCTATCAAATACAATCTTAAAGTTGGGTGGTAGCTGTAATATGAAATAACATGTAGCCGAGTTAGAAGGATAGTTCACTCAAAAGTCAAATTGCACTCCTTATCTACTCACCCTCATGTCGACTAAGGGCTGGGAGAAGTTTAAGAGTTATTTGTGGCTTCTCTGAGTTACAGGGGGTCTCGGCGTAGCAGTGCATGTCCATTTAATGGTTGCAAATGGATACCACTTTTCTTCGTAACAAAAAGACACACCAAAAAACATCCAAATACCTCCATGCTGCTCGTATGTAATATCCATCTTGTATTGAAGCCCCGAAATGTGAAATTGTTCCGAAAAAAATTAAAGCAGAAGCAAGCGGAATATTTGTGTTAATATAAGTCTTAAATAGTTATATCTTCCGACAGCAATCACTTACATAGAGTGTTTGGTCTGAAACACGGGTCTGTCAGTCACTCTGCTCTGCTGTAAGCCGAGGAGAAAACTTCTTGTATACTTCCTTGTATCCTACAACCTTTATCCAATGAGGAGAGAGAACGGCATGAAGGTCTGTGTGTGCAGCCAAGGGATGTGCGTGAATGTGGTGACGTAGGGACGAGGACCAATAGATCCATGACGAGGGAGGGGACTGCTAACTCCATCGGCTGACAAGAAGTTAGCCAAAACGACAGGATCGCTTACTTCTGCTTTAAATAAGTCTTTATTTCAAGCTTGTTTGTAGCGGAAGCTATTACTGACGCCGGCGCAAATCGCGCGAGAGAAGCCACGGAGGACTCTGCCCAGCCCTTAGTCACATGAGGGTGAGTAGCCTAGATAATGAGTGCAATTTGAATTTTGGGTGAACTATCCCTTTAATGTGTAGGGTGTTTTTTTTCTTCCTTTTTGGGGGTGGGGGTGGGGGGGTACTTTGTGCTTGAGTTGATTTTATTTCTTCTTTTTTTATCCACAGGCATCAACAGGTACTCACTAGCCCAGTGATTTTCAACCACTGTGCCGCGGCACACTAGTGTGCCGTGAGCTTTCGCCAGGTGTGCCGTGGAAAATTACCAAATTTACTTAATTGATCCAAACTAGCGATGCACATTTTGATTTTTTTTTTCAGACCGATAACCGACGCTCATAGGCGATTATAACCGTTAATGAGTGAGATTCAGCACTCCACTGAGCCGACCGGCCAGTCTCATTTTGTTTGTTTTTTATTTTAATAACACACGCGCGCTGCTCCCGCTGTGCTGCGTCTCATCCACGCCAGAACAGCAGAGCGCTCCTCTGCTCGTCTGTGCAGCTGCAGGTGAGTGACGGGGAGCCGGCTGAGAGCCCCTCCTTTTTATTTTAGGGGCACCGTCCTTATTCGTATTCACTCGGTTTTCCACACACACACACACACACACACACACACACGTAAACATGTGTCTCGTGTGCATACGCAACGGTCAAATAGCGTATAGACGGACGCGCAACAACTTATCATCATTTAATTATTTTATTTTGAAAATTGACCGGATTCTCTCGCCTTTTCTGTGCCAGACTTCCTGTCTGGTACGACCTGGTCTACCCAGCTTGACAGACGGCGCTCTCGGGGCTCACGGCTCGCATGAAAAATAGAACTGAACCGATCTGAAGCGCTGCAGCTGCGCACACTGCGCTCCAGAGCGCGAGATGTGCGACCAGGCAGAGTTGCAGGTTGCACTCAGAGTTTGTTCTGACTTTCTATCACAGGGAGTGCACAACATAAGTTTAAGTCATCTCATGTTTGCTGTGAAATATGGCTGAAGGCACGAGTGGAAGTGTGCACGTGTTGACAAGCTCGCATGAGTTGATTGACAGCTAGAAAAAAAAGGCTTTGTTGAGCATCTGTGTCTGCAATAGTGACTGGCAGAGTTGGCTAATAAAATAGGACTTTTTTTTAATGTCAATGAGTGTAGTGGCAGAAGCCTGCACAGTGACCATTACTGAGTCAGAACAAACTAACTACACTGTAAGAGACAAAATTTGTATTATATTTACTGTATTAGGCTGCACTGTGTCATTTTCTAACATTTTTGGTTAGTGGTGTGCCGCGGGATTTTTTTAATGAACAAAGTGTGCCGTGGCTCAAAAAAGGTTGAAAAACACTGCACTAGCCAACATACATTCGCAACATCTCTGGCTTCACTCACTTTTCCGTGTCACCGCAGGCGTCTTTCCCCTCATAAATAAACATGACAGGCGGGTGGCAGGTGTGAAATGTCAGAGCGACAAAAGCCCCTGATCAGGTCAGTGCGGAGCGCGACGGCTCGACTTCTCCAGGCTTGCTGCTGCTGCTGCTGCTGCTGCCGCTGCAGCACGTGGACGGATGCGCGGATGACGGATCAACTCTGATTGGCCGGGTACGCGCTCCCCTTTCCACTCCCCCCACCACCCCAACCCCCACCCCCACCAGGAGCGCTGGGCTCTCTACTTGGCATCTCTGTTGCACCGATTCACAAGCCCACGAACACCGCTGGGCTCGGCGCGTGCATCTCCTCCTTGGACTTGGACTTGGACTTAATCAGACATCGTTTTAAATCTCGCACCATGGACGCTACCATTTACCAGATCATACTTGGAGAGCTCGGGGACCTAAACTGTAGTTTGATTGATGCTTTCCAGGACACTTTTTTGGAAAACGCTTCACTGTCACTGCTGAGCACTGAGGGTAAGACAAAATTCTCCTTTTCCTCCTTGTTCAACATTGAAAGATGTTTTGGAAAAGGAAAAGTATATAAGCGTCCGTGTGGTTTCTGTATTTGACTTTATTTGTTCCCAAGGTTTATATTGTAATGCCACGACCGATGAGATTGGCACCTGCTGGCCACGGAGCAGCACCGGGAGGATTGTAGAGAGACCATGCCCTGAGTACATCAATGGGGTGAAGTACAACACAACCAGTAAGATATTAAGCTTTCAAAGTTTCTCAACATACATGTATGGAAAATAGATGATATTATTCAAATAACTTTGCTTTTTTCTAATTGTGCACAATATATTAATGAATATACAATTTAGGTAAAGGTAAAACAAAAAAAAATGTTTTATTTATTGATAATTTAAGGTAGGCAGTAAATCAGTGACTTCATTTAGAAACTCATGAATTTTCATTTGTGATAAGATTTTTTCAAAGGTTTATTCTTTTTCAGTAAAGCTGTGATGACAGTGACTCAATCATGCGCCTACACCTCTTGTCACTGGAGCAGCTGCAACAGAAATGAGCCTGTGTGTTGTTTACCCCATATTAAATAAATAGATAGGGAGGAAAAAGAAAATTTAGAAGCACTTGAAACCTCGGCTGCTTGTTGATCTGATCTTGGCTCATTTTGTTGCTTAGATAGTGAATCGTGATTGTTCCAACAGATAAGTGGCTTAAAGTTGAAATACTTAGCTGTGAAGCTATGGAGGAGAAAAGGGAAAAACATCAGCAGTAGAATTCACTTGGTGGAGATTCTCAAATTGACAGTCTTTGGGTTATGCCATGATATTCAAGACTGTGAGCCTGGTAGGAGCACTTCTGCCCACATAATCTGGTGCAGAGTTGAGCGCACAAGGTCTCCTCCCATTCCTTTGGTGAGTCAAGCTCTTCCTTCCCACACCTGTGATCAAAGAGCTGGTCAGCCCCATTGATAAAATGAAAGTCGGCAGCCAAAAAGTCACTGGCACCATCTGTAGTTGCCAGGAATAATAACAACTCTTCTTACTTTTCTGAACGGCTTTAATCTTCTGGCTGGAGACAAGCAAATCCAAATCCTGTGTGTATCAGCCAGCCACTCTGTTAAGAACTGAGAAAAGCATATCAATGTCTGTCACAACGACACAGTGGCATCATGTTAGAATCCAGTACGGAGACTGACACCCTCAAAGTGTCACAGCATTAATCTCAGAACAACACAGTGTCAGGGTCTTGGATGACATTGTAAGAGTGCCCACAGCTGTTATCTCTTTAATAGGCTCAGGTGCAAAGTCATTATACCACTAACCGCCACCATACACACTCACACACGCTCCCTACTATCTGCATAGTCACCTCTCACTCCTCTCACTGCATTGATTCGCCCTTTGCTCTGCTGGTGCTCTGTCTTGTTGGCTTGATCTGATGGTTCGATCCAGTTGGTGTTAAAATCCCTGTAATTTTCCATGACGACATGGGTCTACCAATGTCATGTTCCCTGACGTACGGGCTACCTTCACTTGTCGACATCCTTGTGGATCGATACAATACCTCGGACAGGCTGGGGATTGGCAAGAGGGCACATCGATTGACTAATCCTGTAATTCAGTTTACTGTAAATTTAATGGATGAAACTGTGATTGACTGTTGTGATTGGCCAATGAGCCCAGCACGCTCTCATTGCACAGCCTGAATGACAGGCATGGAGTGTTATGGCATTTGGTGCAAGAGGTTGCAATATTCTGTGGCCTTCTGCTGATTTACTGCTTGACAAATCAAAAAGATAACAACGAGTGTGATAGTCAAAGAAAAATTAAGCTCTTTAAAAAAAATGAACAGATTGCAGTTCTGAAGTGACAGTTTTTTTGTTCCCCTGTGTAAAGCCCCTGACTAAAGTAATTACAGGAGTCAGTACCTCCAGCAGAAGTTCATGCTTTCATTTATTGAACTATTTATGACATTATTAAAAGTGTTGATTTACTTTTACCACAGACTGATCTGTAGATCAGTGTTTAAGGTTAGGTGCTTAATGATCATTATATCTTTGTGTCAACAAGTTATTTTTATTAAGTTTGACCATAAGCAGCTCTCTCATAACATAACCTGACAAGTTGTTTGTGCCTGCAGCTTCTTATGATCCATAGTTACGAAATCAAGTACGTCATCATAATTTTTTTTTTTTTTACAGTTTTTGTTTCAAAGACAGAGGCAGGCTGTACTGTTACTTCACACTTCAAACCGACAGTCAGTGTTATTTCTTTTAACCATGACCACAGTCATTTTGTAACCATAACCACCTGTTTATTATTATAACCATGACAAGAAAGGTCATCTCAATTTAAAGGAATGTATCTATACCCAAACCACAAGTTTTCCCCAAATCTTACCAAACCTGTTTGTGCCCAAACCTAAGCATATTTTTCTATAGCATTGTCATATTAAAAAGTTTAGTTCTTTACCTCTCAGCACATAATGTGGCATAATCTTCTAAATGCTCCTACAGGTTACATGAGATAGCAGACTGTTCTCTGTATCATGTAATTTTTCTTGGAGGTACAAGCTGTTTCAGACAGGGAGCAAAGCAGGGAGTAGAGGCTAAGAGGGGATTTTACACTTTGTCCATTTTGCAGTCATATAACAGGAAGTATTTTACCACTTGTTTCACTCATTGACTGCAGGACTTAAAGCTGATTTTGCCCACAAGGCCCACTTTACCGCTAGATAAGAGACTTTGAGGATCGTGGATTTTTGTATCAGAGCCACTGTGCAAGATCGGTTTAGCTGTCCTATCTTAAAACCCTCGGGGAACCACACAGGAATTTTAACCAGATGGTGAGAAGTCGCTTTTTGGAGCTGTTTAGTGCACTTTTGATCATGTGAAAAAGCATCACAGTGCATGTTGATTATCCCAGTGATGCATATGAGCATGGAGTCATCGCAGGAGGCTGATGGCACTTCAGCATGACGTGTTTAAAGATTGCGTGCTTAGCCTGAACATACACATTTAGGAAACACAATCTGCACTGCTCTAAAAGCAGTTTTATTTATTTATTTGTTATGTCATCTAATTATTTATTTATTTTTTTAAATCATGTCTCACATTTGCACACCGCCCATTCCTGCTCTGTAAGATATTAACCACCTGTAAGGTTAAATGACTAAGGCATGGTGCTTTAGTGAGCAGACCAAATTTATACATTCACATACGCTATGAGATAATAACGGAACGTTAGGAGACAGAGTTGTTTTCTAGGTAAATTCATGCAAAACCGCTGATGCACATTCCTGTCGGGGGCAGTTTTTCAGCAAGCAGTCTTTGCATTTGCCTCGAAAACAACTCTGTCCCGTAACGTTCCATTATTATCTCATAGCGTGGTGAATGTGCAGGTCACAACTTGTCCACAAGAGCGTTTTGGAGTTGTTGGATTGTGTATTTGATGAGTTTGATGAGCCTCTGTAGCGTAGCTCTGAGCAGATTGCGGCTCTGCTCGGCCATTCTAACTCGCACCAACAAATAAAGGTAACAAACCTACTGCTATGACTATAGGGATTATGGCAATGGGCCAATTTGCCAAAATGTTGAACTATCCCTTTAAAGACAGAAACATGAACCATGGTCTGTGTCTCTCGTTCCCGGTTTAGTTCCTGGTTTATTTTGAAGTTCCTGACTTGTCTCCCTGTTTTCCTCCTGTGATTACCTCATCTGTCTTGATTGCCACACCTGGCTGTGTCTCATTTGCTCGTGTTTTTTCCCATTGTCCTTTGTGGTTTCACCTGTGTCCATGCCCTGTGTTCTTGAGGTTTTTCTACTGCGTGTTCCTGTGGTATCTCTGTGAGTTTAAATCTTTTTGTTTCACCTTACTGTTTTTTCGAGTCTGCATTTTGAGTCCAGTTAGGGTTAGGGTTTGGACCCTGACACAAACAAGGCAATCCAGCACCATCCTGCCTCTGTCCAAAGGTACCAAAATTATCCTTCTAGCGCCTCTGAAGCACACAAATAACTTTTTCTTTGTTTTGTTTCTTCTATTTGTTGTATCTTCAGTAATAATCAGGACAAACAGATTTTTACAGGAAAGTGACAATGAAAAGCAGATAAAGGAACTATTTCTTGGCCGAAAAGGAATCAATTCCTTGTCTGGTAACCTCTTTCTAACCTTTATTTATTCAGGGTACTTTCACTGTTAGGCAGCCTCTCTGTTACAGTGACGCCCTGATCAATTTCACGGTTACACACACACACACACACACACACAGAAGTGGAAGCTGCCAGTACAAACATACTTTGACCTGCTGACCTCTTAGGCAGTTGGGGTTAATTGTCCTGCAGACATTTGGGACCGACAGTGTTGTTGAGGAAAACTTCACGTAGTCTCACCAACTCACGTCTCTAACCTTTAGGCCTTTGCTGCCCCCCATGCTGCGACAATACTCCAGGAAGTCTCCCACCAGCTGTTTTGGCCCGTTTCCAAGCTAAGAAAACAGCTTCCTGTCTGTAGCTTTCTCTTTGACAGGCAAACAGAGAGAATGTATTGAAACTCTTGTGAATGAGCTTCCATACAGCCTCCATTACTTGAGCCAGTTCTTCTGGTTGGTTTTAAACAAGGAGTTATGGTGAATTCACACAGCATTTAATGATAATGCTACAGTACGTGTTGAATGGCATATCACTTGCAGTTTAATGTTGCACCATGGGGCTTTTACCGTGGATCTATATGCACACTGAAACTTTGTGCTGCCACATTAATGTCACCAACAACAAACTGCTCCCTGGTGCAAATGTGTTTAACTCTAGTTAAAAAGTACTGTTTGAAATATTTTCTCATAATGTAAAAAAAGAAAAGAAAAAAAGAATGAAGTAGATTGTTGTTTCTTTCTCATTATATAATCTATCTATAGTAAATGCTGTAGTGGTACTATGGGAAAGATCTTTCCTAAACTCTTAATTGCGTAAGTGATACTTAAATCAGAGGATGAGGTACTGTACACACTATTAAACATTAGTTAAGCTTTAAATACTGAATTCATCATTTATAACACATGAATACTCAATAGTATGTAGTTTATAAACACAGTTAAAAACTGTACTGACTGTATTATAAACTACATACAAATGAATAGTTATAAATTCAGTATTTATTAATGCTTAACTAATGCTTAATAGTGAGTACTTTTATAAAGTGAGGCATGTTTTCACAACAAAGTGAAGTGTGTCCTGAGACAAAGGAGGTGATTATCTGGATCCCGCTGGGTCACATTAGCAGCCCCAATTTGCAGCTACGGATAAATAAAACTTCAAAATCACAAAATAGGTTGGACTGAGAATAGAAGCAGGCCCTAACATCACATGAGCAGGTGTTAATTAACACAGTGCAATTACGCAGAGTCTGAAGTTAAGTAGACTCAGAAAATTCATTCATTCTGTTTTGCAAACTAAAGCCTCAGGGAATGCATTTGTGTGGCTTTTTTTTTTTAAACGTCTCTGCCTTCGGTCACATGTCGTGTCTGCACCATGGGACTAACAATAGATTCTCTTCCATTTGCCTCTTTGGTGCATCTCAGAGCTACACATTTAATGCACAGGCCTGCATATTAGAAAAGAAGGACCCAGAATGGGGCCGTGTTTTATTTTAAAGACAAGCCAGTGAGCTTTGTACTCCTAACAGATGAACATCCAAAAGATGTAAACGCAGCACCGTGGGTAACCTTGCAGGATTTGTGTCATTTTGTGTCAGCAAAAATGTTGCAATTCTCATACAGAAATCACAGGTTTCACAGACGCTCAGGTAAGGGGCTATAAAATCCTCTCCACCTCTTCAAATATATATAAATATTAATGTCTGTGTAGAGTGGCTTAAGAGGTTTATGCATTTTTAAACCTCCCCGTGTCCCCAGTTTTTTTTTTTTTTTGCGCATTTATTCTGTTCTCTGGTTTACATGAAATGCACATCACCACAGTTGGGGCAGAGTTGTTAAATGCAGTTCATTGTCTCTGTTATTCATTGTCTCTGCTTTGTCACCACCCACCCCCCCGTGCCCAGTCCCTCTCCCCCCTCCCCCTGTGCCGTGCTTTCTGTCAAGCCTCAGGCAAGACAAGATGTTCGCAGCGGGATAGATGAATGATATCAACACTTTGGTGTCAGTTTTGCAAATTCAAGCGATATCTTTGCGACCTGAGCTCAGACTCCCAGGGAGTAGCTGTAATTATTCAGTGAGTCATGGCAAACTTCCCCCCTTCCCTCTCGGCCCCACAGAGGACGACGTCCTGGCGCCACGAAATGTACCTGTCTGGTCCGCGCGTCTCAAAGTCAGGGTCTCCGTGTCAACAATAGAACTTCATTGATTCTCTTATCAGGATTAATAAAGTCTGAGGCGTATCAGCGCTGAGTAGCGCGTACAGAAAGGAGATTGGAGCTGCCGCACTGTTGCATGTTGGCGGCGACAGCTTGATGCTTTATTTCAAATCAGACGAGACTGTGCAGCGGTACCTCATCTTTTTATAGGCAAACATGAAACAGAAACAGCAGTGAATAAATGGCTTTGCCTTGTGGTGATGGCTGTTTCAGATGCTATCTACATCTACTATTTTTTTTGGTGTGTTTGTTTCCCATTGTGTGTGAGTCAGCTCCCCAACACCTGCATAAAAGATCTTCTCCCCTAAAAAGATTTTTTTAAAAATACAACTTGGGATCATTTAGATGCTTTTCCTCACGAATGAATAAATCACTATTTTTTAAAAATAGTTCAAAGGACACCAGTGAGATCAGAGGACAGACGTGAGGCTGCAGATCCTTAAAAAGTGACTGAGAATATTAATGTTGACCGTCAAGAGTTATGGTTGTGTAACTGATGTAAGAAGTTAAGGGCATGTAAAAAATCCTTCCTCTTGTCAAAAGCTCATGCTTGTATGTGAACAGTGAACAAACCGCTGAGCATCTTTAGACACCTACTCAATGCAATCGACTTCCCATGTGCAATTCATCCTGCCAAGAATCACACATTCCTTGCCACCACAATCTGTCTCCTGTTTTCTTCACTGAATCCAGTGATTGTGCTCCAGTAAAGCACCACTCCTTCACTGAATCTACCCCCTTGAAACCTTTGATCCACTTCTCCGTGGAGAGACTCTCTGAGAGGTTAGTCAGTCATCAAATTCAGGTCAGCGTGTGTGGCAAACATTTCACTAGCCATTGCACACCAAGTTCCCCGGGGAGGAGTGGGGGGGGGGTGGGTCCAATCAGCACCAGCCTCCCCGTGGCTGCACTTCCCACTGGCTCAGTCAGCATCCGCACACACTACGTTCCAGCACAAGACCTCGGACACACTTTTTTTTTTCTTTTTTGAAAGCCACCGCATACCGCACACATCCAGATGGTTACAATCGTTTACAGAGGAGCTCTTAGCTCGGGAGCATTTCAATTATTAATTCCTTGTCTCTTGCTGGTTCTCTCATCTTATTTTGAACACTTGAATTATCGGCCCCGTCTCCTAAAAATATGTTGCAGCGGAGCCTTGCTGCTGTAGGTGCCTTCCTTTCCTTCCGTCCCCACCCCCACGAATTTTCACACATGAAAACTCGAGAGGACAGACCAGCTTGCCTGTTAAAAAAGCTGTTGGATCTCAGCACTTGTTAACAGAGGTAACTCTAGTTTCAATGCTATCAGTCGGTGACGCTCGACACCCCTGTGATGCATCACCCCCCACCTCCCCATCTCGCTTCCCACTTGCACAGTTGTCAACTAGCACTGCTCCTTTTTCTGTTGCTGGTGTTTTCATTTATCTTCTCCTTTTTCCTCTCAAATTTTCAACTATGCCTCAGCGAGTTTAATTTTATATTTATGGTTGTGCAGATATTGTGTGCATGATTAGTAACTACTGTTTCAACACTCTATTTAAATTAATAACTAAGCTTGATATTAAATCTGAAGGTGGATGATTGATTGTTGCAGCTCTGCTCTACAAAATCTCTGCTCACTGAGGTGTTTGCCTGGCTATTTTTAGGAGGGTATCCCCAGCCTGGGGGCAGGCCTAACAATGCTCTCTCATCCAAAACAACACATTTCTGATGATGGTGTAAAAGTCAAAGGCTGCAGAACCATAATAACCAGAGTCAAAAGCATTTCCTTTTCTGTTGCTAATGCTCTGACCTGCCATAGATTACTTGGATAAAGTGCTTATTAAATGAAACAGCATGTGTGCATGCTTCTTACTTGTGTAATGTGCTCTGATTTGTTCACATTTTCCACACACACTATGTGCCATGTTTGGCTTGTTGGCTTCTCCCCCGGGGCGGCTGCATAGCGCACACAGTCTTTTGCTCATTTTCTCTCACCAACTGACTTCAATACAGCTGTGAGGGGTGAGATGTTTGACAGCAGACACATGGGCAAACGTTTGATTTCGTGACCTACAATTATATTTATTTCTAATGCGTCATGAGGGACCGAGGGCAAACGAGGCAAGTTTAAGAGACACAGCTGTGAGTAAAAGATTACCCAGCAACTCCTCAGGCTCTGTTGGCCTGTCTGCATCAGTGGTCATTGCTCAGGGCTCAATGCTTTTTTGAGATACTTGGTCTTCCCTGTTAAACAATAGAAGGCTGAGAGTTGCCATTCCTTTCATTGCAAATAATGGGGTGATGCTTACAAGATGACTGTAGTGAAGCTAGAGCTTATTTTGATCTGAATTTGGATCAAACTGTGCATTTAGGGGGGCAAAATTGACTAATTAAAAATGAATAGTAAAGTAGAAATCAAATCTTGAAACTGGCGGTCTCTGACTCCAGCTTTCCAAATGGCGCTTATTCAACTACAGTCTGATGTTAGTTGTGATGTCAGAACACACTGACTGAATGTTAACTAGAAAATCAGCAGGATGAAAATAATCATTAGTTGAAGACGTTTGTATAATTAGCTCGGCTCCTGTTGAGCATCAGACTGAGTTTTTGAAGCTACGTATGTAAATACATGATGTATTTTTGTTTTCTCAAACGTAACGGTTTAAACATCCAAACAATTCTTAAAATGTTTTAAGAATCCCCACATTGACTTTTATGTCAGGCCTCGCCTCACGCATGTTTTCCAATGGGGTCATAAGCTTAATTTTATGCAACCCTCCAAATCTACATAGTTCAGTTACAAAGAAAAACAAACAAGTCTTTACTTGGAGGAACAACAGCTGCACCCCTCTTATCCCTCTCTCTCATCACTTCCAGCTGCCGCCTTCTTCTGAGTTCAGCTGAGAAAACCCACTTTCTTTTGAATTTAAATGATCTCCTTCCTGAAAATGAGCGGAACAGATATCTACATTCATGAATATCACGACTCCTAGACCTTGCCATAGGGCGTGAGCAAGTAATACATTAAAAGGTATGTCACGTATGTTCATCATGCTGCTTCACATTACTTAATTTATAAAATTCAACCAACCATCTCGAGTGTAATGACAATGCCAATCATGTTTCCCCCCCCACCTCCCATCTCCCTCCTATAATTCTGTAGTGCCACATGCGGTTCACATGTCAAGATACAAAATATCCTCAAAAGTTCCAGCAGAGAGCTGCTCCAAAGTGTCTTTGAATAGAACAGGCTATTCTCTCTAAAGTGGCATAATTTCCACAAGGTTGCTCAGCCTCTGTTTGCCTCTGGAAATAGCTTCTGCAACCCAGTGGAGCAGCAGCAGCGCTCCCTCATCAGGTCACCATGTCACACAGACAGGTGGTTTGTTCCAAGTCATTCAGGCAATATAAAACACTGCTGCCTTTACTATGATGTGTGAACACATGGGAACAAGACAAAAAAACATGCATTTTTTTTCGCTGGTGGTTTTATTGATCCCTGAAACAAGATGCTGATTAGAGATGGAAAGTGCTCTGAGCAACTCTAGATGAAAGTAACTCTGTAGAATACATTATTAAGCATTGGCAAGAGGTAAAAATGTCAATAGTAGCTAATCACACTCTCCATCTTTCTGGAGGAACGGCTGTCTGAGAGTCTGCAGTTTGTTGAGACAATCAGTGAATTCTGACAGACTTTCAATATTAGTTCTGAAGCCAAATCAAGTGAAAAGAGAGTGGGCTTTGACTAGAACAGCTAATAGAGCCCACAGCCATTGAAGTGATGCTTTGAGGGTCCATGATAACACACCTAGCTGAAGTGGAAAACAGGGAGGAGGTGTATATGGGGAAATATACTGTTTGATGAACTTACATGTTCAGTGTAGCCTGCTACTACATTATCACAACTAATTAGGCCTACACTTAGCTCATGAGAACATTGCTTTAGTGCAACAACTGGAGAGTCCATCTGAGGCCAAGCTTTTACTTTACCACTGATGCATGTAATATGTGGGATGCAATGTAACTGTTGGTTAATATCATATTCTAAGCATGAATGATTTTGTACATGTACATTTTTTTGGCTATCTTTGCAGTGATTGTACAGCGACCTAATAATCCCTGTCAGAGGAGTGAAAATCTAATATTCGCTATGGGTCAATTAAGATATTTGTGTTTTTTTTAAAATGTGTTTCTGTAGTTTCAAATGCAGAGATTAATTACATAACACGATATGACTTTGAGACAGAGTGGACGCCTTTCAAGCTACTTGAGGCAGTAAGAGGACGATAACAGCGTGATTGAGCTGTTTCAAGATCTTTTCAGCTGGCCATGTCCGTCTCTCCTTGTTCTGCTTGGTCAGTTTATTCATGACCTGACTCACCAACAAGCATGATATTTGATATGAAGGTTAAATGTCCCTCCGTTACAATCATGTATAATAATAAAAGACAGGGAAGAGCAGAGAGAGCAGCATGCTCTTTTTACAACTTCCCCACCTCAGCCAGCTGCACAACAGCATGAAATATGCATATAAATGCGAATCTTGTGTCATATTTTTGTTGTGACTGGAAGTAACAGAATGTAGGCTCACACACTTACTATGCAAAATAACCTTTATGTAATTTGAATGCCTCAAACTGTGATTTTGATTTTCTTTCCAGCTAATTCAAATACTTTTTGTGAGCATGAAGAGATAGAAAAACTGCAGTTCTACATGTATTATTAATAATTAAATGAATACATTAAAATATATTGTCACCCCACATTTCCTTCAATCTTCAAAAAGGAGATCTTTTTTAATCTAAATTAGCCAGGAAAGATGTCCATATACTCTTCATGCGGCATGAAATCAGTATAAAGACATCAAAGTTGGATGCTTTGTTGCAGCAGGTTGGTCAGGCACACATTCAAAGCTTTTAGGCTAACATCATATGTGGGTTTTTTTTGTTTTTTTTCTGATTGGCTCAGTGGAGTTTGAGCTTGTATGATTATTTGGTCGGTGAGTGCAGCTCCAAGAGCCAGGCACTCCGAGTTATCACTCTAAAGCAGCATTTCTACAGCAACGTCTCGAGCTGCCCCCTCTCTCGCTCTCTCTGTCAACTGTTGGAGGATGAGTATGACACATAGGTTGCAGTCGCTCTGGGAAAACAGTAGAGAAACTGTGTGATTGTCTTTATTTCTGGCATGTTTTCTGCACATAATTGTACCTCCTTGTTGGCAGCGGTGTAAATAACAACCCCTTTTTTGTGATCCAAGTAAAATCAACGCCTACGTTAGTTTTGATGTGTTTTTTTTTAAATCCACAAAGCATCTACAGTACAGTAGAAGTCTAATTTTGTCATCGAAAAAAACGTGTCAGTAACATTTCTGCACAGGCTACAAATGTGCATGACACAGAAAACACTTGTGCATCTCTCTCTCTGGAGTTGGTCGCCCCCTTGGGCTGTTCCTGTTATAGAAGCCACGAGTGTGTCAAGACTTAACAGAGGGAACAGACGAAAAAAACTCCACAAAAAACAAAGATACAGAGTTTGTCAAAATATGCATTTGATTTGGAAAACTTTTAATCACTGAATAGTCTGTCTGACATTTATTCCATTTTCAGCTGTTGAGTGCGACATTTTTCCGGAAATAATTTAAAAGACATAATTGGAGGCAGTCTGCGTGAAACAATCTTTTTTAAAAAAGGGTCAGGTCAGGGTATAGTAAGTTAATGCTTTGTTTTTCTGTCAGTAAGTGCTAATTATTGATGGAAGTCATCTCTGAAAAATATAACAGCTCAGAACGTCAGCAGTATATTGCAGGAAAAATAATAGAAAGCTGTTATCAGGGAGGATGAGTTCAAATACTTTGATATGATGTGAGATGATGTGAGTGATCTAACATATTCTAGACTTCCAGAATAAACCTCCCAGAGACTGCATTTGAGGTAATCCAGTCATTTTAGGATTGTGTGCTGATGATGCCACAGAGCCAGGGACTTTTGTTTTGCTCTGAATAGGATCAGCACCTCTGACAAAATGCATCACAGAGTGAATATGACAAGGACAGGGCAGTATTATTTTTTATAAAGTGGTTTAGCTGCCATGTTGTGTTTAATCAAACTTGGGTAAATCCAGGGCTTGGGAACAGTTGCATTTTAATGCGGCGATGTTGGCAAGTTAGTGTTGACAGTTAAGGCTCACTGGAGACTAACATTGTATGATGCGAACCACAGGTCATCTGGGTCATAAATATATGATTTTTGGAAACTGGAGGCAGTCCTATCATTTCATTTCTCTCCACTTACAGAGCAGTTTGATTTCTGCATTATGTTGTACACAGGGAGCGCCGCCGTCCTCCCTCCTCCCTTTCATATGTGATTTAATTCAGCGGAAATTGCCACGAGTGTCTTCTGGTATATGTATCAGGCAAACATATAATTTTCCTAGCAGGATGATAAATGAGGGAACATGTGAAGAAAAGGGCGGAAAAAAGTTTGTTTGCCCTTTGAAAAGGACACTTTTGCACATAAGAGCAAAAGGGCAGGAGCTGCCACCAACACACACACACACACAAGCGCTAAATAGACTTGGTGAAGAGATGTTGGCTGATGTAATAGTAACGACCAATACAAAACTATATCATTGTAAAAAACAGTTACAGACATTAGAAATTCAACACTTTTGTGGCTCCCTATGGAGACCCCAGCATGCACAGTGGCAGCATAGTTTATTCACTCATCTTGAGGAAATGTTTTCCACTTCTGTCTTTGACTGCCTTAGTAAAAGAAGCACGGGAACTGACTTTACTGGTGGTAATGCACTCTTAATTAATGTAAGAGTGGCACCGAAATATGAGCAGTAATGTAACACTCTTAAGTTTTGTCACACATTTCCCAGAGCAGTAAGAGTGTGTATGGCGTCATATTCAGGGCTCTTTGAGATGCTGAGGAAGACACAGTTAAAGCTTCATTCTCTGAAGATTTCATTTTTGAATTTGCAACACCTTTAATTAATGATTGTAAGAACAAATCTTAACAGGTCACGATTCTGGGGACAGCTAAAGAAAATATATATCTCTATATATTTTAATATTCATTATATAATTGTTTTTTTTTCTATAAACAACTGTGATCTGACTTAGCAGCACATGTCATGAGTCTGTGCACAGTGAAAGCAGTTGGTTCCCTCTCTGAGAAGTTGGAGGTGTGCAGTTTGTCGCCCGCAGCCTTTCATCTAACAGCTCACTGTGGAGGATGCTCTTGTTCCGCTGCTCCCTCTAACACCTCAAACTGGTGCACTGTCATAAATAATGCCAAAAATGACTGTTGTTGTGTAATGAAAGGTCACTTGTGTTTTGTCAGTAAAATGTTTTGGATGTGAAGATGCAGCAGTAGAAATTTGGTTTGCAACATCAGTCATGAAAACAAAGGTTAAAAGGGTAAGACGCTTTTATGGCCTTTATGTCTGCAGTACCCACAATGCATACATCACAGCACAGTTAGACATATGGACGACAGTGTCAGCCATAGTAAATGCTGTTGACTGACTGAATGAGTGAGTGATGATATTCAGCCTCTGGTCACTGGGATATTCAGCAACAGTTTGTTTCTTATTCTGGTCAGGATATACAGTTTTTTATACATTTGGAGTTGACTCATGTTTCAGTAGCAGCTGATGCAGCCTCCAGCCACTAGCCTCAAGCAGATACGAGGAGCTGACTGCAGAGGTCTGTTGGGCTCACTTCTCTCTAACTCCATGCCCTCAAGACTGTTTTCATTCTGAGACTTATAGTCTTCATCCTTGGGACACTGCCTCAAGTGACATCACTCGAGGCAGGTTTGTGTTAAGCCACAAATGCCTTTACACAACCTTTTCACTTATGCATGAGTAGCTACTCACCAAGACCTGTAAACAGAGTTTGTGCATAAAACTGATGGCGTCTCTCATGCTCACTCAAAGCTCAGAGCTCTCAGCTTGTTGCCCTATGGTTCATTACTGTGTATAAAGAAATTTGGAGAACTTTTAGCAGATGTTTGAAGCAGATGTTTCTCTTAAGCACATTTGTGAGTTAACAAAGCGCATCAGTGGATTAAAACCTAATCAGATTTTAAATGCTGCTATTCATTTGCCAAAGGCAGGAGGGGTTTGTCAATCTATGAAAATCTTCAGTTATGATACTAATGAGAAATTCTGTTGTATCTTTTACAACCAGATTCACTGTAGTGAAGTTAGTGGCTTTGTTTAATAAAATGCTGCCTACATCATGAGTAGCTTATTACCACAGTTATTGTTTTATATGTAAATAATATGAAACAAATGTGATGTGTGTGAAGATGCCTTTTACAGTGATTTGATTTTTTTCCTCAATTAAATCACTTCATGTGGTGGTGATGTGATTGACTGACTGAATCGTGTGGTTATTCCCTCTGCTTGCAACTGTAATGATCTGTGAGATTCCTATGTGGGATAGTACTGTATGGTGTGGCCTACTTTTACCATGAAATGAAATTTCATACAGCGTGAAGGTAATGCTGCCGGAATTGGCTCAGGTGTACAACTTGCATGAGCTGTGTTTATCCCTGAACGCTGAGATATTATAGCCTTTCATCTTTACAGCAATTTGAAAAACATCCAAATGAAGAGTGAGGTTTTTACTTAGTATTTCACAAAACAACTGAAAAGAGTGAATCATTTGTGATAAACTGTGAGCAGCAGCCTGGAGCTTTTTTTCTCTCTCTCTCTGTCATTGTTTGTTTGAGTCTGTCCATCAGACAACCGGGCTAGTAGCATAACACAGAACTAAAGAGACAGATGACAAGCTGAGGCGCAGAGCAATCAAACACCAGCGACAGTACGACAGGCGTACACAACCTTTAAGTGAAAAATGTTGTACTGTAATATTCCTGTGGCATTGTTGCAGATCCCACGGCTGATAGCACAGCAACAATCAGCTGAAGGAAACAGGTCAAGCTTAGCGGCAGCGAACACAAACACTGTTTTGGTTTGTATTCCATATTAAACTGGATAATTTATTAGTGATTTATTCAAAATTTTAAACTGAAATTTGCAATTCATCCCTAGTTGAAGCATTACTTTTTCATGAACAACCAATTAATGCTCTTGATACTTGGTTAAAAGCTTCTTTCGTTCTAAATCTTAACAAACAAGATCCTAATCTTCCCATCCTTGAACAACAATACAAGTTTTTTTGTTTTTTTTCACATGTACATATTTGTGTATCCAAGAAAAACAAGACATTTGGCGGGGTGTCTTGTGGAGGAGGTGGGCATTGCTGGTGACAAACATAGCAGTTAGGAATTGCTTCTTGTGCGTCTTTACATCAGTGGAGTGTTAGGTTGCTCACAGCATTGTTAACACCTCATATCGTTCCCAAACTTGTCAGAGACTGAGTCATAAAGTTTTTTTTTGTTTGTTTTTAATAGCTTTGGCTCAGGAGTTAGAGTGAGTCGTCCATTAATCAGAATAACGGTGGTTTGATCCCCTGCCTCTGCAGTGCCAATTGAAGCTGCCCCTGATGCATTATGTGTGTGAATGTGTGTAGAAAAGCTAAATGTGTGTGGGGAAAGCCCTGTATGAATGTATGTGAATGACTGAGCGTGCCTGGTAGTGTAAAGCTTAATGTGCTATATAAATGCAGCCCATTCCATTTGAATATAGGGAGGGAAAGAAAATGTGAAAAGAATAGCTTTGCTGTGTGTAATGCACAGATGGTTAGAGATAAATCCGCTCTCTGTGCACCAGTGCCTTGAATTACCCCTGCATCAGTGGAAAAGCTCACGGGGTCAGACCTCACAACCTGCTCCCCTTCCTCTATTTCTGCACCATCACTGCTTCTTCCACAAACCCAGTGTGATATTTGCCTGGAAAGACTGAGGACTTTATCTGGAAAGCATCACATGCTGCTACTGTAATATTGCCTCTTGGCTTTTTGTTTTTTTTTTGTAGATTTTTTTCTTGATTTTTTTTGCCAGTGTAACATGACTCAGGATAATAGAAAGATTTACCTGATTGGAGGAATTTTAGCTGCTGGCAACTTGAAGTCAGGCCGTAGATACTGTCATGCTGATGCCCAACTTGATTCTCCAAAACTGTTTGAATGACATTAAGGGCATATGATTGTGATTAACAGTGCAGATTATCTCTCATGCTTTTCATTTTAATAACCCATTTGTTGGGACAAGGATTAGATGAGGATTAGAAATATCTCTGCTAGGTCACAGCTCAGAATTGGCAGGACTAAATTGGACAGAATTGTTCACCTTAATTAGTCCCAGCAGATAAAAGCAGACAAGGATAAGCAGGAGGTGAATTCAGGGAACTGGCAGTGGTCAGTGACAGGCAGGGAAAAGATGGAAAAAAATACAAAACAAGTAATTGAGGCTGGAAAGCTACAGCTGAGGTAGCACAATTGACGGAGTAGTTGGGAATGGACCAGTCACTGGAGTGCCAGGGTCTGAAATGACAAATGAGGTAGCGATACATTTCAGATGGAGCAAAAGCTGAGTTTACAGTAAAAGTGGGGTTGAATTGAGTTGACACTATGCCTTTGATGCTGCTCAGTTCCTCAGATGTACATAGAAGCTGTTACAAAGAACACATTTCGGCTTACATGCTTAAACAAGAAAACATCTTTTGGTTGTTGTTGTTTTTTTAAATGTAATATTATCTGAATGTAATGTGATCTATAAATACACATTCGCTTTCTCCTATAAGCCATCAAGCTTGATGTACTGCAGGTATACATGATTTATATGGTAATACATTCTTTGCAGTTTATAGAAGGCCAGAAGGTCAAAGGTCAACTTGAAGGCTTTCCTTGATGAATTATAGAGCCATGACAACCTGGCAACCAAAGAAGCTGATAGTACTATTAATGGCTTATGTTTGATCTATGAATCATTGGTTTACAGTAATAACTATTTATGAAGCCGTCAGTTACAGAGCAGATATGAAGATGAAAATGCGAATCCTTTTAGAATAAAACGCATTGTTGTGTAAAAGAGCTCGAGAGCTCTTTATAGTAGTGTGTGGAGCCCAATACAATCTACTGAAAGGGCTTTGAAAATTACCATAGAGTTGAATCAACACCTCCATTACTCTGTCCTTGCTGATGGTACAAACCATGCGTGACACAGCAGCTGTCCTATCATGGTTGTGAAGAACACACAAGAAAGTCGCAAATGTCGCATGGCAACCAATCAATGAAAATGTCAAGGCAGTTTTTTTTCTCTTTTCGCAAAGTTAAACAAGCAAACCAGACATGTTTCAAAATGCATCGCAATTGACTGTTTTGCTGCATCTCAGAGGGCCCACATCCCGCCTCATTCGAGAGCTTTAGTGGTTTAACTGACTCTTGATGTCCCAATCTGTTCTGTGCCATGCTGCGCTGACTGAAACGATTGAGAATTGGGAGTTTTGTTCTTAAGCACAACACAAAGCAAGACCGAGTGACGATACAGCTTTTATTGCCATGACACAAATGAAAAGCATTATCTGAGCTTCTTTTTTTAATAATATTTTTCCCCCTACTTATGTTTGAGCTGCCACAAGCAGATTGCTGCTCTCAAAGCACTAATGTCATATTACAAAAATTAATTCAAATGCAAAGGATCTTACTTTGCTTCTGCTGTTGCCTGAAGAGTCGCTGTGAGGATTTCTAAGGTGGATGCTTTCCTTGCTGTTGTTTACAAGGCTCTTTGAGTCAGGATGAGTGAATGTGAACATTACAGTCTGCACTGTGAGATTTGTTGGAATTGCTAATCCCCAATGGGAAAACATCTGTATTATGCAACTGTCTAAACACAGAGATAAACATATTCATTCATTTATCTGTCCGCTTATTTTTACGAAGTATATTGGAAGCTCCAGGGTTCAACTACTCACAGGAAGTTGGATCATTTGATTGCAAAACAAAGTGACACACATGTAATGTAAGATAATAGTACTGTATGGTGGAGCTGGGGGCTGAGCACACCCAGCTGGATAGCTCAGTCAGTAATGGCACTGTCTTTGGATTGGGAGGTTCGGGGTTAAATCCCATTCATGTTTAGTGTGTTTCTTGGGGCAGCAAGAGCTGCAGAGGAAGAGCTTGCTTTTTTTATATAAAGAATAGATGTGAAAGGTATATGCTATGATCACAACCATTTGTGTTCTGTGTCATTAGTAAGTATTATCAGGAAGTGTAATGCCGTGCCGTACCGCGCTAGTGGAAAAGCGCCATAAGATACTTGGAGCTTTTCTGCGTAGCGTGTGCATTTTCTCCTTGTGCTTGTGTGAGTTTCTCATTCAGCTTTCTCCCACACTCCAAAGACACAGACACACGTCAGGTTAATTGTTGACTAAATTGCCAGTGGGTGTGAATAAGCGTGTGAATGGTTGTTGTTGTCCAAATATGTCAGCCCTGTGAGGGACTGGCAACCTGTCCAGAATGCCGCCCTCGCACAGTGTCAGTGGGATTCGACTTCAGCCATTTTGCTGAAACTGATCATCACGTAGTGAGTTCAGGATACAAAAAGTCACAAGCAGCCATGTGGCATAGAAGAATATACACAGTGGAGGCTATGACCTGGGAAAATACAATTTGACAGAATAACAATAAAAGATGAACTGAGTCTACAATTCTGCTTATTTTGAAAATAGTTTTAATCTGGCAGCGTTGACCGCTGACAGCGGTGCAACTGATGAGTTTCCATGCAAAGTATAAAAATAGAAATAAATGAAATGCATGATTCATATCTTGGCAGTAGGGTTGTTAAAATGATCACTTTACGCAGTCAGTCAAAACAGAATGGATTATAATAACCTTTACAGATTTATTGCTACTCTGTTTCCACCCAATTCTTTATGTTTGTCAGTGTTAAAGAGATAAAGGGCACACCGAATGCATGGCAAGGAAGTGCAAAATGAAAAATTAAGTTCAAAGTTGCTGGGAAACGTGTTTTTAAAGATATGCAAATAAACTGTCAGAGTAAGAGGCTTTGTATTTCCCCCCCATGATTTTTTTTTTTTTACTTCCAAATTGGTATTCTGAGGACAACGCAGACAGATAATAGTGCTCAACTTTGAACTGAGCTCTGAGGAAATTACAAGGATGTTTTAGCTTCACCTACTTGGCAAACACTTCTACAATCTTGCCACAACAAATAACTGGCTTACACCAGCACTGTCTCAGCTAAACGCTGTGTCGGGTGCTGAATACAAATGGGAGATTTGAGGTGACAAACAAGATCTTGGAAACAATCTTTCAATAAATTTGTGCTTGTTGTTTTGCGGACAATGTTTGCAACAATGACACAGTTTCACTTTCCTCAGCTGTTCTCCTCACTCTTTTCTTGCAGGGAGCGCGTACAGGGAGTGCATGGAAAATGGGACGTGGGCGTTGAAGAGCAATTACTCCAATTGTGAACCCATTTTGGAGGAGAAGGTTAGTGTGGCGACGCAGGAGCGATCCCGCTATGCCCTTCATTCAGTACACAATCTGTTAATCATCTCAAACAAATGCTCCTCACAGCCTCATCATTACTCTAATGGCACATGGGGAGAAACCATTCAGATGTTTGGGAAAGTAACTTGTGGTGTTTTGATCTCTTCAAGCTTTATTGAACTGCATTTTATTTTAAATACTTTTTGTTTCAAGATGACCGGGCAAATGCTTAAGTACAGTCTTGCCTGTGTCTCTATGAGCAAAAGCCTAAAGGGGCTCAGTGTAAGACTGATGTATTGTATGTAATGAGTTTTGGCCTGATTGCCTCACATCTCATCTCCTGATTATGTGTATTTCTGGGTCTTGCTCTATTTTGTCAGATCATTTTAAGCTGCGACATCTGAAGGGTGTTAATGGCGTTTCATTCTCTCAACACACTGCAGCTGACAGAGACACACACTTAAGATCCACTCTTGGTCTTTTCATGCATTCATGTATTCCTAACCTCATTTCTGTTTGTGTTTGTTAAAGAAGTAACTCACGTGCTGTCTTTCCAGAGAAAATATCCAATGCATTATAAAATAGCGCTGATCATCAACTACCTAGGCCACTGTATCTCTGTGGGAGCTCTAGTCGTGGCCTTCATTCTCTTCTTGTGCTTAAGGCAAGTACAGAAATAGTTTTAATCTAAATGTGTCCCGTATGCCTGAGACCTCACATAAGACAATCAGGGAAATTCATGTAATAGCCTCGGACTGCTTATCATTAATGTGCTTTATGTCAAATGAATAGATGTCTGCAGCATGGCTCAGCTGGAGCATTCAGGCATTATGTGTATTTCATAACATGTCTTTATCCAAGCATTAGTACCTTTTTTATTTGTGTACTGATACACACACTCACCTTCATCTACAATGTCAGAGCACTGAACAGCCTCAGCTGTGCTGCACAGTAGGGTTGGGTCAGTGTGGGCTTCTGAAAGCAGATAGTTATGTCTTTAGTTTAAAGACCAAAAAATCATAGAGCAAGACTTTGCGTAGTGATAAAAAAATAGTTTGGGAAAAGCATTCTGCCCGTCTTCTGAACCTACGACTGTGTTAAAAGCCAGACTTTTTAAATTATTCAGCTTTTAATAGCTTTTTACAGCATGGTGACCAGCCATATCTACAATATTTAGCAGTGGGAGTCTTTAATCCCCAATTTGTATCAAGATGACACTTATTCATCAGAGTCAGAGAAATCTGAACACTTAGATGTGATACAAATAATCACAGGTTTAGCATGACTTACGCTTTATGAGGACATCAGTCCCTCTGATGTCCATGGACAAATAACAATAACTGCAGGACTTGGTAGAGAATGGTCACATTATTAGGTTTAAAGGTACTTTATTAGTCACATATACAGCTAGTACAGTGAAATTCTTTCTCTGCATTTAACCCATCCCTGAGGAGCAGTGGGCAGCCGCGGTGCAGCGCCCGGGGACCAACTCCAGATTATGAGCCAGTGCCTTTGGTCAGGGGCACTGACTGGAGGATTAACCTAGCCGACATGTTTTTCAACAGTAGGTTTCCTCCACTGTTGAAGAAATCCAATGATAGTTGTCTTGAACGTCCATAGATACAAAGTAGGCTGGAGTGCTCGTACTAATTTGGCATACTGTTTAGTATATTCCAAAAATAAAGAGCAGATCATGACTTCATGCATGAACTATTGAGACTATCTGTAGTAGAAGAAGCAATTTCTGATCTTACCCTACTGTATACAACACAGGTCTATGGCTGCGGCAACATGTAGAATCGCTCTTTACCATGACTACTGAGCCTGACGATCAAACATCTCTTTGTGGTTTAGGAGCATACGATGTCTTCGAAACATCATCCACTGGAACTTGATCACCACCTTCATTTTGAGGAATGTTATGTGGTTTTTGCTTCAGCTGATCGACCACAATATTCACGAGAGCAATGAGGTAACAGCACTGATGTATTATGGGTCATTGTAATGTATAATTAGTTACAGCCAGAGCACAGAAAGCAATTAAAAGTCTTAATAAAGAAGACGGCCTCAATAAGATATGAAGTACTGTACTTAAAAAGTAGTTGTGTTTCTGTTTAATGACTCAGCGTTTTTGTCTTTTTTTCTTTCTTTCTCTCTTTCAGCCTTGGTGTCGATTAATTACGACGATATACAACTACTTTGTGGTGACCAACTTTTTCTGGATGTTCGTCGAGGGATGTTACCTTCACACAGCCATTGTGATGACCTATTCGACCGATAAGCTCAGAAAGTGGGTCTTCCTTTTCATCGGATGGTGTGAGTATGTTCACGCCGACAGCGCTGGGAGACAATTAGTAACGCTACGCTCAGCTCTCGGTTCTGTAGGATACACAGGGCTCATGCTTTGCTACACTGAAAACACCACATAGCAGCAGAAGTGTTATCTCCTTCTCATGCATGAGAATATGTTGAAATAAGGTTTTCAGGTATTTATGATGTTGTTGTTTTTATTTCATCCCAGATGGATTTGAATACAAAATGTAATTTAAATATATTTTGAACTCAAGAGCATGAAATTTGTGGTGATTTGATGATGCTAAATCAAGATTATGAATGATCAGGCTCATTATACCAGCTGTTAGAGCTTTCAATAAAATCACTTCAACAGCAGATGGTGTTTGCTGCGTTGTCATGGAAATGCAGATGGTCAAGTTTCCATATTTACTTCTCATCCATTGTTGCCCAACAATTGATTTTCAGCTGAAGTTAATTCCTGATTCCAGAAAACAAGATAGAGAAGGCTGCTCTGGAGCCGTTCATCATTTGGTCACACAATTATCTCTGTATTGCTGATTTACATACAGTGAAAACGTACTAATCATAGCAAAATAGAACAGGCTAGTGAAACAGCTGAGCTACAGTTTTATATGACATTTCTCGGAAACTCAGAGTGAACATTTACTCGAATGAAAGCAGTTAGGTGAAGGCTGGTCAGCCAGTGAAGTGGAGGGAGACCCTTTAGTGCTTCAGACTCAAGATGAGGCTCTGATTTCATAAGAGAACAGAGCAGCAGTGAAGTGTGGAAAATGTCATTTTTTGTGCTTGACTTGAACTGATAGAATGAGTTTTGAACATGCAGCAGATTCCCTGTCATGACCACATAAATTATTTATGCCCACCTTGACTTAAACTATTAGAGGAAGCATATTGTAAGTCGGACAGAGACAAAACCAGTGTCAGGATATTCCATCCTCAGGCAGATTAATGCACATTGAAACATGCTTCATTGCCTCACTGAGACAGTCTGACATTTCATTCCTTTCCTTTTTGTGTAATGGACATTGTGTGTTCTTGTAGGAAGAAAACACACATACAGTACTTTGGTGCATATAGGCCAGGCCAAAATGAGTCAGAGCTTTATGAACAGAAGAACGAAGTAGTGGGAAATAACAGATTATTGGTGATGACAGTTGGATGAACTGATTGGCCTTAAAATAGAAATCACCAAAGGGACGCATTGCACATGTCAATCTAGAGCTAATGATCTAATAAGATTAAAATATTAAGTAACTGGCAGTTTTTTCTGATGATGATATATTATCTGCACCACCTCCTCTGCGAGGAGAGGTCAACTCTTCACTATGCAGATGTTGATTAAGCTTGCCTTTTGTTTTAATCCAGTCTCATGGTGAAGCTACATGCAACATACAGTACTGGAGGTATTTTCAGTCGACAGAAAATCTAGAAAAACTTTACAGTGTGTCACTCACCTGTTAGAAAGACTATTAATTGGCAGACAAATTGTACCACAGTGCTTGGGATAATTCTGCAAAAGAAGAGTGCATAGAAGAAAAATGAGCATTAATTATTAAAAAATTAATCCCTACAGTAAATAGGTACTGTACAATAGCAATATGGTATGGTGGTTTATTTGTACAATGGCTGCAGCCAGTAGGGAGAATGGATTTCTTGTTGTGCCACACTTGAGAAAGTGTTAATTAGTGTTTATTAGGAAATGATAGAAGTAGGGCAGATTAAATCTGTCTTCCACCAGAGGACTAATGTTCGCTGGGACTGAAATAGGTTTAGACCTGTATTCTTTCAGCTCCATTAAAGGTCATTTGACTGATCATTTCAGCTCTTACACCACCTGATCCACTTTGTCAAGCTGGATACAGAACTTGACCACGTGACCTTGTTTTTAAAATGTCTGATTTCATGCGCTGGCGTAATGATCTTTAGCCGGAAGATGTTTCGCATAGAGTGCTTGTGTAAAAGGAGCAGACTCTTCCTTGAACTGCAGTCCTCAGTGCTTCGGGCTTCACTTTTTAATTTTCATCTGAACATGCAGTAAAAAAAAGCTGCAAAAAGGTTGTGGTGCAAGTACAATTTCATGGACCACACTGACTGACTGACAAATGACTGTTGGTTAATAACTTATTATTATTATTAGATGGATGGGCAGTGTGTGCTTAAAGGACTTGTTTTAAGTTTTTATATGAATGTGGATAAAGTTGTACAGTGTTTCACTTTAGGTTTGGTAGTAGATGCGTTGGTCTGCACTTATATTATTGTATTATTATTTATTTTAAGTTGTTAATTAGTGGTTCAAGGAAGCTGTAATCCAAATTTGTCTGAGCATGAAGCAGGTCAAATAGGCAGGCCTATAAGGATTTCATGATGAGAGGCAGGTGTGGGTAAGACTGATGACTGATTAATGGTTAAGAAAATTAATATTTCATATATAATCCTTAAAAATAAGACTAAAAATAAGCCTTTTCAATATTCAATTGCACATTTAGACAAAAAGGCCATCATGCCCTGAAAACATATAATGGCCATGTATGCATTTCATAAACAACTCCTGTTGATTGCCGATTACTTCTTAACTACTCTTCATAGAGACCTGTGGATTTTAGCCGAATGTAATAGAAATTTGACTTTTTCTGAGATGATTTAAAGTAATGAGTTCTATTCGTACAGTTTAACACCTGCTTTAAATAATTCATCCATTTATTAGCCATACAGAGCTATTTAGATTCACAGGGTAGGTGGGAGTCTGTGAAGTCAGTTATGAAATTATGTGAGTACACTTTACTCACAGGAGAAGACCAGCAGCCACTCCACAGATAAATGCACACAGGTCCATTATTTCTCTCCTGCACCTCTGAGCTCAGCAGCTGTGGCTCCTGAGTGATGTGTTCTCATGACTGTAAAGCCTCTGTTGGCTTAAACGTTGTTAGTGTAGCTGACTGCAACCTTTTCTGAAGAGGAAAGTGGGAACATGTGTCTTCATCTTTTTTTCCCCAGGTTTGTACTTCGTGGAGTACAGAGTCCTGCAGACTTGTTATGTTTGATCAAGCAGCACAAATACTGTGTGGTCCTCACCTTCTGCTTCCAGTGCCAATCAAAAAGCTTTTTTTTACTGTGGGTGGCTATTATTCAATACACAAAATTTATTAGTTTCATTAAAATCTTTTATATAAAAGTATTCTCTGCCCCTTATTGTCATGGGGGTAAAAACCTCAGGACACTACGACGAGCAGAGCCGAGCTTCACCAATAAGGTTCATCCAGGAATAGAGATGACTCAGTTCAGATAACTCAGGCAGCATTAAGCCTCAGCAGGCTCAAGTAGACAAAGACAAAAAAAATCAAACAGGTGAAGACAGAGCAGTGGTTGCTGCTGACAGGCTGCCTAATTAACCAACCAATATAGGCCAAACCCAAAAACATACAGACAAAAAAGAGTGTAGAAAAGGCAATAGACAATTCGGTGGGCAATTAGGGAGAGCAGGTCGATATGAACACTCTGAGCTGATTAGGGCATTGAGAGCAGGTTAGGAGGTGGGCAGTGGATAAAAGGTGAGAAGGTGGTGAAGAGAGAGTGAATGAAGAATAAATAATGAATAAGACGGTGGGACTTCTATTCTGGTTTTATTCTGTCCCTGGCTTACCTGAATCTTGTGTCTTTTATTTATTTATTTTTTTTACAGGCATTCCCTTCCCTATAATAGTAGCCTGGGCCATTGGAAAATTGTATTATGAAAATGAACAGTAAGTATTCAGTATCAAATCTATTTTCCTACAATTTCCCCTAATAGGATGCCACTGAATCTCTCCTCTCCTCTGTCAACAGATGTTGGTTTGGTAAAGAACCTGGAAAATATATGGATTACATTTACCAGGGACCAGTTATTCTCGTCCTCCTGGTAAGCGTCAACACAGAAACCCATCGCACTGTGCCCCCGTGGTCATTATTTTCACTTTTCTTTTTCTGTTAGAACCATCAATTATTATTACACTACACTAACAGAAGATTTATCACTAATGTCTATTTGTAGGTGTAAACTAATGAAAAAAAAAACTGCCCTGGAATGAAAATTGTTTTTATATAATGAATCATCATTTTCATTCCTGCGACTAGCTTGTCAAAAAAGGTGGAATTAATCATCGCAAATAACAGCTCTGGAAATAAGAAATTGTGTTCATAGCAACGTATCCACATACAGTTACGTAAAAGCTGTTACACCAGCATGTAGCAGCGCGGTTCTGATGGGTGTGCTCCTCTGACACTGTCTTGCTGAGAAAAGAAGTGGCTTTGACTTGTGTCGCCTTCTGCTCCTCCCACTCGGCATTTAATGAGCGAAGTGGATCTCAGTGTGAGCCATTAGCGCAGGGTTCAAAACTAATTATTCTGTGTGTCTGTTTTTCTAGATAAACTTCGTGTTCCTCTTCAATATAGTACGGATTCTCATGACCAAACTAAGAGCTTCAACCACATCTGAAACAATACAGTACAGGTGAGTACATTATCTGCAGGACAGCAGGAGTCCCACATGCTTTAAAGGGATAGTTCAACATTTTGGCAAATTGGCCCATTGCCATAATCCCTATACTGTAGTTTTAGCAGTGGGTTTGTTACTTTTAATCGTCAGTGCAAGCTATTTTTAGAACGGCAGAGCAGAGCTGCAAGCTGCTCAGAGCTACGCTACAGAGGCTAATGGGATTTCTTGGTTTCCCTCATCAAACTCATCAAATACACAATCCAACAACTCCAAAGTGGACAAGTTGTGACCTGCACATTCACCAATCACCACGCTATGAAATAATAACAGAACGAGTTGTTTCCAAGGCAAATGCAAGAAAAACTGCCCCTGACAATAACGTGCATCAGCGGTTTTGCATGAATTTACCTCGAAAACAACTCTGTCTCGTAACGTTCTGTTTATTATCTCATAGCGTGGTGAATGTGCAGGTCACAACTTGTCCACCACAGCGTCTTGGAGTTGTTGGATTGTGTATTTGATGAGTTTGATGAGGGAAACCAAGAAATCCCATGAGCCTCCGTAGCGTAGCTCTGAGCAGCTCACGGCTCTGCTCCGTCGTTCTAAAAATAGCTTGCACCGACAATTAAAGGTAACAAACCTACTGCTAAAACTATAGGGATTATGGTAATGGGCCAATTTGCCAAAATGTTGAACTATCCCTTTAAGGCGGTGAGAAAATACATCTGTATCACCAAAGTAGCTAATTTAGAAAGCAGGCAACTGTAATTTGAATCTTTGCAATCAGTCACTGCTTTCATCCAAATCAATGAGTTTCATCCCCAAATATTTCCTCACTGAGTGGATACTTGAGGATCTGATCTTATTGACAATACAATCAAATCACTGCTAAGTACTGCAATAGTACAGATCCATTATCATTATTATAGCTTTTCTGTGCCCCTTTCAGGCAGGTAAGTGTTGCTGTTAATTGCTGTTAATGTTGGTATATGAAAACAGTAAATCACACCAACGCCGTCAAAGGTAATTCTTTGTTTTCACACTGATAGTTACAGTAGAGAAAGTAAAATGGAGTTGTCAAAATATGTTGATTTTCTCAGTTGTGGTTCCTCCAGTCTTGTAGGATAGATGCATGTTGTAGGCTGTTTTCTTGGGACTCAGATGTGAAATTTAATTTGCCAGGAATAGTGCCTATTTCAAGTCTAGACAAACAGATTGGTCTGAGTGAGCACAAGGAAGTTACAGTATGCGTTTGCACTATAGGGCCATTTCATTTAGTCCCAACAGTCCCCAATCTTCTAGAGGTGAAAAAAAGGAGGGTGACAGAAGTTGATGAGTGTTTGGTGTGTGCTTGATAGAGGTGAAATAACACTGTGTGCTTGAGGTTGTTATGCTGTGCCGCTAAAATTGTGTTTGATTTCGTACCTTGTGTATTTTTCTCCTTCAGGGATTATTTTGAGTTCATGAGGTGTTTACAGTGTCTCGGTTCTGACAACTTCACTTCAGCCTTATCACACTAGAACTGGTTTTCTGGTTGCTCAGTGACAGTGAGCCATGCAGATGTAAGAGAGTTGAGAATAGGGGTGTCAGGATATATCTGATGACCTCAAAATAGACCTAATGCTTCCTTCAAAACTCTGAATATATGAACAGAATAAATGGGTACTGTACTGTATGTGAATTTGATGAGATGGGACTTTTCTGTCATTTTCAAATTTCTGGCCTGTCACAACAACACACCAAGAAGAAGATGTGCAGGAGACATATCATATATACAGCCTGCATACAACAAATCCCTTTGGTTGGTGTTCATCTTCACAGCATGACACTTACTTGTTTATCCCAGGGACAGTTCAGTCCTGTTGGATCCATTTCTTAAACATGACTGATTAACAATTTAGTTGCTGCCCTATCACTTATTAAAATGAAAATATATTAGCAATCATGGCTCATTTTCAAACAAAAAAGAAAAAACACCATGCAAAGATTTTAAAAGTTTCAGTTTTTCTAAATGCATTTATAAAGCCATCAGTTATGCTGGATCTTCTCAACCGTCTGGAGTGTTGTGATAGAAAGAAGTGCTTATCTTGTTAGATGGATTTTTATCATAATGTTGATAGTGGTGGTGGTGTGTTTTCTCACAGTTCCTATTCTCTCAGTTTGTGCACCGCCCCTCCCCCTCAACATTTCAACACCAAGGGATATTTTAGTCATTTTTTAAACAATGTTCCATAATTTTCTCCACAGAAAAGCTGTGAAAGCAACACTGGTGTTGCTACCTCTGCTGGGCATTACCTACATGCTCTTCTTTGTGAATCCAGGAGAGGACGACATCTCACAAATCGTTTTTATCTACTTTAACTCGTTTTTACAGTCCTTTCAGGTAAGAATAATACGGAGTGACATTAACCAAGAAAACCCACACACGCTGTCTGGGAATGCAGAGAATGATAATTATAGTATGATGAAGTCATAATAGCTCTGTAGTGATTTCATTGTGTCCTGGAGTTATATCACTTCTCTCAGGGTGACATTTCAGGTTTAGGCTTACTTGTGGGAAAATGATTAGAAGTAGCATCCTGGCTGCGCTTACACACAATATGGCCTTCCTGCCGCATGTTCAGTGTTCTCAGCTGTCAGGATTAACAAGGCCACATGGGCATGATTTTTGCTCCGTGGCCTTTTTTTTAATCTCTCTATCTACTGTGTTTAAAATCGAAAACTGAGTGGGAGGCGAGAGCAAAAGGCGATTTCAAGCAGTTTCTTAGCTATATTTGCTATTTGCTATGACAAGGTTTTCTCTGAAAATGGAACATATTTGCCTTTTTATTTCATGATTTCATGATTCTCTTATGTCTCATCAGGTGCTATTATATAATACTACCATATTTTCTCTCTAATTGTAATGTGTCTAATCTGCAGGGGTTCTTCGTATCAGTGTTTTACTGCTTTCTAAATGGAGAGGTGAGTCACTTAAGTTTTGTCTGTATTCATGAATTTCACTCGGTTGTAAAATGGGGGGTGTTGATACATGATTTTAATAAAATTCCAAATGAATTCCCCTGATCAGTTAAGTCATTTCTTTTTTTAACTAATGTTAAAGTTCAGATGGGAGGTAGGATCAGGCACCTTTCAAGAGAGAGAGAAATAACCACAAGTTTTTGTTACAGTGAAATTGTAATATAATTACCTGTGTGATACTGTAGGGAAAAATTTAATTGAGCTTGGTTGTTTGGGTCTAATTAAAATACAAGTAAGTTGCTGGATATCCAGCTGTCATTAATGCTCTCATAAAAATTACACATTATGTCAGTAATGTAAATCTAATAGTGAAAAATAAAGGACCATCTTGCTGCTCTCTTCCGAGCTCAAATATAAGGGGTGGAGAAGCAGTTAATGATTTTGGGAAGAAATTGAGTCGCTACTTTTCAAATTATTTAGTGTAAGTGCTACTGGCAAGAGACTCTGTGGTATTAATGGATGGGTTTAATTTTTTTTGTAATGGCATTTTGATTACTTTCTGTCAATATAGTTGTACGTGGTTTTCTTGTTTGCCACAATTCTTCATCTTGCCCAGCTCTGATTTAAGAGGTTTAATAAAGTTAGGTGGGAAAATGTTTTATTGTGCAGCTTTCGAAATGCCAGCAGTTTCTCCACATTTGGCCATTAAAATATTTACAGTCAAAGGCATAGTGATAACTTTTCTTTTTAAATCGGTCTTCCCACCCACCCCAAAATAGAAATCCACTAAGCTCTTCAGCTCTCTCTGGGTTTTTTTGTAGAATATGCTGAGTGTCTGCCAACCGGGCAGACAGCCTCCCATTGTGTCCAGTTCTGCTGGAGGTTTCTTTCTGTCAAAAGGGAGTTTTTCCTCCCCACTGTTGCCAAGTGCTTGGTAATTGTGGGAATAGTTGGGTCTCTCTCTATTTGTAGGTCTTGGCATTACCTTTGCCATACAAGTGCCATTGGATAATGTTTGTTATAATTTGGTTCTATATAAATAAAATTGAATTGAATTCAAGAACTACAGTATGCAACTATTCATCCTTTTCATCCTCAACATCGAAGGTACGTTCGGCGGTACGAAAACGGTGGCACCGCTGGCAGGACAACCACGCACTTCGAGTGCGAGTGGCACGAGCCATGTCCATCCCCACATCTCCAACTAGGATCAGTTTCCACAGCATCAAACAGACAACAGCTGTGTGACCACTGAGACGCTATAATCTCTACAACCGCATCTGAGGGAACAGACTTCCTCTTCTAGTACAAATAATGAAGTGATTTACTGAAAGGACTGATTCCTCTGAAAAGTCCACAGTGTGTCCAACATGACTGAAAATTGATTGATTGTTGTTTATAGTCAGAAAATATAGCACCTAAAATTATATGTACACTGCATATGAAGTAAAATGGACAGATTCTTGAAAGACTTGTGTCTGTAACATACTGTAGCCTACATGAGGTATGGCGGTTTTAGTTTTTCCAGAGATTAGTGTAGACATCATCATTAAGCTGTCACATCACAACAAGTCTTATCTGATTCTTGTCTTCTAACTGCTTAATGGTTATTAGTGGAGGAAGATAACCCTGCAGGATTTATTGCAGGATACCTCATACACATTGTGACTTTGAGGGAAGGCAGCAAGAGATACTTGCAGTTTAATTGACTAAAATGCAAGGTTTCCAAAACAGCCAGTGAATACAATGAACATCAAAATACAAAAATGCTCTTTGAGTTTACTGCTCCTTGGCATCAGCAGCTGTTTTTGACAGCTTAGAAAAGAGCTTTGGGGAAAAGGGATGATCCACCTGAATTAAATATTTAAAATAAATGCACAGAATAAAAGGCATGAGATTTAAAAAGAGTCACTTCTCTTGCTAGTGAAAAGGGATTCAAAATAATTTAGTGTGAAGTGGTATCCAGCAAAACACTGGTGTACATTTTGGTCAATTGAGCTAAATATTTTATATAAGCTGTTCTAATGGAGCCTTTATAATGTATCCTCAGAGGAGTCTTCTCCTTAAAGTCTCGTTCTTTTATACCATATTGAATTTCTATTCTTGTACTGTACTGTTTTAAACAATGTTAAAAAATACTTCACAAGCTAAGCTTCCTCTCTAATGCTGTGTCCCAGCTCGTTGTTTCTACCATTGTTCAATTCCCCTTTGTTGGATATTGCTTTTTTCTCTCAGAGAGGGAGGATGTTTGACTTCCTTGTGGCTAATGAATGAGCAGTCTCAAATCAAGTAGCTAAAAGTAAGCTTGCATATTAATTTGCAAAACTGAAACTAAAAGTCATTTATTGAATGCATATGTGCCATACATGGATTTATCATGCAGGCACAGTGGAAACAGATTAAATTCTTCTGCCCCCCTAAAGTCTTTCTGGTTTTCTCGTAATCAGCGTCACAACTAAGCTGCTGGTTCAAGAGAAGAGAAGCTTGATTAAGGTCGCACGCACCAATCATATCCCTAACCACTTGCCCCGGTCAGGGCAACATACTGTCGAGGTTTAACACCAACTCTTACATCTGCTCTGGCTGCTCAAACAGTAATACTAGGAACAGCCGTTGTGCAATGGCCAACAAAAGTACATTTGTTTGTACTAAGGATAAAGACACATTAGATTTGAACAGGATTACCAACAGCCTGAGTTATGCTGCAAAGATTTGGTACAGATGTTGCTTTGCGTGTTGAGAATGTTTAAATGACATTTTTAAAAAATATGCTATCCACTTTATATCAATAAATTTGATGAGTAGATCGATTCTCTCTTCAATGTCTGTATGGTAGCTATCGTAATATACAGCTGGTAGCTAGTTAGCATAGCTTAGTATGTAGACTATAAATATGGAATAAATCCACCCTCCAATTAAATCACACATAGATGGTACAGTAATAAGTGAATTCTTGAGAAATGTTATTGTAATCTCAGGACAGAAAAAAGTTGCTGTTCCCCCCATTTTTACAGTCTTCATGCTAATATAAGATTGCTGACTAAATTAGCCATTGAGTCATTGAAGTGGTATCAATCTTCACATCTTAGGCAAGAAAGGGAAGGGAAATATTTTAGAAAATATTGGACATTCTTTAAGTTGTTTTATTTTAGCATATTTATTTATTTGTTTGTTATTTATCTGTTTATATTTATGAAATTATTTGAAATCCACTGGATCTAAATTCGGTATGGATTTTGAAAAAGCAAACTAAAACATACTTTCTGTGTATCTGAAGGTGTTGTATAGTGAAACATGTAACATTAAATATTTCATCAGTCTGTCTTTTAAAATGTAGCTACATTTTGAAATTTGTATTTTCAAAAATCTTTTTTACATTAGTGCAGACATTTCTTTTGTTGATGTGCTGCTCAAGTGGGCTGATGTTATATGTAATATCAGATGTGGATCATCCAAAGTCATTTAAATGTAAATAGCTTCATGACCTCATTGTAAACGTGGAGGGTACATTGCAGAATGCAATACATTGTGAAATATTTTCATACATAAACAATTCATTTATTCAAACTCACCAAAGATATAAACCATGTTTACCAACATACTGAATTTTTAATATCTACATATTTATATTGTTCCCACTGCACTTTGTAGACAAACAAACTTGTTGCTGTTATTTTGTACACCATTCATTGTACATACGTAAATGTATTCCACACAGTGTGAAGTCGGATTTGGTCATTTAAAACTGTACATCTGGCCTGCTGACTTTGTTGAAATCTCTTTGTTGAACCACCCATGTTGCCTTACAAACAAAAGGAAATGCATTTTTATGTGAAAAGGAAGCTAATGTCAGTGTAAATGATATATCATTGTGTTTTGGATATACATTTGTACATGCACATGTGAAAGGAAAAATATCGATTTAAATTAAAATTATTACTCTTATTGTTGCTCTCTGACTTTTCATGTTGAAAATCTCATATTTCCACGAAGCTTGTAAACATCACTGATTGGTTTTGACAGAGTATAATGCATCATACGCATTCAGTTACATTGGGCAATTTGGCAATTTAACATTAGTCGCAGATTGCACTAATAGGATTTGTTTAGTTGATTCATTATCCCATGTTTTATGAAATACATGCACCACTCATTTAATGACTCAATCAAGTAATTATTCTTATGATAGAGTATACTACTTCAGCCTCACGGGCACAGTGGCATGTAATTGTCTTGTAAATATAGTTTTTATGGAAGGAAAGATGCCCTGGGAGAGCGCCTGTTTGGTTATGTAATATGAATGTGGATACAGTTTCATGTATTGCAGGCAGGGCTTGAGTGAAGTGGAGCAGAAACTACTGCCTGTGCCCAGAACCCTCAGGACTGGGTGAGTTATACATTCCCAAACAATTAGCCTGGACTCTGATGCAGCCTAATAAAGGCTTGTTGTGACAATTAATGCTTTTTATGGTTGACAACAGTATGAAAGGCAGACAGTCGATGAGATATTCTTCAGTGTACCAATGCCAGAGGCGAACAGCACATCTGCACTTTTTTGCAGTTTGTTTGCCCTGATCTCCCTTGTATCTATATTGAACTTCATTTCACCAGTCATTATCTCAGCTAAAAATAAATTACTGACATAACAGCCTACAGGCTTAACAATGCTTCACCATTTATGATGTTGTAGTGAGATATTTCCCTTTGAAAAACAAGAACAAACAAATAAAATGTAGTGAGGTTAAGACTAAAAAAGAGTCAATGAAGGATTTCTCTTAGCTAATTGATCTCATCCAGAATATACTGCAGCTCCTGAGTGACATCCCTTAAAAAAGCCCCCTAGCAATATACCTGTAGGTCAGTTTATTTATCATTTTGCTTTCCTATTCTATGTTTTCTGTGGCTAAGAGAGGTTTGCCAAGACTGAGAAGTCAAGTCCAGTAGAGACTAATTAAGCATAGCCTGTGTTCCAGTCCCAGCTTTAGTAAGTCTCTAAAATAATCTCCATGCTCAACCTGGAAGATTCAGACCTGCAGTCAACAGGAAAGAAGAGAAAATAATCATCCATCTGATTGTTTGTGTCCTCCAGCTGTATTGTTGAATGTTTAATTCTTAACAAATTATTCTTCTTTCAAGCCCTTTATGCACTGCAAGGAATACAATTCATGGTGGTAATATTTGGTTTATTGTAGCCTATAGTTAGTTGGCATGATGATGGATGCATGATGCAAAATGTGGGTTCCAACATTTTTTCCAGCTTGACAGAGTCGGGATATACTGTATATAATTTTGCAATAGCAACATTAGAGGGGAACATTCCATGTTGTTTGTATCCTGAATGTTTTTCTTGCATTGAGAATTCATTAGAATAAGCGCTAAAAGCATGTAAGATCGACTGGTTGCATCGAAGCAACCTCTGTTGCCAAGTCATTCGCTAATGGGAAACATTATTACACTATTGCTCTTAGTGGAAGTGTACATTTAGGCTTATTTGATGTCTGTCACTCTGAATCTGAATAACAGAGAAGGGAGCAGAATTATATACTTCAGTTTATTTCCTTGCAAAGGGAATAGGCTACTTAATGCTATCTGTCCAATTAATCAAATCAATAAAGCCAAAGCAGAAAATGTAAAATGAGAACATTTTATTTCAGCGTTATATTTCTCCTAAGGATGAGTCCTTGGATGCTCGGGCTGAGTAAGATTAAATGGCATTTTAACAAGGACAGCATTGGTCTATACTAGCCTACCTGGAATAACATTAGGGGAATGACTTCATTGAGATACAGCTGGTCTACTGGTTGAATCAAAATAACCATAAACTGGTGCCATCCTGGAGATCCAATGGAAAATTGTCTGTGCACAAATTATGGCTAAATATATAGCCTGACACTCAGGCTGGAAGAGAAGAGCTGACTGACAAAGAGTGGCTTACGTGATGTATTGAGAGCCACTTTATCCCCAAGCTGGTGGGTCAGGCATTACAGGCTCATGGAGTGCAGCAAAACATTGTACTGAATATTTGATATATTATTTGTTGTTAGCAGCAGCTAACAAGTTAGCTTAGCAACAAATTGGGCACAACATGTTAGCCAACCACAGCTGAGTAATAAGCAAACACAACACTGAAATGTCTAAGCAGTGGTAGGCCTACTCAACACAATCCGAAAAACAAATTTCACATTCAGGGTAAATGTTAGTTTGACACAAAGCCTACTGTAAGTGCACTGGTGTTTTGCTAATGAGGGAAGGAGGTTTAGGCTGATTAGTCTTTATTTCAAGTGTAGGAAGATTCATCATCAGTAAGACTTGAACTCTGAAGGGATCAGATGGAAATTTGATGTAATTTTTGAATGCGGGGGATTTGAGTTGAGGTGAATCATAGTGGCGTGCTCTCATCTGAACATAAGGTGCACTGGAGCTTTGAAGCTGTACTGAAGGAATTAGAAAACACATCCCAACCCAAGATCCCTCATTTATTCACCATAGGATCTTTTCAATCACAGTGTTTATGGTGTCCCAAAATGACTTGGACAACAGCTCCATCTGCTGGGCAAAGAGAGGAAACACTACTGGAACTGTATTATATTGTTTTCAGTCTTGGCCCTCATTTGGTTTTCTGTGCACCCACAGACCTCATATATTTTTTACTTTCTCCTTTTTTAAAATCCCCCCTGTCCAAATGAAAGTGACCCTCCCTTAAAATTGTAGCCTTTTTCAAACTCTGGAGTTCCTTCCCTTTATTGTAATAACATAAAGTGCAAAGAGCCTTTTTTCCAACGATGGAGAACCTTTCCTGTCACACATAATTTGGAGTGAAGGAGCATTGTTTTGAAAAAGAGAGCACCATCAAAATTTATTTTTTTATTTGCCATGATCTACAACATTAACGGGGCCATGTGCAATGTGTGCACAGCATCAACAACAGTGGACTTAGAAAAACAAGGTGAAACATTGATGAGTCACAGATCCCTTTGAGAAACATGGAAATGAGAAATATACAAGATGGGATTCACAGGAAGATAAAGATCTTGAAGTGAAGTGAAAACAAGCTCATTACATCACTCCTGTTGATTCCATAATGCTGAGTGATGTAGCACCAGAATGACAATGAAGATCGCAGTGCACATGTACTGTACCCTTTTTAATTTGCCATAATGTGTTTTACAAAAGCTTCATAATTTATGCATCCATTAGCATCCTCTTGGTTTTGCATGAGTTGCTCCACCTCGTCCTCCCTCAGCTTCTCACCTGTGGTTCATGAGAGGGAAACTGTCAGCTCAGTATGTGTGTTTTCCTTACAACAGCAGCAGCAGTATAAAAATATCTGTTTGGGGCGAAACTGCAGGACTTACCGAGTGTTGCCAGAACGTGCCTGAGCTCAGCGCCCATGACTGTGCCGTTCCCCTCTTTGTCAAACACCCTCAGACCCTCAACGAAGTCCTCAAAGGTTCCACGATCCTTGGCCTTGCAGATGTGTTGGTGAATGGGGAGAAACTGGTCAAAGTCCAGCATTTTGCTCTGCATGTCTGTGGAAAATGAAAGTGCGGATTTTACAAAAAATAATAACAACTGTAATAATAAAAAAAAAGCAGGCTTAAGTTTTGAACTATATTTGAACCTTTTTCTGTATTTAACAGATGCTACATTTGAACCTGATTCAGCACAGAGTATTAGCACCAATCTCACCGTGCATTATGCAGGGAAAATCACTCTTTGTGAATACTACCGACCTTCAGCTTTGGGCTTTCCAAGGACATACGTGATCTCTGCGTTGGTGGGATTTTGGCCCAGAGCCCTGATCAAGTCACCACACTGACCATAAGTGATTTTCATCTCGTTGAGCGGAGTTCTGTCAAACAGCTGGAAGGCATCTTTGAAATCTGTTGACAAAAATAAAAGCCATGCAGTGATTCCTTTTGGATTCTGCTCAGTTCAATAAAATCTTTAAGGGGAGGCTTTAGAGTGTTCTCTGTGTGGCAAAGTCACTATCTATAATGGCATGCCTTGGATAAAAGGGTCCTCAGCTGAAGACAAAGTCAAAGAGGCCCAAACCTCACAGTATTGAACTTCAATTGGCATACCCCTCCTTTGACTTAGATGGATGTGTTTACTCGAAAACAATAGCACATCCCTGAACCACTGTATCATCAGCTATTGTTGAACATTTCTCACACACTAATGGAGCACGATCACACAAACCATTCATTCCCTCTATAAATAGCAGCCAGTCCATGCACCACAAATGACAACTGTAACCAGCCTCAACCTTACCCTCAATCTGCTCCGGGGTGAACTCCAGCTGAAAAGAGAGAAAGCAGACAGGGCCCTTAGATGCTGCTGCTCATTCAAGAATTACTAAAGCTCACAAGGGAAGTGAAGGGGATTGATAGAAGCAGATAATTAATTTAAAAAAAAAACAAAAAAACATAATAGCAAGTTGATAAGTACAATCCCTGACCTTGCCTCCACCTTCATCATGCCATTCCAGTAGATTGAGTTACAGTCTGCATGTGTCGTGATCTGATCATAGTCCATTGTTTATAAGTGACCTTGGGTCTAACACCCCCTATACAGTAAGTATACTGTCAGCTACTGTCAGATTCATTTGAGTTTATTTTTGGACGTGATATGTAGCAAAGAATCTTCGGTACGATAAAGACCAGTGAGGTCAGTAATTCGCAACCTAATGATTATGCCGGAGGTTTGTGTTGAGTATTAATGAACTAACTAATGAGGCTGATAAATGACACAGTCCTATCCAATTAAAATGTAGAGTTAGTAGACTTACTATGTGCTGCTATATTGTTAGGGTCATTTCAGTCATAGTGTTTTTTAACAGGTTCGGAGCTGGGAGTCTGACTAGCTTCAGTATCTGTATGACATTTGAGTTTTGCGGTCTCCATTTTGATGAGTTATTTTTAGGTCTAAAAATAAATCATTGTTCTGAACACTCATGACAAATGTTGACTATTAATACTCCATGTGTTTTTTGGACTCCCATCAGATGGTGCCCTCACTTTTTGGCTGCCGTCTGGACCTCTACCAAACCCCGTCTCCTCTGCAAAGCTTTGCAAAAATATTATCTAAACACTTATCTAAGCGTGCTTAAAGATGGATGTTGATGGATCTAATTATCTATATTTTTCTTCCTTTAGGTTTTTCCACCATGTCTGCCCTGGGTGGACTGGTGTGGGTGGTCTGCTATTCACAGACATAATGAAAATCATATTTTGTGGCTTTAACCGAGCTCCATTGTAACATGGCGGCTGGTTTGACCAGGAAAACATTTATCCATTGAAAAGGGGCCAAGTCAGCAGAAGATCTTTCCATAATGTGTGGTATCAGCTAGTTTGCCTCTGAACTTCACCAAGAAGTCAGCGCCTCCCTCACTGTGTAATACAATTTTGCCTGTTTGAACTTTAACAGATATTCTGTGAAGCTGTGAAATAGCGGTGAATATCTTACAAATTGTCAGGATAACCACAGCCCTCTCAAATGGATGCAGTCTTGTTTTGCTTGCATTGCCAAGTTTAGGTCACATGGGGTCTCTGAAACTCTCTAAATGCCGCACTGGTTAGTAACCATTCAACAGCTTCTATTAAATCAGCATTAATAGCAATTATCAAACTGTGAGATTAAACGAAATGTTACATTTTTAATGAAATTCCCACTTAAAGGTTTAACCACTCCAATCAATCAACATCTAAAGTCAGCTTACAGTCTCTAGTTGAATATAACAGTTTTAATAATTACCGTGATTGTTGTGGGGTCGAAATCTGGGGTCTTGGGGCGCTCAGGCTCTGGGGGCTTTGGAGGTGCTGCTGCTGGTTTGGGCTCTTCCTTCTTCTTGGGGGCCATTGCTAGAAGCTCAGAGGAAAGTGAAGGGGAGGACTGGCAGAGCAGGGGGATCCAGCACGCTGCAGCTGGAGGTGGCCCATTAGAGGCTGGGTCCCTTTATCCACTGTCCACAGGTGTCATCTTCACCCCCACCTCCCTTCCACGCCCAGCTACACTGCCAACAATAGGGGGAGGACTATAAAAGGATATGCCTTTGTGCTTCTATTTAAGACAAAGACAGTTGTGTGTTAGTGTGCGTACTGTATGTGTGTGTATCAGCAGAATTAGACGATGGAAAACTATATCAACTAAAATCCTCGGCCTGGAACCTTCTGCTGCTAATTGGGCTATTTCCATCAGCACAAGTGAGACCCTGCGTAACCCCCCTTATCTTAGGCTGTTGACCTTGTCCAGTGAAGAGTGGTGGGTGGTTATCAGTGAGGTGGGGGGTGGGGGCGTGAAGAAAATTATGATTGCTGGATAAGAGGGGTTGAAGCTCTTTAAATTACAACAGTTCTGTGTGATGAACTGCAATTCCCAGCAATTATCCTTGATTATTATTCAAAATCCCAGACCGGTGACACAGCTATTCACTGTGCACACTATGTGCCAAGATGAATCTTTTTTGTGATGACCATTTATCTGGTCTGATCAGAGGGATTTGCAGAGTATTAAACTCAAATCCGACCCAAAATAGGATCCAGTGAATGTTGTGTCTGTCTGCATCTCTGAGCCTTGTGTGTGTAGTTACATGTGAACCAGCCTCTCTTAATGGTGAGCATCTCAAACACAGGAGTCAAGAAAGTAATCTAGGATGACACTAAGTGCCACTTTGAGAAGCTGCCATTCACACTTGAATGGAGTCAGACAGAGTGGCAGTCAGAGTGGTGTTTGTTGGTGTTGGCAATGTTGTGGAATAAAGATTGAATGAATGTTAATAAACATCCAATCAATCTAAGAAATGATGAAATGATGTTTGTCTTCACATATGATAAGAAGATGAAGGTGTTCAATCAAAAGCCTTCCAAAGCCAAAGCCTTCCTTCTTTTTGTTAGATGACAAGCTGTAATCTGCAAATGGATCGTTAAGCACGGTATAAAAAACATACACACAATACAACATATTGATTTTCATTAGGCATACTGTAGAGGCGATAGCACATCAGAGCCAGTGCTATACTGTATGAATATGTGCTATTATACAGTATGTTGGCTGCTCCTGTGTGAGGTTGAACTTCTGCATGCTACAAGGCCAGTTTTGCTAAATTAAACAAAACACAATGCAACATTAAAAACATCAAAACATTTCACTTTGTAAATTAGAGATTTGATGGGAGAATGTATCATTTGTTGGACTCACAGTGGGACACCTCATTTATATTTCATGAGGTAAGCAGGTAGAACTGGAGTCATGAGGATTAATCATAATTATCATGATTGTGAGGGCTGAGTCGCTTTGTTGACAGCTCATGGTCCTGTGAGACTGTGTGACTCAGTGAAATGAATGTTTACTTTACTTAAAGCCTCACAGTTTTTCAGTATTCTCCTTATTCTCCTTTGTTGTTATTTTTAATTTGATGGGGCAGATGGGTGGTTGGGTTTTGCTCAGTATGGACTGAAATAGATGTTTTGATTTGTGTGCGAGTGCTGGCATCTATTTTGATTTTGCATCTTGACATATGGAGGATGAAATATGACCTATCCATAAATGAACAAGAGTGAAAGCTAAAAAAGGGTTTTCTCCTTGTAACTTCAAAGGCTCAATCAGTCTGAACTGTCTATTTATAAAACATTGATATAGATTTAGTCCTGTATTTGATAGTTTTTAAGATATGTTTGTTGGATTTCTGTTTTTATAACTGTTCCGAATACATAGATTGTTTTGTTGACAGAGCAGTCATCCATAATCACACAGACTTCATTACATCCCTTTGTCTTTGCGCTGAGAGATGTAACTCGACAGCTGCTCCGCATAGCCTAGGCTCCCACACATCTCATGTGGCAAAAGGTACTGTAGTGGCAAATGGTGAGTTTTGGCATATGTAAAATCTGGCCCTCGTTATCATCTGTCAGGCTTAAAGTGCTGCATTACATACATTCTTGTTAGGTTTATCCATTTGCCTTTAACCCTTGCAGCCAGGCTTTTTGGAGATGAAAAGTAAAGACCTTTAAGCGGGGGGAACGCGGCACGAGCTGAGAGGGGCTTCTGTACTCGACAGGATGGAAGTAACAACATTATCCTGGGAGCCTGCACGTCTTTATCATCACTCCAGGTGATAATCTACAGTACTTGTTGTACATTATTAAAACAAAAACTAACTCATGTTAATCAAAGATAAATCTTAATGGAGACTCAAATGAACACTCTTTGGGATGATGTCAAAGACAATATATGCTTTTGTGGTAGCAAACAGCCAGTCAGTAAGAATTTGGAGAACAGGATTTGCAGTTTGTTTAAAAGTTGCTGTAGACAGGGAAACCTTTTAACATTATAACAGGTTGATGTTGCTCACTGATGTATGAGAAGACACTTAAACCATGAAAGCATATCATCCTTCAAACACAATTAAGAGTAGCGCACACTGTGAAACAATTAGGCCCATTCTGCTTCTCCCGTGGCCTGGATTGCCAAGGAAGAGACAGGACATCTGAGCATGAAATGATCACCCAGATTAGTGCGAGCCAGGGAAATAATAAGTCACTGCAGTTTGTTCCTCATTATTTTTCAAACGCAACACATGACTGAAGTTGTCAGCGTCTGGCTGAAGCTATAACCTACATAGAGACATAGACGGAAACAGCGTATGTCAGTCTGAGTATAAATGGATTCAACCCTACATAGCTTGGGCACAGGCCCCACCCCCTGCACCCCCTCCCTCCTCCCCTCAGATCCCACCAGGTGACTGCCATTGACAGGCTGTGGCAACAATTCACGACATGACCAACCTCATACAAGCTCTTCAACCATTCGAGACCTGTGCAGTTTGCTATTTTGGAGTTCGTCTGTTGTCTGGTTGGCATGTACCTTGGAAAGGCTCCAATCTGTGCACAATGCCAATTGTTGCTTGGACCCATCTGACGACCTTCAGTGCAGCTGTAGCCTTCGCTGTGTAGTGCGTTAACAACCCACATAAAAGCAGGCCTGTTATATAATAACCCTCTAAAAAGTGGCAGTTCACTTCAGATGTATTACTCACACAATATTGAATTTTTTTCCCATTTATTCAAATACCACCAGTTAAAAAGAAACATTAACTGAGTGTCCCCGCTGTGCAGTTCAATTGTGAGGCAATATATTTCACTGTGTTATATGTGCTGCTGTGACTAGGTGTGAAATCCTGTGAGGGAAGACACAAAGAGCCCTATTTTCAGAGCGAAGAGGGGGATGATGGAGAGGAGAGAGGATCTGAAATGAACTGTGGTGACAAGACAATAGTTTTGACAAATTTTAATGCTGAGTAGGAGCGCTGAGTCAGTGCTTGTGTTACTCATGCGTGCCATTTTACTGCCACATCTTTGTGAGCATGTGCATCTTAGGTTAACTGCAGGTTTTGGTTTTGTAGTAGCAGCATGTTTCTACTTACATGGAATTAAATAAACAGGAAACCTCACTTTTTTCCAACAGTTTGTTTAAAAGACATATTTGCTGTTTCATTTTTATCCATTAGACTTGATCAGCTTTCATGCTATGAGTGTATAAGAGCATGAATGTAAACATTTACATACTTGTTTATCAGATGGATACTGATAAGAATTCTATGCATTTACTCTATTTACTATAAAATACAATCAACTTTCACATTCATGATTAAAAAGTTTGGATTTTAACTCAGTGTTTTTGGTCACTGTTTAAATATGAACTTGTTACCTAAAACATCAGAACTAACCTGGACACAGATGTTGTCCAATGTTCCTACCTGTATTTAAAAAAAAAAACTGTCAGTCAATTTGGAAGTGGTTGCAGGTTCCCGTCTTGGCACAACCCTTTTATTTACATTTAGATTGCTTTAAAACAGCAGTATCAAGTGTGCGCTGCACTCTGTAACTGCATTAACAACCCCGAAACTCCCCTATGGCTCCGTATTACCTCTCTGTGGACCTGTGGCGACACTGCTCTACTGTGATCATTTACCAGCACTCAGGATATAGCGTGTCCATGCCAATGCTAATACTAATAAGGTGGTTAATACACCAGCTGGATTCCTGGTAGCTGTGATGTGTTCATTATCAAATCCACAGGGCAGTCAGTCAAGTGAGCGAGCATATAATTAAACTGTCCCCTGTCCAGCTACAGTACCCAGTGTGGGATGCAGTTCAGTGTGCAGAGGAGGAGATGGTGCCAGTCTGTACAGGCTTCACTCCAACATAGACGCGGTAGCCATGTTGTTTGGCAGAAACTCTTATTTAGTAAAGATAATATAAACACAGTTTTTATGGAGATTCACAGCAGGATTTCCGTTAAAACATTTATATATCAAACATTTTGCCCTTAATGAACAAAATTCGTGCTGTTCCTGTTTATATGGGTGTTTGTGTGTGTGTGTGTGTGTGTGTGTGTGTGTGTGTGTGTGTGTGTGTGTGTGTATTTGTGTGTGTGTGAGTTTCCAGGATCCAACACACAATTTATAAAGTCCTAGTTTTAACTCTTCTTGTTTCTAATTCTTTCACAGTCAATTAACCATCTCTCTCATCAGCACAGGAAAGATGGTGCATCAAAGATAACGATAACAGAGGAGGAAGTTTCAATTATTCAGGCGCCGGATGTCACTTCTGACTCAGGTCTGAGTTAAGAGTTGTCAACATCTGTGCTGCCTGTCACATGGCAGCAGCAGCAAACGCAACAGCTGAGCCACAGCGCCCTCCTTTGGCTGCAACTGGACTTGACTACCACTTCGAAATAAATCTCTACAATCCCTATTTACTGTATCTGACTTGCCTTCTTTTTTGTTATTGCTCTTTCGCCTATTCTTTATGTTTTATTTCAGCAAAAATAAATTTGCACACAGAACCCATGTATAAAATTATCCTCACATCAGGTTTATGATAACCTTAATTTGATTAAAACTCCATCCTTCCTGTCATTATCTGCCATTTCCTCCATCTTTTTATGCCAGCCAGCCTGTTCTCTACTTGACTGAGCTGATAGAGAAGAGTTATTGGGGTATGTTAACATGCACTGGTCCTAATGGGGACCTTTCACTGTGGATGTACTGTATGACTCAGCAGAGCAGTGGGCTGCCACTCTCCAGCACACATCAGAACGCCCTTGCTGCGAGGCGACAGTACTAACTGCCAAGCCACTGTGACAAGCCGCTCGTTTATTTTAAAACTGCATTCAGGGTTATGATCTCCGCTGAGTGCATGGGACTGCATTAAAGTTACAAATGGCCCCCTTGATGCAGCTGCTCCTCACGTCCTTTCAGCCCCAGTGCCGTGATTTGTTATTGATCAGTGAAATTGACTCTCTTCTGCTGTGTCCACATTGTATCTGTTTGCAGGACACATCTCTGTTCAGGGCAGTGGGACAAAGTTAAACGGTGAGGAGCCCAAGGCTTCCAGTAGTTTATTCTATAAAAGCATGAAATCTGTTTTCAGTTACTGTAAATGATATATTTTCAACATAATGTAAAAATCCTTTCTTTTTTTTTCTTTTGTTTTAGGTTTTTCTTGAATGAAAAGCTTGGATCAGCTGGAGTCAACCCAAGTTTTATATGTTTCATTTGCCGGTTGCAAACATTTAGTTGCATTGTTTGATTGTAGGATAAACATTTGCCAGTTCATTCCTGACCTTGGAAACAACAAAGAGTCTTCATTTAGAAGCTTTGAGGATGATGATTTTCTTGGTAATTTAAGGGCATTTGAAGCTCCAAAGCTCCAAAAATGCTCCTAAATGGACCTTGTGGTGGGATTGATTTGTCGACTGCTGTGTCCAAGATAAACTTTTCAACCTCAGCTCTTAAGCCAGCGTGAATGAGAAACCTTTTTTCTCCTAGTTTTAACATCTTCAGTTGCATGACAAAGGCAGGAAATCCATCTGACTGGAAAGTTTTTTGTGATGTGATCAAACGCTCCAAAGCAGCGACTAAATGGACTTTGTGAGATTGTTTTGACAACTTGGATTCTGGTTAGAGTGCTGGACTTTGACATTAGTTGCAAACCCCCAGCTCTGTTTTTTTTTTTTTTTTTTTTTTTCGGTTAGGGGCTTTTCTTTTCCTACCACCACTGTCTCATTGCAAAATACTCTGGTTACTTGGGAATTTGTTGACACTGTTGGACATTGTTGACTGTAACTACAACACTACAGCACATTTGGTTGTAGTTTTGCTGCTGCTGTGCTTTCCCCCTTACTGCATTTCTGTTTATATAGTGGTATAATTTCAGAACAATTAGTTTGAGCGATGCGGTGTCAGCAGTGAACCTTGTGTCCTGGACGTCCTTTGTGAAGCTCATTTGTTGACTTTTATAAGGTTGAAAGAGACAAATTATGAAATGAAGTATTCCCTGAATTGCCTGCTGGTTCTCAGAGCTCCTGTGGGAAAAGGCAAAGATGAAAAACTGTAATTGCGGTTATCAGTGTCATTATAGGTCGTGTACGGTGTGTCAAAGACCTGTAACAATCTGTCAGTTGTGTTTAGAGGTCGGGAAAAGTCAGTGGTTAGCTCACGCCTCCCCTATCTTTCTCAACCATATGTGTGATCAAACTGGCTTCTATGGACATCAAGGTGGTGGAATGAGGTTTGAAATCATAAATGCCTCCACCTCAGTGGTGTGTATGTGTAACCCATGGTCAAAGATTTGTTCTTTTTCTCTATTTCTGGGGTATACCTTTGGGAGACCTGAGCGGATGAGCTGTCAAGACAACAAGTGTTGCCTCAGAGAAGATGGACTGACCCCAATCCAACTGGAAATAGCTTCCTCTGGAGGATTTCACCAATTGTTCTGAGACAAGGGCAGAGTGTTGTTTGGATTGTATATGACATTTTCAAGTCACGACGACAGTAAATGGAAATGATTAAAAATGAAGCAAACAGGAAAAAGAAGAAGAAGAAGAAGTAATTCCGGTTCGAATCCCAAGTGCTTTTTTTCAGGGGAATGGTGGTGGTCATGTGAAATTTAGCTTTTTCTCAAGAGCATGACAAAATTTCCTGCCTGAAAAGCTTTCACATACTAATTAAAAATGCAAATGCCCATGACAGGGTGATGCAAAGAGGTGAAGATGTGGGTGGAAACATAGCAAAGATAAAAGTAAAAGTATAAATAGCAATAGTCATATAAGCCGCATGAAAAGCTTAGTATAGGACAAAAAGGGTCACACATGAAAACCATCATGTGTCCAAAATATACATGTGCTTTGAATTTATATGTGGGTTGTTGTTTTTTTTGCGGGGAATGCCTCACACAGATATAACGTTTCAGTGTCCCCATTCCTGGATTCTTGCAGATATTTAGGGAACAGTCCTATTGCTTGACTAAAATGTAAGTTAAAGTCTGAATACTGCATCGTTTATCTGATTTAAAAAGAAATAAAAAACACTAAAAATCCTTCCCACTGGCCTTCACGGATAATAACATCAGAGGCAAAGCCAGTCGATGAATCAGGAAGATTATGAAAACTAGTTTTCCATCTGTGTTATGGTCGATAGATTCCTAGTCTCTGTATCTGGGTGTACGAAGCTGCGTCCAGCTTCCTGGATGATAATTTCTCACTTCCTTAAGTAAGATCCCATAGACACTGACATCTGACTCCCATCGTGCAACTGGTGTAAATGCAAGAAAAGAAACATCCTCAGGTGGAGCTGCTATTGAAAGTGAAAGTCAGGCTACAATGGCAGTTTGTCAAGATCTTTCTGAGAAGATAACACCGTCATTTTACACACTGGGCTACCACAGAGGACTTAGTGAATGAACACCTCTTAGACTCCGACAAAGATGGCGACTCTCTGTCCTGTGTTAATAAGCTCACATCTGTTTGGTGTCCAACAATTGATGGCCTTTGCCAAGCACGTGGGATACTTACAGCAGGTGGATATTAATCATTCCAGACAGATGTCAAAAATGAGAAATGGTGTGTTCATGTGGAGAAAAATAAAGATTTCCATAGACATGAATAGTACATGATACAGGAACTGGCTTAGCGGTGTGAAGGTTTTTAGAGACCTAAAATAAATTTGACAGATTGTAAATGGGGTAAATATTAAGCATCTGCCATGAACATGGTTTCTTGCTGTTAATCTTTTGCAGTTTATACAGTATTTGGACTTCCCCCATTGAGACACAGTGGGGTGCCATCTTCAGCATGGAGGATGAGCAAGTATATGGCCACATGTCTTATGGCTGGCTGTTTGTTTATGACAGCTTTCATATTGTTCATTATCTCTCACCACAGGAATAACCTATTCAAGATGGGTTTGAAATCTCTGCTGATTAAGGTGGACGATATTGTTACAGTAATAACTTATGATAAATGCATAGAGAGGGAAAAAAACAGACAGGAAAAAGAGAAGTGGAAAAAATGAAATGTGTCAAGAGTGTTTCATAACGTGAAGGTTGTTTATGCACAAGCTGGTGAGGCAGGTGTTGCTTTCATACTGGCACTGAAGGATTCGTCTTCATTAACATTAAAAAGATGTTGTTTCCTTTCATGCTGCTGACTTTGGATTCACTGAACAAAGCAACAGATTGAGATCAAATACAAAGCCTACTCCAAAATAAGTGATTGAATTGTTCTTTTTTTCTGCTTCATTTTTTAAATACAGAATTAGGGCTATTGCACACTGTAGCGACTAATTAAGACAATCAAATGTGAGTCATCATTCCTTTAAATTAAAAAGGCATTATTAAATGTTTTTGTGTTTACAAGACAAGAGGTGATAACACATCCTCTGAGCAGCACTACCCCTTCACGACGGAGTGGATGCAACGGTGACTCGGTATTGGAAAGTGACGCAGCACTACCCATTCATGACGGAGTGGATGCAACGGTGACTCGGTATCGGAAAGTGACGAGGAGAATTGCCCATGGAGCTAATTAATTAGCATGCTAACTTCAGTAGAAAACAAGAAGGAGAAGCAAATCCTGATTGACTCTTAACTTTCATGATGTCTTATCATATAAATGTTAATGTTGGCTGTGTGTAGAAAAAAGCATACAGCTCCTTTAATGTTTTAGTGATTCAACATAAAACAGTTGCTGTATTCATATTTATGTTAGACTATCATCCTAAGAGACAGAAACCACTCATGCTTATTCACTCATTGATAGTAGCTAGTTAAATTTCATTCGCAAAAAGCAGCAATAGTAATCCTGGTTCTCACTATTTAAATCAATGCAGTAGATCATCATGATCTCCGTCCAGATGGGCGTCTTAAACTATAACAGCCCATGTACTGTAAGGCGAGTTAAAATTTGATACAACATGATATTCCACTTGAGGGATAAATGCTTTGTGTCCAATCTCCATTTTGTGTGTGGCAGTAACATATGGTGGCGAATGACTTTGATGCTGAAACATAATTCTCTCCGTTGGATAATGCATTTGTTGTCTCACTGCACAACAGCAGTCCATCATTATGTGTCAGCAGTGAGAGCTTTTTTTTTTTTTTTTTTTTTTACACCAAAGCTATTTTCCGTGTGTCTCTGTTTGCTGCTGCAGTATCTCAGACAGTGCAGTCTGTGAGGTGATTACTGAATTACACAATTATTCTGCTATCATAGCTGTTGGCCCTGCATGCTTTGATAGCTGGAACATTGCACGCTCTCATATTGCCACAGTTAAGAGCTTTTCACTATTGAGAGAAAAAACAACCTGTATACTGGCCACTTGGCTGTTAGAGTATAATAGCTGCTACAACGAGCATCCCATGGTTATGCACATTGCTATTTCAGAGATAGTACCAACAAAATAACTGTGATCATAACCTGAAGATTTTAGAAAGTGTGTGCTTCTGTGTCCTCTCTTGTTATTTTCAGATTCATCTTGATGGTTGATGGTCTGTAGACGACATCAGACTGACTGCTAAAAGCAGAGCAGCTTTAGAATCAGCAAAAGCCTCTTGTTCAATGAGAACATCACCCATTTTATACAACTATGCAGCTTAAAAAAACACACAACTTGTGATAACCATGATTTTAAACAAATATCATGTTTCAAAAAGCTGTAGAGTGGAGATTTACATGCCCTTTATCTATGATTGCTGGATTTGCATGCATGTGTGTGTGTTTTTTCACACACACTGTGACTTTGTTGACTTCCAACAAAAAAAAGTTACATAAAACAGAATCATTTATTTGATTATGAATGAGTTAAATAAAAATGAAATAAATAAAATGATCATTTGTCCATTACATTTGTAATATTTATTTGATGTCCATATGGTTTTTATCACTTTGAGAAATAAATCAAAGGGAATAAATTAATTTCATTTATTTATTTTTTTAATCCATTATTGTTATTATTGTATATGTAGCCTACGTCAGAATCAGAGGTTTAAGTTTTAAAGCTGTCAGACATGTATGGGTGTTTAATGTGGTTTAAATGCATATGACAGATGATACCTGAGATTAAAAAAAATAAATACAAAATTAAAAAAATTAAAAAAAAAGACCAAGCAAGCATCTTCTGCATTATGTCTCGGTAATCTAATCCTACTAGATGCAACTTTTGAGAAACTGCAGGGGAAAAAAGTGGTTTGGCAAAGGCCCTACGATCTGTTCAATGTGGAGTTTGTTTGAGGGGTGAGAAAATATGTCATTTCGGAGTCGTGGTTTATTCCAACGTAAGAGGGTGCGCACCAATGAGAGGCTTTGACGCTCCACCCTACCTGCCTCCTTTCCGCACCCCCCTCCCTCCCCTTTCCTCCCCTTTTCCATCCACATACTCACTAGTGAACACGACCTGCCGCCTGCCACATCTGGAGACGCTTTCCAACACGAGAAACTTCAACTTTTGCTTTTGCTCTGTGCAGAAAGACTCAGGCGTTTTTTTCTTTTTGCGAGTGGTCTGTCCGTCAGGGGCGAGTTCTCTGTTGATAGTAAGTAGAGATCCTTGAAGCCAAGTTGGCGTTTTCTCTCTGCTCTTAAGCGGTTTTCTTTCTTTTTTTTTTACATCACCATTTGGAAAACAAGAGCCCGTTTTGGGGAGTTTCATACATTCAGCTGCTGTGTAACTGCCACGCTAGATTTCGTTCTAGTGCAACAAAATTTCAGGAAATAACATAAATGACAGATTTCCCTGTTGTGTTGTCATTAATGAGCGAAAGAGAGAAGCTTAACCAAAGAGGAGAGAAGTGCAGCAGCGCGTTGACTCAGTCCACACAAACCAAGTAGACAGATCTGTCAAAAGTTCAGTTTCTATTTCTTTCCTCTTCTTTGTAAAATTTCACAGTCGGTGGAGAGACTGTTATTTGTTGCTTTACGCTCAAAGTGTGAGATCCTGCTGGTTCCCTGACGCCTGCACGATAGCCACACGTTGATGGTGACATGAGTCAGAGGGAATCAAATTGTGAAATTCAACAGCGACTGGTGATGGAGTGACACATTGCAGGCTTTTTCTTGATCTTTTTTTCTTTAACTGATCTAACATTTTGGAAGAGAGGACTGGAACAAGCCATAAGGCGCACAGCTCCATACTGAAGTGTTTAAGTTTTAGTCTGAGGGGAAATTTAAAAGACCTAAAAATACAGCGTTGGTTTCTTCCCTACAAAGAATCATTTGAACTTCCCACCGCAGAGCGAGAGCGACATAAATAGTTCTGACATGTGGATGTAATTTCAGAAGAGGAAAAAAGACAGATGCAGAGAAATACAGAGAGCGGGGGCTGAGCCTGAGCGTATAGTAGATTATTAGAAAATTAAATCGGGGGCAGAGTGGAGGCGATTACAGAGTTATGATTTCACGAGCCGCCATAAGCATCGAGAGGCCAGATGGAGCAGAGAAAAACACAACTCTCTCTACTTTGAGGAGAGTTAAGTAGATTAGATTATTTCATCTGAGCATCACCAGCGTCTGTTCGAGCCCTGCAAGGACCCTTGGAGGTAGAGTTGCCTCAAGTCAGGGATGGGATCCGCTCCGCTGCTCCACAATCTGGACTTTCTTCTCATCTCACTACTCAGCAGTTTATTCCTGGTAAGTCATTTTGATGTATTTTATCTCTATACTGATATGTGATGATGTTATCTTGATGTTGCAACATGTGAAGGTCCACAGATGATAAGAGAAGGAGCAGAGGAGCAGCTGTTGTTGCACACACTTCACATGTACTGTAACTCCTTAGCATAAATAAAGAGGGCAACCTGGATTTGTAATCACCCAAAACCTTCATAACGATAATTTCTGAAAATGCTCTAGATCTGAATTTGATTTTTTTTAACCACATCAATCCACTGGATGTCATGCAAATTATGATTAAAGCAGCCTTTTAAAAAAGATGATTGGATTAGTTTAAGGTGTGAAAAGTCAAATCTGATTTAAAAGATCAGAAGACGACAAGCTGCGTTGTATGGTGTATGGTAGGTTGTATGTGAGCTCAAGCTGCAGCAGACACTGTTGTGTATTGACACACGCACGGCCAGTGTCATAACTGGACTGCAGAGGTTGAAAAGCCTGCAGACAACAAGCTGCCGTTATTAGTGATTACACTCTTGTTCCAATAAATGCATCTTCCCACAGTTACAGCACAATAACAGACTGTTTGTGGAAAGCAGTGGCTGGTAACCTAGTTCCTGTAATAGGCAGCACATTGTGTTTACTATGGATTGTTTCATAGCTTTGTGTAGCTCCCATCCGCATGAACTAAAGCTTCTCACTGCCACAGACGGGAGTAAATGTTTCATTCATAGCTACAGAAGCACCTGAACACTTTCACCTCGCTATTTCACAGCTGTAATGATTTGCTTTTGACATTGTGATATATAACTGCACCCTAATATATAGCTATAGCTGTATCCAAAAGGCCTACTACACACGCACAACGACAGACACACACACACACACTGTGCAAGCAGAGCAAGCGCACCAAGTTGGTTCTGTGTGTTTTGGCTGAGGCTGTTCTGCATTCAACAGGCAGTTCGCCCAGGCTCTGAGGTACAGTGCATTTTCCCAGTGATGTGGTCCATCACTGTACCGCAGTGGACCTCTAGGCTCATTGGTTTAGATGGCAGAGGAAAACAATTATAACATAGCTGTGTATTTATAGCTGATTCAACATTCAGTCGTTAAAAGGCTCTGTCTGTGAATGGTGTTTACCCGTTTTTTAAGTTTGGTGTTTGCTTAGTCGTCCTCTCCACAAAAAAGTCATTTTTTATTTTTTATTTTTTCCAAACTGTGACCAAACGGGACGTTGATTTCACTCTGAAAGCCACAGCTAAGAGTGGAAAGTCTGTGTCTCTGTTTAAAGAAAGAATACACTGCTTTTTTCAACTGACATATACACAATTGTCAAACTACAGGGTTTTGCCGCTTTGCAATGGCTCGGCATGTAAGTGATGGTATCCCTGTACGAATCCGAACGTTCACCATCGCAGCTCTGGAGCTGATTATGTTTGTGCATGAACTGTTTTTTTTATCTGAAGGAAAGTGGCAGATACGAAAACTAGACCAGGAATCTCCACATTGTGTTGTACTCCTCAGCAGGCATGCTGCAGTGACAGCTCACAGACAAAGCGCTACCTCATTGAGTCTTTGTTCAGTGTGACTGGCTGCCTGACTTACTCAGTTATTACATTTATTAAGCGGAAGCACTGCTTTCAGGAACCTCAGCGAGTGTTTAATTTCTACCGCATGACAGTGTTTTCGTCCGTGATGACTTGCATGTGTCTGGATCTTCACTGGGAGCTCTAGAGTTTGTATCTTGTATCCGCCCGACATGGCCAAATATTATGTCAGATCTGGACCAAACAGCACTGTGAGTCTGACTGTCATGTTTTGTAAAATCCAAGACAGTTTTGACTAGTGTGACTGGATGTGGAAAATATCTGTTGACAACTTTAGCTCAGAACTTATTCCTTTTTCCTTTTTTTTGTTTAGCAGACAGTGGCTCACTTCCTCGATGTGGCAGAATTTTTTTTTTTTAGATCTCCTGCGTCATATTTGTCAAAATGATGCTGCGAAACTAAAAGGAGTGAAGTCTTAAAATGCCTAGGTAAGATTTCTGTGTATCTGTCTCAGCAGAGAACAGCTCCTGATGTCCACAGGCAGGATAAATCAATTTGAAACCACAGGGTCACTGTTGTTGTCCATAGTGTCATCAGAAAGCATGTTACTGCAGCAAATTGTGCCCTCTTAAGTGCACATAAATGATACAGTATCTCCTTTACAATAAATTGCTGCCTCCCTTTTGTCCCTGGGTTTATCATTAAAAAGCCTTTTGCAGCTGATGGCTCTGAGAGGCACACACTGCATGCCCCTCGGAATAACCTTTCAGAGTAGCTTTATCCATCCCCACCAAATTATTCTCACTGGAACTTCACAACACAGATTAGTGTGCGGAATAATCTCATCTCAATCTGTCTCTGGTAATTAGGGGCAGCAGATAACTTCTCACTAATTCGTATGAGCTGCTGGTGCATTTGTGAAATGGGCTTTAATATTGAAATTCATTTTTGAGATCCCCAACGTGACTTATGATAATTTCTTTCCACTTTTGTCCGTCTGAGCTTGTGAGGGGATGTGTGTCTGTGCGAGTACGATATGAAGCATCTCCTTAAATGGTTTCCACAAGTTTGCTTTTCATTGAGTTATTTAAACAAGACTGCAGAGACCACAGTTTGTTCAATCGCCTCTTCTGATTATACTTCAGCTGCATGCAGCTTCATGCAGAGTTATCTAACAAAACTTTCTCTCAGTAAGAGATCACGCAGCCTCCCCTGTGGTGTGTGGCTGATTTTTTATTCACTTTTATACTTTTGTAACTGTCTCTCATAATAAACATATAACGACACAAAATATACACTTGAATACCGAGAAGGCATCAAAACACAATGCTAATTTAACTTTTCATGCTTTTATTTTGAAGATCTAATCTGAAATTCTAACCAGTTTGTTTTGCTAATCCTGTAATTATTAGGGCGGTGTTCATTTTCTCCACATTGCCCACCCCCAACTGGAGTGTCTCATTATCTCTCATGCACACAACACTCATTCATTTACATTCAAAAACAAATGACACATCTTCACCAAAATACTCTCTTGATTGTTCAAGCAGAGACGAAATTAATCTATAATCTGTTGGAAAGCAACATCTTGACTTACTCCAGGTGTTTGATCACGTGCGTTTGATGCTCTTATTCACAGCACAGTGCTACCTACAGCACACGTGACCATTACTTCATTCTGTATTTACTCAGCGAGTTCAAACAGTGTGGACATGGCCTTGATCTTGATTCTCCTTCTTATCAGTCCCCATTAAGACACAGAGGGACAACAAAGCCCTGCCAGGACCAATTTACTCCTCTCAGTGTGCATTTCTGTCCGCTGTGTGTCATCTCGTATCCCCCTCATTAAGGCAGAACCCCCACATCCACATTTCCTTATTCAATCTCTATCATCAGTTAGTTCTTTGTATTGTTTCATGTATACGTTTTATGTATTATGTATGTAAAGGTCATTTTATGAAGACCTCAGGTTTGGGAATACTGTGTGTGTGTGACACAAGACCAGGATTCATATTGTGACCTTTACTGCTCCCAAGAGGGAGAAGAGAAGCAGTAGGAGGTTTGTGTCAGCAATGATTACTGTAAGTGCAGTTGTGGTGTCATCAATTACTTCAGTTTGTTGTTATCTGCTACTTTTTTGTTTTGTTTTTATTTTCTTTGAGTGAACAGATTTTGGCCTCCTGTTTAGCCGTTCTTTAGTGGTGTGCTTTTATGTTTGCTTCATCCCATCTCCACTGGGATTTGTGAGCTCCACAAAGCCTTTCCATTATTGACATTGGTCATTGACCAATCACAAAAGACAAAACCCTAAGGAAGCCATCTCATCCATAACGCAATTTATTTTTGTCATTTTGTTCAACATAATTTTCTCCAGTTAGTTTATTTTAAGCAGCTAAGGATCCATGGAGGGGATTGCTAATTATTCCTTCATCTAAGCTGATGAGAGCTCTTGCATGGCGGGAAACTGGAGACCAAGCTGAGGGGGGACCGGCCATCTGGCCTGTGAATCCACCCAAATCCACACCAGACAACACAAACAAACAAAGTATTTGTTTAGGAGCATGTGGGTTCGCAATTAGCGTCATTACAATGCTGTGATACGGCCTTTTGAAGCTATTCATTTTGTTTTTTGGGAAGATTATGTATGTCTAAATGATATCAATTCATCATAAACTGAATTTCAAGTGACTTTCAGTATTATGTATTATATATTAGTATCAGCTTCACAGATAAAACAGGCAGTTGAAACTATCTCTAGTGACATATGCACAATAACATCTGGTTGTTCAGAGAATTGTATAATGCTTATTGTTTTTGTCATAGTTATTACTCTGGCTAAGTGGAGGTTAAATGAAATGAAAGTTAAATCAAATAAGTTTAATCAAATGAGTTGAATCAAATTGCAGGGCTGGCAGAAGAAACTAGATATCATAACATGTTTGTGTCATCACCAGTATCTCTGTGTCAGTGTACCATATTCCATATTGTGAAATTGCTCTTCTAAGATAAGAGCAACAAACAAATGCATGATCTCCTCAGAGCTAATTTAACATAAGGCCTATTCATTTGTGTTTGCTCTCCTTCAACTCCACAGACACAGTAAGAAGCTTTTATGTCGGCTCCACTTCAGACTGCTCTCTCCATCATAAGAATTACAGGGCTGAAGTGACAGCATTTGAAATAAAGATAAAGAGGAAGTTCTGTTGCCATCCCCTCCCTATGTGTCTCTTCAAGTTTCCCCCTTTGTTGTCATACTGTGCAACAAGTGTGTCGCACACCTTGCTGCGTGAAATTACCAATCATCACACAATGTGCTCACACCTTTCTGACATGGTGCTCTGGATGGTGCTTCAACAATAGGGCGTATGAGGCTTTGTGTAGATGGTCCACAGATACAGCGCTTGCTTTACGAATGAAAAAATTACTTCACTGAGTCAGTGTAACACACCAAAACTGACATGTTTATGCTCTCAGCTTCAAGAGTGTCCTGTAATTGTATGTGCTGCACGGTGTGGCAACGGAAGTTAACAGTAGATGAAGGATGTGGGAGAGTGGTGCGATGTTGTGCGCAGATGGTAGTTATAGCCACCTTGGTTAGGGATGCAATTTCTCCATCCAAATGAGATTATGTGCTGCCAGATTTGGGATGTCCTGTTTTGTAATTTAGTGTTGCAGCATGTGATGTGGATTTAAGCAGCAGCAGCAGCAGCAGCAGCAGCAGCAGCAGCAGCGTGGAGGTGGAAACTCAGCTCTATCAGCTGCTGTACAGGGCTTGTCGCTGCGGATTGTGAGTCACTTTGCTGTCGTCACCGGTCGGTTAACATGTTTGCCTGAATTTTCCTGGGATCAGGATGGGATTGAACTCACAGAGGCAACTTGTAGTGAGAAATATCCTTCACACACACACATCATTATGCTTTGTGTGCAGAGCTTTTACAGTAGCTGAGAGGATTCCTGAGATAAGTGCAGAACAATCTAATTTCTTGAATGCTCTCACACATCCACATTCCATGGATATCTGTTTTTTTTTTTTTTGTATTGACTGAGACATTGCTAAGTTTTTAGAGGTCCTGTGAGTCAGACTCATAATGTGCCTGTTAATAGGAGAGTCTTCAGTTTCACCAGCATGGTAAGGTTATACCATGGCTGTGTTTGACTCAGGAAAGGGCTTGTTTTCTTGACTTACCGTGACCCCTGCTTTTTTTTTTCTTAACTTTTCCACTTGAAGAATGCTAGAGTATGTGTAACTCAATGCCACTTTTACACCTCACTGAAAAACTTACACTTCTAACTGATATTTTAATGATGTGCCTCTGCCTCCGTGAACTCCAAACAGTGAAAAAGATCCAACTAACACCTATATGTAGCTGAGTTTGTGGCAGCGTTTTTACTTTTTTTATGCCCCCCCCCCTTTTTTTTTGGAACCTTGACAACTTAATGATGCATTTAAAACAGCTCATTTCAAGGCATCAGATGCCAACAAGAAGAAGTCTGACAAACATCAGTGGCGGAAAAGGAAGAAGTATTTCACGCTGCCTGTGACAGTTTCACTCCCGAGCCTTTTTTCCCCTTGTAAGCGACATGTCATGTATGAAAGGTTTTCTTCTTTTTTTCCCCTATTTTTGGCAGATAGGCTGTTTCCAAATTTGCGCAGATTGATGGTTATCTAAGAAAAGTTAAACATTGCCGTGGTCGTGTGTCAAAGATTGGACACATGTCAGAGTGACAGGCCGCCTCTCCTTTGTCAGTCTTTGATAAGGTGGTCTGCCCTCTGCCGTCTTGAGGATAGTCCAATACCAGTACTGTTTGTATTCAAACCTTGGGCTAAGAAATTGTTTGACAGATGAGCAGCAGAATAATTCAGTTCAAATAATCAGGAACACACACGTTGATTGCCAGCACTGTGATGAGTTTGTGTCCTCTGTGGTCCTTTTTTCATCAGTCACCTGCTGTATCAATATTATGGTGCATGCAGACATCCTTGCAGGCAATATGACTGGAATACCAGAGTGTCTCAGTTGAGTTGACATGTGAAAATTCTCAGCTATGTAGACGCTTTTACCATTGAGCAACAGTTTTGCTCAGCCCTACCCCCACTGTTGGTGAAGGGATTGAGTTTCAGATATACAAAAGCTCCTAGACTCATTCTTCTCCCCTAAATGCAACAAGAATTGAGTTTGTAGACAGTTCAGTCAATTCCCTAAACTATCAAGAGCAGGAAGCGTAGGATTTCACACATTTGATCCAGTTGTGATTTGGAAGCTGCTCATATTTTGGGCAGGGATACTCCCCTGGCACATGGCTCACGGCTGAGAGGAGGCTGGATTTCTTAAAAGGACCTTTATTAGTTTCATTGCAAAACTCTCAAGGCTTATGGGTTTGTAAGTACGCAGTTCACAGCTCCAGATTTTCCAGCAATAATTCAAGAAACCCTCACACTGCAGGACAGAGGAAATCTCAGCCGATTTTCAAATTCAGATAATGGTGCGACGTTTGGCTGAACTTTGTGTAAGCTCCACAGCACTGAACACATAAGCCAATGATGACAGTTAGTTATAGCAGATCTCAGGGGAAAGAACTCCACATGACAACACACTATCGTGGAGGGAGTTAATTAATGTTTGGTGCTGATATTTACTACTGTAATTTTAATTGATAAAGGTCAGATAGATTAGATCAGATTAATTCCGAGTGTTGTGGCTAATTTTTCGCATGAGCTGTTCCAACATTAGAAGATGTTATTGGTCATCGGTCAAAGTTCACTGTCTCTTGTTAGTTGACTGGTGATGTGTGTACTCGGACTGATTCCAACAAACCCTGTGGCCCTGGACGTTCAGTGGACAGTATGAAATGAATGAATCAGTTATTTAACTAACAAAATAACTAAATAAATGAATACATTTTACTTAATTAGGTCAGGGAAGTCAATCTAATTTTGTTGCAGGTTTATTCCGGGAATTCATTTGCACTAAGCTAATTGATTTTTCAAATAAAATCTGATATTTAATGTTGGACATACTGTATAACAAAAGCATGTTATTGAATTAGAGCATTGCGCTGTTCATGTGTTGGTCACCCAGTCATACAAATGTGCAATGAACAGAGATGATGTTGAAAATGGGGCTAGATTTTGCTGTTGTATGTAGCGTACAGGAAGCCGTAGTTTCATAATTTATCACTCAGATCATGTGACTCTCGAACTCGAATGCCCCGTAGAGGTTGTGGCTTATTCCTGCAGTGGTTTTTATTGATGATGTAATGTGGCATGGGTTCTCTTGGACAGAGAACAGCTCTGTGCGGAATAGGCTTATTTGATGTGTTATTATTGATGAGGTTTTCTTTCTTCAAGGGTAATGAGCATCATTAAGACCACATTAAAGACCAATAAAAGCTAGTCAAGGATCTGTATTCAGCGTGCACTATAATGAATTCTGGAGTTATATCAGTTGTGAAAACACTTTTCTATTTTTCTTATTCATTCCAAGGTTAAGTATTATCATCTTGTACAAACTGTCAGAATTTCTTTATGTAAGGCAAAGGCACATTGAGTGAACAGTAAACGCCTCCAGTATGTCAGTATGAATGCATTTAAAGAAAAATCAACCTTGACTATCAAGAAACAGGACATGTGGGGACAGAGAAAGAGAAATCATACGACCAAAGAGCTTGATTACGGGGTAACATCTAACTCTTCTCTCCTCAAACCTATACTACTGTAGCATAATAACTAATCAGACTTTAAAGCGGGCATCATGTTTCAACCAAGAAGAAGAGAATAAAACAAAGACGAGATCACCAATTTTTTCCCCTTTCGTCTGTCTGACAATGTTATAGGAGAGAATTTTATTTCCGGGATTAAAAAGCTTATTTTTTATCTGCCTGGTCCATCGGTGTCAGTTTAACACATGTGACGAAGGGTGAGTTGTGCCGTGTGGGGTAAATTTGCAAGGGATTACTTACAACTATGCAGAGTTGGGAAAGCTCCGAAATCCTGGTCGCGTGATCCCTTCATGTGCCTGGGATCAGTTCTATGTCAGTGCACTACTCATTTGAACCATTAGTGTACATTACACTATCAAAATTTAAACACAAAATCTTCTTGTCATTAAGCAGGGCTGCTAACCATCAGCTTTAGATGTGCAAAGAAACTTCACTCCAACAATTTGTTTTGCTTTGCATTCACCATCCAGGCCAAATGTGTGATATGGGCTTGCAAAGTCCTCTTCCCTGCACACTGTTTGCCTTTTGCTGTATGGACTCTGCCTTTTACCCATGATTTCTAGTCATTTTCAGTCAAATAAAAACATGGTTCAGAGACCTCAGCACCAGTGACCTTGTAGTAAATGGAAAGTGGAAAGCTCATGCTGACAGGCCAGTCGCAGGCCTCTCAGTTGGAGTATATCGTTAACACTGCAGCCCATGTGTGCTCGCATTTTCTTCCCTCACTAGACAGTCTGAGCTTGTTCATCCTCCGCTGTGTGCATTAACAGTTGTGTCTCTGACCTGTATGAAATCCTTCAAATGCAGTTACATGTACTGTATGTACTGTATGTGTCTCTGACTCTGTAGTTAATCCTGCAGTGGCTCAGCGTGTCATTTAGTGGCTTTATAGAATCAGATTTGTGGGAGATCTGCTTTTTATAGACTCAGCAGCTTCTGCTTGCAACATCAGAAAAAGTGGCATCTAAAATAATGAATTAAATATCAACCACCTTTTTTTTTTTACCTTTGATGAAATGTCACAGAATGCACAACTGTCCCTGACTTTACTTTCTCGATTGAAGTCGGAATATGATTTTTGTTTAATCTTCTTCAACAGCTTGCACTTCAAGTGGACTTACAGTATGCTGTGTAAATGCGCTTTCCGTGGTCATGATGCTGAGGAGAATTATGGTACATGTTATTTATGTCAACCCTTATGGCAGTGCTTCTGGGGGAAGACGCAACATATGTACATTTTTAATATCATCTTGAAGGTCATAGTAATGTTGTTTCTATCATCTTTTATTAATTTCTCTGCACCGGGACAATGCGTGGTTCAGTGAAAATATCAAGCTTTAGCTCAAGATAAATTAGAATAATTTTAATTAATTTGGTTGCATTTCACCTGCATTAATACACTTTGGAGTGGATATGTATTTTCATAATAATTTATTTGTCTTGACTCTGTGATGTTCTGTGTTTTAAAATAGCTCCGTTGAGAAGCACTTCTTTCAAGGTGACCATCTGCACAAGGTTCACTCTCTTCAAAAAGTGGAGGGTGGAATATTAGCGAGCAGGGAGCGACACCGTGGGTGATTATGTGGTGCCTAATTAGTCCACAATTTGGAGGCTTTATCGGGAAGGAAGTTACAATTAGGGGTGTTATGCAAACAGTGCCCTTGTCCTAGTTTTTCCTGGGCAGCAGGCTGCATGTTGCCCTGTTAACAGTGGAAAAGGAGCTGATTGCTTCGAGTGTTGCCCTCTACATGCGTCACCTTGTAGTGTTCCGCTCCTCCTTCACTCAGATGTTAAACTACGTCCACGCCGCGCTGATTGCAGTCAATGTGCTCTGTCCTGTGCTGCTCTCACCGGTAATGGTGCACAACATACTTAGAGCGGGAATTATTTTCATCAGGGTGGTGAGGTCAGCAGGACGAGTGTCGCGCTGGCCTTCGACTTCAAAGTGTTTCTTCACTGTGCTCAGTCTTACTGGTCAGACTGGCCAAATTCTTTGCACACCGGCTCCCACTGTGTCACTGTCTGCACCTAAAATCTGTGTGTGTCTGTGTGTGTCTGTGTGTGTGTGTGTGTGCGCAACCTCTTGGGACAGGCATTTCCATGTAGTTTTCTGGTTCATCTCTGGTTCACTGACTTTTGTTTTAACATAATGTGGTTCAAATTACTCACTGATGGTAATAGACATTACTGCATTAGGACAAGATGAACCTCCATCTCTGGTTCTGACAGTCGTAAGGTTGTAATTTGTGATTATTATCATTGTCAATCTGCCTGTTATTCTCTCAATTAGATTCACCATGGGCTAGAAACTGTTAAAATAGCAGGGGGAAAATAACATAAAAGAAACATTATTCTGAATATTGCAGGAAGAATTATTTAAAATTTAACGGATGATTAATTATTTCCATGGTCTGGATCTGCTCATTCATTTACATCTCTGCACAACAGCCTAAAACAATGAGAGGTAATAATTCAGTATGAACCGTATTAAGACAGTTTCATCAGGTTGCAGTGATTCTTTTAAACCCCATGTGATGGAGAGTGCAGAATCTCCCCTGTGGGTGTGGTTGGTTGTTTTTCAGACTTTTGCTAATCAATTCAGGGAAGATACTGATTACACTGACTTAAAAAAAAAGAAAGAAAAAAAAAGAAATACAATACTGTATATTGGAAGTATCAACAAAATGACAACATTAGGGCAGCTCTTAGATGGATAATGTACTGAAGTCTAAGTGTTTTGTTGTTGACACACTGTTCTGTGTACAAACAGGGGCAGCCTCGCTGATAGTGGCTCAATGGTGGTTGATGATGGTCACATCCAAAATAGTTCATAATGACACTGGCTCTGTGATGTTAAACTAAGTGTAATCAGAGTGGAAACGCTCCCTGTAGCCAACTCATTATAATGTTGAGAGTGCGATCCAGTGCTCCAACACTAGACCAAGGTTGTGGAAATGAAGTGGATTAGTTGGCAGCTAGTAGAGAACCGTCAGTGTCAGTGATGAAGACGTTGATTAGAATGACAAACCTCTGCATCATGGACCTGAACCACGGAGGCTGAGACATGACCTGACAAGTCAATTCACCGTCATCATTCTTTTATGAAACCCTTTGTGTGAAAAAATGAACTTTGGAAAGCTTTCAGACATGTGAAGGCTCCTCCTGGTTTCTTTTTTTTTTCTTACGGCAGAATGTATTTTTGGTGAAAGTCTCATTTAAAAATGGATGAATCCATTAGACCATACCTGCTGTCCACCTTGATAAATATTGTAGAGCCCTACTTTCTGCGACCTCACCTGTCTCACTTTTAAAATTACTAGGTCGGACCATTTCCAGCTGTGTCATTTGACCCACAAACTTGACATTTCGTTCATTATTACAAATTGAAAACTCAGATAATGATTTTGAATTGGCTGAAGCCAGATTTTCAATATGTGAATGTTTTGTGTGTGTGGGGGGTAGTAGTAGACCGGTACTTTTTCTAATATTCCTGTACTTACGAACACATGGGAAACATGAATAAATGATCCTTTTTTTAACACAAATGTGGACACCGACATTATCCCATATTTTTCCCTGAACTGCTGTGATCTAGAGGATTACTGCTGATATAGCCAAGCTGTGACTGAGGACATCATATGCCATTAATGCTACAGTACTACACGATCTCTTACATCTGGGGGAGGGGATTATAAATCCACTTTAAAATATATATATATTTAACTCATAATCTACATAACCCATATATAAAATGACTATATTTACATGGTGTGTGAGTGATTGTCCTGCAATGGTGGTCTGCCCCATGTGTGATTAGCTGACACTTTTGTGACATCCATTAAGATATTATGAAATGTGTAGTGCAGTGCTTCTGATTGTTGCATAACCCTTAGTAGTTTTTAAGCCTCTGATGAAATTAAAATGCTGCTTTTGTATTGCTTTATTGGAGGGACGGCCCATACTTTGTGTATTAAATCACTTATATAACCCAAAAAATATTCCTTTTTAATTTAGGGAACAACACATTCACCGTTATCTGGACTCCATGAGATGTATGCTGCCTCTCAGAGCTGCACACAATGTTTCCATCAAGGACAAAAGTGCTGTTCTTCAAGCTTACGACCAGAGCAGGGTATAATTAGGAACTAAATGCTGCTTTAAGTCAGAATGTGGTCTGCAAGCATTTCCAAAGGACAACCAGTCTTGTGGTTTGTGGTTTTTATCATCAAATGCAAATTGCACAGTTGAAGAGGAGTGGCACTGACTCATAGAGTTTATAATATCCAGGAACCTCATCCGCTAAAACATTCATGCGGTGCAATATGTCAAAAGTAACATATTCATGTTTTTTCCAGATAGAGGACAGGCCATTAAAACTAGATTCAGCGGAGTTATAATTTTCTAGACCCCCCCCCCCCCCACTGCCCTTATTTTGCGGAGAAAAAAAAACTTACAGGAAAGTCAAAAAAGCCCCTGGGATCAAATTTTGAAAATATGCCAACAACAAGGAAGTGAATGTTAGCTTATGGTGTAAAGAATGGCAAATGACCAAAACACGTACATAAAACAAACATTCAACTGTATTCCCATAATAGAGGCGCTTTACAGCGACCAGAGTAAATATTACCAGTATATTATTTATCATCCATGTGATGAAGTGTGATCTGGAAAGGAAAGTCTCACTTTATACGAGTATTTACCCTAAAAATCTCATCCTCGCCGACGGATCGGCTAACAGAGACGGGCATTATGGGAAGACTCCAAGTGATAGAGGAAAATTAATATGGCTTGTGTTTCCATTCAAAAATACCAGCAGAGTTGTGATCAGAGGGTTTATGTTGACAATGAAAATATCTGAAAACACTGAGTTAAGACAGCGTGTGTTTCCACTATACACACAGCTCCCCCTGCCCCTCCCACCCCTCTTCACCTCGCATGTATCAACAATTCAACTGCAGGATTAATACTAATCTCATATTTTCAAAATCCTCTGACATTTACCCTGAAATGAAACACATTCCAAGACACTGGATCCCACAATGCAAAAGCATCTGTCAGTGGGGAGAAAATATCTGAATTATGTAAAATATTCAAGATTACATTTGGTTCAGATTAGCAAAGACATCTGCCATGATTCACATTACTTCATCACCTAATGTAATATACTCATAATATAGCAATGTTGAATTTAGCTTCTTTGTATAAATCACTCAGTCTCAGTTGTGAAATTTGGCTGTGTGCAGGGAGCTTGCAGGGGTCTGGGAGCATCTTACACAGGGGAACAAAGGGCAGAGAGGGAACAGAATTTGGATATACAATAGGAATCAGTGGGTGGGGTGTGGTCTGGATGTTGGTGCTGGGGTGTGGATGGACAGTTTGCAGTGACAAAGGATGACAAGATGGCGGATGATGAATTCAGGGAGCCTGGTCAGCAGTTGGTAATAACAAAGGAGCTGTAGGATCAAAGGGTCAGTGGGAAGTCAGTGCACTCAAACATGAGAATATGTGTCTGGTCTCGAGGCCAGTCATATGTCATCTTCTTTTACTGTTCAGTGACATTTTTCAGGTGCATAAACCGAACCTCCTGGATTTCAGTTGTGGGTTCAGATCAACTCATTTTGCTCATGTTGCCTCTCTGGCTCAGAGCAGAGGACACTGTGGACTCTCAGAGGTCCTTTAAAATGTTAAACAAACTTATCGTTACTTGTAAATACAAAATATTTGTCTTGCACAAGCATGTTCACGACATGAAAACATTTTAAGCCGATGATCGTTCCCCAGAGGTTTCAGCAGTTACTGGTGTTTTACTGGTCCAAGCTAAATTCTTACTGCTTGTGGTTAAGAAGCAAGAACTATTTTAAGTAGGTTTCACTGGTTATTGCTTGGTTGCATTATTAGCATCAACAGAGTTAAGAAAATCCTATTTGACAGATTTTCAAATATTCCATCAAGTGACCATGGCTTATTTTTAGTAGTTTTTAGTAGTAGTCCTTTAATCTATGACACCAGCTGGTTTAGAAAAAGAAAAAAAAAATGGCTGAGCTGCACCTCAATCCATTTCAGCTATTCAACTATATTGTTTTACACAAGCTCTGAGGAGACATTTCTCCTTTAGAGATCTGCCCCATGAAGTCAGCCAAAAATGTTTTTCTTTTTCTTTTTCCTTTTAGTTTCAGGGAGGTCAGTGTAAGGTTGAAGACCCTTTGTCTTCAGAAATAAACAACCCTCTGCCGCCATCATGGCTGTTGGAAGGAACCAGCTTTTCTTCAACGATTATGTGATTGTTTTGTGTTTGAGAGACTTTTTCACGGTCTGCGATACTACTAATGAGATCATTGAGCTGTACTTTGAATTCAGATCCATTGTTGACTTATTACAGAAAATTACACTCTATTGAGCTCAGTGGTGTTTTTGCGGTTCGTTTAAACTTTTTGGATACCCAGGTTTTTTTGTTTTTGTTTTGTGCTTTCTAATGAAAGTCTACCTCACAAACTCCAGCTTCTCTGATTCACTGTGGAGCGTTTCTGGAAATGACTTTGGTCAACCACAACTTTCTTGAAAAAAAGCAAAAAAAAGCATAAGGCTGTCCACAATCAAGACTGCTGGTAATGTACCGGAAACCCAGTGTCTCCACTCAATGTATGCATGGCGTCTGTCCACATGACTCCGTTTCTGATGGACAATTTTTTTTAAATCTCTTTTTTTAAAAACCTTCTTCCTACAAAATATTCAAAAATCAACACATGAACAGTGAAGATATTCATCCGCCGCACCAGACAAGTTAAACCTTTATGACTAAATATAACATTTGGTTACTAAAATAATTGAGCACGCAAATGCTGGAATTAGAAAACTAAAACTAAACTGTAAATGTGCCTTCACTCCCATACTGTATAGTGTCAGTATTTAGTCATAGTGGTTCAACACTGTCTTGACACGCCAGCCTAAATACAGTTCTCTCAATATTGGTCTTATATCCTTGCAGAGAGCTGCAGTTTAAGTCATCAAGCCGCAGTTTGCAAAGACAAATAGAAACTTGTGGTTTATTCAAGTGGAGTTTGTATTCTAGCGACCAGTGATGAAAACACACATATTTATATGGTGTGTATTTTTCAAATTTTCATTTTGGCACACGCTCAAAAAGCATTTAACAAAAGGAATACTGTGTTTTGAATGAAATGCAGTAAATAAGAATGTCCATGTTTCTCCCTGTGAGAGTTGTGTTTACTTTGGAGGTTTGGACGCTGGCCAGTGGAGGAGGAATAGTTTTCAGAAATAATCAGGGGGCGCACTTATTACCCAGGATTCTCTTCTTAAAATGGTAAATGATACTCTTCTACATCCCTGCAAGCAGGAGTCTGCACATGAAGGAGAAATTCCTCTAGATTTTGAGAGAGAGAGAGACAAAAAAAAAACCCCTCCATGCTTCATTTTGGTTTAATGTTTCACGGGGGCTCAAACTGTGCTGTAAAAGGTTAAGATATTTGTTCTTAATGTGTTGGAACGGCAGTCTCACTTAGGAGGTGTGCGGAAAAGAGCCGGAAAAAAACAAACTGTAGCCGATGTGCACCCCCGTGATAATTGTGGCAAACTAGCTGACATTTCACACCACTTAGAAGAGCTGGACTCACATAAAAATGACAACAAAAAAAGAAAGAAAGAAAAAACACAATTTACCGTGTATGCAGTGGAGGGATTAATAAGAAGTTTATTCCCACTGAAACTTCAAAAATCTACTAATGTCATACAAGGTTGCTCAACTTTAATAGGCTACATATACTGCAGTACTCTGTAATGATAATGACCAGTTAGTATCCAGATTCCCTGTTTCTGGTTTCCTGTTGGTTAAGCTTTGCACCTACAGCAACACCAGCCAGTTATTTAGATGAAAATAGCGCCTCAGGAGCTGTCAGTGGAATATTCTATATTGGCTTAGTTAGCACAGCAAACAGGTAGTATCTATCCTTGTTTGCCTGTGGTCAAATGTTGTTCCATCTGTGGTTGTTTGCTGTGCAAAGCCATAAACGTCTTCATTCTGTGAGCTTATTCAGCTCTCAGACTGGACATCCTTATTTCAGGGCTGAGACTAGTGAAAATATTGATGGATTGAGGTATTATGGTTTTGTGTGCAGCAAACCCATGACGGCTCGGTATTTACAGTTTCATTTTAAGATCACAAAGTTGCGCACTCGCACCGGAGACAATGTATATGCTCACGTCCTCGTTTCCCAGAAATGACTCCCTGTGTCAGCATGAAGGTTTAAAAGTTTCTTATAAAGTTTCAGATTATAAACAGGCACCAGAGGGAGGGGGGTAGGGGGTACAGGGGTTTAGAAAAAAGAAAAAAGTCTGGAAAATATCAAAAGTTTGCTTTGCTGTAACAGTTGGTTCTCATGTCACTTGTAGCAGCCAACTGCACAAATAAAGACATGCTTACTGTGCAGTCCCTCTGCTGCAGCCACTGCATAGACATTCAAGTGATGGAATATACGTACATTTATATGTCAATGTTATCCTACTTTTTGCTTCTATACTACAGTACATGTCTGAAGGAAATAATCTACTTTTTACTCCACTAGTCATTTTCCTCTTGAGAACATCCCTGAGATAATTTGACTATATAATATTTACTTTGTTGTGTGTTTATCTGAAAGTGTTAGAAACAGTGGGAGAAACAATTATGTTCTGCAGGACTGAACATAATTTGTCATTGGTTGTTTGCTGCTTGAACACAATTATAATTATACAAACATAACTTTTCTCCACATCATCTGACATTCACAAATAAATAAATCATGTTTTTTCAGATTCAGATGATTAAAATGTCATTGTAATTTTAGAGAGAACAGAACATAGTTATTATCATTGTAACAGGAGCATCCCGAGAATATGTTCACATTGCCTTTACCGTTTGAAGTGGTTGAGGTAATATCTTACATTTTAAAAGCCGAAAAGCCTGTGACATGTTTTGATTTCATGGCCTGTTGCATGCTGGTCTATTGAACAAGGTGGGAGGCAGGACCACATTATACAGCACACATTGCTTCTCTCAGCCAATAATGATCAATAATGATCAATGAGGGCATCCATAATAATTTGCTCTACAAATGGACATGTTGTATTTTTTTCTGACTGGTTGTTAGTATTATTTTTTTTTTTTTGACCTATATGTACTGTATAAATTTAACTAATCCATTCTATGTCGTTTGGCTTCTCTGCCTCCTGGTGAATGAATTTTCCATCACTATAGAAACCAGCCCACACACTTTGCTTTGATGGACACAAGAACAAAATCAGATTTCTTTACATCCAGGTTTGTGATTTGTGTCTGAAACTGACAAATTCAGCTGCAGCCAGGGAGTCAGCTGCTCTGAGCGAACGTCTGTCTTTAATTTGTACTATTTGCTCTGCATCACTGAACCAAAAAAACAAGACGGGGTGTTTTTCTTTTTTTTTTCTCAGCTATACCTCCAGGCACCCTCTATGGCACACACACGTTAGTTTGTGTTTGATTGTGTGGATACTGTGGATGCATACTATGTTTTTTTTTTCTTCCTTTTCCTGCAATATGGCTCAGAGCACCGTGAAAACTCCTACATGACAGCGTAGAAAATCCCTATGATTTGTGCGCCGATCTGTGATTTAGGTTTAGCGCCGAGCTTGAATTTATTTATTTATTTTTTATGTTTTCATTTCCACTTTTCTTGTCACGCTCTGTTAGAAATTAATGTGGTCATTTTCAATACAGTCACATTTGTCATTGCCTAACAGTAATCTGTGGTCAAACAGCAAGCCAGTCAGTGTGTGTGACCTATTAGAATGGAAAATGTCTTCTTGACTGGAAAACCACACCTGAGGTACCTCGCCACACTGAAACACAATGTTCAAGAGCTGAGGAAATATATGGTGTAAGGAAATGTTGGGAGTAAAAATGTTGTTTTTGTCTGTGTTGTAACTTTGTCATGGCTGATTAGTTACCACATAGACGATTTAACCGCAGAAACACAAGCTGGAACTATGAATAATAAGTGAAACTGATCCTGTTTACTCAGTGGGTGGAGAAAAAAAAGTATTTTGCTTTATGACAGTTAAGACATAAATAAATATGCTGCTTAGTCTATGGACATTTGACGGTTGAACTGTTCTGTACAAAGTACAATCTAACCTGACCTTTCAGATCCGGAGCAGGCTTCCTTACATCCAGGCCACCCCTGTTGCTTTCATTCAAAATGTCAGTAACGTACATTTTGAGGTATATTTGACTGGATTTCAATTGTGCTGTCTGTAGCACTATGACCAGGGATGTAGAGAGCGGTTAGGGGATTTTGCAGCAGCTGGGAAGAGGGAAATCATGTCTGTGTGTCAGCTAACTGATGCATTTCATGCTCATTTCTACACTAGGAGCAAAGTCAGAACCTTTGCTTTAGACCCAGATGGGACCACAAATGTGCAGCTAAAATATTCACCCTCTTTTTGTTTAACAGTCAGCATCTTCGGATTTTGGTTTATCCAACATGACTTACACTTCAGTATTTCCCTAACTCCCGAACCCTGTCATTTTCTGTTTCTGTAGGTGTACGCCGATGATGTGCTCACAAAAGAGGAACAGATAGGCCTGTTGTTCAGAGCCAAACGGAAGTGTGAAGGCAACATCAAGTCAAAGCACAAGGTTCCTGGTGAGTAAAGAAACAAGACAGTGTCTGCAGCCATGCAAGTGCACTAATGTTGCCCTAAATGCTATGAATGCCAATATAGGCATGTTCACAGTGACAGAGATAGAGTGCTGATGTTATGCTGGTATAATGTTTATCATGTTCACCAACACAAGTTAATTGTGTTAGCATGCTAATTAGTGCAAAACCACAATACAGAACTGAGGCTGAGGGGAGCGTTGTTAGTTTGACCCTAATGATGATCACCACAGTTATTACAGTTAATACTGTGGGCGACATGAATGACATAACAATCCATCCAGCAGTTGTTGAGACATTTCACTCAACACCACGGACAATGACCTCATGGTCTGGCTAGAGGAAATGTCAGGAGATCATCAAAGTCAGAAAGATTCATCTTCAATGGGCCATGATTGTCTTGTACCAAATTTTATGGGAGACATGTCAGACAGATAAGTCCAGATAGACAGACCAGCACTGTCTGCCGCCCCCACAGTCACACCCACCAACATGACCGCAAATGTGAGGAAACATTTCAGACCCTCAGACCTTGTGTAGGATCCATGTATACCATTGATCAGATTTGTTTTTATTATCCAAGAGCTGGTGGCCTGTTGGTCAAAGAAATTACATCATTTACGCTAAAATCATCGAATTTAATGAGTGTGTTGCATAGATAACAGACACAATCCATACGCCTGTCCATCACGGTTTGTGTATATTGAATGAAATGACTTGTATAGCAACAGGTAGATACCATGGAGAGATAAGTGATTGATGAAAGCAGAAGGAAGCTAATTATGCAGGATATGTGATGGGCTCATGCAACAGCAAGATCCCACTTCATTAGGCTTCCACCAGTGTGATTTTGTGCTACTGTATACCTGCTCATCTATTAAGGGAGCTCCCTACTGAATACCAGTCAGAGTCTGAGGTTCAATGGGGAATGCAACCCCAATACCCCTCACGGACATAGATTTGAAATACTTAGAATGTACAAGGCTGGGGATGTCAGGAGTATCAGTAGGAGGAAGAAAATCAATCAGAACAAATGGTACAAAATTGACCAGGTACTAAAGGAGTGAGCAGCCATAGCTCCCAGCAGCAGCAGCGTGATTTCACAAGGGTGAAAGTGAGAGTCTAGGACAGCCTTGTTGTCTTGAGTGAATGTGATTGGTGACTGCTTTGAATGTGACTGTTGATTATTAAGAGCTTATACTAATCAGCGGATGTTGTGCACACTTCAGCGCTTCTCTGCCTTTTTTATGCGTGTTTTTAAACACGTGTTTTGAGGCAGTTCCCAGGCAGTCCAATGCGTACTCTTAAGTCAATGGTTACATTTGAAAATGCTGCTCTGTTTCCTTTGTCCTCCCTGTGGCTTTCCAGAGGCTGGGATCGAGGGCAAAACTGATCCCGGGCTGTATTTGTGTATTTATGGGTGTCTGAGGAGCACCATTTTCCAGCAGACCCCAGCATCTACTGTATCTCATTGTGGTTATCGTCATTTTCCCAGTTGATTGTTCAGAGAAGGATGTTGAATTCCACAGTCAAACCAATCATATTATTTTCTCTTTAACCCCAGTGCATTGTGGTCGCATTGAATTCCTCGACCCTCCAAACGATACCCCCTTCTAGATGAAACACATAATTAAAAATGTTTACTTTCAGGCTCTGAACACAAAAACTTTTGTTGACCATTCCCGGGAGTTGCTTTGCCCTCTGCGGTGGTATTTCCCAACTTCTCATGGTTTGGATAAATGTCCATAAATCTCAGATTGGATTTAAGAAAATATGACAGAATTGCTACTATTGAAAACTGCAGGCGCCGAACAGCAGCTTGTGTAAGACATCCCAGGGTTTTACGTAACAACGCTGTGCTTTTAATGGGACGGCCATAGATGCTAATGAAAAGCAGAGCAGTCAGCTAAACATTCGGCCTCCCTCAGATGAGAGTCTGTGCTACTCATCTGACCACATCATGCTTAATCTGTCCTGACATGTCATAGTGACTGGCGAGCCTGGTGTCACACTCATGCAGCCACCTCCAAGCAACGTTTGCAGTTGTCTTTTCATTTACAATCCCTTTATTGTAGAGTGAATATGAATGTCATAATTTTGATTAATTATTACTTGCACATCATCAGATTTAAGGTGAGAATTCAATTGATTTGGTCGGAGAAAACCAATTTAATTAATTTAAAATTAGCCTAGTTTGTTCTTTATTTAATACATTAATAAAATACATATTGTGAATAATAGTCAGTTGCAGCCCTAGTGCAGTGCACTACATGCACTTTCACGGGCATGTTTCTGTCTGTGCATCAGTGAGGATGTTTGGACTCTAACAAGTCAATCAGAAATGCCTGTCGGGGGATTCTGGGAAATGCTTTGGGTGCTGTTTTGGGGGAACATCAGCGCATGAGAGCTCGGCCTGCATACCTGATGATGCTGGCAGTCACACACTGGACGTGAGTCATCCTGCATGTGGTGGCTGTTTTATGACCTCTTTTGGAAGGTTGCACATGTCCGTTCAATCACATAACAGTCAAAGGAATTAGAAAAAGCATATTTCATTAATAAAGAAAAAAAAAAGAAGAGAGTCCCCGGTGTGGTTGTGTTGTATGCCTGGATAAACACAAATGTGCTCTTTGAACATGCTTGATTTGAGAATTTTTTAACCTAATGGCACGTGAATTGCGTTTATTTCGCTTTACTTGAACCTGATTTGAACTTAAGAGTCTCATCTGGTTGTTTGTTTGTAATTATGTAATGTGGAAATGATTTTAAATCTGAGTAGTACTTTTGCTGTGATGTGGAGTGAAATTATGGAGGCTGTCAAGATTTGAGATAAAGTTCAAGGAAATCATTATTTGTGCTTTCTGATGACCCGTGTAAGCATTTTCTTTGAAGTGGTTGTTGGGATTTGGACAGAGTTCACTCATGCCATTTTTTTCTTTCACGTTTTCTTTTTTTTCCTCTTGTGTTGTGGCATGGCCTTGAATCTGTGGGTTGAGGTAAACTCAGAGAATAGCAGCTAGTGTGCATTTTTTAGGACTTTGGCTTTACATCTGTGTTTGTCTTGCCTGTGTCCTGTCTGACCACCCCCAGAGTTTTTTTTCTTTATCTGGCACTGCCAACTTGTGGTTTTCTGAACTATTATAAGAGATGTGGAGTGATGACTATTTTAAAACACCAGCAGTGTGAAACGTCAGATTTACTCAAGAGTAATGAATTGATCGTGCACTGAAAAAGATGAGGTTCTGTGTGAGGCTAAAACTTTGGTTTGGTTGTATTTCAGCATTTTATCTATTTGTTTTTATTTCTCATTTGTGCTTTAAATACACAAAAGTCTCCATTACGTGGCTGAGACAAGGTTTTCATTGAGGGAAACACTGAGGTTTGCCTGGAGAGGACAGTGGAGGGATGTGGGTTCAATGCCCCAGACCTTGCAGTGTGAAAATAGCTCAGCCTTCAAGCTTGTGGTCTGGGTGTAGAATAACATCAGCAATCATTATAAAAGGTTGCGTGTATCAGGAGAAAGTGTAATATGTGTTTTGACATCTGCAGGTCATAATCAAATGAGTTGGGGGGGAAAGAAAACCTTATTAAAAACCCCAGTTACATCACTAATACCAAAGTCCCCCCATAGTCACGTTTATATTTAAATCGTGGTCAAGAAAGTTTCGGGAAATTATATATGTGTGTGTGTGTGTGTGTGTGTGTTCAGTGTTTAATTTAAGCCAGTTAGTAGGTGGTCCGATGGTAATAAAACCTATGGCAAAAGTGAACAGCAATTCTACTTTTACTCCCAGGATGTGTGGTCAGCGTGATTTTGAAAACTAAACGCTGTTTTTCTCCCACCAGAGATCTGCAGGAATCCGTCAGCTCCACTCAGTCTGCTCTTTAATTTTGTGACAGGCAAATAAAAAGCATGTCGTCATCGCTTCAGATGTTTCTTTGTAAGTTTGATTACAGGAATGAGAAAATAATGGATCTACTGCAAAGAGAGTATAGTTTTAGTTTTATCCTCAGCTACTTATTAGTGGTCAAAGTGGGGCAGATGTTTTCAATAATACAACATAAATGCCAAGCCATGAGAGGAGGTTGTTGCCAGGAATCTGTGGGGAAAGGGACTTTGCGCCCACTATCAGAGGGCTGAGGTTCACGGTTTAGCTGACAATTAAGGGGGCTCAGTGCTGCGAAACTTCTTTTTTTTTTTTCCGTTTGAACCTGCAGCTCTTTGTGTGATCTAAGTATAGACACATTATAACAAAATCACATGGGCAGCATTCCTCACTGAAAATAGATGACAAAGTTTTTGCTATGTTCACAAAAAGGAATGTCAGTCAGCAATGTTGTAGGAATCACACGAAAGTGAAGGAAACAATGAGAGGTTTGAGTTTGACTTGTTACTTTCTAAATGTTTATTCACCACAGCCTCAAACACTCTAAACTTTAATTGAGAATGCCTCCAAGTTTTATTTGACCAGCCGATCCTGTAATTGAAGCAAAACGCATGAAGCGTAATTACAGGATGTTAAAATAGTTGATTTCTTTAAATTGGTTCGTCTGGTACTGATTATTCATTAAGAAATGCAAATCTGACAAGAACCCGACAACAGTTTTTTATTGTTATTAGGCTACCATTATTATTTTGATCAGTATCATTACTATTAGCGACCATCAAAGGCGTGATGTATCTTGTATTTTAACATGTAAACGTTTTTTTACTGCACTGATGTGAATACAACATCAGTGTTAAATACGTGTTAATTAAAGTGCAACAGTTTTGCCTCTCATTTGTTATTATTCACTAGTTGTATTCTATCAGAGACACAAAAAAAATAAAAGCCACAATGATATCAGGAGCCGGCCTATTGAAAAAGTTATATCACCACTAATTACTTTGATATGTATTTATATTGTGTGCACTTGGTTTTTTGTAAAATAACATAGAGAGGTGACTATAGCTCCTCGATAACAAAGTTTGAAAATGAAAGAGAAACAAAAAGAATTTAATTGTTAACAAAGTTGCTAATTTGTTTAACTGTTGCAGTTCTTTAACAAAGCAAAATGAGAAATATTGTACTGTTGCAGCTTGTCAAATGTTAAGATTAGCTGTTTTTCTTTGTTTTCTTGGGACTGTTTGTGAGATAAAACAAGACACTCGAAGACCACGAGGAGAACATTTCTTAATAGATATTTTAGGTAATTTTGTAAAATTTACCATAATTAAGTTGAGTGTGGGAAGAGGACAGTCTCCTATGTAACATAACAGTTTCATTTTTGCTGTAATAAGCTAAATTGGATAATTGGATAATGCTGTGCAACCAGTGTTGAAGGGAATATTTCAAATTACATCCATACTGCAACCAATTCCATACAACATAGAAACAATAGGATGTTATCAACAGCGTAGCAGTTATGAAAAGCTGCTGCAGCTAACACTGACAGGCTGTAGTAAACACACACTGCTTCAATGGAAAACTTGTTGTCAGTGTGAATTGCACCATTGTCTTAATAATATCACAACACAGGGGGAGTGCATGGACAGAGCGACCCATGCTTTTCTCGAACAAGACAGACTTAACACAGATTACTCAGTTTCCTGTCCAGTGTTTATTTACATGTAGTACGTTAAGTTCATGCATGGCCTAGTTTGTAAAGGACAACAGAATCATTTATAACACACGGTCCCTGTTCTTGGAGATGCCCTTAGCCATGTAACACTGCAGCTAACGCGGAACAATTCTCTGTGGCTCTATTTTTAAAAGTCAGCACTGTGTTTGTCTCCACAGATGGTTTCTGCTCACCAGAATGGGACGGTATTGTTTGTTGGCCTGAAGGGCCTCCGGGAAAGCTCGTATCTACCGCCTGTCCAGAGTACATCTATGACTTCAACCATAAAGGTGAGTCTGGCCCTGGATACAGTCAGCAGTTGAAGCCCTGAAGCTCATTTTCGCTGTGAAGTGAAAGAGCACCAGGGCTCAGACGCTAGCTAGTGTTTACTTTACAATCATATCATAACCCGGGCTAGATCTGAAACCTCTTTTGCAATTTCTCATTAATTAAAATGAATAATTGTAATGAATTATTGACTGTGTTTGCTAACAAAAGGCAGACTCTGTAATTAAAAATAGACTCTTCCTCTTCATCTTGATGTCTAGGCCTAGCATACCGTCGGTGTGACAACAATGGAACGTGGGAGCTGGCCACAATCAACAAGACATGGGCCAATTATAACGAATGTGCAAAATTCCTCTATCATTACAACCACAGCCATGAAAAGGTGAGATCAGTCTCATTTGCATTCCCATGCTCAGTGACACAGTTACATTGCCTTCCTTCTAGAATAATTAAGAGCAATAGTCTCCATGAATGCATCTCCTGAATGAATTGTCACATAGAAGTATTAGCTAATATAGCCTTTTAGGCAACTGTTGCACTGTTTTGCACTGTAATTTCAATCCCTCTGAAATGCGTAATGCATTTCAACTTGCCTATCCATTAGCCTAGATAATTTCCTACATTTCTATTCAAATATTAATTTAAAACGGTCACATTGGTCATAATTGAAAAACTTGTCAGGAACGAGATCTAATGAAAGCGTAGAGCTAATTAATAATGACAAAAACCTCATATCCAGTGTCCAATAACTAGAAAATAAGAACTTTACAGTGAACCAATGTCATCATGTTTTGTTTTTTTTGGCAATTACGCCATGTTGACTAACGCAGCTTTAAATGTACAGATTTTATTGTTTATTGTTTTTTCTTCTCTTCAACATGTGCAAATCTTTTAAATGTCATGTAATTTACATGGCCAAAAACACGGCAACCTTCAAACATCACATTCAAGTGCGACTGACAAAATACTATGCTTTTAGAACAACTTTATTTTTTTTACACAGTCTTAGAAACTGGCTGTGGGGAGTTTGCTCCCATTAAGCCACAAGATCATCACTGAGGTCAGTCATGGGTGATTGGCTCACAGTCAGTGGTCCATCTCAGCCCAGGTGTCCTCAAACCCATCAAACACCTTGATGGGGTTGAGTTGAGGTCAGGGCTTTTTTTTTCTTTCTGTTTTCTTTCTTTTCTTTGTTTTTTTACCACGAAAGGCAGAAATGGCAGAAATGGCTTCTTTATGGACCTTACTTTGCTCCCAGGGGACACAGTCACACTGAGACAGAAAAGGCCTTCTGCAAGATATGGCCAAAAAGTGAGAAGTTCACTATTGTCACTGTGATAACACTGTGATGTAAGACTATGATTCATCTTAACTAGAACCAATCCGTGGGGAAAAAACAGCAGAATAAGTAAAGTATAAACCACATACTTTTTTTGCAAATCATGTGTTTCCTCGTGAATAGTTTTACGCTACTGTATGTTTATTAAATGACTCTAATTTGCTCTTGTCAAAGAAACCATTTATTACATGCTGACATGGGCTTTATGCTTATTTCATATCTGTCCCATCAGTAGCCAGTCTCCCCCTTGTTGTGCATTGTAACATAGTAATGTAATACAGTAGCGAATCAACTAACCACTCCCACAGATCCTGCATTTGTAATCTTGACACAGTACTGCTCTACCTAAATATATGTGGAACGTAACTATCTGTTATAGACAATCTAAACAGAACCAGCGTGTGAGAGTCGACCCTTGGATCGTAAATGCTGTAAATGCTGAGCAAGCAACACACCACAGCGCATGTTGTGGGAGAGTTGTTTTGTTAACTGAGTACGGCAGCTTTTTACACACACAAACACACACACACACAGCATTTGCAACCGGATTGCAGTTGCTCCTCTTGTGTTTCTCTATCATTGCGTTTGGGGGGTTGGATGTCAGAACACAACACTGGCAGTGAATAGGACCACTGGGTATTGTAAGAAGAGTGGAAAACAGCTCGAATTTGGCTGCAAATGGAAAAATAGCACTTACTCATCCATTGCGGTGTGTATGTGTGAGCATGTTTGTCCTGTATAAGTAATTACAAGTTTTTTGTTTTGTTTTTTCTTAAGAATGATCCGGAAACATTTGAATAATCTTGCATATTAAATATAATTTAGAATCTAAGTGAATGAGGTATATTATAGTTTTCTGTCAAGTGCCTCTCTAGTTCATCTTGTTGCTAGTGGTTACAATTAATGTAGCCCTCTGCATATGAGCACATGGATCATAGAGTAATAGAGTAATCAATCACTCATTGATAAAAACACATGGCAAAGCTCACTCAGGAAGTTTGACACATGTTGGTTTGATTCCCCACTTATTTTTGCCATGACACGATACAAATATAAGCTGCCCCACATAAATTTTCCTCTCTCCAGCTTGAATGCGGTGCGGAGGATGTGGGCATAACCTCATCATGGCACCCTTCAATTTCTCTCTGACTTCAGACGTTTATGTTGATGTGCTCCCAAGGGAGCGGTTGCAGCAGTTAATGACAAATACATGCACACGAATGGAAGCCCCACACAGCACAACTGCCATATACCACCACCACAACTTAGACGGGGGGGATTCTGGCTCAGGATCCTGATGCTAAATGATAACAGCAGTTGAGTATCTGGTTACATCACATGGGGCTCTTGGCCCCATCAGCCTGTTGACTCACAGAGGGTCTGCTCAGTGGCTCTCCTTACATTGTCCTCTGGCTGCCAGCTCTCTGCTGGAAGATCACACCGCCACACCCAGTCTTTCTCAGCTCCATCATACAGTACATATCAAGTATTGTTTCCATGAGGAACTTCTAGGTACTCTATGAATCTGTCACCATGCATTTTCAAATGCAGGCATTATGTAGCTTAATTTCAGGGGGGAAATATTAATATGATGTGGAAATGTATTCCTTTATCTGTATATTTACTTTGCCTTTTGTGAAAGCTTGTTCTTTGCAGTAAAATCACTTGCCCAAAATAATGAGGTCACTAAAATTTGATTATATTTGTTATAATGTTACTAAGATCAAAAAAATAACCCCTTACTAAGGCTGAATCAAGTCTTGTAAAATCTAACACGTATTCCATGTTAGATTTTACAAGACTTGATTTAACCTAAACTGAATGTTTCTAGTTTTCCAACAGTAATAGCATCACTAAAAGTGAATAAAATCCTGCCAGTGTAGATATGATTTTCATTAACAGTTGGAGATAGACATTAAAGTTAAACTGTTTTTACGGAAAACATGAAAGTGATCCTCCTGGCCTGCACCCTGCTAAGATGTGAGGTGCAGACTGTGCAAAGAAGCCAGTGAGACTGTCCAGCACATATTAGCAAGGTGTAGGATGCAAACTGGGGCAGCGTACACCAAGAGGCATAATGAGTAGCTGGGATAATGTACAGGGACATCTGTGCCAAGTATGGATTAGAAGTCCCCAAGTCCCCAAAGAAAGAGGTTGAGAACAACAGAGCTAAAATCCAGTGGGACTTCAAGTTCCAGGCTGATAAGCAGCTGGCTGTTCAAGCAGATATGGTTGTTGCTTATAGCCAAAGAGCAGGAGAGGCCAGTAGTGACAGATGTGAGAATCATTGCTGACAGTAACATTAGGAAGAACAAGCACAAGAAGATCGAGAAGCATCAGTGGCTGGAAGAACAACTGGAACAGATATGGAGGGTGAAGGCCAAAGTGGTTCCTTTGGTAATAGGAGGAGCATTGTGGGGTTGTGACTCCCAAAACTAGGAGAGTGGCTCCAGCAGATTGTTGGTACAACATCTGGAACATTATCCAGAAGAGTGCAAGCCTAGGATCTGCTAAGATACTGAGCAGAACCCTCAAACTCCTAGGACTGGAGCTTTAGAAGAACATTTACCACCCTCATGTACTATAGGGGTGAGAGGGAGATTTATATACTGTATATCTAAAAAAAAAAAAAAAATCTATCCAGGTGGTTGTATTATCAAAAGATTTTTTTTCTTTTACAAAAAATTGAAGTGATTTAATCCAAACCTGCGGCACATCTAGCACCACAGGAGGATGTGCTGCAGTTGTCTGGGTCTTTAACTCTTTATCCTTTTGCTGCCATGGTGATCTATCATTTTATCGTCTCCCAACAGGAGGTCTTTCATCGCCTGTATCTCATCTACACAGTGGGATACTCCATTTCTCTGGGCTCGCTCATGGTGGCCGTAGTCATTTTGGGATATTTCCGGTGAGTTTTTCAATCAATCCTTTCAGCCACAACAGGTCTCAGGAGATATATTGAGACACAGGGTCAGAAATTAAGGTGAGAGCAATTGCAGAAGGGATCAAAACAGGCAATCTCAGTGTTTAATGACATGATGAAGACACCGGTTTCTCACCATGCTACAGTACTTAATCAGGCTCCGAAGAAGCAGAGTGCATACTAATTTCATGATAACCTAATGGAGAAAAAAAGAAAACAGGCTTTATCATGAAATCATGCAATCCTCCCTCTCAGCATGATCATGCGATGTATAATATTTTGTGTCACGGCAGCAACATGAAGCATGCAAACTGTATCCAACGCTACCTTTGACTTTTACTTTGACTTTTAACTGACTATGATATGTCTACCTTTGAGGAGGAGCCTGCCCCAGGGCTTGCAGCAATGCATGCCTCGTTGCCTGACATTTAGATTCTGTGTTATTTTCATGCTGATTTTAAGTTTCAGTGATAAACAACCAAAGCTTGGATATTGATTTTGTAATTCCGCCAAAGCCTAGACAGATTGCTGTTCCTTTCGCCTTTCCCTGAAATATATAAAGTTGATGAATAAGTTCTTTGAAAACGTGAAAAATCGAGCGTGTACACAAATCCTTACTCGCGATGTAAGGATTTGTTTCTTCACAGCTGATTAATGCAGAGCAGATTTGTCATTATTTGCTCATTTTATTGAGCGTAGGGAGTATCAGGAATCGATGTGAAGCTGCTGTTTACCAATGCTCACACCGGCGTGACTTACTGTACAGGCAGGCAGTCAGAAAAGAACGCTCCCAACTGGCACCAGGAAATCTACAGGTCAAATGAGTTTAATAAGTTATCCCAGGGGCCCATCTGACATTCTGGCTCTGTGCTGCAGAGCACTCTAGCCATGTCTCCCCTTCAACATGTCAGCTTTTAGACAGGAGAGCTCATAAATGTTTTCTAGGGAGAGAAAAGGGATATTTCACATTAGCAGTTGTGTTCGGTATTTTTCACCAGGGAAATGTTTGCTACTCCTACCTTCTGCTCCTGGATCAATCATTTTCAGTGGGCAGCAAAGACAAATTAACCTCATTTCAGTCAGACAACTCTGGAATTATTGAACGTAAGCATGGCAAGCTGAAGCACAGCATAGTTAGCATATCCTTGCGCATGGTTGCAGCAGGATTGAGCGTAAGCATTGCAAGCTGAAGCACAGCATAGTTAGCATATCCTTGAGCATGGCTGCAGCAGGTTTGGTGTCAGACTCTGTCTCGGTTATTCATTCCCTGAATGATCTGCTTTGCCAGACATTACAGGGAATACCCCCGCAGGGGATCATAGAGATAGAGCCCACAGGTGGATGCTGGGGAGGAGGTGGGTTCGCAAAACCCCATAGGCAGCAGGAGCAGCAGCAGTGAGATGTAAGCAGTAGCAGCAGAGTAGCAGCAGCGGCAGCATAGCCAGGGATGAGCAGGTAAACTGGTGGGTTTAAATAACCCACCCTATTTGGATGAGGAGAGCATTTGACTGATCAGCTGATCAGGATGGGCGCAGCTTGTGTCGTCTGCCTGAACTAGCTCCGCATCATTAATGAGGCTTCAATACGCAACATCGGAAACAAGTGAGATAATTTCGGTATTAGTTTTTATTTTCATAAGATTTTAGAATAATCTACTTCAAATTATCTTTTTAAAAGTATTAAAAATGGTGAATATTCAGTTAATGTTATAATTAGTTTTCTTTTAATTGGCAGTGTAGTGATGTAACCTTTGCAGCTATTGATCCAGCAACCTGATTCCAATACTGGGGTCTAATCACCAAAGGACCGCGCCCCTGCAGGAAACTCCCAGGATGTTTTGGGAGATTTTTTTTGATGGATAAACTTGCGCTTGTCTGGAAAGGAAATTTGCATGCTTCTCTCGACACATGCTTGCAATTTTGTTTTTTACAGCTCACTTTGAGCCCAGCATTTCAATATTTGTGCGTTTCAAGCCCCTAAATCTCAAGAATGTGTTATAGTCAGCGTGGAATTCAGCTGGCTCTAATTAGGATGAGTATTGTTTGTGTGTGTGAGTGTGTGTGAGCGCACGTGTGTGAAAATACTTACACATAAGTGAAAGGTGTGCCAGCTCACATGTACGAACACACACACACATACAAACACAAATGCACAATTTTCAGCATTGTCTATTGTTTGACCTTGCGCCTCTTGTGTGTTTTGTCCCCAGACGATTACACTGCACCAGGAACTACATCCACATGCACCTATTTGTGTCCTACATGCTAAGAGCCATTAGTATTTTTGTGAAAGATATTGTGCTCTACTCTGGATCGGCCTTGGAGAACATGGAAAGAGTCACAGTGGAAGACCTCAAGTCCATCACTGAAGCTCCGCCAGCCAACAAAACACAGTTTGTAAGTACGCCAGCATGACTGAAACACACCCACAGTGTAGATGGGCATCAAATAAAACACTTCATCATTGAAAAATACTCACACAATTCCTCCTGTAAGGTTATATTTTAGTGTATATGCCATCACATGGAATGAGAGATATGTTATGGCACATAATACATGATATAGCCATTAAAGGACTTTCTCTTCTCCTGCAGACAAAATAATCATAAAAATCATTGATGTCTTTCTGCACTGCATGTACAGATAATTTGATTTGTAGAGTAGGCTAGTTGGGCGTTAAACGTTTTGCTTCCAAAGAGGAAGTGGTATTTTGCAGGATCTCACCTGCTTTTCCAGTGCTGCTGCTGCTGGAGCAAATAAACTGTACTATTTGTCACCATGCCAGACTTTTACTAGGCCAGAACTTGGCTTTCCCTTTCAGCGTCAAGTTTAAAAAATGGGTGAAGACTGAGTACTTTTCATGCATGCTTTAATATGCAAACAAACAATTTGTGCAATATATTTGGTTGACACTTTTATCCCGTGGCTCTCAAAACTGAGAGATTACTGAGAGAGAGGAAGAAGTGGTTTGTTAGCGTAGGCTACATGCTGTACGTGACACAATAATGGATTAAACTGTACATGTGTGTGCTGCTGCATACTTTCGTGTGTGTAGCAAAGACCTAGCAGTCAAGGAAAAACTGTATCCTAGGGCTGCTGTCGACAGATCAATAAAAATGTGAAGCCTTTGTAGATTTAGATGCAAGTGACCATATATATTTATATAGACTCAGGCCATTTCACATAGACAGGGGGCAACATAGTGGTTGGCACTGTCCCTTCACAGCAAGAGGGCTCTTTGTTTGTCATTTGCTCAAGGTACGCCACTTTCCTCCCTCCAGCAGTTTAGTTCAATTAGTGTTTCTATATTGTCTGACGGTGTAAACATGAGAGTGAATGATCCTCGAGAACGCCTAAGGATAAGGTTGGGGGTCGCAGGGTTAATTGACAACAGCTTAATTGGCGCCTCTAAATTGCTCATTCTGTAGGTCTGAATGTGTGCACGGATGATTGTTTGTTTCTGTTTGTGTCAGCCGTGTGATTGACTGGCGACCTGTTCACAGTGTTAGGTGCTAAAATTAGGAAATGTGCAAATAGTCACCTTCTATTTGCACATTTCGCTTTTTTAAAACTTAAACTGCACCATAATGTTAGTATTCTGTATGACAACTTGTCTATTCTGGGGAGTTACACCACACAGGGTCGCAACATTGGAATATATTCCAATACTAGCAGAGAGAGAGATAAAGGTTATAGATCCAAAAATATTCAGTCACAAATCTTTGAATCAATGCATAGAAGCACAACTAAAAAACGACGCCATGGCAAACCCCCCGCCCACTGTCAGTGGCCCAGGAATGCTTGTTAGAATACACACTGATGAGAAAAGGTGGATATGACAATTATAAGGCTGGTAATCAGTAGAGGGACAGAGGGGCGCTGAGTCTCAACAATCACAGCATGACAATAGAGCAGTGAGGAGGCGGACTTTAACTGGAGCCCAATCAATGGCCGACTAAATCATTATGGGCTCCTGAGACTTGCACACAACCTCTCAATATCTCAATACAGCAGAACATACATTACTAACAGCATTATTATTAACCTCTGTTTGAACAAATAAGCTATAATAACATAAAACATCACTGTCAATTATAAATATCAAAGGAACAGTTTGAGGAAACTCATTTTGACCATAGACATGTTAGGGTTAGGGGTATTAATTTAGTTTCTTAACGTTTTTCCAGGTTAGTTCAATCAATAACTTGTTTGACGTGTCTCCCAGTTTTCACTGCTCTCATGTACAGAGCCAGCAGGGCCCCGGGGAAATCTACACAGTCCAAAAAGCAATTTAAACATGTAACTTTAACACAAAAGCTGCAGCTTGCTGCTGTGACACCCCCAGTTTCGATCTTACATCACTTCAACCAATCAGCTGGAATAAAACATTCATATCAAACTCCCAAGTTTGATTCACTTTTTTCCTTGTGAAGTGTCAAACACACAAACTGACAGCTGTAAACTCTTAATGTGCATTCTGAGTGATTCTCCACTATACAGTACACACTACATCCAATAGACACACTGTAACTCAGCAACACTAAAGAAGGCACAGCTTGTTGTTTATGCCATGTTGTGAAAGGTCAAGTTAGTAAGGTCACAGTAACATACGGTTGTCAGGCATTCACCTGACAAAAGGTTAATACCCCGCTTCAGAGCAACAATACTGTTGGTGATCCCTTCTTTTCATCAACACATCAATATACCACAATTTCACCTGCAATTAAAAGTGATGAAAATTCTTGTTTTCTTGGTTTGAACCGAACGTGTGCTTTCCATGCTACCATGATGATTGTAAGAGGGTAATATTTACTATTAGTTTAGCCTGTTTGCATGCTGATTACAGATAACGTCTGTAGGTAGAGCTCAAATCTCACCGGCTTTACTGTGAAACAACTGCAGCATCATGTGAAAAAGCGTTCCAGCATGTATTCATCAGGTGAAAGTCAGTGTGGCAGGTGATTACATTTTGTTCTCCTTGTTTGCTGTTTGTGTCTAGATTGGCTGCAAGGTGGTTGTGACCTTGTTCATGTACTTTCTGGCGACCAATTACTACTGGATCCTTGTTGAGGGTCTGTACCTCCACAGCCTCATCTTCATGACCTTCTTCTCAGACAGAAAGTATCTATGGGGATTTACTCTGATTGGCTGGGGTGAGTTCTGCTTCATTTCCATTCTGTCTCTATGCACGTGATTACAATATGAATTATGAATCATATTATATAATAATGCCGTGCAAATTAAACATTATGTAAGCTATTTTGGTCTAATTAGTATGCAAAGGATTTGAACAAAAATAAAATGGGAGGCACTTGTCCCTTGCTGATATTTTCTTAATAAGTAAATGAAGACAATGGAAAGGGTGTAAAGACACACACTCATGAATATGGGCTTTACAGTTCCTGCATTGTACACACTGTGCGTATAAGTTACATAAGCACAGCGCATACAATGTGGATGCTGTGCTCCCCAGGCTCTACCTGCCTAGCATATTATGGACTTCTATTTTGAAAGCATTAAAAGTAATCTCAAGTTATTTTTTTAAAAATTAAATGTATTATTTTTTCCTCTTTTATTTTTCAGGAGTACCGGCTATGTTTGTGACAGTTTGGGCAACTGTGAGAGCCGTCTTTGCAGACACAGAGTAAGTGAACTGCACAAATAACGAGACATTATTCTTACTAAACTTTGGCGTAGAGAGGCTGAGGTCATTAATTGCTTGAGGCAAAGAAGGCACGCAAAACAATGTCAATGATGTAAGTCTAAAATGTGGTTGTATAATGCTGTGTCTGTGGAAAGAGTACTGCAACAAAAATACCTGTCTGCACAAGAATGTAGTGTCATAGTCAAGACCACCTAACCCAAGACTAAGACCAAGGGGGTGAGGTTTAGGTTAGACCGAGACCAAGACCTTGAAAATGTCTAAAATCCTAATTCTTAAATGGTGAAATATGCATATTTTCCTTCATATCCTTCAATCCATCAATCCTGATTACTACATACATTTCAAGTTTTTGTGATAAACATTGAAGACAGGGTTGAAAGCTGAGTAAAAAAAGAATCTAAGTGAAGTCGCCTGTCTTTACACTGGGGAAACTGAGGAAACTGAGGAAACTGGAACTGAGAGCTCACGGCTAAGCTGGTATCCAGCAGCTGTCTAGTGGAGCGAAGCCACATATTTCTTTTTGTCGTCTTCAGGAGAGCAGCGGAAGATTTCCGCCTCCCTTTTGAGCTTTTTTTGGACAGGAAAACAAACCAAGCATGATAATAACCACATCTCTGCCATGTGCATGTAGCAGTAATTGGTAGTATGGAGGAAGAAGTAATGGTAGTCATTTTGTTAAGAAATTCAAATCCACTATAATGACTCAAAGGGTGTCAAATTGGATATAACTGAAAGGACGATCTATGCTGTTTACCTACAAAGCTATGACATTTTCTTGCTGATGAAAGCCACACATACAAAGGATAAATACAGAGGAGATGAAGATGACCTCAGTGTCCTCAATGGGAGGTAAAGGTGCAAGCAAAAAGAAAAGGTGCAAAAGCCCTTGAACACTGAGGCCACTTGCTTTGGTAATGGATCAATTTAAGTCTGGAAATTTCATGTAAACATGTATTTTGACAAATTGAATTCGTGTCAGAATGGTTTCATATGATACTTGTGTCCGGCACTTTCACATGAAATTAAACAGAGGGGCGATAAGGTCAGTGCCTTGTGCGATTCTCTGTCTTACGGCAGTGATCACTAGAGACATGAAAGTGGAACAGGGGGGTCATGCATCATCACATCTGCCATCTTGATCCCTACTTATCTCTTGCTGATCGCTGTTTTGTTGATGTTTATCTGCTGCAGGTGTTGGGACTTAAGTGCAGGCAATTTGAAATGGATATATCAAGTGCCTATCCTGGCGGCTGTAGTGGTGAGTACCCTCTCGCTGTTTGCATCTTTGCCGTGCTGTAAAGGTAATGACAGTGTTTCACTGCACCTGTTGGATTACAGCTGCTGGATAAGACGCTGTATTACTATATGCTTGCAGTGACACTCGATCACAACCTTCCATCTCTCTCTTTTTTTCCCAGGTTAACTTCATGTTATTTCTGAACATCATCAGAGTCTTGGCAACTAAACTACGAGAAACAAACGCTGGACGGTGTGACACGAGGCAACAGTACAGGTACTGAGGACTGGCATTGTGTGAAATTATTATTTTCTTTTCAAAATATTACTAGAGCAGCCACTTGTTTTGATTCATTCATCATATGACGAATTTATATCCTGCATCATGAAGTCATGAATGAATTACTCCCACTGCGTTTCCATCATGAGGAAGGCTCAGGAAATGGGGATTGCAGTGATACATAATAATGTCCCATCACTGTCATGAACCAAAGGCTGCAAGTAAAGATTATTATCAAATGAGGAATCAGTCTCTTATTATGCATTATGTAATCTATTTCAAAATCGCAATGAATAATATTACATAGTAAATAATGCTGCTGTCAGTAATGGCATCTCAGGTGAAGGTCTTTGAATTCCTTGTTATGACTCACAGTCCAAAAGTTTTCAATTCATAATGACTTTATAATGACTCATGTTTATAATGACTTCTAATGAAAAAGTAGCAAAATTTCACATTTGAAAAGATGGAAACAGCGAATGTTGAATGCACTTTGGCTTGATGAAGTTCACTTGAACTCAAACAACCATCACTTGCTTAAGTACTCGGGACTAATTTACTAATCAACTAATTGTTCCACCACCAAATCAGATATAACTTTTTGCCAAAGTGAAGCCCTTAAAGTATAGCAGCCTGTAAACAAAATGAATGGCTGAATAAAAGAATGAATGGTTGATCGAATTAACATGCAGAAATTAGATACTTTAAACTGACTGTACTGTATGTCATTTTGTTCAGATTATAAAATGTTACTCTGCCGTTACAGAAAACTGTTGAAGTCCACACTGGTGCTGATGCCACTGTTCGGTGTCCACTACATCATATTCAACGCCATGCCGTACACAGAGGTGTCTGGAGTTCCCTGGCTGATCCAGATGCACTACGAGATGCTGTTTAACTCCTTCCAGGTGAAGCCGCTGTGGTGGAAATGTCCATTTACCTCTGAGGACCTCACATTAATATTAATGTACTGTAACCTTTCAAGCTGAACAAAATCTGATTGACCTGATCTGGATTCCTCAAGGTTAACATGTCTTTATCACCGAGAAAAAAAAGGGATCAATTGTGACTTAATGAGGTATTCGGTTGTGGTTAGAACTTAATTAAGATAAAAACCAAAAGGCTGGTGGCTGATGGTTTAGAATACCATAGGAAATATCAATGTAAGTGGCTAAAATGTCATATTATCTCCACACTAAAGATAGCTCCTCTCTTTTCCAGGGATTCTTAGTGGCGATTATTTACTGCTTTTGCAACGGGGAGGTAAGAGAAGTTTCGTATTTTATGGCAAAAACTGACTGGCACGATATTCAAGCTCTCGACTGAATAGCCTCTTCTTTCTTTTCTAAGGTACAAGCCGAGATCAAAAAGTCCTGGAGCAGGAGGACTCTGGCTCTGGACTTCAAAAGAAAAGCGCGGAGCGGCAGTAACACTTACAGCTATGGACCTATGGTATCACACACCAGTGTTACTAACGTCACTGCCAGAGGACCGCTGGCCCTCCACCTCACCACAAGGCTGGGACCGGTGCCTGTGAACGGGCACAGGAACCTCCCCGGGTACGTGAAGAACGGCTCCGTCTCAGAGAACTCGATACCTTCGTCGGGACAGGAGCTCCACATTCCCGAGGAGGAGCATTCTGCCCACACGCCACGGCCCTGCGAGGACGAGAAACCCTCACCTGTGGTCGAGGAGGAGAGGGAGACAGTCATGTGACCGCTGTGTATAGGGATGAAAACTGGAAAACAAAACAAAACAAAATCATAACACAGTCTCAGGATGGTCTGCCAGTTTTTTTTCTCCTGTGAATCGAGCCAGAACTTCAGCTACTGATGAGGCTCAAGGCAAAAAAAAAAAAAAAGAAAAGAAAAAAAAAAGAAAGGGTGTATCACTTCCGTGAGCTGGGCCACCTTTATTTGAGGGATGATGACCCTCGCTGTTGTGGCAAACACTCTCAACCCCGTCAACAACCACCTGCCACAGTGAATGTGTAAAAGGCTGAAAACAGACTGCCGTTTCTTATTTCATTCCCACTGCCATCGTGTTTTTCTGTTTGCTTTTTTGGCAGACGTCTTGTGCATAAATCAAACTGGGATTAGTTAGTAGCAGTAGTTGCCAGGAACAGCCTTAATCACCTATGTAAAGCCAGGCGGGTTTTTCGTGCACTTAGTGGCACACATGTGGGGCAATTTCATCAGCATTAAGTCAGTGTTAGTAGACGAAGTGTAGACTCTGTTTAAAAAAAAAATTAGTATTATTAAAGCTACTATTTTGAGGGATCTGTTCATGTTCTCTGACATGGTATCTCATTTGTTCTGCATTGACTTAAATCCACTTCAGTGTAAAAGGGAAGGTACTCAGGTAATTGAAGTCCTCTGTTGTTGCACACCTATTTTTATACATTTAAAATGGTGTTTTTAACATGGTCAGCATCTCTCTCTCTCTCTCTGGGGGGGATGCTGGTATGTTACATAAGGCTGTGTTGAAATACTCTTGTTTTGAAGAAGAAAAAAAAGTTGTATAGTCTGTGCTGTTTAGAAAGACCCAGTATTCATCTCTTTAATTGTAACAGATTTCAAAGTGTTCAAATGAATGTTTCATATTCAGATTCTCCACACACACACGCACACACACACACACGCACACACACACAACATGATGCCAAAGTAAGAATATCTGCTCGAGAACCGTCTCTTTCTGTGGGTTGAGCGTCAGCTGAGGTAAAGAGGACCTTAATGGAAATCTGACAGAAATAGTATCAAGTGTTCTCACGCATAGTTTTCAAAGATGAAGAGACCCCACCACCACCACCACCACCACCACCACCACAACTCCACCCCATTTAAAAACACAGGGTGCAGGAAATGGTCATATGTTCCAGTGGAATCTTAATTAAATGAGGAATCCAATATAATCTCAAATTCCCCTGGAATTCCAAGAGCGATGTTATTAGTGGTGGATATGAAGGAAAACCCAGAGATGAATAACACACAGTAATTTTCACAGATGGTCCAGTGTTATGCTGCTTTTTGATGTATATATACAAGTCACAATGTTTACAAAGATCAGAAATACATTCTAATTGTGAGCTAATAGTGTTCATGTGTATGGATATGTTATAAAGCTATGTTTCAGTGTATATATTTTTTTTTCATTTTTTTTTTTTCATGTGTTTGTTTACGGAATGTTTGCAATATTTGATTATGTACATTGTCCAAAAACAAAACTGGTGAATATATTTACAGGTGATGGAGGGCATTCAGATGAGCATTTAATGAAGCATTAGACAAGATATTTTAAACTCTGTAACTTGTTATTTACTGCACTTGACCTGCGTGGTTAGCAGGTTAGGTCACATACCCTACTACATTACCAAAGAGAAAGGGCAGAATACGTGCTGCCAGCGGAAAAGGTTATTTTGCAGTATTTTTCATCCACCACCTTGTTTACAGTGACCAAAGAGTCTTAAAGTCATCCTCTCTCCAAAAAGCTTTTAAACAAAATTAAACTAAAAGTTTTAAGTTAAATTTAAAGTATTTGCTACTGGTAGTTACTGTAGTGCAGGAAGTGTCAAGATAAAAAATAGTTGAAATACAAGCCCTTTGTTGATTCAGGTATTTAGAATAAATGTTCAGTTACATGTAAACAGAAGTGAAGTAAATGAGAAAACCATCCATGATCCTCAGTGGCTCAGTAACAATGAACTAAGACCATCAATATTAAAGGCAGTTTTGTTACTCCTAAGATTTTTTTTGACTTAACTTGGTCTCAAGAGCTGAATTAGTCACAGTTTTGTTTGGACTAACGTGTGATGGATTTGTGATTTAGCTCAGATTCAGCTAAACACAGTTTTACCTCACATAAATTCCAACTAATATGTGACCAAAGCTAATATTTGCTTTTGTGTGCAGTGTTATCCCATGTTTTTTGTTTGTTTTTCTTTTAATTTCTGAACACCTTTTGATGGTAATAACTCTTGGCCTTCATGCTGTCATCTGCTCTCAGTCGCTTCACACAGACTGATTTACGCTCCCAGCTCCTTGATTCTTAGATTCCCAGATTCCCAGATTTGTGCCTCCACCAGTTGCTCAGTCCAGTTTGGGTGCGTGCTCTCGGCCTGGTCTGATCAGTGTGTATCACCTACAAGCCCACCCAGCAGATTTACGTCTAAAAGAGCAGACTTTAAAACTTTACAACCTGTCTGCTGTATGTTAATCACGCAGTTGTATTTGTAAGGATGAGTCTGGTAATAATTTGTTTCCAACCCCACGAAAAGACCAAAAAAAAGGACAGAAAAAAAAACTACATTTACCTGCCTTGTAAAACACAAATGAGCCACACGTTTTTATTGGGTGACATGTTCCCTATTACAATGTACATGGGCACTGTAGGGTTTTTTTTTTCCTTTTGTTTGTTTGTTTTCTGAACCAATCCCACAAATACCACCCTGGATGTGCATAAATACTCACTAGCTGACCAAATGTGTGTTAATCTCAGAAACGTCCCTGACAAATGCACTATTTACCCCTGCCTGAGTAACATGTGCTAAAAGCTACAGGGCCCTGGTGCTTTGGGAAATTACACTGCCTTTCTTTTTGAAAATTAAACAACGCATTTGTGACAAAATTTTGAACGCTTGTACTTTTAGTAGGAATAAATTAGATTTTGGACAAGAGACAAGTGCATGGTTGGAAAGTACTGGGAGATATTTTCAGTCTTTTTATGGGGTTTTTTAATAATGAGGAAAATATAAAATCATTTTAGGAATATCCACAAAAATCCTCATCTGAGTCAGACACTTCCTGTTTCTGGTCAGACAAGTTTAATTTTGATAATTTGCTGTAGAATTCAGAGATTCTGCGTTTTGGCCTTTAAGGAACTCTAGGTTGGACCCAACAGGGCAATTTCCATGGGGATCGGTCATGATTGCGACCCGCTGAAAAGGATTCACTAGAACAGTAATTACAGATGGCTGCAGGCCACGGGGAGGAAAGGAAGAAGGAAAAGGTTGAGGGAAACCTCTTGTCACTTGACGATTAGATGCATCTTGTCCTTACAGTGTTAATATGTAGAAAAAAAAGATGTTTTTTCATCAAAAGGGCGGGGGCGGTGTCAGAGCATTCAAAGCGTTTATTAAAGTAACACTAGGAAAATTATATATGAGCACTTTAATACCCTATAATACAGTATTTTGTTCTGATTGTATCATGTAAAATGATTGTGTTTTGGAATCAAGTGTACAATAAGGCCAATAACCATAGAGCTAATGTTGTATTTCATTGTTTTCAAATACCTCTCATGGAAGTATAAAATGTGTTTAATTGTCTTTTATTTATCTTGTGCCGAAATGTACTCAGTGGAGTGGACATTGGTCTTCATGCTTTTTTTAAGAGACACATCTCACCTTCACATCACTCCAAAGTGATGTAGGCATGTTGTAGATATCAGTGTAAACTTGGACTCAAATAGGAAGATGTTTTCTGGTTTCTAATGTTCATCAGTGAATTGTGAATAAGTCAATAAATCTATAATTTTTCTGTACTCATATTTTTGCAACTTTTGATGACTTTCTAATGTAGACAAAATATCCATACTGCATTTTGTTATATATAAGCTTTTATTTTAAATATATTGTCATACAAATTTAACTCTAGAAAAAAAGAAGTGCCCAAAATGCAATGAAAAAGTTTTTTTTTTTTTTTTCAGTGTTCGTCAATGGAGGGTAGAGTTCACTTCTGAGATTTCTTGGCTCCCCCTTTAGCCCCTCCTTTTCCTCCTTTATCTCCTTTATCTCCTTTCTCACCTTTGTCTCCCTTCTCTCCAGATTTCTTCCCTTTCCCTTCACCGTCCTCTTTCTTAGATGCTCCCTTTTCACCCTTCTTCTTTGCTGGTGCATCGTTTTCATCTCCTTTTTCTTTGCTGTCCTTGCCCTCTTTCTTGCCCTCCTTGGTCTTCTTCGCTCCTTTATCACCATCCACTTTCCCAGAGACTGTTGTCACCTCCTCTTTTACCTCTGCTTTTGGTGCAGCTGCAAGAAGAAGAAACAAACATAACACAAGGGTTAAAGGCTGCATGGCAGCATCAGGTATCATCAGGGTCCTGCCTCTAAGGGTAATTGGTAGGAAGAATTAAAGCGGACAGAAAGCCAGGCTAAGTAGGTTGCGTGTAATGAAGGCACATCTGTTTCTATCTGTCCTAATAAGCATGGTCTATTTATTCTTTTAATGGGATTGTTTGAAGGGCTTTCAGAGTGAGAAATGGAGAACAAAGGTTTACAGTTAGGTTTGTGTGCAGAAGACAGTGTTTTTCTCATTATTCTCCCAGAGGTGACACCCAGAGTATCTACACTGATAACAGAGATAGTGAGGATGAGCATCTTTATTTTGCCAGGTTTAGTTTGATACATTATGGTTGCAAATAATATAAGACAAGCATTTCAAACTATTTCACTATTTTAAAGTCGAGTTTGACATTTTGGGGAACACACTTAGAGTAAGATGAGAAGATTCATAACAGTCTTGTGTCTGTCCAGTAAACATAAAGTTTCAATCAGCATAAAGACTGGAAAGAGTGAAAAACAGCCGGCATGACTCACTTACTAAAATAACAGAATCTGCTTACCAGCAACTGTAAATCTCAATAATTACAAGATTATAACTCATTTGTTTAATTGTACCAACAAAAAAAAACCCTAATAAAAAAAGCCGACAGAGAATGACGACGACACGTTTGCGCTCCTCGCCAAAATGAGGCCCAACATATAAACTGGTGGGAAACCATTGTTTTTATATTTTGGTTTTGATGTTGTTTCTTTTGGACAGAGCCAGATATGATCAGATTTTACCACCAACTCTGGGTTATAAAGTATATTTTTGCACATTTTCAAATATATTACCCCCTGACTGTCCCCACATCTTCTCTGAAGCAGTTACAGTCACATCCAAATCTGCATGATAATTTACCTGGAAAGGCTGCATGTGGAGATCTTAATTCATTAAATGTTCAAAAGCCTTTATGCTCTGTATCCAATTTGTTTAAGATTTACCTCTAATTGTTTATATAGACATTTATTTATTTTTATATTTAAAAACTAAAGGCAGTTCATGAGAGGAATTCATTTTTGTTCATTTCTAGGAACATTAAATCCACAGCAGTCGTTTTTCAGGCGTCACATTTCCCAGACAGCTTTGCAAAACAAGAGCTGCACCCCTGAATTAAAGCTGACAAAGCTAACAGGGTCCAACAAGCCTGCTTTGAGCTTTAAGCAAGACTTAACAAATGACACCTGACTCTGTAGATCAACAAGAAAAAGTGACGTTATTTTACACTTCAGCAACTATTGTTTAAAATCTGTAAAAATTGCTCAAAGGAAAGACACCAGACGTGGTTCATGGAACTCCGTTGCTTCCTTTCTTTTTTCTCTCACTCTCTTTTTTTTCTTTTTTTTTTTCCAGTAGCAAAGCAAACATTTGCCCGGTGCTCCACAAAAGCTTCAGGGACACTGGATACACAAACAAAGGCCAAGAAGCCAAATGACAAACACAGACCAAATGTCAGGAGTTGCCGGCGGGGGTCAGAGTAAATCTGAAATGATTTTGCCCCCGTATTTTACTGTGTTGAATCCAGCTGACTTAAAATATTCAATCAACCATCAGAATGTTTGTGAATGGATTTCTTTGTTCTTTCCAATTTTTCCTGTTTGTCCTCCCGTTTCTTTTTATACCAGTTGATTGTAAAAAAAAAAAAAAAAAAAAAAAAAAAAGATATAGGCAGGTTAAAGCCAGGGCTGGTGAGGGCGTGTAATTAAATGTTAGATTTCAAATCCCTCATATGACTCAGACATTGTTCCAACATTGTTCCGAACTTGGAGGGTTGCTGCCTTTTCACTGCCCCTGTGTCCTGCTATTTACACACTGTGTGCACCGTAGTGGAATAATTAAAGGTTAACATTGCCTTCTACGAAAGGTCTTGACCCTCACACCATCACAGAATGTCAAAAGTTTAGCACAGACATAACTATACAGCTTTTGAGGGCACTGTGCCTTTTGGCATTTACCCAAAAAAAAAAGAAAAGAGAGAGAATGGAGGTGATTGTCAGGATTGTATATGTGATCTCAGAACATTGGTTAATATTTATGTATGACTTGTAACCTGACAGAATTCCTTTTCAGTCAGCATGCTGTGAACCATGAATGACCTTTGCCTCCCTGCCCAGTCAGAGCTACGCAGGGACAGATGTGTGGGAGATGCGTTTGAGGTCCTACAGTAGTTGCAACAGTTAGGTCACACCAACAGTACCTCCCATTTTCAGCCACAGATGGAAATATGCACTTTGCACCGCAGAAGAATCGGGTCTGCCGCAAAGATGATGGTGTAAGTAAAGGTGTTGTTCACAACTCAGTTTTTTCAGATCTTGCTTTTATATTGAATTTGCTTGTGGAGGAGATGGAGAGAAAGGGATGACAGACAGAGGCTAGGACTTTGTTCCTTTCCTCTTCCTTCTCACAATTTGAGACACATATCGGCTGTGAAACTGGAAACCGCCTCAGTTTCTCATATTTTATCTCAGATGCTTTTAACAGTTCGGTTAAGTACGTGCAAATGGAAGTACACACAGAAGCTAAATGTCAGACTTCTTAATAGTGCAAAAATGTATGTCAGATTTAACTGAGAGTTTACACAATACATGTTTCAGTATTTCTAATTTGATAAGCAAAAAATATATTCATAGACACATCCAGGCATTTCTTGATCCTCATTTCTAAGATTTAATTACCTGTTCAGTTATAGTGGGTGTCATTTTTGCTGTTTTTATTGTGAATTTAATTCGGCATTAAGATGTTTACCGATTCTTATCCAACAACACTCATTCATATACGTGAACATTTGGTTTGTCAGATGATTATTGTGTGTTTCATCTTGCATACCCCAAACACGATGTAATCACTGGAGAAAAGCGGCAATTTGCATATTTGCACACATTTATGTTCCCCTCCTCATTAGTTAACCCAGCAGCAGGCATCACACTGTGGTTTGTATGAAGTTCATGGATGAGAGCAGCTAATAAATATGTGTTCATCCTCATTCTTTATACAGGCCACAGTCTGTGCAGCCCCTTCAGCCTCTCTCACAGCCACATGGTTGATTAGTTAGATAGTCACGAAAGAGGATTTACTCCAATGCATATTAGATCAGCTCTATATAGTGACTCTGGGGACCGGGGAGATATGGACACTCTCTCCACAGTAGCTTCATGATGTGAATTTGTTTTCTTTATATTCTCTAACACAGATCTTATTTGACACAATTGTCATGCAAGAAATAACTTATTGACAGCTTGATGCTTTTTCTTGCATAATTAATTTCACAATAACTGTTGACTGTATTCACGTACACGACTGCATAATGTTTCATCCAGAGGAACGAGACGAGACAGATGTCAGTCCCTATCTGTCACTGTTCTTAACCTGAAAAAGCCACTGTTGTAAGCAGCTGAGATGGATTAGCAACACACCAAATTCATCAGAGAGAGAGAGAGGGGGGAGAGAGAAGTAAGAGCAAGAACATTCATCCACAGATCAGTGCTGACATCATATTTAATTAAGAGCAGCGGGAGATAGTGTGAATGATTTGCTTTTGTCAAAGCTAATCTGAGGAAAGAAAACAGAGAAAAGACAAACACAGAGAACAGACAGGCATGCTGCATGCATTATTATTTCTCCACTGGTTAATGTCCACAGCAATTTTCTGTCTCAAAAGATATCTACGTCATATACTGTTGACATTTCTGTGCAGATATACTTGAAAATAATATGTGCATTTACATTAAAAACATCTAGGCATTAGGAAAGAGGAGAGCCTCACAAATTACAAAAAATATAAACTATGTAAAAAGTCCAGCTGCCCTAAAGGTGTTGTGTTTTGTAGCCACATAGTTTGTAATGCACACAGTTACTGTCACGCAAAGTTTGGAAAATTAAAATATGCTCTATTTTCTGACAATGATGTGGTAAGCGAATAAATGCAAGGTGCATTTTTATTTGCCATGGTGTTACGTAAAGGAAGGCCAGATGGACTAACTACAGGACAGATGGATGCAGGATACATGAAGGTGACTTTTACAGTGATTACCAATGTATAACATAGATTTTTTTAAAGTCACTTAGCCAAGAAAAGTGTCTGAGAGAAGATAAAAAGAAAAGGAGAGAGAAAAATCATCCCGACTCAGGCAAACTGACGGAGCTGGAGGGCTCTTCGTTGACCCTAACTACTGAGAGCTGGCTGCTGTTTGTGCTTTGAGGTTGGACCTGCTCAGAGACTGTCTGTACTGCAGAGGCATCAGAGGTAGCTGGAGGAAAAGTAGGAAGAGAAGAGAAGAGAAGAGAAGAGAAGAGAAGAGAAGAGAAGAGAAGAGAAGAGAAGAGAAGAGAAGAGAAGAGAAGAGAAGAGAAGAGAAGAGAAGAGAAGAGAAGAGAAGAGAAAATTTAGTACAGAGAAAAACACAGAGCAGATGAAATGTAACCAAGTGCAGCGTGTTTTGTGATTTGTGGGGTGAGAAGAAGAGACAGTGAAAACTTCAGAAATTAAAGCTGCCCTAGAAAAGATGTTATGTAAAAAGACAGCTGTCCTCTTAGCCTTAATAACAAAGTGAGACTACAATAGTGAAGTCCTGCAAGACCCTTATTAAAAACTAAAAATGTATAAATATGCTCCTCTGCCCACAGACAGAGACCCAAATCCAACAATCACAGAGTGGTCTGCTGGGGCATAAAGAGCTGTTCAGTGATGTTACAGGACTTCAGTGTATGACCGTTGAAAGAGTTTTCAGACATTTATCTCCCATTCTCTCATTTACGGCTACAAGTATTTGAAGTTGCTTCAAACGGGGAATTAAAAAGCAACTGTGGCACAAGAAGCAACGAGCCGGGCGATTCCAGGAAAGCACCACAGCTGACATCAGAGTTAGAGCTCATGCTTGTTATTATTACCAATTTAATATAGTCATATTAATACTGGAAAGATATTAAAGAGGTACTTACATCCTGGGATCTCAGTCAGCTCATTCAGAGGTGGCACTGTCTCTAATGTGTTGGCGTATTTCTTGGCGGCCTGTCGCTGTGCGCTCCGCGCCTCTATTTCCTTTTTGGTTCTTGGGATTCGACATTTGAATATACAACACAGAGTGATAACTGAAAGGGAGAGGAGCAGAAACACAAGAGGCAGTGAGTTGAATTGAAGATGTCACCTACTGCAATCTCTATTGAACAATTAGTACGGATTAAGTGGATTAAAGGATCACGGTACAGATAGTTTTGACTCCATTGCCCAAGATTCCTGCCTCCCCTCCAGTACAGTGCCACAGCAGAGGTTAATGACACGGATACAAAATTCAACAGGAACACTTCACAGACGTAATGATCTCACAGTGGACAGTATTTGTAGGAACAGTCTACAACTCTATACAAAAGAAATCATCCATGAAAACTACTAACAACAAGGTCAGTGTCTAGTTGTGTGGCGGCACTGGCAGCATTGCTCTCTCTGTTGGTCGTCTGGCTGGTTGGTGAGTCGGCCCATTACTTTAAAGGGAACTGGATTCAGAGAGCCATGGTGATATTTTGGTGATCCTTTTAGCCCCACCAACAAGTCCAACCTTTCACTCGTCCTGTCTTATGTCTCAAAACAGTATGGTTTTTCTCTGGTAAAAAAAAAAATTCCAGACATTCATGGTTCTAAAATGATGAATCCTGGTAACTTTAGGGATAGGTTTTTTTTTTGTTTGTTTTTACTTCAGGGCCACCATCCAATTGTCTAACTATGTTATGAAAGTCATTTCAATAGATTGATTGGATTTTCTTCCTCCGGTAAACATTCAGGGTAAACTTCGGTGGTAAAAACCTGCAAAACATCAGCATGTTAGCATTTAGCCAAAGTACAAACATGCACAACACTATTCTGAAACTTAGGACACCAAAGTCATTTGTCTGATCACTGGAGGTTGCAAAGAGTTGTACATGTGCCAAGTGGCAAGTCTCATGTCATGGTGTGATAACAACAACAACAAAAACAACATTGCCTCTCTTGACACAGATGAGAGAATTTGTGAGTCTGGGATTGAGAGAGTGACAGTAGCTTTTTAATTTCATGGCCACCCACATCAATAAGTATCTCACCTGGACATGAAACATCACCCAGTTGGACAAGAAAGCACAACAGCGGATGTATTTAGTGAGACTGAGAAAATTAAGCATGTCACAGAGGACTCTCAGCGGTTTACAGCTGCATCACAGAGAGCATCTTGACCAGCTGCAGAGCTGACTGCTGGACAGATCGTCAGGGTGCCCCTACCACCGCTGCAGGACATCCAGTGAAGGAGAGTACACAGACTATACCCCCCAGGGCGAGGGACAGCTTTTATCCTCAGGCTATGAGACAGAGCCCTGGCCTCACCTTAACCCACCTCACTTCACAGGAGGCAGATGACATACAGTCACTCACACTTAATCTTGTACATGTATGTTTTATTTTGTAAATTGAATTCTTCAGATGTTTTATTCATTTTCTTTGATGTCTAGTTATATTTTATTCATTTTCTGTTATGATCATTGCATTTTTAATGCTCTGACATTCAGAGTGGTAGGCAAAGGAGGAAATGTCATTGTGTGTCACATGAAGTTTCTCCCTAGACATGTTCTATGTAGAAATACTTTTCTATAATTATCATTTTGACTAACATGTGTTTTGCACATAAAGAAAATGAAAGAAAGAAAAAGGGATCAGAATTTCTGTCCTGCACTTAGATTAGGTTACTTGGGTCTATTGGGTCTAGATTCAGTCATATCCAGAATGAGAACTCTTGTGCACAAAAGTTAGCATCTTTTTTTGTTTATGCTGTTTGTTATCTTAAAATTGGCAGTGGCTGAGTGTTAGCATTTGTACTAATGCAAACTAATCTCTGCACAAACAGGGTTTCAGGTCTATCCTGCCCACCCACCCATCTTGTCCAGTTGACAGGCCTGGTTCCTGGCTGCAGGTCCAGAGGTGGAAGAGTCGTCGTTGTGCTTACATACTGTATGTTAGCAAGGTTAAAGACTTATTTTTTCCCTCTTTGGTTAAATAAAAGCAGAGCTATCTGCAATGCCACATAACAGAGGAAAGTGAGAACATTTATATTTTTGTAATGCTTAACAAAGACCAGACCAGAACTGTCTCAGGCGTACTGGATGTACTGATTTTGAACAAAATAAACATTTATCTACTTTAATGTTACATTCTCTTCCCTAATTGTTACTGCTCTTATTTGAACGAAAATGAATTGAGATTGATTGTCTGTCTTGATTCCATGTCTATTGACATATTATAATAACTGCTAACCACACTTTTTGAAGATCACACTTTGAAATTGCATGCATCTTTGGCCGGTACTTATTATTCATAATAAATGTCTGTTTCAAGCACAAGTTGTGAAGGCAACAACAAAGTGATTTTAGGGGATATACTGACCAACTGCCAAGACAAACATTGAAAAGATGCCAATGACCTGCCATAACCGCAGCCCCCAGAAAACAACGGTCTCTGAGGTCACAGGGTCCGGCTTCTTTGGGGGATCTGTGGGTAAAAGCTGTAGGGGGAAAAAAGAGAAAACAATACTGAGGTATCTGCACAATATGAAACAGTTTTACAACAGAAAGCATTCCTCAAGGACTAAAACAAGATCTCAGGCTTCACATTTTCTAAGAATTATGCAATTTTTTCTGTGTGATCTTTAGACAATGTATTGTCAGCTCAGTAATTGGTGTGGGAAGTCACTTCTTCATCTTTCTGACCTCCAATGAAAACGAGCTAATGATGAATCCTTTTTTCAGTCTGATGCACTATACAACTGCAGTCATACATCGTCAAAATTCAGATATGAATGAAGCATTTGAAAATCCTCAGAAGGGCTCAGATTCCCGTAATTACCAGTGTGATATGCTAAAGTGTCATAGATAAAGGTTTTCAGTGGTAATCCCAGTCTTCTCTCAGTGCAGTCTATCCACAGCAAGCACGCATGTAATGTCAACATGTCCATTTTATTTGTTATTTTTCCGTTTTATTAGACGAATGAAATTAAACTAACCTGACAAACAGTTTCTGGCATACGGAGCACCCCAAGACCAAACCACAAAGCTAACTTGGAAAGTAAAAGTTGTTTCTTTTAAAACATGGGCAAAAATGTTAAAAAAAATAAAAATAAAAAAAAAGGCCTACGTGCAAGCTGCCACGAAAAGAGACACCAACATAACCTGTGGGTTTTTCTGCCGTTGTCTCCACCTGAATCTTCCGTTAGGCCTACAGCACACCAGCATAGAGCTGAGGTCTACAGCCTGAATAAGCTGGTTGTAGGACTTTGCCTGCAACTTCTATGAATTTTCACAATTGTCCTCAATGCTGTAACTCTCTGCTGCACAAAGCAGTCAATAGTGTCCAAAACAAACACTTGGCACTTAAAAAAACACCCCTATCCAGAGATGGGGATTAGGGAACTGTAGGAACAAACAATGTGTTTATAACTGTATGTGTGTCTTTGCGTTCAGATCAATATGTCTTGGATCAGCCAGCAGAATGTTCCCTGATAAAACCACCGAGAGGATTTCTCTCTGTCTACTGTGTATCGATCACTTGATTGAATCATACAAGATTGTTTTGGAAACTCAACACTTAAGTCCATACAGCAATGAGCAATGGAATCAGCAATGGATCAGAGAATGCACGTATATTACATTTGTAGTCATTATTGATACCACCATTATGAGGTAAAATAGAAAATTGTTCCAGGAATAACCTGATGACCGATTGAGGGTGAACTTGCATTAGAAATGAATGTAAATATAACACAAAATAACTGCGGTCAAAGAGCATCATTAGCCCTTTCCAGACAGAAAATATAAGTTTTCATTTGGGTTGACGTGATGGGAACTAAATAAATCGACAAGTTATGTTATTTCAATGGTTTATGCCAGTTGCCTTTCTTGTCTGTGCCAATAGGCAAAATAACATGCTGCTTATTGCATCTGATACTCTTCAAAGAGTCAACAGGGCAATATTTGACAGAACAAACAGTCTTCGGGGCCTCTGTGCTGTTTGTCCTCTGTGGAGGACACAAGAGGGTGCAAAGAAAAACAAAATTGTCTGAATGAATTTACGTTGTGCTTGTGCAACTCCCACAGACGGATTAGCCTTGGTGAGGATATTTAATACCACTTTTAAATAATAGCATTTTTTTCTCTCTCTCTTGGTTCAAGAGTGATTATGTAACACAAGTCATTCTCTCTCTAGAGGTACTTAGTAGGATTAGTGGCTCTAAGCCCTAAAGTTTCCTCTTTAGTGAAACAAACTAAGAAATGCTGAAATTTATTAGGCTAAATGTTTTGTTTGGTTTGTAGTTGGTTGTTTTGCTCATTACACATTCAGCGGTATGTCTCTACGGGTTACTCCACACACAAAGGACCAATTACCAAGTCGTCCTTTACGAAACTGATATCTTGTATAAACAAAAGGTGCATATAAATATGTGTCATATGAAAACGGAATTTAATTAATTTCCTTGATGTTTGTGTCTACAATATTTATTTATATCTTGTTGCCCTGTATATTTTACCTGAGGTTAATTAGCCATGCACATTGTCTGTCCAGTGATTGACACCTGCACATTCTGCGACTATGGATCCGTCTCACAGCAAGTGTTATGGGCATCATCTGTCAACAAATGGAGCTTGACTCTTTCCACTTTTTGAAAAAGCTCTCCATGCGTCATACCAGCAGCCACAGGGAGGCTGTTTCTGGAAGTTTCTTGTACTTTCTCTGACCTTCTATGATAAGCTTGTTTGTTTGTTTGCTTGCAGAGGGAAACCTCAGTGGATGTGAATGTCACATTTTAAAATAGGGTTTTGTGCAAGTAAAAACAAACACAATGTAATATGTTGTCTCCTTATGACTGTATGAATGAATATAATCCACAGGATTACTCTCAACCTACATTTTTTTAACAGTATTAAAGCTGTATTTAACTCCATTGTCACGGCTGCTATTCCTGTGGTTTGTTTTGAGTGTTTTTTATACAGAACTAATGATTTTAAAATTGGTAAATTGTTCTCATTCTGATACAATAAAATGAGTGTTTTGTTTGATATTTATGGGCTATTTTGTCTTTTCAGTCATTTAAAGAAAAACATGCCTATTCTTCTGCCTATTCATTATTTCATTACCTTGTTTTTGTGGAAACATAATGGATCTCAGCTGCTAGTTTTGTAGTCAGAACACAATATTCTGTGCTATGCTAAAAAAAACAACTTGTCTGTAGCAGGACTTATCTTACTGACCCTCGTGTTTGAACCTGTTTTAACATATGTAAGACCATATAATGTATCGGGTTTCAACTCCTGCTCGGTCACACCTCTCATCTTGTATGGCAAACAATGCAACAACTCTGGCGACCAAACAATAAACATGAATCACATACAGCTTCGTCAAAGCACCTGCACCCATCAACAGAGAAACCCTCAGGATATTCCTGAGAAGAACCTGTGGAGGACACAGTGATGTATCGGGCTCTTACCTCAGGATCCGGGACCTGGGAGAACACGGAGGACAAGCACTGAGACAGCAGCACTGCTCCCCAGCCCCGCAGCAGGAGCTGAGTTGGATATACAGGCTGATCCCCAACCATTCTCTGTCCCTCTTTCTCCCTGCAGCCACCCTGCCCCCTCTCTCTCTCTCCCTCTTCCTCTTCCTCTGCTTCTTCCTCTTTCTCTCTGTCTGTCTGCCTGCCTGTGCTGGCGCCGTGTACAGGACAGGACCACAATGGCCCTGGGTGATTAATGGTCACTATGGTGCTGACGGCGTCCTCCCATCCACAGTTGTCTGCTGCTGCTCGCCTTTATCTCCTCTCCTTTCTACCACAACACTGCAGGCACCCAAAGACACACTAGTGGTCACCGCTGCTGCACCCAAGCTGAAAGCTGCTCCACTACAATCGAGGGAGCCAGCCCTGCAGTTAGGGGACATTAATTAATTAATAGACCTGGTGTGGTTTACAGCCAGCTCATCCTGCTAGGGACAGGCAGTTCACACACTGTAGGGGGATGGGCAACCTACAGTTAACCATGAGGTTGGGCAGGGAAGCAAATGGCTGCAAGCATTATCATCTTCTTTGCCTCTGGAGTGTGAAGCAATGCCCACTGATTGTTTCTTCAGTGTGGCAAAACAGCAAAAGCGGTCTTGCTGTGGAATCTGATTTCTTTATACACCTGCCTAAGGACAAAACAAAAAGTTAGAGTTGAATTACTTTGGCAGCAGCCATTTGTGCTCAAGTCAGAAGTGAAATTAATGTCATTTTGAGTTATTTTTGCTTCTTTTTTGGTGTGATGCCCTTAATTCATACAATCTCTTTCTGTTTGCAGTGATGGGAAAAGGGTCAGCGTATCTTTTGGTCATTGGATTTTCTTTTGATGAATGGGAATAAAAAACAAAAATCATTGGTTTATTCTATTTTTGTTTTGAAATACAAAAAATAAAATCAAAACACAAAGTGTTCTTTTTTTTGAGTGTCAAAGAAGAATTAACTAAAATTTAAAAAACAGTTTCAAGTTATATGTCACATCACAAAAAATAAAATCAGCGGTCAACAGAAACAAATAAACAAACCAAAAACAATGAAGGCAAGAGCGCCAATGAGCACTATGGTATCTGTGACTGTCGTTCTGTAGAACAAAATCTACTCAGATATATCTGACATAGCATAATGAGGACATCTACAGAAATGTGTAGGCCTACGTACATCTGAGGTGGCAAAAGTTCAAAAGTTATAACCAAATTATGAACCTGCTATATCTCCCCTTTACCCTTCTTCTACTCTGTATGTTGTGAAGGTGCATGTGTGTGTGTGAAGACAAACAGGCCTGTTGTCCCTGGCCCACAGGGCGGGAGGGGACCCTCAGGAAATTATGGAATACTGTTTCAAAATAAGCCTAGAAAAATAGCTATGTAATATTTGAGATTGGGTAGGGTGGTGGTGGTGGGGGGGGGGGGGGGGGGGGGGGGATCCTAAGATTATCTTGTCCCATCCCAAGCCCAGGTCAGATCAACTGGCCTTATAGACCAGTCTAGCCCACAGCAACAACTTCCACGGTCAGTATAATAAATAAATAAAAAACGTTTGTTTTTTTTGTTTCTGTCGTCTAGTGATTTTATTTTTGTTATATGAAATAGAACGTGAAAATCAAAAAGTTTTTGCATTTTAGTTAATTGTTCTTTGATAGGCTAGGAAAGTGTGTTTCAAGTTTATTTTGTGTATTTCAAAATGAAAACCCAATAGGCTAAACCAGCCTTTCTCAAAGTGGGTGCCGCGGCACCCTGGGGTGCCGTCTGACTGCGTCAGGGGTGCCGTGAAAAAAATTACCACTTCTGACATTTCATAGAATACATTCTTTTTACATATAGGCCTATGCAAAGGGGCCGTGTCCACCGGACGCCCTTTTAGCCCGCCCTCGGCGGAAAAAAAAGCTCTCGGGGCTTCTCTTTTTTTGTCGCGGCGCTCAGAGCGCTCAGAGTTGAAATAATCAACTTTTGGAACAGCGCCGCACTTATCAAGCGGCTCGGACGTGAGGCGGCTCGTTTCTGCAGTGTTCAGAAAGAGAGAGAGAGAGAGAGAGAGAGGGAGAGAGAGACCGCTCCGTTGGTCATGGGTACTCAGAGCAGTGTGTCCACCGGACACAGGACGCTATGAAAAAAATGTCGTACAGACAGGCACACATCACGAGTCACACCCCCTCCTCTCTCCGGTGATCTGTGTCCGCTCTGTTCCGACTCCGGTGCGTTTGATGTATAAAAACACTCTGCAGTGACAGGGGGAAACTCTCTGATTGTTCCTAACGGAGTCAGAATGGAGCGGAGACGCCGGTGGATGTTAATTTGAGCGCGTGCCTGCACTGCGCGGATGTAGACCTTTCTCTCTTCCTCTCACATTGCGGATTATTGTGTGCGTGTGCGTGCATGTAGGCTACAGAGGCACCTGTGCACCCTGCATTTACAGTTTGTATTATGCTCTGTTAAATAATAGCCTACTGTCCCATCTAAATAAACAGGACATTTAGCCTACATTTAGGCTATGCAGTGTCATTTTGAATTACATTTTACACAGGGGTGCCCTGAGATTTTATTCACTTTTGAAAGGTGCCCTGACTGAAAAAAGTTTGAGAAACGCTGGGCTAAACCAACATTTTTTTGTTTTTTATGCATTCATCAAAAGAAAATACTCATCAACTTCCAGGCTATGACTCAAAATAAGAAAATACAACCACTTAGGCTAACGATGTGAAAAATAAAAGTAAACTTTGTCCCTTGTAAATCTGTATTTTGCTACACTTGGTCTGGATTGATGTGACAATGTCTTATTCATACACAACTGTGTGTGGTTTAAACTGCATCATTGTGTGATATCCCTGCATCTTAATGCTGCTTTATAATGCTGGTCATTAAATTTTGTTTCCCAGTCTGTGAAGCCAGCCAGTTTTCCAATATTTGTGCTAAGCTAAGCTAAGTGAATGCTAGCTGTAGCCCTGTAGCTATGAGAAATAGCCTCTAAGTCGCCACCAGAAAGTGAAAAAGTGTTTTCCAAAACGGTAAACTACTGCTTTGAAATAATTTTTTCTGTTTTATTTTTGCAGCAAACAGAACACAGTGCTATTATAGCTTTTGTAAGGTCAGCCTGTTTCTGTTGTGTAGGCCTACCTCACTTAGCCTATGATTTTCACACCTATACCGCAATAGCAGCCAGCCATCACACTTACACCTACACTTACAAGTTGCGTAAAGATTTCAATATGACATTAAATATAGAGACTGACAGGCATAGCTACTTCTGAGAGGCACTTTCCATGTCTGACTCAGTCATCATTCTCATGTCTCGAGGTTTAAAAGGTCCTAATAAGACATGACATTTGTTAAAGTGGGTTCTTTGTCATTATACTTCCATTTACTACTTCTCTTGTTCTTGGGTGGGACTGTACTTTACGTAATTATCAGTGCTGAAAAATCTTGTCTTTTGAGATTTTATTTCCGGGAAAAGACACAAAGAAGCGCTCATTTGTCGCCATAGAAACTGATACACTATACATTATGTGTATTGATCAGGGAACATACATGTAGCACACTTGAATCTGACTTCCCTGATGATGATTAATAGCCTATATGTCAGCAGCCTGCAGATCCATCATGAGGGTTTTTGGTGATAATGAGAACCCTTGTCCCTGGCCTTTAGTCAGAAATAGCTCCCAGTGATTGGCTTTTGTCAGAGGTGTTGAATGCAATCAACATACCAATGCTACATCAACTATGTCACATCCAACACGTCATGGCATATAGAGCCTATGTTATTTTAATTTGGTATGCACAAAGCTTATGTTTTTTTTTGTGTGTGTGACATTAAATATATCAGTCAACCAAGTGGTACCTATTTCAAAGCCAGCTGGAGAAAAATTCATGAAATTCAACTCATATCTAGTTTGAAAGTCTATTTTTAATACAGTTAATGCAACAAAGGGTAGAGGAAACAACATTTGGTGATGATGATGTTTTATCCTGACATTTTATTTGTAGCTAGTCACTGTGAGTCTGAAGACAGTTAAGTAGCTATTTCTGTGATTATTATTACTGTAGATCTCTGTTGTTTTTTTACCCAGTCAGCACTGCACAAGTTTATCTAACCGGAATATTCCTGATGTGAAGCTTCTCGTGAACCAACTCAAATGTTAAGTGAGCACCATTTGTTTAATTTAGTGCAATTACTATCATAATGCTGCACTTGTGACTACCCTTACTGCTCTTTTGATTCGAAAAATTTTCCTATTCATGGATATTGGTACTACTCTAAGTTTACCAATGGGAAAAGTACCAAGGGGTAAGTAAGTGAAATGTGCAGTATTATAAATATATATATATAATATGTATATATATATATAAAGTATAAATTACTACCAGTTTTCAATGCTGCTGAAGAATGGAGTAAAAGCGTTAGGTTGCATCCTAAAGTCATATGAGGGTCATATGACTTCTCTGATTGTAATACAGGGAGTCAAAAGGTCTCCTCCAGTGGGACAAACTCTCTGCTGAGTTAGATTCTGTGTGATAGAAAAAACTCGCTCTGAGCCATTAGCGCCTGGTATCAGGGGGTAGAGGACAAGTATGGTGGCAGAGCCTCCACTTAGGGCCTGGAAATGAGAGATACACTTATCAAATATTTCTTTTTTTCTGAATTACTGATTATCTTTAATGCAAAGAGCCAGTGACATGGGAAATAGAGGCAGAAAAGACTAATGGTGTGTTCAGGATGCAGCAGCTGACAGCAAAGAAGCATTCTTAATTTGAGTGGTATATGTGATAAAGCAACATATTGAGTTACATATCTGGAGAGCTTGAAAATGAACGTCTTGCTTTTTCTATATTGAGTCTCATAAGATTTGCATGAATATACCATCCTTTCAACTGAGCACCACTCTATTAAGAGGGACAGTGTATAAACCTGTGCTGACACAATGAGGACCCATTAAGCATTAATGGTGGATCTGATTGTTGCCAAAACAAAGCTTCACACATTTATATTCACAAAGCATCCACAGATAGTATTTCTCTGAGGTGGCTCAGCCGGCTTGCGATCCTCTTTTGTCTCCCTCAATTATTTTTGTCTTTTTCATCACTGATCTATCAGATAAAGGAAAAAACTAGAAACCCTTGTCTGTGATCAGTGGTGCTCATGCATGCATCCTCAGAAAGCAGCAGATCCCACTGGCAGTGATCATATTCGTGGGCAAAAGGTCAATGTCATTGTGTCAGCATGTGTTAAGGGAATTGTTTAACAAGTCTGTTTGTTAAGGCGCTTGCCCTCATGTTTCTGCTCCTCCTGCCCCGGAGCTGCAGGCAGTAGCACAGTCCTTGCGTGTCAGCTATAGACTGGAATATGAAGGATATGTGCATCAGTAAAGATGGGCACACATGACATGGTCAATGATTCAAACTTCCAGCTTCAGTACATATGTCCGCATTTAAGGAGAGAGTGTAATTTATTCTCTGGCAGCGGTATGTGTTGTGTATTGAAATGCATCAATGTGCAGCTGAGTCATAGATATTGAAGTAAAACATGGCAGCTTCTTTTCTGTTATTGTCAGGGCTGTCATCAGCTGCTGCGAAGAAGAGTGTTTCCTGAAGACACTGATTATTTCTGAGTTTGACAGAACACGGACAGCAATTCAATACAGAGTGAGGAAATTGCTCTACCATCGAGGGGGAGGGGGGGGGGGGGGGGGTTATAAGGACGAGTTAAGAGTGATGGCTAGGTTTCTACAGAGAATATGGAAGGGGGTTGGTGGGCAGAGGGGGGGGTCTGTGAAGAGCTGAGGTTCATCGAAAGATAACAGTTTACTAAGAAAGGTTGTCACCACTTCAGAGTCAGTTTGTTTTAGTGTCAGTTTGTTCTCTGTGCCTTTGCACTGACTCCTACGAAATATTCCAGAGGCAAAATACAACTGCTACATTCTGCAGTACAGTGTCAGCACTAGATATGTTCCCACAGTTTTTGCCAAATACAGAACATTAAATGTCTCAAGTACAAATATTGTACAATGATTATTTTTGGTTCAAACTGCATGTTGATAGCAGATAAAAGTTTAGTTGTCATATTTGGCTTTTGACAGCACCATTGACAATAAAATGACAGTAAATCACTGACTGTCAGAGAAAACACATCAAACCTTGATGAGTGCCTAGATGACTAACTAGACTGCCACCTAGTGATGGCACCTTATTTTAAACTTCAACTTTAAACTTGCTGGAATGAATAAAATCAAAATAAAAAGAGTAAACAGTATTGACATGATAGGCTACTGTCTAAGAATATATAATGAGAAATTGCGAGTGAAGTGAAAGTTGGAAAAGTAGCAAACACAACTTCAAAAGTCTAAGAAGAGAAGAAGAGACAGATCAAAACCAACATCAGACAATCTGCCAACAGACAACCATCCTTGATTTTGGATATGAATGTGAGCAGCGACTTGTTAAAAAAAAGTGCTTATCAAAGGTTTCAGCACTGTCTTGAAGTGAAGATACAGCTCATTATTTTATTTCTACTTACTGTAAATGAGCACATTAGGACTTTGCTGTTTATTTTCTTTCCATTACATGTAAATGAGACGCACTGGGAGATGAATGGACTCATAGAGGCACAAACCGTTTTCTGGCTTGAGTAAAGTTCACAGATCCCTCATATACTGATGGCTAACTTTAACCTCTGCGTTCACAGCTCCACTATTTACTTTAGTTTCTGGATGCAGTCAATGGTCTGCAGGAAGCATTGGTCCAGAACGAGGGAATACCTCTGAGGAGAAGGATGGAGAAAGGAGTCATTCAAACCTGGAATGACAAATAGGTGAGGCTGTTTACGTATGCTGTGTTTACATAAGTTTGTGTTTGGTTTGGTGGGTTATTGGGCATTTTGGAATAAATCTACACCTTTCTGCGTAATACAGCTACATAAAACAATATTAAAATTGTTTGGCGCAGTGCAATTTATTTGAAAGTGATGACACTCTCTAATGACCGAAGTCAACAGGAGCTGTCGTATTTATCTGTGACAACTTTGGGGTTTAGCGGAAATTACAGGGTAATGAGTATTGAACAGCAATTAGCTTTATTTAAAACTCAAAAGGTGGTCGTTTTGGCCTCGTTCCTATGAAGTACTACATGTTCAAAATAAAAATTAAAAAACTTGAACTTTTGGGAAGAAATTCTTTACACTCAGGAACACAGGACTTCATTTTTATGTGAAGTTGTGTTTTTGCACATATTTAAAAACACAGCGAAACAAAAATTTATTAAGTGAAACATTTTCCCTGGAATCGGATGTAGTTAGGGACCATGACAAGTATTTGCTCCATCAACACCCTTTCTGACGCACATTGCTACATTTGATACACATTTGGCAAACCTGCAGGGCATGTAGTCACACAGGCTTATGGTATCTCATCCGTCCCTCCAATGACAAATCTGACTCTACTACATTAAAAGGTGCCTCACCTTCTATCCAGGAGGTATTCAACACAAGCTGTTTTTTGTTACTCTGAGCATAAAGGCTTTCTTCATCACGTCCAAACGCTGATATTTTTGTCATGTGGCACTTTCTCGCTTAGTCCAATGGGGACCTGCCAATCTCCCACAGGGTCCTGGAAGAAATAGTGCGGTATTTGAAGCAGCACACTAACTCAGCCATGGTTTTAAATTAAGCGTGATGTGGAGGGGGGAAGAGGAGGGGGGTGGGGGCTCTGCTGAAATCCTTTTGGCTACGTCGGAAGAAAATAGCTCGGATGTTAGTATGAATGTAAGGAGCCACTCCCACCAGGCTACGCATGTCCAGACAACATTTGGATCAAGAATTTAAGATCACATACCCATACTGTACATGTGTGTGACATGCTCTGGGGACTGTATGGAGGACTACACCGGGAGTTTGTGAAGCTTGAGACCGAATTCATTTCCAACCACTATTCCCACACAGCTGGTTTCAAGTCAGAAGTGATTAACAGTAATATTTAAAAGGAATATTGAAGCTTTTGGGAACTTAACTGAGGTGTTTACTATTTGGATTGGCTTGTGACACATTTACGTACAACGATCTAGAGCCAAAAAAAACAACAAAAAAAAGGAAGGATATATTGAAAACATTTTTAAAAAAAACATTTGGCGGAGATTTGGATTCCTTTTCATTGATTAAATTGGATGTCTCATTAGTTTAAAAAAATATTTTAAAAACACTTATTGCTTCACTCTATACCTGCAATGCACTTAAGGTTGCCAGAGAAGGAAAAGACATACATTGATTTAATGAAATGTGACAATGACATTTATAAAACAGCAAGCAGACAAAATATGAAACCATGGGGAGACATCCTATCAGTGTCAAACATTTCTGTAATCGGTACGAACACTTGTCTGATGCCATTAGAGTTAAGCTAAAAGCTCTGGTACTCAAGTGGTTAAACTCTAACTGATGTTGTTGTTGAGGGTTCGGATGAAAAATAAGGAGATCTATGTGGTGTTTGTGATGCAGAGGAGGGAGTGCCTGTGTCCTGCAGGCAGCTGTTTGACACGTGTGACAGGAGAAGGTAGGGCTCAGCTGGACGTGAGGTTGAACAGGGACCAGCCACTTCCCCTGGTTAGTGTCTTGTCTGGGCTGTCACAGAGCCTGCAGGAAAACATGCTTGACTTATCTCATCACGTCACTGCGGAGCTGCAGGTCATGGTGGAGAGTGCTCTTTAGCGATGCCCTCAGTGCCTCCGTTACCTCCAGCTGAATGACCAGCCAAGATGTGACATATAAGAGCAACATGAACATCTCTCTGCAGTCCAAACGTGAGAGTAAGAATGAGCGCTGCTATCCATAGGCAGTGTGTTGGCTGCCATGCATCGCTACTGTATATCCGTTGTGTGGTTGTATGGTTTACAGTTCCAAACACAAGAAAAGTTCACAAGTATGGGCAAAGTTGGACACAAAAATGTTTTTAAATGAATGCCAGTCCTGCTGCTCCTACCATCCTAGTGCTACGGGACACTGCTCAAGAGGGAGTCGAGTCATCACAGCCACAAGCAAGACAGACAAGGGAGAAGCGAAAATCTGCTTGACACTGTCACGTCGCTGGTTATACCAAATCTACCGTTGCTGATTGCACAATCCTTACTGTGAATCTAATTTTGTCCTCTCCAGCTGCTGCTCCAGGATTACTCTCCTGCGGCGCTCCTCCTGACACTTCTGCTCTGCCTGCAAACACCTCTGGCTCATCTCCTTTTCGCTGGAAGATTCAAATAGAGGTTTCTGCTAGTTTCAGACCAGTTACAGTAAAATTCAAATATGCAACTTCTCTTGATGGTGACTGTAGATGGACTAATGATGCTTCAGATAGACACAAATATGTGAACAAGAATGATTAGTTGTCCGACACTATTGGTATAATTAATTAAGGTAGACAATGCACTGGTAAGATTTATTACTATCTTTAACATATGGGCTGTAAAATAAAAGTCTTTGTTGTTTTAATGTACTCAGTCAGAATTTGAAGGAATAATATGAACTCCATGAACGGTGCAAAGAAATCTACAGCACTCAGAAAGTATTACCCAGTGTCCCTGACCTTTAAATAAGTGCACACAATGAGATACCAATGAATTGAATATTGTAGTGGTGTAGTGCTACCATATCCCCTCATGCTTTGTTAGAAAAGAGTCAGTTTGATGTTTGTTATGCACAAAAAAGATAGAATTGCCAAGATGATAAAGATTTCAAACATTCAGTGCTCTGTGTCAATCATTAAACTGGCTGGTACCAACCTGGGGCTTAACTTTGCTTTTGATTTTGAATTTCATTTAGAAAAAATGCACAGAAAACCAATGTCTGCAGTGTAATTTACCTTTTTTGAAGGACATTCACCAACTCATGAAGTCTGTCCTTCTCCACACAGAGGGTTTTATATTTACTACACTGCGTCATGAGTGGACTCACATCAGCTGAACATTGTGGACAATTTAAAGGACCTGAAGCCCTGAGAACAAAACATCAAACATTGTTTATTAATGGTGGTACCTTGTTTGATTTTAAAGTGTATCTGATATAAACACAGGGGAATTGTGTCCACTTACTTGAACTCCATACTGCTCCTCCCAGTAGGCAACACCAGTTTATGACCATATTTAGATGCTGAACTGAAGGGGGAAAAGTTGATAATGTAATGTGAACAGAAATCCCAACAGAGTACATTGAAAAAGCAATAGGACATGAAACTAAATCAATGAGCTGATTATAGAAGGTCCCCAATTAGGGAGAGTAAATCATTAACCCTTACTTTGCCAGACAAAGGCAGAGGAAATTGGTTTAAAATGTAAATTAATCATCAACGGTTCAAATGAATGTCAGTGGCTAAACCCATTTAACTAAGCAATATTCTTACTCCAATGCCCATTACAGTTTTTCACAATTGTTAAAACACATTTTTTGAATCCTCCTGTCCTTTTCTCAGAATTGTAAACACAAAACTCTTTTCTCAAACTACATTCACAAAACCTCTGTTTCTTTTTGCAAAACCAAACCATCACCTCAAAATAGTTTTATCTGTGCTCAAACAGATCTTACACTAATCAGTCAAAATAGAAATGGTGTGTCATTACACACACCACCTGCAAGCATTTTACATCCCCAATAGTAAAGAAAAAATGTATATTTTTCAACTCTGTGAATTTAGCATTTACTCTGCATTCATCAAACATAAACTATAGAAACAGGAACTGTGAGAAAAAAATCCATCCTGAAATTGAAAAATATAAATGAAAGTCTACAGCCTCTAATGCAATGTAAAAGGTAAAAAAAAAAATCAAAAGACTGTACATAATCAATCATGCAGTCATTGAGCTTCACCTCATCTTTGGGCTGGGTCAGGCCACAGCATTTCATCCAAATCACCTGCTACATATGTCATCCTATTTACACTTGACGTAGCAGTGTAATGGCATTGTTTTGATGGACCATCTCAACAACAATGGCATCCTGCTGGGGTGTGAACATACAGTAGGTGTCCTGGCTCCCACCCCTGTATGGCAGTCTGACAATTCTACAAAAAGTGAATGTGCAAAATATCTGTAATGTAATGAAATATATCTACAATAGTACTGTATATTTACAATTATAAAACAGTTGTACCTGTTGTCTAAATCTCTGGATTATGGTGGACACAGAGAATCGACTGATGTTTGGTTGAACCCTTTGGCCTCCCTCATTGTCATGCCATGCACAAAGACATGGTCTATCACAGCAGCCTGAACGTCATCAGAAATGACAACTCTTTGTCTTCTTCCACTCTGAACTGGCTTATATTGGTTTTCACATCAATGGTTGTGTTTGACAGATGACAGATGTGTTTTATTTGTGTTTATGTTTTGCCACTTGTTGTTACCATTATGACTCACAAGTCCATCACAGTGACAACTGTGTTTTATTGCATGAGAATGTGTTTAGAGTTTTGCAAAAGGAATGACTGAGATCTGCAAATAGTGTTTTACTAGGTGAAGATAGTTTATGGTTTTGTGAAAAAAAAAGGATGTTTGATTCACTAAATGAGTTTAGACAAATGAGCAACTGATTCACACAACAGGAATCAGTGTTCTAGCAATTCAGAAAAACTGTAAGCGTACATACCCTGCAGATATTATTCTCTTGTTAATGTCTCCCTCTTCAGGAGAAAAATCTGAACTGCCAATTGTTGTCTTGCGGCTGGACTGCATTTCCACACCCTCCTCCTGCAACAGTTGTAAACACATTTAATGTCTTGCCAGATGATAATAATAAGCCACTATTTTTAAATATATGACACAGTGCAAAAACAATGGCTTTGAGTGAATAAACCAAAAGTTTGGTTGGAAACTTTGAATACAAAGACTTTTCAACTAAAACTTTCAGATCTTCTTGCCAAGATGTAAAGTTCAATATGACTTATGTGCTTTTTTTTCACCTTCACAGAGAGCTGGTGGATTTCCTCCATCAGTTCTTTGATCTTAGCATCTTTCTCAGCAACCACCTGCTTATGCTTCTGGATGAGACTGCTGTGCTCTGAAGGTTCACTGCTCAGCAGGCGTCGCGGGCTCTGCTGGATCTCCTTGCTCTGTCCGTTCGGCTGTTGGCTGAGCCGCCTCAGGACCTCTTGCATCTGAGTCTGCTGCTTCTGCCAGAGGTAGATGAGATAAGAGACGGGTATGGCTGAGAATAACATGGGCTCATCACTTCTCTCTGCATTCTGGGGATTATTTTGATTTGTAAATTACATTAAAATTATTATTTATTGCTGTGTATGTAAAACAAGAACTTAATTGATTGTTAAATAAACCTTTGAATTTGTAACATCCAATGCCTTCTCTGGAGCACTTAATGCTCAAGTACAAATTGTTATATGACGTCAAACCACATTTCATTCATTAGATCTATGCATGCATTTGAGTACTTATCCATGGTCCATGATCCAGTGATCATTTGGGTTTACAAACACATTCCAAAACCTTACGCATAAACCTTGTGGTCAATCTCACTCTCACTAAAATTACGATACACTACTTACACAAAAAACCTAATTTCTTACCAGCAAGGCATCCACAAGCTCATCATCGTGTTTACCCTTGTCCAAGAGGGTGGAGATTTGGGCCTTCAGAGTTTTCACTTCAGTAGACAGAGATTTATTTCTGGCTCTTGAGGCATCCATTTTTTTCTTCACATCCTCATGGTCTTTCAGGATGGCCTCATAGTCCACTGAGAGTCTCTGTACAGAAGTGTAAAGAGAATGTGACCTCTGTACACTGACAAATTCATATATTTAAGTTAATTAAATCCCATTTACACATATTTATACACACCTCAAACGCCTCCCTCTTCTCTTTATTAATGGCACGGATGTGGCTGAGGTTCCTGTCTTGAGAGGGCGTTTTCAGAAGTTCCCCGAAGTCCAGAAATTCGTCTTCTTCACTCAGGACACTCGGGTGTCTCCGCTGAGTTGACTGGTTCAGCTGCTTCTCAAGGTCCCGTACCTGTTGCACAATGTCCAGTTTTGGTAATGCTGTAGAAGCAACTCATTGACTCTTAAATGCACATAATCATGTCAAGCATACCCTTGTCTGAAGAGCCAGTATCTGCTGAGAGCGGCCTCTAAAGCTGCCTGGGCAGTTTAGTAATTGCTGAAGGTTAACCTCCTCTCCAACCTCACTGATCAAAACCTGCAACAGCAGCAGCAGTTGATATGTTGTACAGAAGTCCTTCATGTTTAATGACATGGCTCTGTGGTAATTTTATATACCAGTCAGTCTCAAGGCAGAAAAAAAAATACTTTACCTTCTGAGCTACTTTCAGCTCCTGTTTGACGGATTGAACCTGGTTGCGATATTCAGTTGCTTTCAGCTGGGCAGCAGCTAGTTTTTCCTGTAGAGATTTCACCACTGGATGTTCCTGCTTTTGGGATACAAATGATACATTATTCAGATCAAGTTGCCATTAACTTAATCAGTTAAGAACATAAAAATGTTGGTTTGATCCATAACCACTATAACTTTTGTAATCACCTCAGAGTCTTCAGATAACCTCTTATTCTGTGGCTTTTTATCTATCTTTTGCCCAGATGAAGAGTGCACCAAAGCAGTTTGTAGCTACAGAAAGGAGTAAAACATTACAATTATTCATTCATTCATTACCAGTTAATTTTATTATGCAAATAATGTTATATATTAATATAACATATATATGTTAACAACACATCATTGTCTAAAAAATGTAAAAAAAAATGGTTGGAAGCAAAAGCAATGAATTTCCATCCAATAATGGAAATTAAATTATAGCCCTGACTCAAAACTTTATTACCTCCTTCTCAAGGTCTTTGATTCTGTTGCTGTTTTGCTTCGACTTTATCCTCTCTCGCTCAATTTCAGAGGTCAGCTCTCTATTCTTCTTGGACAGCTCAACAATCTTGGTGGCCGCTATATCCCCGGCCAAACCCGAAGTGCCTACACGGATGGAGGGGATGAGTCATGAAGAAGCTGTGACGCATCTCTAACATCACTGTGGTGAAAAATGTGAGTTCTGGTATTATACCCGCCAAGGCCAGTCGTTCCTCTTCTCTTTTCTTCTTTAGGTGTTTAATTTCAAAATCCTTTTCACTCAGAAGTTTGAAGAGCCGACCGTTTTCATCTTGTAGCTCTCTTAGCTGATCTACCAAATTCTGATTTTCATTCTGCAGCTCTCTATAGGAAGGACATTTTTTGCCCAGTTAGCAACTAAATTATTCTCATTTGTCATGCAAGGTTTTCCAACCATAACAATTGTTGTATTTCTGTTATTGACGCTACTGGGACATAAGAACACATCTTCAACCCTTTTAAGACTCACCTGTCGTTTGCAGGCAGATTGCCTTGTTTTGATAGATCCAAATCATCCTGTGTATCACTGACATGAGGCTTCTCTGGTTCTTTCCCCTTTTTCCTGTCCAGTTTTCTTTCTTCTTGCTGTTTCTGTAGCATTTGGAACTGAAGCCGCAAGTCATTCAACTCACCATCGTGTGCCATGATCTATAATGTACATATAGGCTATCACAGGGAGAAAATAATCAATTTATAGATGAAAAATGGAAAATGACAATGGAAATTGTGTAGATACTGTTTTTTCTCTCTCTCTCTCTATGATCTCTAGGGCTGCCCTGCATACATTTGTAAATAACAACTGCATTTACAGGGAGGCCAAGCTTAGTTCAATAATTGCTAATCCCATGTGAAAAGTAGAAAGATGAGCGGTGTCCCTCTTGGTACATAGACATGGCTGTTAAACTAATGGTTGTTACTAGTGACCCCATCGCTAGCCTAGAGTTTGCAAGTCATGAGCCTAAAACAGTTGAAACTGACTTCAGTCCTCTTCCCATAAATAACATCAGCATCCAGTGACGTTAGATAACTCACACAACCAGCAAAAGACGAGGTATAAGGTAAGGTTGAGGTTTGTTAAAATGAAACAAGTGACTGGTAGTAGGCTACGAGGGACTATCTAAACTTAGTCTCGCAACTCCTTAAAATGTTTAAGTGGTATTTAAATAAAACAAATTTAAGTATAAAGATACCAGCTCACCTGTCACCGTTATCCAAGCACAGCCCTTGTAAACAAACTGGAAACTGTTTTGTATTGCATCGTTTTACATGGTGGGGAACCTGCGGAGCTTCCTTGTGTCCATAGCAACGGCCCTCCAGAGACTCATAGGAAGATCTCGCGGGAACAGGAGAGACGCTCTTTGAGATGGGATCTGGGATGTTCAAGCGTAGGCTACTTACCATGTTTAGTAACGTAGGCGAGGATACGTAACATTACATTACAAGCAATAACATTATAAATTATTTTATATACAGTCTATGATTACAAGCTATAAATGGAGGCTAAGTAAAACTAACTTCACTGGCGATATAAAGTTGATACTGTTTCAAATCAAGGTTGTTCTTGTTTTTTTGAATATTCCATCTTACACTTAAACAAAGCTCTGCCAACTCCTATGTATTCCTATTAAAATCAAAAACATTTAGCCCCAGCAGTTGCAGTTTTGTAACTGAAATCCGTAGTCTCTTCCGCCTTCCTCCAAATTGCAATTCGACAGTGAGCCGGAAGAGGGCAGTGCTGCTACTTATGTGAGAGCTGACAGCCAGTCAGATTTTAGTTTAATATGATGAGGGTTATAGTGCAACGCCAACTGCACACAAAATCTGTTAGTGGAAAACATGGCAATCACAGCTCAGTTTTAATCAAACTAACCTTTGTCTTTTTTTTACAGTCCATAATGTTTTTATTTAGGGATTGGTTGGTGGGTGTGTAGCATCATATTCTGCAAAGGCAAAGTTCATAGCAATTCTTTCATACTGGATGCCAGAAAAGGCCAATATATGCTTGCAGTTTTACCCATTACTTTTAAGAGGAAGCTTTTCCTCAATTGATAATATAAACAAAATACTACACATTTTTAAGATTAAACAAGTGCCAATGGTAAACCAAACTTTAATACTTTTGTGTATTACCCATATGCGATAAATAAAGTTTTCTGAACTGAACTGTATTTTAACTTGTTAATACTGTAAGTAAAGGATTTGAATAATTCATTTTATATTTGCAGCGCATTCAGTCAAGGTAATAAATGAATAATATAACCAGAAAAGTGCTACAGGGTAAACACTGGAAACAGTTTGACTAACTTATCAAGTATATGACATTTGTCCTGTGATACTAGGTGTAACCCTAACCCTAACCCATACTTGGCAATTGCATCGTATCAACTGGATCTCAGGTACATTTCACTGTGTTCTCCGGTTGTGAGTAATATGCATCGTAAACTGAAGAGTCACAATGACAAAGCTCTTTCCTGTATTTGCTAAAGGAACAATGCAGCTGATTAAATTTCATGTAATGTCGCATTTTTGTAAAGTGGCCGGTGTGCTTGATAAGCTGTCAGATGAGCATCTAAGATATAGTACAAGAAAACAAAGCAAACTTGGAGAGGTTCAAAAAAATCAGTACACTATGAAAGAGTTAGAATTTCAAGAGTAGTCGAATTTATTTCCAGAAGGAAAAAAAAAACACATTCAAAAACATCTCTTGTATTTTCACACAATAATCAAAAGTCAATTTTGTGTATAACCAAAGAACGTCTCTGGTAAAACTTAACAAGGCATCTACTTAGCTCATCACAAGGTCGGGCTGTATGATGATATCCTGTATAGTAACCTGCTGCACAGTCTGTATAGGTGAAGGTGTTTGTATGTCTCGTCAGGGTTTGTGAAGTTGTTGTACTGAAATATTGGACCCATGTGTATTACAACATCATGATCAAATTTTTTAAAAATATAATGCCATATTGTATAAAGCATACAAAATGAAAATAATTAACTTCTAATTGTGTAAGACATCTTTATGGTTGTGGTTGAGAAATTGAGAAGTACCGGTAACCCTTTTGTCATGTTCTTATTTTTATGTTTTTATGACTAAATTTGCTTCATGGAATGATAAGTCAAAATCCCCCTGTGTTGTTTAAATAATGTAGGAGCTTAGACCTTGTCTGTGAGCCTAGTATTGTCAAAGCCTTCCTGAAGATGCCAAAATGCATTCGGAAACCCGTTGAAAAAGTGGGCTAAGGTGCAGATTTTTTTTTGGCAAAAATCCCTAAATAAGTATATAAAACAATATAGCTGGTGTGAGACAATAAAATACAGACAAAGGAAGAGAATTGTCAGGCTACCTGTCTGATCTTTAGCCTGATCATACTGTTTTCAAATGTTTCTATGTGCTACATTTTTATCCCTCACATTTCACTCAATCTTCATTCACATAAGAGGCTCTAAAAAGTACACTCAGCCATGTCATCTGTCTACACAGCCAACTGCAAACACTCAAGGGTGTAAGCAGTATTAAAACAACTAAGATCCATCTCAGTACAACCCTCTCGTATATTACTTAGAAGAGATTGTGTGTGATCAATAAGTTATAGCTATTTACAGTAGAGGGGAGCTGCGGAAAGATTGGGTGCATACAAAAGTTGACACATTTGTAAAAAATAAACACTACACACCTTAATATGAGGTAATATTAAGGTAGATATAATAAGAGTGCAGGAAAATGTGTTCACTTGTTTTGCGCTGCTTTCTTTTCTTCTCTGGGTTTTACAATGTAATCTTTGTACATTGAATACAGGACTCCTAAAAACAAAGACACAGAAGGAAACATTAAAAAGACGCCCCTAATATCTACTAAGAGACAGATTAGATAAATGTTGCAGCTCAGACTTTATCACTGACAACTGAATTTTATCATAATGTAATCATCCAAGTGTTTATACATGTGACTGGATTAAATAATGCAGTCTGAGAAGTTTGATTCAGTCAGATTCAATCAGAAAAGGTGATACTCCATAATACATACCAACTGTCATGGCTCCAACCACAAAGCCTTGAGCTGCTACACGCATATGGATCAGGTGCACTGACATCTTTGTGTCCCCCCGACTTCTCATTTTCACCAGTCTGTAAGCGACAATGGCAAAGAATCCAGCAATTCCTGCAGGGAGAAAAAAAGACTTTGATGTATACGGATGACTAACTACGACAAAATCAGAGCCAGGTCTAGTGTGCCTTAAATTACATCAACATCTTACATTCTGCTGCTGTAAAGTATCATGTAACAAAGTTTCTGGAAAGTGCTTTATAAAATAATCTTATTGTCAATATCATTATTAGGCTATTAGTAGTGATTTACACCAACAGCATACTTTCAAACACAATTCTGTTTGATTTCACATTGAGTACAATTACATTACTTTATTTTGCCCTTTCATGACATGATGTAACCATATGGGCACAAGATGTACTCACTACTCACCCACTGGGACAAATGGATTCTCCTTTGCTTTTCGCACCAACTTGGAGTCATTCTCATCATAGGTGAACATTTTGACTGAAAAGGAGAGGGGATGTTAGGAGTTTACATTGAATATTGTATGAACTGTTGCCAGATCAGGTGCAGATGTAGGCTAGGTGGTGGTATTGAATCCTCCGTGTGTACAGGTACATTGGCAGTGGTATATTTCTTATCTTCAGTACTGATGTATATTGTATAAACTCGTAACGTTAATTCAGGACGGTTTGCAGCTTGTTGCTAATAGCTAACACAGTGAAGTGCTCAGGGGTTACACATGAAGGGCAGAGGGGGGGACACGTCTTTAAATAGACCTAAATAACTCCTTTACGTATTTAGTAGAGACACACAAACCGTAACAGCAAACAACAATAGATACAATACAATACTATATAGTTAGAAGGGACTTTCATTGAAGGCCATTTTATAGAGAATAACCGATATTACAACAACGCAGAGCGAGGATTTACAGCAGATTAAACCTCCACTTGACTCTAGTAGATTAGACTCACTTGATTCTTACCTGTTTGAGGAGGGTGTCCCTGTTCAAACCACCTGGAAAGTACGAATTTGTGAGTATTGGGGAGCTACAGATGCCAAGTAGCTACAGTCTGGAGTGGAGGAAGTAACTAGCCGGCTACGTGATGTAACGACCATCGTGCGCAGGTCGTGACGTAGGCAGTTTCTCACGAATTTGTTGCGTTGACGTTCCGCGAGAAAATTGTAAATACAAAGTCTTCCTTGGAAATACAGTTGTTTTGAATTAATTGTAATGTAATCGTAAAGATTAATGTTTAATGAGCTTATCAATATAGACATTTAAGTTAAACAGTTAAGTTAAAGAATTTGGAGCTCGATTAAATAATTCATCCTATAACCAGGAAGTAATGCCTTTTTTTTGCCCTCCCTCTTTTAGCAGTTAGCCGTGTAGAAAGTCATCAGTGGTGATGGAGAGCTATATATCATCTACCATGCGTCGTATTATATCAAGCTGATTAAATATGGCATTTAATAAAGGCAAAATAGCAAGCGTTTTCCTATCGTAATGGTGAAACAGTTTGCATAAATCCGAGGAACATTGAATGCAACACCACTACCCTTGCAAAATCGAAGATGGTGGAAAATGATCAGATGCTACCCTGTCGTTGAACGTATCGTCTGTTTCGCAACGACACCAAAATGATTATTCTAGGCAGAGACGTTCTTGGCTAGTTTAACTCTAACTGGATTATACATATTAAACAGCTTTAACCCGGCTAAATATCCCAGTAATTGCCATAAAGTTGAACTAGCCGTTTCTAACAAATCTGCCCACGTGCAGGTCCCCGCCCTCATGTTTTAATCACCACCTTTGACTTGCCAGTATTTAAAGACGGAAGTAGTAAGACGTGAACCATCTTAGTTCATAGTTATCATATCTCTGGGATGATGTAACTGTGGTCCCACCCCACCGTGTGCGTGCCTACAGCACGTTTCTGCAACGTGCTGAATTGGATTCAGAGCATAAATATTACCAAGAATTATACATTGCTTGCTTTCTTTGTTTGTTTGTTTTGCAGTACGTTTATTAATAATATTTCACATGTATGAAATACTTTTTGCAATGCAATTATTATTTAATAGAGCAATAATTGGTTTGATAATTGATCGATTATAGTGTGGGCTAATAAAAATCAACATTGATTTTTATTAGCCCACACTATAAATATACTATTGTTGGATAGCCTATATCGGTACAAGTACATTAGTAACTTTATGTATCAACCACATTTTCAATGATAATAATTAGACTCTGATGAAAATGTGTGTATTTAAACTTTAGTAGGCCTACAGCTGCTTCAAAATCTGTCAGTTTTTGTTTCACAGTAAACTGATTGCAAAGAAGGGGTTATCTGAATGCTATGGACAGAGAAAAATAAACAAAGCTAATGTCTTAACATCCGGTCTGTTCTCTCATCAGAGGGAGTTCAACTTGAAGTGGTTTTCTGGCATCATCATCTCAACACATTTGAGAATTAAAGATGTCTATGGAGTATTTTCTCTCCTTATCATATTTAATAAAAAATGTCTGGAGGATATGTCATGACTGTTTGCAGTCTTTCCTCTCTGCTTTGATTTTCAGTGTGTGTCAGGGACTGGTAGCCTACATGATCAGTGGAAACAGACAGGACATAATTACATGAAGGGAATAGGCTCATTAGAGTTTCAAAGCTGTTTTGATGTTTATTCTCAAGAGGGATGGACACAAGACAGAACCTCTAACAAAAACATGATAAGTTGCCATTGTTGAAAAGATTTCCATTCTTTTATAATTTAATGCCATACCTACTAAAATGCTCTGGTGAAAATAAATAGTGTTTTAATTAACTTTAAATATTTTTTATAATTTCTTATTACTTATTATTTTAAGTATTTTTCCACTATCCTCTGTGGTCCATTTAACTTTGCCATGCGTAATTTCAAGAAACCGACTGACATTTACAGTAAAAACTTAGGAGTAGGAAATAGGTTATGTCAAAATAAGAAACATCACCATCTAGTGGTAAGGTTTTGTATCACTAGTGAAGTGGGTTGATGCCTTAACTGTACTAAATCAAATCATAAAATATATTGATAATGGTAATAATATCAATCACAATCATTTGATCAGCCTAGTCACTTAATTTATTGTTTTCACAAATGTTTATTGTAGACATCGGTATCTCTTTCTCATGTGAAAACGTTTTTTGTTATAGGCTATACATTCCTCATGTTCTCACCAGCTAGATTACTCCTTAACACAAATACAAACACTAAAATGTGTATTTTTTCTACAACAGCATCTGCAGCTAGTCAAGTTGTTTAAATCAGCACAACAACCCAATGAACATTGTTGGTTTGAAAGTCCCCAAATCCTTTTTGTGTTTTCCAGTAAGATGTTTGAAGCAGTAGGTAACACATGTCAAAGGACAAACACAGCAGAGAGATGAAAACAGAGTGGAGACAAGGAAATCAAATGTGCATGGTGAACATAAGGTTTATAATAAAGTGATGTCATTTAGCTTATTTTGCTATTTTCATCAACACAGGCAAAGTTGTGAATTCAGGACTGTCCAATTTACTCTGTAACATGTTACACTGTTAAAGCTATAGGCCTAGATAATGACACGAGGGGTTCATTTAATTATAGTGGTAGTTATGACTTTATGTGAAAATGCTGGAATCTATTTGTGTAACCCCTTGTGCAGACTTTCTCATTAGTGAATCCTGTTTAACAGTTTTACACAAATATTTAATCTGCCATGTATAGCTCTTTAGGCCATGTGCATAATTAACAGATTGGTTAAACACAAGGTTTTCTCGCAAGAATCATTTTTCTTTGCATCATTCCTATAGGCCTACTCATTAAACGTGTCCAAAATTGAGCGAATGTGTATCCTTTCCACTTAAAGCATTATTTTGATAGAAACAATACATTTTGCTAAAGTCTATGGATTTTATTAGTTAGAAGTTTTCTCAGCAGCTAAAAAAAAATAAGCTACTGCTATTGTTTAAAGGGATAGTTCACCCAAAATTCAAATTACACTCATTATCTACTCACCCTTATGTCGACAAAGAGCTGTGAGAAGTTTCAGAGTCCTCCGTGGCTTCTCTGAGTTACAGGGGGGCTCGGCGCAACAGTGCATGTCCATATGACGGTTGAAAACTCACTTTTCTTCGTCCAAAAAGACACACCAAAAAACATCCAAATACCTCCACACAGCTCGTCTGTAATGTCCCTCTTGTATTGAAGCCCCGACATGAGAAATTGTTCCGAAAAAAATGAAATAAGTCTATATTTTAAACTTGTTTGTAGCAGAAGCTCCCAGCACTGCTCTTCCTGGTCTGTCCAAATCTTGCGCGATTAGTGCCGGTGTCAGTGCAAATCGCGGACGGATAATGATACGAGGGGTTCATTTAATTATAGTGGTAGTTATGACTTTATGTGAAAATGCTGGAATCTATTTGTGTAACCCCTTGGGCAGACTTTCTCATTAGTGAATCCTGTTTAACAGTTTTACACAAATATTTAATTTGCCATGTATAGCTCTTTAGGCCATGTGCATAATTAACAGATTGGTTAAACACAAGGTTTTCTCGCAAGTGTCATCTTTCTTTGCATCATTCCTATAGGCTTACTCATTAAAGGTGTCCAAAATTGAGAAAATGTGTATCCTTTCCACTTAAAGCATTATTTTGATAGAAACAATACATTTTGCTAAAGTCTATGGATTTTATTAGTTAGAAGTTTTCTCAGCAGCTAAAAAAAAATAAGCTACTGCTATTGTTTAAAGGGATAGTTCACCCAAAATTCAAATTACACTCATTATCTACTCACCCTTATGTCGACTAAGGGCTGTGAGAAGTTTCAGAGTCCTCCGTGGCTTCTCTGAGTTACAGGGGGGCTCTGTGCAGCAGTGCATGTCTATATGACGGTTGCAAACTCACTTTTCTTCGTCCAAAAAGACACACCAAAAAACATCCAAATACCTCCATGCTGCTTGTATGTAATGTCTGTCTTGTATTGAAGCCCCGACATGAGAATTTTTTCTGAAAAAAATTACATAAATCTATATTTTAAGCTTGTTTGTAGTGGAAGCTCCCAGCACTGCTCTTCCTGGTCCGTCCATCCAAATCTCGCGCGATTTGCGCCGGCGTCAGTGCAAATCGCGGACCAGGAAGAACAATGTCTCATGTTGGGGCTTCAATACAAGAGGGACATTACAGACGAGCACTATGGAGGTATTTGGATGTTTTTTGGTGTGTCTTTTTGGACGAAGAAAAGTGAGCTCCGTTCACAACCATCATATGGACATGCAGTGCTGCACGGAGCCCCCCTGTAACTCCGAGAAGGCACGGAGGACTCTGAAACTTCTCACAGCTCTTAGTAGACATGACATGAGGGTGAGTAGATAATGAGTGTAATTTGAATTTTGGGTGAACTATCCCTTTAACAATTCATTAAGTAGCTATAAGGGTTACTACTTGATATCATTTGTGTTACTTATTGGAAATAAACTCTCTGTAAATTTAGGAAGAATATGGTGCAAAATAATGCATAAGAAAAGAAGAGGATCTTCCATGCGAATAAAACTGTTTGATCAGGCACCTCCCAGAAAGCTGGAGGGGATTCCACACAAAAGGGAGGAACAAAAGTGTCTCCAATGATGCTAATACCTCAAATTACTGTGTGGCAGTCAGAGGAATCAGACATGGAACTACTATTGCCAATTCTTCTCAGCTTTTTTGCAGCCTTGATTGGAGGGCTGTATCTTCTTGGGGTGTTTCGACAGCGGCGTCCAGGAGAACCTCCTTTGGACAAGGGGCTCATTCCTTGGCTGGGTCATATCCTAGAGTTTTGTAGGAACACTTCAACATTACTACAGAGGATGCAGCAAAAGCATGGTGATGTATTCACAATACAGCTGGGAGGATTTTATTATACATTTCTTCAGGATCCCCTGTCGTTCGGAGAAGTTGCTAAGGAGAGCCGAGAAAAACTGAACACAAGGCAGGTCCAAACACAACTGATAAACAGGGTGTTTGGTTATGTTTTTAAAGAAGAGGAGGACCATAGCATTATCCACCTGTCCAGCAACAAACACCTCACAGGGAACGGACTTGAGATAATGACACAATCCATGATGGCTAATTTTCAAAACTTGATGTTGCACAACGCTGCAGACCAGAACACCTGGGTAGAGAAAGGACTATTTAAGTTCAGCTTCAATTTTCTTTCTAGAGCTGTCTACCTATCTCTGTTTGGTAATGTGCCCAGCACATCAGAAGAAAGTGAGGAGAAAGCCAAAGAGAAAGACAGAGCTGAATCAGAGGCATTTTTTCACCAGTTTTATACATTTGACCAATTCTTCCCAAATCTGGCTTATGGGGCCCTCTCACCACAGAAAAGTTTGGAAGCAAAGAGACTGAGAGAATTCTTTACAGATGCTCTGTCACTACAGAAGGTCAAGATCAGGGACAACATCAGTTGTTTTGTGTTGGACCTCTGTCAAGCAAAAAAAGAAGTTGGTGTGAGTGAGTCAATGGTAGATAAATACATGTTTGTGCTCCTGTGGGCCTCTCTGGTCAACACAGCCCCCGTTGCATTCTGGTTGCTCCTCTTCCTCATGAAACACCCTGAAGCCATGGCAGCATTGAAGGAGGAGTTGGATAACGTTATAAAGGAGTCGGGGCAGGAAGTCCGACGGGGTGGTCCTTTAGTCAACCTGGCCTATGAAATGATGAAGAAAACACCCGTCCTGGACAGTGCTATAGAAGAAACCCTCCGACTCACTACTGCAGCCCTCCTCACCAGAGCTGTTCTCCAGGATATGACCCTCAAGATGGCTGACGGGCGTGAATACTCCCTTCGCAAGGGTGACAGAATAGGCATGCTTCCTTACACTGCTGTTCAGACCAACCCAGAGATCCACCCAGACCCACATTCATTCAAATATGATCGCTTTCTGAATCCAGATGGGAGCAAGAAAACAGATTTTTACAAAGCAGGGAAGAAGGTGAAGTATTACAACATGCCCTGGGGTGCCGGGGCCTTCATGTGTCCAGGCCGTTTCTTTGCCACCAGTGCGCTGAAACAGTTTGTTTTCCTCATGTTGGTCTACTTTGAGTTTGAGCTGAAGAATCCCGATGAGGAGATATTTGGAAGTGACGTCCAACGAGTGGGATTTGGATCCCTGCACCCCAACAAGGACATTCAGTTTCGATACAGACTCTGAAATTATACGTAAACCAGTCAGTCTTTGGGACTGATCTGATTTTCAGATCAACTCTTTGAGCTTTCATGTAACAATTGTCTATCAAGGAAACATTAGATTCTATAATCATTATAGGCGTGGCTTCAAACCTTAACATAGATCTTGATATCGTGGGGTGTATTTCAATTGCAAACAATGCTCTATGCAAGAAATATGAGTGATGTTGTCTATGGTTACTTTACAGAAATACTGCTATATTCTATACTTTAAATGATAAATTATGAATGTCTTTTGCTTGTTAAAAATTAGGTAGCAGTTTATACTATTTGTATGAGCAATACCATTGTGGATATTAAGACTACTTCTTTGCACATGGGTTTTCCAGCTGTTATGACGGTGTTGGTGTTTGGTGTTTTCCTTTTGTATCCTGTGAGTTTTTTTCCCGAATAATTTCCTTTGGGATGAATAAAGTTATATCTATCTATCTATCTACTCTTCCGTGTGTGTGTGTGTGTGTGTGTGTGTGTGTGTGTGTGTGTGTGTGTGTGTGTGTGTGTGTGTGTCTAACACCTGACATGGGTGTGGCGCTGGCAGTTTGACACACCTGCAGCTCATCTCATCCAGATCTTCACCACACTCCTGAGCCGAATTGTTCGTAACACTTGGTAATGTTTCCAGCTGCTTTAAATCACTCATGAATCAAGAAGCTGTATGAGACAACTTCAGCAACTGTGAACCGTCTTCTGACCTTTTCTTGTGTTGCAGTAATCATCAACTCCATTGCTGCTGAGAAAATGCCACATTGCTGATGCAGGTGGATGGTGTGGCTGGTAATAATGACGACGAAGCCATTAACTGTTGTCTTCTACCTTCTACCGTCTTCTAGCCATTTCCTGCTAGGCTATGTCACTCTGCCTCAAACCCCTCCATGCCCCGGCTGAGTTCCCCTGCTCCCCTGGACCTTCTATCTCCATTCTTTATTCATAAGTCAGGATTCCTCGCCTGAACTTTTTCAAACAAAGATCTACTCAGTTCATTGTACAGACGGCATTAAAACAGAAATTAAAATTCATCTACAACAATATCAAGATTACACAAAACACATAAACGCTGCTCTTCAGGGTTACCCTTATACTGTCTGCCTATTTCAATCGCCAGAGGCAAGGTAGCCTACCGGATCTCGACTGTGCACACAAGGACCTCTGACTTCTCCCCAAGTTTAATGTGAAATATGGTTCTGTGAAGTGATCCTCTTTAATTTGACCATGGCTTCTAGGTTTGGGCTTACTCCAAATCTCCCTCTTCCATTGTTTCTTTCCATTGTTCTAGTGAATCATAACTAAACATTACCATACTATATTCAAAGTTTGGTGACATTTTGAAGTAAATCAAAACAAATGAGTCAGACACAAAGTTTGATATGCTAATATCTGGAGTGTTTTGCACCTGGAGAGTAGAGTATATTTACTAGCACTACAGCTCTTTGGGGCAGCAGAACAAAGATTTGGGAATTTAATGTGACTGTATGATGTATGAAACAGTAGGTGGCGATAGATGTCAGGACACCAACACGACCAACAGATGACTAGACAAAGGAAATCAACACTTTTACATTTATATCAAGTTTATTTTAATGTGATGTCATGTTTTCTTTTCTGAATTTCTATCAACATAAAAGAGATGAAGTGGTGAACTCAGGACTGTTAATGTGTGCCCCTGGAAGTAATTTGTTTCATCAGGTTAATTTAATTATAGTGGTGGTTATGACTTAATGTGAAAATGCTGGAATCTATTTGTGTAACCCCTTGGGAAGATTTTCTCATTAGTGCATTCTGTTTAACAAGTTCTCTCAAATATTTAATCTGGCATTTACCATAGCTCCTTAGGCCATTAACAGATTGGTTTCACCATGAACACAAGGTTTTTTTTTTTCACAGGTGTCGTCTTTCTTTGCATCATATACATAATACCCATTAAAAGTGTACAATTGAAAGAATGTGTAAACTTTCCACTCAAAGCATTAATTTGATCTAAACATTTCTATGCTGAAGTCTATACACCTTCTTATATAACCTACTTTACTGTCAAAGACTGGGACGATAATATACTGAGCGTCAAAGGCCACACTTTTTCTTCTTCCCACAAAATACAGTACTAGCCCTGTGTGGGATAACCCCAAGCCTTCCAATCCAAAGTCAGAGCCATTACCCACTAACCTGCAGCGGCATCAGGGACACCTTTGACTCTTGACATACACTCACAGGAGAGGGAGATATCATGCGTCCATCTGATTAGCTCTGTCTGTACAATGTGTCTTGATGGTCATGGGTTTGATATCCATGTTGTTGACAGAAAGCAAACCCCAGCATATGTGAGGAAATTTTATTTCTATTATTTCATTTATTTAACTTTGATATCTATCAAGACTACCTCTCACTGGTAATGGGTGTCCCAAATATTTTCTTTGTCCCACATTCGTTTTTTGGGGATGTTTCACCTATTCACCTCCCATACAAGGGTTCACATTGGGTACGATTTGATGTGATGTGAAGTTTAAATAATTTTTAGACCTATGATACTATCCATATGCACTAGATACTTAAACTACAATATGTAGATGTGAAGTGATATGTTTAAAAAAAATACTTAAAAGCAAATGTTCTGGTATGCCAGGACTCAATGAGTTATTATCTCTCTCTGTATTATACCCGTCTGCCCTCTTGTGGATGTTGAGGATACAGCATCCAGATGATGTGGGAAAGTCACTTAAATAACTGTAAGTCTAAAGTCTGTAACATACATGTTCCTCGTTAAGTAACATCCAGCCTCTCAAACACAGTCATGAACACATACGTGAATCATGTTCACACAGGTACATCCATTAGTCATTCACATGGTATGAGTATAGAGGCTGATAAAATGGTGGATGAGTGTGGGGGAGCTGAGAGCACCTCTGTGTGTCTGTTGCGTCCTCCCACTCAGTGTGCAGTGTGAGAGGCAGACGCAGAGCATTCAGTCTATTTCAGTCCCTGGATATGTGAGGTCTTTTCTTCACTCTTCCCTCCGAGACCGGAGTGAGTCATCCACACTTGTACACAATCTGACTCCTGCAGGCAGAAAAGCAATGCTGCTCGAAAAATCAGACCCTCAAAATGGAGTAACACTGCGGATAATCATGTGCAAATAGTTTCACTTAACTCTGAGTGATTGGTATTTGTCTTTGGTGAGAGTTCGGAAGTGTGTGTTTCTATCATGTGCGGTAAATCTTTCTTGTAACCTCTTATCTTGGTTTCTGTCTTATGTCTTGCTTGTTGTTCTGCATAAAGCACCACCATTAAAGTGTTAACAGAATAAATGCTCAAGTTCAAAGAACAATGTTCAAACAAAATCCTTAAATATTGTTGTTATAAAGCATTATTCAAGGATAAAGTGTAACTTTTTACATACTGTTCAAACCAACAGTCGTCTTCCAGTACTAACTGAAGTAAAAGAGATCATCAATATGTAGGGGTCATTTTTTAGATCAAATAATTTCCTTAAACAGCTGGGCACTGTAGTTTTTATCTACACCAGTTGTGTAGTTTGGTTCAGACATCTGTGACACCCCCAGGATCAGTCCTACTTTGTTGACCCTCTAGACTTTTCATCTACAGTAAAAGCACAATAAGATTTTCCTTTTTGTTTCGTTTTTTTAAGGATATCTCTCATCAACTTCTGGACAGCAAAGGCGCTATAAAGTGAAGGATTAATTTAGCATAACTGTAAAACATTGCACAAATGTCAAGCTTTGATTTAAAGCACAGGCACAAGACTCAAGATATTGAAGTATTCCTTTAAAGTTGACACGGATATTGGGTAATGACAGGGAAGCACATATCTATGCTTGACCCTCCATATGTTTATTGACTCTGCTGTTATGTCATTAAGATGAAACTATAGAGAAGCTGTGTCAGTGTCACTGTAAATAAAGAATACAGTTCAATTAGTGTTCTTGTAAATGTGAATTGTTATCATGTTTGGGTTTTTTTGTTTAACATCCACTTTTATTGTGAAAGTCAAGCACAGCTACATACAGTAAAATGAGAGGGGACTTTCTCGGTTGACATTTTCTCACGGGTTTAACCCATTTGCACCGCTGGGGTCAGGCTGAGTGTGTGGGTTGTCAGCTGTCACAGTTGTCTGTGGTTCAGTGCTTTAACAATAATAAGGGCATAAAGACCTTTCAAGAAAGGTTTCTAGCGGAGGAGATTTGGAAGGTGGTGGCTGCAGTGTTTGGAGGATTGCAGTGTTTTTTTGTTTTTTTAAGGGAGATAATATGATGTGTCCATACTAAGCTTAGAGCTCAAGCTCATAGATAACCAGCCATTACAACTACTGTAAATCAGAGTCATGTGATCCTGCTGCATCACGCAAACCAGATCACATGGAGTCACTTCATGCACAAGTGACATCTATTCATCTTGTTCCCTCTCTGTGCCTCTTTTCTTCTCTTTTTATCTTTCTCATCTTCTTTCATTTTCATCTGAACTTTGATATGCTTTCATGAGTGTGTGAGGTTTTGCTCGGGTTGAAAATGAGAAACGGCCCCTGAGCATTACAGGACTGAGGTCATGTCCAGTGTCATGGGCACCTGAGGACAGATAAAGTGCGTCAGTGCAAACAGTTAATTTCTGCGTGTGTTTTAAGAGGAACTTCTGTTTTTGCAGTTTATACATCTGAGGTGAAGTTACCGCAACAGGAAGTGCCTTGTCATCCACCCTTCCTTTACTCCATTTACCATAAGCGTATATTTGTGGTGTGGTTGACAAATTTGCATGCGATGAAATGCCTATGTAGCAACAGATTATAGGCATGGAGGCTTTATACTAAAAAGGTTGAACTGGGCTTTGCTGTGCCTGTTCTTTTCCAGGCATGTTACGAAACTCAGGACGAACAGTAGGGCTTGTGCAATACGGTAGTAAGCAGAAGGTGTCTGAGTTTAGGCGAACTTCCAGCTCTGAAATGTAGAGACATTTGTATATTGTATATTCATGGAATTTATACAGTTGTAGAAAAAAAAAAGGCCAGAATCTTGCTAATGCAAAATATAACTGAATTGATGTATTTCCTCCTGTATTTGTTATAAAAGCTGGGAGCATAAACATCACAACTATTCATTTCACATTATCTTATCATTATGTCAAAACAACAGTGTGCCGCTCCTGGTGCCACCAGCTGTTACCATTGTTTCCAGTGTTGTTATCAAATCTGTTACAGAATCCCTCTGTTACACACCATTAATGTGATCAGTGTAGATGTGGACGATTTTAGCCACAATGGTGCCCAGCAGACTTGGAACCAATGTGAGATTCATTAGAGTGAGTCTTGTCGTTAATACTGATGCTTCTGTGCATAAGCAGCATTTTCCTGTTGTTACTGGTTGAGGTGGAGCTAGTATCAGTTCAGCCTGGCCTGAGAGTCTGGTACCCATAGATGTTAATACATTTGAATGGTTGTGAGATGATTCATGAAGCAGGAAAGAAGAAAAAGCAACGGTTTTACACTTCTTAGCCATATTTTTTTAACCTATTGGACAAACGATGATTGAAATGAACATCTGAGAGGTTTTGGAGGGAATTTGTTTGAAATAATAAAACACATACAGTAGGCTACGTTATGTGTCTCAGAACATGACAAGAAGCCCTCATTTTTCACACGTTTAACCACTTGCCACAAAACCAGATACTAAATCAGTTTGATACATCCACCTTACTACTTGTTTTGTGTAATTTCCTGTTTTCGGGGTTATTATTAGCATTAGGGTTAAGGATGGAGCTAAGGGCAGGGTAGATCCGGTTTGATTTTAAAGTTTTTAAAGTTGAAGATGCTCAATATGCAAACAAAGAGGGCTTTGCTGCACTCACTGCCTTTATATACTACTTGAATACTGAAAGCATGTCCTTACATTGAATTTGGTAATCTGACCTTGAATCTCTGTGGTAGACTCTCATTGGCCAGTTTGAGGAGCAGCTTACCAAATGCCAGTCTACAGTATGTATGGCTGATTGAACTTGGCTGCAGACACAAAAAGCCCTCTCTGTTCTGCACTCTGTAGCCTTGAAAACATGCGGCGGGAAGAGCCGAACACACTTACTGGAAACCCTACCCACTAACCAAACAACTGGACTGAGATGGCTTTTATTCTGCTGAACCACAGTGGCTGTGATCACTTAGTTTATCATGCTAACTAGCTGTTGAAGGCCAAATGTCAAATATAGCATTTTGAGGCCAGATCTATTATCATTATATCTAAATACTGAGAAAAGTGTTAAAAACATGATAATTTTCCATTTGCTGTTTTTTTCTTGATTAATTGATTAGTCTCTTACAAAGGCATTTGATATGCATCACAAGTTTCCAGAGCTCATGGTGACATCTTTAAATTAGCCATTTTATGCAATCAGCTGTTCAAAATGCAAGGTGACTCAGTTTATGTTACTAAGAAAAAGTATTAAATCTTCACACTTCAATCTGAAACTGGAAAAGGTTTTCTTCATATATTTTTTATGAATTTCTGATTTTCTATTGATTGATTGGAAACTTTGTTTCAACACTAAAACTTGTGTTCATCCAGTTAGACCTCTTGCATTACCAGGAGAGACAATCACAGCACACAATGTTACGTAAAATGCATTTTGTATTACAAGTCTTTGAAACTGACAGGTGGATGGCAGAAGATTTTTTCCAAAGGGAGAATTACAGGTACAGTAAGTCAAAACTGTCACATTTTTTTTTGTTTTAGAAAAGAAACAAGATGTAGTTAATACAGACAGACATGGCTTGCCATTCACTGAACCAAAATGTTCTTGTTGGGCTAGTACCTCGAGAAACGGCCTGAACCAGACCCTGCAACGGCAGGTGGCAGGTCTGTTGCAAGCGTAGCTTCCTGACAGTAAAACAAAGAGGAGGCGCTTCTTACTCTTGACATCCAAATGAAACTAGATAGTTTATACTGAAACTGCTGTAAAATTCTGATTGCCATCAAGACGCACTGCAGAGGAAGTAGGGCTCATCAGTTGGCACAGTCACAGGAGTTTTCTTAGGAAGGCACTTGACATGGGGTCATGTGGCATTTTCCCCATGCAGCGACAGCAATGCACTAAGGTCCTTGTTTGTGCACACTAAGGAGGGACAATGTCGGCTAAGTGCAAGCTCCATGATAAATCCACTTTCACCAGACCTTAGAGGGGGTTTGAAAAAAAAAATTAAAAAAATATGTAGGCGTTACACAACTCCACCACAGTCCACAGCGTCAAATACAGTAACTTAGTAGTTGGATTGCACTAAATTGGGATTTGATTTGAATAACCTGTGCAAGGCTTGAGTGGTGATTGATACGATAATGAGAGATTTTTTTAAATACTTGCAGGTCTCCATCTTCAGCCCCAAAAGGCCTGGGAAGTGACCAATCCCAACTCTGCTTGGGGATTTGGCAATAACAACAACCCCCATTACCCCCACCACCACCACCACCACCACCACCACCACCAATCTCCAAGACAGATGGACCCAGCCCAGAAGATGTAACAGTACAACTCAACAAATAAAAGCAAACAAAAACAAAACACGTGTCTCTTAGGTTTCACAATAAGACATTCCCATTGAGGCACATTTCCAGAGAAGTGTCATATACAAAGCTATAAAAAATCCCCAAAACATTCAAGTACTTTGTCATGTAAACACTTTTCCAGACTATTTAATATACTTAATCGATTGTTGTTGTTGTTGTTGTTGTTGTTGTTGTTGTTGTTGTTGTCGTCATCGATTTTCGTTTATGTGCAACAATAAGACAACAGTGTGAGGAGAGAGAGAATACTTTTGCGAAAACAAACGAACAAACAAACCAAATAAATGCCTGCAGGACATGTTAGAAGCTCAAATACAGCCCGGATGTTTTTGTTCTGTGTCGTTTCTTGCTCTTGTTTTTTTTTTCCTTTTTTCTTTTCTTTTTTTTTTTTAGAGCAGGACACACGAACAGCACTTGTCGCCACCACTGGGGACAGTTGAGTAGTTCATCTGTCTGACTATCTCTGCAAACAGTTCGTCCACTGATCCTTTATTTTTGGCTGAAGTTTCCATAAACGGGCAGTTCCAGTCCTGGGCCAGCGCCTTGCCTTCCCCGGAAGACACCTCTCTCTCCCCCTCCAGGTCCACCTTGTTTCCCACCAGGATCATGGGCACCCTCTCGTACCTCTTCACCCGGATGATCTGGTCTCTCATGGGCCTGATGTCCTGGAAGCTCTGCTGGTTCACCAGGCTGTAGACCAAAATAAAGCCCTGCCCGTTCTTGATGTACAGGTCTCGCATGGAGGCGAACTGCTCGGTCCCCGCCGTGTCCAGGATCTCCAGCACGGACGGAGACGAGTCCACCTCGATCTCCTTCCTGTAGAAATCCTCTATCGTGGGGTCGTACTTTTCGATGAAGGAGCCCGTCACGAACTGGACCGTCAGCGCGGATTTGCCGACTCCGCCCGACCCCAAAACAACCACTTTGTACTCCCTCATGGCTGCGGGGGTGGTGGTGGTGGTGGTGGTGGTAGAAGAGGAGGAGGTGGTGGTGGTGGTTGTGTTGGTAGTGGGGTGGGGTGGTAGTGGTGGTGTTGGGGGGGGTAAGAAAAGGCAGACACCTCCTTTTTCCGCGACGAAGCCTCCTCTCTCTCTCTCCCACCCGCTGACCTGCCCCGATGTTTTCAAGCCGAGCAGGCTGGGTAGGCTGCGCTCTCGCTCGGATACGAGGCCAATCCCACGCCGGCGATTCTTCCCAGGCTGCTGCTGCGCTGTGACGGCCGCGGAGGAGCACGGATCCGACGAGAACGACCGGTCCTGGACATCAGTGTGGTGGATTAAAGCGCATTTTGATCGGACTGCATTGTGCAACGGTGCTTGGAAGCGTGATCGCTCCTCTCCTCTTGCATGGCGTTTCCTGCCCACATCCTCAGCGCGTCAAACGCCGAGGCTCAGTTCCGTTTTCTTAAAGGAGCCGTCACCCGAAAACCTCGACCAGAGCTCAGCAGCTGACTGACTGACTGACTGTGTGTGTGTGTGTGTGTGTGTGTGTGTGTGTGTGTGTGTGTGTGTGTGTGTGTGTGTGTGTGTGTGTGTGTGTGTGTGTGTGTGTGTGTCTGCGTGACCTCTGACCTTAAAACATCACGATCCTCATTGCTCTCAACAAGGCAAGGTATAGCCCGTTTTTTACAAACAGTTTGTCTCAAAGGGCTTTACATGGCATAACAACATCCTCTGCCCTTAGACAAGGGTATATGCCCACTATCCAAGGCCGTTGTATAGGGGAGAAAGGTGATGATAATTCTAGGGGCCCAGCGCCGAGTAGGGCCCACAAAAAACCCCAGTAGTCTAATCTTTGTATGACTGAATTATTCTGCATAAGATCCTGATTTATACTCATAGCAATGCTGCATTAGCATCAAAACAAAGTAGGCTAAATAAAAAATGATAAGTAGTCTAAGAAAAAAATTGGAAAAATCAGGGGCCCACTTTAGTATTCTTTCAGGGGGCCCATAATTCCTAGCAACGGCCCTGCCACTATCCTTAGGTCACTGCAACTTACCCATTATGCTTGTTGTTGACGGGAAACTTCACTCAACTCCAGATCCCAATGGCTGCTGTCAGTGTGTGTGATCAGATCTTCTGCTGTGATACAAACAAAACCACCACTGCTGCTGTTCACTTCACGCAGATATTCATCCTCATCATCATCATCATCTGAATGCACAACAGAACTGATGCAGACCTTTACAAGCTGAACGGGCAAATCCATCTCACTATTTTTTTTTTTAGTTTTTCTCTCATTTATTTATGTATTTATTTATTGTGCAGTGACTCCCCTGCACTGTGGCCTCTAGTCTCTTCAGATCACCACCCGCCACACTCATAAAAATACACTGGAAATGGCCTTGAACTCTGGATCAATGAAAAGCAAATGATGATAGCCGGAGCAGGGACTGATCATGCAAATCACTGCATGTTTTAGGACACTTAAGGCCCAAGATACAGTTCAGTGGAGCTGAGGGAAAGTGATGCATTCAGGTCTTTTCATCCAAGACGCACCCAAATGACCTGTGTGTGAACCCATGCACTATGCACTACTGCATACGATTTTGACATGAAAGGAATACAGCTTACATACTGTGTTCATGTTACGTAGATTTTTTTAAGAGCTAATTCCACTAAAATTCCTGCATTCTGTTTTTAATGTATTAGTAGGATAAGAAGATTAATGAGGTCATTCAATAAGCACAATAAGCAATTAACCAATTTCATTTCACATACCTCCACACACATGGACAATACACACACACACACACACACACACTCTCTCTCTAGGTATCTGTGGGGATTCAGCAACACAGGGGCCCTCCAGTGGGTTAGGAGGGTAATAATCCAGCTGGTCTGGTAGAGATAATATTTTTTAACTTGGGTTAAAAGATCAATTAAACCATTACATATTATATTATTAGATCAGGACTACTGGTGCACCCATGTATTCAGAGCAGTTTTGCTGTAGTTGGTTCAGGTGGAGCTAATTATATCCTACTTGCTATTGTGGAGTTTCATCAATGACAAATGCATCATATTTTTTGAAAAAAGAAGTGTTTGTCTGCTGATGTTGAAAATAAAATCATATAAATCTATAAAATGTATAGGCTAGCTACATATAAAATTGGGTGCAGGGGGTGACCCTGTGATGTTATCGACATGTGATTTCTTTCTTTAAAAAAAAAATTATCATCAGTTCTGACCCACATAATTCTGTACAAGCTCATGAAAATTGCCCTGAGCACAGTTTAACCTTGCACTTGTGTCATGTATCAGTCTCTGAGGAGCTGCTCCAGTCTGCTGGCACTGTACTGTAGTAGATAATACATCTATAATACATAGATAATTGGTCTGTCCCCTTTACATACATTAACTAGCAAAATATTGGAAATAGATAGTTCTTGTATGGTGAGTGTTCCAGCAACAGGGCATCCATCTTTGTGTGTTGATAGATAATATCACTTTGCATATCTTACTGTAACAGTGGGACACTCACTGATCAGAGCTATGTGTTCATTTCACCCACACACACCCAGTACACACAGAGGCAGGGACCACGTAACTGTTGCATGAGCAAATGAAATATTGTTTTATTCAGATTTTTTTTTTCATCAATACAGCAAGAGTCAATTATGGCAACAATAAAATGTGCATAAACAAATCTGAAGACAGAATAGTACATTATTGTGTGGCAACTGTTAGCAAATACATAATTGATGGTTGCACTTACAAGTAAAAAGCAGTCAAAGCGTACATGTGCCCCCAGCAGGGAAGACAAACCTTGGCTCCAGCCAGGAGACTGAACATCTGATTTGGAGAAAATGGTGCTTTGGTTCTGTAGCACCAACACAGCAGCCGCACGTCACAAACAATGCTGACGCTGTGTGGCGACTGTTACATTCATTTTCAAGGACTAATTTGCCAAATACACATTTGGTGTGGTGATCCTTCACCTGCTGAGTGCACAGATATGATAGCAGGAACAACGTCCCGTGAGTCAGTGTCGGCTGTAATTATATGGCTATGAGAAAGTATCCGGGGTGGATGAGTGCTAATATTTTATCATTCTTTAAATAATATGTTTGCTTGGAAAAATATTTTATCACACAAGAGTAAGATGACTTGTTTTTGAAGTATTATTTCTCCCCACTGTGGATGTTATCTATTGTATGTATCATTTGAAAAAAAAACATATTACTGTGTATCTTGTAGTCTGAGTGTGTTATCTTTCCTTACATACTATGCAGTTTCTTTTGTATACATGTTTGTACTTTTACATGCAGTCAAATCAAACTATAATAGAATACAAAGTCTTGATAGTTTTATGTATCACCTGTACCATGGGAGCAGCAATACTGCATGACCAAGTCCAACAAATGATATATGGACATCACTGGATGTGTCATCCTATGAGAGGGGTGGAGTTAGCGTGACATGGGGACATCTGTTCCCCTACAACATTCCCTGGCAATACTAGCCACTGATAAAATAAGACAAAAAGCGCATAGCTTTCTCTGAATGCATTGGCCAAGAAACTAGTGCCCTTCTTTGCAAGCAATTTTTTAGCTGGTCTTCTAATTTAAGAATTTAAATTAATCTAACAAAATTCCTTATAATTATAGATATTTTTTTTTATTCAAAATAATATCTCAATATGATACACATTTTTTTCTCTGTTCATTTGACTATATACAGAAGTGCAAAAAGTCAACCTTCGTCCCTTAGGTTAGAACTCATCATCTGCAGCATTTTGGACTTCTCCAGTCTGGAAAAGTCTTTGCTTTTCTCGCTCCTAATCTCACTGTCGACCGAACATCCAGACACCCGTCAATCTCACTGCTCGTTTTGGCCTGACATTCAGGGCAAACTTAAGAAATATTCAAACAAAAGTACATATCTTTTTGAAATGGATACAGTAGAAAATAATTTTTACTCTAAAACATGGACAATCTATATCTCCATACAATATATTTTCAAACATGATCTTGACATGTTACAAGGAAAATTTAAGTTGGTTAAAACATTAGTTTTTTTGTTTTTGTTTTTTTTATCTACTCAGAGATGTTGCTGCAGTGGCAGCAAATTAATTGATCTCATTCCTTGTATCAAAAAAGTCTTTCATCAACAAAGTTAAGTGATAACGTAACATCAACTGAAAAAGACATCCAGCTATATGAATGAAGTGAATATTTAAAACTGACTCAACACATTATCATTTATATGGTTTGAAAAAGTTATGAATGTCATACTACCTCAAAATCTACAACGGCTATATCAATGTTGTCAAGTAATATATAGTAAGGCAAAAAAAAGAAAAATCTACAACTACATACCTCAAATAGATTCAAATCCTTAAGTAGTACATAACATATAAGTTCAATGAAATTTAAGAGTAATTGTTACTTTTACATAGAGAGAATGAACAAAAAAAAAAGATCATAAGCGGCATGTGAGAGAACTATAAAACATCATTGGTGTTCTTTACCTGCATGGTGATTGAAAGTACATTTGATTGGGCTGGGACCCATTAATTGTAATCTAAGGCTTTGTTAGGTACATTACAATCGGTAAAGACACTACACACCTCTGTGAAAACAGAAAAAGAAGTGATCGTAAAAACTGACAGATGAATGAAAGATGATGAACACGCTTCCTCAACTGTTCAAGCCTCTTGAGAGATGCTTCTATAACCCTTTATGAATACGATTGAGAGAAAAAACTGTGCTTTGGTTTCCATAGTCAGATCTACACGTGAATGAAAACCTTCATGTTTTGCCTGAAATACAAGTCAGAGTCGCACAATGTGTTGTATTTCCTCAAAAATGAAAGTTTTGCTTACGATGGGATGTGAAATTAAAACAGGGTGATCAGACAAACAATCATTCAAGTGCACATGTGGTTTAAATGACCTAATAGACCTTTGGGTCTGTTGTTTTAAATTCCCATCAACACGTGGCTCAACAGTGCTTCTTTGAGAGTCGCCCCTCTTCAAAAGAGGGGGAACAAGGTAACACAATGTTATTTGAAGCTACACCCTCTACTTCACCAGGCTTTAGAGTCAATGGACTTGAGCAACAACTTAATCCCAAAAAACAAAAACAACACTAGTCTATGAAAAGAGGTATGACAAACTTTAGAAAAACCATCCATTTTTGATTTTTAAAAGATAATAAATTTAAAATTAAAACAAAATAATGGCAAAAAACCCCACTTCTATAACTGATTAATTAGATTAAAGTTAAAAAAAAAAAAAAAATAAAAACACTCAATGGAGATTCTTGAAAACAAAACAATACAAAAAGAGCCATACAAAACTTTTACCTTCGGTAAACAAATAACACTGCTGAGATAACACTCTGGTTTTAGCTGTATGGCCTTGATGGCACATGACAAGGTGAGAAAAGCTAGCCTGGCTGTGCTTTCAAGGTACACAGGTACGTTGGTTTACCCAGAACATTCATATGTCCAAGACCCTCATTTCAACATCTAGTTTCACTAGTAGCCGTAAAAACACAATACTGTACATGCCTAATTCTTTTGGCGAAAAAAAAAATCCTGTTAAAATCATTGTGCCTTTCAGATCTCAATTCAAATTCAAGGTGCATGTTTGCATTTCACTTGTAAACTATGAAATATGGCTATCAATTAAACAAAGTAAAGCAGAACAAATAAAAAGGAAAGAAAAATCTTGGTCTACTAACGTACCAGCACTGGATGTTGCCTCATGCAACCACGCTCTTGACCTTCTGTGCGTGCAGTAATGATCATAATTAGAAGAAATTGAGTGCTATGATTTAGTCGGACACAGAGGTGTAACGTGAACGTTTCCCACCGCAGGGAGACACATTGACCCCCGGCACCAAGATATCCTCTTCTCTCAGCTGGACGTTGAATTTGACAACGAATTCTTCTTTACATTGATATGTGGGAAGATGGCACAGATCATGTGTTGCACCTTTGATGTTTACGTGTGTGATGAGACCATCGTTGTGGACCGGCTAAGAGATGGCAGACCCTCCTTGTCTCATTGCTTGACATTCTGAAGGTTATGTACATAAAGGCTGAACTCTTTTGGCTTGGACGGTGCCAGCACACATTCATTTGATCTGTAAGACATAACAGGATTTCACTTGAAAAAAACAAAAAAACAAAACCCTAATATTTCTGTATTATAACTAAAATTTACTACAGATGAAAACGGAGTAACAAATGTTGCAATGAATAACAGAAGAATTGCAAGAACTGAAATAGGAACTCACTGTTCTTGAGAGGAACTACATTTGAGTCAAGTACTTGTGACTACTCAGATGATCTGCAGATATTATTGGAATCTGGGGGGTAGAAAACAAACACGGGTCAAATGAAGCACCAGAAAGAAACTCAAAGTGGACGTTGGCCGATAAAACGTACTGAGATCAACACATCTTAACCACATCCTCTCATATTACGATGAGCTCATTGCTGAAAAAAGACAAAGATGGCAAGATAGGAGAAGCAATTTGGCTACAGTTGGGCATGGTTCATTCAGACATGACATGTCATCAAGAATCAACAGACACTTCTGGACAGCAGGGCGGTGAAGAGGAGGATTGAGGGGAGGGGGAGATGAGTGGGGCAGAGGGGAACTGTCAGTGAGGTGGCTCCCCCATGCAAATCTAAGTCCTCCATGTTGTTGACCTGCACACCTCAGTAAAATGCAGAAAACTGGTCATGGATCTGTTGTAACATGGTGATTCATCCTAACAAACCTTTTCTCTGGTATGAGGATGTTGTATAATGTAGCTGACTGACTGTGAGTAAAATCCCTCAACAGAGCTGAAACAAAATGTCACTTGTCTTCCTACAGGCTCATTTTAGAACTTTTCTGGCTTTGATAATGAGTATGTCCAGCTTTTATGTAAACACAAGGAACACGGTAAAGCTATGCTTTACGTGCTGGAAGCAGCAGCGAAAAAAGAGAAAGAAAAAAAAAAGCCAAGCACCAAAGGGCACAGATAGCGACTGTTGCACAAGCTGTGCAAATGGCTCTAAAAAAATGTGAAAAAAACTACCTCATACATACCAATTGCATGTATTCGTTGGTAGTCAACTTTGATAAGGAAGAGTCCTCAAAATGGGAAAGGACAAAAATTGAGGTTACAATGAGGACACACATTACAGTAAAAGCAATACAGTATGTTTCTCCAAAAAGACAGATCATCTACATAATGTATGAAGCTAGAATATGGTGATTATAGTTACTGTAAATAATGGATACAAGAAGTTCAAAACATGTTACAGTAAAGTATGATATGTGTACACATGTTGGACTCTGGTGTAGGCCAACAAGAGGGAGTACCGCCTTTTACCCAGCCCACCCCTCGCTGTAAGACACAAGCATCCCCAGATTGCCCATGTGCATTGAAAGACAGAGGTGAGGGGGGAAGATTAGGATAGATAGATAGATAGATAGATAGATAGATAGATAGATAGATAGATAGATAGATAGATAGATAGATAGATAGATAGATAGATAGATAGATAGATAGATAGATAGATAGATAGATAGATAGATAGATAGATAGGTTGTGAGTGAGTGAGTGAGGCGGTAGAGGTGCAAACCTGATTGGTGGAGGCAGTTGCGAAGGGAACGCTTGTGGCAGATGTGGTGGCTGCAGACACAGTGCCTGGACTACCACCGTGCATCATGGGAACTTTTTTGGAGGGAAAATCATGTAAGCAAAAATACACAGAGGAGCAGTGTAGCCACATACACACCAGGCAAACGGGGGGGAAGGGGTAGGAGAAGGAGAGAGAGGGAGTCAGAGAGGGCGTTCGATTCAACCGGTTCCCTTTCTTTCCTCTGCTGACGCTGATAAGATGTCTTGTGATCTGAGCACTGGATGAGACACAGCGTGGCTGTCGCAGCAGCATTTTGCTTCCACATTTGTCTGTTTCTCAGGAATTTAATGACAAATGCTCTGCATGAGAACTAACTTTGAAAAGTGCTACAGAAAGTAACACATGTAGAAAATTACTATGACGTGAGTCTTAAGAATAGAGTCTTTATGGCAGAGGAGATGACGGGAAAGGTTTTAATTGAACTCCCTCAGGTTTTTAATGTTTTAAAAAGGGTTTTCAATTGGTGTCAGGTTAGACCAGCCAAAAGCCAAGTTTAGAACAGCATGAGAACGAGAGTGGTCAAGCTATATCCAGTAAGTAAACAGAGAAATGAACAAAATAAAGGTCAATTAAACTTATTATTGTGAGCAGCTATCATACAGGTCACATACAACATTTGCATTTCACAAGATTTGTCTTTCCTTATGACTCACATCACAAAAAAGGTTGTCTTCACACAACCAAAACAGTGACTCTCATGTCACCAGAGATATAATACTGTAAATTTAACTGGATAGTTAGATTTTTGATGGCGTGAGTCACAGACATGAAGTTACAGATAACTGAAGAAGGAAAGCTGGAACCTACCAACACTGGCTGCAGGTGTCATGCACAATATTGAGCCTGCCCATCATGCAGTGCAACAGGAAGTGGATTGGGTAGGGAAGAGAAATCAAAACAGCCCATCACAAGGTTTCGTTAGAGTGAGGGGAGAGATAAGGTGGGAAAAAAAGGTTAATATCTCTTGGACACAGTCATCAGTGATTGGAAAAGGCGAAGTGGGTGAACGTATCATGAGGAAATCTGTTAATCAAATGAGAGTCTAAACTTTTGTCTGAAGTGTAATGCATATGAATGTGTAATACACCATGAGTGAGAGTGCAGTTATGATTGTAACTATTAAGCATTAAACATTATATACACACTCTAGACAGAAGTGAGAAGAACAGCAGATGTGTACAGAAGCCAGACTCTGCAGCATTGCTGTTTGTTCGAGGCGCAAAGATACCACTTATCAACCCATTCAGCCCCAATCAACCCAGCCCAAGCCAAAGCCCCAACCATGGTATCTCATAAAAACATGAGTGACCACACCATGGACACTTTAATCTAAAAAGGTTGTAAAAAAAAAAAAAAAGAAAAGAAAAAAGAAAAGAAAAAAAGCCCTCTCTTTTTCTCTTACAAATGTCCATGCCTTCCTCAATCAGCCTACATGTGCTAGGAGGAGTGTGGTGGAGTTATATTAAGGAAATTAGTAGGCAGAGACTTAATCTATGTTCTCAAAATCTAATGGCCATGCAGTGCCATACAAAGCATTTGTTAAAGCATTTTAGCTCTAAAACTGCACTTTAAAATATTCATGTTCAACCCTAATAAAATCTAAAGGTTTTACAGCTGACTACCTTCACACCTGTCTTCTGTGTGAAGAAAATAAAGCTGAAGAGTAGCAATCAATGAACTGTTCTGTCCTGTAGTCTACCACTTTGCCCAACCCCAGCCAAGCAGGAGCCAGGTTAGACTGATCCAGGCATCCTCTGGGTGATCAGAGAACTAGCGGTGGTTTGCTTTCGGAGCCATACCTGATGGGAGGAAAGCTGCCTGCTGCTGAAACTGCATGTTGGCCAGGGCCTGTTGGTACTGGAGCATGCCGGTGTTAAATACGGCAGAGGCCCCGTTGGCCTTCTCCAGGGCTGCCCTCTTTGGCAAGGGAGCCATGACACTAGGGGCGATGCCCTGCCCGGCCAGACGGAGGGAGGGAGGTCAGTGAGAAAGAAGGGGGGAGAAAAAAAAGATAGAAAGAGAGAGAGAGAAGTGCGTGGAAAAGAGAGAGAGAGGGTGTGTTGGAGAGAGGCAAAAAAAGAAAACAAAAAAAGGTACATACGTTAGAGGACATTGGAGGAACAGCATCACAACATCCTTGTGTGTACAACAACAACAATTTTATCATATCATCAGTAGCAAGCAAGCAGCAGTCTGACACAAGTACTACACAAGCAGGAGCATGGTGCCTACTCGAGCTACTGGCTAACAAGCATTAATATATTTATTATTTTATCAGGAAGCTTACTTGGACTCATTAACTTTGTATTTCTAAGGCTGACTAAATGCAACATAAGCAAGCATTAACTATCAAAACAATAAGGCTGCTAACAAGAGGTGGAACAAGTAGGAAGCACAGAGAAAGGGAGGCTGCACTGCTAGCTCCATGATAAACTGGGTAAGCCATGTTTAAGTGATGGTTCACTCTCAGACAAAGGTCAAAAATGGTCTCAGGCCAAGCAACGCGAGTCAGATGTCGAAAAATATATTTCAGCCGTCAGTATTTGCACCATAAAATGCTCTGTGTGTGGATCTTATCTTGGCATGAGGCCATTCCCGAGGTCTGAATATCTGAGACAAGAACTGATGATGGAGTGAACTATCATTTGAACTGTAAATCATCTGTTATGGTGGGATCACTCCTGTGTAATGGTTTTTAAAGACTGTTCCTCTTAGCCCCACCCTTATCCATCTGACATGCACTAGCAACACAGACATGCACACATTTGACTGAGCTGCTCCACAACACTGACCACTGACTTGGACGTAAGACTGAAGCCATGCCACCATTATAGAAGCGCTTCTTCCCTAGCTCTCGCTGACTTTTTTTTTTTTTTGTTAAATAGGCAACGGGTGATGAATTGATTGTGGCTCCTCATCACAAATTCCACACTTGAATTTGTGCCTGAGGTCGTTCTCTATGTGACAAAAGTTGTTTGGTGTTGGATGAGAGCTAAACCCCCCTGAAAGCCACAATCATTTTATCACAGGCAATAATGACAGATAAACAGGAGGAAAAAACAGACATTGCACTGAGACAACGACAACAAAAATAGCTAGGTATCTTTGGTTAAAACACTGCTCTACAACAAAGCCACATGCCAAGCTAAAAGGTGAAAGGTCATAGTACCAGGTCAAAGGTTGCGTCGAGGGGTCGCTTCAGTGATTTGACAGCCGACTGAGTCTTAATTAGCAGGCAGCGAGCACATGATGGCAATGGGCCAATGGGGTTCAAGCGCATTAACATAAACCAGCAAGCAGAGGTGCATCATGGGGGCAGCAGTGCAGTTTGGGTATAGGTGAGAAAAAACAAAAACAAATAAAAAAACAAATCATTGGAATGCAATATACAAGGGGATAACAGGACTAAGGCATGCACAGTGTGGACACTAGCTCTACTGCTCAACAGTTAAATGATCATCAATAATCAACGATAACTACTAATCTACATTAGTTACTGTCACACAAAGATGGGTGAATATAGCGATGAGAAAATTATTCAATCAATACTTTAAGTGGTTATCAGTAATCATATTGGACAGAAAACATGAAGGCACAATTCACAAGTTTCTGTTTCACTGTGCACATCGTAGTCAGCGTCACATTACAATGATTCACCCCAAGCTCCTTGCTTCACTATGTCAATAAGAGCATGACGAGAACACGGTGATCAACAGACGAGTGTGGCTGTACTATTATTCACGGTGCTGTTACTGTGAAACAGGGCTGACAGCCACAATGAATCCTTTTTTAATCATGTCAAGAGGAAGAGAAGTAATAGATAGGAAGCACAGAAACAATGGAGACACAAATAAGACCAGGGCATCAGAGAGAGAAAGAGAGAGGAACTGAGTCTCTGGTTGTGGTCCTGGATGAGATGAACAAGGAACAAGACATTTTCTCTGACATTAGGAAGAATAATAGTGACGATAACATTCAGTTATAATGTGCCATTGTCTGATCCTTCTTCATATCATCCACCCCTGAGGATTTTTTTTTTCACCCAAACCAACATGCAGACCTTTAAAATTTGACCTGGCCAAAGCAGAACTGAAAAGCTACTTAATACCAACCAGGAAGGTGAGACATGTTTCAAACACGAATATGAGTATGAGCCCACAGAACATTTTCCCTGCTGGGTGATTTCATTTACAACAGATAGCCTCGACAATGTACATTTAACTATCTCAGAGTTGCTCCTTAGCCCTTCTTGTGTAGGCGTGAATGAGTGTGACCCTGCTTGTACAGACTGCTCACCATGGCCGCGGCGGCTGTGGCCTGGTTCACCTGGTGCTGGGCAGCCTTAATTTTGGCCTGCAGGTGGGCGGGCGGATGGAAGTACTTGCACTTTTCCCGGGAGCACCGACCCTTGATGTAGTCCATGCACACGGTGACGGTGTTGTCGTTGGTGTCTATCATGGTGCTGTCTGCGGGGTGGGCGAAGCGACAGTCGTTCTCTCCCCGGGAGCAGTTGCCTCTCTGATACTCCCGACACACCTGGAGACAAGGAAGGAAGGACGATGAAAAAGAGTTGAGGCACAGTTGTGCGGACACAGCACAAGAGTAGTTCCCTACAGAACATTTCCTGTTTCGCCGCTTCATGCAGAATGTATCATGCAGCATTCATTGTCATTGCAGTGAGACTATATTTACCTAAATCCATTAAACTTAAAAATGCATGAGGCCTACAGTCCAATAGCAATAAGTAGATTGAGATGCTTTACAAGCTCATGTTCCCCTTACTGCAGCCTTCCTCTCCTCAATATCCTGTCATACCAAACACAAGACCTATACAACTGCGTAGCAATACAATGTACTTCCTGTTTAACAATAACTAATACTAACATAGTTCCTGTGTTTGGCTGTGGATGGATATTACACTGAGGAAGTTCAACACTATATGCAGACTAACTACAAAATGTTTTTTTTTTTAAGTTTTTTTTCTATATGAAGAACTGTGATGTATTTGTTAGATTGTGAGGCTCAGACATTTAAAAAAAAAAAAAAGTCTATATGTAAGACACCAGAGGGCAGCACCTTCTTATAAATTAGTTAACCATGAATCCATTGGCCTTGGCTACACCACGCAGTTATTTCCCCATGCTTTTCTGTTTAAATTTAGAGAAATGTCTGCTCCATCAACATAAAAACAGTTGCATTTTTACTTCACTTTTTGCTTTTCCTGATGTGATGTAAAAGAGGAAGTCTGCTCTACCAAACACTTTTACATACACGTAAACAAAACACATTCAAACTGCATCTTCCGGGCTCCATTTTGTGGTTTTGTGATACGTATATTTTTTTAAATCATAAAAGATTCCACGACACAAAATAATTCAGAGATATTTCTCATGTTTCCAGTGCAGCGTTGGCACGGTTTCGTTTTATTGCCGTATCTCAGAATCAACGAGCAATGGCGTCTTTCTAAACTCAGCAGTGTATCGGTCATACTAGACGAGGGAGACAGTTATTTCTCTGCTCAGACTTACCCTGACAGACCACAATACTTTTCTGACACAAGCAATATCATACTCTCTGAATTCATGTTGACTAGAAAGAACATGTTCCTTTGCCGGTGTTATTTCATTATTTGCTTTCGTTACTGCTCTCTCCACTCAAATAAACGTTCAGCAAGTTCAAGCTCATCTCTGGTGTTTGTCGAATGACATTTCGCGAGGTGTGCTGTGCGAAATCACAAACTGTGCTGGATCGTGATGAGGTAGATTAAGTTTTGAGGTGCGTAAGCAGGTTCGTCAATACCACGAAAGATGTAATCCTAACCGCAACGGCCCGGGGTTCACGTCCACCCCGTGAGCCTTTTGCAACATATCATTTTCTCTGTCTCTCTCTGCTCAACTTCCTGTCTCTCTCTCACTCTCTCTCTCTCTCACTCTCTCTCTCCCTCACTCTTACTTTTGGAACCAAGGCAAAAATGTAAAAACTTAAAAGGAAAAAAAAAATAATGGCCCTGTTAGGACACACCTGTTATTCAAAGTCATAACTGGGCACTAAACAGGTCCAAGCCTGGTTCATCTTGTCTTAGTGTCTCATTTCTGTTGTGCTATGTGAATTTCCAGCACGTGTTGTCAAATTAACGAAGGAGTTTTCTGAATTTGCATCACATTTCTGTCTTTGCATGTGTGTGTTTTGTTGAGCTGCAGTGCGTTGAGCTCTCAGGGCCACCATAGTACTGTTGTTGCGAGGGGTGACTTGATTCTGTGCCATATAATATGCCCTATAGCCACACAACCCACCGAGAAAACTAGGTCCTCTCTGTCAGTCCCTCATTTACCTCAAGTCTGTCTGTTCTCAGCAGTTTCTGCGCTGCAGCAGCTGCAGCGTTGGGGACTTGGCCGACGTTGGGGCTGGAGGCCATGAGGACGGGGGTGCTGGGCATGATCTCTGGGGGCATCAGGCCTGGTGACACAGGGCTCAGGTAGGGATTAAAGGCCGCGGCTGCAATTGCTGCTGCCGAACTGGCGTTGGTGGCCAGGCCCGGTGTCACTGAGAACATAGGCTGGAAGAGAGCAAAACAAAGGCAATGACATGAAACTGATGTTGACAAAAAAAAAGAAAAAGAAAAAAGCTTTGGGTAGGGGAAAAGAGCGGGACTGATGGCAAAAAGGACTGCAAGAGCCACGCAGAGAGTGAAAGAACTGCACATGTGTGAGCTTTTACATATGACCTCACCGTGGGCAGTAGCTGTAGTGTGTTCATACGTGTGTGTCCTCTCACCATAGGTGGTAGCTGCGTGCCAGGCATCATGGCGTTCGCGAGCTGCATCTGCTGGGCCAGCATGGCCATGTTCTTCTGCTGGATCAGGTTGTTCCTGCCATTGATCTCCAGCTGGGTCTTTAGGTGGGGAGGAGGGTGTAGATACTTGCAGTTCTCCCTGGAACAACGGCCCTGGAGGAGGCACGAAGGAGGAAATGTGGTATTAGCAATTTAAGGACAAGAATTTATCAAAAGAAAAATGGCAGACTTTTAGTGGAGGCATTCTGGGGTCTTCCATGACTAATACTGACATATTTCACTTGTGCTCTATCAAGAATGTACAGTTTCAACCGTTCAGTGCTAAATAAAAAAACATCTATATTTATTGGCCTTTGTCACGTTCAGTAGTACAATACTGATTAAGTTTGGAAATACTGGAGTGGGAGGATGTGTGAGATTATACTTCATGTACAATTAAAACATGGTACCTTGTTTATTGCTAGCTTATCACACACTCAAATTCACATTAGGTCTGGGTTGAGTCTCGTACCAATTGTTAACGGCCTGCTATTTCTGTTAGTCCCAGCAGGGGTATGTGCACGTGCATGTTTATGTGTGTGTGTGTGTGTGTGTGCTGGCCCCAGCAGGTCATGACTGACACTGCGATACTGCTGGCCAGACGTCCAGCTTAGCTACATGTCTGACTGACTCTATAAATACCGCCCACTCAGATGATCCGTATATATTGTATCAGCAGTCATCCGGAGGTCACACTTCAAAGCCTTCCAATAATTATCTAAGACAGGGATCCCTTTTTGCTGCCTGCTGCGAGTATCCAATTATACCTTCAGTCTGGGGAGGAAGAAGTCGAGGAAGAAACTTTAACACATACACACGCATGCACATTCCGACACAAGCAAGAATGCATACTCATTAGTACATGCGCACCGGGGTCGTGTTCGCGTAACAGGTGGCATACACACATCACGCAAACATAAGAGAAACGCACACACACACAAACACGTCGTCCACGGTTTAGGAAAGACGTGTATTTACTTTCAGCCCTGTGGCACAGCTGAGCTGACTGGCAGCCTGTGCTCTCCCTCGCTGACAGAGCTGTCCCCACTGGGATCAGCTCTATACTCTGTCATGACTTCATTCCCCTCTCCCATCTCCCTCGCTGACACTGGAGCACAAGACAGGTGCGAGGCAAAGAGGGGGAGATAAGGAGCAGGGAGGGGGACTCTTAAATGGCAGGGGGGCCTCTTTGAGATTTTTTTTTTTGTCTGAAGTTTCTGTCTCAAGTTCTCTTTGAAATTCTTTTTTAAATAATTTCAGATTGTGTTGCTCAAGGCAGGTCACAGTAACACAGAAAGCATGGAGTAGGATTACAGCTATGTATCCTCTACTCTGTGGTCCTGTTATCTTTACTAATGCCTCAATAGCTCCAGGGAGCACATGAATGAGGAGCCTGTCAGTGGTCAGTTTCCATATAAAATATCTGGTGTGAGCTACGAGTAACTGACAGAGTTATCTCTCTGTCATATTCTACTAGTTTACCAGTAGAAATCTATTGCATAAAGTATTTTAATAGCTACACTGCAAAAACTCAAATATCTTACCAAGAATATTTGTCTTATTTCTAGTCAAAATGTTATTTCTAGTCAAAAACAAATCTCACTATACTTAAAATAAGAAACATCACATTAAAAAGTAGCTTGTTTTAGACACTTTTTTTTTTTACTTCTTTCAAGCATATTTTCACTTGAAATGAGTAGAAAGATCTGATAGTGGAGCAAGTTTTTCTTCCTTATTACAAGCACAAAAAACTTGCTTTCACTGGCAGATTATTCTACTTATTTCAAGTGAAAATTTGTTTGAAACAAGTGAAAATTATCTAAAAACAAGTTAATTTTTAGGTGATGAGTCTTATTTTAAGTGGAAAGTGATTATTTGACTAGAAATGAGACATTTTGACAAGAAATAAGACAAATATTCTTGGAAAGATTTAGAGTTTTTGCAGTGTACCAAAGATGTAGAAGAGAGTGTGCATGAAGTGAAGCCACTTTACTTTTGATGTCTGGATTTAATAATGATTCACCTTCAGTGCAGTGAATAAAGATACAAGTGTGTATTAGGGACATGTCAGAGTTTTTGTTTACTACTGAATAAAACAACTGTTTGTATTACTTTTAATGAATTTAAAAGCAAAAACATGAAGGGTGAGTGTCGAAGCCTAACTTTCTATGCTGAGGGAAAGGTCTCCTGTTAACATGTGAGACTGATGTGCACTAGCGGGTGCATACGCTGAGCTGGCATTCAGATGAATTCTGACACTCACAACTCTGAGAGGTGTGTGCGTGGGCGAGCGTGGCATGCATGTGCGTGAGACGAGAGGAGCTGAAAGTAGGTCCTAATAGCACTCATCCAGAGGGTGACAATGGCATGCAACGAGGGGAGGGTGAGAGAGTGCGTGGAGAGTGTGTGTGTGTGTGTGTGTGTGTAGAGGGAGCTGGTTGCAAAGGCATGGAGGATCACGTTGCTTTCACCCCATATGACCCCGACCGTTGACCGCTGGCTTCACAACTGCAGTGGTGTATACGTGTGTGTGTGTGTGTGTGTGTGTGTGTGTGTGTGTGTGTGTGTGTGTGCGTTTGTGTGCTGAGGGCTGTGTCTGAGAAAGGAACATGTGGTTTTCTCTTTGCTTTAGCTAACTACGTCTGCCTTCCTGCCGAATCATCCAGAGAAAAAAGTCTCCAACTTACACCGGCAGCCATTTTGAATAAAAAATCAGGTCCCAGAAGAGGAAACGTCAGGCTGCGTGAGAGGAAGAGCAAAGGAGAGAGAGAGAGAGAGAGAGAGAGAGAGAGTCATAGTGACCCTGTACTAGCGAGACTCTGTGGCTGCGTCAGGGAAATTTTAGAAGTTGCAGAAGAAGTGATCAGTGTGGGCCATCACAGGGAGGAGAGAGAGATATGGAGATGCAGACAGACGGAGGGGAGGAGGGGGAGGAGGAGGAGGAGCTCCTCACATCATGTTTGTGGCTGTTATTGTGACATGAGCGGCCTTGAGGAGCAGCTAGAGACGGTGTCCACGGCAACAGAGCAGCCCAGTCACTCCTGCTCTAACAATGCTGTGATTCCTGGAATCTTCCTGGTCGCTGGCAGATACAGAAAATATTACAGATGCAGCTCAGCCTGCAGCCACAATAAGAACAGAGCATCTCTCTCTCTCTCTCTCTGTCTGTCCTCCATCCTGGACTTGTATTGTATCTCTGCTGCTAAAACAACCATCACGAAAAAGCAGACACTCCAGATAAATTATAAAGATGCCGCCTTTAACGTTTCTTATCGCCGACCACCATCGGGGAAACCGGAAAAAGGGAATTGCATCAGATGCCTTCCAATCACAATTTTCATGGTACTCTGAGAAAAGACCTGATGAGAATGTGATTAGAGACTAAAGTGATTTGTCACTGCTCAGGCCTCGTGCCAGAAATCCTGAGAACAATAAAGGAAGTGGCCATCCACGGCATTAGCTGACTCCCTAGAGTCAGTGCAGGTTGCTGAGCTACTCGACGTGACATGGCAGATATCAGTGTGTCAAAGCAGCTACTTGGAGTTCTGTTTTTTGAATGGCTACCTAAAACACAAAAGGTATTGTAATATTAAATTCTAATACATAAGAATTTGTTGTTGTTACATAGAAATGTGTTATTAAATAAATGCACATACATTGAATAAAAAATGACAAAATATTATGTAAATGATAGTTGGTTTATAATAGTGCTGAATAAATAAGTAGGCCTAAATATCCAATTGTGTCAATTCTAATTTTGCTAAATATTTCAATTACTTCAGATAAGAATCATAGATGGTGAATAATTGTTTTAAATGTAAAAGACCCTTAGTGACTAAATGTAATTCTCATCATTGTTTTTAAACTATTAAAATATTGTCAAGTGGCTGCTGCTCCACTGAACTTTTCCTGCCACCTTCGAGTTCAGCTCAGGCTTGTTTTGAGTTAATCGTGGGGGGGGGTCTGTGTTTCTCCTGGTGAGATCAGACCTGCCAAACTGGGAACAATAATCCCACTGGCTACTGTGTTCTCTGATTGATGATAAGTTGTAATAACATGTCCCACCCTGATCGCTCTTTCTCTCTCTTAGCTCTGTCTCACAGGTACACACACACACACACACACACATGCACACACACACGCACGCGCACACACACACACACACACACACACACACCCTGCTTTTGTGACTGTGTGGGATTTAAACAAACAATGAACCAATGTGTAAAGAATGCTGGGTGGGGCTGTATCCCATCCTTTGGAGGAGAAGAGATGAAGCATGCAGCAAGACGTATTAGCGTGCACGCCTACATGTGTGTGTGTGTGTGTGACTCAAAGGAAGATTCGAACAGTAAACTGGTTTCTAATTAAGTGCAACAGTGAAATGTATCTAATAAACCAGCAGGTCCCAACCTTTTTGACTTGTGGTTACTTGCTGCTGTCAGTTTACACGGAGAAAGGTTAGGGCCAAAATACATCACTGATCTGCTATGTACTGTTGCTGAGACAGGTCTGTTTGTTGTCACAGTTGTTTGACTGTGACACCGAAGCAAAACAGCGATGTTCAGCTTGTACAAACTACATATTTCTGACGAAATACCTGAAACATGAGGTTGATTTACTTCACGTCTTACTTCTCCAAATCTTTGTAAATCTGCGGCTAAAAACCTTCTTCCCAATTTCCCACTGCATCTACATCAAGTTAAAATGGTGATCATTCATTCATATCTTCGACTGCACTAATTTAAATTTAAAGATTTATCCAATTTAAGCGCAACTCTATTTTACCTTGTGTTTTTTTTCTTTTTACATCTCAACTGAATGTGTTTATGGATTATGTGAAACACTTAAAAATAATTTAAAGTCATAAAAGGCCTGAAGAGAGAAAATTGTGTAATTAACAAGAAGGAAAAAAGAGAGAAAAGTACGATGAATATATTTTATTTTATTTCATTTTATTTTTCTCCTTTCTTATCTTGTTAAACATCTGATGAACTCTTAGATCTATTATGTGACCTCGAAGGATGTGTTGATCCCACAACTGATGCAGTGAAATGTCCTGTGTGCTACAAAGTGTGTGAACCCTTAACTTTATTATTCTTTACTACAATTACTTCCAGTTGTTTATCTGCTTTGCATCACTCACCTAAGAATACGCTCCCTGCATAGCATAACTGTGCAAAATAATACAAAATGCACTACAGTTTAAGTGCTTCAATCAAATCTATTCTTCTTCTTATCGTTTCCACTCCAGTGTTATGGTGTGATGATATGGTGTGAGACTCAGTCGTGTGGGGTTCTGGTGTGAAGCTACGCTGCTCTCTGCCCTGCGTTCCACTGACTTCTGTCTAAACATACACAGAGATGAAAGCCCTTTCTCCTCACACACACTGTGAAAGAAGCTTTGTTCTGCTGGCGAGCAGCGGAGACTCAAAGGTCCAAGCCTAGTGGTTGGTCTCTTTGTCTACTGTGCGCTCAAATATGGCAATGAAATATAAAACATATCAACTGAACTGACCATGAGTGGATCATCTTACATGGCATGAAAACTGGAATTTCCTGATAGCCAGAAAAGCAGTATGCAAATTACTGGAAACATACAGTAGCGAAGCAGGGGACTGAGAATATTACGATGTGGTAGTGTAATCTTGCGTTAAGTGCATTTGCAAGCATAAAACTGCCAAAAAAAAAAAAGAAAATAGACACAATCAATAATACCTCTTAACAGTAGGGTACAATTGATCTCCTTTTTGTTTTTAGCAGCTCAATTCAGCATTAAATTAGCAGTAAAGTCTTTGTTGAGCATGAAGAAGAGATGTGAGATCTATGCAGTTTTATGTGAAGCAGGGTTGTTTCTTTGCTGTGGCTTGCATTTCTATATCGGACCATGCGCACACACACACACACACACACACACACACAGGCCCTTGGGAGTGTGTCTACATCTCCCTGCTGGGACTACAGTGATTCATGTTGTGCAGCTTAGTGGTCAGGGAGTTGATGTGACCAGTGGGGCTTATGGAGATATGGAGGAGGGAGAGTGTTAATCTATGATAATAGTTACAATATGCCCCCCGGTGACGCAATGCACCCTCACCAAACAACGACGGAGAGAAAAGGATTATAGACTACAGTCGAGCTACAACACGGACCACACAGAGAGGGATAAGGTTAGACTGATAAATACAGTGTGTTTGTGTGAGGGAGGGGGAATTTCAAAGTTTAGGGAAATAACTCAAAGATATAATGAACAAACTGCGACTGGCAGTCGTCTCAGCTGATGTTCTAATATAAACACACGTATGTATCAAACACAGAAGCAGCCACACAAACCTAACTATGTATACTATAGGCCCAAACAGACAGATACACACACAAACGCACACACAGTGATGAGTTATTCACACTCATGAGGGTGTTGGTCTTCAGAAATGCCTCAGGTCAGATGTCACGTACACAGGAGCCCTGCGTCCAAACTTAGACCTCTCTGTTTCTCTCCTGACATGCCCCCTCCCTCCCCCTCCCCCTCCTGATATCTCTCTCTATCTCATTTCACACAGACGCACTTTCATGTGACTTTATTTACGCCAATTTTGCTCGACAGTGTGTGTTCGGTGCGCCGCTGCCTCATCTCGTGTGAGGTCTAACAAGGTTAGTTCCGCACTTTTCATTATCAGTAATAACAGAGCAATCGCACCGGTATCGATCTCTCAGCAGCATCACTTTATGAAAGCCATCCAGCACTCGCAGTGTGGGTGCGGGGAGACGGCCCTGGGAACGTTCATTTAATCGTCCGCGAGCTGTGCTTCCCAGTGGGAGAGAGAGAGAGAGAGAGAGAGAGAGAGAGAGAGAGAGAGAGAGAGAGAGAAAAGAGTCATTGCGCAGAAATCACAAGGTCCAGGCAGCAGCGAGGCGTCAATAACGACGTTGTTGTTTCTGAAATGACTGAGGTGTGCTCTGTGTCTGGAGGCCTCACAGGCTGAGCATCCAAGCCTGCCATTTATTAACATGTGATACAAATGGTTAGACTTTACTTCTAGGCCCTCGGTTTGTTTGGAGGGGGGTGAAATATTTCTTATCAAAGACCTATCTGTATCCGTATCCAATGTATTCTTACAATTCCTCATAGATATATAGCTCAGTGATAGAAACATACAAACACAGAGTGAAAATCAGATGCACTTTTCACAAGCTAATAAGAAACAAAAAAGAGGAAGGGATATAAAGAATGGGCAGCCAAGGCACATAAGGAAAAGTCTTTGACTAAGATAAGAAGATGCCTTTCCTCCATCTTTTTGTCTTTATCTTCCCCGTCCTTGTTTCTACCATTTGACAGAGGCAGCTTCGCAATGCGACTTAACACATCAAAAGCTGAAAAAAAAGAAGTTTACAGGCGTGTCACTTTTCCTTTTCTCTTTTATATACCTTTCTTTGATCCCAGCTTTCTGTTCCCCCTGTCTAACCCTCACCACTCCCACCACCATCTGCACAGGGTTCACTTCCTCCTCAGCTCAGCGACACCTGTATTGTATGAGCACAAAGAAGAAAGTCTCTTCCATCACTGGCCGCGTAATAACCACCCGGAAGATGATTAATTTGGTTTGCAGCCCTAACAGATTTAATCTGGCATGTATTATGCTAATCTGATCTAACAGACTGTAATCCTATCCACAACTCTGATCCCACTGTCAACTGGCCTAATCCTTTTCTGCGTGTGATTATCTCCTTCGGATTTGGCACTAACACAAGCAGGATGCTCCCCCCCCCCTTTTCTCTCTCACTCCAGTTTAAGAACTGATTTTTTTTTTTTCAACAGTACATGCACTGTAAACTGATTTAGAGAGAAATTTTACTTGCTCAGGAATTTTATGTAAGTGCTGATATCCAGAAACTAGGCTGCAAAAACCTGAGACATTGAATGTTTCTTACTGGGCCAGCCACTCTCCTTGCACTTTTCAATCAATAGGTAACCAACATCTAACCAATAACATTCTGAAAATCAGCCTCAAGGTCACAAATTAACTGGTCATATCGCAATTAATTCAGAAACACAGGCTGCATGAGGAAAGAAATGTCATAAACTCCTGGTTTTAATAATAGAAAATATGTTTTACTGAAGTAAACTGTGTACGTAATTGAGGAAAACCATTAAAGCAATTACACTTCTAATTCTGGTGATATTATGCTCCTGGTAGACAAGCTAGACAATGTAGTAGATGCAGTGCAGTACGAGGCAGTGGAAACATAGACTAAAGCGCTCTGTGCATGTCACACAAAACTAATAACACTAATTGGCCCTCAGGTGGTGCAACGGTTTCAGGTCAAAAAACAAGGACACATGATGGATTCTGACGAGCCAAAAAGGAGACAACATCATTTGATAACTTGATAAAAGTAGCGAACATTTTTCAATGTTAAGGTTAGCGTTCATGGGTTTCCATGATAGTTTTACCCTGGCCTACAAACAGCACTGGGAGGAATTAGGAACACTGAATCAGAGAAAGTAATTAAGGCCAATGCCCTGAGTGTGACAGGCCCAGACATACAGAGAAGGAATGCACACACACAAAAAGAAAAGATAGACAGAGACAGCAATTGAACGAGAGAAAAACAGACGAACAGCCACCGCAACTATGTTTTTCCTTGTTGCCTCGCGTTCGCCTGCCTTTCACCACTGCTACCAGCGGGCATACGCTCCTGCTGCCCCTGGCACGAATTTGATATAAACACAGAGATAAAAGGTAGGGTAAACTTGACTGATGGACCTAACAGCTGGAAAGAGGGAGGAGCAGCATGAAAAGGTGTTGAGAGAGCTGAGTTTAAGCGAGTAGCTGTGCCCTCGAGCTCCTCTCTCACCTGTCTAATGGGAGGATAATGGCTGAGCTGACTGATGCCTGGGTATGTGATTGTTTGCATGTGAGGGGTAATAAGGGAGCTGATAAGGTAGACAAAGAAAGAGAAAGTTAGAGACAGAGATGGATAATGAGAGGCAGATTATAAGGCTCAGGGTATATTCCAATTACATTAAACTATTTCATACCTTATTGCCAAGTTTTCCCCTTTTAAAGTAATATTCACATTTGCCCTATCTCTTTTTCTAGTATATGTAATATTTTTTATGAGGAGAAGTGGCAATCCCAGGATAATTTAAGGGAAATTATGCATCCATGCAATAAATGAAATGAAATTCAGCCTGACATATTTGGTATTATTTACAATTTTGGGCTTGCCAGCTGAATTTTAAAGGTTCTCTGGGTTTGAACTATATTGATTCATAAAAATAAAGCATGATTTAGGCTGACTTCTCTCTTCAGTATGTCTAGATATAAAAAAGCTAAACATTTATTCGTTTGCTCTGATCTGTATCTTTATTAGCTGCATGGAAGTTGCAGTATCCAATAAATGTAAATCTTCAAATCCAAACCAAGGGGCATATGAATAAGTGTTTGAAATGTATGCGACTGCGTACAGAATGATGCATGTTTATGAGTTGCAGATTATATAATATTGCAGTCATGCTTTTCACAATTGTGGCTATGATCTGTCAATATTTGTGGACCGCTGAAGCAAACAACCTCTCAGGCAATGTGAGGTTTTATGGTATGTCTGTATGTTAAAGAGGGAGAGTGATAGACAAAAACAGAAAAGAGAGGCTAGTAGAAGTAATCATTGTATCAGTGGTGTTATAAAGGGGCCCAGTGTGATGGAGGGACAGGGACGGCTGACACTGAGAAGAAAGACGGCCTGTTGTCGTCGATCTTCCGTCACATAAGCTCAAAGACAAAATGCACAGCCGCCCTGATCTGACAGGGATGCACACACCACGAAATGAGCAGACCAAAGAATGACTCTGTGTATCTGTCTTTAAGTGTGTGTGTGTCTGTGTCTGTGTGTGTGTGTTTGGAGACCAGGATTAGTCTGGCCCAAACACAAATCCCCCTGGCATGAAAGTGAGAAAGACGTAAGAATGGACCCATCAACGCAAGGAGACAGAAGATGTAAAAAAAAAAAAAAGGCCCTAGTTACAAAATTAAAAGCCCTGTAATGTGAATCAGCTCTTATCTAGTGAAACCTGCTCATTTATATGGAGAAGACTGAGCTCAGCCAAACAGAAGACACTACGATACGAACAGCTGTCTTCTAGTAAAAGCTGTATCTTATGGATGACTGGATCCACCCCTTGTTAATTTAAAGGGGAGAAATATTCATTGTGGGTGCACCCACAGATATCCTATTAAAAATCCAATTAGAATGGAGGTTCCATGCGTCAGCTGCAGAGGACACAAGCCCATATGGATCCAGGGAACAGTGTCTGTCTGGATTATAGTATCACTGCAGTACCCTGACTGGAGATTAGTGCAGCGCTACTGAAAATAAACCTTTTTGATCACAGGTGTGATGAAACCTCCATCCAGAAAACACATTTGTCGTGGTCACATTTTGACACTATAATACTCTGCACAGGTGTCCACTTTCCTTTCCTTCTCAAAGTTGTCTCTTGGCTACAAAAGTTTTGGCAAGAAGCCAGCGAGGCAAGCAATGTGAGGATCACACGTCCTCCAGTGGCTTTGGATTCCACATGCCCATCTGTGGCTTGTTGTGAAGATAAACACTGCATTTGGACTGTGTCTGAGAGAGTGGCACAGGCCTGAAGTTTGATCTGTTTATGTTGAATAGCTACTGTGGACTTAACATGTCAGATCATTCCATCAACATCCAAAATGCATTATGTACTAGCATAAGAATTTTAAAAACAAGCTTTGGACTGTAGGATTCAAATAAAGCAAGTGAAACTGAGAAAAAAAAGAAAAAAAAGAAGTGAAACAGTGCTAGTCTGCTCTTGTGTTTAGCACTTCATCACTGTCCACAGAAAAGGCAACTGTTCCCTGCACGTGGCCGAGTGCACTGTGTCTGTGCAGCGTGTGACAGCGGTGTCAAATACACATTAGCCCTCTGAACTCATAACCATATGCTTACACACAGCGAGAGCGCGACATGTTGATTTTACTGCCCAGAGATTGGCTGGACAATTTGTTTGAAATCATAAAAAACACTGTCGACTAGCAACGTGGCTAATATTTACCCCACACGTCTGTCTGTCTGGCCAACCACTGTTCAGTGTGTGTGTGTGTGTGTGTGTGTGTGTTAGCCCGTGCGCGTGTGTTTAACCTGACTGTTCCATTTAACCACTGAATATAAACATGCTGTCAAAATATGGTCAGCAAAATGAGAGGAAAGACAGATAGAGACACAGAGGGAGAGAGACAGAGAGAGACAGACACAGAGAGAGATAAATAAGAGGTATTTACCCGCCCTCTGCTCTGCAGGAATGTAATCTTGGCTCAGAACAGTGTAGTAACACAAAGAAACTCGCTGCAGCAGCACCACTAACACAGATATAACACACACGCATGTGCATGCGGTCACACTCAGTCTTTTTCTCAGAAGTCAGACATGATCCCGGTGGGTGCGCCAGGCTTACAGGTGGACAAAGTACAAGGTCTATGCTGTGTACAAAGTCTGTTACGTCTCCATGTTACGGTTACTGCTCTTCCTTTCTTTTACAACATGACTGAGTTGTTCGGGGCCTAAACAAAGACCTGCCGCTGCTGCTGGGTTCACACCAGGTCACGGCTGATGTCATTCCAGCTACTAAACTCTCGCACTGTATGAGTTTATATGCAAGTGTGTGCATGTGTCTACGTGTGTGTGTGTGTGTGTGTGTGTGTGTGTGTGTGTGTGTGTGTGTGTGTGCGTCTGTGTGTAGGTCTGCCAGGGGTGTAATGTGAACCATCCTGTCCATGGATGGGTGTGGCCAGAAGTAAATGAGGCAAAAACCAGACTGAGCGGGAAATCAAGCAGAAGGAGCTACCAAGGTGGGAGGAGAATGAAAACAACCAACGGAGTAAAGGAAAGAAAGAAAGAAAGAAAGAAAGAAAGAAAGAAAGAAAGAAAGAAAGAAAGAAAGAAAGAAAGAAAGAAACTAGAATAGACTTGTAGGATGGTGCAGCGCATGAAATAAGATGGTAGTTTTCCTCTGTGTGGGTGAGGTGGAGCCTACAGTTCATTTACTGATGAGAGTAAGCTATATCATCTTCGATTCATTCTAGTATAAACTAATGAGGCATGCATTAGCTCACTTGCTTCTGTAACCTGAGCCGCCTATTCAACTCCAATCTGGTTAGGATTGCTTTAGTAAAGGACGTAGAGAACATGTGATTACAACGAGCCAAACATTACAGCGGGTTACCTCCTCAACATATCATGCGAGTTTTCAACCCTCCTATTAATATTTTTCCTCAGTTACTGTGTAGCTCAAAAGGATCACATGCTGCATCGCGCTTTTCCACCTGTCACGTCAATTATTATGTTGCCTTTTTATGCGAACACAGGCTTAAATACTTAGCTCTAAATAACAGCCATTGATACTGATTTAGAATCAGCGTATAATCGCCCAACCTGTCTGCTGAGTAGTTAATCATTAGTAGACAAAGTTACAAAGCTGACTTTAAATCAGGGAGTCCAGGCAGCCACTATCCTTCTCCAAATATTTACCCCGCTTTGACATAGCTGAGCTGTCTGTGCTGCACCGAGCAGATACACAGGCAACAGAAAAGGCTGCACTGGGGTTAAGGCCAAGTCTAAGGCCAGTGAACACCCACACACACACACACACATGCATGTATATTGTACGAGAGTGCGAACACAGACACACGCACCGCGGGTTTCTTTTAATTCCGTGACCTAGATGAAAACTTGTTTCTGACTGATTGTCTTGCTTCAGGCTGATATCATCCACATCTGATTAGTGTCATGAACATCTTCCCATGAAAAATTGCAATTTAACTGGTCCTGCTGTTTCTGGTGCAAATATATTCCCTTTTCTAATTCCCTCAGCATGCACTCTACAAGCATTTTTAGTGCAGGACACATGTTTGAGTGCGCGCGCATGTGTGTGTGTGCCATGTAAAAAGGATGCCAGAAAGAGAGAGAGAGTGGCTGTTGGGGGAAATGACTGGGTTTGGGTGTGACCTGCTCAGCTATGCACTGGTGATCATGTGAGACCTGTTCTAATTATACACTTCTCGAAAAGAAGGTCGATCCTCTCTCATGGACAGAAAGTGTGTGCACATGTGTCCAAGAGGTGCATTAGTGTCTGTGTGTGCGGTTGCAGAGGGTGCACTTCTAGTCATGGGGAGCGATGTGGACTCATGTAACCCAACTAAATGGAGAATTTGTCCTATTTTATCTGCTCAACCTGTGTGAGAGTGAAGTAGGACAAATGATTTTTTTGTCAGTGAACGCGTTTGTGGGTTTATGAAACGGTAGAAATGTAACGACGTGGCACAGGGCGTCTGTGCTTAACATGTTTTATGTTTAGGCCTTATCTGCTGGTGTATGCATGCAAATACAGCAACAGCCTTTGTTTCTGATTTCCCCCCATTCTTCCTTTCTTTCTCTCGCGCTCTCTCCTGCTGTTTTTTCCACTGTGGGTTTTGGAGACCTGCTCTGTTTTTCATTACCAGTGGAAAAAATGGGGCGATTGGTTAAAAAAAGTATCACCCATCTCCATTAATACAAAAGTCCTAGTGGAAAATGAGACCAAACTACTAAAATAGGCCCCCGGGTTCCTTCAAATAGTTCCATATATCTGCCAGCTACTCCTTTCCACTGGCCGCCCTCGGCCTCAGCATGAATGACAATTTAAACATATGTTCACGTATCAAGATCCTTCCGCCGCTAGATAAAAAACCCGCTGCTTTCTCAGTGAGTGTGGTCACCGTATTGAACTACGGGGCTTGTGAGGTCTGGATAATCGCTTGTGTGTGTCTAATGCTTTTGTAGCAGTTCCATTACCAATTTCTTACAACTTGTATCTTTAAGTTTTGGCCACCATCTTTATTGGTTATCATAACATTTTACACACCCAATTACTTTCTCAGATCTTGGAAAATAGCAACATCAATGAACGGAAGAAATCAGGTCAGATTGCAGGTTGTAAACAAGACTTTTAGCCAGGTTATCTACTTCTTTATGAAGACGTAAAACCACAAATGAGACCAGATCAGAAATGTTTGCCGTAGTAACACATTGCATGGGAAAATAGTGTGCACACAGCTATGCTACGCATGATAAAATATGATGTATGATGTATGAGTAACGTCTGTTTAAAACCAGTTTGACCATGTGTCTTTGTGTGTCTCTTGCCCCGTCTAACTTCTTTTTTTAGAAAAGTTGCCACATCTCCAGATTTTTCAATTAAATTGGGAAATCTCTAGAAATCAGGAAGTATGACGGTGGCAGTTTCCATCGATAGGAATGATGCCCAAAACTATAAAAAGAGCAGTCAGGAATTATTTAATTCAGCTTGTCATTTTGACCCACATACACACACAAACACATGCAAGGCATTAGCACATTGTGAGGAAACTTGGGAAGAGTTCAGCATGGGCCTGACAATGTTCCTCTGTCCACATCTGGTTATAAACACTGTTCTCTGAGTCGACTCACACACGCTGTCCTCATCATAACCCTGCCCTGCTCACTCACTGCCAATGACCACGAGTCACCAATGTCTGCAGGGGCAGAATACAAACAGAAGTAAAAAACTAAATAAAAATAAAAAATAAAAAAACTATGTGTTTGTGTGTCTGTGCTGGAAAATTTGGGTTGAGGTCCGCCCATCTCTAGAGATCCTGTGCTCTGATAAAAAGACAGATTGTGAAAGAGTGAAGAATGAGAGAGTGCGAGCAAAAGAGGTGTTTGCTTTCCTGCTGCCGTCTACAAATGGAAAATTACTGCATACGGTGCCCCAAATCTGCCCCCAACCTTGCTCTAAAACACACACACATATACAGACAGACAGAAACCCCCTCTAACTGCCCCTAGGCCTCTGCACAGGAAGTGGTTTGACTGAGTGAGAGCTCCATGATGACGCTATCGCTTTCGTTCCTCTCTCTAACTGTCGAGACGTGTCGCACTCTGGGCATCCATATGAGTTTGTACATGTGACAGTCCTTTTCATCCGTGTTTTCCTATTGGAAACCTGGCACGGGCCGGGCCGCTTATCACTTCCAGAGGGTCTGTGCTGATGCAGCAAATTCATGCAACTGTGTTTATGTACAATGTAATCAGTTGGAAATGCGAAAATAACTCCTAAGTGACTCCTGTTTGACATCAGTGAAGTAAACACTGGCTAAAATACTTCAGTCTGTCTTAGAAAATTCCACAGTGCTGTGTTAGAAACGCCTGACTTCCACTTCCTGAATCTAAAAGGCTGAACCCACCGCCCTCTTTCTGTTCCCTTGATCACATGTTCCAGTCACCTGACCAGAAAGAGGCGGGACCAGGGAGAGCACACGCCCTCAGCAGATGGTAAACTTTAACTAAAAACTACTGCTTTTTCCAGTTTGTAGCTCCATTTTCTCTCATAAACTATTTGTCAGACTGAATGTGTTGAGTCCTCTCTCTGTCTGAACTCTGACCTCCAGCCATCCTCTTCACCATCTTTTCATTTTCTTACCTTGAGTGAGTCGAAGCAAGCGATGACCCGTCCGTTGTCCACCTGACAGCTCTTGGCCGGATGAGCGAACTTGCACTCCTGGTCGGAGCGTGAGCACGTGCCCCTCTGGAACTCCCTGCATACCTCCAGTGTCAGCCACTTCGTGTCACGGATATGAGCTATGTTCATCGCCATGGCAACGCGCTGGTAAAAATGTATTCCAAAGCTGAGATCTGTTTAAAAGCGTGAATAAAGTACCGCTAGTGTTTTTAATCCACAACTTTTTACGGTCTCTCTTTTTTTGTTTATCTGTTTGTGTGGTTAAAATCTGCGACACTTGCGTGTGAAGCTGAAATGAAACATTCAAAAAGAAAAGAGAAGCTCCTATTGATTGAGATGGCTCCTTGTCCGAAGTGAAATGTTACAGCAGGATGTTTCTCTGGGGATGTTATTGGATCATATTCTTGCTCCAACAACCACTGACGAAGTAATTATATCCAGGAGATGACTTAGAAGCCTAACAAGTAGTTACCACTCTTGGCTTGGCTTTTTCTCCTTCACTGTTTATTGCTCGTCGAACGGTCTCATCTACAGCATTCATGAGCCAGGGTGGCAAACAGATGGACAGGCCCGAACCGAGAGTGCAGTGAAGCAGGCAACAAAGGTGATAGTCTGGGTGTAGCCTGCTACAGGTAGGTTAAGGACACTGAGGACCGAGTGGAGGCTTAGAGGGTTGAAGGCGAAGGTTAAAGGCAAAGGTGGGTGAGATGCTGCGTGGGCCTGGTGGTGTGTCGGGCTGCTGTGGTAAGGCTGGTCAGCTGGTGGAGAGCGGTTGGCAGCGAGGGGGAGGGGGGGGGGGGCCGTCTGGTGGTGAGGAGAGCTGAGGCTGGAGCTCTGCCGCGAGGAGGAGGAGGAGGAGTGGATGGTGATGATGATGATGGTGAATGGACGAGTGTGGCCGGAGCGTAGGCTGTGAGAGGAGGGTGTGGTCGCTGTCCTTGTACTCGTGTTACCGTGGCAGCAAGCGAGCGAGGCGCGGGGCGGGGGGGGGGGGAGAGGGAGGGTGGAGCTTCAGCTGTAGAAGCAGGTCAAAGCTGCAGCAGACATCAGGGAAGGCACTTCCTCTGGGGAGAGAGAGAGAGAAAGAGGGAGAGACAGAAAGAAAGATTAGTCTGATGAAACACGTCCAAAGAAAGCTTCCACCTTTATTTTCTCACTCATTTATCTTTCACGGGAGGTTCTGACCTGCAGTAGTTTCTAAAGTCATGCCACTGTTAAGCTTTGCAGCTGTGGGAATGAAGAATATGTAAAAATGTCAGAAATGCCGGGGTGTCAGCTAAAACAAATAATACTTTCACCCGCCCAGCGCTCTAAACACACATGGTGCGAGCACACACGCCATCATCACGCCACGCCACGCCACACACACACACACACACACACACAGAAATGCACAAAGCAGCCATTCACAACTTTTCCACGTCTCCTGGTCGACGCAGGAAAAATCTGATCAAGTCCCATATCACTTACATTTGAGCACAGCAAAGCCGACCACTGAAAATGTGTTTAGAGGTGAAAGAAAGGAAGAGAGTGAAAGCAAGAGGGGAAGTCAAGGCAGGGCATGAGGGAGAAGAGGTTAGTCATTTCCCTTCTTGCGAAGAGGTGTGAGAGTGGGGACCAATGAGAGCTAGCAGAGTTGAAGCAACATTCTGGGCTGGACGCCAGGTGAGAGCAGGAGGGCGGAGCAAAGAGGAGGCTGACCTGCCTGCTACTGGGGACAGAGAGAGAGAGAGAGAGAGACAGACTGAACTAATAACTCTGCCCAGTACTCCTATGACAACTTGATTCCTCATGAACAGATGATAAATTTCTCGAAGACAAACAAGCTGTCATGAGAGGCCACGCTGCAATGATCTCACACACACGTGAACCTGTCCGCTGTGATAAACACGCTTATTATTTCACTTTCACAATCCTCCATTTATTAGATACAGAAGAGATCATGGGTTGTTTTTTTTCTTGTTGTTTTTTTTTTTTTGTTCAGAATTTTGCAGTGCTGCCAGTGGTTTCTTTTTTTGGTGAATCCATTGTAAAGGGTTTGCTGGGGGAATTTGAATGATTAGCCTCCCGAGGGGGGGGCCCATTCTGCTCTTATCGCGCAGGCAGGGTAACTCACCACACCCTCTGTAGCGAAATCGCTTTTCCCAGAACAGCATGTGCACCTTCAGCAATCCTTACAAACTGCTGCTAACTTTACAGCACTGCAACACTGCAACACGCTACATCAGAGCCCTGCAGCAGTGCAGCCCAGGTCATGATGACCCAGCAACATGGATATATGTTGGAGAGAGAGAGAGCGAGTGAAGGAGGAAACGGCTTAGTTTCACCTTGGATGACCCGTACGATAGCAAAAATAGCATTGCTGCTACAAATGACCTTTGGATTGCTAGCATAATCGCAACAGAAACGTTACAACCGCCCTACCCTCATCACACACACACGCACACACACAGGCGCACAGATAAACACAGCGAATTATCTTCCATATCATACACTTTAGACAAGACACTAAAATAAATCTCAATAAAATACTAACATGAAAAGATGTGTAACCTCATTGCTCAATATTTTCAAATGGCAGATCATAACATTTTATTAAATATTGCTATTTTCTAAATGAGAACCAGTAATGTTTTTTTGTCAGTTTAATAGCTCTTTCGTGCCAAACACATTTTTGACCAAGAGCGACTGGACTGAATGTCTTGTTTTGGAATAAAACCAGTCCAACACATGCCGTTTTAATGTTTTCCTTACTTAGGGCATGCTTCTGTTCCCATGAACTCACTCATTCATCATTTCTTCTTCATTGCTGTGAAAATGCCAAGGCAGCCAAGTTTAATCTTTCTGTGTAACCCAATATGCCCTAGGAGGACCTGTGTTTTTAATATCTTTTAATGTTGATGTTACTTGTATTTATTAGTACAGCTCATTCTGACAGAGATGAAAGCAACACGCATTTACTCCACAAATATACTTTGTCATCAGTTGAAGTCAGGTAAGTAACGGCCTCTTGTGAACTCATCAGGCTGAGCTCGAGCCACAGCTGCAGATTAACTAATGAGGAACAGAGGCGATTTTTATATATAGAGATGTATTTCTTAAATTGAAGGCGCCAGGGGCTGTCTTCAATCAAATGAGAAAATGCGAGGACTTGATACATGAAGAGCTGACGACCCCTGCGTTCTGTGTGGCTGCCTAATCGGTTTCTATGGTTTTTTATTAGGGACAGACGAGCAGACATCTGTGTGAGAGAGAGACAATGTACTATGGTGTGAGACGGTGCCAGAGTGATGAGGGCTCATCATGATCCATCATGTCTGGACATGGCCATCCTTTCCCTATTGATTTCTTCATCACGATGGTCTTTCATGTCAGCATGCCACTCCCTCTATCTAATTCCACTTGAACTGTCAGTGCTCTTTGTCTCCAAGGCATCCATTTCAAATAGATGACTCTTCAATATGATCTACTTGTCTCCTCTAACCACAAACTTTATTCTGTTTTAACCAGTGGATCCTTGACTTCTTCTTCGGTATTCCTGTTGTTTTCCACCTCCTCCACTCCGTCCACGCTTTGTATCTTTGTGCCCTCACTGTGACTGTCTGGCTTGCGTTCCCTTCCAGCATCCTCATCAGCACTCCCCTCTAGATTCCAAGGTCTTGCTAGCTGGTGCAAGGTCAACCACGCTGGAGGAAGGGGAAATGGCGAGAGAGCCAGCGAGAGGGACCGTATGCTTCCCATCACCCTTTTTTTTCAGACACGTGGTAGAAACATTACATGGTTGCGAGAAGAGGAAGTATGTCTTCAGTATTAGCACATCCCCATCAGCTCAGTCACGTGACACCCGCATATGCCTCAACGGCTCAGGCAGTTTCTGACATGAAAAACAAGCCTGCCCGTCTTTTCCTTCTCTTGGTAATGAGTCAAACAACAAATCTGTTCTCAACGCTGTCGAAATCCACCCTTCACCTCCACCAAAGCGCAAACTATGCATAAAACCTGCCAGTGCTTTGCTTGGTCTACTGTGATGGATGGTTCACTGATGTTGTGAGGTTTTTTTCTTGGACACAGAGAGCTGTTTAGTTATGAAAGCATGTCTCAACTGATTGAGAAGTTAGTGCAATCAAGGCAGCCTACTAATCTGGGCAGGGCTTTAAGTTGTCATTGAGACCGACTGCTAGAGACAACAAGGAAGAGGGTGTGGTTCACAGTTATGATAAGACTTCCTGAAAAATGACTAAATGCTAGATTAATTGTTCAGCATGGCATGATACCACAGGTCATGAGTTACTAGAGAGGCACTATTCTACATGCCCTGTATATACGTATATAATGAGAGGGGGAAAACTGATGCAGTACAAGTGGCAATAAAACTGAAGGACAATAAAGATATACCACTTCTTTTGTATCGTAATATGGCGACCAATCCAATGCACCGCAGCTTCTACCTTGAGGGTTTTGTTCAGCTTTGACTGCGGAGAGAGGGGCATCCATCTTCTATGGTTTGCTGCCGGTCAGTAAAAGGAGTGGTTTCAGCATATTGACAGAGGTGTAGTCAGGGTGACAGCATGCTGAGACAGGTCATCACAGTGGAGGACGCTGGAGGAAACGCAACACCCCGGGGCCTCGCTTCTGCTGCTCCATGTGCTCAAATTATAGCATGTCAATGTTGCCCTCACTGACCTTTACGTCTGCATACACACACGACACCAGTGCAAACAGAAACATGTGAGCAATGAGCATACATGTGCTCCTCACTGGATCTCTGGATCTTTGTTGAACAGACAACCCTCATGCAGAGACTCATGGCTTCTTCTCTTTAAAGTCGTAGCTCTTCTGTCTTCTACCAATCATATTGTTGAGAGATAGCATCGATTAGGGTCTGCATAAAATGAATCCACAGTTTTGTTCATTGTGAATTAAGCCCTTTCAAACACTAAATGCTCCACAACGTAGTTACTTAGTAGTCCTCGCCATAGTTGGTATTGTTACTATTCTCTCTCACGTCAACGTCAAGTCATCATCTCATCTCAACTATTAGTTTTACTGACTTATTTGTCATCGGATTAAGTAACGTGGTTCTGAAAGAGGAACACAGCAGAAACAAAGCCTATTGATCCCCCTGAGAGCAAACCTCTGGAGACAATGAGATCTCTTGTTTAGCATACATGGACAGAGCTCACATACACACACACACACACACACACACAAACTGAGAAGACGCACAAATGCAAACCTATACAAACACACAAACCACTATGTGTCTTGACACTGAGTATTCTTAAGCTGTGGTGAATATCTAACTGTGTGCAACACTGCATCTTTGTGCGCATATGTGTGTGTGTAAAGATGTGGTGAAGTCAGCGGACAGCGAGGATAATGGCCGGCCTTACGGTTTAATGAGTGGCTCATTGGCTCAAATTTATTTTCAGCGTCGACGTGCCCAGATGTGATTTCCACGTATACAGACAGGTGACAAATTTTCAAAAAAAAATCTGCATTAAAGAGCAGGGAAGCATAGCAGCCGCATAAACAACTGGAGAGCATAAAGTCAACATGAATGTATAAACATAGCAGTCACTGGATCTCAACCTAATAGAGCACCTGTGGGATTCTGGGTGAGGATATTAGATGAAGCAATATACTTTGGAGGAGGGATTTTGCTGAATTAAAGTTCAGCCCAGTCTATGCTTTACTGAAATTGATACGTTTAAATCCTTGCTAAGATATTGCTCATGTTGCTTTTTTACCCAATCTAATTTCATCCATCTGTGTACATACATGTTGTAGTTGTTATCCCTAAGACAAAAATAAAAATATACAGGCAGAAATATATATCATAAGACAATGAAAAAACTAAATAATTATTTTGTGTAATTAATATCCTATTATTTATTGACATTTGTATTGAAGAGGGTATTTTTCCTTAGTACTTATATTCAGCCTCTTTTTCGCCAGTTTTATCTTCAGCACTTGTTATCTGTAAAATTTTAATTTAGGTAAACATGCCTATGTAGTAAACCTACATTCACTGACCCTCAGGCAAACGGACACAGTTGTGGTCATAGAGACAAAGGAGATAGCGAGGCAGCTGGAAGGAGACTGAGAGTTAGAGAAAAAGAAGATACGGCCTGGAATGTGTTATTAAAAGTTACAACTGCCTGTCTCTCTTTTAGAGATGGAGGGTTTTGAGATGTCGTGGCTGTGAGCGGGAGCCGTTGCACCTGGGGTGAAGAAAAACAAGGGCAAGGCTTGTGTTGACACGTGTACCTCTGGACAGAATAACAAAGAAATAACTAGACACTTATTACTGACTCCACAAACGGCAGCTTCACACGCCACTTGCCCTGCTTATTATGAGTGTTGTGTGGTTCAGATACAGGTGAACACTGGTGGTTTTTATCACTCTGTATACAGAAGACGCTTGAAAATTACTACTGGTTACTTGATATGTTGTATGGCGGGTTAAAGACTCAATTAAATTCAATTACCGGTGTAATAAAGAACCGAGTCTTCCACAGTTGTTGGAGTCAGTTCATTTTTAGCTTAACTTTGAATTTCCTTGAGTGGAAGGTGCCTTACTCAGCCAAACCTGTGTTAAACTGTTGCTCAGAGGGGTTGAAATGTGGTCATAACACAGTAGGAACATACGGTGAAGCCCACGTGTAATAAAAGCTTAACCTGTCAGCGCATATTCAGTCATGCACATAATCCTGTCTGTAGGGCAGATCCTAGATTATAGGCAACGCACATTCACACAGCAAATGAATTTACATACATAGACAACCATACAGAGAGACAGACGTCTGATCTTTGGCATTATTACCCGCTACAGACTGACACCAGCAGGTTCCTCAACTTCCTGCTGGACTGAAATTGACAGTCGACCTGCAGCAGCAGCAGCTACCAATGGGATTTTAAGTCCCAACAATGCAATCTGCAGCACATCTGTCTGTGTTGCGCATGCTTGCATGTGTGCACATACTTGGTGTGTGCGAGCTACTGTCTGAGCCACACTGAAGCCCTCTAAGTCACAACAACAACATTCCTCATCATTGCCCCAACCACAGACGCACCATCAGGAGGAAGCCCGGAGAGGCCAGAGGGAGGAGGGCAGAGGTGGTGAGGAGAGGGACAAAGAGAGGAGAAGAGGGAGTAAAGGCTAGAGTTAAAAGCTCTGGAGGTTCTCTTAGCTCTAGCTCTGTGTTTTACCAGATGTATTGACCTGCTGTTATTCAGGCAGCGTTCGGACTCTCCGGAGTAACACGTATTTACAAAAAACCCTGAAAAAAATTCGTATTTGAGTCGGACGCAATCGCAACGAAAACACTTTAGGCCCGTTTATCTTTGTATGATCGACACAGACTGACTTCACTCGAAAAAGACCAAAAAAAACATTACGGGACAATCATGCGTTACCTCCCAAAGCCTTAATAAAGTAGCTACTTACTTCTACTCCAGTTTACACATCGACAAGTAAAATCCCTCCATTTGCTGGGTCTCCTTCTCCCTGTCTCTCTCGTTCTTGCACCTCTTTCCTTCTCCCTTCAACTTTCTTCCTCTCTCTCAGTTACTCCCCCTCTGTCAGACGCATGCAAACACTCACTCAGTCTCGCACACACACACACACACACAGACACACACACACACACACACGAAGGCACACACTCCCACAGACAGAGTCACCCTCTCACACACTCTCTCTTCCCGCGACCCGGAATGCTTGGCAAGATTGTACTGTACTGAAATACTGTGCTCACCATATAAGGTAGCAGCGGCTTCACATGTCACACATAATTTACATGCAGTGGGCCGGGAGTTTGCCTTACACAGTATACACACATGGAGAAACACACATACACACATGCCAAGCCATGCTTCCCCCTTTGGGCTGACGCAGCAAAGGAGGTAAAAGAGACACAATTTTTTTTTTTTTTTTTTTTTTTACCATTCTCCTTGTAAACCAAGCCCTGGAGGATAACTCCCATCATGTCTAATGTTGAGTCAGACGAAGGGAATGAAAGCTGAGTGGGCGATCTATTGATCCTCTCCACTGCTTCCTGGAACAACCACGGCCCTCCAAACACACACGCATACACACACACACACACACACCAGCAAATTTTCTTGCTAACTAGCGCTACCCTCAGGAAGTAGCTATTGTGTGACTGGCTGCTTTGAGCCAAGAATGTGTCTGCGTGTGTATGTGTGTCTGTGCATGTGTGTGTCTATATCTATAAAACAAACCGTGACAAATAGATGTTAACCCTGTGGCCCACATACTAGATGCACACACACGCATACGCACACACACAGCAGATACTAAAGCAAACAATCCCCATATCTCTACCTATGCTCCACTGCACAGGCGCTACTTTGGAAAGTAAAGACTGCAGCACACACGGGAGGAAAGATCTAGATAAACCAATGAGACAAGGAGGAGGGTTGTGAACCGAGCTCTTACCTCTCACATTGCTCTCCGGCTTGTGTGTGTGTGCTTCCGCGTGTCGATTGACTCTTGTGTGTTTATGCGTGTGTTCAGACAGGCCGCGACAGCAGACCCCCAGGCACCGGCTGGACCATTCTCAGGCAGGCAGGCAGAGCGCAGCAAGGCAGAGGGACTGGCAGAAGAGAGGCAAGCGTGTGAGCGAGTGAATCAGCAGCGAATGAGTGGAGGAGCTGTGCGGAGCCGAGCACCAGAGTGAGAGAGAGAGAGAGAGAGAGAGAGAGAGAGAGTGGGAGAGAGAGAGAGAGAGCGAGAGAGGAGGAGTGTTTGTCTGTGTGAGTGTGTGTGTCTGTGTGTGTGTGTGTGTGTGTGTGTGTGTGTGTGTGTGTGTGTGTGTGTGTGCGCGCGCGTTGCAGCGTTGGCTGTGCGCTAGTGTCTCCCCTCCCCTGCCTCTTGAAGTGGCTGAGCTGGGCTGTGCTGAGCTGTGCTGAGACGTGCCGGGCTGTGTCTCTACTGACTCCCCAGCCTCTGGATCGTCTGTCTGCTGCTGCCCGACGAAAGTGGTGTTCGCTGGCGGCAGTAGCAACAGCTGTGGAGGAGGAGGAGGAGGAGGAGGAGGAGGAGGAGGAAGAAGAGGAGGAGGAGGAGGGAGCCCTGACTGCACTGGGCATACAGATCCTGCAGTCCTCTCTCTCCCTCCCCTCTCTTCCTCACTGAAGGATAGCCACGCCCCCCACCCCAAAACAACACCAGGAAGTGCTGGCTCGCTTACAGCAAAACTGCCCTTGCCTTTCCAGTGAGGCTGAGGAAGGAGAGAGTGACGGAGGGAGAGGGAGAGGGGGGGGGGGGCGAACACAGTAAGAAGATAAAGAGGGAGAGAAGAGGGGGAATTAGTAACAGGATAAATCTAAAAGCACAGGAAGTCCATGCAGAGCGAGGAAGGGCATTGGAAGTTAAAGCTGTGATGGGCACCATTCAGCCAGACAGAAATACAGAAACAAGTGAAACAATGGACGTTGAGGTGAGGAAGAATAAGGAGAAAAACAGCAGCTGGAAAGAATGAATAGAATAAGGAGTGTGGGGGGAAAGAATTATGGGAAGATTTACAGAGAGTTTATGACAGATTAGGCCCGACTTCTGTCCGGATCACCTCTCTCTTTTTCATACCGCTTTTCTGCTGTGGCACGCAAACCCTCAGACACCTCAGCTCAGCTTCACACTCACAGCTCTTGACCACTATATAGACTCAGGACACACCGGACAGCACTGAATCTGAACCTGGACTCTGCTAGTAGGTGGTTACTAATTCAGAGTAACACAAAGTGTGTAAATACTTAGGAAATATGTACTGTACTATTCACGTAATATGCAACCAGTACACTTTGGTTGCAGGTCGGCAACATATTATAGAAAGGCTAACCGAGACATCACTGAGGTAACTGCTGCTGCCAACTGCCCTGTATTGTTGTTGACTCAAGGATTCTGCCTGCACAACCCCAGCATCCAGGGGAAAGCCAGAGAGGCTAAAGGAGCCTCCAAGAATTTGATTTGGACCTGATGCTGCAATATCCGGTAGCCATGGAGATAGTGGCCTTGGCATCTGCAGGAATCTTTACAGATTTTAAGCTGTGTGCTGACGCCAAGTTTTTTTTCTGACTGATCCTGTATGTCGTCTGTGACTCCCTTCATTTAATTGTGATCATGAGGGAGTGCATTTATAATACAGCCTGTGTGGAATAGTGAACATTGCTTTGTATTGTATTGTATTATCAATGAGAAGATTCCACATACTGCAGCTGAATCCACAATGTCTGAGATCACACCTGCACCTTATGTGCTGACACATCAACCTGGTCACATAGGGAGACGTTAAGAACTCCCTCCCTCTTTGGTTTATTTGCATATACATGTGTAACACTGCGAAAGAATATCCCAGTGCCCCTCCTATGTAAAACTGTCACGCCTCGGCTGTCTTTCTGTTCCACTCCGTTCCTCCCTCTGTCTCTGGACCGGTTTTCTACTGCTGCGAAGCTCTGTTTAATACAAAGCTGGTGATAAGTCATCTCTAATTTACACAGCAGGCCCTTAAACCCCGGGTGACAATCTGTGGTGGAGCCCCAGCTGCAGTGCTAACCCTTTACCTAGCCAATATTCTGGTGCAATGTGCCTGCACACTCACAGAGCACAAATAACACACTGTATAGCCTACCTCAGACAAAAGAAGGATGCCATAGTGCTATTTTTGAACTGATCAAATTTTGATGGACAGTGGCATTATTAGTCACAACAGCAAAGTGCATGCCTTGATCTATTTCAAACCATCATTCATTAGTGATGGAAGGAGATCTATTTCCAACCACGAGAACAGCCCTGTATGAGCACATATAATATGCCTTTTGGATTAGCAGAGCCATCTGACTGCTGATCAATGGGACCAGCAGGTCATTCTAACCTGCAATTGAAGTTTTTCCTTGACCCATAATGAAGCAACATGATGACCGATGTTGTTGTGGCGCAATAGGAGACACATTAGCAACGCTTCCAAAAAGATCTGGGCTCTCTGTGAAACTCTGACACTGACGTGGAATTTCCCCTCTTCTACTGCAGCTGAGTGCGCCAGTGCTTCTGCTCCTCTCTGCGTCTTTCTTTTCCTCCACTGCAACGCCACCCCATATTTTCTATTCATTATCATTCTTACTAATACGCCATCTCCAAGTCTGTCTTTTGGTAACTGTGTCTCACTGAGGATGACTATGTCTTAATTCCCCTAAACTTCCCAGTTGAAACAACCACAACCGCTTCTCTATTTGTCGCAACCCACAGGACTATATTCCCCTCGTCCAATTAGTCTCAAGCCAAGCTCTGCAGTTGCCAGATGGTTTGCTCATTCGCTTCAACAGTATTATTTTCAGGTTTCATTCTGCGTATAATCTGATCAACTGCACACAGGAGCCTATTTCTCCCTTTTTACTTCTTATTTCTTCATTTGAAGTGACATCAGCCATGTTTTTTTAAACTTCCTATTCAACATGTCTTGTATCTGACAGATAAGAGGACAGTGTGACCTTTGTTCTCTAAGGGATCAATGAGGCTGAGGAGAGCTGTTCAAGTTTTGAGCAAAGAGCAAGAGGAATCAACATGGTGGGGTTGAGCAAACTGCTCACACACATACTGATGTTAACTAACCGAAAACAGGAAGGAGTGTGTGTGTGCGTGTGTGTGTGTGCGTAACTGTGTGTGTGTGTGCGCGCGCATGTGTGGTTGTGTGTGTAAGTAAAGGGGAATTCCACCAGCTTTACACATCAAGAACAGTGAACTAGTTAAGGGTTATGGCGCCTAAGTATTGAGTGAAAGCTGTACAGTGTCTTCTGTGGTTATGGAGGGAGGTTTGTCAAGTGTGAGAATCCTCTAGATATCACCATCAAATTGCATTATGGGGATTGTAGGCTCCACACATTTTGGAGCTCAATACACATGTGGGACAAATATCACTCATGGTCTTAGCTGCATCATTTTGTTCATACTTTTTTTTTCTTTTTTTGAAACTCCCACAGATGTACGGCAGTGAAAAAAAAACAGAGTAAAAGAGTAGGAAGCTCAGAATCTTCTAGAAAGTTCCTCATGAGTCACTTTAAGGCAACACGGTCTAGCATTAGTGACCCCTTTGCCTCGGTCAAACCATCAAATCCCTAACCTTTCACCTTTGTCCACCCCACTTTTCTTGCGCTCCTGCCTGATGAGTGCAACTTTCCACCTTAAGCTTCTCTATCATCTCAACGCTCTGCTATTTCCCAGCTCTCTGTAAATGACACTGGCTGGCTGATGTGAACTCTCACTCCACTGAGGAAATGTCCCAGAGGTTTTGTGTGCCATACTCTGACAGCTCATCTATCACTAAGGCCGCAAATACATATTACACTCCCATTACAGACCATCACAGCAACAACTGTAACAGTACACAGCGCTGCAGAAAGACCCACAGCAGGGAGCAGCATTCACTATCAGCCATTTCCCTATGGTTTATTTTGGAGGCCCGCAAACAACTTCTGTTTATGCTATGTGTTACTTTATAATGCGTGAGGAATACACTGCATACACAAAGACGCTATAAAAATGCTACACATTACTAAAATGTGCATGAAAGAGGGAAAAGATGTAAATGCGTGTCTGCTGACAAATACCCCTCTTCTAGAGTGAATTTGCAGTTATGTTTCCCTGCAGCACACTTTGTGGTTTTCTCTTAACTTCTTTCCACTTTGACGCAGCGAGGGGAAGCAGGTGCAATTCGAGTTGTCAGGTTTGAAATACAGAGAGAGGAAATAGCACACTGTCTTGTCCCCATATGACACCACTGTGCATGTGTGTGTGTGCGCATGATTCAAGCTTGCAGCTTATCTTGGAGATAAAAATGAAAAAACGAGTGGAAACACCCTTTGCAAAGACGTCTTTCACTTGGGCTTTCAGGAGTTTTTCTGTCTAAACGTAGCCTGCAGATATGCTGCTGCAAATATATTATAAACTCCTCTCACATCTCTAATGTCTCATAGACCCTTCATAGTGTAGAGAGGATAATAAGACATTGTTGCACACGGCTCTACTCCAGCAGAGAAACCTTCCTCCTTCGTAAAGTGTAAAAGAAAGTAAATGAGAAACTAAGTCATCACCAGTTACGCGGCTACAGAATCGTGAGAAACACATCAAAACAACAAAACAAAGAGGAACGCTGAATGATGCGACAAATCCATACACTGTGGAGTCTTTGTGACTTATTCATAGATATTTTAAAGAGACATCTGCTTACCTGCGTGTCTGTCTCTTGCTGACGTGCCACTGGGACAGACGGAGCTACTTCAACACAGGTCACGCTGACGCAATGCATTGTGGGATGAACTGACATCTTCATTTCTCTCTTTTTCTACTTCTCGCGCTCTCTCATAATAGCACCTTCTGCTTGGCAACGGCCATACCGCAAATGTGGTCAGGTTTAGAGTGAACCATCACTGCGCAACACTAAGTCGCCATGACAACCACTCCTTATCTCATTAGCATCTTCTTTTTGTATTATCTACTGATGCCAAATATGGTCAGCTTGTTATTATCCCCACCTCTCTTTGCATCCCACTTTATAACTTCCTCTTTGCCTCCATTTTCAAACTGTCAGTACTGTATACACATACTATATACACTCGTCTGTGAAAGATGTAAATGCACATACAGACGTGTCCGCGCTTGCAGCCTGTGAGTGTGTGAAAAGAGGAAGTTCCTGTGACATTAGACTAGTTTGCAGCCTGAGAGATAAGCGGTGAAACAGCTCGGTAAATCAGGAAGTGGGGTTTTGTAAAGGCTGCAGTTGAGAAATGTAGAAAAAAAAAAGATAGAAAGAAAGAAAGAAAGAAAGGCGACTTGCAGGATGTTATCACAATTTTCGCAGCGGCTACATCATCACAGTATTTTACTTACCCCCTCAGTTCTTCTTCATAGAGGTTGGTATAGGCATTTGCGCTCCTCCTCTTCCTCCCCCAAGGACTGTGTCTATCAAACTATCACTGGAATGTTGAACCAGGCCCCTGGAGCCCACACACACAGCAACACTCAGCAGCACTCAGCACCTGTCTCCGACTGCCAGTACAGAGGAAGAGACACAGTCAATCACACTGGACAGCACAGCAAAGGGGAAAGAGCAGAGAAGAGTAGGAGTCAGACAACAAGCATTTTATCAGCAGAAAAGCACGTACTGAGTAGGTTGCACATTACAGTACGTGCAACACATCACATGAGGGGTTAATGGTATTAATTTGTTGATGTTGGTATATTTAACATAAACAAAATAGGTAAGACATGTTATGTCTGTCTCATGCCTGCGTTTTTGTTTAGTACAAATAAAAACATGTTTCAACAATTTCACATGTTCCAACATAATGCTGCCATTGCAATGCATATTTGAAGCAGATGACACAAGTGCAAACTAGGTTAACCTGACGAGTTCAGAAACCTAATTAAATGACTTTTCGTAACTGAATAAGAAACTAAATGTGTAAGCACAGAGGCATACAGTATATAGATATAATGAACGGTCAATTTTTGAAAAGTAGAGGCAAATAGTGTGGAGTCTCAGTATAAATCTGGGAGGAACATGAGGATTAAAAAGACATAATGACATAATGAATACTTTTGCTCCTTCAGGCATCTAAATATTCCTCTAAAGAAAACAAGACAGCATAGCATGTTATTTGTTCCCAGTGTCACTCAAGTGTCTTTTTTAATAAACGTTCGACATTAAAATGTTTAGCATCACAGACGCTTTAATGTTATTCATGTTTCTTCTCCTTTTACACAGGAAATTATCAAGAGACGAAACCTCCCATCTCAAGCATCCTAGACATATCATCTCTCCATCTGACACTTTAACTTACCCAGGCGGTGTCTAGAGAACCTCTGAGGAAGCATCATGGGCCCTGAGCACCAGCCAGCCTCCCCTCCTCTGGCTGCAGGGCTGCTGGGACTCAGAGGATTGGAAGTCAATGAAACCAGGCCTAATTTAGCCTCCACCGCTCTATGAGTTGCCAGGAATCAGAGTGAGACTCCTTCCCTTTTTAGGGCTCCCTGGACACTGCAGTCTGCAAGTGGCACTACTGCATTCCTAGTAACACCAAGGAGCTGGAGAGGGGAGAGAGATGACTGTCAAAATTTGTTATATGAAGGCGCCATTTTCTTGTCATCTAACTCTTAAAGTCATAACACCGCTGTGGGAACTGTGTAAAAACAATAATGACAAAGCACCTTCTTATCAAAATTACTCACACTGTGACTTTATCTAGTCCGTCTGTTTAGAAACTTTTACAACCATCTTATCTTTACACCACTTTTAGCAGATACGAGGACAGCTTGCTAGTGTAACCGACTCAGACACTGTCACAACAGCTTGCCATAAAATCCCACCGGTAATTAGGTGTGAAGACAGGACTAATCAGAGAGTCTATACTTACACTAACCACTCAGCCAGGCCCTGACACTACAGTATGTCATGTTATCTTTAATAACCCTGGCAGCACTGAAACTAAATATGCTGGCCTATTAGTGTACGTTTTCTCCGTCTTGGTCTGGTTGTTTTTCATTTGACAGAGTTAAGCATTGAATTTTAAAATGAATTAATTTATTAACACGTGTGGTGAAAACCTTAGGAAATTTTGATTTTCTTTTTACATACACTTACTGAATTACTCCATCATACTACGCACTGACTAAGAGAAACACTAAAAGCAAAACGAAGTATGATAAGTTGTCCTAAGTTACATCTTTAAGACTAAAAGCACTAAAAATGAAAGAAGAGGCAGGGAAAGGCTGTGCGCTCATGAAAAAGACAGACACATCATTAGTTATTAACCCTGGCAGCCCATGTGTTTAAAATAAATGGATTAGATGAGGATTACTCATTGAGCCTGGGCTCCTTTCGCATCCCTGTGTTTTCCGCTTACTACACATGTATTATTGAAGACAGTGATCACATAAGCCATGGTATGGAATACACAACAGGATTATCTATGCTGGAGTGCTGAAGTCTCATCTTCACCTCCCACCTCCTATAGGGAAAAGACAAATACATTGCTGCTGTTTTACAACAAGTGTGTGGAACAACCCTGGCAAAGGCCGATTCAAAGTGACATAATCCCATTAGTCTATTCAAGGTCCCTGTCCGACCACCCTGCATAATGAGGAGATACAGGCTACTAGGGCAATATGAATAAGTAACTGTTTTCATAAAGAGAATTATTCATGCCTTGTGTGTCATGGACAACTATTAATTCGATTAACCCCCTCACAGGAATTGATTATTACAAATTTGAATGCACCTTTATGTTTTATTACATTTTTGGTTGCATATCAGCCCCTTCACCAATTATTAAGCGAGGCTGGTATTGTTCTTACCTTAAGTGGAGTTAGTGTGTGTGGTACTATGGCAAAATGTGGTCCTGGAGACACTGAGAACTTCATCAGCTACATCTTTGAGTGCTTTGTCATGAGTCATGTTTGTGGACACATACATCATCATCATCACCAGGATATGGTCACAACCAAGATGTAGCCATGAAAACTTTACAAATGGACATGTGCTTTCCTGCAAGCACTGAGTACTGATGTAATAAAGTAGTAATGACAACTACGTAACATCAACATGTTTATAGTCATTGCTGGTGCTCTGCTCCCCTTGTAAAATGGTTTATAGTTTACCCTGCCTCTTCCATATCTAACTTCAGCATCTCACCTCCATATATAGAGCAATTATTTGGTCATTCTTGCAGCTCCTTGGAAATCCCTCTGCCACCCTAACATCATTTGTGTGAACGATGAGCTCAGTAACTGTCATCATCACGCAATCAAATAAGGAACTTAGAGGCCAGTAAGAGGCAGGTGGTATCAATGAAACATGAAATTACAGCCTCTTCACGGTGTTGAAGTACCGGTCTTACTGGTACTGTGTGTTCAAATAACAGTCATCTGAAGGCTACGGCACCCCAGTTAATTAATAATAAACAACAAATCAGGAACTATAGTGGGTTGTCCAATACCATGTTCAGCCCTGTAACAGTCTTTCAACTGCACTGCTAAATATTAACTAGAGACCATCACACAATGGAATCACACCAGCTACGACGCCTATCAATACGCTGACGTTCAGACCCATGAGTCCTCCGTAGTCAGTTCTTCATCATTACATGGAGAACATGCCCATCTTCAAACGCAGCCTTCATTTTGATCTGTCTACACTGCCTGTAATGTTTTGTGTGACGGCACAGTTATGACACTATAATCTGTCTACAGACAGACATCGCATCAACATCAGCACCTGCCAAGGTTGTGAAATCCCCTCTGTGATAATTTGGGATACAGTCACTGTCTCCAGGACCACATTTTGTCATGGCTGTCATGGCTGGTAATTGCTATAAAGTACAAACTAGACACTCATTTATGTTATGATGCGTTGAAATGAAAATTATATATAGTTCATAACTAATAATAACTAATACTGTTCATCAATCATTTTTACTGTCGAATCACATGGGAGTTTATTAATTACAAACTACCAAACATTACTGACCGTAGGCCTATATCTGCTAGTGCTTTTAAAGAAAACTGTACACATTTTAGGGAATTAGCACTAGTGTGCAATGGATCCTTTAGTGCCAAAGAAAGAACGTTTACACTATATAAAGCAATTACAGGATAGGTTTATAATTTTTCAAGCCTGTCTTAAATCAATAGTTTTACTTACTGCTCTAATAATTCCTTTAGTTCATGCTAGCCATTGAGCGATGTCTCCCTAAAGCGTTTCCAGTGTAAGTAATGGGGCACACAATTCCAGACAGTATCAAGTCTCAAATAATAATATCAATGTTTAATTATTACACTTCCTCATTTGTCTTAAAATAGAAAAACAGTTTCAGTCTATATCAAAAACATTTTCTATATAGTACCAGGCCTTCCACTTAGTAACCTAGCAACCAGTGAACTCAACATGGCACCTATTGTAACTCTAAAACTAGCTAAGCTGAGTGCCAGACATAATTATATCTCCCCACAGCCAATCACATAAGGCCCTGAGCCATAAATAACAGACTGCTCCCCTACAGAGCACCAGTCTGTGCCGAAAAGTCAACAAACACTTTCTCCAGTAGGCTAGCAGCTCTCGCTCACTACTGGATTCGTCTTGCTCAGAGGAAGGCAAACAGAGGGGGAGAGAGACAGAGGCCTATAGGTTTACAAAGAGAAGGAGAGATAGGGAGTTGAGAGGAAAAGAAAAACAAATGCAGTCTGTGATTACTGAGTCATAATGAAGGCTGTTGGATGGGACTGTGGTTATGAGCTATGTCATTAAAGACGGTGCCGAGTGGCTGGAAAACCTACAGGTTTCTATTTGAAACACTGGCACGTAGGAAGACGCGGACATAGCACTGCATTCAAAATGTCCTTTCAAATTGCTTCTTCAAAGTTATCACAACATTTTTCACAAATATTACAGCAATAATCTCATTAGCAGAAGCTCTGGTGTGAGTGGCTAGGGCTTCGCTTTCAAGCCTTGTTTCCCAGTGTGTGTGTGTTTTTTTGCCAGACAGCTACCACAGCGCTCTGTGAAACAGCTTAGTCTCCGGGGCCTTATATTTAGATTTTACGACCAATATTGAATTCTAACCCAATGTATTTTCACCAGGGTGATTTAAGATGTCACCTCAATAGGGCAACAAGTTATGGCAGCAATTACAAGCAGATCATATCACATCACGTGGCTGGAGGAGGACGTTGGTACATTTGTTCATTCTGGGTGATGAGAGATGGGATTGGGAATGTGTCTGCACGTAAGACATAACCTGTTAAGTAACACAGCACTTGTTTTGCTTGAGGGATGTGAGAACCTAATCTAACCTCTTGACATAATATCATCATTGTGATTGTGGTGACAAATCACAATGACAAACCCATTTTCTCAAGGATTTGTGTCATTTTTTAAACTTGCAGCAGTGCTTTTCAGAAATATACTCTTTTTAAGAGCTCTGGTAGTATCAGCAGACATGACAACTTCACCAACATATCATTTCTTGACACATATTTATTGAGATATGTAAACATTACTGGGGTACCATGAGACATCCTTGACATGTATCACATAATAAAAGCAGATGTGTCCTACATATCCCCTACCTCCTATGCTATTTGTTTTATTTAGCACCTCTCGTGTGGGGAGGTGACACTTTCCAGACTTGAGTGTGATGTATCCAGTGAGTCATGATCTTATCACTCTATGTGACATATTAAGACGGTTACGTATAGGTGCACATCTTGACGATGGGATCAGCTCAATGTTGGCCTTTTACCGAATGCTTCTGCCAGTTATCTGTTGCTATGGTGACGTTTACATCTGATCTTTAACTGCATAGTCTTTTTTACTTGGGGCAGGGTGATATTTTAAGGAATATGTTTCACTTTTTGATGTTATAAAATAAAAAAATGACCAACATAAAGAAGAACAGTGCTTGCCTTTATACCATGGCTTTGAAAGTAATTATAAGCGTTTGCTAAATTACTTTCATAATATAATCATATTTCTCAGAGACAGTACCCTACTATCTTTAAAACAAGAATAGATAAATCTCTTCAATCTCTGCATACCTGAAGGACAAAAGTATTTCTCTAGAGGTGAGGAGACTGTATGTGATGCTACAGACAGAACAGCCTGACCCCTCTCTCAGCTCCCAGGATGTTTTCCTCAAGCCTCCCTATTGGGATTCTGGTAGCCTACATTCCCTGTTTCAAGGTCGGCAGCAGTGGCAAATTAAATTACTTGTCCTGTTTTGTGGTGTTGGCGCCAGGTCAACAGCAACTTGGCTAAAATGATGAGTGCAGGATTCTGGAGGGAGCTGCATTTGTCCTGACCCTCTGGTGTCATGTTTGCAAAGCAAGTAGCAACGATGAAAAGGGCTGAAATCAAAAGCAGTGTATTAAATTCTGCCTCTGTAATCAGTTTTTTTAAAAATCAATTACCGCTGCTTTCGAATGCATCACTTTATATTGTCGTCCTTTTGGCTTACCCTGCTGCTGGAGGATGTCATGTGCTTGCACATGGAACCAAGCTTGAGTATATTAGGTCTAATTTTGTTAAAGTCATACCACGTCACGCGCCACCTGCTGGGCATATGTCATACCACGTGGCAGCTGTATCACATTTAAATTAACGTCACTTGAAACAGAAATATTTCACCGAGTGGAGTCTTCTCCACACTCACAATGTTTTCCTGTCATGTTAGCAGTCAGTCACCTCGTGTTAGCTGTCTCTACAGCAGCACGTTAAGTTTATCTCTCTGTTGCTGAGGGGTTGTTATCAGCAGACAAACAGCTTACATACCATACTGTGGAATGGGAGGAACTTTGAGTATGTAATGTGGTGTCAAAACACGGAACAAGTAAACAGGCGACAAGTAAACAGGCAACAAGAGACAGGCGATACACAACACTGATCAAATATTGTTGCCAATATCACTGGGCAACGTAAATCAATGAGGAGGCTCATAGTGACAAACACCAGATCACCAAATATTAAATGTGTGTTCTGAGTTATATGCAATTTGCTCATGCAATCTCTATTGCTAAGTTTATAAAGTGGCTGATCAACACTGAGCTCATCCTCACTACCAACAACGACACTAAAAGTTATTTCGGAGCACAAACACGTTAGGGTTGTAGCTGCAGCATTTCCTGTGTCCAAACCACAGCTCAGTGAGTGCCATCTGCACTGTCAGTATCAGAGGATGTTACCTGAGAAGCGAAATGTACAGAATTTGCACATCTGATATGTATATGACTCTTTGTCTCTAATATGTCATTGCTGCGTGAGTCATGGCTTGGCTAAGGCTAAACATCGTATTCGGTAGTTAACCTTCAGTTTCTAAAAATAATTCATGTCTTAATATTAACGTACATGCAGGAGGTACAGTACACCTACATGCACAGCCACAAGCCTCCAGTAGTTGCAGAGGTCCTCTACTCTGGCAAAGTGAAATGCTGATATTGACAATTAGAAACATCTATTGATTATATTTTTAAATTCATTAAAATCTGCATTTTAAAACTGAAACTGAAATATTCAGAATAATGGTGCTACAAATTTCATTTCATTTCTTTATTTATTGAATTGGGACAGTGCACATTCATCAACACTGACGCATTAAGCATTAGTGTAAATGTGCCGGACTTAGCACAACTGCTAAATTTCAGCCGCAGTCCCAAGGCAGGTTTCTATAAAACGTAACTCCCCAGAAGATCTGGTCAAACCCTATGACCTTGTAATATTATAATTTATTTTTTTGTATCTTTGCCAATACTGATCTGCACATTTCCTCACCACATCAATTATCTATGTCCTTATGGTGTTTATGTTTTTGATGTCAGCTTGTCATGAGCAGTGTCCCTGCCTCGTTTTTGTGAGGAAACCTAAAGCAGCTTGACATCACTGCAATCTGCAGTCCAAGGTGCTACGGACTTCACGTTCTCAACCAGAAGAGGTCAGTGAAACAATGCTTTTCTGCTTTCTACTCTGTAAGCAGGTGCTGGGACTACTAAACACTAGAGAGCAGCAGAGCCGCATTGAACAGATGCTCACTGACTCATTCTCTCCTCTTCATACAGCAACCAAACAGGTGTTCTTAATGTAAATTGAAATTCTCATATTTTACATAAACTCATACAACCCACCCAACACCCAATTATTCTTTACACAGTGATAATAGTCAGTTGCATGCAGCAAGGCTGTCTGTGTGAGCCCTAACAGTGAGGACATTGGTGCAGAAACTGAGCTGGGTTTTTGGAGGTATGTGATTATGACGTAGCTACTTTACAAATTTGGGGCAGAAAGAAAAGTTCAAGTTCAAGTAGGCTATAATGGGAAAAAAAGATGTTTGACAAATAAGTCCATCCTCAGGTCCCATTTTAGTCCATGTATTTTAGCCCCACTGAGAAGTGGCCTGAGTTTAAACAAGAAGCAGTTCACCCTATCACCCTGACAAGCACTGTTAGACCACAGGTAAGCCTCTCCCAAGTTCCTATTGTTGACAGAGTAGATGAATATTTAACAGGAGGAAGGAAAGTGGTAGGCATCGGATCGCTACGAAGAAAATAACACTCTCCCCATCATGTGACCTGACTATCAATAGTCTGATGACAGCCTAGATGGCCTCTTTTGATTGGCTGCTTATTTCTTTGTTGACCCCAATGTTGTGCTTTAAAAAAAAAATCAACTTTGAATGAAAAGGCCCAAATGCCTATTGAGAGACTGTGTGTTTACAGGTCAGATGGGATCGTGTGGTGAGATGGATGCACATGAGAGAGATGCAGACAGGGTGGAAACGTGCATGGTCAGCACCGTGGACAGCGAACAGAGGCTTATCCAGGTGATCAGCTTGATGCGGACTGAAATCAGAAAGCTGGAGCTGGAGAACATGGGGCTGAGGAGGAGGGCGCCGGCTGGCCTCAGAAAGACTGCAACAGTTCCCATCATTAGTACAGCAGAGCGCACAGGTAAATGGATTTAATACATCACTATATAATGATACAAAATTAGTCCTGAAATGTATTATGTGATAATGAGGTTTGAGTTATTGTGGCTTAATTGTGCTTGAGGGGAGATTCTTTCTTTAATATTCAAATAGACTGATAATGGGCTCTTTGCACAGCTCCACTACTTCCTGAACTTAATGCTGCTCCTTCATTTCCTGTTATTATTGGACAACCTGATTAATCCAGGTGTGTCTGGCAAAGAGCCCATTACTATTTATCTCATATTTATATTCTTACATAGCCTAGCATATTTACCTTTTCAGGACTCACCTTTAATTGCTGTAAGATATTCTCTTTGTCTTGTGCAGAGAGCGTCGTCATGACCGTGAGAAGATATTCAGTCTTCCAAGCACTTGTCAATCATCGGAGTTCACAGGTGGACAATGTGAAGAGCGGGAACTTGACTGGAAAACTGCAACGATGACAATTAGCGTGTTCAAAGTGAACAATGAATATGGCATTATTTGAATATCGCCTGTCTGACTGAATAATAGGTCTAATAGTGTTGTATGTAGCCTATGCTTTCCTGAAGAAAAAAAAAGATAGCTGTCTTGATTACGCCCTGAATTAGCTTGATAGTTGAAGAAAAACTGTGTAGCCTAACTTTTACTGTGACTGAATAAAGTTGTTTGTTTTTTTATGTTTTCATGTCATTATTTTCACCTACGAACGACAAAGTATGTTCGCGCCGAAACTATACGTACTTACAAAGTTTGTGTCGAAATTAATATCACACCGACGTAACCGTTGAGCGGTTATGATGATGATGATGATGATGATGATGATCAACCTGTGGCGTAAACGTGCACCTGTCACTGACTTTACTCTCGCGAGATTTCGGCGTTGCGCAGTGGAGTAGCTACAGCACGTCCGCCATCACTGCATCCAGGCTACAACATTAGCCACACAAAAAAAAACCACTGGGAAGATTGAAGAAGAAGAGGAGCGAGTGACAACAACATAACAGACACACACACAGACCGACCTAATTCCCAAAAGGGGGAGGTCATTGCAGTTTCCCCCCTGCCGCTTTCCTGGCATAGAAAGCAAACCTCGCAGCTGCCTTTCATGTAGTCTTTTAAGTCAACTTAGAAACGAGAGTCGTTGTAACTAACCATGTCCAACCTCAAAGGCAGCACCAAGAAGGACACCAAGATGAGGATACGAGCGTTTCCTGTAAGTATTTACCGGGCTCCGTTAGCGCTGGGACGCTTAGCTGTGAGACTCGAGTACCGGGGATGACAGGTTTTTTATGCTAGCTAGTTAGCTACCTGGTGGTCAATCGAGAGAGAGAGAAAAAAAACATGTCATTGTCAAATGAAAACTTGCTACTAGCATGACAGTTCACCTGAAGCATTATCAACTATGTTATCAGCCCAGTTTTATCTATTTATTAAACGTTAGCTGGGTTTATCGCTGTCTAAATGGGAGTCGACGTCTGACACAAGCTAATGTTAGCATAATGTAAGAAAGAAAACTTCTTCGGCGAGAGACGAGCAAACAGCAGCTAGCTGGATAGCAGGCCTACATGTTAGCTTTCACTTGACGTTAGCCAAGTTGCAGTCACTCAGCAAGTATCGTTACGCTATGGTAACGGCAGTCTCTGTTTGTTTGGTCGGTTGTTGGTGTTTCTTAGCGGATCGAGACTGTTGTAGATGGCAAATAAAACATTGTTGTGCAGTGTTTGCTTGAGAGCTAACGCAACTTCAGCTTAACTTGAGACTAACGTAAACATAGCCAAGGTAACTCGAGTAGTTATGTTGTTGTTGACGTTGCCATGCTAGCTACCTGCTGCTGTTACTACTACTAGTACCACTGTGTGCCATTATTATTTTTTATCACCATCCACCGACCACTAACGTTAGGTTAACATATTGTAGTAGTTATCAGGTAGTGAGATTTTTTTTTTTAATGTATATGTAGTCTTAGTTCAGCTAGCCCTTGCAACACCATTCCCACTCCGTGTTGAGGTAGTAGACCAAATGTTTTTCCCTCTGTTGAGTAGCCAGGTTTGAGTGGGTGTCTTGCAGAGTGAGTCAGTGAGGCAGATGAGCAAGTGAACACAGCTAATCCCTCTATCAAGTGTTGATCTAATACATGCCAGTGCAGGACCTGCCACCTAGACCACAATGAACCATCTAGTAAGGGTGGAGTTAAATTGATCCCCTTACAGTTCTTTCTCATACCTACAGATTTAAACAGGGATTTGGGCAGGTTAGTCAAGGTTTGACAAGCTGGAGTTATTTTCAATAACATTGCAGCCATACAACTTCTTCTCTCTGGATACCAATTCTGGTGACTTAACTCAGCCTAATTACTGTTATTCATTTATGGCCTTATACCATTTCAATTATTTCTCCCGATTTAAATCTACAGTCCCTACTGCATGGGGCAAGAGAAGTTGGGCACACTAAATAGTTGCCTCTTTACCATCCCTTTGTCTGACTCAAAAATGTCAGCAGTTTATTGTTGAGTTATTTGGTTACCAGTCTGCTGGTGGCAAGCAGCACTTCCATGTGTTTTTCGACTGTGGACCTTTTTTTAATGTTGTGTGCACAAGAGGATGTAGCCTACCAGTATTCACTGGCTTTAGTCCTCAATAGAATTCATAAGGCACATTGAACTGTTCTCCATATTATATTTATTGCTGAAAAAAATCAACACATTGCCAATATCACTACTCAGCCAAAATTGCTGTTTCTTAACTGCTTTATGCTGAGCCCACTTATTTTTACTCAGTGTTTCCCCCATTTATGACTGCAGTAAACCAAAATAAAAATGAATTGGATTTGTATCAAAGCAGAAACAATATAATACTTGCCGTTATATTGGTTTGTTACGACGTCTCCATGTCATTTCGCTCCACACTGCAAGGTAGAAAGCACAAACCATTAAAGTTATGAAATCTACATCGACACAACTTATAGAAAGCTCCTCTACTGTTAGACATTATACATTGTTTGTATGGATTTTTCTTTGACATATTTGATCTATTGACTAGTATTAGTACAGAATAAAACCTTGATGTTATTGTCTTCATTTACTGATATACCACATCAAGGTAAGAAAAAAAGTTTTTCATGTAATCACATTTTCATCTTTTTGCTCCTCCCTAGATGACAATGGATGAGAAGTATGTGAACAACATCTGGGACCTTCTAAAAAATGCCATCCAAGAGATACAGAGGAAGAACAACAGTGGACTAAGCTTTGAGGAACTGTACAGGAACGCCTACACCATGGTGCTCCACAAGCATGGAGAGAAGCTCTACACAGGCCTGAGGGAGGTTGTCACCGAGCACCTCATCAACAAAGTAAATGCATAGTATTCCTTTCTAATGTAGCTCTTTTTATCAGTGACATAAAGACCACAGAGTAGCAGTTATGTAAAAAATGAAAAGAACAAGAAGACTATATATTCCATTGAGTCTCTTGCGCTGCATCTGCTTGAAAGATGTTGTTTTATGTTAGTGCCAAATGGACTGTGAATGGACTATGGATATTACATTTCCTAACACTTAGCATCCTAAAAGTCTGACCTGATCTATTGTGTTTCTTTTTTCAGGTACGGGAAGATGTCCTGAACTCTCTAAATAATAACTTTCTGCAAACACTGAATCAGGCCTGGAATGACCATCAAACTGCCATGGTCATGATCAGAGACATCCTCATGTATATGGTGGGTAGGCTGATGTGTGTGCCTTGCCTTTTGTTGTAAGAAGTGGTGGGTTTTGTTTTTTACAATAAGCGTAGACCAGTGAGATCTTATGTTTCACTCATGTTAATGGATTATGCTGCTTGTACTGATATTGAAGAAATGGCCTCTTGTGCTCAGCGGTGGCCAGCTTCACCTACATCCTATTTTGGACTTTGATTGTAAGGTGTTGTTTCATTTGCAGGCTCAACAATGAGCCTCTGTTGCTGTATTTATTTGTTTTGTTGGAAAACTGGCAGCACCAGTTGATTTACTTTAGCCCACAGCAAGTCCAAAGTGTTTACAGGGTTGTGTGTGACTGAGTGAGCCCCTTGAGATAGGCACAAGTGTAAGCTAAACAATGGCACAGTCAGGGACTGCACAGCTCCCCTGGGCTTCTTTTGTTCTATGGTCTCCATCTTCCTGTCCCGCTTTACCCAAACCGTTTGGCTTTCTGTTGTTGTAAGTACTGCATACTCAAGGCCTGCTGCTGCTGTTACCGGGCTGCTGACCTCTAGTGAGGAGCTAGACAGATGCACCAAGTGTGACTTTGCTCTTCTGTTTGTTGTAAAAAAAAAAAACACATCCTGTAATTATGCACTGGCCGATATTTGTCATTCTGGATTAACGTTTGTGATGTTAAATGGCATGACTGAGTGGCATGGTAAATATTTTATCACCCCTGCCCCCCTTGAACCTTGTGTTTTCTGCAAGTAATTCAGACAACAGCCGGTCATTTATTGTGGTGCTCTAATGATCTCGTAAAGGTTTGCAGCCTTTCAGTGGGATTGTATAGTATATGATAAAAGCTTTGCTGGCACCTTCAGCCAATAGGAAAAGTATTTTGCTCCCCATCAAATTGAAGTAAATTAGGGGAGATTTTTTTTTTACAGTACAGAAGTAGAAATACTTGAAATACATTCTCAAATGACAAATGAGGATAAATACCACTGACACAAACTATGTGTCTTTAAATATATTCAGTTTTACTTGTGTTTTTCATTCGTCTTAAATCTCACCATATGCATTTTGGAATCAGAGATGGTATCTAATGTCCTCTTCATTCTTCATTCTCTCATCTCTCAGGACCGGGTCTATGTTCAACAAAACAATGTGGAGAATGTGTACAACCTCGGGCTAATCATATTCAGAGACCAGGTTGTGCGCTACGGCTGCATTCGAGACCACCTACGACAAACACTATTGGACATGATTGCACGTGAGAGGAAAGGAGAGGTTGTAGACAGGTACGCAGGAGCACAACTTCACTGCCTCATCTAAAGGATTATTCTAACAACCTTCTTCAGGATGCCATATGTTTTGGTTGAATAAATACTTTTTGTTATTAACTGTTTACTATGTCTTATCATAGTTATATTAAAGTTGATACAAGGCCTTACATTTATTCATTACAGAGGAGCCATCAGAAACGCCTGCCAGATGTTGATGATTCTTGGACTGGATGGCAGGTCCGTGTATGAGGAGGACTTCGAAGGCCCTTTCTTGGATATGTCGGCTGAATTCTTCCAGGTGAGTTGGTAGTAGGTTTTTCTTGTTGTTTTTGTAATACCGGAATAAAACCTTCAATAAAACATGTGTACATCTGCTTTTTCAGATGGAGAGCCAAAAGTTCCTAGCAGAGAACAGCGCCAGTGTCTACATAAAGAAGGTAGAGGCCAGAATCAATGAAGAGATCGAACGAGTTATGCACTGTCTAGACAAGACTACGGAGGAGCCCATTGTCAAGGTGGTGGAACGGGAGCTCATTTCCAAACACATGAAGACCATTGTAGAGATGGAGAACTCTGGCCTCGTGCATATGCTCAAGAATGGCAAGACAGAAGGTAAAAGCTTACTTCAAATTCTGATTTAGAAATGAGAACAAGCGATTTTCTCAGCCTTTCCCTTGAATTTTCTTTTTGTTTCTCATTTCTTTTTTCCCCAATGTGTCCCTCTCAGACCTGGCATGCATGTACAAGCTGTTCAGTCGTGTGCCAAATGGCCTGAAAACAATGTGCGAGTGTATGAGCTCTTACTTGAGGGAGCAAGGCAAAGCTCTGGTGTCAGAAGAGGGAGAGGGTAAGAACCCCGTCGACTATATCCAGGTATGTTGATTCAACGGCGAGTCCAAACAATTGATTCTGTTGTTGGGTGATATAGATTATGTCAGCTCTTTGTAATTTCCTCTTCACTAGGGCTTATTAGACCTGAAGACACGATTCGATCGTTTCCTCCTCGAGTCCTTCAACAACGACAGACTCTTCAAACAAACCATAGCCGGCGACTTTGAATATTTCCTCAACCTCAATTCCCGCTCTCCAGAGTACCTGTCACTCTTCATCGATGATAAGCTGAAGAAAGGAGTCAAAGGGGTATGTGTAACTGAATGGCACATATTTCTACACTTTTTCTATTCCCTGCTGGGCATGAATCTGTTTTGCATGCCTTGGACAATGCCTTACTCGTTTTTTCCCTCCTATCTTATTTGACCAGTTGACAGAACAGGAGGTGGAGTCGATCCTTGACAAGGCCATGGTGTTGTTCAGGTTTATGCAGGAGAAAGATGTGTTTGAAAGGTACTACAAGCAGCATCTGGGTCGCAGGCTGCTCAGCAACAAGAGTGTCTCGGACGACTCTGAGAAGAACATGATCTCAAAGCTCAAGGTAAAGAGACAAGTAGTTCTACACAGATGTTTTGATCCTCATTACATTGCCCTCTCTGCTCATATTTGACCTGCTCTTGTCCTGTCTAAATCCATGTCAGCAGTTTAAACTCACTGCTCTCTGGCTTTTCTCGTTTTGCAGACAGAATGTGGCTGTCAGTTCACCTCGAAACTGGAAGGGATGTTCAGAGACATGAGCATCTCCAACACTACCATGGATGAGTTCAGGCAACACATACAAACAACGTCGGTAAGGCAGACGGACACAGATTTAAAAAAAACTTTAACAAACAAGGAAAAGAAGAACCAATTATGATCCTTATGTTATTCGGGGGAGATCTGAAGCACATTACTGAGAGAAATTAAGTCTTAAAGTCATCATAATGTCACAGAAAGTAAACCATAGATATGGTGTAACTCCCATCCATCTCTTCCAGGCATCTCTAAGTGGTGTGGACCTCACAGTAAGAGTCCTCACTACTGGCTACTGGCCCACACAGTCTGCAACCCCTAAATGTACCATCCCTCCTGCTCCTAGACACGCCTTTGAAGTCTTTAGAAGGTAATGTTCTTAAATGTACTCAAGTGTTTTACAATACACACTGCAGGGGAGGCTCGGTGTTGCTCATATGGTTTCTGACGATTGTGATGCCGGGCCTTTTTTGTTCTCCAGGTTTTACCTCGCTAAGCACAGTGGCAGACAGCTCACACTGCAACACCACATGGGTGGAGCAGACCTAAACGCAACTTTCTACGGAGCTATTAAAAAGGTAGAAGCAGGATGTAGTAATGCTCTTGCTTTTTCTTTTGCTTTTTTAACTTTTTAAGATTCATCTTATGTCATCTTGTCTTTCACTCCAACTGCAGGAGGATGGGTCAGAGGTGGGTGTGGGAGGTGCCCAGGTGACAGGCTCCAACACCCGTAAGCACATACTGCAGGTCTCTACCTTCCAGATGACCATCCTCATGCTCTTCAATAACAGAGAAAAGTGCACTTTCGAGGTGGGCACACAGTGAAGCACATTCATCTCTGTAGAGGTTATTTTTCCTCTGTATGTCTGGCACACGTCGTTGTAAGGGAGGACAATGAAGTGAGGAGTACATATTTATTTGTGTCCATCTTCTTTTACAACCCTAACCCCCTTCGTATATCCCCATTTTTTAGGAAATCCAGCAGGAGACGGATATTCCCGAGCGGGAGTTGGTGCGAGCGCTGCAGTCTTTGGCCTGTGGGAAGCCCACACAGAGAGTTCTCACGAAGGAGCCAAAGTCCAAGGAAATTGAGAACGGCCACGTGTTTACAGTCAATGATCAGTTTACTTCCAAACTGCACAGAGTCAAAATACAGACAGGTGGGCAAAGTTTGTGTACAACACACACATCACTACAGAGAGCAGAGAGTCTCAGCCATTGGCAAACCACTGACCACTCATTTCTGGACATCTTAAAATGCTGTGAATTTCTTTCTTTATTCTAGAATGGTTCAGTAATGCAGTACTTTCTTCTATTTCCTCTGTTAAATATGGCTTACGGTACATTGCACAGGCTAAAATGGGGTTGGGTTGGGATTGGAAATGTTTGTCTACATTTTCTCCCTGTATCCTTCCTTTCCAGTTGCTGCTAAACAAGGTGAATCGGACCCTGAAAGGAAAGAGACGCGGCAGAAAGTGGATGACGACAGGAAGCATGAGATAGAGGCAGCCATTGTCCGAATCATGAAGTCGAGGAAGAAGATGCAGCACAATGTCCTGGTGGCAGAGGTAAGGAAAGAATATGATAAAGCAAAGTTTGGTCTGTCTGGCTTCAGGCTTTGGACCACTAACGTTCTTGTGTCTCTGTTTCTGTGCAGTTCTCTTACACAGTTTATTGTAACTCCTCAGGTCACTCAGCAGCTCCGGGCACGTTTTCTTCCCAGCCCTGTGGTTATCAAAAAGCGTATAGAAGGACTAATAGAAAGAGAATACTTGGCGAGGACGCCAGAGGATCGTAAAGTGTACACCTATGTTGCATAGAAAAGAAACTGTGGATGAGAGGAGGAAGAGACTGGACGGGGGGAATGGGGATTTGTTTGTTTTCTTTGGACTGTTGTTACGCATGGACTGGAAGTTTCTGTTCAAGACAAATGCTGGGAACCTGATTCATCATCCCTTACAAAAACACAGTAAACACACCTAAATGGGGAATAAAATGTTGGCACAGAAAAAAAAAATCCATTAGATCTCCTAGATGATTTTGAAATCAGGCCCTGTCTTCCCAATCCCTGCGAGATTACCATGGGTGGATCCAGCTTCAAGCTTTTCACTGTTTTACCCTTGTAGAGATCAAACTTGCAAAGAATCCCTTGGGGAAAATGTGAATGCACCACATTATTTTTTTGTTTCAATACTGTATAAAAATAATAAAATTATTAAAAACAGCAAATGTGGATTGTTAAAAAAACAAAATAAAAATAATGAGTATTGCTGCTCTGTAGTTTCTCACAGAAAAGCTTTGCTCTTCTATATTTGTCTCTTGTCAGTATAAAAACATTTATTTTGTTCAGGTGATGAATCAAATTTGCGCCTCAAAATCCATTTATTATTACATTAAGAAATGCTGTTTTAAGCCCCAGTTTTTGGTTGGAGTCGAGGCGTTTTAAATTGAGGCGGTTTATTTTTCATGATGCATCTTACCAGCCTTTGACTGTTCACTTTAATTATTTCATGCAATTTTCTTACAACTTCATAGGCGCCATACAGGAGATTGTGCAGCTGGGATGTATCAACATCAATTTCACAATTGTAACAAACACCTCTTAGACATCTGAGAAACCATGCACTCCTACCAAGTCACACCAAATAACCCTGTCTTATCATCAAAACAACAGACAGGCATGTTTTTCTCCATGTATTCAATAACGGCTAATGATATACTCAATATCAAATCAGTTGCTTCTTAAATCAATAGTTTATGACATTTTCAGCTCAAAAACAGACCTGTTAACACATGTTGACATCACAGATGAAATCAGGTGACACACTGAGCCATGAACTGTCACGAAAGCTGTCTTTAAAAGAAACAGGCAGAATTAGGAGTCAAAGGACCAAGTACGACAAATGTGTCACATTTTTCAGTATTTGATCTCACTGTTACTAATTATTTAATGACACTGTATAACAGACATCAGAGTTTAAACAAACTGAGGCGTGGAAGGGCTCAGGGGCCTTTTAACTTCTGGATCAGGTTGCGACTGAACAGCTTTGAACAGAGCCTCCAGCTGAGTCATGAAACCCTGAATCTCCTGAGAAGAGCTGTGAGACCAGGCCAGAGGCAGGTGAGCGGGCACAGGCCGACGATCTGCAACACAAACAATCCGTCAGACCAAAGTGTCACCGGGTGATGACGACAGAAGAATCCACAGGGAGGGGATGAAGAAGAGCCTGTCAAGATTTCACGCTGCTCACCTTGAAAGAACTGCCCGTTGCGTGTCCTGGCCGCAACTCTCGACAAGGCCAACCATACCACAGTGTCCGCTCCTTGCTCTACAGTGCGCAGTCTCTCCCCCATCATCTGGTGGAACTGAGGCATCGATGTGGACACAGCTTTGAAACGAAGAGTAAAAATGCTGGGGTAAGCGTTGTGTTCACATTACTTATGAAATCTCAAAAACGGCTGATTTTAAGGATAAGGATAAGTAAATCATCCAAATAGGATCTTTGTGTTTCCACTAGATAAAATAATGACTCCTGCCAACAGTGTAAAACAAAACAAAATCGTTTTATCACTAAATCAAAGCATTGTGAAAAACCGTTTTCTGTTCTTCTCACATCAGAGAAACAGTTTCTCAGCTACACTGGGGCAACGTGGGAGGAGTGGGGAAAAAAGTTAATGATGGAGTACCTGGTGTGTCTACCCAGCCTGGATGCATCACAGAGAAGTGAATGGCAGGGTTGGCCTTGGCCCACTGTTGTGTCAGCACCACCTGCTGTCTCTGAAGAGAAACAACATATTGGACTCTCATCTATTTCACCTCTCTCTTCCTAATGGCTCTAAAGTGTATATTTCCAAAACAAAACACTAATATTTTTATAGATGTAGGACTCTGGAAACAGATCTACTACCGCTATGTTTGAAATAAAATGCTACGAGCCTTCTTATCTGGTTTCCATCTTCTCCTCCTCCTCCTCCTACCTTGTTCTGGGCGTAGACCATGACGCCATCAAAGTAGCCCTTCTCTGACTGCAGGTCATTAACTATGAGTTTCTGGACCAGCATGCCTCCCGAGGACACAGTGATCTAACAGGCAGGGAGAAAAGCGGCCCAGTGTGCTTAGACAACAGCCACTACAGCACAGACAAATGTGGCATTATGCTGTCCACATGATGCAGATGAGCAGCACTTTGTTTTGCGTGGATGCGCGCGTGTGTTCATACCACTCTCGGGTCCCGGCTCTTCTGTAGAAGTGGTATAAGAGTCTGGGTGAGGATATACGCCCCTAGAGATGGAGAAAAGCTTTAGCCTTGATTTCTTATTTTAAACTGATGGCCTTCATAGACTGGATCAGGTCTTACCCATAGTGTTGGTGGCAAAGTTCTTCTCCAGTCCTTCGTCATTAACCTCTCTCTTGTGCATCATACACCCTGCGTTATTTATCTGACAAGATCAAAGAGATAAGTGTAAATCAACATCATCAATAGTTTAGAGGATGGTTTATGATGAAGATGAAGATTATAATAGACTGGGGATATCTACCAGCACATTCAAAGATGGATACTGCTTCTTAAAGGCCTCTGCAAACTCCCAGACCTTATGTGTCTCTGACAGGTCCACAATATGGGTGTATACTTCCTAAAAAAAATTTTAAAAAAAGGGTTTGAAATAAGGGAATATGTTTTTATTACAAAGAGTTGGATTTGACACTATTGTTTATTTTGTTTTAGGTCTGTGCTGGACAAACAGCACTTACTGTGTTCCCAGACTTATCCACAATGTCCATCCTGGCCTCCTCTGCTTTATCCTTGTTCCTACACACCATGTGGACTGTGCCGCCTGAAAACAAAACATGATTTAGGCTTTTTTTTTAAAAAATTTATCAACGCAAATTGCATCACAGAGATAAGACTTCTCCAGGATGTAACCCGCTGTAACCTTTCTTGGCTATGGCCATGGCTGCTGCTCTGCCAATTCCGCTGTTGGCTCCGGTGATCATAAAAGATCTTCCCACGACGGACACATCCAGGTCCTGCAGCTCAAAGTCTTTAGATGCCGCCTCATAACCCTTCCTGAAGACATGATGCAAAACACTACTGATGATTCATTTTCTCAAAAACAAAGTCACAAGATTTACAATCTCCACATTTTAGCTCTAGTAGAGTCAGGTGACGTGAATGTCATCCTCAATACCCAATTGCTGTCAATGGAACGATTGTAATTGTACATAAAGGCCAGTTTGTGTGCTGATGTGTGCCATACAGTGACCAGACCTTTGATATTTCTCTTGTTTATCAGCCGATGGGGTTTAAATAAATGGCATGAATACATTTTGCAGTCACTAAATAAAACATTTAGACTGACAACAAGCAAAAACAACATTATACAACACTGACTGAAACTCAGCAGACAGCATTCCTCCTATTTGATTGCACATCTGTAGACAAGTTTTAAAATAATACTCAGTAGGCTACTGACCTTGTGTAGTGGTGGATCCCATTCAAAAACCAGACGGCATTTCGGTACATAGACATGTTACCAAACTGAATAATAATAATTATCCCAATAAATAAAGAGCACCAGTCCTTGTCAAGCCCTGACAGAGCAGTTTCACATGAAGAGATGAGGAGGGGGAAGAGGAGGGGGCACTTACTGCTCTCTACCGACCCAGCTCGGGTATAACACTTAAAGAGAGAGAGGGGAAAAAAACACTCGCCCTGGCTGTCAGTCAAGTGATACCAACTAGTTAAAGTTTTATCAGCTCACTCACTGGGACTACCTTGCTCAAATCACGTGGTGGATCTTTAGAAGGTGGATGAACCGCTGGTCGTGTGCAGCCCCAGTAAAAACCTGTACATGAGCCAATCCACATCCAGATGGTTGGGAGACGTTTGGTGACGCCTCCTGCAGGGGCGGAGTTAACCAACTTTCTCACTGGGGCTGGAGTAGACGGCGGATAGATATGTGTTCAGAAGGACTAGTTGACCCCTAGTGAGGGTTAGAGTGCTTTTTTTTCTTTTCTTTTTTTATCTGTTGATAGCGTTTTATAGCTCCTGGCGCGCCGTTAAAGATGGTAAGTGTTTGTTGTTTGTTTTTCTACGCATGTCTGCGGCTGTAATGTAGCGTCAGCCCTCTTAGGTGTTCACCTGTTGCACCTGTTGTCGCCGACAGGTAACTAAAGCTAGAAATTAGACCTTTTACTGCACTTTGTTTTATTCTCGGATCTATTTGTTGTCGAGAGGCCGCCTGTTGCCAGTCTTATTTGGTTTCTGGAGTGAGTTTATATTGTGTGTATCCCACTTTTTTATCGACACTCGGAAGTAAAGGTGTAGCAGCTACATTTCCTCAACCGGTCCCCTCAGTAAAACAGGTCTCGTCACTTCCCAGCCCTACTGGCAGTTTATCGTTTTTCATGTTAATTTGCCTACCACAAAGGAGATATTCACCTGCAGGCTACCAGTATAAAGACTGGCTGAAGGCCTTAATATTAGCCTATAAAAATATGTTTTCTTTTTCTTTTCTTTTTATCAGTTTGCATATAATTAAAAAAAAAAAAAAAAAAGAATGTCCATATTTTGTTGTGAAGTTACAGTTTGGGAAAATTCAAGGGAAAAGATGGAGGATAATATCTGCACTCTGTTGTGTCCAACCATGTATTTGTAGTTTTACTAGTCCTGTTATTCTTTTTTTGGGGAGGACATTGATGCTTGAACATGATTTCCTAAATGGGTCATTGGATATATGATGCTCTCTCTTTTTGTTGACACAATGTAGACACAAATATTTAAGACAGTTCTTAATTTTATTTCTATAGCTCCAAATTACACATGTATCTCAGAAGGGCATCACAACACAACATCTATTTTAAAATATTTAAGGCCATTAAAAAAAAAAAAAACTTAAATCACTTTCTTACATGAACAATGAGAGGAAGGTGTAAAGGAAACAATGTGGCACAGGGGTTTGGGTGCGAATATGGGGTGGGAGATTAATGTCCATTTTGATATATAGCCAAAATCTGCTTCCAATGCTAGGAAGCACATTCTCTAAACATCCGAAACCCAACTCCATATCGTAGCTCTCCTCAAAATTGGAAAGGAAACTTAAAACTACCTCCAACTCAATAGATTGTTGACCTTCACGTTTCTCCCTGTCAAGCTATTGTTGTTTTTTTTTACCCCTAAGCAATGAATGGTGTTTGGTCCGTGGGGTTACTATTTAATGAGCCATGACAACAGCAAGCCACTCGTTTGACCCTTGATTTGTACATGTGTGTGTGTGTGTGTGTGTGTGTGTGTGTGTGTGTGTGTGTGTGTGTGTGTGTGTGTCTTGGAGGGTAGTTAATAATGCCCTATGTGTGTGTGTGTGTGTGTAGGTGTATGCCTGTGCTACAAAGTGCCCCTCTGATCTTATGCTGTGTCTGTTGTCAGCTGCGCTTCCTGCTGCTCTTCAGTCGCCAGGGGAAGCTGCGTCTGCAGAAGTGGTTCACGCCCATGTCAGAGCGGGAGAGGAAGAAGATCATCCGGGACATGTCCACCATGGTTTTAGCCCGGCAACCACGCTCCTGTAACTTCCTGCACTGGAAAGACCTAAAGATTGTTTACAAGAGGTGCGTGCTGTTTGTTTCACCTCTACAAATTACCTTCTGTGCTTCTTTGAACCACGAGTGTCATTCCCACTGATGGTCACACCTACTGTGTAGCCTACTGTATATCATTTATTCCCATCAATATCAATTTATAATCCCCTTTTCCTCAGATATGCAAGCCTGTATTTCTGCTTGGCCGTAGAGAGCCAGGAGAATGAGCTGCTCGCCCTGGAGATTATCCATCGCTATGTGGAGCTGCTGGACAAATACTTTGGCAATGTATTTCACTGTATTTCATCTCCTTTCACTCACCATGCAACTGTAGTCTCAATTCAAATTCACAAATTTAAAGGGACAACGAGGAGTTTGTATTTGGTTATTAAAAAGTCTCAGATGAATCTACGCTACCCACACTTGTTAATGGCTCCATTTTCGATAAATATATCGTTTTTTTGCTATTATAATTAATGGTGGAAATGCTTGGCGAGCCGACCAGTGTTTCCTTACTTTAGGTTTCGCGGATGCTGCCCGGCGGGTCATGAGAATAACGCTGCCGAATCGCCGTTTATGGTCGGAACTACGACGGTATCTGATCGTCTTGGAACCTCTGACTTTAGTTCTTGATGAATGAAAACATTCTTGGCAAGACGTCCGTCTTGCGCTGGTCCAAGAATTTCACTGTGCGCACGGAGGCTCATGGTAAATGTAGTATGAGAACACTTTGCTTTCCTCGTTGTCCCTTTAATATCAGCCCAAATCAAGGCCATATTACTGGTCCCTGTAAACAGCAGTTTTAGTTTAGAAAATACACACATGGAAGTAGTAAATAATGCAAATAACCAACATATTGACCATCGTACCTCCTCTCAGGTGTGTGAACTGGACATAATCTTTAACTTTGAGAAGGCCTATTTTATCCTGGATGAGTTTCTAATGGGAGGCGAGATTCAAGAAACCTCCAAACAGATTGTGAATCGCTGTATTGAAGCCTCAGACATGTTACAGGAGGTGAGTTGCCATGAAACACACACACACACACATATACGCTCTCATACGACACAAGGTGTGGCTTGTGTCCCTGCTGTGGTGTGACCATGTAACATCTGTTGCTCTGCTTTAATAGAAGAAATAGAGACGTGTTTTGGTACATAGCTTAGAGGTGGTGATCCTTTTTTTTTTTTATCTCGGCCATGGGGGTAGTCAGTTGAAATTGATTTCTTTCATATTTTGCTGAACAACAACACTTGTCATGAATGTTTATATCGAGCTGCAGTGTGGTGACTTGTGTCAGTTTACTTGTGTGAGTGGGAGTCAAGTAGTCATTATCATGATTAATTAACAGTGGTGCTGTTCATCCCTTGGTGTGTCTTTCTCATAGCTAATCAGCTTGTGGATGTTAGCTGTGGCTTTTATATATATACCTATATATTTATATATAGATTTGTGTTTGTGTTGCTGTGTTTCTCACCCTCTGTGTGTGTGTATCTCTCTCTCTCTCTGCCCGTGTTATTGCGAGTGAGAGACAGATTTCCCTGGAACGTGGTGTAGGTTTTAGTGTTGTTTTGGCTGATTCTTCCCGCTCTCCCCCCCGTAGGTCCATGGCTCTGTGTGGTACGGTAGTTTAACTGGGTGTGTTGTTCTTGTGCGTCCGAGTAGCTCTGACTAACGCTTTTAATCAAGACTTGGAATCATGTGCAGCGTAGCCTCCCATTCATTTTGACCATTATCGCTTCAGGATGACAGCAGTGAGTGGTATGAGGTGGAGCTGTTTGGATGACCTTGAATATGGACAGAAAGGTTAGATGTTGTGTTTGTGTTAGTTACCTGTGGTGTGTTGGTGTGCTCAGTACTTAATAGCAGCAGATGTTATGTGTGTGTGTGTTTGTATGAAAATTAATACAGTTTTAAGAGGCTAAGAATGTGATTTCTTCTCTGTTTGTGCCTTTTTCCAGACCCTGGAGGAGTATATGAGCAAACCTGCATTTTAACCCATGGGAAATAGACTGAAAGGGAAGGATTACATGCACTGTATATGAGTCAAAGAAGTTTCTGGGAATGGGATTTAATTCAACTCTGCTGGACGCTTTCAAAAGAAGAAATGGGAGTGTTGTATGTCTGATACCATTCCACATTAAGCATTGCTGCAATACAACTCTGTTTAAGAAGGAGTAGTCTAATATTTGTTCATACTCATGTTAAGGAAGGGGGTGGGGGGCTTGCTTTTACACTGTTTGCTGTTATTGAACTGTTAATGAAGTACCGATAGAAGATCAGGGATATGAAAATTATAACAATGAAGTGATGTTAGATTGACAGATTTTGTTTTGATTTATTGATATTTAAATCACACACATTAATTTAATATAAATTTTGGGAAGCAAATGGTTGTGATATGAAAATATTTTATAAAATGTATGCTACACTTCACTTGAGTTAATATTTAAAAAAAGGAAAAATAACTCTCAAGAACAACAGATTCCTTAAACCGTTAGCTTTTTATAACCGAGTACGATGAACGTCACACTGTTTTTATCTGTATAACATATTACTCATGTGATTGTCAGTCTTCAAAAGGAGCAGTTGCCAGACTGGGTGTGAATATCACTGTTTTTATTTTCTTAATGTAAAATGTATGATATCGGAGCTTATGATTAAAATATGTATTTTGATAAACAGTCCACCTCCAGTAATCCTTTTATGACGATTGTTGATGTGATGAGTCATTTGATATGAGAGAAATTCACCAAATCTTATGTGTTTACTAGGACTCAACGAGATGTTATTTCCCCTGCCTCCTCAGATTATAAACCCAGACTGTCTGCGGAGTGGGCTGTGAGATTTATTTCGTCTTCTTCTTCTTTTTTTAATAAGGCAACACAACTCAGAAAGAAGAAAAATAATACAGCTGATGCTTTATTCATCTGTGATTCATCATACATTATTGAACATGTACAAAATGGTTTAAAAATGAGCATACATAGCACAACCACTGGTAGGCCAACAATACAGAGCTTCGCAGTATGAAAGGGTTGGAAGGCAGGCGACGGTCTGATATTTAGACTTGGAAATAATTATCCATAATAATAACATTAAATCCACTAACCCTGAATATATAACGAGTCACAACAACACTCGTTCTCAGCCCAGCACACTGCCCCTAACGAAAAAATCTCCATAATATGTCTCTAGTACTTATATGCTTTTTAAAAGGCCAAGTCAGCATTATACTTTATAATTTACATGTATATTCACATATGATTTTTATTCTTTTTTTGAATAGTTTGACATGAAAAATAAGCATTTTTACCATTACTCTGTTGATTATAGTTGAAAATATAGGCCTGCTTACAAACACCATTAATGTGAACAAACTTTGAACAACATCACGAAACTTTAATAACTTGGATGTTCTTGTCATTTGATATTAGTCAGTGTGTATTCATTGTCAATATGAGAGTGACAGCTGGTCGAGTGTTTTGAAGACACCTGTTTCTCACTCGTGCACGGATTTGCACCTTTTAAATCTCCTGTGATATCACTATAATGTTTCTAAAATGTTCTTTGCAGCAAGTAGGGACTGTTCAAAAAAAAATGTATTGGACCTGTAAGATTGCTATAGCCTATAGTTCATTTTCGTCAGGGTGATATTACCTACCAGCTATAGTTCATATAATAGAAATTTGTAAACTAGATCACGTCCACCAAACTTTATTTTTGAGACAGTATAAATACTATATTCATAATTTCGTGCGTCTTGCAGGGGGATCAGGCTACATCCCTGCCACCTGTTTTTCACGGTGCTCTTTCTCCTCGTCTTCGTTCACGGTCTGTGGGGCCGAGGTCTTTGCCGGTGGTATCTCCTCTTTCCCCTGCATCTCTGTGGGATCTACTTTCTCCTCCGTGGCCAGCTCGGTTTCCCTCTTGACCAGCAGTGGCCTCTTTTCAGTGTCCGCCTGCCCCAAGTAGTCCTTCATGGCGCGCTCGTACAGCTCGTAGGGAAACTGGCCCTTCAGCTGCGCCTGGGTGTCCCTCTTGGTGATGGTGTTGGGGTACTCTGTGAGGATTTTGGCCGCCAGGTAGGTGGTCACCTCGTCTTCCACGTCACCATCGTCCTCATCGTCGGCGGCGACGTCGGCCTGGCGTTTGAGTGGCATCTTGTTCAGCTCGGATAAGAAGAGGTTCTCCCTGCGTCCGGAGGGAGGAGGGATCTTAACCGGGGCAGAGTTTGCAGCAGGGCTGGATCCAGCCAGTGGGATTCTGTCCGAGGAGGGAGGGGTCTTCATTGGTCTTTGCACTACTGGATACTCGTTGCTGATAGTCTCCACTCCGATTATGTCTAAAAAGTCCTCCCTGTCCATGTCCTCGGGGGCGGCCTTGCTCTTCACGGGCAGTCTGCGGCTGAAGTACCTGATCTTGGGGGTTGTCTGGCCGCCGGTCGTGAAGCGCGATGATGATGATGATGCCTGGGGGGGCTCGCGGTGGAGCTTCCTCAGCTCCTCTGTGAGCAGCATGTCGATAAGGTCCTGAGGAGGGACGTGGAGCTTCAGGGAGAGCTCCAGCAGCTCCTTCAGCGTCCGGGGATCCACGATGGAGGGGCGGATGAGTCTCTTTCTCTGCTCCCCGGTCTTATCCCTCTTCTGCGTCTGGTCGCTCATCTCCAGCACCTTCAACAGGTAGTAATCTACCAGCTTGGTGTCGTCGTCGGCCTCCTGGTTCTGGCCGGCGCGGCGCTGCAGCATCTCCTCCCTCTCCGCTTCCTCCTGATCTCCGACTCCGAGCGCCCTGGCCATTTCTTCGTGGCTCCCGTTGACCATCTCCTCCGCCTCCTCCCTCTCCTCCACGGGGACCCACTCCTCTCCTCCTGCCACATCCTCGTAGGCCGGGTTCCTCAGGCTGAACCCGTCCTCCTCCTCTTCCTCCTCGCCGTCGTCGTCACCGAACACGTCTCTCTTCTGGCCGCCCACCGTGGGCATCCTCCCGAGCTCCTCGAAGATGGAGCGTAAATTGGCCAGACTCTGGGGGGTGTACTGCTCGTCCAGGTCCTCCGTGGCTCGCTTCGAAGCATCTGTATTCTCCTCGTCCTCAAACATCAGCGGGTACTTCTTATGGGGTCTGGGGAAATTACTGTAATCTACCGGTGCGCTCTCGGGGACTTCAGTGTCTTTGGTGCGGTGTCTGTGCGTGCGGCGGTCGTTCCTGGGCGCCGACACCGGGCTCATCTTCGGTTCTCTCCCGACCTGATCCTGCAGAGACTTGAGCAGGGCTTTCATCAGCTGCTCAGCGGTAATGTCCTGCCTCTGCATGGCCGGGGCAGGGCTTTGGCGTTCCCCGGGACCCTCGTCTTGCTGCGAGGCGAGCTGAAGCAGGACCTTGAACTTGTCCACTTCGTCGTAATCCACGGGTTCGGGTCGCCCCCCGTTCCGCTGCTTCAGGTTCTCAATGTACTCCAGGGCTTTGATCATGTCGGAGCTCGGTGGGTAGGCCACCGGCTGCCCCTCACTCTCCCCGCCTCGGAGCCTGTAGTGGCGGGGGAGAGACGCAGCCTGCACGGCGCATCCGTGGAGGAGGAAGGCGAGCAGGACCACGGCTCCCCCCGTGGGCAACTTGTGGTGGAAATGCAGCATTATAGGCTATTTATTACCTGCAAATCAAGAAAACACCAAATGTTAGTGAAGCGAAAGGAAAACAAAATAAGTCAAAACAAAACAAAACACGGGATTCATTTATTTCTATTAATCACCTCTCTTTCTTTTCTTTTCTTTTTCAAAATCCAAATCCCCAACAAGAAAGCATCTGTTTTGATAGGGGATCTGTAGCCTGTGCGTGTCAGGGAGTTACGCTCTGCAAATTGAATGATATGATGCTGTGCGTGAGGGAGATGCATCCACATCACTGGATGAGTCACTCCCCGCGTTGTTATGGGCAACCTCAACATCCGATTTCCTCTTAACAACAAAAGCCATCATTTGAAAAAGGAAAGAAAGAAAGAAAACACTAATTTCTCGTTATTTAACTACAGTAGGCTAACAGTCACCGTACCGTCTGCATCACATTGATAACCCTCATTACAACACCAAGTCTCTGCGAAAAGCTATGGTAAAAAAAAAAAAAAAACACACACACACCTCTTTTCCAATCGAAAATACAATGATATACATTAGAATTAAAAATAACCAAAGCTCACATTTGTAGCTATGTAAAATAAAAAATAAAAAATGTGTCTTACCTTTGGCAATAGAGCTCAGACAGCAGTGAGGGTGTATGGCATCTCCTCTGGAAGCGGTTCTGTTCTCTTCTGTTTTCAGCACTTGGACAGCTCCCGTCGTTATATGAGGCAACACCTGACCACCGCGTCATCACACAACACACGCAATAGCTGGTCTTAAAAAAAAATCCATATAAATGATTCAGGTTTATGATATGGCATACTAAAGAGCTCGCTGTTTTAAAAATAGCATCTCTATGCTGTCTGTTGCACAGCATTGACTGGGGGTAAGAAAAAATACATCTTTTTAAAAGTCTGGAAGCAGATGTGTTGACTTCAGGTCTGCTGCTGCTCCTGGACGCCTCATAAAGAGTGATATGTTTGCGTGGATGTTTATTTTAACCCTCAAATTTGCATTTTTTTTTTTGTGTTATTTTTTTTTTTTAGTTAGAATAATAATAATAAAGAGTTACGCTATAAGACTGTGACATCTTTAAAATAGTTTCTGAATCATGTGCATAAAATAAAATAAAAAACTAGGAATTTCTCCTTACGTTGTGCCCTCAAAGATCATTCCCTGCCATCTACGTGTAGAACATGTCTGCAGTTTTGAACCATCACTTCCACCGTCACTAATCTCTATTGTGGCACATGAAGAGTTAAACCCTCTAGCGATGACTCACAGGCTAAAACCACCGCGGAGTTGTTGCTGTCGCAGTTCAGCAGCCCCTCGCCCCTTCCTCCCTCCCTCCCTCCCTTCCGCTGACAGAGACGGTGATGAGCGCCCTCCTGTCAACACGGGGGCCAAAGCTGCGTGCGGCATTCCTTCAGCTCCACCATACACAGGGGCCACAGCGCAGCACCCCGCCCATCAAAGTCATGGATGGGTGGTGGCAAGATCAGAAACACTTAAAATATTATCTTTTCTCCTTTAGATAAACACAAAAGAGACACAATGTTAATTCCTTTTCTATACATGTTATTTCCTTCTGTGAAAATGCTTAACTAGCCACCCTTTGTTTTGTTTCTTTAAACTTCCTTTGTTTGGGAGAAAGATTCAAACTTTTCTTTATGTACACAAAATGAAGCTTCATTTTAACTAATCTGCAGCCAGACCAACTAATAGTCATATCTATATTCAAATAGAAAGTAATATTTACATGAGAAGGGGAGAAAAAGCCAGCACACTCACAATATCCCTTTGACGATTCTTTTATTGCAGGACAGGCAAGCACAGACGTTTCGACCGAAGTCTTTTTCAATGTCAGTAATATTTACATGCCGGTGCTTATGTTTCATGTTTTTCTATCCGCAAACCTGTTATAGGCTATATGTCAGTCATATATAGGATGATTCTTCCCTCACTGATGCTCCAGCCACATCTTAAGTGTCCTTTATACCCTCTTAAGTGATTCCAGCTATTTCACTCAATGCCCCCTGACACCCCATACACATAAGTGCTCTTCTCATCTCAGCCCCCTCATTTTCATTGCACATCTAATTGCATTCAGCATCCTCCTTATGTAGTTCATGTTGTGATCCTCTCACTAAACTAGTAAAGGAAAAAAGAAACGGCCTGTTTTCATCTTTTCAATTCACCTTCTGCGTCAAGCACACACTGTGTCATCATCTCAGCAGAAACATCGACAACGTCAGAGGTGTTTTTTTTTTTACTTGAATGTGCTGTCAGCTGCCTGCTCTCCATGGCTGGAGAGCTGCGGAGAGCCTCCTGATGTTAAAAGACACATCCATCTGCCTCGCTGCTGCTGCTGTGTGCTGTGTGCTGGCTTGTTTAACTTCCTGTCGATGTTTGTGTGTGTGTGTGCGCACAAAAAAGAGGGAGGGAATGAAAGAAACTGAATCACAGCTCAAGAGCCCAACAGAGAGAGGGAAAGAAAGAGGGAAAAAAACACAGCAGCGTTTGTGAAATGCATTGTATAATCCCACAGCATCGCTCCTCCGACACCACACCTCTCCATTCAGAAAGAGCCTCCACCCGGAGCGACAGCAGAAGTCATGACTGTGGTATCAATCATTTAAAGGTTACATTCTCCTGTGCGCCCCATTAAGAAATGGATAATAGAATATAATCATTGTCTGCTATCAATTATTCTTAAAATGAACAAGGACACAGAGGCCACATGAAGATGACTGACGTCCAGCTCATGTCCACGTAAATATAACGTTTACATCAGTCAGAACCTTAATGATTTAGTTAAAGTGAAAGTGACAGATGTTTAAGAAGTTCAGCCTCAAACGGCCTTTAACTTTTTCATCTTGTGTCCATCTACAGACACACACTCTTGTACACAAACAGAAGTACAGACATACTGACAGTATTCGTAAGTGTATTTCAGTCAGAAAAGCTCCAATGTGCTTTTTCCTCACCACACAGTGCACTAAAAATAGCTTGTCATATGGTTCTTGTGCTGTGTGTGTGCGTGAGTGAGTAATAAAGGCACCACAACAAAGAAACAAAAATACATTTTCGAGTGATATGTAAATATCTGGAGTGTGTGTGAGAGAGAAGAGTATGCAAAGTCTCATAAAACAATGATCCCCATTTGTTTCATTGAGAGACGATGTGATTACTACAATAAAACCGAATCGTCATTAATAAGCATTTCATCATGTAGCTATATTTGTGTTGTGTCTTTCATCTAATCTAAAATCCCATCCGTCTGTTTGTTTGTGTATCTGTTGTGTTGTGTAAGTTACATCACATCATTAGCCCCCTGGGCGCTATGATGGTTCTGAGTGATGGATCAGAGGTTTTTAAACTCAAATCCCAGCAGGTTCCTGGTGGCGGAAGATTCACTGACTGAATCCGTGATTCCCCCTCCGGGCTTTGTGATGTGCTGTCTGTGTGCGTTGTTCCATATACACAGACCCGCACAGATACTTCAGTCATTACAAACAAGACAAACATCTCCACTGATTGGCACCGCTGCATTCCCTTTCTCTCTCTCTCTCTCTCTCTTTCTTTATCTCTACGTATTTATTGATGGGAGCTGCAGCAGGAAAGAGGCAAAACCATAGTAATTAGATTAAGAGTCCTTAGCACCACTCTCACTCTCTCATTGGCTTTATTTCCTGGTTTACATCACTTTATCTAAGATTCTCTCTAGACTGTCTACAAATGAGCTGTAGTCTCGCAAACGGCAACTGTATTTATTGGCAAAGTATTTAAATAATTATATGTTTGTGACAGCCTTTATAAAGTCTTGCTAGTCTTTCTTTTATTTCTGTAATGTGTTGGGTAGGAATGCAGCTGCGTCTCCTTGGAGCAGAGTCGTTTCCACTGACAAACTATGTTCACTGAGCCTATGTCTGCTCAGATGTTTTTCTTGTTAGGCTCAGACACATTGCTCAGCTCTGCCAACGTGCAGTCATAGTATCTGGTGAGCCAATGGCTTTCTAAGTATGGTCGAAGCTGCAGGAGAGCTGTTGTCTAATGCCCAGGATGTCTTGATAAAGAGGGTTTCAGGGTCTGAGCATTTGATGGTAGGTGCACCTCTGGACCAGGCTTACATCCAAAAGACCAAATCAGCTGGTTTCATAGAAGTGTTGAAGGGTATTGTCTTGTCTGTATATGTTCTCTACAAGGTGAAAAGTGTATGTTATTCTTCCTGTGTGTGTCTGTGTTTCCAGTGTCTTTCATTGTTTAAAATAAAAAATACTCCTGAACAAACCACGGCATGAGGCATGAGTATGTTATTATCTCCAAACACAATTGACATGACATGATGTAAAGGAGAAAGTCGGTTTTATGTGACCATAGAATTTAATGGCTTCAGTATCGATAGTTTGCACATATTGGCCCAATTCTGGCTCTGAATGAATTGCTGTGTTTCTTTGATGCGCAGACCTCTATAGATACACAATCTCTACTGAGTGTTAACAAATGAACACACTGATTCTTCACACATTCTTCTTTCACACTCTACAACTGAGTAACATTGATTTTGAACATTTTCAGTGAGGCACAAATTGGTATATCTGATTTGATTAGACTCTCTTTCTCCCGTCCGCCCACTCCCCTCTTTACCCCCCACCCCCATCAAATCCATTTACATAATTCCATCTCTTTGATCACGGTATAATATCTGCCATTATCTACAGCATCTTGCTCCTCCTCCTCCTCTTCCTTCAGTCTGTAAACCCACTGCTGTCGACGGGGACGTTGCTGCTGTTTATCCACATGTCGATCAAAGGAGAGAATGATATCAGCTCAGCCGTCACAGCAGAAAAACACACACACACACTTGTGATCACATTTATGCACGCACAACCAGCTGCAAAGACACAAACACGCACACAGCCTCACAATGCAGTATTTCAAGGAGTGTAGATATTTTGTGTGCGTGTCTGTGTGTGTGTGTTCAGGACTCTTGCTTTTAATTCAACTCAAGGACCGATGACTCAACCAAGAGCCAAGGTTGGAGAGTTGAAAACACTCAATGATTTCAGCCTTGGATTTCTAGTTGAGAGCAATAACATTCAAATATGACGCTGTTGCATTGACTCATGTAAGAAAAAAAAAAGAACAGATGTGCACTGTGAAGAAGAGAAAAATGTGAAAAACAAAGCGGTGATGGGGAAGAAGGACCACGTGTATTGTTGCCTTTCTTCCCCCACTGCTTTGTTTGTTTTTATCCTCCTCCTCACCTCTTCACCTCCATCACCTCGCATCATGATGCTGGGGGGTAGGTGGGGATAGGAATGGCACGCCCGTTGTCATGGCTCACCTTCTTTTCAACCAACGTCTCCATGGTGACGCTGCCTCACAGCCTTTCATCTGCCTCCACCTTCATCTCTTCCCACTGGTTTGGTATCCTCCTCTCCTCCGTATACACATTTCACTTTTTTAAGCTTAGTCATTTTCTACACTGGCATTACATTCATTACTTTTCTCCTCCATTGTTCCCATCCGGCTCATCCCTCCCTTTGCGCCAATTAACGGTGGTTAAAGCGTGGTCCTTGTCTTCAGCAGGCAGGTGGTTTCAACAAGGAACAGAGATGGGGGTGATTAGAGCTGCAATATGTTGTCTGAGCCATTAGGACAGAGGAGCGGAAGTAAGGAGAGGGACAGTGTGCTGTCGAAGCAATACGGAGAGGAGGAGGAGAAGGGGAAAACTGAAGGAGACAATGAAAGGAATAAAGAGATGGAGATTCTATACAGACAGAGCCTTTTTTTGAAAAGGGCACATGTCCACGTAATGCCACAGGACTGCAGCAGAAGACCTGTGAGAGTGGGCTAAGTATGCCTGCATTAATGAGACCCGGCTCACCAGCTGAGCCTCGGGTTCCAACTCTTACTAATGGCCGTCTTTTGATTTTGTCTGTAAAAAGAAGTCCAACGTATATGAGAAATACCATGTGTCTATTTGTTTTTAGCTGAGATTTAAACGAGAAGACTGATACAACACACACACACACACTTCCTGTAAAGTAAATATTTAGTTGGAGCTCAACTTGGCAATGAAGACTAGACACAGTGGGAGTCTGTATGAAATCTCAAATGGTAAATAAAAACCGTGAAACTGTTCATTTGAGCATTTTGCCTTTTCATTTGACAGACAGAAGAGAGACGACAGGAAAAATGGGTGTGAACCGGGGCTTCCCATCATGCTTTGCAATTTGTCTCAGTTTTTTTTTTACATTCTAACCCACCTCTATCTGTTAATGTTGCTGTTTTAGTCATATCAGCAACCATTGCTCAGTTCTTCAACTTCTTTTTCAGTTCTCAGCTCCTCTCCCGCTCTCTTTCTCATGTAAAAAAAAAACAAAAAAAAAACAGTCAGTCTGCTCCATTCACTCATTATTATTAACCTCCATCCCTCTTGCTTTTTCACCCTGACGGCTGCAAAGTCTTTACCTTGGTGTTCTGACTCATTCCTCTCCAGCAAACTGACAGTGAGGCGGTGTGGGGGCTTGTTTCTTTATTCTTTCTTCTTTTTTTTTTCACTCGGGGTACGTGGGTATGAGCGCACATGCACACGGATCATGTTGTTGGTGTCTATGGTAAAGGGATGCAAGCGTGACGCACTGGCTGACGTCACCAGAGGCTGAGGCAGGATGTGTGTTTTGTGATGAAGAAATCCTGTCAATGAAGAGAGAGGACACAAAGAAAATGCACGAACAGAAGGGGTCTATTAGATTCAGTCAATATATTAATGTTAATCAGACCTTTTAATCATATGCACATATTAACAGCTAAAATTCACACAAATGATGGTGAGCTCCGAGCAGTCTTTCTGCCTCTGTAATTGGATTGTGGTATTTTGGTATTTTCTGCCTCCCTAATTGGTAGTGCCTGTAGCAGCCATATGTGTTATTTGAGATGTACAGTGTCTAGGCAACCGCAGTGATTTTTATGTTCATTAAAGTCTGCCACCTTCCCCTGTCCTCCACAGCTTGACTCCATCTGGCCAGTGTGTGGATGTCAGGCTGCAGGGAAGTGTGTGTGTGTTGGGTGTGATGAATCCAAATATAATCTCTATCTGGTGTGTGCATGTCTTTTGCAAATGTTTAAAGATACCAGACAAAGATTATATTTGGATGCATCACACCCAAAGTCCAATGTGTGTGAATGGTGGAGTCTGTTGTTTGTGATGTGTCTCCACATGTACTCACTGAGTATTAACAAACAGCGGTCTCTGCAGTGTGGCACGCCCAAAACTTTTCTTTTTTTTCATGTGAGAGTTTTAAATATGCTCTTTCTCATCCAATTGTTCTATTTCTGTCACCCCTCTCTCTCTTCACAGTTCATCCTCTCGTCTTTCCATTATGTACAGTCTCATTCATGCTTCCTCTCCACTTTCCTTATTTCCCAGCCTCCCCTCTCTGTTTCATCCCTTTCACCATCCCCTCACACACACACACACACACACGCTCCCTCTTGTCTTCTCCGGTGCTTTATCTCTGCGGTCTCCGTCTCTCCTTCCACCACTCCCTGTCGGCAGTGTGATGATGCTGTCCTGGCCGCCTCCCAAATCGCTTGCCCTCTCTCGCTCCTCCACCCCCGCGCCTCCCTCCCCTCCCTCCCCTCCTGATGCTATAAATATCCACCATCGGTGAGTCATCGCCTAGACGTATCAGTTGCCTCTCCCTCTGCCTCCCTGCACCTCCTCTCCTCCCCCCAACCACCCCCTCTCCTTCGCTTCACAGCTCCAAACTCATTACCAGAACACATCACACTTTCTCTCACCTCCACTTTGGCCCTCACATCATCCCCGTGGCCCAAGGTGAGCCGGGGGCCAATGCTTGCTGTGGCGCAGCCACCATTACGTGTGCAAGTGCCAAGCCAAAAAAAAAAAAAAAAAATTGACACACTGTGACCCCAAAAAACAAAATCAGCGGGAGCCGGAGTATGAGCACAGTCTGGAAAACACAGCCAAGCCACCAAAAGTTGCGCATCACATTCAATGACTTTCCAACAGGGAGATGTTGCCAGTGCTGTCCCTGAAGTAACCTCAAATCTTTGACAAGATCAGATATAAAGAGATATATTTTCTGTCTGCTTGTCTGCTTGTTCTGCAGCTTAATTGCTTCCACATCGTGATTAAATTGCATGAAATCCCAGATTACATCAGTAAATTAAAGGAGAGGGCTTGTGTTTTTACATTTTTACCATTTTTAAACGTGTGGCATCTATGAAAACGTTCAACCTGGATTTTTATAGGCTATATGTTGGGGTTTTGTGTTTCATCAGCAAACACATGTCAAGGAGCTGCTTTAAAGTGTCCTTTTTTTAGAATAGAAGAAGGGGGGAGGGGTCCCTTTTCCTCCTGCTGCTCTGTGTCTCTACACTTCTTACTTCTACTCTGACTCACATATTGGACTTCAGTGGATCCTACTGTCAACAATCTAGGGTCATATCTCAGTCCCAGTCTTCACTGTGCTGCCATCTCTCAGCCTCATATGTAATTATTCTCCTCTTCCTCTGGCCACCGCCCACCCCTCACCAGAGTAATGAGGCAGCTCCAGTTCAGCTCCACTCATCCTTGGGCAAACTCCAACATGGCTTATTGGCTCACACCGGAGTGTGCGCATGGAGCACACAAACACAGATAAAAAAGTTTTTTTTTTGCGCATTTGTGAGTCATAAGTAGACAGGAAGAGGGAGCCAAGCACAGGCGAGAGGAGACAGAGGAAGAGAGGAGGAGAGAGAGGAGAAGAAAAAAGTTAGAAATAAAGTGTCGGAGAGAAAAGGGAAGCGCACACACTCACACACACACACCACATTCAGACAATATGGAAGATGTCCTTCACTGTTTCCTGCTGCTCGGTGGTGTTGTTGTTGCTGTCTTTGTGGTAGAGTCACTCCGCTGTGTGTGTGTGTGTGTGTGTGCGTCAGAATCAGTGGGCTAATGAAGGGAGCATTATGCCTCTGACTCACTCACTGGTCCCACAGGGTTGGATGGAGGGAACAGAGAGGAGAGGAGGGGTTACAAGAACCACTCATCACTCACTCTGTGGTCTTGATGTTACTGTTCCACTTTAATTGAAACGCAGGAGCAGAAATTTAACCACCCATGTTGTGTCAGATTGTGTTTTCATGAGGGGCTTGTTGCTGTAAATGAAGCAACACACATGTAACCCCACCCCCACCACCCTCTGTTTTCTTTCACCAATAAATTTAAAGCTCACTGGTGTGTGATACATTATATTACAACTTGGCATGTTGTCTCATTTTGGATTTATTGCACTGTCATTTTAATTTGTATTCATTGTTTAACTACTCAAACCTCAAAGCTGCTTCTGCAGATTAAGACACAACAAATCAAATGTATCAATATTTCTACAGGAAATGTTTAATAAAAGCCTCGTCAATTTGCCAGAGGTGCAGCTTCTTAAGAACTGTGGATTATAGATAAAACAATTATCTGAATGAACTTGACTTGATGTACTCAATATAGTGTATTTATATTGAGATCACATGTCAACCGAGCTCCGGGAAACTGTGATGTGCACTTTACACTTTATTTCTGTATTGTAATAAATTGCCCAGTGCACACAGAGCAAAACCGCTGCACCCAGGCTTAGTGAAATCCATATGGCAGCAGGTGCACATGTACAGAGCAGGAGGACAAGCTTTAATAAATTGTTAATTGATTCAAAACCTATGACTCTGTCTGAAATGGAAAAAAAAAACACCTTTGTTTACTAGCTCTGATTGAAGGTTGACTCCCAGAACTGCATGTTCTGTTTGCCACCACAAACCACATTCACTCACTCACACACACACACACATACTGTCCTCCGTGCTCCGTTGCCATAGAAACTATGTTTTCAGGATGATTTGAATCAAGCTGCTGATCGTACCGGTTATTCCTCACAGATTGTGTTTCAGGTGTTGGACACACTCACAAAGACCAGTGGTAATTACAACACAAACTCTTTTTTTATTATTATTATTCTTTCATTACGTAATTTCCAAGGCCAAATCACAAATAAATAAGGAACAAGGAGACACTTGCAACAGCCCAGCTCAGTGGGGCCACACAAAAACAAAAAAAGGAGGAAACCCCAAAAAACTGTCTTAACTTGTCAGTAACAAAGATTATTAAATATGAGGAGGCTTTACACCTGTACAATTATTGGTTCCTTTAATGAAGTTTGATCATTGATCCCCTCTCCTCTTCATGTTATTTACATTGCAGGTGAAAACGACAGGAGCTGTGAAGTTCTTCTTCTTCGAAACCGCCCACTGTCTTTGCCTTGCCGTTAGTTCAAAATGAATGTTATTAGTGGGACACGGCATGTGTGCTATATCGACAGAACGCGGGGAGTGTTTCACATTCTTAAGACCCCTGAAGACAGCTCATGTGTGTCAGAAGGCAACTAGCCGCCTCTTGCCAGGCAGAGGAAGGAAAAAGCAGCAAACAGCACAGTATATCTACTGACCTTTCACTGAAATGTCAGGAGAGAGAAAAGTTTTTTTTTTTTTTTTTTTTTTAAGAAAACAAACAAAAAACAAACAAACAGGAAGGTCATGATAGTATTAATTTCTACATGCTAAGATAACCCTTCTGTGTTAAGCTAGTAGACGTTTGATAAAGAGAGGTTGTTAGAGTACCTGACTGTAACTTTATTAACGCTATGTCTTCAGTACAAGCAAAGCAAAGTTTCCATTCAGAGAAGGCGGCTGAAAGAAAGATGGCGCCCTGTGAGGACCGCTGACCAAACACTGTTCAATCTTCTGTCCGTCAAACTAAAGAGGAGAAAGAAATACTGAAGCAGGAGCATCACCACCCATCTGAAACCCTACAGTAATGTATGTATGTTATACATGAGTTCAAATAAATGGCAGTTAACAGAACCCAGGGCGTGGAGACCCCACCCCCCTTTTCTTATATACATTGCACATACAGTATGGTACACATAAACCGATTTGGAGATACAGAAATGTTATTTGCACTCTGTGAAGTTAAGTCAGCGCAATGCTAAATACTCACAATTAAATAAGGAGTGTATTCATAAGGAGTTCCTTAAAGTTGTTTAGCTCAAGTGCCACTCTCACTTCTCGCAAATATACTGTATACTCAGGTGCTTTGGTACGGTCGCACACTTTTCATCATGCGATGTCTACAATGCCAAATATTAAATCCTCACTTTACAGTCTCATTAAAAAAGGAACAATACGTAATTCAGCACAGTACGTTCAAAATGGGCTACATCTACAGTTCCCCATCAGTGTCTCTACCGTTCTCTTTATTCCTATGCTTGTCTGCCTTCAGGCCTTCTTCTTTTTGCACTGACCTGGAGAGTTAACAGGCCTAAACATTCAGACATTATCGAGGGGCTGCTGTCTGTGCGTCTCTATGCTTACTACACACTTTACTTTAAAATCTGTGTATAAATATTGCACATTCATGTTATATACCATATTCAGAAGTATAAAAGATAAAAGGAACAGTAACTAGAACTATGGCAAAAAGGGTAACATGTACAGTTGCACCAAAAAAATAAGTAACCGCAGGAGCAACCATAGACGGGCTGACGAGTTGTAACTATTTATATCCGGTAGGCGGAGTTCCCTTGGAGACATCCGTACGGTGCATTGGTCATGACTAAAGGAATATGTGGCTGAGGCGGCAGGGCTACTGTGTGTGAATGATGCCAACAAAATAGCCAATAAGACACGGGTTAGGAGGCATCCGGGGAAGGATGTGGGTGCTGCTCAGATACGGAGAAAAATGAAGGAAAAGGGGCAAAGAGCAGGGATAGAAAAAGTCCCAGTGGATGCTTTTTTTTTTACTATTGATGTCTGACCCTGCTGCGAAGGCCGAGAGCAGAAGGGACTGAAGACTGGATCGCTTCTACTAGTCAAGTCAGTAAACACACACTCGAATGTACAAACTTTGGGACACAGGCAAATAATGGGAGAAAAAGACAAAAGAAAAACAACAACTTGTAAACAAAGCTCATTAAAGTAGAAGCATAAACAAAATGGTAATAATAAAAAAAAGAGGATAAAGAAAAAAATAAACCCTCAGAATAATAATAATACACCCATAACAGTAAGAAAAAGTGTTCTGCAAAATCTTAACGCTCAATCTCTCACGGCTTTACAACAGATTCCTCCCATACTCAAAGCTGACGAACTGTACGTGAAGGAGACATCGCGACACACACACAAAAAAAGGAAAAAAAAATTAAAGATAATTGAGATCCCTGCATAGATTCCAACCTGAAAGTTACTTCAAGCCCAGGAGGGATCCCTCTATCAGACTCATGCTACCCCCATTTTCCCTGCCAGGTATCTGCACCGCAAGTCCACGACCATGCTGAACTGGTGGAAGGCTCCAGAGAGTGGGAGTGGGGGGAGGGGAGAGGAGGAGGAGGAAGAGGAAGAGAAGCAAGAAGAGGAGGAGGAGGAGGAGGAGGGAGGGCTGGAAGGGGGCGGGGCTGCACTCACATCGATCCAGATTCGTCTAGCCTGACATTTGTTTCGCTTAGAGTCATGCAGACGTCCGACTTTGTGCGCCACATTGGTTGTCATAGCAACTCAAGAGGGCTTTAAAAAAAAAAAAAAAAAAATCCATCAGAGAGTAGGCGAGTTGGTGCGAACGCACCGCCGCGCGCGTTCCGGCTGGTTCCGCTGTCTGTGAGGGACCTTCTGCCTTTTTGGTCTTGACAGAGAGCATTAAGCTGGATTCAAGAGTCATTTCCTCTACTTTGATCGAAGCTGGTCACAGGGAAGCCGAGGAGGAGGTGTATGAGACGCTTAGTGTGTCTGCCTTAATGTATATTTATGTGTGTGTTAACCTGTATCTAATATTATATATATCTATATTTATATATAACTCCTCTCCAAGTCATCCTGGTAGTGACTTCTGAGCTCCTTCTGTATGTGTGGAAGTATATATGCGTGTGTGTTTGTGTGTTGTTCGGAGTGTGTATGTGTTATTTTCCACCGTACATCCGCTCAATGTCTTCCTGGTAGTGTGATTTGAGCTCCTTGCGTTTCAGTTTGAATGCGTCGGTGACCAGGCCGGTCTCTGGCGTCCACGGTTCAGAACTCAGACGGATCTTTTTGGGAATCTCGAATCGCTCCAGTTTCGCTGGTTTGGGGGAGAGAGGGAAAAGAAAAAATATCACGTCAGAGACACTAGTGCAAAGTCTGGCACAATGTCGCACCAAATGTGAGGTGAAAATGTGACACATTATGTAGCATCAGTTGTAGAGACGTTTTTTTCCCTGAGCTCATATATACAGACTTAAACATGTTACAATTTTAGTCACATAACAAAACATGATGAACTTAGCTGGGTGTTGATCAATGCATAATTGTGACTGAGGTTAAAACAATCGAACAACAAGTGCGTCCGAGTAGGTTATTTTTTGCCTATATTTATTAAGATGTTTTCTAAATTTGTAAAAAAAAATTGAGCTCTCTGGGGGCCACCGTACATGAAGGATTGTTTTTCTTACCCGAGATAGCAGCCTCAGTGATGATGCGGAGGACCTCTTTCTCCATCTGGGAGTTGTTGCAGAGCTCCTCCCATGTGCCTCTCACCTGCATCTGCTCTGCCAGCCCCATTAGCTGTTTGTGGTTCGGCACCACGAAGCTGATCACGTATGACTGGTCACTGAAAAACAAGAAGAAAGTTAGTCTTAGAAATTAAGTAATTACCAGAGGCCAAGAGACTTATGGAAAAAGAGAGAACCAGTGTGTCTGTTCTGGAAACAGACATTGAATTGAAGTGAGTCGTACCTGTTGGCGTAGGCACAGATGTTGTCGATGAGGGGGCAGTTCTTCAGGACAGCTTCCACCTTCCCCAGAGAGACGTATTCGCCTGCCTGCAATTTCACCAGGTCCTTCTTTCGGTCTAAAGGAGGAGAGAGCGTGCACGTCACAACCCATGTATATGATCTGTGATTTTGCCACAACAAGTACTAGTTTTCCCCAAAGAAATTTAAATCAAACGCAACTGGACTTGGTTATTTGCAGGTTATTACAAATAACCAAATCCAGTTGCGTTTGATTTAAATTTCTTTGGGGATAATGATGACCTGGACAAATGAGAATATTCACAAGTACTAGTTTGTTTGATTTCTCACCGATGATCTTGAGGCATCCGTCGGAGTGGAACTCCCCGATGTCTCCGGTGCAGAACCATCTCTGGCCGTTCTCGTCCACGAAAAAGTCCTCGCGGTTCTTGCCTTCGTTTTTGTAGTAGCCCATGGTCACATTGGGCCCACCGACCAAAATTTCCCCCCGGGGGTTGGGCTTGTCTGTGCTGTAGTAGCCGCCTACAGGAGAATGAATTTGATTAGCATGACAGTATCTGCGTCTGTTGTTGCGTTTAAGTTGGGTTGGTGCGATTCGACTCACCCTCCTCCCAGTCTTTCAGTGTGATCTCTGAACAAACAAGCGGAGCGCCAACACGTCCTGTGCTGTAGTCCCAAACTGTAAAAGAATGTAGGTAATTACTACAAATCAAATTCCCCTCTGTGTTTTGCATTTGCTTAATTTCCCTACAGGCCAGGTAAACAATCACTCTTTCACATTTCCCCCCCAATCTTACTCTCACTGATGGTGCCAGCTCCACAGGTTTCCGTCAAGCCGTAGCCCTGCCCCACAGGGCAGCACAGGCAGATGTTCATGAAGCGCTGTGTGGCAGCCGAGAGTGGCGCTCCGCCAGAAAGCAGCACGCGTGTGTTCCCTCCCAAGAGCGCGCGCACACGTTTGAACACCAGACTGTGGGGGCGGAGAAGGATGAAAAAACAACAACAACACAGCATGAAAACGATGTGTGAGAGGTGGAAGAGACTCCAACAACCAACAGATTGAGATCAGATCAATAGTGTGCAATGATTCACATGAGGAATCAAATCTTTTGTAGCAGCTCATTGTTAACAAAAGGTTAGATGAAGAATTTGCACTAGGTTATGATTAAAGCCTTACTGTGTAACTTTTCATGTTATCTATTAACAAAAATTGATTATTTCATTCAAAAGTATGTGTTTCATTAATTAGTAGCTACCTCCGATCAACAAACTGGAATGTTCTGGTAAGTTTAGAGTTTGCCATTCATATAAACATAGAGCTGGCGAGCTCAATGCTGGCTGCCGTGTTTTACGTTCAGTGGCAGTGTGACCGTAAGGTAACCACAGAAACACTGACTCAACCTCACCACTAGATGGGAGACATTTTCACAGAGTACCATGTCCTTTAACCATGTAGGAGCAGAGGTGTGTGTGTGTGTGTGTGTGTGTGTGTGTGTGTGTTCTACCTGTCGCAGAGCGGCGTGCTGTATCCCTTGGAGATCTGTTCCATCTTGTAGTTGTAAGCTAGCACAAACAGCGTTTTCTGGAACCTGCTCATCTCCTCCACTTTGGTCATCACATTCTTGTAAATTCGATCCATGATCTCCTACAAACACAAGGCAAAGGAAAAGCCCCAGTTAAGATGTGTCTTTACCTGTCGACTTTATTTCTAGGTGTGACTTTACTATGATAAACACTGTTAGTTAGATTGACAGGGTGACTTTGTGCGGCGATAAGAAGACTCACTGGTACGGCAGCCATGAGCGTAGGTTTCAGCACGCTGGTATCACCTTTACTGCCCTTCTTTATCTTGGTGGACTGTGAAAGTGAGACAAGACGAGTGGTCAGCTCTCACCAGCTGCTAAATCAGTAATATTCATTATATTATGCGTGTGTATGCATATACAGACTAACCTGGTCCGCTAGAGTCTGAGGGGAGGAGTAGCCGATGCGACAGCCGTGAGAGATGCACACCAGTTCAGCGCTGAGCTCTAAAACGTGGGCCAGCGGCAGGTAGCCGATGTAGGTGTCTGTCTCACTACCAGCACAGAAATAACAGAAGGTTAAGCGTCACTGTGGACACAGACGGAAACATAGCGTGGTGCGATGCAAAGAGAGTGCAAAGCGTAAGAGAGTGTGTCAAGAAAGATTTGACAGTGTGTGCGTTATGGCAGAGAAATAGCACAGAGTCTGACATTGACATACTTGAGGTTAGGGATACGCTCAGCCATGCCAGTAATGCCAGCCATGATGTTGCCATGGGAGATCATCACACCCTTGGGGATGCCCGTGGAGCCGCTGGTGTACATGATGACGGCTATGTCCGAGGGCTGTGGATGTCTGCGGTCAATCGCCACTGCACAGACAAGAAGAAAAGAGCGATGACGCTCAGAGAGGAAATGCATCACACACAGACAAACACATTTTTCAGCTGTAATAAAAAAGTTATTATGAAGAATATATGGATCATTTTTTAGAGCTTCAACAAATGACAGCTTCCATTATCAATTCATATCATTAACAACTATTCTCTCTTAAAGGGATAGTTCAACATTTTGGCAAATTGGCCCATTGCCATAATCCCTATAGTTTTAGGAGTAGGTTCGTTACCTTTAATTGTTAGTGCAAGCTATTTTTAGAACGGCGGAGCAGAGCCGCGAGCTCCTCAGATCTACGCTACGGAGGCTAATGGGATTTCTTGGTTTCCCTTATCAATCTCATCAAATACACAATCCAACAACTCCAAAACGCTCTAACCTGCACATTCACCACAATAACGAAACGTTACAAGACAGAGTTGTTTTCGAGGTAAATTCATGCAAAGCTGCTGATGGCAAGCAATCTCTTTGCCTCGAAAACAACTCTGTCTTGTAACGTTCCATTATTATGTTGAACTATCCCTTTAATCAGGTGTCTTAGGTGCCATTGAAAGTTATTGTTTGTTATGTTATAGTTGAGGTATTTAAGGAGACATTGAGAGGTGTATGTTGTGCATTCTGTTTTCTATGTCCAGGATTTTTAAAAACTACAAACATAGCTAAGCTGAAACACACACACACACATAATTTCAGTTTCTCCTCATTTTCCTAAAACGTCGACCAACGTCATCAGGGCACTGGGCGTTTGGCAAGTGCGGCTCTGACCTCTTGCTGACTCCATCACGCTTAGCACATCACTCCAATTACGCAGCAGGGTGTTGGCTTTGTATTAAGCCTCCATTAGAGCACTTCCATTTCCGAGACGACAAAATTAGAAACCTTTTTAATCACATTGCACGAATACTCACTATTGTCAGGCTTAGATCCCATCTCCTTCACAGCATCCATGTTGTAGACCATGATGCCTCTGGGTATGTCTGGCCAGCTTGAGGGTTTACTGTCAACCACAATGACATATTGCAGCCTGGGTACGTCGCACAGTATGGCCTGAGATGTCAGAATGGATGGGGGTCCGAGGGAGGAGAAGGAGGAGGGCAAGTAAGAAGAAAAATTAGTTAAGTAAACAGGACTGAGGCTATTTAATCCTAATGAATGAAAAAATAACAATAATTCAGGGGCACATCAGTGTATTTAAAGTGCAGGGCCTTGATGATGACAGTAACACCGGTACCTTAAGCCGACTGTGAAGCAGCTCTTTGCTTGTGATGATGTGTGTGACCTCTGTCTCGTTCAGGCCGTGGGCGATGGCATGGGGTCCGAGAGTGGAGTAAAGGGTCACAACTGTCAAATTTCAAATCAGGTTTAGTCGAGCAGGTCCAAAAACAAAATGTACATTCATGTGTCTTGTTGTGGGACTCACGTGGGAAATTGTACATGAAGCAGGACTGTGCTGCGATGATCCACTCTGCTCTGGTCTCACAGAAGATGGCGATGTTACGCTGGGGCCTCTGGCCGAGGCCTGCGAGACCACTGCCGAAACACTTGGCTGCCAGGTAGGCTTCCTCATACGACAGCCAGTTGTAGTTCCCTAGAATAACCTACACACAACATGGGGGGAAAAAAAGGTACACGCAATGATCAATCACACCACACCACACCACATGGAAATTGCTGTTTGCACAGAGATTAAACAGGCCCATGCTCAGTCCAGGAGCATTTTCAAAACATGAATATGAGCAGTGTTTAAACGATTCCAGATGTGGATTTAATTCATGTGTGTGCTGCTTTATGTTACAATACAGATAGGGGAACATAGAACTGCAGGAAGGAGATGACGGGCAAAAATCTCAGCTGTCAGTTTGTCAATTTGTCTATTCGGAAAGAGGTCTAGTGTTGTTATCAGTCATACAGCCTCATCATTCAAACACAGACACTTAGCGCCATCTGCTGGGCTTTTGAGGCTATTTTGCATCTAATGAGGGGGTTTCTCAGGTGTCAGAGACGGGAGCAATAAAACTGCTGCTCTTTGACCCGCGTCGCTCACACAGGCAGGCTGTGCTGTCACAAGCAAACTCTCTGTAACACAGCAGCTTCAACTTTATCTTCAACTATCAACCAATCTTCAATATAAAACTATACTATACTATACTATATAAATACCAGTGTGCTCATTTTTTGTTCTGTTTTTTGTTCTGTCAAAATGTTTAAAATGAGTGGAAAGAAAATGTTAATTTAGGATGCTTCAGCCTACACCTTTTTGGTCAAAGTGCATTGCATTGCTTTGTTTTGTTTTGTATCTATACTTTTATATTTGTCTATTGTACCAAAATAAACCCACTAAACTAAACTTTCGACTTATTACTATCTTGGTCCTAGCAACAGACCAAATATTGGACAGAATGATGTAACCATAAGAGAACCGGGGATGGGGTCAGCGTCCCTCACCTTCTTGAAGACCTTCCCATTAGGCTGGAGCTCATCCTCCTCACTGAGCACCTCCCTGGTGCCGAGACAGTCCCTCTGCGGAAACCTCAGCGCAGCGTGTTCAAACATTTTGTCCAGGGTGTCGACCCCGGAGTGCAGCCACGCCACCAGCTTCTCTTGGCTGTTGACGGCCCTATAAGGCCCCGCCGGGTGTCTGCTGATAGAGCGGGCCTTGATCTGGCGAGACCGTTCCAGATTGGTGCCGGCCCCGGAGAAGAAGTACCAAGGTAAGAAGGTGATGACGGAGTAAACCCAGACCACGGAGCGGAAAACCTGCAACAGCAGGGGGTTCATGTCCTCCTTCAACTTCATCTTTACAGGATGAAGTCAGCACCGGAGGCGAAACAAACCAGAGGAGCAACGATACTCTGCACACTCGTCACTGTCCTGCAAGTATTTGGACTTGGCCGCTGAGAGCGAAGGTTGGAGGTTGGGGGTTCTTTTGTGCAGCGATTCAGTCAGAACCTGCAACACAGAGACACACAACATGAAATCTTAGAAATACAGTCTGGAATAAAGATGCATCAGCACATTTGGAAATATCGAATGGCAGCAACTGCCACCTGGTAAATAAATCCATCTCTACCTATTCTTGGGCTGGTTCTCAGTCAGCACTTTTTATGTTACCAGAGCTGCGGGATCTGTCAGTCCTAGAGCATGTCACCACATTTGTAATTTTTGTACAAGTTGTTGGAGAAAATTTCCAATCCATGTACCTGAACCTGAGTAAAGCAGTGGTTGCCAGTTTGTAGCAGTGTCTCGCAGCGTAATGAGGTTTGCAGGATTATGCCATGTGCCTCCTCACTACAAAAACCTTTGGATCAACTCAAACTGTCTCCTGGACAGCTCAGCTATTTCTAGTGTATCCTTAGGGCCTGAGTGTAAAGTTGCACCGAAGGCCTGTATCCACTGAGCCTGAACATGCTACAAGTAGCAGCAGTGACTCATTCTGCAGCTTAGAAGGAGAGGGCCTGGCTGAGATCACATGGGGAGGTTAGCATAACCCCGGGCGGCCTGCTAAAGTAACAGCAGTGAGAAGAATTTGACACTGAGCGACGAGGTGGGCAGCACCTGGCTGTATGCAAACATGAGCTATAAGAAACTGCCTTAATATCTACTTGTTTAGAAGCACGTTCAGGAACATTTGAGACAGGACAGAGACAGAGGCACTTGTGCATTTACCTTCAGTAGGGGTGTGAGTGTGAGGGCCAAACAGACTAACCTGCACTGCAGCACACTCCTGTGCTCCAGTAGACACTGTATGTCTGCCTGGTTTAGTATTACACTGCATTTGTTCCTACAAAACAATAGATAATTGCCTCAGAATGAATAGAGTTCATTACAAATTTAAGGCATGCGTACCGTAATATCCCATTCCCTTTTGCATGTGCATTTACTCCAGACTTCCTCATCTGGATATGTCACTGAGCACCACATGACTTCTTACCGCAGGGCTAGAAAAGACAGTCGCTTACAAATTACCACATAGCACTTCTGCCCAATAATGAAACCGTAAACGTTTGGATTTCTGACGATCTTTTCTGTGCAAATGTACTTAAGAGTTTAATATGAATGCATTTTATCAGCACACAAGCAGATGCATGTGCATGCATGAGGAATAAATTTAAAGACGAGTAGCATGAGTCAAGGTGAACCTGTTTTGCAGCAGATCACATACCACAGCCAACCGTCTTATGCAGTGCAATCACACAAAGACCTTACAGACATATTTGTGGCGTGAATACACTACTTGTAATACAGGTTCACTGGTGGTGTAATTTGCTCTGCATGAAGTCTTGACACACCCACCCCTAGTTACTATTTCACCTACTATGAGACAGCGAGTCAAAATCAACATGAAAACGAATATAAAAAGAATTTGTGATAACTGTAACTCCAGCCAACCATGAAGATTTGTCATGCTTATTGTGATGACATTAGGAATAAACAACTACACACATTAACACGTGTTCACCGGCAGAGAAAACTGCCAGTAAGCAAGTTCAATATGTTCCTGATCAAACTGAAAAAAAAAGAGATTAAACATAACTCCACAGACTAATGATTGTTTTTTTTAATCTAGCTACACATTAATCATGAATATACTGTATTAGTGTCACTATAAGAGAATCAAGTACACTTTACAACCATAACTTGAAACTGGTAATCATCTCTTTCGTATTCTCCAGCTTATTATTTACATAGATAATGTTACATTTCAATTTACCTCCTTAACCTGTATAAGCTAACGTTAACTCTGCATTAGCATCTGCACCACTGATGTCGTTTTAGACACTATGTATGCGTTTCTAGACAGCTGTGTCCTTTCTGTAAAGTTTTGAGCTGTGTGTCTTTATCTTAGATACTGGCAATCAGTGTTAGATAAGATAAAATAACAACACATAAACGTGTGATAGTCTGCCCTCGTGTGATAGCGATGATTTAATCATGCGTGATGCTGTCTTGGGTCTATCTTACAGGTTTTTTAAATTATAACGGCAGCTTTTTTTTACTCCATGATGTGTCCAAAGCTACAAAAAATAAAAATAAAGCAAGCGAAGCAGCATCAAGACTAGCTGCTGGTAGCGGACAGCTCAAAGACGCAGCTAGCAAAGAAGGGAAGCTAGCATGTAGCGCTGAAGCTAACCACTGCAGCTGTTGCTGAAACCACAACTACAAATGTAGTACAAATCGCTTTTCTTGATTAAAAACTCACTTATAAATACCACTATGTCACGGGGCATCGTATTGTACACGTATGAGCGGCATAGTAAAGGCGACGTGGCGCGTTGGTTGAGCTAGCCGGCAGCTAGCAACCAGTCCCTCTCATCAACATCTGCAAAGCGTTCAAACGGCAACACATTATTTCGCTCTCACCTCTTTTCTCCACCGCTACGGGGCCGGAGCCGATGTATGTATTTATCCCTGTACCCACAGCTCCGACATTAATGTGTATCTATTGGTGTAATATTTCAACACGGTGTGGCTGGTTTAAAAAAAAAAAAACACCACTCGGGAATCTGCCTTTAAAGAAAGAAACAAAAAAAATTGAATAAAACTGTAAATCTGAGCATCGCCGGGCCAGTGTTGCCTGTCAGCCCCGGAAACTGTTAAATGACGTCACGACGTGTCTCTCGTCAGCGATTGGAGCGCTGGAGGTGGCGCGTGCTAGGGGCAGCGGGGACGTCAGTGAGGTTACTCGCGGTCACAAATGTCCGGGGCCGCCAAGCAAACGATCAGTCATCGACACACACACAGGCGGGGTGAGCCCGGGCTGCCGGTTTATTTGAATGGACCATTACTCCACCTGCCCACCAGGTTTGCTAAAGCTACATGTCGTTTTAATTCAGTGTCAATTTCTCGAGGGAAAGAGAGACAGTTACCTAAAGGTAGTTAAATGAAACACAGTTTCAGTTTTAAATGAAACACAGTTTCATTTATTAACTGCATAATTAAATGTGTAACATAATTACTAAATTAGGGGAGACTGATGGTTGTAACAGCTGCTGTTACAGCATCACTTTCACTAATAGGAGGAATAACATTAGAGTTGTGTGCACCAATAATTGATAATGAATGTAGCAGCAGGAGGTCAGAATAATTCCAGGAGGTTGACACTTAGAGGATATTGCCGTTTTTTACAATCTGGACTTTACTTTTTGCATAAAATACGATCATTTTTATTATTATTATTATTATTATTATTATTATTATTATTATTATAACCTTTATTTAACCAGGTTTGTCCCATTGAGATCCAAGATCTCTTTTGCAAGAGAAACCTGGCCAAGAATGACAGCACATAGTTTCAACACATAGTCACATTAATTAAAAACATAAAACAAACAAACAAACAAAGCAAAAAAAAATTGAATTTTTAAAATTAGTTAAAATAATTTTAAAAATTAAAATGACAAATTTTACTGGGTGAAATTTTTTTCACCCAGCGCAATGCAGCCTCTAATTAACACATTAGCTATAATACACTAGTGCTGCTATTCCCCTCTGAGTCCGGGGTTACCTGTTATCAACATCCGGGGTAGGTTGACCTACTAACCTCTGACCTGGATATCATCTCCGAGCACGGCGTGGCCATGGATGTATGGGCGCGGCGCGAATTGTTGCTACCACTAATGCTATGGTTTGTTTCTGCGTGTTTCCGACTTGTCAGAACAAATTGAGCAGCTGGAAGAAGTTCAGCTTCCACAGGCTTCATCTCCGCAGCCTGGACTTACTAAAGCCCGGGCTAGTTGCGCTAAAAATGGACCCGAATGCCGAAGCGGAATGATTATTATCAGGATGAGCCGAGCAGCCCTCGGGCTCGGAGTCGGAGATGATATCTTTGATGATATCATCCAGGTCAGTAGTAGCCTGCCCTACATATAGGTCAACCTACAGACCCTGGATGTTGATAACAGGTAGCCTAAGGAGGGAATAGCACTAGCGTATCATAACAAAATTGGTGAAATGAACGAGTTTCGCGGCAGATAATGTGTTATTTAGAGGCTGCATTGCGCTGCCCCGTGTATTCGCAAGACATGGCTCTCGACTGGATCTAATTTCAACTGGAACGACTTAGCCTAATGACACCAAAGTTATCTGAGTAAAGGATCATTTTATAGCAGGAATAAGGTCCAGATTGTAAAAAACGGCAATTCCCCTTTAATGACACTTAATAAAATATCAAAGATTAAAGTTAAAGGTGTTACAACCATCCCACCCCTGTCAGCTGTTTGACTACCTGTACCAGCATGTTTGAAATAAACATTGATGAAATGACAAATATTTTACCTATGAACATCTTATAGCATAGCCTACCAGTTAATTCAAACTTCAACGGTATTGATGCTAGTCAAAATTTAGATCCAAAATATTCATATTCAAACCAATAGGCTACACTTATTCACACAGCCATGCAAATTCACATGCAATGTCAAGGAGTGAGTGGGTACACATGATATTGATCACATAACTCTAATTTATATTATTCCATTGGTGAAAGAGGCCTAAAGTGTGCTCATTTTTGATGAGAATCCAACATTCAGGATTGACAAAGGGCAGGTTCACATTTCCTCTTTGTTTGGCAGGGGAGCGTTTACTATTGATTTGCCATTGATTGTTTTTTGGCACGCAATCAGTTTGATTGCAAACAAACATGAAACTGGTCCGACAGCGTGACAGCATTTAAGCTTATCACTTAGCTTAGCAATAGGCCCTGAATACAGAAGAGAAAAAAAAAGTGAAATGGATGTTAATGCATTTAAAGACTAGGCTATGCATTTCAAAACATTTAAATGGTATAGTAGACACTATTGTATTCCTAGGAATTCTTCTTCTTCTTCTTCTTCTTCTTCTTCTTCTTCTTCTTCTTCTTCTTCTTCTTCTTCTTCTTCTTCTTCTTCTTCTTTCTTTCTTCTTCCAAGGAAGTCATACTTCCCATGGGTGAAAACTCACCAAACTTCACAGAAACATCCAAACCCATGCCAGATTCACTCAACTCCAAGGACATGTGCCCCCCCCCCTCCTAGGGGGGGCACAATAAGCGTTTAAATTTAAAAACTTTAAAAATTCCTACCAAACCAACGGTAGATGCTACAGTGTTGAAACTTCACCACAATGTAGCCTCAATACTGCTGAAACTTTTGTCCACTTAAACTTATTACAAATTATGAAGTCCATCACTCTGTTTTTTTCAATAACTGTAAAACCTTTAAAATGTATCTCCTCCCACAATTTTTGCTCAATTGTCACCAAACTTGCTACAGAGCATCTCCAGACTGTCCTCCACAAAACTTGTTTCTCGGATTTTTGATTAAGCAAAAATTGAGCCTACAGTGCATGAAAACGTTTGACTGTAAACGGTACTGTAAACATATACCATCAAATTCTTGCTAAATACATTTTCAAACTTCCTGAAAAAAAATGACAATATTCTGGAGTCATGGTTGATGAAGTTTAGCAAATATCAGAATTTTATCTCAAAAACTGAATTTTCTAGAACATTTTGAATTCTGCTCTCATGGGAACAACTGCAGCCAATGTGAGAGTGGAATTTATAAACATCATATTTTCTCTTATGAAGCAAAACACTTATCATTAAAAACAAATCACCAACATTTCCATGCTGTCAAGATGCAATTTATGTATTATCAGATTTTTGTTTAGATGACTGAATTTCTGACTTTTGGCCATTTCATCACAACAGCTGCCCGGGCACTGGCTCACCTGAGTGGATAAATGAAGCTACACAGCAAGTCTCACTACCAGCCAATTAGCTCAGCAAGTTAGGAGCTGGTTCTTGGTGTCAGAGATTGTGAGTTCGAGATCCAGCAAGGGTGATGATGACAATGACAGATCAAAATGTCACATGTCCTCAAGCTGTTTTGCTGTCTAGATGCAATTTATGTATTAACAGATTTTTGTTTAGATAACAGAATTTCTGACTTTCTGAAATCTGCCTTGACAACAGCTGCCCGGGCACTGACTCACCTGAGTGGATAAATGAAGCTACACAGCAGGTCTCACTACCAGCTAATTAGCTCAGCGAGTTAAGAGTTGGTTCTTGGTGTCAGAGGCTGTGGGTTCGAGACCCAGCAAGGGCAATGATAATGATGATGATAGATCAAAATGTCAGTTGTCCTCAACACGAAACACAAGACAATTGTCCTAATGGTGGCATCACAGAAAAAAAAAAATCCAAATAGCTTGGACTGGACCATGTGCGAAGGCTCCTAACATCTTAGAGTCATAGTAGATGTTTGACAAATACATATCATTATTTTACCTCAAAAACAGATTTTTCTTTTTACTGTGGTTTCAAATCTGCCTACACGACAGTGAATGGCTTACTCAATTTGTGAAGCCACGTACTGTTGAACTGCCACATGTCAATTAGCTCAGTGCAATAGACAATGGTCTCTGGTTCCAGAGGTTGTGGGTTCAATCCTCAACTGATGCAAATTGAACATTATAAGGTCAACCGTCCTGTCTTCCTGTTCTCCTGTTTGTTGCTCAGAATTGCCTAAATTTGCCCAAAAGTAGCCCGGACCCGACCCATCGCTGCGCAGCAGCTATAATTTTTATTTGTATCACTGCCTGCCTGTCACTACCGGTATTTCCTGCAATTCATTTGCAGCCCACCAGTGGGCCCCATTGACCTACTAGCTATTCATTTCATGAACCTAACAGAGCCGATGCATGTGCAAAAGTTTGTGTACTCCACTTAGTCAGCTCCCTGTTTGCCAGGAAGTAAAGGGGTTGAAAAAATGTTCTGTTTGGGGTTTGTGAGGTAGCCATAGCTAGCCCAGGAAATGTCACAAGGAGAGAGGGAAGAATTGTTTGATACCACTAAATATCAGACATCATCACCATGTCAGGGTTCTTGAGTGTAGCATATTACATATGAAGTAAATCAGCCACGATTCAATTTAATTTTAGCCTGTTGTATTTTAGATAACCCCAAGAGACACATTTTTTAAATTTCCAACCTTTTTCTATTTATTTAAATGTGGATCTGATTTTTAACAATAATCACAAAGTGCTTCATTGGAAGGAAAATCATCTAAGGATGATAATTGGACAGTAAAACACAACTCATTGTTGAAACTGTGTCAACTTGAAAATATTTTATATCACAACAAAAAATAGTTGTTATACTTACTACCCCGCCCCCTGGTTTTGGAGTTTTGTCCATATACCTTTTGAATTTTCCATAAGACTTTACCACAGAAGACATTTTAACATGTAACAGCAGGAAAAGCACAGATGTAAATAATAAAATGAATGGTGGCCGTTTTCTTTTCAGTTGCTTCAGTTTCAGGGTTCTCGTATTGTGCGTGCTGGCCCACTACACTGGCATTACTTACTGGGACACAGCAAGCTCCAATTATGTTTTCAATGCAACCACCAGACATGATACCTGGCATGGTGATGATATTTTTTCTCTGCTTGCTGTAAGAGATCATCCAGAGTCCAATATAATACTAAATTTAACCAAAGCACTCATGCCAATGGTCGTCTACTTACTCCACTGTGATGAGTAACTGAAATTTCAGCATCTGGTGCTGATGTAGGCTACATGTTCATCATCTTGATTCTGTGGTAATCGACTGTAACTCACACCAAAGCATTTGGTATTTGCAATAGCTTTTGTACATACATAAAAATAGTTTGGGGTACCTTGTTCAAGTAATGTTCTATCTAGTAGATAATGATGGTGAGCATAAAGATGCTTTTTTTTAATGGTGTAGTTCACTTGTCTTTAACAAGACTGACTGTTTCAGGGGATTTCACTGTAAGAAGTCTCTGCGCTGCTGTCAGTTGTTTCCAGTTAATTCTCAGTTGAAGTCTGGACGTAGGCTGCAGTGAAAGTCCCTTTTTCCCAGCTGTCTGTCTCACCGCTATTTTTGGCTTGGGCCTGTAACTCTTTCTTCCGCAGCTTGTCCCTTCTGGCCCTGTTTTCTCTTTTCCACTCCAGTTAGGTCCTCGCATTTGTGCATGTCAGCAACCGACGATGACTTCATTTAATCTGACCTCAACAAAAAGATAAAATACGTACACTGACAAAAAAAAAAACTGCTCCTTAGACTGCAATCATCTGACAGACACCATCCCTTATAGAGCCTCTCGCAACAATATGTGGATTAGTCACAGTGCTAGTGTTGAAAATCAATATGGCCTGGTCCCATGACAGTAACTTTGAAAATAGACCTAATTTTTTAGAATACACTAATGAGTCCAGTTTGCCGATGCACGAAAATAAGTGGCTACCAAAAAGTGCTGACAACTGTGGATGGTGTTTAGTGTTAAAACTACCTTTCCCATCATTACTCTTCCAGAACATTGAACAATAAACTGAACCCAGAAATACCTCTTTGTTTACTGTGTTGTTGTGTTGAGGCCCATACAATTGAGCCTTAATTTACATTTCAAGGAATCATTGAGGAAATGGCCTTATTTTCAATGATGCAGAGATTGGTTTTAAATTGACCAAACGTTGTAAATTATGTGTGTGTAGCAAAAAATAAAATAAAAGCAGTTTTCCTGAAATTAGTGTTGGGACATGATGGAGCATTATGCAATCACCTGAACAGGTCAAATTATGACTGTGGGGCAAATTAAAAACAGTAATTTCTGATGGCGTTGGGCTATTTTTTTTTTTTTTTTTTAATGCAATGCCTGTCTTATCGTCAGAAATGCCAGACCGATCTTTTCATACGAGATTCAATGATGATTTTTTTAGTATGTGTGGAAGGATGTGAAAATAAATTATTTTTTTCTGTTCTATTTTTAGTACATTTAGAATTGCTTCAAAATTTGCCCTCTAGAACACTAATTGAAATGAATAATTTTTCACAATTGTATCATTTTAACAGCATGCTGTTTTGTTCCCTTTGCTTCTCTTTGCTGCATTCTCACTTTTCTACACCAGAGGGAGCTGGAGTGCACTTCTTTCATGAGGGCATTGCTCTGCAGCCTCCTTACAGCAAAAACAGGATCTTAGTATTTTTCTTTGAGTGTTCAGGACAGATGAGAGTCTTCTCTCTGAGCCACATGATTAAAGTGAAACTGCTAGGTAAGCCGTGTTGGACACTTTGACCTCACATACTGATCCTTTCTCGCTTGTCTTCGGGGTGTTTGCATGCTTGTTAGGCCATATGTCTATGCAGACATGTACTGACAAATACATGGACATGTACACACAAGTTCATGCCTTTTCCGCCACGCTTGGGCACAGACACACATACACAAAAGCATGTGATCACATGATGAAGCCAGGGTGCGCAAAGAGTGATGATAATCGCTCTCCTCAGGCTATGTCTTTGAGGTCATCTTGATGGGACGCTAACCATCAGAGGGCAGATGTTGTGAGCAAAAGGAACACTTTCATCTCCTCTGTGAAATACGTGTGTCCAATGTGATAATGGCACAGAGACACACTTTGCACACACTTAAAGGCAAGACACAGGATGACAAGAAATGCATCCTGGAACTGTCTCTTTTTGGGTGACCCTGACTTTTTTGACGGCATGCACTATGGCTAATGGCTCTTCCCTTGGGATCCGCCACTGAGCAGGGTCATGTGACTTGACGATATGTTTCTTCTAAGTTGTTGCTGCTGTGACAAGACTAATAAGACCAACATTTGTAACTTTAAATGAACTGTCCATGCTTTCGTAAAAGCTGTTGCACTGTTACATTCAAATCTGTAAAAGTCAACAGGTAAACTAATAACTTTCGAGTCCCTGGCTGATTATGAAGCCCCTTGACGTCCAGTTGGACTCATAGGGGACAAGGGGGGGAAGGGGTTTGTAGGGATTAGAGAACAAAAGGATCCTTCTCTGTCATCAAAGAGGATCTGCTCCCAACTCATCCCCTGCTCTGTGGCGACAGCTTTTTATTTTTCGGGAGTGACGGCTGGAGGGAGGAGGGAGGGTGGGATATAGTGGGAGAGTTTGATGGTAGGGGATGCAGATTTCAAAGTAATCTTTAACTTTAAGCCCTGCAGTCCCTGTGAAATGAAGCCCTCTGCCCCAGAGACAGTGTTGCCTATGGCTCCCAGTGGAAGCCTGCCACCCCTTCTCTTCTTTTTTTTTTTCCCAAGCTTTTGTCACGGTGGCATTTAAGTGGCATTACTCACCGACTGGATGACCAAATGAAGGAGTCCCTTTGAGGGGCCTGAAAGAGATGGATTTTAACTTCTGAGACCAGTGTCGCCTCTTAAAACAACACTAAGTGGGGATAAATGCCTGCTGTGTTATTAGGATTCAGCAGATACCTAAACTAAATGAAGACATGTGATCATCTATGAATCGCAACTAAGCAAAATAACTCAAACATTTTTCTAACAAGTGTTTTCTCCATTATCTGAGATGATTGGTGAGAATGGGTGTGTATTTATGGCCTAATTTATTTGAAAGAAATCCACAAAAATTCAATTAGGCATTCTTTTATTGCATGCTCCCCTGTGACCTATCGCCTTTGAGAGTGATTTGGGCATAGACCAAGTCGTTAGTGAACTCTATGTTCTTGCAGTTTATATGACCTGGGAAATCAAACTTAAGCCCATCAGATGATTTAAGAGCCCTAGGAGGTCATCTGCACTTCCATTGTCTCACCTCTTTACAACACTACTTATTTTGGGCCCCCTACCCCAAAGTTATTTCTCTCATCTTGTGAAGGCTCATGTCCCCTCAGGGTCATTGGCCGAGGGGATCCCCTGCTGACCCGGTCCACCATGGGGAGTCAGTGTAATAACACAGAGGTGGTTATGGGGTAAACAGGTTCTGTCATTGGCACAATAGGCCATGTTGTTTGAGGTGGTGGCAGCACAAGAAGAGTATAATAAATCAGTTACTGACAGCTTGACACATACATCTTCTTACAGAGTACCCACCAAGCACCTTATGAAGTTTGTCACATTTGTCAGGTCAGTGCAGCAAAGTTCTAGTGCTAATACTGTGCTGCTAATATTACCAATAGCAAGCCAAGTTAAAGTACTCTTTCAACAACTTTAGCCCTTCTGTTATCATAGTATAACAGCTACTTGCACACACATGTGTTTTGTCCAAACACAGATTTGAAGTCCATGTTCCCCTTTCCAGGGGTTAAAATGAAAAGGTGCCCTCTGTAAGAAAATCAAGTAACATAGGAGGTATTAAAGCTGCACATGCTGTACCCAAACTTATCCTTGTAATTTACTTTTACTGTATATGCTAGCTAGAGATTTAACTGGAGGGTTTTATGAACTTTACATAGTCGATATAGTATGCAGGTTTTGCTTGAGCCATGGCACTCGTACATTCATCAGTTTAGGTCAGTATAGACCTTTTTCACAGCAGACATTTAAGCAAATGTTACTAATAACATTAGCAATAGCATTGTTCTATTTTAGTCCAGTAAGACAGTGGAACAGTGGGTCAGCATACACAAAACTGGGACTCTGAAACTAAAGCAGCAAAGGAAAGTCCAGCCACGATTCATTTAATATTTTACACAGGTGCTTTAGACTGTGGCAAGTCAGAGTTTCTTCTGTGGAAAAGGCTTAGGCCGTGAGGGCTGACTGACCTCAAGACTAGGGTTGTATGATTCTCTGACACCACAGTAAAAGTGCATGGTCAGATATCTGTATCTTTCACAGGCAAAAGTAAAAGCTACAGTTATTCAGTTGTCACATAAATCTACAAACCGCTGACACATTAAAGGAAAAAAAAAAAAAGTCTCATTAAGGTGCTGGGGCATCATGAGCCACCAGTGCACGTCTCAGTGCTACAAGTCTCTGAACTCTGAAGGGATATAGGCTGCAATTTCCATAAAGCATTCCCTTTTTTGTTTTTACTGGAGATTATGATGCATCAGTCCCCAAATTTCCCAGCCCTAATGGGTTTAGATGTGGTGGCTGCAAAACCTGTAGCATATTGATTCACATCATTTCCTTTTTTGCCCTATTGATGGAGGCACTGTCTGTTTCTCTGCTCATTTTACAGTTTTTCATTTCATGGGGCACCCCCAGTTCACTGTCAATGACACCTCTCCACAAAAGTCATTGTTGCTATTAGAGTCTTTCACCATTTATATTAATACTGACAAGGATGTCTAAACATCCTTAATAAATGGTATTTCCCTTTTTTTTTTATATAGCCTATACTGGTCAGGCAGAGTTCATGTGTCAGCAGAGCATCACATTATAGCCTATTAGAATTGAGGGAACTGAAGTTGCTTGCTTCAGTTTCAGGTCGGTACTTCAACATGCACATTAACCAGGTGAGAATGAGCGAAAACAGGGCGAGGACACTGGCGACGAACAGGCAGACGGGGCCGACCGGCGAGGTCGTGCTATTGAAGTTATGTACAAAAATGAGGCCCAGAAACAGCAACACCACCATGGACACGAAGGAGAAGATGGCGCACACGCAGCCCGTCGCAAACGCAACTTGATTGCAAGTCTGACAGCTGCCGTCGCTCTCCTGGGAGGCTGCTGAGGAGCAGACGGACGGACCCGCGGTGTGCTCGTCCGTCGCAGAGCTCACACACTCGTCGTGCGTGGGCAGCGGCAGCGGCAGCGGCAGCGCCTCGGTCAGTGCGGTGTTGTCGGGGAGGTTGTGAACGCGGTATTCCGGTACCGGAGTTCGGTGGCGACACACAGGGCAACTCACTCTCCATCTCCGGCCGTCCCGGGAGTGCAGCACGTCGAGACACTCCTGGCAGAAGGTGTGGGAGCAGGCCAGCAGTTTGGGAGTGCGTCGGTCCAGGTCGAAGTAGTTGTAGCAGATTTTACACTCGTATTCGTCGCTGAGGAACGAGTCGCTCCGGTCCGGCACAGAAGCGTCGGCCGCCTCCGCCATGTTCCGTCCAGAAACAGCTTTATTTCTCTATAGCCTGTTCTGTCCGTCGATGACCGGAATCACCGGATGATGAGAAAACATGTTTAGGTGTGAGAAATAGGCTATCCACATCTCTCTACATTCCCCTGTAGCCTACGAGTCAGTCCCGGTATTTGCCCCGTTTCCATCCGGTGGTGCGATAGGCTGTAGCCTGCAGCTACCTAGACTTGTTGTGTAACCGGCCCGGGGCACAACCCGTGCACAGCGGCCATAGCCATAGCCTACTGGGTCTTCATCATCATCACTATCAAATTACCAGAACTAAAACCCCGTTTAGTGCTGATGGACTTGTACAAATTGATTTCCCAATTCGGTGTCTGTCACCTGGTTGATTTGTCACAAGTGTTGGTCATGTGTATACGGCGGGTTTAATCGGTCTATTTAACCGTATAATTAAAATTTAGCGCCTGCGGTGACACTGTGCAGAGCGCCGTGTGTTTGTCCGGCTGCGGTTCAGCACCACAGGCAGTGGACAGCGCCGAGCAGCGCGGCCAGTGGTGACACCTTGAGCTGCGGCTCAGCACCGGTGCTGCACCGCAGTGGACACATCAGAGACCTCTGCACGTAGCCTACTGTAGCCTACTGTAGCCTACTGTAGCCTATGTGCTAACGAGTTTTACTTTTTCATGGAAATGCCGAGAACTTAAAAAAAGAAAAGAAAAAATAAAGGGGCATTTTCTACTAGGCTAAATGAATGAATGTGTTTATAATTATGTAGGCGTCATGCACCAATTAGGCTAAGGTGCCCAGCCCATAAGGGCTTACAAGACACATTTCATATTTAGACAACAAACAAAATCATCTAGATCATCTAAATAATTCACTTTTTCTTATAGGCTAGTGTCCAGGCACTTTTTATGAAAGTAAAGACTTATTTTCTGAAAAACCATTTTACCTCATCATCAGCCCAAAACAACTCTGGCTTCACATTTGCATTTTCTGAAACAAAAACTGCCTGGCTTCGTCATATAACGCACAATCAAACACGAAATGCAGTTCATCCTCAATTACATTTAGATTACATAATGTGCATAGTATTCCCACCTCAGGCAGTTCGGAGCTTTGGTTTAAACCAGATGTCATCAGCCCATTTTTCTTTATACTCAAGAAATAACTTCACAAAATTAACATTAGTGAAAATATGTTGTTGATCGGCCTTGTTAAAAATAGCAATCATTTCATGGCACCAAGGATAGTCATGTGCTACTCCTTCAAGGATGTTTCAGTCTGCTTTGCTTTCATGGAGACTCGTTTAGGTTTTTCTTGCCTGTCATGTTGTGAAGGCAAGCAGTGGCTCAGAAACACATGCACATTTGCAGCATTTTTGTCATAAGTATACACCTGTGAATGGCATTGTTTAGGCTGCATTGTAATCTTGTTAAAGCAGAAATTATAAATAAAAACAGATCCACCACTGCTGGAAAATCAATCAAATTGTGGTTTAGCAGTGTCACATCCCTTCCAACATCCTTTCCTGTTTGACTTCTCTGGATTAAAACCCTGTCTGCTATACACAAGAATAGCAGGCTAGACTGTTAAGTGAAAATAATTGACACTTCTTCTTCACACATGATGGCGCACTGTCTGAAGACAACCCCAGTATGAAGGTGTGCAGTATGAGCTGTAAGATGTGTCCATACATTGAGCTGACAAATGCCCTCTTGTGGCCACATCAATGCATGCACGCATATTTGCTCACTGATAGCAAGGTAGACTTGGGTGATTGCATTCAGAGTCTAAGTGGATAAGAACTGCATGCAATAACACACAATTCATTACTTAACAACAGTGTGGTAACTGTAATGAGTTACAGTTGTTAATGAAAACAGTGTAATCACATTCAATATGCTTCGGGAACTATTTGAAAGGTGAATTTCGCAGTGAACACATAATTTGTTAAGTAAGTGAAATAATTCACCAGTGATCAAACATTTAAAGACCTATCAGACAGTATTCTTTACATTACAATAACATATAGAATTTTAATTAATGTATAGCCTATCTAATCTTTGGGGTGGAAGTTGGATATCCACTTCTAGGTGTTGTCAAAACAATAGATAACATGTGTTTGTGCCGCTTTCTGACATGAGGCAAAGTGTATTGTAAGACAGATAAGAATCTTACTTCAGGTAACACTGCAATGTTCATCATGGGACCATAAACTATTAGCTCACTGTTTTCAGTCCTTCAGTTTTGATGAACTGATAAAATAACCCTGCATGCCCAGAGGCTGTGTGGTTAACAAATGCTTCGCTCCTTTATTTCTTTTCTCCCTCTCACCTGGATTCACCTTCTGGGGTCTTTGTTATGATAACTGCAGTCAGTTTGAGTCACTGCTGAAATGTTGTGGGTCACATGTATTTGATAAGATCAAACACATCAGGAAAACACTGCATCTTTTGGAGGCACCTTGTAGCAGCAACATCCCAAGGCTACTAATCAGAGTGGATTTCCTCATTCTGAAGGAACAGCGTTTCTCAGATGTCTATCTATCTAAATGTCGACTTGGCCATTCTTCTAATCTGTTTCTCCTATTTCAAACAATGTCCGCTCTGTAGTCTTTGTGATGCAAAGCTCTTTTGAATTACCGTCTGTGAACTGCTGCAGGTTAATGAGGACAAAATATCAAACAAAACCAATGCTATATTAAAAAATCAATCAGGTATTTGATTGGCATTAAACACGCATTAAGTCCTCCTAATCATTCATAATCATAATCGTAACATAAAATATAGTTTTTGTATTTACATCTACTACATAAATAATCACAGAATGAATAATTAATCTGCTTAACATTTAGTCCCAATAAATGGAAGACCTGTTACATTAAGACATAATTTCAGTGAAGACGGTACATTGGCTTCAGATTTGTAAAAAGCTGCCTCTGGGTGACATGGACAGAAATAATAAGGCTGTAAATCATTATTTCCAAAGCTGTGTTTGCAGTAATTCAAAGAAAACATTGGCCTTGACAATGATGAGCCCTCTGAGAATGACAGCGGTATAGAAACTGATATTATGGCACATTATTTGAAATTGCCTCACAGCAGTGGTGTGATTCTTTCAAGAACAATAAAGTTTAAGCACATGCTGCTTTACAATCTGTCTTTATAAACCTAAATGCTAATTCAGGTTTTCAACTTAAGTTGTCTCTTGCTCTGGCTTTTCACAGCATAAGATCGAGTTCCCCTCAACAGATACAGTATCTATTTTACAGCTGAAGAAATGCATGACTGACAATTTTAATTTTGAGAAGCTTGTTAGTTCAGCACTTTACTCCAAATAGTTTATGGTCAGATAATCACTGTTATGATTTCATTACATTTACATGTCTATCTATATTTGATCTTGTGTCTGTCGTGGTAATCATGAATGCTGAACAGCATTGGAAGTCCAAGATTTTTTCCAGTAGTCTAAATAAGCCCCATACTGACGCAGCATTATCACTATAGGGCCAAGCCAAGATCAAAACTGCCTGTGGGTTATTCGGCTATTAGACTAACTTTATCTTTAGTGGAGGCAGAGCAAATCATTGTGTTTATTTAATGTGTATGGTTTCAGAAATATAGCCTCCAAAGCCCCTGGCTTATTCTGTGCATATGCCTGGTAAATGCAATGTGCTCTTTCTTTTTTGGGGCCATTTTGTTCCTTATTTTTGATGCATTTTGTCCTCCACCACCACCACTGCACATTTCTGACTCAGCTTACCTCTCTAATTGATTTGACATGGTAGATCCAATATCCTTTTCATGATAGTCAAACTTTAGTGTGATAACCTGCCACCGCCCCTCCCCCACTGCCTCCACTCCTTCTTTTATGGACATATAATGTTTCCACATGTTCTGTGTCCACTGTTCACTCTTATACAGGGAATAAAAAAAATATATGAGCCACATGCCGAGGGAGATGGATATGAAAGAGACAGAAAAGTGACTGCTGCTGCAAACCTGAGTCGTGTTAGACTAAAACAAATATGAAGAATCCTCATTCTGCCTCCTTCATTAATATCTATGTGTGTGTTTTTTCTCTCTTCTCTTTTTATAAATGTAACTCTGTCAGGTCGGTAGCACCACAGAAACAGCTGGCTCTGCTTATTCCTATTTTCACATGGAGGATTTCTTCATCCATCACCATGTGACAGTCTTTTCTTTGTTGTTGATATGTTTAGACAATAATGCAGCAAGTATTGACAAATCCAATGGTGATCAAGTAATTATGTGGCAGAAGGTCAGCTCTGATGATGCCTCAGTTTGTCTTCTAAAGGTCATGACCAACCACTCATTCAAGGAATGCAGGTTGAGGAGGCCTCTGAACTGAACCAACCACTATTATACATGTACATAGCGTGGTGTTGTTCCTGGGGGAAAGGGGAAAAAATGTATCGGTCTGTTAAACACGCCTCATTATCATAATTATCAAAACTCGACAAGCTTCGAAAAAAGTCAAATGATCCCTCATGTGGCTCTATGTGTCTATAATCGACCATTTGCACGGATGTGTTACACTGCCGTGTGGCTCGACCACGGGTCTGCGCAGCAGCTATTGTTAAATTAGTGCAACTATTATATCAGATGAGCATGCAGAGCCTTTTAAGCGTAGTATGGTGGAACTCGTGGAAAGAAAAAAAATAGATCCTCTTCTCCACCGATTTCTCGCCTGACTTCCACTGTCTGTGTACTGTCTGCTGGAGAGAAGCATTTCCTCAGAGGCTATCAGCCTATATTTCAATGTAAACTTGTGGGGATTCATGGGAAATTACGGCTGTAGTGTAACGTTATTACTGCCCTTTTTTGTACCTATACTAAAGGGGAGAGAATATAATAAAAAAGTCAACGAAAAAATGAAATAATTAGCGTCACATACACAATGCCAGTAGTAGAACCTTACAGCGCTGCACACTTTATAGGCTGTAGACTGAATATATTCAATGGGCCTATTACAATGCAGCAATAACATGTGAGGAAGACTACAGGCAATGATGAAGATAATAATAATGATAACGAGAAAAACAACTTCGTGTCAGACATGATTCTATAATGAACATTAGTATAGGAATATGGGACCTATATAATAATCAAATGTCATCGTAGTCTCACCTGTTGCAGTTCTTTTCTTTTGTCTTCATGCAGTAAGTCCATGTTAAGTTTTTCTCGCACGTGCTGTTGACTTTCTGCACATAAATGAGAGCTGCACTGCATGCGCATTGATAACACAATATCAAATGTAATATTTAGTCTGTTTCTCCCCCAAAAAAATCGATGCGAAAAACAATAAAAGTAAATAATAGGCTAATTATATTAATCATTAAAATGTTCTAACAAACCGTTTATTAATTATATAAACGACCAATACAATGTGGTGCTGAAGTTAATGTCAATATGCCCAAATTATCAAGCGTTCAGGTGTAGTGTGTATGTGTTTGTGTGCGTACAGTAGCCTGTGTTTGTGTGGCTATAGGGCTACCTGAGAAGTTGCAATGTATAAACTCTCAATAAAAACGTCTTCATTGATAATAAACTCTATCATAGAGAGTGTGATTTTAACAATTAGTTATATTTGGGAACCTATTTTATAAAATAAACCTGTAGGATTCTCTGTGAGTGTTTCGTGCATCAGTAAAGTTCCCTGTGCTGCAGAGGCTGAGCTGCTGACTCCTGACGATGAGGAGCAGGATGTAGGTAATCCCAGGGAAACAATCATCAGAGGTCATAATAACTAGCTACATCCTCACCCAGGTATTCGTTAAATAGGTTTTTATTAAAAGTTGTGCACTTTTGTCAAAAGTTTGAAGCTTGTGACACGACGTGCTGACCTCGTGAGGTCAACCCAGACAGAAGGGGAGCTCCTGCCGTCCAATCACAAAGCTCCCCCAGCCTCAGAACGTCCGGGTCTTTGACCAATCAGGAGGCGCAGCGCGGAGTCAGAGGGGACAGAGACCACAGATAAAATGTTTGACTTCCATCCATCCTCTCAAACCATCCTCCCAATCCTCGCAGGGACTGTTAGCAAACCTGCACTTTAGGTTGTTTTTTTTCATCTCTCACCTCAGTTTACACACCGAGCAGCGGATACGAGTCAGCTGGGATTCACTTTTCTTCTCAACCTGTTCACTCGAGGAAAACGGAGGCTCTGTTGCGTCGTCTGTTAGAGAAGGGCGAAGTAGCGACTATAAGAAAAAAAAAAGTGTTTTGTTTTCGTTGGATTAAAAGCGACTCGCAGCGGCGGCAGCTTCGTTTACCGTGTCACCTGACAGAAAGTCAGGAATCATGACAGCGCTGGCCGGAGGTTTACCGAGAATGATGAGACCAACTCCGCACCAGAACTACCCGCGGGGCGGATACTCTCTGGAGGGTAAGACTCCGCCACCAGTTGCTGCCTCACACTTAGCCCAGGAAAAAAATAAATCCAACTTTTAGGAAACTTCAGCAAAGTTGTCAAACTCTAATAAAAAAATATTGTTAGGACTGATTATTATTAGAAAATAAGTTTTAATTGTCACTTTATGGATAAAAGCTGCAGAGTTGAGTCCATGTATTTCCAGTGTCAACACGACGTGCTGTTCACATTTAATTCTATAGCCTATATTGAGACTGATGTTTTTATGTGTAGCCTATTAGGCTATAAATGTGGCTTTTATTTGTGTTGCAATAGGCTACGTGTTACATTTTTTTTTAATTCTTGTTTAGGCGACTTAATTTTAATTTGCTGGTAATTTTTGTCCTGCAGAAGGTTGTTCTTTTCACACCTGCACAGACATGTTCTAGTTTATCACAGGAAGGTTAAAATGCTTTTTAAATTTGCAATTATAAGAACTGTTAATAATAAGATTGTTCCATTGCATTTTACATATAAAGATTGTGATTTTTTTCATATTTGATCGCACTTTAAAAGTTCAGCTGTTAATTTGCTAAAACCATAATGGCCTCGGCCTAAAACAAAAACAAGTTCTTCCACTAACCGACGTGTCCCTGCATTGCTGGTGCAGTCTCCACTCCGTTAGGACAGGGTCGGGTCAACCAGCTCGGTGGTGTCTTCATAAACGGCAGACCTCTTCCCAACCACATCCGTCATAAAATCGTGGAGATGGCCCATCACGGTATCCGGCCGTGTGTCATCTCCCGTCAGCTGCGGGTGTCCCACGGCTGCGTCTCCAAAATCCTCTGCCGGTACCAGGAGACAGGCTCCATCCGACCGGGGGCCATCGGAGGCAGCAAGCCCAAGGTAAGACAGAGATTGTTTTGGTGATAAATAGTGTCTTTAATGTAAATGATAAAGTTAGTTTTACACATGAGCAGTGTTTTCAGAGTACAGTTAAGTTCATATAAAAATTCCTGTCCGGCAACACGCGCAATAAGTGGTGGGAGACTCCACTGAAAAAGCTGTAACCTCTTCTGTTTGGCTATGAAATATTCAGGACAATTAATCTATCATCTTGTGATCGATCATAAAAATTAAACTGAAATTCACGTAGGTCATTGGAAAAGCCTTTATGACATATAAAAATGTAGTGGTTAACAAACGTTGATGGGGATGGACTTTACAGGCTCTCTGTGGCCTCATAACTTTTTTTTTGAACGAGTGTGTTGCATTTGCAGAGCCACTTGAAATCTGAAAACTACAGCACATGATTCAGCTTTTCTGTGTAGCCAAATGAAATATTATACTGTAGAAACTGACGAGTGAACTCCTTTTCTTCCTCTACCCAGCAAACCGCTACTCCAGAGGTGGACAAGAAAATCGAAGAGTACAAGACAGAAAACCCGAGCATGTTCAGCTGGGAAATCAGGGACAAGTTACTGAAAGATGGGATCTGCGATAGGAACAACGTCCCCTCAGGTATAATTGCATATATATATATAAAAAAATAAATAAATAAATAAAAATAAAAAGTTTGAAAAGTGTGACCACCAAGAAGGGTATGAAAATGATTGGCTCATAAAAATAAAATAAAAATCATCATTACCATATAAACAGGCCTAAATTTAGACAAAATAGACACAATGAAAATGCTTTCTCTTATTTTTGGACATGCTTGCTTGGACATAATAGGATTGAGTTTTTGAATTATATTTTAAACATTGTAAAATGTATTTAGAATATTTAAAATGTACCTATGAATTTTCTGTTTGCCTCAGTGAGCGCCATCAGTCGCATCATGCGCTCGAAGTTCGGCGGAGCTGGTGAGGATGATGAAGATGATGATGACGTGGTGAAGAGGGAGATGGAGGAAAGCGAGCCACGGACAAAACACAGCATCGATGGCATTCTGGGAGACAGATGTAAGTGCATCATTTATGATATGACTTCGCTGTGTGATGACGTGAATTGGATGTTTTATTTCTGGGTTTGTTGTGGAGGGAGGTTTTAGTTCTGTTGTCTGCACTTGTCAGGTGTGTATACTCCATGAAAAACTTTTTTAATAATACTAAAACATAACTATAAATATATCTACGCTGATGAAATATTAATATATTAATAATAGAGGAGTGATTTGGTTAACTAGTACATAATTAAATACATTCAGGCGTCAGGTGTTTACAGGTGCTAAAGCTTCTGAGATTTAACAAATGTAAAGAAAAAAAAACATTTAAGTGGATAATCAAACATTTGTCTAACTTCCAAGCCTGAGAAACTTTTTTTTTTTTTTTTTTTACACTTAATCGGACACTTGAGGATGAACTTCAGGGGACAAAGCAGGGAGAGTCCATTGAGACTCACACCTTAGTTTGACGCGCACAAAAGCCAAACTCCAGTGAGCGGCTCAGTGGTGTACAAAAAGACGCCAGGGCCTTTCAAAATAGGGAAAGAAAGGGAGAAAAAAGTGCGCTGACAAAAGGCCGGGAGAAGACATTATGAACCCGCAATGAGCGATGAATTATTCAGGGACACCAATAGGCCCAGTGCGACCTGGTTTATAGAATGCTCAAAAAAGTGCCAATCTGGAGGCTTTCCCCACTTTTTTTTTTTTTTTTTTTACAGTTGGTATTCAGAAAAAAAAAACACATAGGAGAAGAAACTGCTCAGACTTTATTCAAACACCTGTTGATTTACGACCCAACTGGGGACTGAAGAGTGTTGCCGCAGAAAGTAGAAAGGTTGCTGTTGGAGACAGTGCCGTCTAGAGTTAATTATTGATGAAAAGTCCTCTTAGAGATGGTGGTAGTTCTGGCGCTATCGCTTCACGACGCACAGGTTTATTTGGTATTTTTCATACTTGTGGTTTTGTTTGGATTTCAGTCTGCTGTTCGGTTTTTACGAGGTGAAAACTTTAGGCCTACAGAGAAATAAAATAAACATCGAGTTAACACATCTGGCTGCTGCTATGGAACCTCGTGATTTTTCTTTTCTTTTTTTGCCTACAAATGTGTTAAATTCACATCAGGCCCTTTGCGTAATCAAATTGAACGGTGCCGTTACTTTTGCGCACGGAGCTTTTGTCACAGTCTTTGCGCAGCGAGCATGACGCCTTCAGCCAGTGAGCGCAGGGAAAGCCTTCTCTCCACTAGATTAAATCCAAACCTTTTATTCCTCTCCACTTTCATCTCAGACAAAGTCCGCCCCTTTCCTTTCCGCCTAGGGCGCACACATTCATGCAATATCTGTGGGCACTTCCATCTCCCTCTCCCAGGCGAGACACATCCCCAATACTGATCAGACACTGTTGACTTCCCTAACTTCGAAAAACTAATTTCTGCACTAAATAAATAAATAAATGAATAATTTTAGCGCAGAGACGACGATCAAAATTGGAAATAACATGACTATCAATAAATGTGGGTAGGCCTACACACTTGATTGTTAAATGACTTTGAGTTGCACATTTTAAAAATATTTTTAGTTTCAAGATACATTATATATTTAGCTTATTTATTTTTGTTTTTAGTCAACACTTTTAGGATTGTATTAATTATGTTTTGTTGTGTTGTTTTGATTTTTGAAAGAAAACAAATGATATTAGCTATTTCACATCAAATAGGTGACATCCTACATGCAAACAGCTCAGAGACACTTTCCTCCCATTGATATACAGAAGAGCACTATTTCATTCTTGTGTCTCTTTGTGGAAGTAGTTGTTGTTTTTCTCTTTTATAGCACTTCATTAGAATGTGAAAAGGGTGGTTTGGGGACTGGGAGAGTGTCTTCTGGCCAAATATTGATTAAGTAGGTGTTTGCAGAGGCTATTGTTGCGGTGGAGAGAGGCCTGTTGCTCTCTGCCCCTTTCTCCTCTACCACTATTGTTGGCTTTCCTTAAGTGCTAAGATCAAAGCTGACTCATTTAGATTTATTTGTCTGGGAAAAGGACTGCTAAGGTTTGTGGGATAAAGTATACTGGGCAGCCCCAGGTCTGCATGGCATTAGCAAGCGGCTGGGACATTGTGGGGGGAGAAAAAAAAAAAAAAAAAGGATGTTTGCTGGGATGAATCTGATGCTGGGTTGTTTACATCTCCTTTAACTGTCGAGTTATGTGGACTGAATTTAAACAACACACGTAGCAGTGCTGCAGCTTGAGATATGTTTGAAGAACTGCTTGTGCCATTTATCACATTTGTTCATAAAGCAGCGTGTGTCCATCTTGTGGTGTGGTATATAATTTTTAACAGAACCCAAAATAAATCCGATGGTGCCAAGAATTTGTTTTTGCCATGAGTTAGACTGAATTAATTGATAGCATCCTTTCCTCTATTTATTACTGTTAGCACTTTAGCCTCATTTAACTAATTAAAGTAACCAAAGTCATGAAAGAGGAGTAGCCACTCTTGCAGGATCAATTTATGGCAGTGGGGGTGAAAGGGAAAGAGAGGAAGAAAAAGAAAAGCTCAGAAATACAAACAGTCAAAGGGATAACTTTTCTTTAAAGGGAATCCTGCGGTGCCAAATTGAATGAGCCCAGTTCTTTCAAATCTGCCATGGTGAACGCAGTCAACATGTAATAATTGGTTTCATTGAGGTGCATTCCAACAATCTGCTGCCATTCTCCTGCTTCTATTGTCCACAGGCAGGCAAATAGCCAGAGGGACAGGAGGAATCAAGTGCTGACAAAACATGAAAGATTTAGCTGCTTTTGTCAGAGGAGCTGAGTAGGACTTTGTTTGTGTAAATAAACTGGGTGAGTGGCTCCCTGTGACTTTATATGGATTTAGAAAGAGGGATATTTAGAGCGTAAGGAGAGCAGAAAGATCATATTTGGACTTTTTTTTTTTCATTAGGCACGTACCAGATTTTAAAGCAGCCAAAACGTACATTTATTATACATTGACCATTTTGTAGCTGCCACATCTGAGCTATCTAATCCAATTTGAAAGTTTCATAACTTTTGCTCTCATGAGACTCTATCTAAGAACATAAACAGATAGCTCTCTCGAACACACAACGAGCACGGTTAGAGCATGGCAAATAACCCACTGTAACTGTAAACACTACATAGAGAGAGACACTGCTTTTTCCTGAACTCGTGTGTTTGTTAGGGGTCCCTGCATTTCCACGGTGAATAAGTAAAAAATTGGAGGGTTAGAGGAAAACGTCTCTGCTCTGGTCGCAGGAGACAGAAGGCCTCAATGCAACCAGAGGAATGTCTGTTACAGCCACATTTCCATTTTCCTCTCAGGGGCTGGGATAATGAAAGAAATTTATATTTGGGCCTCACGCTGTGTTTTCCTGCATTAATAGTGTTTATAATGCTAGTTTAGCCCAGTGGACTGCGAGGGAAAACAAAGCAGAATACACAATATGTTTCTGCCCTTAAGATAGATAGATAGATAGATAGATAGATAGATAGATAGATAGATAGATAGATAGATAGATAGATAGATAGATAGATAGATAGATAGATAGATAGATAGATAGATAGATCCATTTGTCTCCTGCTTCTCAAATATAAATACTCAGTGCTTTTGCGTTCTGTGTTGGCATGACTCTCAAGACTCCCTCTTTCTTAAAAAAAAAAAGAAAGAAAAAATCCACACTAGCTGATCTGCAACTGAATGCAGACTCTATGCTTCATTAAAGCCTCTTTCTCTGTTGGCACCCACATTGTGATCCTCCAATATTAATTCAAAGGACAATTAATGAATGCAGGCCAACTTTGAAGTAATGGGCTGAGGTCCTGCCCTGAGCCGGCCCCTCTGCGCTGATGTACTCTCCACATTCTCCCCACTAACCCCAGAGACACTGTGAAGTGACTGAAAGAGAAGCAGTGAGCAATAGAAGGTCAAGGAGAGGAGCCCCAGTAGAAAAAGAGCTCTCTATTTCCTTGGAAGTATTAGCCAAGCAAAACTCTGTGATGGGGAGGATAAAGGAGTGAGAAGAGAAAAGGGTCGGGGGCGAGGGGACTCTGCAAAGAGGAGCACAATGGGATAGTTAATTGAGTAAAGCCAGACAGCGTTGTCAATCACTTAACTTTGTTTAGCCTCAGTTTTTGTGGAGCTGTTTCATCCAGCACATTGCACATTATGGACACGCCAGCAGAACTCTGTTGCTGTTTTGATTAATGTCTCTTTTCCTTCTTTGAACAAAGAAATCCTCTTTAAAAAAAAACAAAAACAGAAGTTTAGGATGTAATTTTTTTTATGTGTGCAAAAGTAATCTGTTTATTTCCTACATTTGACTAAACACATGCATTAATCCAGCAATAGTTGAAAATGTGTGTTAAACAAAAGAAATACAGGAAAAATCAATGTTTCAAAAAAAAAAAACTAAAAAAAACATAGGGAGCAAAGAATGTGATGATGGTTTCTCTCTCTGCTGAGTGTCTGTGAAGTTTTGTTGGGGGGGGTCAGCGGTGAGGCCGGCCTCACGGCAGCAGCGTTGTGCAGTAGCTGTGAAAAGGTCAGGGGCTAACCTAGGGTCACTTGACTGTTAAAACTATCAGGCCCCAGGAAAAGGAGGTTATGATAATGTTTGAGCAAAAGACGCGAGTTGACAGACTCCTTAACATCAGGACGCTCTCACCGAAGCAGCCGCTGTGGATTAGGCCTGAACTTTCATTTTTACAGACGTTCCAGAGGGTTTTTGCTGTTGTTTGAAAAAGCGTTTTTGCTCGTTCTTCTGAAACAGATCTGATTGGCTTGTTTGTCTGTCTGCTCGTAACAGGGCCGGGCTGAGGTGAGTCTGTGCTGCTGGTTAGTGTTTCTTTAACTGGAACGTGCGGGCAGACTGGCCTGTTGCTGCGGCCCCGCGTGGGTTCCATGCAGTTGCTTTGTCCCTGCCCTGAGGGTGGAAATGCCACCGTGAAACTGTCACCTAACTGCACCACAGTGGAACTAAATAATAACCACCACACACTGGGCACACATAATAGCCAGTGCAGGGCCATTTGTGGCTTTTTGTCACTTCACCAATATTAGACAGAGATACATCTTTCAGCGTCATATCGGCAGCTAGTTCTTTGTCCGTTAAATGCCAACCTCCTGCGCTTATTCACTCCTTTTTTTTTCCTGTTCTGTCCAGCACATCATCATCTCCCTCTCTCCTCTCTCTTTTCTCTCTATCTGACCCCCACCCTCCCTCCTTTCCCAGGCAGCTGCGGGTTCCTGGGGGCTTTTTAGCAAGTCAAGTGAGCAGCCCACTCACTCCCATTTTTTCCCTTAACTGTTAACCCCAGCTGAGCCCATAAGCTGTCAGTTAACTATTCTTTTCCTCCAGCGCATCTGCTCGCTCTGGCTCTGTGTGGCATGCCACTATTTTATTCAGTGGCCCACTCACACTATGCTCTGTGGCCTGAAAGGGCCAGATCTACTTCCCTGGGCAAATAACTAGTTCATTTGTCTCTTCTGCCCTTTGTTTTGTGTTGCAAACACATGTCACCAGCTCAATTACCTTCTCTATTAACAGCCCCTGGATGAAGGGCTAGCCAGCCCCTACTAGGACAAGACTATAAATTGCCCCATATGCTCCACTTCACTTTCTCTTTCTCACTGTGTCTCTTCATCCCTCTCCCTTCCCTTTTGTTTCTTTTTCAACATCCATATACTTTAAAACAATTTTGATTGTAAGATAACACTTTGCCACTTTTCCTGCCTTGTTCATTTTTTAAAATGCTATTTTAAGTTACCTGTGTGAATTTTCTCTGCACACGTGTACACATACATGAATGTGTGCGCCTGTGCATGTCTCCTCATATTAACATCTCTTGAGCGGTGGAGAGGGGAGGGGTGCTGAATGCTTGGCAAGGCAATTCCTGGCCAATGTAGTCTGTGCAGTAAACAAGAGCAGTCTTTATTCGTGCAGTTGGAATCCTCGCTAGGTTTTTTTGGCCTGTTTGAGGCTCTGCTGCTGCTGCAGGTGAAGCTAATGGAACTGGACGTTCCCCAAGTTCACATCTGTGACCTTCTGGAGTTTATCTTCCCTGCCTGTCAGTCTTCTCTCTTGATCGATAAATGGTTCAGTTTACGTTGAGTGGCGGCTCCGCAGCCCTACCTGTTTCTCCTTGAGTCCGTAGACTGTTTATGTGCAGCCACATACACACCTGCTGTAAATGCACTTGTTGAATATATTTATACGCCTATGTACAGTGAAGGGAACCTGTTGAATTCACTTGTTGAATTCTCCAGTATGTTAAATAAATGTTCCACTATCCATCCCGCTATCAAAACGAGCTTGTTATTAGTTTATTAACCTATGGCTTACTTTGTTTTCAAATTTCTGTTTTATGGGTAATTCTGCAGCAGCCCCAATTTCCGCTTGAGGGATAATAATCTATCTTTCTATTAAGATTCTTGTCAGAGCCACGGCCAAACTGTGAGCGGCTATGGACTAGTTTCAGCTCCCTAGTGCTTTAGCTGCAGCGTAAAATTTGATTTGGGTGTTTAAGTAAGGAGGTCGAGGCCTCCCTTTGTGTGTTTAGTATCCTCTTCTGCCGTTTGTTATGGGGGAATGTGTGGGAACAAGCCTTCTTCTTCCACTGATCCGCAGCAGCGCTAAGGGCCTCGTTTTGAAAACGTCAAAAAGATGCGGCCGCGGCGACGGGTGAGCACAGAGACACAGAGAGGAGAAGTGAGTGCATGAGATGGAAGGGACAGGTCTCACTTTTTAAGAATGACCAGCACTCCCCCCCCTCCTCCCCCCCCACCCCTCACCCCCCGATTCTCCTTAGCGTGGCACCCCACACCCGTTCCCCAGCATCTTCTTCAGGTGCCTTCAGCCTCCCATCTCCTCTCCACATCAACCCTCCAACTCCCCCATCCCCCCCAACTTTGTGCCCCTCAGGCCATGGAGGGGAGGGGATGAGGGGGTGCTCCCCTGCTGTGCCCCTCCACAGCCCCAGAGTAGCCCTTCTCTTGGACCCCTTTGTGCCCCCCCCCCCCCCCCATTCTCCCTCCCCCTACCCTTCATTCCCCCACTCATCCCCTGGCCCTACAGCCCCCTTCTCACCCTACAGATCCCCCCCCTCCTCTCCCCTGCTGGGCAGGTGACAGGCCCCTGAATGCGGGCCCGGGCGTCCCTGATGGCTCCTACAGATGGAGCGTGGTAATCGGTCCAATAGAGCCCTGCCACAGGCTTTTCCCTGCTAAGATACAAAGGCTTGGCCACATCATTTCTTGAAAAAAAAACAAAACAAAACAAAAAAAACAACAGAGAGTGAGAGAGGAAGAGCGCAAAAGAGAAAACGCAAGCCAGAGGATGACAAAAGCAACACTGTCATTTGCCATTAAGGGAGAGTCTGTGACGGAGTGATGGAGTGTTTTCTCTGTAGTTACTAATAATAAAAACAGGGAGGGGAAAAAGGGAGGGAAAGACAGAAATAAAGGGGGCAAAGGAGGAGAGATCCACCCCCACTCTGCAGTTAACATGAGCTACAGTGCCAATGAGGAGCTTTCTCCTCTGAGAAGTTTTATGAGCTCTCTCCTTCCCTCCCTCAAGAATCTTTTCGTTTCTGCTCCGTCATTGGTTCTCTGTCTTTTTCTTTCTTCCTCTGTTTCTCGGTCATTAAAATGGTAATGACACCACAAGTTACGTAGCTTGCTGTTTCTCCAAGTCTCGTCCTGTAGTGTTGCATATGTTACTGGTGAATACAAGTTGCACGTACTAATCCAAACAATATTAGAAACGTGTTTATAGGAAAAATATCAAGTTAGATTTTTCATGCTGTGTGGCCCTCTTTTTATGCCCGTTGTATTATAACATTTGCTCCTACTGGTCTCGGGCCACATCCTTACCTAAACAAACCACATCCCCAACTCATAGTGCACGTTCCAGTAGTATTTAAGCATCCAGCCAATCCCTTTTGAGCCTTTATGCCAGCGTGGCACCCTTAGTTCAACTGTAATAAAGAGGTCTTCTCAGCATCAGAACCTTGTATGTCGGCGGTCCGGAGCGCTGCAGCATTCCCAGGAACCAAATCCGTGTGTAATGCCTGGTCAAACACACACTGGCAACCGGCACAAACATTTCCTGCTTGGCTCCAGAGGCTCCAGAGGCAAGGGGAGATCCCTGCTACCCCCCTCCATGTCTGACTTGGCACTTTTTAATTAAAGCTTTAAATCTGGAGGGCAAAAAGGAGAATGAGCAGTCTGGGGGAAACAGACAAGCCTCTGTCCTCTGCTGTAGCCTTTTCTGTTGCTTACACCTGTCTCTCTCGCTTTTGGCTGCCTAATTTCTTCTCCCTCAGCTTAGGTGTTTGCCGCATAGACGATAAAGTGTGGAAAAGGTGCAGTGAACCCTCCACTTGAGGTCTAAGAGGTCCCTCTGGGGTGGATTTGGGAGTGGATTCCAACTCTTTCTGTCTTGTGTCCATCTGTGTTTGACACATTGTCATAGACTACTTTTATTGAGTGAAAGCCCACAGCCCAGACGCAGCAGATGCATGTTTGTGAGTGTGTGTGTGTGTGTATGACTGAGAAAGAGATGGGGGGATGGCATACATGTAATGGCGGACAATAGCAGGCTGTCACGCTAGTTTGTGGAGCCTAATCATTATTTAATAGATGGGTAACCTCCCCCTGAAATGCAGCAATAGTCCTCTGTTTCGAGTCTCAAGCTCTCATTGATTTCCTTCTTCTGCTGAATTAGATCCCAATGGCTGTCTCCCAGTTACCCAGTCGCTCTCTTCTACCCTCAACTGAACAAACAGATTAAGAAGCACCTGCAAAAGGCCGCCTACTCTTCACTATAGGCCCCTATTGGCATAGTGCACAGCATGGCTAAGACTGGGAGAGACACAGTGTCCCAGGGAAATAGATGCCCCAGAGGGATCTAGCCCTCTTTAATCCATGTTCAAGCAGCTTCTGGCTTTTGATCCCCTTAGGAACCACTGAGGAGTTTAAGGGAGCATAAGGACACAATCTAAGGTGGCTCAGTACCATGTGTTGAACTCAGCATAATCTATCCTCTCAGTGTTGGCTATTGCGGCGCAGAGTAGTTTAAACTGTTTTGCTGTTCTGAATGCTGAAGTAACAGTCTCTCTCTGTTTTTTTTGGTTGTTTTTTTTTGCAATTTCAGCCAGTCACTCAGACGAGGGCTCCGACGTGGACTCGGAGCCGGGCCTGCCTCTGAAGAGGAAGCAGCGTCGTAGTCGGACCACCTTCACGGCGGAGCAGCTGGAGGAGCTGGAGAGGGCCTTCGAACGCACACACTACCCCGACATCTACACACGGGAGGAGCTGGCTCAACGTGCCAAACTGACAGAGGCTCGAGTTCAGGTTAGACACAGATGCTTGTCCCGCACCGCAGCAGCGCGCCGGCCTGTCATGGATGTGTGTCATGTGGGCGTTAAATTGCCTGGGACTGTTGCCATACATTCCTTACAGCCATAAGACATGCCCCCCCCCCCACCCTACCCTCCTCTCCTCTCCTCAGCAACCCCCGACCCCATGCCTGACGCCTCCCCCTCCTCCTCACCGCACATACGGACACAAACACAGATACACTGCACCCACTGTGTACGAAGACGGCTTTTTATTTTCGTCAGACTCTGCAAAAAGGTCTTAAAATAGATGATTTAGATAGTGTGCTAATATGGGCTTTAACAGCTGAAACAGCCCTCTGGCGTTATCTGAACCCAGTGACTTGTAGTAGCACACAAAGATGTAATGTCTGTGGTTTCACTGCATGCTCCAGATGTTAAGATCTCTATCAGTTCAGCTCCCTGTAATAGGTCCGAGGGGCCTCACACACATACACACACGTATACATTCACATGCACCGAGCTCACAGCCAAATACAGATAAGCATTATAGGAGTAACATCATTCTACTGGGTTGGCGGATAAATAAAATAATAAACGCCCTTGTCTCTGTTCTTCTTGCAGGTGTGGTTCAGCAACAGAAGAGCCCGGTGGAGGAAGCAAGCCGGAGCCAATCAGCTGATGGCTTTCAACCACCTCATCCCGGGTGGTTTCCCTCCGTCAGCTATGTCCGGCCTGCAGCCTTACCAGCTGTCCGACAGTCCATACCCTCCTACTTCCATAAGCCAAGGTGGGTCCAACTGAACACAGTCACATGTGCTTTTTATGCTTTAAAATATCAGAATTCCATCATGTATCGTCAGATTGATAACTGCAAAAAGTCTGAAATCGTCTCACAATGGCAGCATTCATGTTTGTGTGCATATAGCAACATGTGGCGTTAAGTAGAAATGTCTGATTCTCCACAGCGTCCGAGCAGCCCAGCACTGTCCACAGGCCACAGCCGCTGCCCCCCACCTCTGTGCACCAGAGTGGACTCAGCTCATCTGCAGGGTCTCAGGATGGAAGCTCTGCTTATTGCCTGTCCTCAGGACGCCACGGTTTCTCAGGATACTCGGAGAGCTTCGTTACTCCAACAGCACACTCCAACACTGTCAATCCCGCCATCAGCAACAGCCTCTCACCACAGGTACGTCTTTCCATCCTACAGATATACATGTAGAAACAAGGAACGCAGACACCCACGCACACAACACACATCATACCTGGAAGTCGGAGGCCCGAGGTTCTCCATGGTGGTTGTGAAATGCACCATATGGACACAAACGTACTCTCTCCTCTGTGTGACCTAGGAAGTGTCATTGCAGTGACATTGATGAAATCTTGTTAAGCCAGAAAACACGGTAGCTTTTCATTTTTGTTTATTCTGATGGGTTGTTTGATGAATTTGAAATGTGGCAAACGTCAGTCTTTGGGGAAGCTGAAAGGACCAAACATGAGGAGGGATGTATGGATGTCGGATGATGACACAAATCAAAACTGAAAAGACAATTATGGTCGATTACACAGTCATCAGTGTCCATCAGTGGCTCCCTACCAGCCTAGAAGATGGACTAACAGGCGTAAAACGAGCTTTTAACCGCCACAAAGGGTGGCCGGCCCACATGCAATGCATGCTGGGTACTAATTCCCATGAGAGAGAATCTCAGACTCCTGTCAGGCACAGATAAAAAACTGCCTCAGGCAGGTTTGTTACTTTGTGAATGCCTGAGGATGTATATATATTGAAAAAAGAGAAGAGCTTTGTTGTGGCTGCCAGGGTGCATGGTCAGAAAGTAGAGGGTGGCACCATTGTGGCTGAAGGTATAATTGACTGCTTTGATATATGAGCTCCAGTGACTGACTACAATTTGTTTTTTTGCTCCTCAACAACTCGCCATATTTACTTTAAAACGTTTTTGTTTGGGTGTTAGGTTTTTATTTCCACTGGATAAAAGTATAGAAAGATGGCGAGAGACGGCATGCGGTGAGCTGAGACCATCAGTGGTTGATGGTTTTAATCTTCGCCAACTGCGCCGTACTCGTAATTTGTACTTAAGTTAATCGCTCTGTCAAGGCATAACTGGATGCAAACCTGCTGGTAGCTGCCATCCTGTAACTGAGTGCACGGCTGTGGTTCACACAAGCACAGGGTCGCCGAGTGACTTAAACTCCAATAAAGAGGCCAAAGGTGCTGTGGCCTCGTGGATGGTTTCAGCATTAACCTTAGTCGGGCGGCCTCATACAGAATGGACATCTCATCTTGCATAGGGACGGCGTGCCTGGAATGTTTTCTCAGTCTGGAATTGCAATCACAGAACGTTCCAGTGTCTTAATTGATTGGAATGAAGTAATCTATCCTCTTGTAACAAAGTGTGTAATTTATGCAAATGACTCACTTTGTTGGCTAATTTGTTTTAATTCATATATTCATTGCAGCTGTTTGAATGTATATTGCGATACAGTTTTCTCTATTTCAGACGAGGATAGAATTAATTTCCTGATTTTAACTTAATAAGAGAGAGGAAATGAGAATTGATTAAATCCTATGACATTGATAGTTAATACACGAAGACCTCTTTGCTCTTAGAAAACTTTACAGCTTTGGTTATCTCAAATGGAAACAGTTTGGTCTATTTTGTATCGAATCCTCACTAGAATTACCTGGTCAGCTGAACTCTAAATTTGTCTATAAAAGCCACTCCGCTGTATCTACTGTTCTGTGTCCAATCAGGAGATCCGGGGATTCATTTAACGCCAGATATGGTCAAATTAGAGCACCGTGCAGTTTTGATATGGATGAGGTTTACTTTAGATAGGTGATATTCTTGTCTGAGCGGTTCGCTGTGCTTTTTAAAACGGCAGTCAGGCCAGTGGTTTCCCTGTGGTGCAGGGTCCTTGGCGTCTCACTGCTGATCTGGTGCATACCAAAGGAATCCTTTCTCACCAAGGAAGCGAGCGGCCGGGATTTGCACCCCCCTGAGACCTAATCCCCGGAACAACCTCAAAACAGACACACCATCGGAAACTGCTGCTGTTTCAGTTGCAGACAGAAAATGCTTGTACGTAGGAGCTTGTAGCTGGAGATACAAACCCTGAGACACATGGAAACACAGAATGTGTGACGAAACAGCAGAAAATGTTTGTATGAAGCCACTAGAAAACTGCTATTCACAAACAATAAGTTGATAAATTCGATGATTTAATGAATAATGCTTTTCCCCTCTGAGGCCTTTGTGCAGATTTATTGGTCACTGAATTTATATAATATATTATTATGATAGACTCTGTGTGGAGGAACATGTGTGTGCATTCCCTGCAGTGAGAGAAATAATGATTTAGTGGCAGGCTACATCTCTGTGTTCGTCAGATGTGTGGGGTCAGATCACCCTGACACACCAGCTGTAAATTACACACATTAAAGACACATCAGAATGTGAACATGCGTGTGTATGCCAGCTGGCTGTCAGTTGGGAAAGTCTTGTTTTCGCATCACTCTGCGTTACTTATTGTTTGCTTTTGTGTGTGTTTTTCTTTTTTTCTTTTTTCAGTTGACTTTTTTTCCCTCCAGGTTATATTGTTGTTTTGAGTGTATTTGGTTTGGTGTTTGGCTTCAGTTGTGTTTTCTCCTACGTGGACTGTAACTCTCCTTAACTTCATTTTTTTTAGACATTTTCATGACTTTGCTTCTCACGCAAACTTATGTGCAGCTGTTCACGATGTATCACCGATACCCTTACACCCCTGACATCAGAGCAAAAAATGCTTACCCCACACACACACACACACACACCTACTGTTATATACACAATTCCACACATAGGAGACGTAGCTCTCAGACACATACACAAACACACCCTACCCCTCATTCCCACGTACCCTTTGGCCTCTTTACCTTGGCCTCACAAGGACACGGTGATTTGTGATTTAAGAGGAACAAAAGAAAGTAAGAGAGGGGGAGACAGAGAAAGAGACAGTGAGAGAAAGTGTATTGCTTTGAAGAGATCAAAATGTTGGTGGACACATAAAAATGTGTGGAAGGTCTGCTTCAAACACATCACATTCTCAGAAATGAAGTTTTTCATGAAAAAAAAAGAAAGAAAATTCCTTATTCCAATATTAAGAGCAGCCAAAGTCAGACTTAGATTATTTACTTCTTTTGTATCTATTCCAGTTGTAAGAAAATCATCAAGTGTCATTCCGAGGAAAAATAAAATTAAAAGAAAAGAAAAAATTATCCTCTTTAATCTACATCCAAAAATATGACAGGAGAAGTTTAATAGAAACCACTGGGAGGGCAAAGGATTGATCTCTTTAGCCACCGTCTGCTCACTAGTCACTCAAGCATAGTAAAGAGAAACCACATGTGTGAGGGAAGCCAGTAATAATGTATTTCTGACAATGAACAAGGAGAGAGGCTTCCACTCCAGCCCACCTGAGTGGAAAGGAAACACTGATGTGAAAAAAAAGAATAAATCGCCTTTTTATTTTTCATTATAAAATTTACTTTTTGGTGTATTTTATACATTTTATTTTATTTATTATTATTTTGATATTCAATGCTATTAATAAATAAATACAGCTAGTCAATTCAATATATCAGTTCTAATCGCCCATTTTGTCTCCATTTCTTCCCTCAGGTGATGGGCCTTTTGAACCCAGGTGGAGTGCCACATCAGTCCCAGAGTGACTTTGCCCTCTCCCCACTGACTGGAGGCCTGGAGCCCAACGGGGGCATGGCCGCCAGCTGTCACGGTTCGCAACGCCTGGAGGCTCTTCCAGGCCTGGCCAGCATGCCCACCCTGCCCAGCACCCAGTCGTACTGCCCACCTTCCTACACCTCCCCAGCCTACGCCATGGACCACCACCCATCCTACCAGTATGGACAGTACAGTCAGAGCAAGGTACGTTTGGAAATACGCAGTTTGTTTTCGTGGAGATCTGTCAAAGATTTAGAGGTTTTTAAGGACTTTATTTTCAAGATTTGATCGTAAATTAGATATAATTGATTAGCGGTTATGTCCTTCTGTAACCCCTGCTCCGGTTGAGCTGCTTAGTTTAGATTTTCTGACTCACAGCCCATGTTAATTGCACAGACCTCTCTGATGAGCGAGCTTCTCAAATCACCCAGCGCTGTGCTGAAATTACATGTATGTTAAGGAGCGCTAGTGGCCCGGTTACCTCAGTTTACATTACCATCACTGGACTATCCACGTGGGCTGATGTAATGGCATGTCCGGGTCTTATCCCAACACACACATTTTCACTCACTGTCCTTTCATGACCCCGTATGATGAGCTTGCCCATCAAACCCTCACTTAGCCATGTAATGACCCATGCAACAAAGATAGCCGCCCCAAATGAAAGGAGCCACTTCCCAAAGCGTGTTTGACAGGAGGGAGGGGAGTGTATTGGTCGGGCCGGCGTGTTGTTGGGGCTGATCTGAGGTACACTACCACATGTTGACTGGCCCATCAGTGGCAACATCTTGATGTCATTAATTTAGCCGGTCCTGAGAGAGACCCACATGTAGCTTTTGGGGGGTTTCGTGAAATGCGTGTGTGTCGATGTGTATTTGTAAGCGTAGACATATATGTGTGTGTGTGTGTGTGTGTGTGTGTGTAAAGGCAGGGTAAGGGGCTCTTTAACAGGGGGCGATTATGGCCCTTGGCAGACCAGGATTAGAACCATGTGTCCCACTGGAGGTCAGATTTAGAGTTGCTATTGATCAGTGGAGCAGAGCCGAGCAGAGATCCAAGCTCAGGCTCAGTCTGTGGCTAAGGCTAGTCTTGCCAACCACATTAAATGCAAAGATTGAAACTCTTCACCTTTTATTTTTGTATTATTTAACCTAGAGCCCCAGCTTCCATTCCCACCTGCTGTTACCCATTCCCTCCCTCTTGCCAACATTTTATTTAACTTCCAAATTCACACAATTTGCTCTGTAAACCATCAGAGGATTTAAGCACTTCTAACTGAATACTATGCAAAATGAATCTTTTTAACCCTCCCTCTGTCTCTTCTTGTTCTCCTCAGGTGCCTTTCATTATATGAAGCCCCCAACATGGCCTGAGCAATGGGCTTCCCCCGGCCAGTCATCGCCCCCCACCCACCCACAACCTCTACCTCTGACAAACCTTCCAGGCCCCAAGAACAGCAAGAGAGAGGCTGGGAGGGTGAAGGGGTTGAGGTGTTCTCCTTCAGCAAGAGAGGGAACTACTTCAGATGGAGGTGTAGTGGCGGCGATGGAGGGGGTTGACTGGAATAATTGGGACCAAAGGCTCGGCCTCTCCTGTTACCTGGCACTCGCTTGTGCTTGTGCGTCATGCTCCAAGGACCAACTATGGTTCGTTGTCCGTGAAGAGGAAAAGAAAAAGGGTGGGGGGAGAGGGGAGTAAATACATTCAAGATTCTGTATTTGATTATTGTAATAAGTGGCAGGGATGCAAGTTGAGATGGACTTTTTTAAGCCCCAACTTGAGGCCAAGTTGATAGGGGAGGGGTGGATTCTCATGGCTGATGGGTATCGAAAAGGCCGGATAGCGATAACATGTTGCGCATATCCACAACGTTCCCGTGAGGATCTCTTCATCACAATGTCTTAGGGTGCTGATAATAAGTGTACAGCCACCCGATTCTTGTAAAAGACATTGGAGTTTAAACAAATGTGTCTACACCAGGGGAAAACCACCAGGAAGGCAAGAATCGAGGCCACATGGAGTCACAGCGAAACCACTGCAACCAAAAGAAAGTGCAATACATTCATACCTCATGTAATGTAAATGAATACGGCTCAAATGTCCCTGAGTATATCCTCAAAAACATGCTCTCTCTTTTCAATGTCATTCACTTTGGGTTGCGTGCATTGACCAATCAGGGGAAATCATCAAGAGATGAACAATAGCAAATGTAGTTGTGATGTCATGAAGCCAAAAAAATTCTCTGCCAGTGAATACTTCATTCAGTTTGACAGTTAATTTTTTTTTTTGCATGTGTTGATTTAGTTTTCATCAGGAACTTGCAAACATTAGTTCCATTTCTTATTTATTTAGTGTCATTGAAGTTTTGTATCTCCTCTTTACGTCTTGTATAAGTGCTCTTAAGTGCTTAAGTCTTACACAATGTTCATTATTCATGTTTTTTCCTTTTTGTATAATTTCCATTTACATCAGCGTGAAATGATTTTGTTGTAAGAAGTTTTGTGTACAGTACAGCACTATTTACTATTTATAATAAACTATATGAAAATACACCAAGTGGCTGATTTGTCATCTCTTTTCATGAAGTCATGTTCTCAGTTTGTTATTTCAGAAATTCACTGAAATGTGGCACACTTAAAGCCACAAAATACTAAAGAAATTATAGTAGGTCTACAGCATTTATCTTTCAAAAAATAAAATAAAATACAGAAAAGCAAAGTGAAAAACAGAAATGAAAATTGACTAAATAAAAAAGAAAATTAAAATAGTTTACAGAATATAAGGCCTTCTTTTAGATTTTTGGCCATATGCCATATGAGTCTCTTTCTTTTTTTCTTTCATTTCTTTCTTTCTGTCTTTCTTTCCCACTTCCAACATCAGCACAGTGGCGATATACCTTCTCTTTGCGATCTGTGCACCTCATGCCCACTGTTGGAGCACTAAATCATAAATATATCCCCTTTCATAAACACTCCTTTTGGACAAATTCCTGCTCCCTGGGGGCTCCTTCACACCCCCTTGATGACTAAAGCAGAGCTGCTGTAAATTATATAAGCACAGCGGCCCACAGACACACTGGGACATCAGTCACCGACATGGGTTGTGCAGGGTTCAGAGGGGTTTTGGCTCTCACTGGCAAACAGAAATGAAAACACTGTTCACCCAGTTGGCAGACTCCTCAAAGGTTACAGATATCAGCAGTGCATTTTTATCACTCCCTGTCATTTTTTCCCCCTTCTCTTGTGGAGGTTTAGGGATCAGGTATACAGCTGTCCATGTCATTCATGGCATCAATGTAAAGTGTAAATGTGAGTACCAATGCAGATACACTGAATGTGTTTATTTTTGTGAATTAGTGTGTTTGTACTATATTTTATGTTTGCGTGTATCTGTGTGTTCGCACATTTGTTTGCATGTCTGTGCTCAGTTTGTGTCCAACATGATAAGATCAAGACAGGATCACATTACACTATTTTCTTTGCTTTCAACAAACTTCTTCTTTTTTTTTCTTTTTTACAAGTGCTCAACTTGTAAGACACAATGAGTGAAAAAGCCAAAGAGGTTGCTTTGGAGTGGAGTGTCAGTCAAGCACCAACACACTGGAGACAACTTAACCTCTGACCCCAACACTCTTTGAAATGAGTAGACTACTTGACCGGAGCTGACAACAATCCAACCGTCTCTGCAGCTTCCAAGCCCCTAAATTGAAAGTGAAGGAAGAAAGCACAAAGAGGACGGCTGGAAAAAAAAGAGTTTCAGATAGGAAAAAGATTCAAAAGCGAGGTTCGGAAAATACTTTAAAAAGCCAGAATGTCCTGGGAGAATGGAGCATCGACTGATTCAGATTCATTTCTGATCAAAATGACCAACAAGTCTGTAGAAATCATTCTTCAAAGGAGCTCATAGTTGTGCTTTCATGATATTTTGGCTGCACCCAATAGGCTGAATGGCAGTGGGCTTTATCTCTGAAATACCACCTTATCAAGTCCCTTGAAGAGTGGGTGGATGACTCACAGCGTGCCATTCCCAAAGTGGGTGGCGAGCGCCTGCCTCTCACACTTTCCATCTGTAGTCCTCTCAGTGACTCTGGACCCATTTTATTCTATCTGTTTTTGTTTGGTGTTTCTCCATTTTGATATGAAATCCATGAACCGGACCCTCCTGTTCTCTCTACTCTCCAGATGCCAACACATTCTGGAGGACACCGGTATCGACATCAATGGGCACCAAATCAACGCGACTGAGTTCAACAGCACAGCGAGCCCTCTTTCTAGCACCAGTCCTGTAACCGTCGTCTCCAGCACCAGGGAGACCTATGACAATGCTTACTTCTACATCCTATTTGTCATGTGCTTCTACGCCATCCTCGCTACGACACTTTTCAGATGCTTAGGCAGCGACGAGGAGAAAAAAGACCCCTACGCGGAGTTCATGAGCACTGGGCAGTCGTCAACGCAAAAATTCAACACAGGCTGCATGGCAGAGAAGTTTTACTTTGAAGAGGAGAGCATTCTGTGAGCCACAGGCTTTCTCAGGAGAAGGAGGGAGAGTATGAACGCATGGGGGGATGTTTTGACAGTCACCAAGCCAGAAAAACGTCAGTGCGGCCTACTCAGGCAAGACCTGTTAGTGATTTTGCAAAACCTGTAGTAAGTTCATTTCTCCTCCCCCCCTTTTCCATCTGACAATCAGAAATCTCACGCGAGCAGACCGACCGGCCGGCCGGCAGGAGGAGACAGCTGCCTCTGATGATCTGAGAGAAGGGTGGAAACATGGAGAACTGTGGGTCAATGGCAGGCCGGAATCTCCTCCTGTGAGGCCCAATCAGGATCAATAACACCGGGGCCTTCGACATGCACACACCACAGGGAACCAGGAATACCTCAACAGACTGGCCGTGTGGACAATATATGGACACTGTGTGTGTGTGTGTGTGTGTGTGTGTGGGAGAGAGAGGGAGAGAGAGTGAGTAGCCTACTGACCTGACACTGGCTTTAATTCTGTAAATTCAGCTAACATACTGAGGAAATTAGATAAGGATTCTAGGGAATTAAAGATGAGACTATTTACTTTAATATCATGTTATGGATGAACTGTTTATATGAAAGTGAATATATACATTAAATTTTGTCATTTCAGTCTTTTGCCTGCAGAAATTTAATTTTACATTGCAGCATCAAGTAGCACTTTCAACAGTAGCCAAAGGATCTGCTACAGGAAAAAAAAAAAAAAAAAAGTATATGCACACAAACAATGTTTCTGAATAAAATAAAATGACATCCCACTCCCCAATTGGCTCTAATTAGAGCCAAAGCTCCGTGCAATAGCGACATTCCTTTGCCTTTACATTGTAACTGATCTTTTTTGGAGAGTCCACGGTACAGAGCTACAAGGGCCGCTCCAACCTCTCGGTGACCCCGTATGATCTACGTTTACAAAGCTGTGGCGAAACGTGAACCCGAGACTCACTCTGTAGAATTAACTTCAATTGCGCAGCGGGATCGTGGAGAGGAGCTTACAGGGAACACACGCTTCTGATTTGCACCACACATCGCTAAAGTTACATTTTCTGGGGAGGACGTTTCAGATTAGCAGGCTGGCAGCTGGGCAGGTAGCCTACAGTGCGCGAGGCGAGCCACGTCTCGGATCATCACGTATTTAGACGCACAGTACGCGCAGAAAGAACGTAAATAAGAAAGACAGTCTTTTACTATAAAGGTTTTTTTTTTTTTTTTTTGCGCAATTAAATCTCCAGGGTCAAAGGTGGGTGTGGACCATAGACTGACTGACAATGCTGGTCTAATTTGAACTATCCGCTCCTGGAGGTTATGCCGGTGCCTGAGGCCATGTGGACCTGTTTCCTCTTCTTTTACTCATAATTAAATTTTTGTCTCATCCTCCTCCCTTGAAGTGCTGGGGTCACAGATCCTACCTTAACAACACAGCATTCATTCCGTTTGGAGCAGCCTGTACTACAAACACATACAGACATTTTGTTATTGATTTTTTTTTTTATTCCTATGGTTTGAAATGGGAAATAATTCTGGACTTCAATCTCTGTTTGTGCTACAGCTGCTTTCGTTGGTAGAGTTTTGCTTGTTTGTTTGTTTTAGGTGGGTTTGATGTATCTGATCTTCAGGGTGCAACCTTCACAGCTCTGCTGGAGAAAGGCTTGGGCCACAGGTACAAACTGAGAGAACAGAGAGAAATCGCAAATACAACATTGAAGACACATGGAAATGATGTAACTATTGATTTTGTGATACTTCAAGGTTTGATGAAGATTATACTTACACTGGACAAAGCCTCTACAATCTCATCTTCATTTTTCTCCTTGTGAGTTAAAACTAAGACTTTCAGGTGAACGATCGCTGTTAAGACATAAAGACAGTGAAAATGAAAAATGTCCACTGTTGACTAGATCATTGAATTATAGTCAAACATGCCACTGGCTGTAACCTGCCTCCATCTGTGCTGATGGAAGGTCTGGGGTCTGAAACTGTGGATATGGTTCCATCTGCTGGTAAATATGTGACCCTACTTGTATCCAAGCTCGTTCTGGTTTCCTGCAGTGTGGTTCCTGCAACAAGTACAAAACACCATCATTAACATGCATTTGCAAAAAAAAAAAAAGGTAACACTTTACAATAAGGGTCCCTTAATTAAGGTTAGTTAGTACATTATTAAGCATTAATACATAAACTAATGTGTTAATTAAAGCAGAAGTAAGCAATATTTTTGTGTTAATATAAGTCTTAAATAGTTATATCTTCCGACAGCAATCACTTACATAGAGTGTTTGGTCTGAAACACGGGTCTGTCAGTCCCTCTGCTCTGCTCTGAGCCGAGGAGAAAACTTTTCTTGCATCCTACAATTTTTATCCAATGAGGAGAGAGAACGGCATGAAGAGCTGTGTGTGCAGCCAAGGGATGCGCGTGAATGTGGTGACGTAGGGACGAGGACCAATAGATCCATGACGAGGGCGGGGGCTGCTAACTCCGTCGGCTGACAAGAAGTTATGGTGCGTTCAGGGCAGCCTGTAAGTCGTGTTTTTCCAACCTGTGAAGTCGTACCAGTTCGATCTGTGACTTTCACAGGCAACGGATCGGAGAAACGCGAGTTGCGGGTTGCCTGGAACGCTAGAAAGTCGTAAGTCGTGACTTGAAGCCGTAACTTACGGTCTCAAAAGCCTACCTGGAACACAGCATTAGCCAAAACGACCGGATCGCTTACTTCTGCTTTAATGCTGAGTAATGCATACATAATGATAACTAATTACATTATTCAACTTTTAAATTTATTAACTAACTTTGAGTAGTAAACATTAATTAACTGCTTACTAATAGGCTACATTAATTAATGTGTTTCCTAATCATAAGTAATACCTAATCATGATTGTTAATATATCTGTAAACAGTTAATTGATGCTTAATAATGTACTAAATAACATTAATTAAGGGACCCTTATTGTAAGTGTTACAAAAAAAGTGAAATTTTTTTAAGCAGAGAGATTAGATGTGATTTTTTTTCTTTTAACTTTAGTATAAAAATCCAAATTACAAACCTGTGGAGACTGTGAACGCTGAAGTCATGCTATCATCTCGTGGTGTTTCTGTGACGCCTGTTGCTGTAGTATCAGAGGCTGAGGATGCTGTGGTTGTACTGCCATCTCCTGGTGTAGATCTAGCACTGCTGTTTGTTGTGAATCCATTTGGCAGTGCAGTAGTGGACGCTGCAGTTGAAAGGAACGTTTGTTCAGTGCAGCAATTCCCTTTTAACCATTCATGTACCGTTGATCTCTTGTGTTACCCTTCACTTACGTTGTGTACATGTGAAATTGTAGTCAGGACAGCAGTCGCTGAGTGCAACACATGCTTCATCACAATAACACCCCCTGTAACAGCTGCTGTTTAGCCCAGAGCAACACAACAATGGAGGATCTGCACAGCCTGGGGCACACATGAGTATTGTTACATATATTAAACAGTAATTATTTTTTATAATTCATTTTTTAAAAATAAAGTAGGAGTCAAATATTTCTAATAAGGGAAGTGTTCTCTCTTATCCCATTACCAGATAAAATAAAACTTAGCCAGATAATCTAGGATGAGCTTGCCAGTATGACTCATGTGGCTCCTATGGATGGTGTTAATGAAGCAGTTGCTGCTTGTGATGACATTACCTGTTTGTTTGGTATTGAGCACTGCTGTTTGTTTGGAAAAAAAGAAGAACAGAAATTGTTACCCAGAGTAATAGTAGGAGACTGGTGTGGAAGCAACAGTGTAGAACATTTAAAGAAGGTAGTGATGCTTCATCTTCATCTTAAAATTGATCTGAATTGCCATAGGTACAGTGTTCAGACTGCAAATTTAGGAGGATCATTCCTCAGCATTTTCAGATATTGCTATGACCTCTATTAAAAGCAGTTTTACTCACCACTGTAGGAAAGCTGCAAACCCACCAAGAGTAAAAAGTGTGGTACAAACCAGTCCATGGCTTTGGATGAAGTGGGACCAGCACTACCTTACAGGTCCTATCCCCTGCAAAAAATAATACAGTATTGTATGTACATTGTTATTTTTTCTTCTTTTCTTCCTGTGCCAATTTAGTTCCTGTTCTGCTCTTACAGTAAGTAATGATTAACATCAACAGGCTTTGGATGGGTAGGAGAGTATTTACCTGAGATTCCAATCCAGACCACAGAGACTTAACTGAAGAATTCAGTTCAGTGTAAAAATCCTCCATGTGTGTGCTGAAGTATCTTCAACATTTCCGTCTAAGGCTTTAAAAAAAAAAAAAAAAAAATCCTTTGTAGACAGTGGGGCCATTTGGGTAGACATTAGAATTGGAAACATGAGTCTTCACACAAACAAAGCATGCCGCAAAGTTGCGATTTGCTATTCAATAATCAGTAGGACAAATGTAACAAGCACAAAAATGAGACAATATCAAATTAGTAGCAGGCTTAGGGAAATTAGTAAAAGATTGTTCGATTCAGCATATCTGACCACCTGTTTTCAGTTTTATTTCTCAGAAGCTCTAGTTAATGCATAATTGATGGAATGTGGTAAACTGAGAGAACAAACTCTACTTTGTTTCCAGTCTTGCAGCATTTGTCCTATCTATGTGACCTACCACTGTAAGAAGAGCACGTAAGCAGCTTTAGGGCAGTGGTTCTCAACTGGTGGGTTGGGACCCAAAAATGGGTTGTGGACAGCTGGTCAAAAAAGTAAATAATATTTAATGCAAATCTGATGTTGGACATAGGCCTATCTTTTATTTTGAAAAATAACTTATTTTGAAAGGCACACAAGACACGTGAACACATGCAGTTGTAATGGTCCTCCTCAGTTTCTTATTATTTGCTCCATTTGCTCTGAATGCAAAGATATCAGTTTCTTATTAATGTGGCCTGAATGCAGTGAAAATAGGCTACCTTGTTTTGTGGATCTTTATTTTATGCAATTTGATATTTATTAACTTTTGGGAATATGCTGGCAGAGATGCATTAGAAGTCAAATATATCATTTTGTTGGTCTCTATTTTGTGCAGTTTGATATTTTTTCATTCACTTCCGTACATACAGTTGTCATGGTCCTCCTCAGTTTCATTCATGTGCCCTGAAATGCACTTTGCTCAATAAAGAGCAAAATGAGTTTTTAAAGGCTTAAAAAAATAATAATCTTGGATTGAATTCTATAAAAATGGGTCGCGACTTAATGACCATGGGAAAATGTGGGTCCCAGAGTGAGACTAGTTGATAACCCCTGCTTTAGGACTGGACAACATTAGCCTAGTAGGCTACACTAGGCCTACAACATGACGTGAATTCTTGGCTACCAGCATCCTAAAAGTAGGAACTATAAGTTTACATGGCTGACCAAGTAGGCTATAGCCAATTACACGAAAAAAAAAACCCACCATACACGTAAAGTTGAGGAAAAACGACTATGCTGTGATTTCGGCTGTAGGCTATCTAATGAATGATATGAATGATGGATGATAAAGTTGGAGACTCACTGACGTCACGCCGCCGTGCAGTCTGACCTCTCGCACGTGCGGAACTCGGATCAGTCCAAAACGTCGAGGTCGACGCCACATCTGCATAGTCGAAGGCGTTCAGTGCAGGTGCAAAAAAAGAAGAAGAAAGTGGCTAAACAATTTGAAAAGTCGGCCAATATGGCGACATAGGCCTACAGCATTACGTTGGATAGCGTACAGCCTGCCGGAATCCTGGAATAAGAAGAATACAGGCCTAAGTAAGTGTTGTTTCTTGCCAACTGGTTTTAAAGGGCAACCAAAAGCCAACCATCACAGGACAAACTACAGCAACTGGTCGACCGTCCACCTGTGTCAGTCAGAAACAGTCCAGTCAAAAAAACAAAACAAAACAAAACAAAAAACTAAAACAAATCTACCACCGAACAATGGACGCATTTTCGGTCGAAGAATTAACGTTAGTACGGCCTCAGTAAAGAACAGGTCGTAAACATTATTGATGCTAAATGGAGGAGTTAGCTTGTTAAACTGTTCCAGATAGCTAACATCAGCCGAGGGGCGAGGGCACCGAAGATGGATCAGAGACACTCGAGGAGTTCAGAGACAAACCAACTGACCACAGCAGGAGCAAGTGCAGCTGGATGACATGAACTCTTCACCTCCATGAAACAACATGACTGACAGGAGAATGGGCCTCCACGTCGAAAAACGTGAGTTAAATAAATAATGTTTATTCTCCTCTCTCTCTTTTGCGAGCTGGTTTCTTTTCCCTCCAAGTGGCATTGGCTTTCTGTCTGAGTTGATATCGTTGTGGGTGAGGTAGTAGGCTACAGTTGTTAAAGTTGTGGACGTTAATTGTTTTCTTGCTTTTTTGATACTGTTGTGCTACTGCACTGTAAGGGCTTTATTTGCAGTTTTCCAAAATATGCATGTTTTCTTTGTTATACATTCATTTGTTGATGTCTTAGCAGTTTTTAACAGAACCTGTGCATATGCTTACCAGAATTAATTTCAGGTAGGCTACATTGTTAGGTGTGTATGTGTTTGACTGCCACAGTGCAGCTGCTGGAGAAGGATCTGGTAAACCTTTATTTGAGCTGGTGTTGTTGGAAAATTTGCTTCAATCTGCTGGTGACCACTAGGCCTATGTGTTCCTGGTGTTATGACACACGGCATTGCAGATTATGCAGTGTGTGTTAGTTGGAACACAAGCATAGATGTCTTTAATGATCTAATTTAAAACACCTGTGTGTCATCAGGTCCTCAAAATTTGCCATAGTGATTGCTTAGTCTTTATTTACTGAGGTTCAGTTGAACTGTAGTCAGGCTTATATCCTAATTCTTATCACATAAACGTGTGCCTTGTTGTGTTTCATAGAGACTTTATGTAATGTATGGCACAAAGGGGTCAGAAATATCGGCAAAATAGGCCTAGTTGATAAACTGCAGCGATTTCAGGGGAGTCTCTATAATTCATTAAATGATCTGGTGTTATCTCTGTCAATATGGAAGTAAATTGATGAGACCAACAGTCACATATTGTACAGACAGAGCCAATCAGATCCAGAGGATGTATGATGTGAATAGATGAATAGAACAAATCCAGGGAGTGAGGAGGACATCATACCGTCCTCCTGAGTGTGACAAAGTGAATCTTAGGAAGACCTGCTCCACCACCCTGAGCAGGTCTGTTCACTTACAGACCCCCTGTATCCCCATGTTGTTCTTACATTTTTCGACATAACTTATGTCAAAAATTATTATTCAAGTATTTTTTTTTTTCGTGTGTTTTCTCTTCCTTTAAAACTAATTCAAACAAACACATCCTACGCTCGTCAGTGGAGGTGAAAGTGGAGGAGAGAAGTCTTCCACAACGTAGTGCAGCCTGTTTGTTAATAAGATCTCGGTTACTGACAGCCCCACAGGTGGTGCTTGACATTACATCTATGTCAATCAATAAGCCCACCTGCCAGTATCTTTTTAATGGAACATATAATCATGTGGAAGTGAAGCTGTTTCAGAGCATCTTTAATTATAGGTCACATACTCCAATCACCTATATGCAGGTACAATAGTACAGTATTGCCCTCCCTCATCTCATCTGATTGTGTCAGCCGATAGCAAGTGATGGGCAAGCAACATTTCTTTACTAGTGCCACTCTTCATGCAGCAGCAGTACTGTACGTCACGATCCTTTCTGGTGGAATTTTCCATTGCAAGTTTTTTCTATATGCTCTTAACTAAACATGAACTAACTTAACTGACTGGCTGGGGCCATGAGCGATTGATATGTCACTTCACAATCATGACAGTGTGAGTTATGTGCTCTGTTGGGATTACTTCATCTGTAAATGGACTTCCAAATCTGTTTCTTATTTTACAAATATTCTTGTGTAGCTACTTCTGGTACACATAACAATACGTTGTGTGAAGAGGTCTATCTGCTCAGATCAGATCTCATAAGTCTGGGCACATGCAAAACATTCATTTCAAATTTGAGTTGTAATGGTTTTTATGATGATTAAAATATTCAAAGTAATGCTGGTGCTTGGTGGTTAAATGCTTAGAGCAATGGTATTTGCTCCAAGCATTTAACCACCAAGCACCAGCATTACTATTGGCATAGCGTGAGGTAGTAATCACTCGTTCAACTATGTCATTATCTTGTGTTGTGTGATGAGTACTGTAGATAAAGCATTCATAGCCTTAGTTTGCGTGACGTGTTTTTTTAAACACAATAATATTGATCTTACCACTGTAAAAAGGGAAACAGCCCAGAGAACAATAAACAATCCCCATTATGATTTGTGAGTGTGACTTTAATAAGTGATGCTTATTGTATTGATTTCTGTTCAACACTGTTGTGGCTACACACACACTAGGCCTACAGTGAATAAAGTAAAACTGACACATATTTGGTGCATATTTTTTTATTGTAGAGGAAAGTAAGCAGGATACTTTCCCTATCACCTGACATTAAGAATTACATCATCATGAATATTTGAGAGTTTAAAAAACTGATTCAACATTTTGGTGACACAATATGGTCTGGTGAATTAAAGAGCAACTATGCAGGATTTTCGACTTAACTCTGCTACTTTTTCACCTTAATTAAACAGATTCAGAATAATTGTGATGGTTAAATAAATGACCTGTAACTTGTAACAGGGAGAATGGAGGCTTTCTGCTTTCCACCTAGCGTCTCTTTGTGAGATCAGAGCCTCCGACCCGGTGTCCCAGCTCTCATCTCTGCGTCACTGCGACACAAACGAAACAAATTCCTGTCTGACTGAAACAAATGGCTTTTTCTCAGGTGGATGTGATGGATTTGATGGTCAAAGTGCAGCCATTACAGTTCTCCTGGAGAAAGTTCTCAGATAGAAACTGTATGAGGAAAAAGACACTCTGAGTAGCAATAAAGGTGCAGTGTGTAGTGATGTTATGGTGACAGTGCAGCATAAAGGTTGTTTATACTTACATCCGATAGAGCCTTTGAAATAGTGTCTTCATCTTCCACACTGCTCGCTAAAAGAGAGACTTTAATTTGAATGGTCACTGTTTGCTTATCTGAAAAGAAGCACAGATGAAAATGTGTTTGATCATGCACACTAGGAACTTCAGAAAAAAACTATTAAATAATAACCAACCTGTAGCTGTTGAGGCTGAGGCTGAGGCTGAGGCTGTGAACTCTGACGTAGTGCTCACACTGCTGCTTTGTGTACTGGTTACTGTAAGAAGAGAGATTATGCTGAACTTGTGCTAACGCCTGCTGCTGCAGAGGTAGTGCTGCTGCCTGTTAAATCGGAGAGTGTAGATGTACTACTGCTTGTTGGGATGGCCACTGTACCTGAAGCTGGAGTTGCACTCACCTCCGTCTATATGGATTGTATTGGTGCCTGTTACGTTGGGGTTGTATTATTAGATACTGTGGATGCTAAAGTAGCTGTGATACCTGCTTGTGTAGTAGAAGTGTTGCTGTTTGTTGTGCTGGGTGCTGTCGTCGTGACATTTGGTATTGTAGTTGTGGTACTGCTGTTTGATGTGCTCGGCGATGCGGTGGTCAGTGCTGTAGAGGATCGTAGATTTACACTTTAAATGTTGTTCACTTAATTTTTGAAAGTGTTCTAATTTTTTAGGTACACTCTTGACTCACATGTGCAGGTTGACATGAAGTCAGCACAGCAGTCACTGTTATTGAGGCAGAACTCATCACAGAAACACCCTCTACTACAGCTGTCGTTTCGACCGGGGCAGCACAGCACTGGTGGACCTGCACAACCTGGAGCACACACAACACAGTCTGTACAGAGCTGAGAAAGGAATGTTGCACTACTGGAGTGTGGAAACAGTGAGGGTGTGTTGTTGATATTACCTGTAGATGTACAGTAGGTGTAGTTGTTGGAGTTGCTGTTTGAGCTAGAAATTCAAAGGGGACATTTACACCTCATATCATTTCATTAGAATTCAAGATAAACACATTTTTTATGAGCTTTTACCCAGAGAGGGGAACACTGAGGTTCACAAGTAGTGTTGGACAGACATTTGAACCCCACTGGCATGGACACATTGTCATGGATGGATAGTGTGGTGCAGCAAAATAGGGCAAAAATGCAGTTTAATCTCTCTGTAAGATGTGTTACAGATGGTTTTCAGACGCCTACATCCACTTCTTGATTCTTCAGCAGCTACTTTACAGAAAAATGTGTTCCGGGTTTCATAGAAGATTAATAATAGGCACTTCCTCCTAATTGGCACTTCCAACATACAGTACACTCAGTGATAGCACTGATAAATAGCTTAGCCTGTCAGCAAAATGTGGATGTTGTCTCCAATAAACTGAGTTAGTGATTTAGCCAAAAATAAAGGCAACAGGGTCAATAATCTTATTCATCTGGGGAGATTGTTCAATCAAGTCACTGCACTTGTGAGCATTGAATCAGCATCATTGAAGGTCTCTACTGCAGTCTCATGTTTCATACTGTTGGTAGTGCTTTGTCTTGTATCCAAGAAGACACACATAGTGTAGGTATCAAGGGTCAGCACTAGGAGAGGGTATTACAGTTTTTCTCAGTGGCTTTGGTCCTTGTCTTGGATCAAAATAAAATTCTCACAACTATCAGTTCAACCTCCATAACATTAAGTCATTTGTGCACATCATGGTAGCAATTTTTCATTCCTCTGAACGAATTGCAAATGCTTTTGGACATGTATCAGTTGCTTTTATACAATTCTCTGCTGTTTTATAACATTTCGTATGTATACTATATTGACTATTTTTCTTTCCAATCTGCTGAATCATTTTGTACATGATGATCATGTAATCATTTGTCTATCACTTTGCTTTTTACAAATTGATCGGAGATCAAGTCAAGTCATTGTGTGTCAGACTTGAACTGGTCGTGGTGTAATAACAATTTGTTCATTATAGGGATGAACATGATTAACCGCTTAACCGTTAACCGATAACAAAAACTATCGTTTTTTGTTTTTTTAATTAGCTCCTTATGTCGTCAACTCATTTCCCAGCAAAAAGTGGCCTATGTGCTGTGCAGTCCCCGTGAAGGAAGATCAGACAACACATTTTGCCTACACAGACATAGATTTTGCATCACCTGTAACAACAGCGCTGTGCAAGTGATCGCCCCTGCAAGCATTTGGTAACGCTTCCTTTTACAGTACGGTAATTAACAGGTAATTACCAGGTAATAAGATGTATTTACTAGGTAATAACCAGGTAATTTAAATGCAATTACAGTGTAATTACCAAGTACTTACTAGGTAATTACAAGGTAATTACCCAGTATTTACAGATATTTTTCCTGACTACTACCTAGGTATTTACCCAATAATTTCCTGGTAGATACACAGTAATTGTATATTGTAGATTTTAAACCCGGTAGTTAAAAAATATTTACCTGATATTTATCTGGTAAATACCAACAAGTTACCTGGTATTTACCCAATAATTACCAGGTAGATATCCTGCAATTGCATATTGTAGACTATAAACCCACTGAATGTGTCTATACGTGACTTTGTTAGGGTGATAATAACTTAGATATTTACCTGGTAATTACCAGGTATTTACTCAAAATGATCGCTACCTTACCTGGTAACTACCACTTATTTACGTGGTAGTTACCTGATATTTACCTGGTAAATATCAACTAGTTACCTAGTATTTACTAGAAATATACGGAAAACTACCAGGTATTTATCCAGGAATTATAGATTATGTATTACCAGTCAACCTGTGTAGTGACAGTGAGGGTATAACTTGCAACTATTTACCAAGTAATTACTTTCTAATTACCCAGTAGTTACAATTTACATTATCAGGTAAAACCTTATGAATTACCCTGTAAGGAAGGTGGAAACTGTACTGTAAAAGGAAGCGTGGTTTGTTTCAATGATATTACCATGTACTTTCCTGGTAACTGTAGGTTATAATCCTCTGCCCCCCATCAGGGTGTGTAATTTTGAACATGGTACCTGGTAAAAAACTCCCATATCTACCTGATAATTAACAGGTAAATATCAGAGTTTTACAGAGTAGTTACCATGTAAGAAAAGTGGAATTGTACTGTAAAAGGAAGCGTGGTTTGTTTCAATGATATTACCATGTACTTTCCTGGTAACTGTAGATTATAATCCTGTGTAATTTTGAACATGGTACCTGGAAAAAACTCCCATATCTACCTGATAATTATCAGGTAAATATCAGGGTGATATCGGAGTTTTACAGAGTAGTTACCATGTAAGAAAGGTGGAATTGTACTGTAAAAGGAAGCATGGTTTGTTTCAATGATATTACCATGTACTTTCCTGGTAACTGTAGATTATAATCCTGTGTAGTTTTGAACATGGTACCTGGCAAAAACTCCCATATCTACCTGATAATTATCAGGTAAATATCAGAGTTTTACAGAGTAGTTACCATGTAAGAAAGGTGGAATTGTACTGTAAAAGGAAGCGTGGTTTGTTTCAATGATATTACCATGTACTTTCCTTTACATAAAGATACAATGCATTTTGTTACACTCTGTGACAAATACGCAAAAACATGTGAACTGTCAAAGAGACTAACTTTAATCCTCTTAATCTGCAAAACAGTGAACTTGAAGAGAGTAACTTCAATACTCTTAAAGGTATACGCAAACATTTTTTTGTGTGTCTTGTCTCACTCCCGAGTCCATGACAGGCAGATAGACACCATCCTTTCAACTGTGCGTGCAGTAACAAGGGAGATACGGGCAGAGCTGGCGCACCGCTAATTAGCTTAGCTCAAACACTGGAAGTGTATGGGTAGTGTTAGCCTGCCTCCACCTAAAGTCATCAGAGAAACTCTTCAGCAACTCTAAACGGAAACCGGCGGGCCGATCTTCGTCTCAGAGCTGACAAAACTCTCTGGTAAGACATCTTGAGCGGTCAAATGCCGTTAACAAGACGAGATCGGTCAAAACGGAGGGTTCAAGCAGAGACGGTTATTTTGGTTCAAGCGAGCTACATCGAGGGTAGGTTAGCTTCCTATTTCAAAACAAAAGCACAAATTATATCGTCATGGTTTTCTGTATGTAAAGAGCAACCGGTGATTGGTTGGTCACACCGCAGCTTGAGTAGCGCCAAATTTGTCCTAACAAAATTGTAAACCACATCTGATATTTTGACAAATTAACGACACACTGCTGATCTAAACGTCTCCTTTCTCACCTAAAAATGTTTGAAATGTCGATAAAGTGATATATTTACAGAGTTTAGAGCTAAAATGAAATCAGCTTCTGACTGCTGATTTCGGCTCAGGTAGGAGGCAGGCTAACACTACCCATACACTTACAGCGTTTAAGCAAAGCTAATTACGGACGATAGGGGCTCTGCCTTGTTACTGCACGCAAAGTCAAAAGGATGGTGTCTATCTGCTGGTCATGGACTCGGGAGTGAGGCAAGACACGGGGAAAAAATGCTGGCCTATCCCTTTAAGTGCTAAACATACAATAACTTGCATATTAAAAAAGAAAATGAAAAGAAAAACACAAAGTGCAGAGCTTTTTGCCTTCTTCACATGTCCAGTCTACACATTTTGGCAAATTACATCAGTAAAAACTATAACCTATCCACACCCCACCCCACCCAACAGAGATGGGTGCTCCAAGGCTATCCCAGTGATGCTTCTCCCTAGCATGAGGACATACAGGTATTCTGTGCTACTGCTTGTGGTCGCCAGGTACTGCACCATGTTTGTTCCAGGCTGAAGAATAAAGAAAAAAAAAACAAGATTCAAAAATTAGTTTGTACAACAGGTTAGGTTCATCTCTACAGGTAATGCTGTATCAGACACTGTATCTGGAGTCTTAGCCCATAGCACATTTCTTTAGGCACATGTAACAGCCATCTCAGGTAGATATAAAATCTGTACACTGGGTACAGTAGCCCATACTATATGTGCACAGCCAACAAACACCTCTGCATTTAACCCTTCAAATACCCATCCTGTTGATGCCCATGTGGTAGAAACAAATCATGAACTAGCCTATTTTTTTTTTTCTATAATGTTTTCGAAAATATCTATTTATTCCATTAATTTTTAATCAGGGCCCTATATGAATTCTGGGATGAGGGATTCCTTGATTTTTAGCCAGAAGTCGAAATCAAATATGCATTTTAGACAGGGCAACACACAAACATATACTCACCATGCCTTGAGTGTCCATGAGAGGAGACCACAATGTCATTTGCCAGCACTTCTCACCAGTTATACTGGGTTCTGTAGTGGGCAGAGAAAAGAAAGACCACAATAATCTCAAAATAGCAAACCCAAATACTCCAACCTAGCACCAACAAGCACTGCTAGCAAAACGTCTCTGCTGCTAGTCACTATGGTGACGTCCGTTACGCACCCCCCCTCCCCCCTCCCTCCACTAACGACAAAGCAAAACAGTTCGAGCGCACATACACACACACGGCTAACAGAAAACTACACTCACCCTACACTCATAGACTTTGATAGACAGGTATGTGCAGCAGAAGCAGAGTAGGAGGGCTACTAGCACCACCAGATGTCCTGGATGTTAGCCAGTGCTGGTAGCAAGTCTCTTCCTCTTAGCAGCAGCAGCATCGCAAAGGAAAGGTGAGCTAGCTCGATGCTAACTTCGACTAGCGCTAGCAGTTAGCATCCGCTGCTAACACCCACTTCCCCACAAGGAGGCTACCGTCATTTCCTTTCCTTCACGGCCCTGACAATTGATGCTGCTGCTGCTGTGCTGGAAACTATCTTATCAGGTGAAAATAACTAGCTAGCTAGCAAGTTAGCAAGCAAGCAACACGAGGAAACAATGCCTGGCCGCAGAGTGAGGTGAAGTTTTTAAAGTAACACTAATTGGCTACCACATTAAACTACCAAACCTGTAGGCTAATAATTATAAGTTTACTTACCAAACACTGTTTTCTGAAGCTGGAGAGTGATTAAGGTGTCGTCCAAATCTCAGCCCAATCTGTTGGGTCGAAATATTTAGGCTAACCCAACCTTGGAGTTTTTACCAGGTACCATGTTCAAAACACCCTGATGGGTGGTAGAGGATTATAATCTACAGTTACCAGTAAAGTACATGGTAATATCATTGAAACAAACCATGCTTCCTTTTACAGTACAATTCCACCTTTCTTACATGGTAACTACTCTGTAAAACTCCGATATCACCCTGATATTTACCTGATAATTATCAGGTAGATATGGGAGTTTTTTCCAGGTACCATGTTCAAAATTACACAGGATTATAATCTACAGTTACCAGGAAAGTACATGGTAATATCATTGAAACAAACCACGCTTCCTTTTACAGTACAATTCCACTTTTCTTACATGGTAACTACTCTGTAAAACTCTGATATTTACCTGTTAATTATCAGGTAGATATGGGAGTTTTTTACCAGGTACCATGTTCAAAATTACACACCCTGATGGGGGGCAGAGGATTATAACCTACAGTTACCAGGAAAGTACATGGTAATATCATTGAAACAAACCACGCTTCCTTTTACAGTACAGTTCCACCTTCCTTACAGGGTAATTCATAAGGTTTTACCTGATAATGTAAATTGTAACTACTGGGTAATTAGAAAGTAATTACTTGGTAAATAGTTGCAAGTTATACCCTCACTGTCACTACACAGGTTGACTGGTAATACATAATCTATAATTCCTGGATAAATACCTGGTAGTTTTCCGTATATTTCTAGTAAATACTAGGTAACTAGTTGATATTTACCAGGTAAATATCAGGTAACTACCACGTAAATAAGTGGTAGTTACCAGGTAAGGTAGCGATCATTTTGAGTAAATACCTGGTAATTACCAGGTAAATATCTAAGTTATTATCACCCTAACAAAGTCACGTATAGACACATTCAGTGGGTTTATAGTCTACAATATGCAATTGCAGGATATCTACCTGGTAATTATTGGGTAAATACCAGGTAACTTGTTGGTATTTACCAGATAAATATCAGGTAAATATTTTTTAACTACCGGGTTTAAAATCTACAATATACAATTACTGTGTATCTACCAGGAAATTATTGGGTAAATACCTAGGTAGTAGTCAGGAAAAATATCTGTAAATACTGGGTAATTACCTTGTAATTACCTAGTAAGTACTTGGTAATTACACTGTAATTGCATTTAAATTACCTGGTTATTACCTAGTAAATACATCTTATTACCTGGTAATTACCTGTTAATTACCGTACTGTAAAAGGAAGCGTTACCAAGCATTTTAATCTTATCGGTTAATAATCGGTTAATGAGCGTCGGCTATCGGTCAGAAAAAAAATTAAAAATATGCATCCCTAGTTCAAAGGGTTAAACTAATTCTTTTGCATGGTGCCGAAAATGAATGTCATAACTAATATTAAAGATAGCAGGTAATGTTTTACTCACCATCGCTAAGAGGTGCAATCATCAACAGGAGAAAGACACACATGGAAAAGCAATCCATGACTCTGTGTGGCACACACACAAATACACTCATGACTAAGCATATTGTTTTATATAAGGGGAGGTAAAATGCCTTGTCATGTCATTATCATATCATGAAGTTGTGATGAGTTTGTTGGTGCTGCCATTGGACATTGTCAGGCTGCAGACATGCCAGGGATGCTGGAGCAGCTCCACTTGGGTGTCTCCTCATGTCAAGTCATATCAATCTTTGACCAATATGACTTGACATGAGGAAACGCCCATGCAACCACAGGCCAGCAATCTTCCTCTCGAAGTTCTCCACGGTGGTAATTATAACTGCGCAGATGAGCAGAGGCCATACTCTTAGAACAGATGTGCTAAAATGTAACACATGTGCTGTATGCATCAGCTCAGGGACAACACATATTGTGTCAAATCTGACAAAACTAATGTGTCCATTCTTTTAACATGTCTACTGTGTCAAATAGGTCTACACAAAGATGTGTTATTTTGACACAAATTGCTTATACATGCTGTAAGCAATTTCCACTTGAGGAAACAAGACAGACACAAGTAAATTTGTTAATGCGAATTTATCTTAACTTCAGAATTATTAAAGGGAAGCGAAGTGTTTTCACTACATTTAATAACGATAAAGACAAAACAATATATTTATCGAAAATGTACCCATTAACAAGTGTGGGTAATGTAGATTCATCCACATTAATGAGAATTTTTTACAACAAATTACAAACTCCTTGTTGTCCCTTTTTAAATTTATGTAGTTACAGTAAATTTAAATTAATCACATTCAATCACTAAATCCATATCTCCAACAATGTGAGTGAATGAACTTTCTCTTGTGGTGCTCACAGAGCCCCCCCCCTCCTCCTAAAATTTCTAAAATTCTGGACCTCACACCAAAGAAGATCTGAATCGGCTGTGTTAATCCCAATCCACGCCCTCTCTCCTCCCTCTTTCCCATTTGTGCCGGAGGGATGGAGGTGGGAACGCAGAGTGCTTTCGCCGTGCACGAAACATGTAAAATGCACATGGACACACCCCACTGACTGACTAGACTGCGCCTGATACTTAGTCCTCTTTGTTGCCATGTGACTGATATGGTTAGTATTACTATATCATCACAAAGGGTGTTGCAGATTATTTGTTTGGCACTTTTCCACGGCAGCTGAGTTCCTCCTCCTTTACTCCTACCACAATGAAACTTTACACAATAAATGTATACATGAAAGGTAACTTTTTTTTGTATTACAAGCATCTTTGAAAATTAATTTTAATATGCAAATTAGCTCAACACTAATTGAATATGCCCAAATTCAGTTACATGTTACAGTTACATGAAAACTGTCTTTCCACAGACATATCAAACATACTGATCAGATTTTCATGAACCATTTCATCAAAATATTGTTGTTTTATAGAATTATGTCAAAACACCATTCATACATGACGAATGCATATTTCTGTCAAATTTTCACCCAACCATCCCACTGCCAATGGTTGATGGCAGTGTTGCTTTTGGACTGGCCTGAAACCTGCCCGACTAAGTTGAACCTACCGGTAGCCCTCAGGGTCATGGAGGCACACAAGCCTCCCCACCGTGGCAAGGGAGCAACAACGGGGGAGGTGCTTTTTTTTTTTTTTTAGGGTTTTGTTTTAGGCAATTAGGCAATCTACAGTGAATTAAAAATGTAAGGTAATTTTGGTTTTGGGCAAAATTATTTTGAAGAGCTGGACTGTCTGTGTCTGTATTTTTGTCTGTCTTCTGTGTGAGAGTGAATCGTTTAGTTGGCAAGAATGACTTCTGCCTGCAATCTTGTAATCTTACCAACAATCTACTAACCAACAATTTGTTAATTTACCAGCACAAAATGTAATCTCACTACGCTACTAACGACTGATGCAAATGCGGGGATGGTCGTTAGGTAAGGCTTGTTTGCTAATAAAAAATGAATTTAGAAAGCAACTGGAGACAAGATTGTGCAATCAATTATTAAAGGGATAGTTCAACATTTTGGCAAATTGGCCCATTGCCATAATCCCTAGTTTTAGGAGTAGGTTGGTTACCTTTAATTATCGGTGCAAGCTATTTTTAGAACGGCGGAGCAGAGCCGCGAGCTGCTCAGAGCTACAGTACGCTATGGAGGCTCATGCAATTTCTTGGTTTCCCTCATCAAACTCATCAAATACACAATCCAACAACTCCAAAATGCTCTCGTGGACAAGTTGTGGCCTGGGCATTCACCACACTATGACATAATAACGGAACGTTACGAGACAGAGTTGTTTTCGAGGTAAATTCATGCAAAACCGCTGATGTGCGTTCCCGTTGGATGTCAGTTTTCCGGCAAGCAGTCTCTGCATTTGCTTTGAAAACAACTCCATCTCATAACGTTCTGTTATTATCTCGTAGCGTGTTTTTTTTTTTTTTTTTTTTTCAAGAAACGTGAAATAAAAATGTAGTCTTTTTTCCTCTATATTTCATTATCAGGTTCACTTGTTTTGGGGAGGGGAAGACCTCTGGATAATTCAGCTTCTGTTAAAAACTTCCTGGATGATTAACACCGCAGGAATTTTAGGATTGGTGGACTACAGTGATGGCAATCATGGTGAAGACAACAAATTCCAATGGTGCCACAGATGGTTGTCTGGCTGAAACTAATGGCTTTTCCTCAGGTGGATTTGATGGGTTTGACGGTCAAAGTGCAGCCATTACAGTTCTGCTGGAGAAACTTCTCGGATAGAAACTGTATGAGAGAAGACAATCAATGAGTAGCAATAAAGGTGCAGAGTGTAATGTTTTTTTGTGACAATGCAGTGTAAAGTTTGTTTACTTACATCAGATAGAGCCTTTGAAACTGCATCTATGTTTTCCACACTGCTTGCTAAAAGAGAGGCTTTCATGTGAATGGTCACTGTTTGGTAATCTGAAGAGAAGCACATACGCAAATGTGTTTGATCATGCAGACAAGAAACTAGAATTTTTTTCTATATCACCAACCTGTAGCTGTAGAAGCTGTGGACTCTGATGTAGTGCTCCCCCCCAATGGTGTAGGTGTCACACTGCTGCTTGTTGCACTGGGCGCTGTTGTAGATGGTGATGATGTGGTAATATCTGTCTGTGTAGGTGTACTGCTGCTTTGTGTACTGGCTGCTGTAAGAGGAGAGACTGGATATGCTGAACTTGTGCTAACGTCTGTACTCGTAGAGACAGTGGAAGCTGGAGTTGCACTCACATCTGTCTGTGTAGAGGTTGTAGTGGTACCTGTTACATTTGGAGTTGTATTATTAGACACCGTGGACGCTAATGTAGTTGTGACACCTGCCAGTGTAGAAGTAGTGTTGCTGTTTGTAGAGGTTGTAGTGGTACCTGTTATGTTGGGTGTTGTATGAGTTGAGGCTGTGGATTCTAAAGTTGTCCCATCTGCTAGTGGAGACATAGTGCTGTTGTTTGTTGTATCAGAGAGTGTAGATGTACTGCTACTTGTTGGGATATTTACTGTACTTGTAGAGACAGTGGAAGCTGGAGTTGCACTCACATCTGTCTGTGTTGATGTTGTAGTGGTACCTGTTACGTTGGGAGTTGTATTATTAGATGCTGTGGATGCTAAAGTAGTTGTGATACCTGCCAGTGTAGAAGTAGTGTTGCTATTTAATGTGCTGGGTGTGGTCATTCCAGTGCTGTTTTCTCCAGGACTAGATGTTGTATCACTGCCATTTGTATCGGTTGCTGTTGTTGAAGAGACTGTGGTCAACAACGTTGTAGTGACATTTGGTATTGTAGTTGTGGTACTGCTGTTTGATGTGCTGGATGTGCTCGGTGATGCGGTGGTCAATGCTGTAGAAGATCAAAGGTTTACTCTATAAATGTTGTTCACTTAATTTTTTCCCCCTAATTTTCTAGGTACACTCTCACTCACATTTATATGTATATATATTGTATAATCACCAACCTGTAGCTGTAGAAGCTGTGGACTCTAATGTAGTGCTCCCCCCCAATGGTGTAGGTGTCACACTGCTGCTTGTTGTACTGGGCGCTGTTGTAGATGGTGATGACGTGGCAATATCTGTCGGTGTAGGTGTACTGCTGTTGGCTGCATATCAAAAAGATCAAAAATTTACTCTATGAATGTTGTTCACATAATTTTTGAAAATGTTTTCTAATTTTCTAGGTACACTCTCACTCACATTTGCAAGTTACATTGAAGTCAGCACAGCAGTCATTGAAACCGAGGCAGGCGTCATCACAAAAACACCCTCTACTACAGCTGTCGTTTCGACCGGGGCAGCACAGCACTGGTGGACCTGCACAACCTGGAGCACACACAACACAGTTTGTACAGAGCTGAGAAAGGAATGTTGCACCAGAGTGTAGAAACACTGAGTGTGTGTTGTTGATATTACCTGTAGATGTAGGTGTAGTTGTAGGAGTTGCTGTTTGACCTAGAAAATTAAGGGGACATTTAAATGCCACATCATTTTATTAGAATTCAAGATCAACAACATTTATTGTGAGCTTTTACCCAGAGAGGGGAACACTGAGGTTCACAAGTAGTGTCGGACAGACATTTGAACCCCACTGGCATGGACACATTGTCATGGATGGATAGTGTTAAGAATTTTTATACGTCCTGTCTTGTCTTGAATGTGTCTGCTTTTAATGTGTCAAGCAACATGATGTTGTGACTTGTACAACGGCTTTGCACTCCCATACCTAGGTGTTTCATGGAAGTGACAACAAACTGATGTGTGTGGTGCAGCAAAATTGGGAAATAATGCAGTCTAATCTCTTTGGTAAGATGTGATACAGATGGTTTTTAGACCTGACACCAAAAGGTGGAAGTTGTCTTTAATAAATCTAGCCCATTTGGGGAAATTGCTCAATTAAGGCACTGCACTAGAATCATATTGACTATTTATCTTTCCAATCTGCTGAATAATTTTGTACATAATAATGTAATAATTTGTCAGTCACCTTACTTTTTACAAAATGATCAAAAATCAATAGTCAAGTCATTGTGTGTCAAACTTCAACAGGTCTTGGTAGCTATAACATGTAGAACTATTTGTTTATAGGATTAAGCACTTTTTTTTTTTGTATTATGGAAAAAAGTCATAGCTTAACATCATTTAGCTGTTTAATGTTAAATATAGTAAAAAATGTTGTATTCACCATCACCGAGAGGTGCAATCATCAACAGGAGAAAGACACACGGGGAAAAGCAATCCATGACTCTGTGTGGCTGCCAAGTGCAGCCGAGCCCTTTTTATATGTTCATAAGTATCAAAGATCTAAACAAACAAACACACACCACTTTTGACTGATCAGATTGTTTGATAAAAGGGAAGGGAAAATACCTTGTCATGCCAGTATCCTATCATGTTACAGAAGTTCCGCATTATTGCTTTTGTGTGATAAGTTTCTTGGTTCCCCCATTGGACATTGTCAGGGAGATGAGGTTGTTGGTTATTTTTTTTTTATCTCAAGGAAACTTTAGACGATAAAGTTTGCGATGGATGATGAGATTCGTTTTACCCTTTTCAAGCTTCGGGGAAGTTTTGATGATCCTTCCTTGATGGTTCGCTGGTTATTGGCAACAGCCAGGGTTGGAAACGCGCGAGGTGCTGTCGCATGTTTGTAGTGTTACCACTGTACTTAAAGCAATACTAAAGAACTTTCATTTTTGGTTGAGTTTGGCGGCGCCACTGGACCAAAGCGGTAGTGTTTTATCAAAGTAAGACCCCATTTCCCATGAGCACCAGAGCGTATAGCGGCGTAAACATCCTGATCTCCTGGTCGCGTGCAAGAACTCGGTGCTGACCTGTTGATCCGGCTATTATCTTTCCTTTATTGTCCACAATGTGGAAATTTGTCTTTGGCTTCACCACATAAAACCACATAAGATACCACATGAAATCACACCATTTAACATTAAATAAATAACATGTCATTCAATACACAAAGAAAGAGTAAAAAAGTAAAAGAGTAAAAAAGGTGATGTACATGGCTCTAAAATGTCCTGGAATGCGTTTATGAATTTAATATTGTAATTGCATTTGGTATGAATGATTTCTAAGTATTTTTAGTTGTTTTGGCAGCTCTATAGCGCCTTCCTGAGGGGAGTTTTTGAAATTCATTGGCCAGGGGGTGACTAGGATCAGCCAAAATCCTGTGTGCTTTCCATTCGACTCTGTCGTCATAAATACATCCCGGCTGTTTCTGCTCCCTCCCTATGATTTTACTGGCCATATATATACAGTATATATAGTATCGTTTGAAAACTTCCCTCTCATCTATTCATTTATTTACCTATTTTCTTCAGTTTCTTTTTCAAGTTTCTATTTTTTTCTTTACTGAATGATTCAATAATTTTTGCTATTCTCTAATGTCATCACTTGATGGCACTGTTGCATTGTTGATATCTATTTCTCGAACCATGCTGACAACTTTTGTTTGAAGCAGTCCTTAAATATTTAAATTGTGATTTGCAATGCAGGCTGAAACAAGGGGATGAAGATTGTTGACAAACATGTAAGGGAGAGTAGATGTACACAAAAAGATGCTCTTAACTAAACATGAACTAAATTAACTGAATTTCTGGATAGTGGCCATCCAATCTCCGCAGTGCGATTTGTGTGCTATATATGTTGGAGTTACTTAATAAATCAATAGACTTGCATGCTTTTTTAACACATTTGTTAAATTTTACTTATTTTACAAATATCCTTGTGTCCCTCTGCTACATGTAACAATATTTTGTGTGAAGAGGTATATCTGCTCATACAGACCTCATAACTCATTGAATCCAAGTAGTTTAGGTCAAGACATCAAGTGCTAGACACATGCAAAACATGCATTTTCAATTTGTGGTTCAATTGTTGTTTCTATGATGACTAAAGAATTGAAAGTAGGGGATACCTGGTGGTCGAGTGGTTAGAGCACATCCCAAGATCACAACACATCTCGGTGCCAAAATAAATCAAATCAAAAATCTAAGTCTTATGGTACAAAAATTAACAACAATTTTCATTTCCTTGACATTTCAGTAATGTATAATTAGGAATGCCTATGGTCTGAACACATTTAAGCACACTCTATATCTACACTTGAGACTCCATTGAACATAAAGCTTACTTGTGCTGAATATTATTTTATTGCAGAGAAAATAAGCAGGACACTTCCCCATCACCTGACATAAAAATTACATTATTATTAGAATATTTGAGATTTGTTTACATACAGCCACGGGACTGATTCAACATCTTGATGACACACTATGGTTTGTTGAATGAACTCCAGTTGCACAGTGGAACTGTGGCAATGAGCTGCAGGAGAACAGATGCTTTTGATTACACCATGCATTATTAATTTATTCGCTAATCCGTTTGACTGCAGAGTTGATGAATATGTGGTTCTATAACAGTTCATTTTAATTAATTTACTTTAAATACATAATATGTACACTTTCTGCATTAAGATCAGAACAAATGTTCTATATTTTGGAGGTTTTTGTGTTTTGCCAAAAGTTTCCATCAATTCTCAAACCTAACGGTAGTAATTTCAATCAAGGTAACATGTTTCATTTGGTCATCTGTCGGTGCTATTGGATCTCCTTCATGCCTGCATCAGTATTGTGATCATCAGCCGCAAGTGGTCATATTTAAGTTTTTATCCACTTTTGAGCCATATTTTTGTAATAAGATTTTAAAATTTCATTTTTAACTCTATTGTTATTATTATTATTATTATTATTATTATTATTATTATTATTATTATTATTATTATTATTACTATTTTTTAATATAATTTAACCAGATGAAGGGTCTTAGTTTTTGGACGTCGATGGGGAACTAAGGTGTGGCAGTTCAGCACTCAGCCCGCCCCTTCCTGACTTCATGTGCCTGCCAAACAGTGCCTCAGAAATACAGAGTTTTAGTGTGAAAATACTTTTTCTAGTCTTCTGTCTATATTTTATCATTGGGTTCATTTATTTTGGGGAGAAGACCTCTGGATAATGCAGCTACTGTTAAAAATGTCCTGGATGATTGATACTGAAGGAATCTTAGGCAGGATTAGCGGACTGCAGTGATGGCAATGGTGGTGAAGACAACAAATTCCGATGGTCCCACAGATGGTTGTCTGGCTGAAACTAATGGCTTTTCCTCAGGTGGATTTGATGGATTTGACGGTCAAAGTGCAGCCATTACAGTTCTGCTGGAGAAAGTTCTCAGATAGAAACTGTATGAGAGAAGACAATCGCTGAGTAACAATAAAGGTGCAGTGTGTAATGATGTTTTTGTGACAGTGCAGCAAAAGTTTGTTTATACTTACATCCGATAGAGCCTTTGAAATTTCATCTTTGTTTTCCATACTGCTTGTTAAAAAAGAGGCTTTCATGTGAATGGTAACTGTTTGGTAATCTGAAGAGAAGCAAAGATACAAATGTGTTTGATCATGCAGACAAGGAACCATAGAGTTGATGTAGAAAAATCCATGTCACTGACTGTACCTTCATCTAAGCTAGTGGTGGTGGTTTGGGAATCTGTGCCTTTGATAGTAACTCCTGTGCCTCCATCTGCTGGTGAAGATGTGACACTGCTAATCGTCGTACTGCTTTTTGTCAGTGTTGAGGACAAGGAAACTGTTAAGCGTGCCAGAGGAGACAGATGTTGTCTCAGTACCAGATTCAAACAATCGTCCATCAATGTTGGCACTTGTAGTTTTGTAATCATAATGACCAACTTGTAGTTGTAGAGGCTATGGACTCTGAAGTTGAGGGTCCCGCTGCTGGTGTAGATGTGGTGCTGCTGCTTTTTTGGCTGGTTGTTGTGGCGGATGACACAATGTACTCCGATGTAGTGCTCCCCTCCAATAGCGCAGATGTAACTCTGCTGCTCGTTATACTGGGCGCTGTTGTAGATGGTGATGATGTGGAGATATCTGTCTGTGTAGGTGTACTGCTGCTTTGTGTACTGGCTGCTGTAAGAGGAGAGACTGAACTTGTGCTAACGCCTGCTCCTGCTGCTGCTGCAGAGGTAGTGCTGCTTTTTGTTGTTTCAGAGAGTGTAGATGTACTACTGCTTGTTGGGATATTTACTGCACTTGTCGAGACTGTGAAAGCTGGAGTTGCACTCACACCTGTCTGTGTAGAGGTTGCAGCGGTGCCTGTTATGCTGGATGTTGTATTATTAGATACTGTGGATGCTAAAGTAGTTGTGACACCTGCTAGTGTAGAAGTAGTGTTGCTGTTTGTAGATGTCCTTGTGGTGCCTGTTATGTTGAGTGTTGTATGAGTAGAGGCTGTTGATGCTAAAGTTGTTGTGGCACCTATTGTAGATGCCGTGCTGTTTGTTGTATCAGAGAGTGTAGATGCACTACTGCTTGTTGGGATATTTACTGTACTTGTAGAGACAGTGGAAGCTGGAGTTGCACTCTGTGTAGATGTTTTAGTGGTACCTGTTACATTTGGAGTTGTATTATTAGACACTGTGGATGTTAAAGTAGTTGTGACACCTGCTAGTGTAGTGCTGCTGTTTGTAGATGTTGTGGGGCCTGTTATGTTGAGTGTTGTATGAGTAGAGGCTGTTGATGCTAAAGTTGTTGTGGCACCTATTGTAGATGCAGTGCTGTTGTTTGTTGTATCAGAGAGTGTAGATGTACTGCTACTTGTTGTGGTATTTACTGTACTTGTAGAGACAGTGGAAGCTGGAGTTGCACTCACATCTGTCTGTGTTGATGTTGTAGTGGTACCTGTTACGTTGGGAGTTGTATTATTAGATGCTGTGGATGCTAAAGTAGTTGTGACACCTGCCAGTGTAGTGTTGCTGTTTGTAGTGCTGGGTGTGGTCATTCCAGTGCTGTTTTCTCCAGGACTAGATGTTGTATCACTGCCTTTTGTATCGGTTGCTGTTGTAGCAGAGACCATGGACGACAAAGTTGTAGTGACATTTGGTATTGTAGTTGTGGTACTGCTGTTTGATGTGCTGGATGTGCTCGGTGATGCGGTGGTCAATGCTGTAGAAGATCAAAGATTTACACTGTAAATGTTGTTCACTTAATTCTTTTTCTTCTAATTTTATAGGTACACTCTCACTCACATTTATATATACTGTATACAATCACCAACCTGTAGCTGTAGAAGCTGTGGACTCTGATGTAGTGCTCCCCCCCAGTGGTGTAGGTGTCACACTGCTGCTTGTTGCACTGGGCGCTGTTGTAGATGGTGATGATGTGGTAATATCTGTCTGTGTAGGTGTACTGCTGCTTTGTGTACTGGCTGCTGTAAGAGGAGAGACTGGATATGCTGAACTTGTGCTAACGTCTGTACTCGTAGAGACAGTGGAAGCTGGAGTTGCACTCACATCTGTCTGTGTAGAGGTTGTAGTGGTACCTGTTACATTTGGAGTTGTATTATTAGACACTGTGGACGCTAATGTAGTTGTGACACCTGCTAGTGTAGAAGTAGTGTTGCTGTTTGTAGATGTTGTTGTGGTGCCTGTTATGTTGGGTGTTGTGTGAGTTGAGGCTGTGGATTCTAAAGTTGTCCCATCTGCTAGTGGAGACATAGTGCTGTTTGTTGTATCAGAGAGTGTAGAGGTACTACTGCTTGTTGTGGTATTTACTGTACTTGTGGAGACAGTGGAAGCTGGAGTTGCACTCACATCTGTCTGTGTTGATGTTGTAGTGGTACCTGTTACGTTGGGAGTTGTATTATTAGATGCTGTGGATGCTAAAGTAGTTGTGACACCTTCCAGTGTAGAAGTAGTGTTGCTGTTTAATGTGCTGGGTGCTGTCGTTCCGGGGACTGATAAAGTAGTGCTGTTATCCCCTGGACTAGATTTTGTATCGGTTGCTGTTGTTGAAGAGACAGTGGACGACCAAGTTGTAGTGACATTTGGTATTGTAGTTGTGGTACTGCTGTTTGATGTGCTGGATGTGCTCGGTGACGCGGTGGTCAGTGCTGTAGAAGATCAAAGAATTACTCTATAAATGTTCACATAACTTTTGAAAATGTTTTACATTTTTTAGGTGCACTCTCACTCACATGTGCAGGTTGACATGAAGTCATCACAGCAGTCATTGTTATTGACGCAGAACTCATCACAGAAACACCCTCTAAAACAGCTGTTGTTTCGACCGGGGCAGCACAACACTGGTGGACCTGCACAACCTGGAGCACACACAACACAGTCTGTACAGAGCTGAGAAAGGAATGTTGCACTACTGGAGTGTGGAAACAGTGAGGGTGTGTTGTTGATATTACCTGTAGGTGTAGCCGTTTGAGCTAGAAAATTAAAGGAGACATTTCATAATTTAATTTCATTACCTTTTAAGGGAAGAAAAAAAAAAAAAAAAAAAAAAAAAAAAAAAATATATATATATATATATATATGTTTTTATTTAGTTTATTTTTTTTGGGGGGTGGGGGGTGCTTTTGGTCAACAAAGATCACAGATTAACATGGCTGTCAGGTTCATTTAAAAAAAAAAAAGTTACTGTGTAGCCGTTATGTAACAGCTACTTTACAGAAAAATATAGGATCCAGGAAGATTAATAATTGGCACTTCCTTCAATAGGCTTAGTTATGTTTAAGGAATGAGCTGTTTGTATGGACAACATAACACAATCAATGATAGGCCTAACACTGATAAATAACTCGTCACTAAAAGTTGTCTCTAATAAACTGAATCAGTGATTTAACCAAAAATAAAGGCAACAGGGTCAAGAATCTAACTCATCTGGGGAAATTGTTCAATTAAGTTACAGCACTTGTGAACATTGAATTATATTAACTTTCCAATCTGCTGAATCATTTTATATTTATCGCTGCTTTTTAAAAACTGATCAAAGATCAACAGTCAAGTCATTGTGTGTAGCTGTAATATCATTATAACCAATTTGTTCATAGGGGTCAAACACATTTTTTTAATGATGGAAAAAAATGTCATAGCTTAAAGCAGAAGTAAGTGATATATTTGTGTTAATATAAGTCTTAAATAGTTATATCTTCCGACAGCAATCACTTACATAGAGTGTTTGGACTGAAACACGGGTCTGTCAGTCCCTCTGCTCTGCTCTGAGCCTTTAACATTTATCGTATCCTACAGTTTTTATCCAATGAGGAGAGAGAACGGCATGCAGGGCTGTGTGTGCAGCCAAGGGACGCCGTGAATGTGGCGACGTAGGGACGAGGACTGTTATGGTGCGTTCAAGGAAACTCGTATTTTTCCGACCGTGAAGTCGTACCAGTTCGATCTGGTACGAGTTCACCGGTCGGAAGTTACGAGTGGCCGTTGTAGTGACTTTCACCAGTAAAACAGGTCGGAAAAACACGAGTGGGTTGCCTGGAACGCTACAAAGTCGTAAGTTGTGACTTGAAGCTGTAATTTACGATTTCAAAAGCCTGCCTGGAACGCAGCATTAGCGAAAACGACCGGACCACTTACTTCTGCTTTAACTTGATTGAGCTTTTTAATATTAAAGATGGTAGGTAATGTTTTACTCACCATCACTGAGAGGTGCAATCATCAACAGGAGAAAAACACACAGGGAAAAGCAATCCATGACTCTGTGTGGCTGCTGAGTGTGGCAGTCCTTTTATGTTTGTATGAGCATCACAGGCGCGCGCACACACGCACACACACACACACACACACACACACTAATCCTATTGTTTGACAGAAGAGGAGGGAAAATGCCTTATTGTACCATTATCATATCATGTTACAGAGGTTTCACAATATTTTTCTTGTGTAATGAGTTTCTTGGTTCCCCTGCTTGACACTGTCAGACCGCAGGCATGCCAGGGATGCTTTTGCAGCTACACCTGGGACTGATATGACAGGACATGACATGATGCCAGTATGACAGTACATGTTTAATAGAGCAGTTGTAATTGTGCTGTGACCCAAATACATTTTAGGCACAAATGCAATATTCTGAACAATTTATTTCATGTTTTATTTGTTTTCAACAATATCAGACAGTGATAAATAATCCATGTGTAGTCATCCATTCTATAACACACTATTAAAAGCTGTAAGAACATCACTTTTGAATAAATAGCATGCATGGTAGTGACAAAGTCAGTAAAGTCTCATATACTGTCACAGATTCCAAAATGGGAGGATCTCAAGGAGATGAGTAACTTTTGAAAGAGTATAAAGTTCCACATCCATATGAAACAGTGCAAAATCCCAGACAGGAGCAGGTGCAGCAAGGCAGGTATTCACTAAGATACACTATTTTGACAAGAAAAAAGTTATTGTTCTAAAAAGCTGGAAATAAAGAAAAGAAAACTGGACATCAGTGCTACTGGTTATGTTTATGCAAAGTCATATTTCGAAACTTGAGTTTGTGGTCTGAGGAAAAAACACCAAATCAGTATTTATTCTCTTTGTTCTTGAAGTTTTCTTGTAAACTGACAGAGTAATATTTCTACTTCTAAACTTCTTCAGGGATATCTTTCAGTGCCGTGTATCATCCTCATTTCCATCTCATATTCACACTCTCCAGCTCTCGCCGAACTCTTGAACACTGCCGGCCATGGTACCGTCTGGCTTCATCCTGTCATTCCTCTTCTGGCCGTCAAAGTTCCCACACAGACCCCCCACTCTCCTTTTGTATATCCGTGGTAGAGTGATCTCTGCAGGGATGACATTAACAATGGGTTGGCTCTGTATCTCACCCAGAAAATAACTCATTCTTTGACAGAGAGTTTGATAAATAATACAATAATACATTTCATTAAGGAGTGGAGAGATGCATCCTGTTAGATGTGTCTGATGACAGGAAGATTAGTTACCTGCTTTGTTGTGTTCATCAAACTCCACTGAGAGGCCAAAGTCTGTCTTTAGGTAGATGCGAGAGGAATGCTTCCGGATATTTAGACCAGCACTTGGCGAGATGGGAGTATTGGTTCTCTCTCCATCCACCTGGAAGGGGATAGAGTGGGGGATATGTCAGTAGGACATTTAAGTTGACTTGAGAGAACTAGTTTTTGGTCTTGCACGACTATATGTACTGGGATCCACAAAACATCCATATTTAGTAGTCCTGTCAACTTGCATTTGTAAGTCAACTTGTACTCCTGATAGTCTCAGCTTGGGTGTCCAGCTGACAGCGCTGTCAGCAGCCTGGCAGGAGAGACTGTGCTGTGTGGCACGATCTTATAACTCAACAATGGTCAAGATCCCAACTTTTCCTTTTACTATGTAAAAAAAAAAACTAAAGTTTTATAAACAAAATAGTTAGTTTTTAGGTAAAACATAAGTCATGTTTGGTTTGGCACGGGGGGAATTAACACGGTACGTGCAGGAGAGGAAATTATTCTATTTTCATATAAAGTTTAATGAGGAAAATACACAGGTTATATTGTGTCAAGCAAAATAAATAAATAGGATAATTCCTTATGGCATTTCATAATTTCACTTATTCAGTGAATCAGTGAATCTTCAGATCTACTGGATAATCTTTATTCCCCAGAGGATAAGATCTACTGATTTTGGTCACCTCTTGCCTATTCTATGTTTCTTTCTGGTTGACATTTAAATTTGTCAATTCTTTGATTTATGATCTCCATCAGCTTCAGCTGTAGTTAGTATGCCAATACATTAACATACTATACTAAGATGGTAAACATCATTCCTGCTCAACATTGTTATGTTATATCAGTCTTTTATTATTATTTTTTAATCCACTGCCAGCTGCAGCACAATTTACTTGTTTTCTACACAATGACAATAATCTAAATCTGAAAGATTTGCAAAATCTTTGAGGAAATGTGTGTGTATGTGTGTAACATTTATACTGTATACAATATCTATCTATGAGTCCCATTTGGGAATGGGTTTTCAGCCTTAGGACTCCGAGTATGCAGCTGTTGGATATTTTCTCTCTGTCTCTCATATATAAATATGCACACACAAACATGGTCAAAGTGCCAGAAGGGAAACAACATAGCACATCGTCTGTCTCACTACTTTAGTACTTCAACACCTCGCAGTAAAAGATGAGAAGTGGTGCTGATTATTACCCTCAGTGTTGTCACAAATGTTTGCGTGTAAGCTGATACAGTATATGATGTTATCCCATGTTCCTAATATTGCCTGCTAAAAATGCACTACAGGAAAATGAGATGACAGTAGTGTGGTGTTCAAAATGCCCTTAATACTTACGAACAGCCTCAGATTCCTCTTGAACTCCACAGTGTGATTATAGACTCTGATCTTAAGCTCTTGTAATCTGTGGTGCCCCTCAGTCTCTTCACTGTCTTCATCATGTTTGTGATCATCATCGATGTCATCATCATCATCGATGTCATCATCATCATCTTCATCATTGACATCATCATCCTCATCTCTGCGACTGTGGTTTTCTTCACTGCTACTGTCACCATGATCCTCACTATTATCATCATCTACTGAGCGTCTATGGATGCCTTCGATGTAGACATCAGGAAGGTTGTTTGGCAAGTTTTTCGTCTGGACCAGCACATACGAGTGCTCACCCTCAAAGCCGTGCTTCATTTTGTCAAAGGTTCTGTACTCAGGGTCTCCATTTATAGTGCACTCGCTAAATCCTGTGGAGCAACAAATTTAGGGCAATTCATAAATGAATGAAGCAGACATTAGATCATTTAGATTTTTCAGACTTTTGCTCTGTAATTTACTGCACCTGTAGGCTGGCAGTAATATTCGCCCTCGTCATCTTGAAGGCAGACAGAATTGCCATCACACTCATCTTCGTCATCACAGTCAATCTTCCCCACACCGTCGTCTTTCTCACATTCACATTTCTGACTGCAGTGTTTGGTGTACCACACTTCATTGAACTATTAAGAAAGTAAGAGTCATCATACAGGGTCCACATGAGTGCTCTGGTTTCAGGAAGTTGTTGATTCTTTCTCTCACCTGATGTTTGGTGCCGTTTCTGTCCACACATCCACATTCTTGGACAGGTACACAATGCTTCGATTTCTTCACAAAGCCATCATCACATACACATCCTGGTACACAACTGTCACTCTCACTGCAGTGTGGTGGGCCATTCAGTTGTGTACAGGTTGGATTGCATGGAGGGATACAACTTGTGTAGTGACTGTTCTCTGGGCAAGATGGTGCTGGAGAGAGAGAGTATGACATAAGCATAAAAAATCAAACAAAAGTGGTCTTTACAGTTAATTTAGGGCAGCAGAGCCAAACAAACAATGCCATGGCCAGCTGAAGTTGACAGAATAGCTGTTAAACAGTTGACAGCGGGACGGACAGCAGCGACTGCGTGTTTGAAATGAAATGTCTAAATATAGCAATTTTTTCCAAAATGCAATCTGGATGATTCATGTGAAAAGTGCAAAACCAATATCATCATGATATAAGATCATAATATCACTCATCCCATGTATATGTGTGTTATGGGAAACCCCCAAGTTGTGTTTTAATTGGAGGGGGTGCAAACTTACTTGGTACAGGTGTAGTTGGAGGCTGTGCTGTTGATGTAGACTGAGGTCTGTCTGTTGGTGGGTGTGATGTAGCAGTTGTGCTCTGGGGTTTTCTTGTGGTTGGTGGTTGTGGCTGCATTGTAGTTATAGGTATTGGTCCTGTTGTTGTTTGTGGCTGTGGTTGAGAAATGGTTGGAGGTTGTGGTCTAGCTGTAGTTGGCGGTAGAGGTCTATTTGTTGTTTGTGACCCAGGTTTACCTGTGGTTGGAGGATGTGGTCTAGCTGTCGTTTGTGACTCAGCTTGAGCTGTAGTTGGTGGTTGTGGTCCAATTGTGGTTGGAGGATGTGGTCTAGCTGTCGTTTGTGACTCAGCTTGAACTGTAGTTGGTGGTTGTGGTCTAGCTGTCGTTTGTGACTCAGCTTGAACTGTAGTTGGTGGTTGTGGTCTAGCTGTGGTTGGCGGTTGTGGTCTAGCTGTTGTTTGTGGTCTGGCTGTTGTTTGTGACTCAGCTTGAGCTGTAGTTGGTGGTTGTGGTCTAGCTGTGGTTGGAGGATGTGGTCTAGCTGTCGTTTGTGACTCAGCTTGAACTGTAGTTGGTGGTTGTGGTCTAGCTGTGGTTGGTGGTTGTGGTCTAGCTGTTGTTTGTGGTCTGGCTGTTGTTTGTGACTCAGCTTGAGCTGTAGTTGGTGGTTGTGGTCCAATTGTGGTTTGAGGTTGTGGTCTAGCTGTTGTTTGTGGTTCAGTTTGAGCTGTAGTTGGTGGTTGTGGTCTAGCTGTGGTTGGAGGGTGTGGTCTAGCTGTTGTTTGTGACTCAGCTTGAACTGTAGTTGGTGGTTGTGGTCTAGCGGTAGTTGGTGGTTGTGGTCTACCTGTGGTTGGAGGATGTGGTCTAGCTGTTGTTTGTGACTCAGCTTGAGCTGTAGTTGGTGGTTGTGGTCTAGCTGTTGTTTGTGACTCAGCTTGAACTGTAGTTGGTGGTTGTGGTCTAGCTGTTGTTTGTGACTCAGCTTGAGCTGTAGTTGGTGGTTGTGGTCTACCTGTGGTTGGAGGATGTGGTCTAGCAGTCGTTTGTGACTCAGCTTGAGTTGATGTTGGTGGTTGTGGTCTAGCTGTGGTGGGAAGTTGTGGTTTAGCTGTTGCTTGTGACTCAGCTTGAGCTGTAGTTGGTGGTTGTGGTCTAGCTGTTGTTTGTGGTTCAGTTTGAGCTGTAGTTGGTGGCTGTGGTCTAGCTGTTGTTTGTGACTCAGCTTGAGCTGTAGTTGGTGGCTGTGGTCCAATTGTGGTTTGAGGTTGTGGTCTAGCTGTTGTTTGTGGTTCAGTTTGAGCTGTAGTTGGTGGTTGCGGTCTAGCTGTGGTGGGAGGTTGTGGTCTAGCTGTTGTTTGTGACTCAGCTTGAACTGTAGTTGGTGGTTGCGGTCTAGGAGTCGTTTGTGACTCAGCTTGAGCTGTAGTTGGTGGTTGTGGTCTAGCTGTGGTGGGAGGTTGTGGTCTAGCTGTTGTTTGTGGTTCAGCTTGAGCTGTAGTTGGTGGTTGTGGTCTAGCTGTGGTGGGAGGTTGTGGTCTAGCTGTTGTTTGTGGTTCAGCTTGAGCTGTAGTTGGTGGTTGTGGTCTAGCTGTGGTTTGAGGTTGTGGTCTAGCTGTTGTTTGTGGTTCAGTTTGAGCTGTAGTTGGTGGTTGTGGTCTAGCTGTGGTGGGATGTTGTGGGTTAGCTGTTGCTTGTGACTCGGTTTGAGCTGTAGTTGGTGGTTGTGGTCCAATTGTGGTTTGAGGTTGTGGTCTAGCTGTTGTCTGTGGCTCAGTTTGAGCTGTAGTTGGTGGTTGTGGTCTAGCTGTGGTGGGAGGTTGTGGTCTAGCTGTTGTTTGTGGTTCAGCTTGAGCTGTAGTTGGTGGTTGTGGTCCAATTGTGGTTTGAGGTTGTGGTCTAGCTGTTGTTTGTGGTTCAGTTTGAGCTGTAGTTGGTGGTTGTGGTCTAGCTGTGGTGGGAGGTTGTGGGTTAGCTGTTGCTTGTGACTCGGTTTGAGCTGTAGTTGGTGGTTGTGGTCCAATTGTGGTTTGAGGTTGTGGTCTAGCTGTTGTCTGTGGCTCAGTTTGAGCTGTAGTTGGTGGTTGTGGTCTAGCTGTGGTGGGAGGTTGTGGTCTAGCTGTTGTCTGTGGTTCAGCTTGAGCTGTAGTTGGTGGTTGTGGTCCAATTGTGGTTTGAGGTTGTGGTCTAGCTGTTGTTTGTGGTTCAGTTTGAGCTGTAGTTGGTGGCTGTGGTCTAGCAGTCGTTTGTGACTCAGTTTGAGCTGTAGTTGGTGGTTGTGGTTTAACTGTGGTGGGAGGTTGTGGTTTAGCTGTTGCTTGTGACTCAGGTTGAGTTGTGTTTGGTTGTTGTGGGCTTGCTGTGGTTTGGGGACTAATTGTAGCTGTTGCTATTGGTATCGATGTAATTGGTAACAGTTTTGTTGTTGCTGGAACGCCAGGTCTTGTGGTCACTGGGACATCAGCAATTGTTGTGTGTGGGGGCTCAGTTATTGTAGATGTATTTGTAGGATTTTGTGTATTAGAAGCAGTTGGGCCTGCTGTTGTTGTGATGGTCTTTGTTGTGAATGTAGTTGTTGATGGTGGCTGTGTAGTTGATGAGCTGTTGGCTGGAGGAAGCCCAGGTCCTGTTGTTGCAACTGAATCCATGGTTTCAGGAGCAGGGGTTGTTGGTTCAGCCAGATCTGTGACAACCAATTAATTAGTCTAAGCAATTATCAGTTATATTTGCAAGTAGAATGTCAGAAGCACAGATTCACCTGCACAGTGTCCGTGTTGAAGCAATATATCATCTATGGCCACATCAGACTGATCATTGGAACCTATTCTTCCCTCAAAAATGATCTAAAAAGTAAATGCACAGGTTAAAACTAATGTTGTTGCATCAAGATAGCACAGTGTTTGGCTTTTTCTTTGCGAGTTTCTGATGTAAGGCTGTTAAGAGAGAGAAACATCTGTCAGTAACTCACCTGGAAAGCTCCAGTCGTGGTGAAATCAACCTGAGCCAGGTGCCACATATTTCCTTGGTCATTCCTTTTCCACCAAACAGCATCTGCTTTTCTGTCCTGGAGCAGGTAAACATGGAGGCCCATTGTGTCTGCTGAGCCATACATATGGTACCAGAACTGCAGACACTGAGGACCAGAGTGAGAACACTCAGAGCTGATGAGACGAGCTGTGTCTCCAAGTGACGCACTGCCCCCTTCGATGTAAAGATAGTTGCCATCTGGATGAGACCATTAAAGTTAGTTAGTTGAGCATTAAACATTACATTAAACATAAAAAAATAAATATTTTTTTGATAAAATTTTGATTTATTTCTTTCTCTGTTCAAGGGGTGTCCAGTTACAGCCCACATTGACATCTACTTGGTTATTAACACTAAAAGACGATGAATGACTTCATTCACAAGCAGATGCTCAACTGACACATACTCTTGAGACCAGAGAAAAATATCTTGCTGCACTCTTGGTCAGACAATGTTAATCAGTTTACCATTCTGGTTTGACAAGGAAGAACTGCTTTAACAATGGAATTTTCACTCGTCATTACTGTGACTGTGGCTGACATAAATCTGGAAGAGTGTTCTGTTGTTTCCCTGACAGTTGGAAACTTTCTTAATACGGCACACATCCACACTTGGCTTGTGTCATTACCTCCTGTGGTGTGATCTGAAGACGGGCCCGTCATCATTGTGGGAGTGGAGCCACTATGCCTTGTCCAATCAAAAACATCAGTAAGCAGTTGACTCCAGTGACATAAATCTTGCTCAAAATTGCAGTGGAGTTGGCATGCTGGAAAGAAAAAGCAGAAATATTATGAGATAACTGACACAGTATCTCTGAAAAATCACAAAAACTGGATGCCAAAAAAATAACTGATAACTGAACACACATCAAAGCTGTGGAGTTACTGCTGTACCTGAGGGTGCTGGTGTTCTGTTGTTTGGGGCTTCAGTTACATTGTCCGTAATTGAGTTGGATGTTGCTTCCGCTGTGGGAGGCATTGTGATAGTTGCTGTATCATTGACCAGAGGGGTCTCGGGATCTGCAGTGTTTGGCACAGGGACACTTGGAAGAGCTGTGGCATTTAGATCAGGTTTAGGTGGTTGCGCTGTAACAACACCACCTAGATCTGTTTGGAGTACAACAGTATTTTAGAGCACTCTAAAGTTGGAATAAAATAATTGGAATAAAAAACTGCTTTCCAGACCTGTTAGTGTTTTCACTGTATTTTTGTTTCTTACCAGAGCAGTAACCACGATAAAGCTTTACATCGTCTATGGCCACATCTGATTGATCATTAGATCCTCTGCGCCCCTCAAAGATGATCTGAATGATGTTATTGAAATCATTAGTAGATTAGACAGAATAATTTTGCACTACTGTACCAAAGGCTGGCCATCAACAGAGGCCCTGATGTGAGATAAGTCACCTGAAAAGCTCTGGTTGTTGTGAGGTCCACCTGAGCCAGGTGCCACATATTTCCTTGATCATTCCTCTTCCACCAGACACCATCTGTGACTCTGTTCTGGACCAAGTATACATGAAGTCCCATTGTGTCTGCTGAGCCGTGCATATGGTACCAGAACTGCAAACACTGAGGACCCAAGTCAGAGCACTCAGAGCTGATTAGACGAGCTGTGTCTCCATGTGTTGCATTGCTGGCTTCAATGTACAGATAGTGACCATCTAGGCACGAATAAAGAAAATACAACATTTGTAAACATAGGTTCCATGATGGGACTTTTTTTTTCTTTAGCTATGTTTAATGTCATTCAGATATAGATGTCACAGGAGAATATTACCACCACTGTGGTCAGCCGAAGGCCCTGTCATTAGGGTGGGGGTGGAACCACTCTGCCACGTCCAGTCAAAAGCATCTGTAATCATCTGATTCCAGCTACAAAGGTTTCTGTCAAAGCTGCAGTCGAGACTGCAGACTATGGGGAAGCAAAAAATTAACATACACTTTAGTGTTGAGGCAATCTGTAACCTTGAATGGCCATCAAGAATTGCACATTCAGTATTTATTGGACTACACATGAATGCTAATTAGTAACCAAACTTCAACATTTGTGATACAGAAACAACTGACCCATAAAGCATAGCTTCCTGTGCACTTACCTGGGTTTGAGGGAAGGACTTCTGTAGTCACAGAGGGAAGCTCAGTTCCACTAACCACACCAGGGGAGCTACCTAAAGGAAGTGATTGATTTTGTTTAAATCATCAGACCTGATCATAATTTGAGACCACAGTGTATTAGCACCATTAAAAACGGATTGGTGGTGCAGTATATCAGTCATTAAATCAAAATAGGAGGTTGTACTTCTTGTTAGAGATAGGGGTCACCTGAGCATGAGCCAAAGTTGATGGAAATGTCATCAACTGCCACATCGGATTGACCATTAGAGCCTCGAATTCCCTCAATAATGATCTGGAATGAGTGATGTGAAAAAAAAAAATTCACTGTTCAGAATAAGATACGTAATGTGTTTTTAATTTTTGTTTTGTTTTTTGCAAGACATGGAACACAACATTCAGCCAGATGCTGCTGCATGTGTTGATGACATTGCAGTGTACTTACCTGGAAAGGACCAGGCACACTGATGTCAATATTTCCTTGATGCCATTCTGGTCCCTGGTTATTCACCCTGGACCAGAGCTTAGTAGCTTTGTTGCCTTTGAGCATGTAGATATTGAGGGACATTGCTGTAGCGGAACCATGCATATTGTACCAGAACTGTAGACAGAGTGGGGCATCATAATGGCACGCTGAGCTCATCAGGCGGGCTGAGTCTCCATGGGTTACTCCATCCCCCTCAATGTATATGTAGTAACCAGCTAGAGAAAGGGTAAAAAAGCACAATAAGGAGGTGTCATGAATGTCTAACAACTAGCAACCAAACAATGTAATAGTTTGATCTGAACCCGGGTTGTACCTCCAGTGGTATGGTCCTGGCTTGGCCCTGTTAGGTCTGAGGGGGTGGGTCCTGAATGTCTTGACCAATCAAAACTGTCCTGTATGAGCTGCTTCCACCCACACAAATTTTTTTCAAAGTCGCAGTTCAGGGGGCAGACTATGAAAAGCAAATGAACACAATGAAAATGATTATTATAAGACAATTAAATATATGAATATTACGATTTAAAAAGTGGAGTTAAAGTAAAAAAACAATTATCAACGAAAACATTACTTAATCTAATATGTGTGTAATTACATAAAGAGCTATGTGTATAAATACGATTATGCATTAAACATGTGTACAATTGTTGCAACAAGAGGTCAAATTTGATATTTTCTTTGTGAAATTGATTATGAATTGGATTATGTCACTGATTATTCCAAACCAGTCACATAATAGCTTTTCCAACCCTGAATGCTCTTACAAGTCTGATCTGGTGTTGGAGAAGTGGGAGTTGGAGTAGGTGGAAGAGTTGAAGTGGTTGGGGGCTCAGCTGTAACAGGAACAAAAACAAAACAAAAAGCCAAACAAACAAACAAACAAAAAAGGGGGAAATGAGTTCATCATCTTTGGCTTTTTGGTGCCCTAGGCAATATTTTATCGTGGGCTTCCCTTTCCACATCTTAGCCACCTAATAACTTCTCCAACTTTGTTCATATCACTGATGAGTAAAAAATAAAACAAAAAACAAAAAAGTTCAGGTTTGGCCCGAGGCAGTTTCATAGTTTGCATATGCAACAGGCCAGTCCTGTGACGTCATTAAAAACAAAAGCAGGAGTAGAGAAAATTCAGGGCATTAAACAGAATTACACACAATCACAATTTGTGTTAAAAAAAAAAAAAAAATCAGCCAAATAATTAAAGCAGAAGTAAGTGGTCCGGTCGTTTTCGCTAATGCTGCGTTCCAGGCAGGCTTTTGAAATCGTAAATTACAGCTTCAAGTCACAACTTACGACTTTGTAGCGTTCCAGGCAACCCACTCGTGTTTTTCCGACCTGTTTTACCGGTGAAAGTCACTATAACGGCCACTCGTAACTTCCGACCGGTGAACTCGTACCAGATCGAACTGGTACCACTTCACGGTTGGAAAAATACGAGTTTCCTTGAACGCACCATAACAGTCCTCGTCCCTACGTCGCCACATTCACGGCGTTCCTTGGCTGCACACACAGCCCTGCATGCCGTTCTCTCTCCTCATTGGATAAAAACTGTAGGATACGATAAATGTTTTCTCCTCGGCTCAGAGCAGAGCAGGGTGACTGACAGACCCGTGTTTCGGTCCAAACACTCTATGTAAGTGATTGCTGTCGGAAGATATAACTATTTAAGACTTATATTAACACAAATATATCACTTACTTCTGCTTTAATCAGGACAAGTATCAGTATCTTCTCACAGAATGACACTTTTATTGTCCAACATATGCAACTCACCACAGGCTGTGCCTGCCTGCCAGGGGGGCAGCTTCACTCCTGCAACCTGGCATGCTGCTGCGTAGGACTTCAGAGATTCACAGAGGGTTTGTTGGTCACCATTTGTGGCACAGTAGTCATACACACAACTAAGAATGTAGATGTCTGGGTTAATGGGTTCATGACAGGACAGGAAGGCATCTCCCAGTAATGCGAAACACTGACTGTAGGCTTCATCCTCTTCATCGTAGTCACAGAGCCTGGAGTCGTTTGGATAGGCGGTACAACTGAAGGTAAAATTTAGACAATTAAACAGTATTAAAACATTGGAACTATGCTGCCAATTCACAAGACAAGTTAGATGTTTTGGTCAAGTAAAGATTACAGAAAACATTTGGTCTGTAAGCAGCTCCATGTGGTTACACAGTTACACAATGGCTAATGCTAATGACAGTGGGCTAAAATTATTTTTAATAACAATGCTTACATGCTGATGTTCAGTAAGTACCATGTTTTCCAGGCTCATCTTAGTTTAGTGCATTAGCATGCTAACCTTGCTAATTAGCACTAAACACCAGTACAGTGGCAGTACAGCTAAAGCTGTAGGGAATATAATTAGCACCTGCTTCTAGTTTTGCAAAAATTCTCTATTTTAGTGTTCCTTGCTAGTTTCTACGTCAGCAATCATTTAATTTGTTCTGGCAAATGTGCAGATACGCTGTATGGTAAAAACAACTTACTCATTATTGCCTGGCACCCTCCAGCTGTTCCCAAACTCAAATGCATCTGTAGTGTTTTGGCCATCTGGGGTTACAAAATCATCATCCTGGTGTCCAGAGTAGATGCCACACAGTCCACACAATTCATACTTGTAATGCTCATCCGCCTGCAGAAAGAGTCTATACTGCCCATCTACCATAATCCTGAGACCAAAGGTTGTGTCCAAGATAATATAATTGCTCTCCATGTGAACCCACACCAAGCCGTAAGTTCCATTGGTGGAATAGGGGAGTTGGACCAGGCTGTTATTCACCTAGAGAGAGGACAGTCCATTAATTGTAATTAGTTTATTCTAGTGAGAGCCATGTTTGTTTTTGAATGCCAAACAAGTATTAAAATGATTTCTATTAGTGCAACCAGTTAGCTTCCAAATAGCTGTTCAGGGCAAAGTCAAGTAGGTCAGCTGTTAGTGTGTATACTCTTGTAAACCCCAGATGACAAACGAGTGACTTCCTCCAATGACCTGACAGAGCAATAACTGACTCCTATAAACATTGGTGTGGTGATAGTAAAGTAATTAGACACAGCCATTAATGAATTACATACGATAATAGAGAACAATGACAACAATAAATGGGTCACGTGCAGGCCATGAGAGGCTTTTTGTGTAGATTAGCAGTTGTTCAGTGTCATACACTTTTTTTTATTTCATCAGTTGACTTGTTACATGACATGCCTTAAAGAGCTGCATTTGAAATTGTTTGATGTAAGGAGTTTTCATACTTACATAGACTTCTCCGCTTTGATTCAGGGTCAGGGAATAATCTTCAACCTGCAGAGTCACAGCTTCCAGCTTGGACCGGGTGAAGTTCTCAGGGGGAGGATGCATGTTGTGTCCAATCACAGTGAACTGGACTGAGCTTTCTTCACCACATGTTGTAGCCAGCGTGTAACTGCAGCCCCCTTGAAAGTCATAAGCCACCTTGTCAAAGGTGATGTAATGTGGATCACCATAGACCCGGCAGGTAGCAGGTGTGAAAGGAAAGCAGTCTTTGACCCCATCTTTGACTTTACAAACTTCATTGTCTGCACATTGCCTTGCAGTGCACCGCAGCTCATCATTACCCATACACTGGCACTGTTGCACACACGCTCCTTCCCAGAATGTCATCCCTTTCTGCAGGGGAAAAGGGATGTGTGTAAGTAAATAAATAATAGCACTGTGGCTATAGGTTGCTCTATGTTGTCACGTCATGTTACTCACCTCATAGTGTTTACCGTTATGCCAGCACCCACAGTCCTCTGCTGGGACACACTTTCCCCCACTGAGTTTGAAACCAGACTCACACTCGCATCTTTCCTCACAGCTTCCACAGGGGCCAGCTAAATCCAGACTGGAGCACACCTCGGGACAGCCATCAGCACATGAGTTATAGTAGCTGTTCTCGCCACACTGAAGGGCTAAGGGGACCCAAGAAAGGAGAGGAAAGAGGACAGTGACCTTAATTTTTGTGTTATTGTACCAATAATTAGCCACTGTTTCTCCTATTTTAATATCAGGAGGAAGAAAAGTCAAAGCATGAAGCAATAAAGTCACGTACGGCAGAATGTGGAGTTCCTCCATACGGGCATGGCGACTCCAGCATGCTCACAGATGTCAGTGTAGACCTGTAATGCCTGGCACAGCACCGCAGGGTCACCATGAGCATAGCACATGCTGACCATACAGCCCCTGAAGTAGCTTTCTGCCCCCAAAACTGAATTGCAGTCAGCAAAGGGCCCAGTGCTAGAGAGGAGCCCTCCACAGTACAGCTCACTGGCATACTCGGCCTCCTCTAGTGGGTCACACTGATGAGGGACTAGAATAGTTTGACAGGAGGAGGTAGTTTTCCCAGTTTGCCAACTCTCAGCCAAAGCTGTAGCGTCTTTGGCATTTGTGCCATCAGGTTTGCGGAGGTCATCTTCTCTTCGGTGATTAAAGTTACCACACATGCCGCAGACTTGATCAGAGTATGTTGTGGGCAGGGTGACATGTACAGCACCATGGCTGTCATAGGAAACAAAAAGCCCAAAACTGGTTCCCAGAACAACAGCAGCAGGGTTACTTTTGATATTGATGGTGCCATTGCCGAGGTTCAGCGGCAGTTTCCTCCAGACTCCATTAACCTGAAGAACAGTATAAGCTTTAGATTTCCTTACCGGCAATATTGACTCACTCTATCTGACTGTTTGCATAAAAAGCAGCATTCTGAAGATAGATGTATCTTTGGGAATTGATAAGGCTGATAAGTCCTGTAAGAATTCCAGGACATTATGCCAGTAAACTCTGCACTTTATGATAAAAAAAAGCAGCTTATCAGTAGAGTGGGCTGCAGATATGGGAACTGCTTGATGCAGTACATTAGTGAGCTCAACCCTCATTACACCATAACAAGGTGCCTCAAAACCGGGGTTGTACAGACAGAACTTAGATATTACAAAGTGGAGGGCCAGTTTAAATAAGATAAAACAGCTTCTGTACATTTCTTTGCAAATTACTGTCTCTTTCAGCTGTGAACAATGAGAAATACTCCTATTGTCCTTAAGATGTGTGATGTTCCACTGATAAACAGCTTAGCAGAGTTAACCCACAAAAGCTATTAGTCTGCCAAAAATTATTTTATGGTTGCATGATTGTTGTCTCAGAAGGAAAAGCAAAAACCATTAAATAAGGTTTATTTGGATGTTTAGCCACACAAATTATCCTAAGTGCCTGAAAAACCCTGGTCTCCTTTTGTAATATTTCAATATTTGTCAAGAATACTATGTAACACAGTTTTGGGCTAAATTAATATCACCCGTTAAAAGAACTCACCACAACTCGGTGTGTTTTCTGATTCAGCAGGGACAATCTGAAGCTCCCTGTGTTCACAGTGACCTGCTGAACAGTTGGCAGAGATGAGTTCCCGTTCTGCTCATTGACCACTTCCACAGTGAACATGGGCAGGGCCTCGGCAGGTGAGCAGGTCTTGGCTAACACGTAGGTGCACGGGGCCATGAAGCGGAACAGCACTCCATCAAAAGTGCTGCAGTCTGTGTGACTGTGTATAGTGCACGTCCCAGGGGCGGATATCCCACTGGAGCCTCCTCTTTGAGGACCACAGATTTGGCCCTCGGGGCACTGAGAGGGAGAGCAGGAGAGCTGGCCGGCTGAACAGAGGCAGCGAGTGGACTCATCTGTCCATATCTCTGTGTTAGATTCACACTGGGGTCCTGGGGGGGGGGCATGTGACTGAGTAAACAACCACTTTATAACCACAACACCATCTGGCTAGGAATAATTGATTAGTGATGTTAATGAATTATTATGCTCAGTGTTAATACTGTATGGACCGTCAACACATTTTCCTCATTACCTTAGTTATCCAAACTATTATTCATGTTGGTGGTGCCTTAATTCACGTTATCTTAATTAATCAGCAGAATTAAAATAATTCTAACTGCCTAACTAACACTGAAATTATGAGACCTGATAAAGAATATTTTATGTCTTTAAACTCTTTATTGGTTTCACTGACAGTAATCTGACAAGTCTTATGACAGCAGTGGTTATGTATCCTGTAAACATTGTTATTACTGAAACACAGCAGTTTTTTTTCTGCAAAAGCAGGCTGCAAGACAAGCAAAGGAACACTTACCGCATGAGCCTCTTCTTACACCAATCTGGTTAAATGTGATCCGTCCCCCCATGGACACTGCTTCGAGTACAACCTGGTACAAAAGCAGATTATCTCATGAAATATATAAAATAGAAACGTTATATTTTAAATCACCAACGTAGTTCAGTTATAGATAAGTGACACTATGCAGTCTTTTACCTGAGACCTCGGTTTGATGATTTTCAGGGGGACAAACACTTGTCTCCATGTATTGCCGGGTTGGGCAGCAGAGGCCCAGACTTGTACCTGACCGTCACTGCTCTTCAGGATAACTTTAACTTCAGAACCATTAGGCGCAACCGGGGCCTGGTACCAAAACTCTAAACAGGCCTCGCCCTCCAGCACTAGCGGGCTGCTTGCTAATATATTCACTGCCCCATTCTCTGGAGAAGAGAAGGACAATAAGAAAATGCAAATACGCAAGATGTTGTCATACATATTGACCACACTCATTTCTAGTTCTGTTGTTGCACCTGTTTCTCGTGCTTCATTCTTGTCAAAATCACACATCTACTCAGGTTAGAAATGAGCTTTTACGCCATGTCATAACTCCTCACCAAAAATTGGAGACCATTTCCTTGCATTTGTTATTACCATAAAACAAGAAGTACATCTGTTGTGCTGCAATTATCATTAAATGCAAAATAGCTGTTTAGAGTGTTTTGTGCTAAATTTGAACCTCAGGTGCAGACCCTTTACTTTGATTGCCCCTGGGAGAACACCAGGCTATAAAAGATTATTAGCCTGCTTCAGATCAATTAGCGATATGCAGCGAGGCACAGCCACAGTCACAGCCCGTCTGCAGATTAAAATCAGAACTGTGGACTGATGTTCCAAATCCTCCACAATAAGGGAGGGGTAAAATGAAAGGTTACTACAGTCACGTAATCTCTCCATGTCAGAGTGAACTCATTACTGAACCTAGCAAGATGTCTTTAAAATACATCTGGCTTCCAATTTCATTATTACATTGTTTTTTTATTTCACGAAATCCAGTGCACTACAGACTAGTGCAGTAAATGTAGTTGTGTTCTGTACCTGTTTGCTGTTGGCTTCTTGTCCAGTCACAAATCAAATTGTTCTGTCTGTTGTAGAAACACTGTGTGACATATTCTATGTAGGAAAAATAGCCATTAGATATCATATTATGTGCTCTTTTCTAGGGAATATGGAATGGAGTGAGGAATAGATGTAATAATTCATACCTGCATTTGTCCTCCACTCTGGTAGAGGAACTAATGAAAAGTCATTTTCAGCCCTAGCAAAGGAAAATGCATGACAATTTTAACAATTATGCCATAAATTCATACAACACTTGATTGATTTTAAAAACAGCATCTCCTTGATTCCTTACTTAATAAAATTGAGCCATATAACAATATTAGTAGTAGTAACATATTGGCCAAAAGTGCGACCGTTTAAAAGTTGAATTATCTTGAAACCCACCTGCACTGAGTCACTGTGTGAGAGAAGAAGAGTAAAGTCACTGTGACCAACAAATCTGTGTGGATGCCCCCAAGCATGGCTGATCCCTTAACGGCAGCCTCTCAGCTCTGTTCTCCCGTTGCTAATCCTCTCTGTCTTTGATGAGTTGAAGAATGAATGATGAACACTGGCTGTTATGGAGCTTCTCTGTGGGAAACGCAGTGTACAGTATATGACCCTTTCACTGCCAGCGCAGAGGTGTTGGCCCTCTTCTTGTGTCCCTGTCAAAGGACAGTGGAGGGTTTTAGACATTTATGCAACCCCCACCGCCCACTCCCCCCCAACACACACACACACACACACACACACACCTAACCAGGTAACCTCAGCGGTGGGTGGAGAAAGAAAACTGGAGAACAGGAAGACATAAAAGGGGTTGGACTGTCTCTGTGGAGCAAAAAAAAAGATTGATAAAGTGCCGACAGCAGTAAACAGAGATAAGCAAAGTCTGGGTTTAGTGCTGCTATGTCAGGTGAGGCACTAAACCAAACTTGCATATTCAAATGCTTGAATAAAACAGCAAAAAGAGCTCTATTGAACTCACACTTTTATATAATAGTGGTAAGGTGAAAATTTAACAACTATTCAAACATTGTAAAGGGTACATAAAAGAAGGAGAGCATAGTGTTGTATTTTCCTACTAAAAACCTTTACAGTATGATCTGTTGGCATTTTTCATGATGTAAAAACAGCAGGAGTCTCGCAGCTCACCTCTCTTCTTCTTCTTACTGTGGTTCTTACAGTCTATTGTTTGTGTTAATTTCTGTGAACATTCAGGCTACTGATGAATATCCTGTAATTCAAAAGCACACTTTCATTAAAATAAGGTTGCAAGATTATTGAAACCGAAATAACATTATACCCTGGGAGAAACTGAAACCACGGATTATTATCAAAGATTTAGCTTTGAACATGTTTATCTGAAGACGTGACTTTTAATACAAAGGTACTAGATAGTGTGTTGTGTTGAGAATATCAAAGCTGATGAGCCTCATGAATTCTACATGCAGTAAAAGGGCGACAAGATAATTTCCTTTGTAAATCTGTGCTAAGCCTTTAACTCCATCACACTTCAAAGCAAAGATAAGCCAAAAAAAAAAGAAAAAAAGATGGGCCATTATGAATGTCAACTTATGCAATCCATATTCTTGAAACGTTCACAATGAGGCATGTGTGTGTCGTGACCTGGTAATGTTGGGAAAATAACTGGCTTGAAATAGAAGATATTGTCTGTTGGACTATATCTTGTGTATGTCAGCCAGAAAGTAGCACACACTGTAAGAACAGGTGGAAAAAGAGTGATAAGAAAGACACATTGTGTATGAGGTGCTGTGTGACCCACCTATTGTAACATTCCTAAAGCATGCAAGGTTAGTGTCAACAGAGAGGGTGGCCTAAAACAAATATTGGAGCGCTTTAAAGCTGTCCAGCCATGAGAGAAGGTATTTGTTTGTAATATGTCAATTACCAAATGCTATACTGTGTATCTACTGTAATATATAAGAAGTGAATTTGTTTTTTTGTGTCATAACTGAAGAGATAATCTACACTTATCTTAAAGATAGCTGATTTCAAAACCGATAGTCATGGTTTTACCTATCAGTGTCTCAGGTGTGTGATGAATGTCGCAGGAACTCTGTTACTCATAAACTGACCCATTGTGTGTACATAGCGCAAACTGATATTTTAGAGGCTTTAATGGGAAATAAAACTGATTTACGGCCCCAGAATGTCCAGTCAAAAAACAGGTACACCATAAAGCAGCGCCACATACAGCTATACACATACAGTAAATGTGCTCGACTTGATTCAGTTAATATTTTCTTATACTCTGTTATTCATTGCCATCTACTATACAGAGACTTGTTACAGCATCACTCTGGTAACTAGTAACTTTACTGTTACCCAAAGAGGCAGATGATTAATAATAGATACTGAAGGCTTCTATTTTTAGCAGTAATGGCCATGGTGATTACTGGAAGGGAGTTGTGACTGTGATAAAGCCTGTCCAGGGGTTAAGTGCATTCAAAGTCACTTTATCAAGGTGTATACTCACTTATGAGTCAGCTATCATGATGCATCTTATTGGTAACCAAGACAGTCACCAAGGGGGCAACCTTTCTGCCCCACACAGTGTCTAAATAGAGTGGTGGTAACGTTATCAATATACAACCATGTTGAAATATGACATATTATCAGTCAGAAAATGCAGCTCAATTGCATACAAGAACCAATACTTGTACACTTGTCTCAGACCTGATATATGTCTCCAGCCTACAAATAAAAGGGCCATTAATAATCAACCATGTCCACAGGAAGCAGGAGAAAGATCAACAAGGGGCCACAACCAAGCACCAAAGCAGTATACTGTGGACCTTTTGAAAGATCATTGTGAACTGCAGATTCTATGATCCATGACTAACAGTTAATAGGCCTATGTTTGCTATTTCAATGGCCTGTGCTAGCTCTGCTATGTCATAGGAAAATATCCGTAAGCAGAGGAATGTTCATTTGGAAACAACAGTGTTTTTTTTTAGAGCAGGTGTACCATTAAATATTACTAAGTACAGAAAGTGACAAAGACAGTGTCCAGTTACAGAATCTGATGAGCACATCGACATGCTCGAGATTTTCCACTTGCACATTTTTAATATTTTTTATTTTTAGGTCAGACAAAGCCAAAAAGTTAAAGTGCAAGTGGGTGAGAGTTAAGTGGCCTGTGTGCCACTAATTCATCCTGAGGAAGTAGATTTTTTTTTAAAAGTATATTTTGGGCTTTTTTACGCCTTTTTATTAGTACAGTTGAGAGAGAAATGCGGAGGCAGAGAGAGGGAGAATGACGTGCTGTAAAGAGCTGCCCGATATGGGATTCGAACCAGGGCCGACTGCAGCGAGGACTGTAGCCTCTGCATATGGAGTGCCTGCCCAACCCACTGTGCCACACAGCGCCCCCTGAGGAAGTAGATTTTTAAATTTATCTCTCGCACTGTTTGTCATTTTTTATGTGCAGAAATGCATAAAACATTATAAATATGGGATATTTAAACATTTATTGTTTTTTTTCCCTCTTTGTTAAAATTGGATTTTCAGCCCGCTTTCAAGGTTTGCCTCACTAGGGTTGATGTATGTGGATGTAGTATGTATGACTAGTAGTGCAAAGTGCTTTGAGCTGTTGTTAAGACCAGAAAAGAGCTGTAAATACAGTCCATTTATTATGGGTCTCATTAATTAGTAAGACAACCAGTCCACCACAGTCTACTTTGCCCTGCCATGTCGGTTTTGTGCTATAACTATTTAGTGTAGTGCTAGCTGTGTGCATCACATTGATTCATTCACATTGCCATGCTCTTCCCATTTCTCATAAACACTGACCATGAATCAGATCCATCTCCTAGTCAGACTGGCCGTTAGGACCTCCACCTCACTGATGAGACAGCACGATGGCCTTTCAAAACATCCAGGAAGTTTTTATTGTCTCTCCATCTCTTTATTCTCCATGTGCCTGTCATTAGGGGTGAGCTGCAGATCATAGTCCCTTTTAAGGAGTAGGTGCCATTAGTTTTACAAAATTATGTCAGTTGCAAAAAGTTCTGTCATTGTTTTGTCAGTACAGCCACACAAATGGTGTTGCTGAACAAACTAGTGGATCACAGGTGATCCGTGTTCCGTTCAGATCGTTCTCTATGGATTGGCATACAAGTGGTCCGCGGATCAGTCGGTGAAAAAAAAAAGTTGTGCATGTACAGTAGTGTGGGAGCACGTAGGCGCACCGCACTGCCCAGCCGAATAAACGGGCAACAAAAAAAAGAATCTCACAGCTGATGAGCAGGACCCTAACCTGTGGCACCTCAGAAAAATGACTGGTTTTCTATTTGTCTGTTTGTCCCTTGGAAAACTTTTGTTGCTTAATCTTTGGAAAAAGCCCCCCTCTCGCAAAGTCTGCTTTGAGCACCTCTTCGACCCTATTGTCAGAGTTCATCTTATACCAGACTTACACCCCAAAGGTCACCTCTGCTGAAAAAAGAAAATCAATCCGCAACGCAGTCTTTCATCTATGAATAGGTCACTCGATGGCATATGAAAATCTTCTCTGCCTTCCCTCCAGTTTCCTTGCGTCTTTGCAGTCAGCGCTCCAAGGTGATGTCCTCGGCTGTAGTAGCAGGTCAAGGTCATGGTTGACGGATAACACTGGGCAAGACGGGGCAGACACTGAACCCTCCTTCATGTCAGAGCTTTAACACTTTAACTAACTTTAAGTGCTGGTTTCGTATACTCACTCCATTTACTTAGAGGTGAGAATTAAACAAGGCCAACTGGGATTGCAACGTTTTTTTTTGGCTGTCTGAATGGCTCAAGGTCTTCAGAATCTCAGGTTTGTTTCTATTAATGCCCTATTTCTCCCCTCAAAGGAATATTAATAGTTTAATAGTTTATAAGCCTAACGTTTGTAAAAACGGGCTATACAAATAAAATTGCCTTGCCTTGCCTAATGCTTTGAAGTGTGTGTGCACGTGTGTGTGACATTTGGGCGTTTCTAAAATCCATACTTGATTTCTTCTCTACTCCTTGAAAATTTATAGAACATAATGTATGGCCTTCAAAAAGCTGCGGAGGACTGAGTGCTTGTGCACCGCATTGATAATTGTAGTAGTAAATTACATCGGTACATGAATGTTGAGGACATACGTAACTGCTTAAGTGGGTCTATATAACATTGCATTTTAAATCCCCTGACTATTTATGGGCACATTTTTTACAGGAGCTGCCATTTATAGTTTGTCTGCTGGAAAATGACCTATTTTCAATGAGGTTTTTAGAATGAAAAGTTCCCAGTGAAGGGTGAAGGGAAGCAGTGAAAAGCCCCTCTGTGGAATGTAAAGTAGGTAAGGTATAGGTTAAAGCAATCTCTTAATTCTTCCGAAATAAAACAAGTCTATCAAAACAAATTAGACTTCAATATGCAGCATCTGCTTAATATTCATTGAATCATTTAACTTGCCAAAGCATTTCTTAATTTCACAGGGACAAGTCAAACTTGTTAACATTTCACCCTCAAGCCTCCAAAGCGAACAAGTGTTTATAAAGCAATAAAGCAATAAATAACCTCTGTCTCATTCCAATTATTATTTCAATCAACACACCCAATTTAACATTTGTCGGTTTTTGGTTATGCTTTTCTTTTAGCACGCTGTGTGTTGCTTTCTTTTCCTCCTGCTCTCCTTTTTTCCCCCCTAAGACCAAGGTCATGAGCTGTCCTTCCCTCCTTCCCCGTTCCTTCCTTCCCTCCGTCACGCTCCATTGAAAAGTTTCCGTGCAATCTTGCAGGTGTTTCTTGGCCTGTGGCGCTCCGTTTCACAAACAGAGCCTGACTTCTCCTTCCGCCGCATGGTTGCTAAACAGGTTGTTTAATGAATACAGGTGCTGTGTTCTGCTCTGCCTATCAGGGAGACATGATCAATACTGTAGGCAAGCTGCGTTTAATTGTCTTTTGTCAACACTGTGAGAAGGAGGAGAGAGGAACATACCCCACCCACCCACCCATATCTGCCCAACTTGGGGCTTGTATCCCAGTCTTGATTCCCCATAATGCCTCATGTCACATGCAGCCAACTCAGTTTGACATGAAAAATGTTTCTAAGATGCAATGCTTTATCAAGTTCAGGAAGAACTCCTGAAACAAACATAAAAGATCAGTAGCAATTGCATCATAAGACATTAGTCATCATCAGTTTTTGGATACATGATTGATTTTCATTGTGTATTTAAGACCGTATATAAGAATAAATGGTTTTATGGAATAATGACAAACACAAGGCTGCCGTTTAATGTGCCAAAATTGTTTTGTCATTGCTGGCTTTTAGAGTCAAGAATTTGTCTGCTTTATTTGAGCTATTTAAACCCTCCTAAGGCAGTACTTCTTAAATTGCTGTGCTCATTGTCTATAAACCACATTCATGATGACACTTACTAGAAGCTAGTGGAGAGGAACATTAACACCATTTAATCATTTCACCAGAGGGTGGCACTCTATCTCCTTCTGAAAACCACCCGAGGATCAGAGCTGAAGTTTCTCAAGGTTTACCAGCCTAGACCGTTATATGAAAACCACACCTTAGAGTTTCTACTGCTGATGAAAATGTATAATGTTATACTGCATATTAATTTTACATTTAGGTGACTGCGCTTAAATACACTTAGCTGTATGAAATAATTTAGAAAAATAAAGTATTTGAACATGGATTGGATGAAACATTAAGTCTGAATTGGGCTTTGCCAGGTATTTCATGCGCATGAACCTGACTCAGGAACGGATGAAAAGAATATGAATTTAATTACAATAACAATTGATCTCGCTATCTCATCTGTTAAAGCAAGATAATTCTCATTTGTGAGGTCTGATAAGGAATTGGTTTTTTTCCTGGGTTCAGTGATTCTCCCTCTGATAAACCTTGTGCCTGACTACAATACTGGGGCAGACAGTGGCCCAGTGTCCTATCTCCCCTCAATTAACTTCAAACTGCTCTCCATTACACGCTACAATGAGACATGCAATTCCATTACCTCACACGAGCCCATCAGCGCTACTAATTGTTTTTCTTTTTATTTTCAGCCCCCCCCCCCCCCCCCCATCTCCCAGGGAGTGGGTGTGACGATATCCCATGTTCAGAAAGATAGAGGGATACAGGAGGTCGTTAAGCAAGGGAAGGGGGGCATGAGAAAGACAGAAATGGAGACAGAATCTTTTCAGTTGTCCTGGGTAGATGTTGTTTATTGGTCCGGTGGTGAAGAGAGCTGGGGAGGTAGTCCGTATAACCTTCAAAGGCCAGAAACCTGAAGCACTCACCGACACTTAATTCACAATCAGCAAAAGGTCAACACAGACACAGACACAGACACATACGGAGAGAAGCTGTAGCTAACTGGCCAATGTCAGCCCGACCCCGCTCTATGTCCTCCAAACACAACAAATCATCAGTCCTGCTCTGCTGGAATTTAGAAGTACTCCTTTTGCACTCCAAACGACGTTAGGTACTCTCGAGGGAGAGATACATAAACAAACATAAACACATTTGAATCACAAAATGTGCAAATTTTATCATTAGACCACTGGCAGACTGCTCATTGCCTGATCAAAATAGACCGTCAATTTTCTACCGCAAAACTTGAGGAAAAACTTCCCTTACACTTTGCATGTAGCTATAAATGGTTATTTGAGACTCTTAACTAACATTCTACAATGTTTCATACTAATGTTAACATAATATAAGTGAGGTCAAAAAAAATTGAAAATCTAAACTCGCTATCTCATCTTGCAATGTCAAATTTATGGCCACAGGAGGGCAGTGGGAACAAACTCCATCACATCTCTGTGTTTCTAGCGAACAGTTTCATATTGGCAATCGGGCAAAACTAGCATTTATCGACGGTTGTGTTTTGCATTCTCCTGATAAATCTAAAACTGTATTTTGCTCACCAACTAGAGTATCAAAATAAATGTCTGGCTGCTAAATACTCCACTTTGTGCACTAGCAAGTTGCTAAGTTCGCCTCTGCGTATTTGGTGCTGGGTAGCTGGCAAACAAGGGGGGGCTGTGTCACTGAAAAACATCTGCTTGCTGTTGCTAGAAATGGCACTGCTGTGAAATAAAATCAAAACAGCAAAGTCTGGGACAAACAATTATTTAGAGGACACTAAAATGCTGCAGGAGCTGCACAGGAGGGTGATCAAATTTTTAAGTGGAATTGGAATTATTATTATTATTTTTCTGTTATTTATTCATTTTATTCGTAAAGGGACTGTGTCCAGTAATAAACATAAACGTTACTATTTAATGCATTGTACTAGTTATTTACATCTGCAGTCCCTTTGGAAGATCCCATTCACAGTTATAAAACCATATAACACAGAGCAGTACATCACACATTCAAACACACATGCACACACACCACCTACAAGAATGCAAGATACAGATTAAGATTAAGATTTTATAGTTGTAAATTGAGCTGTAGTTAATGTCATTATGAACAAGAACCCTTCACATATGTATTTGCTACTACTATGAATACTGTGAATAGAAAAACCTTTATGTTGATGATTTGTTCTGTCCCAGAATAAGGGTTATCCTATCAGTGTTACTGTAATGGTCTTTTTTAAAGCCATGGCACGCTATAGTGATGTAAGGGAAATGACATCACCTGCTCTGAGTCAGGAGAGCAAGCAGGGCAAGAGCCAGGAGGACTCAACAGCCACTTAACTACTCAGAAGCAAGAAGTCTCCTCATTAATAATGCAATGAGTTGTGCAGTGTGAGTAGCATTTGGTGATGTCACACACAGATTTACCCTAACCCTTCACTGGTACGACTTATAGAATGACTCATTTTACCTTAGATAACCGCAGACCACACTGAAACAAGTGGTTTCATTTTTTTCCTGCACTTTTCATTGTATGATCAGTAAATGTAAAACTCAGGTGGTTTGAATGTGTGATGTGATCCCACTGGTGTTTTTGGTTGCATCGAAAGAAAATGTAGGAGATTGGTAATTTGCAGAAACTTTCTCTAATGGAGAGGATGCCAAAGTCTTCATGCCCCTCCTCTCAAGCTTTTGTTTCATTTCCTGAGCTGTCCTTAAATGCAGCTCTCTCTCTCTCTCTCTCTCTCTCTCTCTCTCTCTCTCTCTCCGTTCCTGCCTGTATATGAGCTGAATTGAATAGAATGCATCCAATTGAATGTGCCCCAATGACTGAGATGTGAGGCAGGGTCTCTCCAGTCTCAAACCGAAATCGTTTCGGTCGTGCTATCCGCGATTTGATTCGCTCGCCCAACCAGCCGAGACCAGTTTGTGATGAGGTGCTGGTCTCCAACAGAGCTATAGAAACCACATCCATGCTGCTTCACCTTCGCTGAGGCATACAACTATTACACTGAGAGAAAGATGAGTAAAAAGACGACTGACAAACAGGCAGAGAGACGGAGAAAGAGAGAGAGAGAGATAAGAGGAAAGAAGTCTTGGAGCTTCAAGGTTGCCTGCCCAAAATCCTGTGCAGTCGAGCATATAAAAACAATCAAAGCTTTCAAACACACACACACACAAATGCATTTTTTTTGGGCAGCTTCTTAGTTTTGTCGTAGTTTCTTTTTATGTTTCACCTTCTTTTTTTTTGGCCATTGTTTGTAACGGTCAGCCATTAGGACTTTTCATTTTATTTAACTAGAGGTACTTTAAAGGAAAAACGGTGCAAAGATGAAACCCTTGGTATTCTAATTACTGGGTGATCTGCATATAATCAAACAGCAGTGTATTAGCCCAAGGTAAGGCCTGTGTGTGCCATGCCAGGAAGAATAAAAGTATTTTTCTCGTTTTCTGTAAAGGGACCTGGCACAGAGGCGCACCGCCAAAACCCTCATTATGATTTGAAGATCTGTCTTTGCCTGCAGCACCCAACCTATGCCCCTTTTTGCTCAACCTAGCTGTAAAAGATAACAGTGAGCAGCTGCAACCAGGTAGAAAGGACCGCATTTGAATGTCAACCGTCAAATATCAGAGGAGAAGCTACAAATGGCACAGCAACTTTGTCAGAGTCGTAAAGACACACATTATCTCAACATGCGGAGCAATGGTGATAAGACGAATCAAAGCCAAGGGAATTTTAATCATGATATTGGGGATTAGACTTGGTAACTGAATGGCATTAATTTGAAGTTGCCTCACACAGTCCTGAATGCAAAATGAAAGCAACTCGTAAGAGATGCATAAAGAATTGGCATGGTAGGAAGTATATTTTAATAATCGATGCACTGCTTTATTTATGCAAATATTAGGTAATTTGTAATTATCTGAGTGGGTGCATGTTTGGAATCTTTTTAAATCACCTCCTCAGCGTATAACTAACAGTATCCATCTATAGCTGTCGATGGTAATGAGCTAACACGAGAGTACAGAGAAGAGATGAGATGCTTCAACACTAAAAATCGAGCATGGTTACCGTAGTGCAGACATATTCACAGTACATTATTATCAGGCTCATTCACCTCTGATTTGAAGCCAGACTTGATGTACAAAAAAAGGAATGAGCAACGTGAGTGATGTGTTTCTTTGACAGTCGACCAAAAGATTAGAATCGTTCTGTTGAGAAACACCATTCACAGTTGTTACAGTAGTTTGCTATATACTTGCATCAGGTTGGCTACATGGGCAGAGAAACCTTGTTCCTTCCTCGGAGGTCCGATTGCCTTTTCCTGAGGCACATCTGTGTGTGTGTTTGTGTGCGACTGCATGCGTGCGTGCGTATGTGCGTGTGAGCGAGTTGTGCAACTGGCAGAGCCTGTTATGTGTCTGCATTACTGAGCCAAAGTTGCCTTGACCCTCACTCTTCTGATGCAACTTGTGTATCGGCGCACTGATGAACAAGAGTTTTGCAGTTGTCTCCAGAGGACCAGAACACTGACAGAAGGCTACGGTTGCACGCTCACATAGTCGATAAACAATCTGAGCACCACAAAGGAACAATAGCCACCATTCTATTGCCCACCCGGCAAACACGTCCTTTTAAAATGTCAAATGAAAAAGCTATTGCAAGGGTGCAGTGTTCTTTTGATTCGGAATGGGCTCATCATTTGACCACTGGCCAATTTATGGACTCCCTCTATCTCGGATACAAAGCAGAAGTGTTAGACTTGCGACTATTTAAGAAATTGCGGGAAAGTACATGAAATCTATGAAGTCATTCTTGACATGTGGGGAAAGCGGTAAAGGAAACTAAAATAACAATAACTTGAGTTGCAAGATTTGTGGAGAGGAATAGAGACTGAGAGACACGTTAGAGAAACACAGAGTTTCTTATTTATCACAAAAATGCCTGAAATAATCTGTCAGCTAGCGTCACGATAAATCAAAAATAGTAATGTAAACAAGTGATGAAGACAGGACAGATTAAACCGAACACAAATGCAAAGCCAGATGGATCCTAATAATAGCGACTGGAACAGAAAAGGACAACAGTGCGTGTTTCAAATGTACAGTAGCCACTTCCTTTGAAGACCATATAAGTGTGGATTCAATCAGATTTATTATGCCTCCTTCTTTGGAGCTGGGCCCAGTGAAACCTCCATGTCTGATCAAGCCAGGCTTTTTTTTTTTTAAATCCCTTCGCTAGCCTTCAACCAGTGCAACCACCACTCCTCTCATCATCTCTCATTTTCTCATCTGTGACACCTCCCCTGTCCAACCATCTTACATCCCTTTGCCCTTCCATTCCTTCATTCTTTTACCCCTGAAGCAAACACATCTCTGTTTCTAAGGCCCTGTGTTGCCTCACATTATTTGAAGCCCCATATTTCTTCAGTGCTACTGTGTGCTTGCCCAATGCAATAAAAAAAATTGTCCATAGCTGCTTTCAAGAACACATCATTTTATGGTACAGTTGGAGTAAAAAATTATTATTATTAAAAAATTAGTGAACCTATTGGGCTACCGCAATCCCTTCACCAAACAATGTTGATAATTCAGCAATCAGATTGTGTTTAACTTCATATTATTTATACCCTATATTAAGTCTGACCGATGTATAACCTGAGCCACATACCTGTAACCTGAGCCACACCGCTAGACAATGTAACAAAACAACAACAGCGGACTTCCGTCAGGTCCCATGGATAACACGCCTGAAATGCGTCCCCGCTGCAGTGATCGGCATTTTTGTACTGGCACGACTTTTTGTGGTTTGTCAAATTATAATATTTGGAGTTTGTTTACAGTGGACAATCTTTCCATTCTTCCTCTCTGTTTTTGGTGAATTTGTATGGCAGTATTACAGCGCCACTAGGCCTGGTGTATGTAGTGTACTGAGTCATTTAAGTCATCAGAAAGACACAGGAACTGTTTGGTTAATATGCACACCTGAATATTTACTTATTTATCGCAAGTCACATCATCATCACAATATTAAACTGTATCATTGCACACCGTTCATTTTGCTGATATTGTGCAGGACTACCATATATCTTTAACGATGTATTGATTATTGCATATCAAGTTATAACAGTAGTAGTAGTAGTAGTAGTAGTACTCTGACTGAACAGAATATTCCTCTGAGCCAGGGCTCCAGAAGTATTTTTTTATTAGGAGCACAGTGGCCCTTAACTTAAAATGTTAGGGGCGCACACTGTCAATTGACTTGCAAAGGAAATAGTCAAATTTCCTTTTCATTCATGATCCTCACACACATTGGCCTGACACCCTTAATACTTAGCAGACAGTCTCAAATCTTAGGGGCAAAATGCCCCCATTTAGGGGCAGTCTGGAGTCCTGCTCTGAGCACCGGAAGATGTGACCCATCAGAATTGTTACCAGTGAGTCAGTGACCCCCACTGGTGTTGTGCACAGCCACCTCAGAGGTGGTGAGTACTCATCCAAATCACCTGACCTTCAAGGGTCCCTCCCTATCCATCAGACATACATTACCTTGATGGAGAGATAGACTGGGTATAATTATTGATTGGGCATGGTTATGGTCAACCAGTAACCATGCTACCAAGCTACAAATTGTCAGTAGAGTAAAGATCAAGGTCATGGATAGATGAAAATGCCAACATTGACTAATAATACAAGATGGACATGGATCATTGAGAATGAACCTTCAATGGGTGTCTATCCCAACTTTCATTAGTTTTTGTTGCACTAGCTGCCACTATTTACTTCATGACCTCAGCATCCATATTAAAAACTGTAATGATAAAAGATAAATATAGAAGAAAATAATTTGTAAGACACTGGGTTATTTAAGTTAGATGAAAGGATGATCATTTTGTTATTTCCTAGCTACTCGTTAATCATAACCCGTTCTTCAGGCTGGTTTGAAACAGCTGCTCCCTCTCCCTCCCAGCCTATTTATAAAGGGATGGAGCAGGCAGATCATTTCTGGTCTCAACATTCACAAACTGTGCCAGCCGGATCAATGTTGAAGTAGTTTGTAATGTCAAATACATTGTATTACAGACATGCATATAATAAAATCCAGCAGGAGTGATCTAACCTCTCAGTAATTTATTAGAGTAGTAAAATACGACATATTGCATACTCTGTCCTGATCGTTCAGAAAAATCACTGACATGCAAATGTACTGAATTACATTTCCACCATTGTCCCGCAATACTAATCCCATTTGGAAAAGCTATTGTTGGAAGATGGAAGGAACATTCTAGGGAGCTTTTAACCTCAGAGGACATGCTCTCTGATAAAGGGCAGTGATGGAATATTCTAGTAGTGGGTCCATTTCCCTCAGAGAGGTACAGGAATATTTAAGACACAGGATATTTTTGTTTGTCATCCTTGCATTACATAGTCTGTTGGAACAAGCAATAGAGAGTGTATTTCAGCGGTTAAAGTATCACAGTGTCCAGAACTCCTAGGGGAGGCTATGGAAAGTCTGTTCTGATCTCACTCGTTTGATTTATCCTGAAAATATATCTAAATATATCTATACATGACATATAGATATGATATCTATCTATACATGTCTATAATATTTATTTTCTGTAGAGAACACCGTACAAACTGAATATCTAGTTATTTATCATAAATGAAGTGAACACCTCACAGATAATCAAGGGATCAAGGGAGTTAGCCATGGGGGTTTTCTTAATTTTTATGTCTTTCTTACTGCCACTGCTGCAGCTGCAGTTTGATTTCTGTACAATGCTGTGTCCATGCTTCTGCTATTACAGCATATCAAGCTTGTATTTATTGTAAATAACACAATTATTGCCAACAGAATATCCAACTAAGAACTGTTAAAGGTGGAACTATCTTTGAATAAACCTTAAGAGGATTATCAAGAAGCTAACGTGCATGTAAGAAAACAAACAAAACAAAAAACCCACAGACAAGCTTGTGCAACCCATCGAGCCTTTGTGTAGGCATAGTTTTAAAAAATGTGCACAACCTCTGTTGTGGAACCCTGTCTGTACCAAAAAGCGACTATATGGAAACCTGAAGCCTTTGTCTATCTGTAACTTTCTCTTATTGCCAACATCTTGGAAAATGCTTGAACCCTCTGCCCATGTTTGTCTGTGTGTCTGTGTGTCTGTGTGTCGTACTGTCCTACGTGGTGTGTTCTTCAGGCCTCAATGGCTCTGTGATGAATCCTTATGACCCAGCAGGCATCTGCCCGTATTACAGCTGGGCCAGACTAATGAACTGGACCCAGACACAGTCATAATCAGATTAATGACTATGTTCAGGTATAAAACGACCAAAATCAAAGGGGGAGAAAGGCAGATAGAGGAAGAGTGTTGCTGGTCCATGGCTAAAGGGTGATTAGACACCAGGGACAGGCATGGGGCCAAGGTCAGAGACCAACCAGCCAATTCTAGGTCAGGAGAACGAACTAAGCCAGGGAGCTAAATAAATATAAAAGGTGACCAGGTAGTCAGAGGCCTGCAACATTCTGTCTGCCTGCTGTTGATGCCATATGGAAAATTACACTAAATGAATACAGATCGCTAATAGTTTTGAGAGGCATATGGTGACAAAGGTCAGGGCCGTTCTTGTCTGCCTCGGTCACATCCCTAAGGATAGTTTGACTCCTGGCATAGACTGTAAAAAAGCATTGAGATTACAGTTTGACTGAGAGTGAAGACACTCATACAATTGTGAGGCACCGACATCTCCAACAGCATGTCACATGAAAATAGTGAGTGCATATAGAGCAAATGTCAGGAAAAGGTAAAGCTTGTCATAACAGGAAAGGACTACAAGCATACTAATTAGACAATGAAGTAAACACTGGCTTCTCAATAAATGTTATGCATGGGATGCAGCAAAGTCACATGCAAAAGGTGGAGTGAAGAATCTGAAACTTAATATGTACAGCTGGGGTAAGGCTCAACCTGCTGATATGTTGTTGCTATTGTAGTTTTCATGTTTAGCATTTTTATTGCCACTAATGTGGTTGTGTCAGAGGATGGGCGAGGGAGCTTGTGTGAGGATTACTTCAGCCATTGTACGGGTATATGTTGTTTAAGCATGTGCAGCGACATGACAGTAGAGCAGTGGCATTACCAGCCCGAGCCGCAGTCAACCTTTGTACACCCTGCCAGCGACTAATTGGAGAAGACTAAATGGCTAGCGGGGCAGCTCACACTGAAGGAGCAGGAGTTCAGATTGAAAACAGCTGCAGGAAGTAGAGGAACCAAGTCAGTATTTATCACAACCGACTGAAAAGTTGTTTTAGTGACATGCACTACTCACAAAAAGTTAGGGGTATTTGGCTTTCGGATGGAATTTCAGAATGCACCTAAAATGCACTATAACCTTTACAGGTGAACTTAAGTGCACATGTCCAACTGTTCAGTGTTTCAGTACTACAGTACCGCTAAATGTTCTGGTCTAATGACGGTTTGTATTGAAACAGTTCTCTTCATCATGCTGTTCACATTTCGACATCATGAGACCAAGACGACACCTAACAGTCGGTCAACAGTACCTGGCCAGATCGAGGCTTCAGACGGGATGTTCTCAGAGGGAAGTAGTTGCCACTGAGCTCAGAGTGTCACAGAGTGTCATCAGCAGCTTGCAACAGAGAGACTGGAAGAGTCACAGAAAGGCAGAAAAGTGGACGTCCTTTGGCCACATGACAACTTATTGACACATTGGCATTTTTTTGTTGTGGTATACCCACCACTGTTGTTAGCTTTTGTTTCAATAAATTGTTTGAGATTAAGAAATTGCCATTCCATACCTCTACTTACAGTAAATGCCCTACTTTCCTGATATAATATCACTGTAGAGTGAACCTTTTACATTTTCCATGAATTTCACCCAAAAGTTGCATATCCCTAGTAGTGTAGATGTAATATATGGTAACTGTCAGTGTCAGATGTCCTTCCCTTTTCTACTCAGAGGCAGCTCATTATCAGAACTGGTTGCCATTGGGAGTGAGGAAGGCATTTTAGAATTTGCCAGTGGATTACAGATTGGTTTTTGCCTAATTGACTGAAGAATGACGGACACAACTGAGTCATGGCACGGTCCGGTCCTCAAAGCTGGTTATATTCCACACAGTCCTGGTGACACTGCACCTTACCAGGTTATAGAGCCACATTCCAGACAGCAGATACTGTTATGTACCTGGGAGCGGAGCTCAATTCTGCCTTTTGTTTGTGCTTGGCTGTCAGAGCCCACACATGATGATAATCAAACTTGTTCAGGCATCAAACTGCTGAATGTCAAGCCAATCTTTATCTTTATTGTCTCAAAAATGGCAACGCTAATGTAGATATGAGCAGGAAGGGAATGTAGCCTGTTAGAATCTCTTAATGCTTTCTTGTTATAGTTGGCAGAGTATACATCTGTATAAGATGGTATACAAATGAGGGGATCTTTAATTGAAATGTGGAAATTGTCATAGTGTACCATATGTTGAGGCAACATGGGAAGGTATGCAGTTATGTTTCTGTGGAGAATCAATTGTATTTCAGTAATGATAGATAAGTAATGGTGGCTTTAGGGAGGTTCCAATTAAGAAATGCAGCATTTACAGCTTAGAATGTCTTCTTGGTGTACAAATTGAAGGTGTTTTCTCTCATCTCATCTTATCTGTAATTCCTCTTAATTATTGCAGTTTCAAAGTCAATTAATAGCTTCAGCAACAAAAACAAATGATGGAACGACAGTGAGTCGGAAGTAAATGCTTATCCTCCAAGAGTTCCAGTGTTGCAGAAAGCTGAATACCCTCCTAGTGTTCAACTTTGGAGATGTAATCAACAGATGCCAAACATGATCTATTACTTGGAATATGGTCCATGGATGCTCGGTGTCCATGTCCTGTGGTGGAGCACTTTGCAAATTAAATGCATTCGGATGGGGCACACGCTTTATAAAAAACAACATTTGAATATTCATTCAGTGAAATGCTGTGAAATTCTAAATTGTGCCAGCGGTTATGTTGTGGTGATCTTTCTGATTGTTATGTTTTCTTAACAAGTTGTTGATTTGAATGCGCTCTCTCTTTTTCACTCTTGCTATTCACACACATTTTCAAAGGCTTTCATGCAAATGCACTCACACACAAACAAACAAACAAACACACACACACACATTCACGGTTTCACCTCATCCAGCAGCAGCATCCAGGTGTCCAAGCAGGGAGCCGGGCAAAGGGGCACATGGGAGTTTCTTCACAGCAGGCACAAAGCACCACATTAGAAAGTGCTTCTCTTTCTAGTCACTTCTATCAGCCTGAGACAGTTATAATCCCACACAAAGAAAAAAAGAGCGCTATTTAAGTGTGTTAGCAACTTAGCACTCACAAAGGATGCAAAAACTAGCACTGGCCTTTTCATCATTAGAGCATGTTAGTATATAACTGAAGTAATTAGCATTTTTATGACAACATTAGTATTTTTATGGAGCAAATTAAGCTAAAATTGATGGATTTTTTTTTTTTAGTAATATAGATTGATACTTTTATACAAGCATGTCTAATACTGTGGCATAGACATTTCTATCAAACTCAAAGAAAATTAAATTAATGTTATGTTTACCAAAGAGTTTGTGTCATTGTGAAAGAAACAAACAATGTATTCTGAAATAGCTGACTGATTTTTCTTTGTGAGAGAAACATAAATGTGGCTTTATCAGCCAGGTCTGTTTAGGCCAACAGGAATACCTGGGATATGCTACCCCTAATTAGAATAATAATGTGATTACCAAGCAGAACCTGGGGCATGAGGCGTTACATAAGGTATCTGTGCTAATGGATAATGCAAACCTTTCTGAAGACTCAAGGCTGACCTCAGTTTACTAAATTAGGAATAAGGATACTGCAGACAGCTAAAATCAGCAATTAACTAGAAAATGCAGAAAAATAAACAATAAATGGAAGAATGAATCAGTGAATTTGAACAGGTTTATATGAACTTATAATTTCTAGATCTTGACAGCTAATGGAAAAAAGAAATAGCAGAAAGGTTTCCGAAAATTGCGTAGCGTTGATTGTAAAAGGATATATTTTTCATTTTGATCACGGATAATACACTTTTACTCGATTTTCTGCAATGAAAATTATTATGATATGAATGATATAAACAAAACAAACATGGGGCCAGCTGTCTGGCTGCCATCTTTACATATTCTATATGAAATAGAAGAAACATCACATGCAGGTGGTGAATCAATGACTCACCTCCGTTATTACCATGTGACATACATTGTCTACCAACAGTCTGCACAGGAGGCGTTTAGCGAACATCTGTAAATTCTACAGAAAATAGCCAGGGTTATGCTCTCCTCCTGTAAACTGCATGAGTCTCTGCATGCACATCAGTTCCACGCTGTGCCACACACCACCACCACCACCAAGTAAATTCTCAACCTGTTGGAAACACCCTCGGGCTTCATCTGCAAAGACATGTGATGGCAGGGGCTCCAAATGGCGCAGGAGGTTAAGCAGCCGCCCCCGTGTGTTGAGGCTAAAGTCCTCGCTGCAGGCAACCCCGGTTCAATCCCCACGTTGGGCGGCCCTTTCCTGCATGTCATTCCCCCTCTCTCTGCCTCTCCATTTCCTGTCTCTCTCAACTGAACTATCTAATTAAGGCATGAAAAGGCCAAAAAAATATGCTATAAAAAAGAAATGTGATGGCAGTTCTAGTTATGTCTTTAAAATGATCTTTTGAAGTAAGGGTGGAATCCAGCAATATACTCCAAACACCTTTCTGCACAACACGGCCTTAAATTCCAGGGAATGCTGCGTATTTTACATTCACCCCACAAGGCAGCACGTCTGCTGAGGATCGATATCCTGTTGCTCTAATAACATTAGTGGCACACGAGCAGGCTTGGATATTTTTTTTCTTTGACAGAGAACACCTAGATGAAAACGAATGCTCAATTGCACAAATATTCTCTCAGAGACACAGAGGTAATAAAAACGGTTGTGTTGATGCTGAAAAACCTGTACAGGTCCACCCCCCCCACCCCCAACAACACACACGCACGCACGCACGCACGCACGCACGCACGCACACGCACACACACACACACACACAGAGTTGCACAACTAACTCACAAGCACACATGCACACAGAGAAAATTGATCAGGAATCGTTAGGGGAACAAAAGACCTGCACAAATAAGCAACAACCTCCAACAATTTCAGAGATGTCACCTTGTGCATTTTACACAAGACTGAATCAAAAATCATTTGACAAACCATTCCTGCCTTTACGTCACATTTACACATTTGTCTGAATTTATTTTTAAAATCTGTACTTCACCAGCTGTTGTTTGTTTGGATGAGAATATCTTCTATGTTTATTGTGTTTTGTTTATTCTTCCTTTTACTTCCAAAATTCAGATTATTTGTGAAGGTAGACAAACATGTTCATAACAAAGGACTGTATGATTGAAAGATGTTGGCATGTCCTTTTCTGTCGCTGTATCAATCAAATCAAACATCTGAAATACACAACCTTTAATTATTCCATGTCTCGGGAGGATTTGTAGTTTAGAATGTCTTTGTGGAAGATGAATTCAAACCTGTACTTGGTGTTGATATACTCTTAATGACTTGTCACTTGGATACCCTTACCTTGACTCACCAGTCATTCAGATCCGACGAATTCAGAAATTCTTCATTCATACTTTTTCACTGCCTGTAACAATCCTGTGATGTCTGCATTTTTTCTAGCCTCGTAAACCAGCCTCTCGCGGAAATGCATTTCATTTAATTTCTCGGGAGAGTCTGCCCTCATTCCCCCTGCAAGCGTTTGGGGTGGGCGGGAGCTGGGCGAGAGTAGTAGCAAAGACGGTTTAATATCTCTGGTAGTAGCGTTGACAGACAACCCCATTCAGCCAATCAGCAAGTTGGTGTAGTGACGGGGCTTTGCACCAGTCGGTCCCTGATTGGCCAACGTGCTGTGTCAATCACAGCGGGCGACGCTGATTGGCTCGGCCTTCTGAGGGTTTCAGTCCAAACGCTTAGAATGGGGATGAGGCCAGACTCTCCCTCGGAATGAAATGAAATGCACTTCCGCGAGAGGCTGGTTTACGAGGCTACATTTTTTCCACCTGTCCTTGCAATTCTCTTCCTAACCAACTTGCCTTAAAGTAATCGTTGATTGGGAAGAAACATAGAAACATTTTTAAGAAATCAAAAATGCTTGAATTAGGGATGTCACAATTACTTGTTTTCACAGTTAATCGTGGTATTAAACGCCACAATTAATTGATCGTAAAGATTCTTAAATACCGTCACTTTCCGAAAAAGATTATGTCAGAACCATATCGGCAGATGTGCACCAAGGTAAAGGAAGATGCACAGATACTGGTCCATTTATCTAACTTAACACTGAATTGGTGGGAATTTAAATGTTAGTGTGTCATTTGTAATTAAAAAAAATAAACGTAAACAATTGGTATAGATAGCAATTAATGACTTAAATATTTCAAACACTTCCCCCGGGGGATTAATAACTGGTCCTATATTTAGAGATTAGTAATGTCATTATATTTTGACTATATTTGATTTTACACATTCATAGTCTTGTGAAATTTATTGATGCATAATTATCGTGATAATCGCAACACCGTGATTATTTCTCTGACAATAATCGTACCAAGAAAATCTATAATCGTGACATCCCTAGCTTGAATTAAAAGAAAAATCACAATTTTGACACCCGTGACACTCTCCTGCTGTAGGGAAACAACAGATGTTCTTTAGTGTAAATTCCTTCAGGAAAGTTGAGTCTCTTTTCTTCTTTGGCAGTTTTGGCAGCGCCCTTCTTGTTGCACTGTGCTGATTACGATACAGCACCAGCACATTGGCGTGATGCCGCAGTCACAAATCATAGAAATCCATAGAGTGCAATATTTGTTGGATAATAACCCATCCGAGTTTGTCGAGAGCTTGCGGAGGCAGCTGCCGTGTAACTCTTTATGCAGGGAAAACCTTGGTAAGGCTCTTCAGTTGAGAAATGTGAACATTACCGATCTAATAATGTAAAATTATTGTGATAATTTTGTGTCTGAAATCTCAATTTATTGTTTGCTGTTGAGGGATTTTTGAAAACAGCAAAAGGATTCTAAGTCCCAACGATTTGGCTCCAACTTTTATTGCGAGTGTGTTTAGTTCAGTTTCCAAAGCAGTTCACCTAAACACATGATGTTTGCGATCCAGTCACTTAGGGTATGTTTTATTTATTTCATTTCTTCAGCGTCAGTTTTATTTTAATTAGGCCCCATTGCAGGAAAACTTACTCATGTCTTATCACCAATTAGTATAAAAATATGCTGTTGTGTGCAGTGAGATCTGGGTCAGAAGTTTCCATGTGGACTGTTTCCATTCTCCTCGGTAGTGATTAGATCAACTAAAAGCACAAGCATAATGTATTATTTACTTGTGTTGGATTGTAGCCTGTAACTGTTAGAACCCACAGCCTCTTGCCAGTCATCAGTGTAGATATGGATAGCTTACTATAACTATGAGAAGCTGCTGCACTCATCACATCAGAGAATCATTTGCCTCCATCATGTGGTAGTCAAAGCTTGCAAAGTCTCCTTAATGATCCTTTTTATACTGTAAGACTTATGAATAAAACACAGCAGGATCAATGAATTATTGACTATGTGTCATCGAGTAAGGAAAACCCTAATGAAAAAGTGATATCAATCCAGCCAGTGGTGCCACGTGTGCAAACAAAATCCATTAACTTTATATGGTCGCTAATCTAAAGAATGATTACCCTGACAAAATATAAACATAACTTCTGCACAATGCAAGTGAAAACAAAGAAATCATCTTTACAGTGCACTAATTCTTCGTCACATTTTATAGCCATTTTTTTTATTATTGGAAATTGCCTATATTGCTCTGAAGTATCCCTCAGTGTGTTGTGGTTTAAAACTATTGGATGGTTCAGCCCTTAATCACAAAGTTGATAACAATTCCATTAAAATACAAGAAGAAGAAAAAATTAAGATTTTTTCCCCCTCACATATATGTCTACCTGAGTTTCATGCAAATTCCACTATAAATACAGCCTGTGAGTCAGTAATTGACTGTGCCCTTTAATAACAGCCACGCTCCCCCACCCCACCCCTCACACACACACACACACACACACATCTCAAATGTATAACACCCAAGTGCACATTTCCATGCAAATAGCCTGGAATTGCATCACAAAATATTTAAAATACTCACATCAGCACTCTCTGCCTGCGTCTGCTGTCTAGAGCTAAATAGTGAAGTGGTTCTGGCTGTCTGTTTCTGAAGAGCAGCGCAGCTATGGGCCCATTTTCTGTCTTTCCCTGACAGCCCTGTGATGTGTACAAAGCCCCCCATTCCTCAGCTGGGAAATCAGCCTTACTACAGCCCCGTCACAAACAATCAGCACTCATTACCCACTACACAGCACTACATTCTACCCCATTTACCTGCAGTGTCTAGGTTGTGTGTGTGCGTGACGTGGTGTTCGTCTTGGCGCGTGCAGCTTATGATGATTTTTTTGTTTGTGCACAATGAATTGCAAGCGCTCTAAGGTGAATTGCTGTTAGCTGCATGGCTTTCAGCCTCCAACTTGGTGAATGAGCTCTATGGTCAGACGGTGTGTTGATGCTACCTACGCCCACTAACCTTGCATTGAGTAGAGCAACTGTCAAATTCAGAGAGATGCTTTTATCTGCCTGTTGTGGTGCCCCAACATTGAGCACTCAACCAATTACCTCCCCTTCAGACATAAACATGTATGCTGTGTTGCTACTCTCTCTGTCTCTGCCTCTTTGAAGGACATGATGATCACAACCAACCTCATGTCAGGGAGAGGGCCATTCCAGGAATTGAGTGTAATTGGTGAGGAGAGCTGTGAGCTGGTTGCTCTGTGTGTAAGCAGATTACAGGCTGGCATAGTCGAAGACCCCCTTAGGGCGGCACAACATGGCTGTTGGTACGTGGTGTGTAAAACAAGCATGTCACTCATGAATTATACATGGGAGAATGCCCAGGCATGAAATTAGGAGAGTGAAAAAAACAAGGGAATAAAAGGAGGCGAAAATAGGAAAGACTGCAAAAAGCAAAGAGGGAGAGAACGCGCTTCATGACAATTAAACAGAAAACAGGTGTAGCCAACCACCAGGAAGCCACCAGCCGTAATTGTGCTGAAAGCGGAGAGCTCGGGTGCCTCTGCCATTTTGCATTGTTCGCGACGCATTGTTGTCGTTTTGTGTACTTAACCTTCCTGCTAACAATGAGCTTGTTTTGCATAGAGTCCAAATTGTTGCTTATCATTTTTGCCAAAGAAAGGCTTCTCCATGCACAAGCTTTTGTTGTCACTTGGATGTGTGTCGCCTTTAGGATTAGTCTCTTTCATCACTCTAAATGGGCCCCTTTTGGACTATTAAGCTTTCCTCAGCACAATATGCTTCACTGCTCATTAAAAGAAAATAACATACTCATATACACAGTGCGTGTGCCAAGATATTTATTGGCAAATGGACTCAGGATGTTCACGTGTCCAGAAACTTTTCCAGAACGGTTTTGTTCAAATGTTTTCTTCAAAGTTTTCACACCTGTGAAACCCCTGGCAGGCACGCAGACATTATGTCTGTTTCTTCACATTCAGTATCAGGATAATATCACCCTTTCAGAAGTTCTTACCTTTGTTCTCTGTCTCTGTAGAACAAATGAAGGTTAATGGCTTTGTTTTCTTTTTTTGTGTTCTCAAAAGCTTTGGGAAATGAACTGTTGAACCCTGGAAACAAGGCCTATTCAATCAGTCTCTTTCTATGGAAAGCGTGATTGTTGCCAGAGGGAGAGCAGGGACTACTTTTCAGAACACGGTACAAAATCCCTTTTAGAAATTAAAATAACGTATTTGAACAAAATAAACATATTCTATAATAAGGATGATGACTTGACTTAGAGTGTCATTCTTGTCACTGTGTTTTATACTTTATTCCTGTAAGTGTAATGCTTGTAATGAAGCAAAGTTAGTCACCAACTCAAACCAGTCAAACAACCCAATTCACTTTGAGCTGACACATTTTTGAGGATACAGTTGTAATCGAGTCTGGTGTATTAAAGAAATACACAATATATTCAAGTGTAGAGCTCATTATAAGTTGGATATGTATTGACAAACTTTTTTTTATTGTCTGCTTTTCAGACATAAGTCGCAGCACAGTAAAATCAGTCTCGGGGCAGTGTTAGCAGCCTGTGCCTCAGGGAGTTGATCATTAAATATGTATGGACGTTAGGCCTTGAATATGTTTTTTCAGGACTGATTATGTCTGAAATCTAAAAAAACAAATACGAAATCTGAAAAATCTTTAAAAAAAAAAAATCTATAGCATAATTTTAGCATTTTAAGGTATTTTGAGTAACACTGTGGCAGACATGTTTATTTTCCAGTCAATTTATTTCACAGTCATCTTTGAAAAGAAATGAAATAGCTTATCTCTGACACATTTTTACCAAAAATTACAAGGCTGATGCACCACGGGACCCAAGCAGTAGCACATCAGCCCATTGAGAGTGTCACAGTTGATAATGATGCTCATTTCAAGACACATGACAAAACAAAACAAAATCAGCACGCAGAAAGCCAGCCACCGATTGAGATTGTCCAGTGCCAAATGAGCACTGCCAGTGCAGCCTTAGCAATTCAAATCACCTCTCTCCTGTGCTTTGCATTAGGATGCGGCAGAGAGAAAAACCTTGATAATGGTTTTCATTTACCCCCTATCCAGACTAATCACACCAGCATTGGTTCCACTCACTGCTCTGGCTGACGCATTGGAAATACTGCAGCCCAGAACCGTAGGTGGCATTGGAGCAGGTCGATGCTCCTGCATCTTCCCGTGTTCCTGTGCCAGTGCCAGTTCTTTGCCACACAACCTTGAGGCAGGAGAGCAGAGGATCTTGGCAAATCTGTAGCAGCACATGAAAGAAACAAAACAAAAAACAAGCCTTACACGTACAGTCAACAGGCAATGGCCCTCATTTATCAAACTTGCATAGAATCTGGTGTAGATTCTGGTGTAAATATCAGCGTGCCGTGCGCCAAGTGTCAGGTGTGATTTCCAAAAAAGTGTGTACGCTGCCGATTTTGGTGTAGAACTGGCATGGTGTTGATAAATCCGGCGGCTGAAAACGATCATAATTTAAATGTCACACCCCGATATATTCCTGATTTAGAGGCCTCGTCCTGCCCCTTTTATGACATGGAGACACGAAAGACGGCCAAGAAAAGAGACTTTACTGACAGCACGTTCAACAGGGAGAGGGCACCATTAAATATCTGGACATAATAGAGTGATAGTTTTTGTGATTGATAAATAATCGTCATAACTGGTGGATGGAAGCTGCAGACGCATGTATCACTGACCACGTTAAACCCAGCAATCTCATGAAATGCTCTTGCAGTTTACCAAACATACTGTAAGTGTTTGAGATCACATTGGTAAATGCCGATCTTTGCGGTAAATTTGGCGTACACCCGTCTTTTTTGGTGTACGCACGTTTGATAAATGAGGGCCAGGGTTAGGGGTGTTATGAGTGTACATTTGGAAGCATCTCTGGATGCTAACCATTGCAAACTCATCGCCAGAGGCCAGATGCATAAACACGGCACAAACACACCATGCATAGGCCATTTCCTTTCACATAAACAGATTCATAGGGGAAGGATGTGTAGTAAGAATGCATGTACTTCATGCATACTTCAGCCCATGCACAGACCAAGCAGATTTCTAGAGTAAGCAGCAGAGTGATATGGTAAACTGCATATATTTTGCAGTCTGCACAGGTTTAAATTTAGACGATGCCCATCATAAACCAAATCTTTATAGATCGATAGATAGAACAATAGTAATTAAATTATTCCATTGTTGAGCGACTTCATATTTTATTTTTATACCATTTTTCTTCATTTTTCATTCTGCTTAAATGCAAATAGCATTGTTATAGGTATTTCAACATCTCTGGGCAACAAATTGAATCCAAGGCAACTGGACTTGTATTTGGTAGCCGCATACTAACTGCAAACATACAGCACACTGTACATGTTTTCGCTCACACATGTTGACTGTTTACGTGCCACTCCCCCCTGGTAGTGTTTCCCCCTTCTATTTCTATGGTGCCCCCTGAGTCCTCTGTGACCGCGGCCTTCTGCAACCACTCCCCCTACAGGCACCAGCCGTCATTACATAATACTGCCTCTGTCAGTGCAGCTCCTGATGCCGTTGTTGAAGCTGATACCAATGCTGATCCAGTCGTTTTCTCTGTTTTACCCACTTCTTTCCTGTCTCATCCTCCTGTCATCACCAGCTCCAGGCCAAAACATAGTGTCCCGGGTAGATCTTCACAAAATCACAATAACCTGATCAGCATTCAGCTGTCAGCTGCTTATCCTGACCCATCTGTGTTAAACCCTGGTACATCTCTCCATACCTCTACAGCTGCTGCAACTCAAATGTCACTCATTAATGTCAGATCACTCTCAAACAAAAGTCTCATTCTAAATGACTTTATTTCAACCCACAACCTGGACTTCTTATTTCTTACTGAAACCTGGCAAAGACCTGGTGATGTCAGCTCTTTCTCTGAATTGTGTCCTCCAAACTTTAAATTTCTCAACTCACCACGCACCACTGGCCGTGGAGGAGGACTCGCTATGGTTTTTAAGGAAAATTTTAACTGTAAACTTTCCTCTACTAATGATTACACAAGCTTTGAATCTATGGCGTGTAAGATTGAAAGATCAATTCCAGTACTCTGTGTACTCATATATAGGCCCCCTAAATTTAACAAATCGTTCATTGAAGAATTTTCCCACTTTTTATCATCAGTGCTCATTAATTCCGAGAATGTAATAATTCTAGGTGACTTCAACATCCATGTCTGCTGTCTCTCTAATCCACTAACCCGTGATTTTCTACACTTAATTGAGTCTTTCAATCTCACACAGTCTGTCACCAAACCTACTCATATGCATGGTCATACTCTTGACTTGATTTTAACATCTGGTCTCCCTGACCCGATTGTCCAAGTCAATAGTTATGTTCTGTCTGATCATTGGCCAATAATGTTCTCAACCTCATTTCCATGTGAGGCTCCAAAACCCAGTCTACCACGTCGTTACTCCAGGTCGATTACTCCTCTTACTGCCAGCCAGTTCTCAGAAGCCTTTTCCTCTACCCTCATCTCCACTGCCCCCCCTGTTGACCTTAGCCCAGAGGAACAAGTCAACAATTTCAACCACCTATGCAGAAATATATTGGACTCAATTGCTCCTCTCAGACTTAAAAAAGAAAAAATCAAAACTCAGCCTTGGTTTAACTCCACAACCCGTACTCTCAGGCAGGAATGTAGAAGAGCGGAGAGGAAATGGAAAAGGGATAAACTACAGGTATCCTTCATTCATTTGAGACAGTGCCTTATTAATTACCAGAAATGTGTCAAAACAGAGAGAGCAAAATACTTTTCAGAAATTATCTCCAGACATGTAAACAGACCTAAGGTTCTATTCGACACCATAAACAAAATATTCAAACCACCAGTCACAGTTCCAAATGAAGCCACTCTGGATACCTGTGAACTTTTTCTAACATTCTTTATTAACAAAATCAGCAGTATACGTTCACAGATTGTTCCTCCCTCTTTTGATCCCTCAGAGCCATCCTCATGTTCCTCCACTTTGACTAGCTTTGTTCCAATCTCTCTCCCCTCCATGACACAATTAATCTCACTCATGACTCCCAGCTCATGTTCTTTAGATACTATCCCCCCTCACTTGTTTAAGGAAGTGGTACACTCTATTGGGCCCAGTGTACTTTCAATAATAAATAGCTCTCTAGTAACTGGTTATGTCCCATCTTGTTTTAAACACGCAATTATTCACCCTCTTATCAAAAAAGAAAATCTAGATCCATCTGACCCAGGTAACTATCGTCCCATATCCAAACTGTCATTCATCTCAAAGATTCTGGAAAAAGTTGTATTCACACAACTCACCTCATATCTTGACAGTCACGGCATTTTGGACAAATTTCAATCTGGTTTCAGAAAAAAACACAGTACAGAATCCGCTCTACTGAGGGTTAGTAATGATTTATTAACATCTCTAGACTCCGGTGATCATTGCATTCTGATTCTGTTAGATCTTTCAGCAGCTTTCGATACCGTAGACCACTCCATCCTTTTAGACCACCTCGAACATCTTGTTGGTATCCAAGGACTGGCCCTTCAGTGGTTCTCCTCATACCTCCAAGGTCGATCAGCCTCTGTGCAAATGCACGATATGCACTCTTCCTCTGTATCCATTCCTTGGGGGGTTCCACAAGGCTCCATCTTAGGACCTATCCTCTTCTCCTTATACATACTTCCTCTGGGCTCCATCTTAAGAAAGTATAATATCTCATACCACTGTTACGCTGATGACTCAAAGTTATACCTCCCGTTAAAAATATCTAACCTGGGTAGTATCAGTGTATTACTACAATGTATTAAGGATATCAAATCCTGGATGGCCCGAAGTTTCCTTCAGCTCAACCAAAATAAAACCGAGCTCCTAGTTTTTGGCCCCACAGACACTCCTTCCTCCATCATCAGTGCTCTTGGTCCTCTATCCTCACATCTAAAACAGCATGCAAAAAACCTTGGTGTCATCTTCGACTCTGGATTCAAATTCGACAAACAGATCAATTCAGTAGTCAGCACAAGCTTTTTCCATCTTAGATCCATTGCAAAACTCAAATCATTCCTGTTACCCAAAGATTTAGAAACCTTGGTTCACGCTTTCATTTCCTCCCGACTAGATTACTGTAATTCTCTCTACTCCGGAATCACCCAATCAGCCCTATCTCGTTTACAGCTAATTCAAAATGCAGCAGCAAGACTTATTACTGGTACCAGAAAGATCGACCATATCTCACCTGTACTGGCTACTCTTCACTGGTTACCAGTTAAATATAGAATTCAGTTTAAGACACTTTTATTTGTTTTTAAAGCATTGCATGGATTAGCACCTGATTACATCACAGAACTCCTCACCCCCTATTCCACTTCTCGTCTGCTCAGATCCACTGACAAGTCACTGCTGTTTATCCCACCTACAAAACTAAAAACAAGAGGTGACAGAGCCTTTTCAGCTATTGGTCCCAAACTATGGAATAGTCTCCCACAAACAATCAGATCTTCACCCTCCATAGACATCTTTAAAACACAGCTAAAAACGTATCTCTTCTCTCTGGCTTTTAATTCAGTCTCATGAGAACCTCCCATAGGCCTACCATTATTTCTACTCACTTGTTGTTTTAATGTTTCTTTGTGTCTGTCCTGTCTTTGCTTGAACTAATCTTGTTTGTAAAGCACTTTGGTCAACATCTGTTGTTTTTAAATGTGCTCTAGAAATAAACATGACTTGACTTGACTTGACTTGTCACTGGTTAGACTAGTGAGGACTAGTCAGACTGATGCGTTACAAACTGATGAAGCCCCTTGGATAAGAGGCAAAACGTCTTCCTAGACAAAGTCCAATTGCCTTCGATTAAATTTGTTGATGACCTGGATGAATGAGAATATTCACAGATGTATTTCAACATCGATTTATGACTGTGAGAGTGGAAATAATATATTATTTCTGTAAATTTGCAACATATACTTGCGTAGAGTTTAATCAATATGGCTTAAAAGCACATATTACAGTATAGGTTCAGCCTCGAAGTCTTATGCAACTGGCCCCAGGGAGTATCATATGGAGTAGCAGAAGAAAACTATCCCTGTTTATTTATTTTACCCTGTGAATCTGGTAAATACGGGCAGTTTTCTCTTTTTTTCCTTTTTTTCCCCCAGCATTTACACAGAATCTAAATATTTACTATGTACTCTACAGCACATGTGGTGCAGAGCTGATGACACAGTACTCCTGGAAGTTGTGCACGTTCAGCAGCTAATATAATCTCATTAACTCAGGCATTTAAGAAAAAACACTGAATTATTAAAGATACATTTGACAGTTTCCACAGAATGCGAGTAGAAAGCAGTATGGATTATTCACTCTTATTTTTATTCCTCCATAAATATCCTGGGCAGTCAACAACACACACTCAGAGAGTTAGATAACTGGCTTATGACTGAAGTCGATTCTTTCTGCCATCAGGCTTAATTCCATTCCTGCACTCAAGTCACAGTTTGATCTTGAAAGTTTGGGATTATTTTCAGTAAATTTACAGATGTTTAAAGATGCATTGTGGAAAGGGCAATTGTATTCTGTCAAAGCCACATCGTTTTTTATTTGTGTGTTTCCCGTTGATACTTCTCGGCAGCAGCTCTGCGCTTCTGTGGATGACAAAAACAAAAAACAAAAAAAAAAACCAGCCAAGAACCCTCCCAGCTAGAAATCTCCACCAGGCTTTTTGACAATTAATCATTCAGAGCTGAAGGTTCCATTTGTGGAGATCGTGTCCATTTGCCTCATGGTCGAATAACTGAATAAGTCAACAGCAACAATGAGAGAGAATTTGTCCTTTGCTCGGCCATTTCTCAAAATAACTCTCCTGAGGCTGAAATTGAGACAATGAGAAAAGGAGTGGAAATAGGAAAGTCAGATGTGTGTTGACACTATGCACCACCGTACTCGCTCTACTGTCTATGAAAAAATAAAGACGGACCACTGAGGTCATGCTTTATTCAGTGTAAGAGCCTCTTGTGTATTTGTTGCCTTAAAAGACTAATAATAAACCCTGTCAATGTCTGTTTCCGATCCCGTCCCCTCACTATATCTCCATAATAATGTCATGCCAGGTCCTCTGTGCTGTTCTAACGCCAAATTGTTCTAACCCTACAATGGAAAGACAGAAAATTACAGGGAAGAGGTCGTTCAGCTTCACTTCTACCAGACCATCTCTATCAAAGATACATCATGGTGTGTTCACAGGAGCATGGACCGACCAGGAAATGAGAATGTGCTTAAAATACCAAGTCGTGTTAATTTCCCCACACAGATCTGGAAGTTTTTTTATTTTATTTCTGCTGAGACCCAATTATCTGTGATTTTAGGCTTATGGATCTACTGTTCGGGCTTTACAAACAGCAAATTCTAATTACAACAAAGATGCAAGGACAGATTTTCTTATTGTTTGCTGTGATGCTTGATTAGGTGGATGGAGTCATTAAATAGTATTTTCCTGCATAATTAGCGAAGTGCTGACAATCAAGTTTAAAAAGGGTGATTATGAATTAACACTTTAAGACCCACTCTCAGTTAAATGATGGAGGGTTTGCATTGATTTTTTACTAGTTTTACTTTTTAAATCACCCTCGTCCTCCTCTCCTGCATGTGTGGTGTACAGCTGTATGTGAAAGAGTTGGCAGCCGTGGGTAAACAACATATTTTGTTTGATTTTTGGATTGTTGTCCTGTTGTGGGAGCCAGCCTTTTTTTTTTCAGTCTCACTTACTTGACTGACTGTGTGACATTTACATCCAGAATTTGCTGATGTTTGGTCTGCGTAGTGTTTCCTGTGCTGCTGGCTGCTGCACAACTGCAAAGCAGAACATTTCCACCCCCATGCTTAACAGTTTGTCAGGGTGTTCTCTTCATTAAATGCTGCTCCATTTTTGCTCCAAACACATCTTTGGTGGTTGTGGCCAAAGAGCTTTTAACTTAATCTCTCCACAGCACTTCTGTCTGTCTGTCTGTCTGTCTCTCTCTCTGTGTTTCCTCTGCAGACATCAGACGCTGACTTCTGCAATGAGGTGGTAGGTGTGGTTTCCTCTCGTCCATGCAAAACCTGCGCATCAGTGCTGCGTCACACATCTCCTCTGTCGGTTAAAACTTAGCAGTCATATGTGGGTTTTGCTTTAGCTTTCCTGTCCAGCAGTCGATGTTCTGCAACTGTTTTTCTCCGTCAGAGCTTGTCTTACCTTCTATAGATCACCTTAATGACCATTTCTTAATTGCATTCTGGATCTTCAATTCAATTCAATTCAATGTAATGCAATGCGATGCAATGCAATGCAGTCCAATCCAAGTTGTTGAGTGTGACCACAAGGCTTGAAGAGGTTTGTGCTGTATCATCAGATGACAGCTCCTGATGTCTGTCTTTGTTACAAGTCCTAACAACTCGTTTAAGGCCTATAATGAGTTAATGTATTTCTGAGACCTTATCAAGAGGAGAATCTCAACATCTGCACGTGCCACTTTTATATTTTTTCACATTCTAAAGGAATAAAATATAAAAAATTACATTGTGAAGTAAAACGTAAAGAAAGGTCAATCTAATTTCTGTTTGTTGTAGGTGTTGTATTTACTTATTTTCGTATAACTTTTTTGTATAACTTTATCAATATAGACTTACGTGTTCTTTGTCTATTATCTCTTGGATTCCTTACAGTCATTGCCATTGCTAGTGGTAATAAATTGTGGAATTCAGTGAAATATGTTTTGGGAAGCGATACTAGAAACTACAGTAGAAACAGAAATATTTGTTGAATTTCCAGAATTTTGCCAGAACTCTGTTGTAGATAAGCTTCCATTACCATGAGGCCAATTAAACATTATGACACTTAATTTGGCAAGAGAGTGCAGTCTAAAATCTAATGGAAAGCTTTTTGTGCATCACAAATTACAGTATAATTCCCGTTTTATTTGATATTTTTTTCCACAATCTAAATTGCCGTTGCTTGATGAGGCTAGAATTTCATGCAAAATCCTGTGTTTTTGTGTTGCTGTTGTTGTGTTGCATTTGCTGTGTGGATAAACCATCTGGTTTTCTAAGATAGCATAAAGAAATGAATAAATTAAGAGAAAAAGTCTAAAACTGTACAATATGCACACTTCATGTCCTGTATGTGCATATGTGTCTGTCTGTCAGTGGCTTTAGTTGTATGCGACTTTATGCTTCATCTGCCTGAATGCTACTTCACTCCACTGCCACTGATGCAGCCTGTCAGGGAGCAGCAACATGGGTCTCTAACCTGTCACATTGTGGCGTGGTATTGTTTGATGATGAGAGAGTGCTGAAGACACTCAGCAGCCTCTGGGGTGATCAGCTGCTGTAGAGGTGCAGCAATACGGCCTCAAATTTGTTTCAGGCTGTGGCTGTGACGGGCTGACGTTTTCTTTTTATTTTATCTTTTTTTCTTTCACTGCTTGATCTCCTTTTTTCCACTCCTTCTTCCGTTTCGATGCTTTCACCCTTTGTTCTTTGCTAAGTTTTACTAAATGAATCCCTGCCCCCATCCACCGCATCAAAGTCAGAGACGACGGAAGCAGGAACTTGTGAATGCTGGTAAATCTCCATACTTTTTCTTGAGACTCTCAGACCCAATGAAATCTGGTTTCCCTTCCTCTTTTTGTTTGCCATACAGAGTTTTTTTTTTTTTTTTTTTTTAACTTTCAGTTCATTAACTTAACTGTTCAATAATGAATTACAAACAGTCACTCTTTCAATGAATTTGCTGAAAGAGTCCAGAGCTCAAAGTTGTTTTGAATTTCACTGTCCTCTGTCGTTCTGTGAGACATCCCATTGTGCAGTCTGTGGGCCACAGGTGTGAGACATTGAAATGAAGCAACACTTGGCAAGCTGTGCTGGTTCCAGTGTGGCCTTCACAGTTTTTTTTTGTACCAGACACTGTAGCCTTTGGGTTCAGGGACTTCAAAGCCCCCGGGCTGAAGAGATGGAGAGGCTCATGGGGAGAATGTAGGGTGCTGAAAACACTTAAAGGGGGTCTCTGTTTTTTCTTTTTTTTGTTGGCAGCGCTAACCTTGAGCCCAAAATTGTAGAAAGATATGAAGAGGCTTTCTAAGTTGTGAGAGAGGTTATTCAGTGGAAGTATTAGTCAGTAGATGCTGTGTCTGTTTGCTAAAATGTATTGAAGCTCATTCATCCAGTGTAGAAAGTCTATTGGAATCACATTTGCATGGTGGTTAAAATCAGGCTCTCAATAAATGCTAATGCTGCTCACCACAACGTATAAGGTGATAATAGGTCGGACGTAGTGGTTTCCCATTTGCTCTGCTGATCCAGAGGGACCAAAAATAGTAAAAAAGAAATACAATATATTCCTAAATATATTTCACATAAGATACATTTGTCCTCCTCACACTTTTAGTTGCCTTGAAATATTCAGCTACTGTTCATGTTGACATTTCATTCATTTAATTATGATATACATATAGTGGAGAGAGGTTGGAAAGATGATGATGGGCCCCAGACAGCTGACCAGTTTTTCACAGAGGTGAGCTATAGAAACTAACCTCACATAATCACATTCACACTCACAGGCACGTTAGAGTCTCCTAGTAACCTACAATGTCCATGTCAAGTAACTAGATATAGTGACTGTGCTATAGCCATAGTCATCATAGCATGTGATATATTTTCATGACCATACAGCATGACAGAGTATTCCCAGCTATGATGTTATTTTCAAGAACATCAGTCAGCATTGGAAAGTGACTCAGTTATACAGGTGAATATTGAGAGGAGGAAAATACAGTTAGAAATCCTCCAACAAAGTTACCAGGTCCCTGCATTTCTCGCTTATAAGTACTGTTATTATTTGCTCTTGATAACAGTTTTATTTGTAGACAGAAAGAGCCTAAATGGAGGCGCCTCATGTCGACAATATACATGGGTGATCTTTAAAAAGTGTCCTTGCTGCTGTCCAGATCCCCTTTTGCTTCCACACCGTACTGAATAGAACATTACCTTCCCTCCCTCCACGGCTTCTCTATCTTTTCTCCCCTCTCTCCTGCTGGTGTGCTGTGTGACAGCTAAACACTGTTCCCTGCACCCCACTGATTTTCATAAAAATTGCATGCATCACCCAATCTCTCTTCAACTTAATACCCACCTCTAAAGGCAATATGTGCTTACAGGAGGGGGGGAGAAGGAAATATGGGCTGGGCTGGACTATGCCATGCATGGTGCATCAGGAATATTCTCTCTGACAGAAGCAGTGTGGGGAATCAGTGTAACATATTAAGCAAAATTGGACTTAATGAATCTTAAATATAAATTGATGAAAAAAATGTAATTCAAATGACATTAAGTAATATGTATATTGTAAAATGGGATAAATGTTAGAGAAGTTAGCATCCAATTGAATAAATCATGAAATAAATTAAATGAATATCTGTCCATTTCAACTCATTTCTACCTCTGATAAGAGAATTCAGAGACTTATCATATGTTTTCCAAGTTACATTTTGTCCATTGAAAGGTTTTCTGACTGGTGCATTCCACCTAGTTTTTGAATTAAGATGAAAAATGCCAGTTCATTTTTTTTTTATATGAACTAAAATCTGTGTATAATCCATTCCAATGGCAAAAGCCCAGTTTCTATTTTCATATTAGGCAGACAGAGTCGCTGGAGCTGCCAATTCAAAAATGAAAATGCGCAATCTGTTTCTAATTTGATGACAGTATAATAATTTAGGGTTATATTTTTGGAATGCTATACATAGGATTTTTTAATTACACTGTTGGTTAATAAAGTTGGAGTTAAATCATGGACATGACATTGTAATATTAATAGTTCTTTATTTTATTACCATACAAACAGCCTGTGTTGGCTTTGCACCTTCTCTTCCCATTAATGGATTGTGATCTTTCCTCTGTTGTTATCTCTCATGTGATACAGATATGACTATCTTCAGTGTCCATCTCCGATGTGCTTTGCTTGTGAAGCATGATATACTATTTACAGTAGATTGTCTACAGATGCGTCTGTTGCTGCAGTGTTTCTCTCAATTACCTCAGCATAAACAGATTTGCTGAATCAGCAAGGCTCATATATACTCAGTCTGTAGTGGAGGGGAAGTTACTTCACAAAGGTGAACAGTTAACAGGCTACAGACTGCTTACCTGCTGGAAATAGCCCAGCGCACATTAACCTTTAATGGAGTAATCACACGAGTAGCAAGGTATAAATGTCTGTTTATGTGGCAAGATCTTAAAATGTTCTCATTTAATGTTCCTCCTCATATCTGTAAAATATCACTCAGAATCAGGAAGAGGCTGTGAGAGAAAAGGAATATAAAATCAACAACAGAAACTAAAAGAAAGAACGCGGTTAGAGACTATACACAGCAGTGTGTGTGCGTGTATGTGTTTTTGTGTGTATATTTAGAAACGACTTCAAGCATCTCTGATTGAATCAGCATGATATCAGATTTGGTGAAAACATGCGGCGTGCTGTCATCCAACATAGAGCTGTCAGTGTGCACCAAGACATGCTAAGTGTGAATTGTGAAGGCGGTCTCATCTAGCGGATGCCCTCCTGGCTCTGCGGCCTGCCACTGGTTCTGTTCGGCCCTTCGACTATATCACAGAGTGTTGTGGTGTTGTTTTTTGTGTGTGGGGTTTTTTTTTTCTTTTGCGACACATGGCTTTGGATCAAATCCAGGGACAAGAACAACACGAGCAAACATGTTTCCTCTTCCTAAGCCAATATACATCCTCTTGCTTGTCCATGCAGCCATGTTGAGCTTGTGTCTTGAATGAGAAGAATAAGGGCATCAGCTCTGGGAGAAGCTTTCATATCTCACCTGAGGAGGAGAAAAAAAGGATGCTGTTTCAGCGTGTACTGCTTCTAACAGCAAGTAGAAAGGGTTGTTGCTTAACTAGTAATTGTTGCCAGTCTCTACCACACCTAATAATAATGTACACGCATACAGTAATTGCAACTCATTTGCGGTTGTGCCACAATTGCACAACATGCCTCTGGCAACAGGATTAACAAATTCAGCTGACATGCCCTGTGTGTCTGGGCTCCACGCTGCCAAGTGGGATTTGCACTGTATGCAATGAATTCATGAAAACGGAGGCCCATAAGTCACGGTAGGTCTCAGATGTACTCTGAGCATCAGAATACAAGAGGACCACATTAGCTGCAGGAAGCTCTGACTCTGGCAGCTTCTCAGCTCACACTTTTCATTCTTGCCAAGTAGCTGTGCTCCTGCTGGGTCCCCGACCCATGTCTGGATCGACAGTCTAATTTCCACGTTACCGAGTTCTAGGCTGAAAAAAAAGTCAGGCGTTAAAATACACAGCGCCCCTGTCTTTGAATCAGGTTGCAGCTCTATAAGCAGCAAGGACAGTCTCAGTCCATCTCAAAAGAAGAGGAAAAAATAACTTTGCCAAGGATGCTGTTGCCACCTGAGCAGCTTTTCTGTGCGACCGTGTCTCTTCATGTTAGAACTGCAAGAAGAGAATCAAAAGAATTTAACTGCAGCTAATAGAGGGGAATTGTTTGATTTCCGCACAGTGAAAGTTTCAGATCCCGACAGAAGGCTCCTTAACAAGCGCTCTGCCCCCGTTGAACCCTGTGACGACTCGCAGTGGCCTGGCAGAACGGCATGCGGCCTCTCAGTGTGACCTTGGCATGGGGCCAGACACCTGGGCAGGAGGGAGCTGAGGAGCCACTGGGACCAACTGCTGCTTGCTGGTGACACCACTGTTGAATAAATGCTTGATATTAGTTAATAAATATTCAGTTTATTGATGCCTGTCAAGGGGTTCATAATGTGTCTGGTTTTGACACATTTCTTTTTGTCTACTTCAGATTCACTGTTAGTTTTTACAAAAACACAATTAAAGCATCTTTTATGGTCTAGAAATTGCCACTCACTTATCTGGGGACATAAAAACTTCAGATTCTGTAAAAGTCCACTATTAGTTGGCAATAAGACAACCCATCAATCAGCCTCTTTCTTCCGCCACATACCCTGTCATGTGCGGTGACAAATATTTGACTGGAGTAGCACAGCGTGCACTTTCACAACTGATGTAAGGGGCAATTCGTAGCAAAAAAACATCCAATGGAAAAGAGCAGCAATGTCTTATCCAGGCTCCACGAACTGGACCAGCTCCTAAGGCAGTTCCCCAGGAGTTGGAGACAGGCAATTGACTGACAGTAAGTGGGCATCTGAATTACCATTGGAAGATTTCAGTGAAGGCTCCATGATGAATAGTCTGTCTGCCCTCCCATTGAATTCTGACACTTGGACACAGAACGTGGTGGTGAAGACTGAACTACTAGAATCTAGATCTATACATGCCAGTGGGACCTGGGACCGAGAGTGGATTTTGGCCTCCTCCATATGATCGAGTCACTAAGTTGCATCCTCGGAGCAGATCACACAGACGGTCAAAAGGAGAGAGATCAGCTCTGGAGATGTGGAGTTCATATCTTCTTCCCCCAGGGCGGTGATATTTAGCCAAACCTGTCTGTTGCAGATAGAGATCAGAGCTGAGACAAGGCCTGTGGCAGTGGTGTGGTGATGCAGCAAGACAGGAAATGCAGCTGGATACACATATCAGATTTCCTCTACAGAGAGAGAGAGAGAGAAGGAGCGAGAGAGACAGATGGAGAGAGAGAGAGAGAGAGAGAGAGAGAGAGAGAGCAACAGGGACCCGAGGCTTGTGAGCCAACTTTAATTGTTGAAACCAGTGAATGCCGAATTTCAGCATCTTCATCTGTAGGAGTGTGTAGACAACCTACTAAGACTGAAGGAGGCTAAAGTGTGTGTATCTTTGTGTGTGGTTAAACTTGTGTTTTTGTGTTTTTCAGTGCAGTACCTGAAAATTATAACTTACAAGACCGTTATTATTTAAATGTCACAGAAAAAAAGACGACGTTATGCACTATAGTCAACATATGGGGCCAGATTCATATGTGATGCATAAAAAAATGTATACGCCATTTCCCACATCTAATCTGTGGTGAGGATGTCCACACTGCTCACATCCATATGACCATGGTTTTCTATGATCCAAGTTTGTTACAGTAAAGTGAAAACACAAAATAAGCCGGGTCACATTATCCAACAAAATGCAATAACCAACTGCATGGAGCCTGAATTCGTTATCATCCTCAATAACAATTTTACAATTCATAAACGTAATTAATTGTGTTTGTGTGCTCGGTGTCTTTTGGTATTGTTTAATATCCTTATTATTTAATGTCAGCTATTCTGCAAACAGTTTGGATAGTATTTTAACGTTTGATAACCTTTACCTTTAAACTCTGGAGGCCAGATTAATAGTTTTTAGCCTCAGTGGATGAAGTTCAGAGTAAAACAGGAGTTCACATTTAGAGTTATTGTACTTTGTACCACCATTTTTAAGCTCTTCAGTTTTATAGGCGATCGATAGATAGATAGATAGATAGATAGATAGATAGATAGATAGATAGATAGATAGATAGATAGATAGATAGATAGATAGATAGATAGATCTCTCAATAAGTGCAATTTATGCATAGACACTGCTGTATAGTTCTGAAAATAATGTGTATGCAATGCATATTTCTGGTTTTGTGCGTACACATGTTTTAGTCATGAATCTACACATTTTTGCGTCTGGCCCCTGGATGGTCACATTTAGCATGTGCACCACACGTTTTCATGTGTCCGTCCTTTATGTGAATGTAACGAAACCATAAATATGTAAATAGCCTCCGCTTCCATTTCACTTCTCAATCCTTCGGCTTTTATCTCATTTTAATCAAAAGCAAGGGCACACAGTGCATTTCCTGTTGGACATGTCAGGAAGCGCACATGCTGTTTATGTGTGATCTGCAGGATTTGGTGTCTGGATTTTTTTTTGGGGGGGGGTAGCTTTAAACACATGCAGATACGTGCTGAAACCTACCTAAAGCGTTGGTGTCTCTGAGCTCACATACTTATGAATACAAAACGAGCTTGGGCAAAACAGTTTTATTGAAATGAAGAAATGTTTTTCTGAAACTGTTTGAGGTTATGTGTTATTAAGCACCTACACTCGTTGTAGTAAAAGACACTGATGAAAAATGAAAATTCTGATGAGAAAGTCACTTCTACAAACCCAGTTAATCAATCACAGAGAGCCTACTGCATGCATTTAACTGAACCATTGCTCAAAATGACTTGATTACAGTTGCTGCTGATTTAAAGGGGTGTGAAGCCGAACTGACGTGAACTGCTTGCAAATTCGGTGACAGGACCGGTATCCAACTGTCATACCCGTTTAACACTTCACACCTTCACCTTGTATCTACATATGAAAACCAGCGGGATCAATGCGGAGGAGCGCAAGGTTGTTAAGAATTGAAAATCAATGGCCACAAACATTCATTATGGGAAAAACAGCACAGAGGGGTTGTGCTTTTAGCGCCTAGGGTTAGGTCGATGAGTCGCGGAGTCAAAGAGTCCACCTCTGACGTACGAGGGTGAGTTATTGGAGTGTCACCTTTATCTGCTGCGATGAGCCTTTTATGTGGGCTTCAGTGTTGCTGAAAGGATTTGCCCAGTCAAAGGCAGGAGGAGATGCAAACGCCGCCTATCTTTTTTACTCCCAGGTATGAAATATTAAGTGGAGTTTTAACGATAGCTGTGTGCGACTCAGCAGGAATCTGACAGCTCTTAAAATACAGGGCAGAGGTTGGAACGCAGACAAATGGAGGGCTGGAGGGATATGGGGGAAAGTTAAAGCTGTAGGGGTACATTTGTGCCTGGAGAAATTAATGTCAGCAACCTGATGAAGATTTTAAATTAAAACTGAATTTAAGAAGTAGCATGATCACATGTTTGACTATCTCTTAGAGGAGTGTGACCGATGTCTCCTCAGAAAATCAAAAAGTTATTTTATTGCGTTTCTTTGTAATAGCTATTTTATTTCACTGCTAAGATATAATTGGCGAAAGAGGGAATAAAATAGATGTCTGATCCCTATCCTCACGTTCCCTGTCTGTCTTCCTTTGCTCTTGCTTTCGCTCTGTCTTTTTTCTTGTCTCTGGATAGCAATCAATAGTTATTATCTGCTGAGTGTCACGATAGACACTACACAGAGCCCCCATTCGGAGTTGATGGTGCTTTTTCATTATAGCTGACACTAGTCTAAACAAAGCAGGCCTATTTCCCTGCCACCAGACAAACACAGTCTCCATAATGGCAGCAGATAAAAGAGAAGCAGGAGGGAAAATTGAGTTTCACATAATGGGGAATCACTAACTCGGGACCACTTCTTTTCCCACTCCATTTTTCCCCTCTTCCACCATCTTGCTGTGGAGTATTTGGCTAATACAACAACCCAATGAATGTTAATTTCTTACCTCTTGCCAGTGATCTGTGCACTCTTCCATTCATTCATCCCTGTTATCCAGTCCAAGAGTAATTTTGTTCATCCATCATACATCCATCCCTCCATGCATCTGTCAGTTTGTCCGTCCATCCATCTGTCGGTCTCTAGGTGGGTATGGGGTGAGCTTGTTTTGTTTTGACGGGGGTTGTTGTTTCATAAAATAAATAAATGATATCTGCGCAGCGGAGTGGAAAGCATAACGAATGGCAGTTGGAGAAAAGGCAATTTAGGGAGAAGTGCAGTGGCTGGCGAAGGAACAGAATGGGTTTTTACTGTGAAGTATAACCAATGCATTACAAAACACATCACCAGAGGTTTATTGAAAAAGCCGAGTACCCCTCACTCCCCCCTCTATGAAAATGGCCAACATTATCATGGCCTACATGGTTAGGCACTGAAAGTCACTTTCAGAAAGTCAGGGGAGAGATTTTTATTGCCGTGGCACACAGAACGAGAAGAGCCCCAGGTGAGTGACGACACAAGAGGTGGTCGTTTTCCAATTCACTTACATACATAGGTGCAGATAGGTTTCATGACACATGGCGTGGGGGTCACTGTGGAGCGATACATTGTGAATTTTATTCACAGTATGCACTTGTTTTCTTTTCACACCTGTCTCTTAATACAGACACATGCAACACAATATCGAGACTGTCAGAGAAAATGTTTTGCTTTTATTGGATCGCCGTCTTTTTAAATGCTTGTCAACTAAATCACCAATAAAAGCTTGAAATGGCTGGGCTGCACTAGAATTTATTTACAAAGGGCAGCTGTGATTCAGGGGGTAGGGCGGGTCATCCACTTACTAATCACAAGGTCAGCGGTTCGATTCCTGGCTCCTCCAGCTCATGTGTCGATGTGTCCTTGGGTAATAACACGGCATGCTGAGTGTGTATGTGTATGTATTGTTCAGTGCTTTTAGCGTTCTCCAAGAGTAGAAAAGCGTAATACAAGTACAGTCTGTTTACCACTTAGAATGGTGCAATGAAACTCTTAGTAAGTGATCAAAACAGGTTACAAGTAGGGATGCATGATAACTATCGGCCCAATATTGCCCAATAATTATCAGCAAAATACACAGAAGAGTCAGATAATTATGTTTTTTTGACAATTGATTATAATTAGCCTAAATTGTCTTGATTTCGCTCATTTTCAGTCCGTTTAGTTTCCCCTAAGTGGATTTCAAACAATAATAGATGTTAATTTTGGAAGAGCCACAACTGTTCTTGTTTTTGTGGTGTTGTTTATGTTATTTTAAGTCAGATGCAGAGCTATACAGTAATGTTAAATTCATTTTCAGCCTTTCTTACCCTTAGGTGTGTATAAACTACAAAAAATGTTATAAGTTATCGGTTATCGGTATCAGCATTGGTTAAGAGAAGCCGGAAGTTATTGGTTATCAGTATTGGTGGGAAAAAAAAGTCCAAACTTATTCAGTGTTGATTTTTTATTAATTACTGAAATGAAGTAAGAAAAAAGCATATTTTGAAATGACCCTTTTGCCTCCAGCCCTCTGAATACACTGGCTGATGGTTGATGTTTTAGCAAAGACACAAATTGTGGGCTGAATGTAAAAAAGAGAAGGGCAGATAGTGTTTTGTTAGCGGCGGTGTGACTGAAGATAAATGACCAGATTTCATTTTACCTCTTTAAACTGAATGACTGTTCAGATTTTTACATTTTTGGACTGCTCGGTGTGTTACAGCAGACTGTCTAATTAGCTGCTGCCTGCAAAATGACATTTGTGCTTCAAAGTATTTGGCTCTTTCTGTGTCATGTTGCTGTCTGGCTGTCTGGCAGTTAGTGTCACTGCCAGCCAATGATGGAACAGCAAATTAAAAAGGTATATTAATAGACAGTAGGGCTCCATGATGAAACCAAAGACGAAGAAGAGAAAAACAAACAAAAAAAATGCAATATCAAAGGAACGATGTAACAATTGTTATAAATGTTTTATGAGTTGGCAAGATGCTTCTGCAAGAAATGTGAAATGTAGGGAAACAAGTGGTTTAAAAAAAAAAGAAAGCTGTTTTTCACACCAACTGCACTGACAAATTGCCACGGCATAAGTAGCAACTTGCAAAGCCATCAAAACCCCCATGAAGATTACTAGCATACACATTTCATATATGGACAACTTGAAGGTCTAATGGAAATTCTAGAGCCAATAGGCAAAAATCAAAATATATATAAATGCTGCATATCTTTTTTCTCACACAAAGAAGATTTTTTTAATAGGAGAGAAAGTAGATTTGTACAAACAGATGTGACATCCAGCAGACACTATTGTCCCATTGCTGATTTTGCCTTGACAGTGACAGCATAATGGTAAACACCGCTTACTGGCTGACTGAGTGAAAACATTTTTTTTAAGTTTCTAGTATGTGCCTGTTTACAGCCTATAGTATTTCTAACTTAGAGCATTTGAAGTAAACCAAACAGAGACCACCTCTCAAGCTGTGAACCCAAAGTTCTCCAGGTTTGTGGCACTTTTTGCCCCTGGATTCAGCCCTGCCTTATCTGCCCCAGATGACATACAGTAGTATCGTACAGGAGAGTGCAACCTTTAAACCAGATATGTAAATCCTCTCAAGTACATGAATTAAGGTGTGCACCTTCCACACAAAGAATACACAGGCAACCTTCTCCTGCTGATCATGCTGTGCAGAAAGTGTGGTTTAAAGGGCATCATGACTCCAATTTTTTGTGGGTCATTCAAGAGGATGGGGTGTGGATGTTGTGACATATGTGTGTTTTTCCACATTGCTTCTATCTCGCTTTAAAGGGATGCTCATCGTTTACTCCAAACACACAGTTTACAAAGAACCCCTGTGGGTTGAAACACTCAAACATGGCAAAAACAAACTATTTGGACTAGACATATTGGGCAAACCTCTTCTAGACTGAGGAAAAGAATACTTTGGGCTCCATAGGATCAGAGGCTGAACAGTAGGAGTGTGGCAGGAGGTATGGGACTGAAATGTGAGTCAAAAAACTGCCATAATCATCTGGTCTGCTATCTAACGGAGCTGATTCCAGGACCTCAGTCATGTGCTGGAAGCCACGTACCATCTCCGTGTATAAGACTAATTTGCAGTCATAATAAGCTCCCTTTTTTGCGTCCCTAGGCCTATAATGAAGTGAAGTCAGAGCTCTGAATGCTCTGTGAATTTCTGTTATCTAGAATAGCTTTGCTTTAAAGTCTCACATCTTCAAACACAAAGTGCACAAAGAGCCTTTAATTTACTACTTTATACTTTGACTTATTGTATACTGCAATCCCCAGAAACTGTAAATAACTTCGGGGGGAAAAAGCTGAGTCACTGAAATTGCAAATTAAAAGGCTATCAAAGCCAGTCATCAGCTTTTAGCAGTGACGGAATGAAAAGCGACATCTGCTGCCTTTTGTCTGATATTTGAGTTATTTTGAAGGATGGGGCTGTTTGAGGACATTTTTAGCTCATAATTAGAATTTTCCTAGTGATAAAAGTCACTACTTGTTGGACTTTCATGGACGTCTTATATGCCCTTTTTCTATCAGACCTGTCTTTTTTTTTTAATGCCATTTCAATTTTCAGATGTACCATATGTTTTTTTTTTCCCACCCTTGTTCATCTACACAAACAAAGACAATGCTGTCAGGTAAATTCATTTTTCACATCGCCTGAACGTCTGTGTCCACTGTACTACTTACAGTATTTGGTCTCTGAGATTATCGGTGCATATCATCATTGGATGAAAGACATTAACCAAGCACTATCGGCGCTACACAGATTGCTGCTATCATTTATCCACCACCCATGCTGCAGTACATTGTGTTCTCCGTGCTGTTGAATTGGCTCAATTGAATCCATCTGCTGTAACCATTGTTTGAAAACCAGGTAGGGTGCTTCATGGACAGCTGAATAAAGTTGTTACATAGGACTCGAGTGCAGCCTGTAATTTTCCCCCTACAATGCTATACCATGGCGGTGTGAGTCCTTTGTGGAAGAGCATTATGGTGGGGATAATACAGCCTTGTAAAAAGCATGCCCTGCAGTCCAAGGGGAGTGACTGACAGACATTCAGGCATTATCACATTAACACCTGGAGCCAGAGAAAATCTGCCCTTCAGTGTAAAAAGTAGGTTACTGTGAGCCGTGTTTGCAGATGTACTATGCTGAGAGAAGATATTAGATTATACAAGCAACATGTTGTCTCTTTGGTTACAGACTCATTGATATTAAAGTATTTTGAGGAGAAACCAAAACCATATGCAAACTAATATTGCTCTGCCCACCAGCATTGATATTAGATTCTGCCAAACTCCAGATTGTATTGAATAGGGACATTTTTTGATGATTAGTAAGAACATTTCTAAATCACCCATGTGTGCAGACTTCTGCAATATCTTTAAATTACTATTCATACTGTAGCAGGAGTGTCCTTAGAAGAAAGCAGCAGTATTTGTTTGCTCAAATGCCTGATATGATGTTTACATTTACCTGACCATGATCTCTGAGGGCCATATGAATTATGGTTGTTGTCTGTCATTGTTATCTTGTAATAACTTTAGTAATGCCTTAACCTTTCATCTAGTGACATCAACATGTTGAAGCTTTGATTTCTTAAAATTTTGCTGAGGTACAGCTTCACACCCCAAAACAAAATAGCCTCAACTAAATCAAACAGACATCAATACTTTTTTTTTTAATGCTTATAAGTTACTGGTTGAGAAAGCACTGACAAACTAAGTTGTTCTGCTGATGGGTTGTCAGATATTATATGTTGGAAGGTGAGGACTACTGTCTTCTTCACTGTCATGTAAATCCTGCAGGACTTACAGTACATGACATTTTTGTTGCAGGCTGCAACACAAACGTAAATGATAACTAGAGTGTTCGGTAATTAAACGTCATACACATGTTCAAAGATCAATATGAATACAATACAGGCAGTTAGGGCAGTAATGTGATTTAGTTTATTTTATCTTCATTCGTTTTAGGTGTTTGCTTGGATGTCATGTACATGTCAGTGAAACACTGTAGGTCTATGATGGGCAGTATGTGAGTGACTTTTATGCAGTGGCAGCGTTTGGCCCTGCATGCTGACGAGAGTGTATCAACTGTCTGAACTTGGTGTTCCCCAACACAATGTCACAGTCCTTGCTGCGTGAATAGCTATCTCATATATATTGCATTAAATTGCTTTGGCTGACGTCGTGTTTTTTTGTTTTTGTGTGTGTGTATATGAAAGAATGGGAGTTGTGCACGGGTGTTTTCTTGCTACTCTTAATACATGTGTTTCTGTATCTAAGAAGTGTTTACTTCAGTCAGAGATATCCTCCAGAAGCTGGGTAATCTCAGCAGCACAAATACATAATGTAATGATGATAAGATTAGCTTGTAGCCTTGTGTTTGCTGACTGGCTAAAGAGAAAGGACGGTGAGCATCTGTAGAGAGTAATGAAGTCCTGCTATCAGCTGCACAAGCACAGATAAATGTGCTGCAGGGGGCTTTGTATATATATTACAAATTAAATGGAAGACAACGTCAAAAGTTGACCTTCCAGTGGATCCAGATCTGTGCATGACACTGGAACTAAACATCATTATTATGCCATCACTGTTTAAGGTATTATTGATAATGCTTTGAGATTTAGCCTGTGGAAATGTAATGCGGTGGATACCAGATGTAAACAATAAAAGTTTACTGGCAGATGAGAATACTGTGGTTGGTGAACATCAGCCATGGAAAAGGCTGTTGGTCGTTGTCTGAAATTGATTTTGATGTGCATATATGCTCGGAGTACAAAGGAAGTTTTTGTTACAAGCTATTAAAACTTGAGGATTTGCATGTTCAAGTAGTGAAATTAATTACTCTGTGGTGGTGAGTTTTATTTGTTTTAATCATAAAGTCCCTCTCACCTATTGTCACTCTAACTTTAATTTATTTATTCATATTTATTTTAATTTATTTTTTCATTACCATCCTTCTTTGGTAAATGAAACAGCTCGTCTCTATTTGTCTTCGTTGTTATTGTCACAGTGCTGCAGAGAATTGATCTTTTAAATTCAAAAGCTTGTGCATGGGAACACGGGGTCCTTACCTGTTATTGATTATCCTTCAACCTTGTTTGACATGGCCTCTTTGGAGAATTCTGCAATGGAATTAGAAACAAGCTACGATCAGTGTTTTTACAATATGGCTGAGGTTTGTCATAACCGCTACTTCCTACTCACTGAGAAAAAGGAGGTAAAAGACTTCCTTCCCGCAATCAGGATAGGACTCAGATGTGTGACGGTATATCAAATGTATGAATGCATTCCCTCAAGTCCTCTATTTATTGTCAAACTGTTTATTGGGGATATTTTCCACTAGAGTGATGTATCATCAAATATGTGCAGGAGAGAAGATAACCTCTAAAATACAGCTGCCAAGCACAGTTTTTTCCCCAAGCTAATCCACTTTAAGCTTGTGTAGAGTACTATGCAGATTTGTTTGTTTTTTTTGTTTTTTTTATCACATTTTGAAATCTCTGTGTGTCTCAGTCATTTCACAAACTGAAATAGAATCGCACAACGCAGCACCACAATCCTTCACACCTAGCACTCACACCGAATCTCACATACACACACACATACACATACACAGACACACACTTAAAAGACACAAGGGATGGTCACCTTCCCTCTCTGTGGGATACTTTCTGCACTGAAATATTGGCATTCAGAGAGCAAAAAGAAGCCAAAGGCCAGGGAGAGGACGCCCGAGCCCAGCCAGAGAGACAGAAATGAAATGATTGTTTTGGAGCGCAAACAACAGGGATAAAAAATCGTATGTGTTAATAATTGATGAGGTGTTTTCAATGAGCTTTTATAAGCCTTTTTGGACATTCAATTAAAAAGTGGGGGGGGACAACAAAACAAAACAGAAAAATGTCCACAAATATAACATGGAAATAATGCCACAGTCACTAAGTGGAACCTTGATTGATTTATCACGACTGGCACTGTTAGCAGAGAGCAAACAGTATGTATTATTAGGCTTCTTGTATTTGCACAATATTGAAAAAAAATGTTTAACTTCTGTCAGAAGCTGTCGAGGGAAAAGCTCAACATCTCTCCTCTGCTGTTTCAAGACATTTTGAAGATGATCCATCCTTACCTCCTCCAATGAGCTTCTGTTTTCACCTCTGATGGTTTGTCAGCAAGATCACAGAAAAAGTGCTCAAGTGATTAGCATGACATTGGTGCAGGGATGAGGGACAATGAGCCACGGAAAAACCTGTCACATCTTTGGACAGGTCTGGTTCTTTTACAATCAATTTGAATTTGAAAGTTTGGTGTAAGTGGTTTGATAGTGATCTTGGCAGAGGTCTGTATTGTCTCTGAGAGTCCTTCTAGTTTGTTTGTTTGTCATCAGTATTATGCAAAAGTAATCGATGTGCACTGAATTTGGCGAATGGGCCAAGACCCAAGAACATGTTTAATATTGTTGTGGATCTGGTGGATCTTTTTAGTACAGTACAGTACAGTACAGTAATCAACCTTCAAACTATTTCAAAATCTTTTTATTCCAAGTGGCTTCCAGAAATCTGTCTGTGTCACTGATCACTATGACTACATGTGTTTGTGTGTCTGTTCATTGGTGTGTGTATGGGATTCCATCGATATCAGTGCATCAGTGTTTCCCCTACATTCATTTATTTGTGGCGGCCCGCCACGAATAAAGTTCAGTTGATAGTTAAGCAAAAATTTTGAGACATATTGACCGGCATAGTGTGTGTGCATGCATGCGTGTGAACCACTAGATCACCAGGATGCCATTGGCCCACCTTGGTATGTATCGTATGTTAAGTAATAATCTCTAAAATGCCCAGATTGGATCATATATGTCTGAAAAAATTTGCATTTACAGTGTTTGACACATAATACAAAACTATAATATCATCAAAAAATAATACCATGTCTCATCAGGAGGCCAACAGTACATTTTTGAAAAAAGAAATATTTGACAGGATAAAGAGAAATAACTCTAACACTGTATGGACAGTGTGTGGTTTGGTTTTGAATGTAGGACACAGACTCACAGTTCTAGTTTTGTGACCTGTTGTTTTCGAAATGACTTGGCTGGTATTTCACAGCTGAATGACATTATTTGCTCCTAGACAGAGTTTAGAAAAGTGTCATAGATGTCCCCACACCATACTGACCTTGTGGTCAAAAAGCAACTGAAGAAAAACTGCATATAATTCACACAGATTCACAGTTTAGTTACAAAAATACCAGCAGCCCCCAAATTAAACAATAAATTATAGCCATGAGCAGCAATTAGGGGGTTCCAAGCTTCAGTGAGTTTAATCAGGATTGCTCAAAGGCATCCTGGGTAATGAGCAAATATTTCTTAGGCCACGCCCACCTGAACCACTCACTATCACCCCCCCCCCCCGAGCATGCACACCGGTTTTCACAACAATTGCATTCACCAGGTTTTCAGGTAAATGTTTATGGCTTTGTGGCACCCCCTATGGACCAGGACCAACACTACTCCACTCACAGACTGAACACATTGTACCAAGATTCAGGCTAGATGATTGGACAAATGGTGAATGAGTTCTGGCCAATATAAATTTTTTTTTTTTTTTTTAGTTTTTAATCATTTATTGATTTATTCATTTGACATTATTTGATTTGTCCAGTTATAGCCTAATAGACATGTAATCAGTCTGCTTGCCAGATTTGATGACAAAGAAGTCACAATCCTACAATTCACTCTTTTTCAGTTCAGGTAAATTAGCAACAAATAATAATAAATCAAGCTTATTGATTATATTGAGCATCGACTGATTAAAAATGTCAATTGAAACAGTCGGCAAATATTCTGCAGTTGACATTGTCCCATTGTGTAACCCTGCTGACGACAGCCACCGTGTAGTAAACTTACAATCACTGGACTTGTTTTTGCACCAGTGTCAAGTTTCCCCTAAGAGTGCAATGACATCAGCAGAAAAGCCGAAGATGTGCGCCAATGTTTTGACTAGCTTTAATTATTCATTAAAAATATGCTGCCTGTTTGTCCTGATAAGGCACTGGCTCATTCACTTCTGTGCAGTCATGTGAACACAGCTGATTTAGCTAACTGTACTCCAGCTGCTGCTCTCAACATTTCCGTCTGCCCAGAATCAATGTCCTCCCTCCATAAAAACAACAACTTAAACTGAGCTGGCCTTGGATTGCCTGTCTCTTGCAGCTATTCCATTAAAATCAAATAAATTCATTTTGAATTTCAATGCCAAAACAAAACTTTACCTTCCTCCTTCTCCTACTCTTTTCCCAGCAATCTCTTTCTGCAGCAAATGCTCTATGTGGCTTTAACTTTCTGACAAAAAGGCAAAAGTTTAGAAATCCAATGGTAAAGCTTTGCCAACAATTGAGCTTGTTAGTGGCAGAGCGTGAGCTTTAAATTGGCATCTCAGAGGTGACAGGTGTGTGGTCCTGCATTGCCTGCATTTGTATTCATCTCACTTTATTCAAGAGGAGGTGTGCAGAGGGAGCAGAGGGATAAAAAAAAAAAAAGACAGTCTAATCAATTAAGCTTTCAAGGGCTCTGCTCTGGTTTCCCCCTCCTAATCAGATACAGCTCTAATTCTCATCTGCCAAAAAAACGCACAGGGTGGCCACCCTAATGAAGAGTGAGGTGCAGCCATGTCAGCCCACCATGAAGCCATGCTTGTTTTTCCAACATTCCCCAAACATCCTTGCAGGAAGCTGGAGATGGGTCTCGAGATGTTCAAGTGCCACCTTCACATCTTTCCCCCCGTGATGATGAAGTGGTTGTTTTGGCAGCAACATAAACCTGGACCCAATCCTCTCATGTAATGATCTGACAGCAGCTGTGACCTTCATGGGAACCTGTCCAATGACCCTGCCGGTGGAAAGCTGCTGCTGCACCGGTCCTAGCAGACAATCAGACAACTCTTCGGGGAGTGTGGTAGAAATAAGAGGAAATGTTTGGCGCAGAGAAGGGAACAGCTTGGAGACACAGTAATTTGTCTGGGTGTGAGCCTGCTGAGCAGAGTCAGGGTCGCGCGGGGGTAAGGGCAGAGTGTATACTAACAGCACATGATGAGCGTGCTCTGCCACTGGAGCGTAAAGTCACAGGGCATGGTGAAAATAACCCAGGCTGAACTCCACTTTTGTCTCATTTTGAAGAAAAACAGAAACTCTCGAGACTCGCTTCTTTTTTTTTTTCTTCCTGTGTCACTCATTGATTTTTACTTAAAAGTAGAGGGCCATTCATATTCAGTGTGATCGGTTGTAGATATACAACACCATACCATTTACACTCCTGCACAATAAGATAAAACACACAAAAATAAGATACAACACACAAAAATAAGATACAACACACAAATAGACGAACATTGATCAAGTGCACACACACACAACCTAAAGTGCATGTCTTTGGACAATGGGAAGAAGCTGCAGAACCTTGAGAGAACCTATAGACCATGAGGAGAACATACACACTCCACACAAAAAGGCCCCAGTGCTGGGGATCAAACCTAGAACCTTCTTGCTGTGGGACAACTGTGTCAACCAATATTCAAAACAACATAATCAGACACTTTAAAACACCATCCACCCTGATGAAGATGCTGGCAGACGTGCTGCTTTGGATAATGGTCATCAATACTCACAATCATCCATCACTGGTGAGCAAACCCACGAGTGAGGAGTTGTAACCTGAAAGCAGTCAGATGGTTTTTGTTGCCGCTAACTGAGAGAGGGAGATCCATCCATCCATTCTCTATTGTGCTTACTGTATCTGTGTTGTCGTGGTGAGGGAGGAGCCAGTCCCAGGTGATGTAACAGAGGGTCCGGGTGCACTCACTCACCCATAAAGGACGTGCAAACCAGACTGCCAAGCTGTCATTGACCTCTTGGCACAACGGTTTGCATCGTTGGCCGCCGTGCGGGAGACCAGGGTTTGAACCCCACCTGGGGCAGTCCGTACCGATACACAACGCAGAGGGCCAGATTAACATTGGCTACACTGACGTAGAGGGTGGAGTACTGGAGTTCCTGGTCTGGTTGCCAGTGTCTCACAGGACTGACGTAGATATACTATGTCTCTATGCTAACAACACGCACACACTCACATTCAAACACTACGAGCAATTCAGAGTTGCTAATCAACCTAGTGCCCATGTGTTAGGACTTGGAGAGAACCCACACGATAACATCCACACTCCACCCAGGAAGGAGAACCAAACCCAGAACCTTCTTTCTGAGAGGCAACAGTGCTAACCACAATACCAATTGAACTGTCAATCAAAGAAAGGTTACAAAATGTTTGTGTAGCTGTCAATCACAGTTCGTAGAGAGGAAATAGGCTAGTCATACATCGGAAATCAGAACCGGTGTCTTTACTTCATCCCAGGTGTCCATCAAATTCAGCTCAACTTTTTCTCAACGTTTTCTTTTAGCACAAGTTCCAATCCAATCCCTAAAGTCAGACTTTACGGCTCTGCAATGTTTGAGAGTTGCCATGTTTTCCGCTCACTCTTGCGTGACCCTTCATTAGTCTTCTCCACAGTACTCTGTAAAAAGTCGCCCACTAGACGACTTGGATTTTGCTGTGCAGAGCTGAGGTGTATTCTGGGGCCTGTAGCACCGTTTCGTTAAACATACTGTGAATGTAATTAAATCCAAGAGCTGCCAGTATTTACTGGCAAGGTGGGTGGGGGGGTGAGGACGGGTAGGGACGGGGGGGCAGCCTCTCTGTGCTCCTCAAACAGCCCTCCATCTGTCTGATTGGATTGTGGTCCCAGGCAGTACCAGACATGACATGGGCACTGGAGGAGGCTGTGCAGACTGCCGGTCCACCCCCCAACATAGCCTCATGCTGTTTTTAATACAATATGACCTAGCCAGGGGGATTCAGCAGCAGACCATAATAGATAATAACCACAAGAAAAAGAAAAGAAAAGAGAGTGTTTGCTTATGTATATAAATATGATAAGAGCTGTTTTCACTGTGATGTTTTGTCCTGATAGAGGATCGCAGCTTTGACAGATTACAGATATACACTGTAAACTGTAAAATGTTTAGTGTCAGCAGAGTATTGAAAGGGGCAAAGGAACACAGATTTACTGTCTAGTGGGTTTAATGACTTAATGGTACAAAACCCGATAGGAACATTGCAGAAAAAACAGATCTTATTTTAATTGATTCCCTTGACAATATAATGTGTACTGGATTTTCTTTTCTTTTTCTTTTTTTTTTCATATTCAAGCGGGGGTATCTATGTGTGGAGTGGCTAGGTGATTTAGTGTATGATGTGTCCTAAGACACACTGGGGGATGTTTGTGCAGATAAATTACCGTCAGGGGTGAATAGTTTTGCATTGCTATAATTAATTAATTTAGTCTTTACTATGATTTCATTTCGAAATGATGCCAGTGTTTGATTTGTATGAAGTGGCTCTAAAAAAGATCAGATCGAAGCATGCTGCAAAAAAAGAAAAAAAAATAATAAGAAAAGAAAAGAAAAAATGATTTTCTGATATGGTTGAAGGTTCCTTTTGTGAGTGGCAAATGTGAAATAGTCTGATGTTGTTAGTGCAACAAGAAGAGAGACTTGAATGAGATATGAAAAATGTTTTATGAATTTTGGGAAAATTCAGAAAATAGCCCAGGTAATCAACTCAGGTAATGACTTTCTGACTTCATCAATCATATTGTGCTGGATTGAGCCCTGCAGGGATCTAATTTTGCAAACACCTAGCTACAAAACTAAAACTGACCTCTTACTTACAATTTACTCAAAATCAACAGACACACCCCACACCAGCCCCGATCATATGAGCCCCACGGCTAATATTTAACAGTTGGTAATGACACTGCAACTTCGGACTCATCCAGATTGTATTTATGCAGGGCATCTGCCACTGTGGTGACCCACTCTGTCATTCAGATGTTCACTAGGACAGTTCCCACTTGTTGATGTAATGCAAAGTAACACAGAGTTAACTGATTATGCAGTTACTGTGTGTCCACATGTGCTTAGTGACTCTTTGGTTAGTCTGCTGCATTAGTTTTGGAGTGGACTGAGAAAAAAAATCATCGTCTCCTCTCCCCTTGCTGAGTTAAGGCATTGAATAATGGCAAGAAACATTTTTGCACATTATGATGTCACAGTGAAGTTTACTTGTGACAATTTGGATAAGGAATAAAACTGCCTCATATTGAACTGTGCTATTCATGAGTTGTGTTTTTTGTGTTGTCACAGTAACCTTGACCTTTGACCACCAAATTCTAGCAGAACCAGTGAATATCCATTTTTAAATTGTTTTTTCATCACCCACACATAAGGAGCGGCTTTTGGCAGCAATGTAAACTTCTCTCTAAACTCAAACATGCACACAATAGGCCTGCCTACAAGATTTGAAAATAACAGCCCCCAGCAAACTACAGGATATTATTAAGATGATTTTGCTCAAAGGAGCAATCAGGGAGCAATGCGCCCCCTCATGTGATCTCTTCTCATGTGATCTCATGTAATCAAGCAAATGTAAACAAAAAGGAGACTGTTGTGCAACAACTTGTTGTAATGTTTCCTAAACTCGCAGTCGACAGGGGAGCTATTCTTCCACAAGACATAGAGATGAGAGTTCAACGCCACTGACTATATCTGTCAACAGAAGTGTGTTAGCTGACATTAGCCTTATGGGCTACGCTGTTAACCGTTGCATGGCAACATAGCTGACTAAAATCGAATGCTAATGATCCCGATTTAACATCCTATCCCAAAATTGACCCTTATTTGACCTCCCAGGAGCTAACGGGGTTAAATCTGGCCCAAACTCCTGTAGTCTGAGTCAAACATTACCTGAGACGAAAGCCTGATATTTGATGTATGGCTTTGATGCTATCATGTTGGGATTCTTGATTGAAAGCTGCTCTTTGGTGTGTTTCAGTCAAAGGCATGAAATAGCATGGCCACCGTGCCATTTCCAACTGATTAGACACTGTTACCTTCTGTTCCTTGGACAGTTGTTCTCCAGATACAAAGACCACAAGGACGGCGTGTCCTTGTCATTAGCCCAGCGTGGAAGCACCAGTCTTTACCTCACCAGGGGCTGTAGCTGGACATGGGAACAAAAAAAACTGTGTCAAGCGAAGGGGAAGATAGATACCCCCTGATTATGGCAGTTAGGACTCATTGTGTGTGGGAAAAGGTAGTGATTCAGGAAGGGGCAAGTCCTTGGAAGTAAGAGCCAGAGTGACTGAGTGAAAACAATGACAGATATGATGAGGCCCTCTTGATGTGGGGTGTCTGTGGAACCGGCGGGGCTGGAGATGGAGCTGTGGGAGAGGGCAAAGGAGCCTCCTGTGGAGACACTGATCAAACACGGTGTTCAGTATAACGATGTGCAGATAAAGACATAGCCTTTTAGTCTGAGTCACTGGGAAGAAAGGGAAGAATAAAGACAAGAAAATGAAAGACACCTTAGAAGGCTTGTGTGGGGCAATGTTCCTTTAAGACAGTGAAAGAAGCGAGGTGTGTCTGAAATATTATCCTACCGTTTCAGAGTTTTCCATTTCTTACCATCCTTCCCACATGTACCCCTCATTCACTTGCAATAATAAAACAATCTTTCCCCCCCCTCCCAATCTCTCACTACAGAGTCAATCTTAGTGAAATCGTTTTTCCAGGCAATTCACCAAGGTTACACAGAACAAATCTCAGAACATGGCCATTTAGCTGTTTATTCAGTTTTTCCTCCAAAAAAACATGTAAAAGTGAGGGAGCGCCCATAAATTGCACTCGAAGCCCTTTTGCTTCACACGCATGCCAACAAACATAATTTTAATTTACTGTAGAGTGCGGATATTATTGTTGACAGTTGGTTTATTGTAGAGTTTTTATGCAATTACTGCAGTCGCGGCAGATCACACAGCCCGATCCAACCTCCGTCTCGCAGTTATTATTAATGACGAATATTCTTCACTGTCTTTGTCTGATTGTAATTACATTTGAGCAAAATCTAATCCACGCACCACAATATGGATCGGATCACCCATTAGAGGGCACGCTTCAGCCCTATCCATAAATTACCATAACACTTTTCTTTCTCTTTCTTTTCTATCGTTTTTCATTTTCTTCTCAACTCGCCTTTTCTTCCCTTTGTGTTATAAGCCCCTCTTGGGCTCATCTACCATACTCAACTTTGTTTTCCATCTTATTCTCTTTTCATTTTTTTCCCCTGCACTCAGCCTCTCCTTCTCTCTCTCCTTCTCTTCCCTCTCTTTGTCTTTTCCCCCCCGCCATGCAATAAGGACTCTCTCCACCAACTCCCAGTTCAGCTGAATGTTAGCATTCATCACATCATCCAGGAACAACTCAACAGTCCCACTAACATGTTGTGTTAGACAGCTAGATGGGATGTGAGATAAAGCCTCCATGTAATTTCCCCACAGCTGTAAATTGGCGGGGAAAAAAAACTATGGAGGCAATGTGGAATTCCTCAGACAAACACCAATAAAAGATATCAAATCAGTATTTTCTGGATACACTTCCACGAGGTAATCACATACTCCTTGAACTTTCCTTTGCAGCTATAAAATCTGATATCAAAGCTCCCCTGTATGACAGAGTGAGCTAGAAATAAGCTACAGAGGAAGGTAAAAGGAAATAATAGATTATAAGGCTAATAATACATTATTGCTTTGGATTAAATATGTATCTCCGTGATGTGATGTCTTACTTTTATCTCTCTGCGGTGTTCTTTCACTTCAGCTCTTCCACATGTTTTACAGTATCTAGTATGCAAGACAGCCACATGTATAATCCAATGTGTGTGTGAGTGGGCTGGTGGCGGCAGTGCGGTGGAATGGGAGGAACTCTTTATCCCAAGGAGCACTTTGTGAGCAACTGGGGCAGGAGTGAAAGCCCTCAATTTCACTTTTACTTCTTTTGACCTCAGTTGAGGAGTTTTATGCACTTAGTGACATAGAAAAAAAAGAATACAAGTTGATTTTTACCATCTCAAGAAAGGTAAAAAAAAAAAAAAAAGTCTGAATAGGGGTTCAGAAAAGATGACTGCGTCACCAGGACATTTGTTTGGTACCCATGCTGTTTGCTCAGGAGCTTTTGAGGAAAGTTTTCTTATTAGCAAGAATTAAATACCATTTAACCACGTGTTTTGGATTATAATTAAATGTCAACGCTACAGGGATCATGCGTTTCATTTCATTCCCTTCGCACTGTTTACTTTATCGTTGAACAACTTATTCACTTGATTAAAGAAAAACAATATTGCCAATTTCCTTAGCCCAAAAAGTAAACACAGTTCCACAGATTCAGGTTCAAGGATTGCAGCAGTCAGTAGTCTTGTTGTTTTTCAGATTAAGATTTTGAGAAATTAAGATGTTCAAAGCAATATTTCCTTATGTGGGGAATATGCTTATTTATATTCAGGGTTTCTTTCAACACCTGATATGACCCATAAAAGTTTTACTCAGTGTCAGCAGGCATGCTGGACCTTGCTTGTCATGGTTACAATAACGATCTGTGCTGACTGAGACAGGCGAATCTACTATACTACCAGTGCCAGTGCTGAATGTATATGTAAAACTTTGTGTTCCACTTTTTAAAATGTCTGTTGGATTGGCAAAAATAATCTGATGAACAAAAAAAAAAATCATTCAAAAGTGCCACCCTGTTTCAGCTGCGAGGTGATTTTGTGGTTGCCTTAATTGCTGCTGGTACAAAGATGAAGGCTTGGAATTGTGGATGCTGGCTCTTTCAGTCGTCTGGCATCATAGGAAATGTCAACTCTCTGCCCAACAAGAGTGATGAGCTGGAGCCATTGATAGAGATTCGGAAAGTAGACATTTCATATTTTAACAATACTTGTGTAGGCTACATCCTCACCCAATTACTACTGCTGAAGTTCCTTGTGAAGTTCTCCATGAAGTTGTTGCTAGGATACAGACTAAACATCCTGAGGCACTTTTACAGTAATAATATCAGGAGACTTCAATCATGTTTCCCTGATGGGTCACTGGGTACAGTATGTGGTGGAGAGATGCACACTGAAGATGGTAGAGACCACTGACACCTTGATGGACCAAAAAGCGGTGGTGGGGGACGGCTCCTCTCTCCTGGCTGCAGGACGGAGAGAAACATACAGAAGGTCCTTTGTGCCTTCAGCCATCAGGCTTTCAAAATATTTTGCAAATGGTAGATGAGCTGCCAGACAAATGAATTTCCCTTTGAGGATAAATAAAGTAATTTGTATCCTATGTGATGCATGGAAGCAGTTTTGAGTTAGTTTAATCAAACCGACATTTAGCCCATCTCTGATCTGAATAAATGTAAGTATCCAAGTTTTGTTCTCTGTGGCTTGTAGACCCTGATTATTTTTATTTTTATTTTTTTTTTACCACAAAAGCTGAGAAAAAAATTCAGAATTTCTACAGACGAATAAAACTATCGCGGCCGGAGGCCTGATGTGTAGCTGTGTGGCTCTCAAGACTTTTTGTTCCACTTTCTTTTAACAAAAAAAGGGAAAAGTGTTTTTTCCCAGACTGTCTTAGAATAGCCAAGCAAGCATTAAATATTGCATCAGCCCGGTCAATTTCATTTTTCTTTCATCCAGTTTTTAAATCTATTTTCTGCTTTCACAGTTTGTGAGAGTTACAGAACAATAATGTGTATCCATCCAACATTTCTTTGAATTCGTTGACATCAAAAATCATCGACTCAAACAACTGAATATGAAACTAAAATCATGGTTTCGTCATCTGTAACTTACTTTAATGTGAGTACTACTTACTATCTGTTTAAAACTTAATTAATATAGAGTTATCACATCATATGATGTATGACTTTATAAGCAGAGAAGCTGTCCAGGCAAATGTCGTGTATGTCTTTTGACGGATACATGAATATGAAATAGAACATGGTTTTAACAGCATGCAGGTAGTTCCTTTAACAGGAAGAATAGAAGGTTAAATAGAAATTGAAATATCTCCCTTATCCTGTCTGTTCCATGAGACTACACCTTACATGCATGATATATCCTGTCATCTCCTCAGAGACTGACAACATGGTTTCACTGAAAAACAGCTGGACTTCAGTGAGTAATGGGCAATGTGTACGACATGTAAAATAGTCATTTTACATGTATAGCATATCAGACCTCATTAAGACAGGTGCTAAACACTTTTTTTTTCTTTTTCCTTTTTTTTTTTACCCTTATGAAACTTATCTAATAAGCATGGTTGAAATGCCGTTGGTGCATCCTCAGGCGTCTCCTGGAGCAAATGCAAGCTCAGTAAAATGTATTTTTCAGCCGTGAATAGTTCTTAGAAAAACATTGTGTATCCCACGACTATTTATACGCCTATGCATTCATAATAAGGGCGTTCAAAACAGCTACTGATCCAAACATTTTCAAGGGTACATGACTATTTTTACTAGAGTGATAATACAAAGGGAGTGAAGGTGGCTGTAATGTGCTGTTAGAGATCCAGGTGTGTCTATCTCTGTGGTCCCTCGAGATGAGATCTACTCAAATGCATCCTGAAGAATTCTTTTATTTCTCCTGTAATGAGCCAATAGCCGGCGGGTAGCTGTTGTCTCCAGCTGTGTCTTATTCTGTATTGATAGTTTCCCTTTCAAACGCACCTCATCCACCCCCTGCGGTCTGGAGTGCCAGGTTGCCACTGTGCTTCAGAGTTCGCCCTGACACTAACTCTAATCTTTACACACAGCAAGCAAAGAGACACCGGGCCCCTTTCAAAAGAGGAAACAAGGGCAGGTTGTGTTCATAGAATATGACATATGTCTGAAAATGGACTCATGTTATGCTGATATGACTCTTCCTGAGGCATTCAATTGACGGTTCACAGCGGGTGACCACCGATTAATCTTTCCGCCGCACTGACATTCAGCCATCAGTGCAGCAGAGGGACTACTGTACATAGCAGAGCCGGACTGAGAATCTGTGGAGGAAAAAAGGCAGGGGACGCTAATATGGTATCCACAGGGATCCTTGACACTTCCACAGAAGTGAACTATTGTGTCACATGTGAAAGGTAGAACTCCTTTATGTGATAGCCTGCATATGTTCATTGCTCATCTTAGCCGTGCTCCCAGCAGCAGCAGCAGCAGCACTGCCAGTGTTCAGACACAAACCTTTCTCATTAACTGTGGCCAGAAATAAGGGGGATCAAGAAAATGCCTGTTTAACAGAAGCAGAGCTGATCTCCCAATTATCTCTTATCCACATTTTGTTTGTCTGGCAAATTTTATCAGTTGTGCGTTGGACACTAATTACGACTAATTAGTTTTCTCTCTGCCCTAAAACTCAAAATAACACAGTATTTAACATAAACAAAGCCCAAATGTAAGCTCAGTCCGATAAAACTCTCCGTGGACACTAACTTCGCTTGGAAACCTGGGGCGCGCAACTGGCTGCGGGGAGTCAATTGGATTTGGTGCTTTGGTGATAAATCGGTTAACAAACCCGAGCTGATCTGCACATTAGTAAAGAACACAACATGTTTTCTGTTTTTTTTCCTTTGCTATATAGTGGTTGTAGTAGGAGTAATTAACAAAGGAGTAGTCTAATGAGTTCCCCTGTTGAACCTCATGATAGAAATTAAAGCTGCAGGTTCTGAGGTATGCTCCGAGTTCATCTTCATGGAGGTGGTGGGCGAGCTTATTGATTATCTCCTGCTGGGTTTGTCAAGCCTGAGAAAGCCCAGCCGAGGAAGTATGCAGCTCCAGCCCTCCTTACCACAGGTTCAAAGAAACATGGGGATTTTATTTTTGCTTTGAAGAGGCCAAAACTGAAAAATTCCAAGGGCAATTTGTGTTGTAATTAACTTGAAATAACGTACACATTGTAACAGGCACGATTTATTTATAGGATGATAAACTGAGTGAATGAATGTTTAAAGAAGTGCTTTTAATTCAATGGTAATCAAAGAGGGATTTAGACTAGTGGAGTCATTAGCAATACTGTGGCTGTTTTGTTTTTTTTACACACTCACATCTGATGCTATTTTGTCCTTCATAAGAAAGAATGACATGAAAATATTTTAAAAATATTTTCACTAATACAGCATTTCCAGTTTTTTGGTTGTCTTCAGCTCCAGTTCTCCCAAGTTTTGAGCCTGAAACCAGAGGGAGATGATACTGGCAAGAAGATGTTTCAAACAAAATGTGTGCAAAACAAAGAAGACCAACCTCATATGTCACCTAATTGTTCATTAATTATATCATAAATCACTGTGACAATGACAGCTAGTCCCAATTACAAATGTCATGGTTGGCCTGGCCCTCTATCAAGCTTCATTGTCTCTGGAAACCATACTGTGAGAGAATCACCTTGTTTACTTAATGCCACAGCATGAGGTCAGAATATACGAATAAACGTCCCAACATTTTCTTTCTACCCGATGAGAGCTGACAAAGAACTATTCTACACACATGTTACATTCAGCAAATATGGGAGACCAGGTGGTTGTAACATTTTTTAACACTTTTGTCTATATCTTGGTGCTCTTTTAAGCCAGTGTGTTCAAAATGTGACACAAACTAGTTACATGCATCTTCTATCAAATGCAGCATAGCTTTTATCTCTGCAACACAAACAAAAAGTGCATATGTTTAGTCTCAAACACAAGGAGTGAAATGTTACAATTCACTCCATAGTCTGGGTTAGTTGTAACACACCCTGGAGTGAGATGTAACATTGTAAAATACCCCGGGGTGAGATTTTTCTTAGTCTTGCTTTTGGTAAGGGTTGCACATCACCTGGGCTAAAGTTCAAGTGACTCAGTATGTCTTCAGCACAGCTTGATGGAGCGGTAGCCTGGTTGGCAGCTGGAGAAGAGGCCTTGTGGGCATTTTGTGTCCTGATGAGCAGCTGGAAGAGGGGCCAGTTGGTCAGCAAAGGTGCAAGGTGCAAACTCTCTTTCCTCAAATATGTCTGGATTGTATTGCCAAATCCCACTGCATTGGGATCCAGCCTGTACATTCTTTGGTGTAGCTGCAGCTGGAAGTGCTGTCCTCACAAGACCTGGTATGTCATATACTGTATCGTCATGGTCTTTTCTGGATTCATTCTCATCCAGGAATCGCTTGTTGCACTGTTCGCCATCTTCTTGAATGGGCCGTACACTCCTGTCGAGGGGTTGGAGCTTGTGACTGCACTGAGGTGGGGATGTTAGCATCACAATTCCATTGCTCTTGCAGAAGTCAATGGCTGCAATTGACAAGTGTGAGCTGTGGTTATCCAAGAGAAGTAGCGCCTTATTCTCATGGCTGACCTTGGTGTGGTTAGAAAGAGGAAGAAATGCTCCTACTGCATCCATCCTGGTTTATTTCCACTTCCTATTGACCCATCTCATACAAAATGGAAACACAAACATTGGAGGAATTGTGTTGCCAGTGGCATTGACTGATCATGCAATAGAGAGCAGTGAACATTTTGCAATCACTCTGTCTGGGGTTTGCACAGTTGCAATGCCAGTCTCATCCACATTCCAAATGTCTTTCACAAAGTTGTGCCTCCTCATAACTTTGTCAACTTTTCCAAAAAACATTGCCACATTGTTTTTATTAAAACTAGTGGCCCGTGCCAGGTTTGTGGCCTCAGCACTCCTAATGGACACAGTTGGGTTTCTTTTCATAGGCTGAAAACCCGCCTGCTCCAACCTTTGCAGATTTGTACCATGACTTTGGAAGTTAACACCCATAACTAAAACATTAGTAGTAACAACTTGACATGAAACATATCTACATGGACACACAACATGATTTACGTTTGACAAGTTATCTGCAAAAAAACGTTCTTACCTCAAAATTACTTTTTTCACTCTAAAACTGTTTGCATCTGCCACAGGATGCTACCTTTTCACATGTGGAAGAAGAACTAAACTGAGCATGTGCAGAATGAATCAGGTGATTCATAACATAACATTATAGCTGCTGCGCAGCGATGGGTCGGGTCCGGGCTACTTTTGGGCAAATTTAGGCAATTCTGAGCAACAAACAGGAGAATAGGAAGACAAGACAGTTGTCCTTATAATGTCCAATTTGGACCAGTTGAGGATTGAACCCACAACCTCGGGAACCAAAGACCGTTGTCTATCGCACTGAGCTAATTGACAAGTGGCAGTTCAACAGTGGCTTCACAAATTGAGTAAGCCATTCACTGTCGTGTAGGCAGATTTGAAACCACAGTAAAAAGAAAAATCAGTTTTTGAGGTAATGATATGTATTTGTTAAACATCTACTGTGACTCTAAGATGTTAGGAGCCTTCGCACATAGTCCAGTCCAAGCTATTTGGATTTTTAAAATTAGAAGCTTGCTGTGGTGCCACCATTAGGACAATTGTCTTGTGTTTCGTGTTGAGGACAACTGACATTTTGATCTGTCATCATCATCATCATCACCCTTGCTGGGACTCGAACCCACAGCCTCTGACACCAAGAACCAGCTCCTAACTGGCTAAGCTAATTGGCTTGTAGTGAGACCTGCTGTGTAGCTTCATTTATCCACTCAGGTGAGCCAGTGCCCGGGCAGCTGTTGTAAAGGCAGATTTCAAAAATGGTCAAAAAGTCAGAAATTATGTTATCTAAACAAAAATCTGTTAATACATAAATTGCATTTAGACAGCAAAACAGCTTGAGGACATGTGACATTTTGATCTGTCATCATCATCATCATCATCATCATCACCCTTGCTGGGTCTCGAACCCACAACCTCTGACACCAAGAACCAGCTCTTAACTCGCTGAGCTAATTGGCTGGTAGTGAGACCTGCTGTGTAGCTTCATTTATCCACTCAGGTGAGCCAGTGCCCGGGCAGCTGTTGTGATGAAATGGTCAAAATTTCAGAAATTCAGTCATCTAAACAAAAATCTGATAATACATAAATTGCATCTTGACAGCATGAAAATGTTGGTGATTTGTTTTTAATGATAAGTGTTTTGCTTCATAAGAGAAAATCTGATGTTTAAAAATTCCACACTCACATTGGCTGCAGTTGTTCCCATGAGAGCAGAATTCAAAATGTTCTCAAAAATTCAGTTTTTGAATTAAAATTCTGATATTTGCCAAACTTCATTAACCATGACTCCAAAATATTCTAATTTTTTTTCAGGAAGTTTGAAAATGTATTTAGCAAGAATTTGATGGTATATGTTTACAGTAGTGTTTACAGTCAAACGTTTTCATGCACTGTAGGCTCAATTTTTGCTTAATCAAAAATCCGAGAAACAAGTTTTGTGGAGGACAGTCTGGAGATGCTCTGTAGCAAGTTTGGTGACAATTGAGCAAAAATTGTGGGAGGAGATACATTTTAAAAGTTTTACAGTTATTGAAAAAAACAGAGTGATGGACTTCATAATTTGTAATGAGTTTAAGTGGACAAAAGTTTCAGCAGTATTGAGGCTACATTGTGGTGAAGTTTCAACACTGTAGCATCTACCGTTGGTTTGGTAGGAATTTTTAAAGTTTTTAAATTTAAACGCTTATTGTGCCCCCCCTAGGAGGGGGGGGCACATGTCCTTGGAGTTGAGTGAATCTGGCATGGGGTCGGATGTTTCTGTGAAGTTTGGTGAGTTTTCGCCCATGGGAAGTATGACTTCCTTGGAAGAAGAAAGAAAGAAAGAAAGAAGAAGAATTCCTAGGAATACAATAGTGTCCCGGCAGCTTAGCTGCCCGGACCCTAATAACTGATTGGAGAACTTGAGAGTGTTACAACTGACCTATGTTAACCATCCCCAGTCTCCCCAGCTGTATTTTTTTTAATATAGCAAGATTGAAACTTGAAAATGTGGAAATTGAATTAAACCAAGAGTAATGGTGAAAAATCTAACAAGGGCCTTTACACAATATCAAAGCTGTTATTGACCCAATTATTTTTTCCAACATCAATGAAATATAAGGTACTGAAGATGCTGCTGCAGCTATGGCTTTCCTAATCCTTCCCAAAACAATCATTAAATATTTATATTAATTCATTTTTAAATGGTGAAGGTTAACATTAAGAGGCTGATAATTTGCTCATTTGGTTTTTTATGTATTGATAGATTTATTTTTTCATGTTAGGCTTTATATATTTTTTAATTGTTAATTAAAATATTTTTGGTATTTATAAAAAACTAGAGTCCAAAACTAGAGACCAAAGTTGATTTCCATGTTATCCACATTTTAATTCAAATCCTGCTGTTTAGCACCCAGAAGCAGTAAAATACATTACCAGGCCACAGACTTCAGCTCTTTTCAGACAGCTTTAACAAATTAATCAGGAAGAGTGTTGTAACTAATATTTATTCAGTTCAGTCAGACCTCATGCAGATCACTTCTGTTACTGTTTCATCATGCATGCACTGTTAAAGCAGATGAGGTTCAGGTGTTATGGCGCCACAGGTCGGCGGGGTGTCCTCTCAACCCATTGGTCCCTGAACCACAATCACCCAATAAGGACTTGGCCTCGCTGCAGCTTATCCTTTTTCCTCTTCCTCTGTACTGTACATTTGTATTCTGGCTGTGTCCAAATGCCGGCAGTGACAGCTATTTAGCATTATATTTGAATGCCTTTAAAAGGACCTCATCAAAGGAGCAGAGACACGGAAACAGGGAATATAACAAATAGCAGATGGTGTTGAAACTCTATGTTCACATCAGGGGGCAATGCAAATGTTCATCATTCATAAATGCTGAGAGAAAAATAATTCTATGAGAGAACAGCATCCATGTGCTTCTTCATCATGCGTTGTTTTGTGCACCGCAACTACACAAGACTGGATGTGTATTGTGTACGGTATACACTAGAGCCAGCACAGAGGGGGGCAACAATTAATAATTGTAAGATAAATGAGAAATGTTATCATGCTCGTTGAAGCTAGGTAGTATATTGGCAATAATGACCTTCAAATTTATAGTCATCAATTATGTAATTCAAATTAAATCAAAGTCATCTTACAGTACATTCAATGGGATTCAATTATGTATAGTGTATGTGACATAAATTCACAGCTCTCATAGTGAAAAATATAAAGGTCTGTATCAACAGGAGGAAGGTTGCACCTTGATGGGGTAGTACTGTAGGAAGAGTGTCGTACCCTGTAGGAGACCTTGCACGCTCACTGCTTCTTGCTGGACCACCATGCAACCATATTTTAAGTTGTTGCGTTGACATGGAAAATGATTCACTAGCCCATTACGTCGTCCAGTGCCGGATGTGTGATTGAAAGAGGTCAGTCATTATGGATGCAGTGAAGGGAAGCCTCCTATCCGGAAAGGTTATTTATCTGTTGTGTGCTCTGAAGAGATGAAATGATGGACTGCACATAACTATCAGACTGTAAACACACAAATCAATTTATTAGCAGGAGTAATTGATGGGGCTGCAGCACTTGACCAGTATCACATGGTAATTTTCATAGCCTCCGCTGTGCCTTACATAGTTAGTCATGCAGCAAAACCTGAAATGAATTTGAGTACCAGTGTGTCAGTTGATGGATATTTTTTTTACTGGTTGGCGCTGTGGCACGGCACGTTGAAGCTCAATCAAAGATTAATGCGGGGGCAAGACATGACTACTTAAAGATGCACTATGTTACAGTTTACCCGAGAGAAGTCGTTTGTAGCCTCTAATGAGTAATAGCAATCAATCTAACTTAAAATACCAATCATGACTGAGCTCCTTGTGTTTGATGGGTCTCACACATGAGTGCCAAAATACTGAATGATGGACAGGGGTGGTGTATAGATACTGTGTATTTGTTTCAGAAAAACACGCACACATGGGGACTTAAAAACTTAAAAACTTCTGCCTGATTGGCTGTGGGAGCAATTTATCCAGTGTCCATATTGAGGTCAGATTTAAGACACCTACCGCCTCACTCCAGGTCTCTGATATCTAATCAATAAATAATTTGTGAGTGGATCTGCACCACCAATCCCCCATCCATCACTCACTGATCTCCCTTTGTATCATTCCATGAATTTATAGGCCACTGCCTGCATGCTAAACTAGACTGCAGCGGTGAAATTTCCCCTCAAATCCCCATGCTATATATGTGCCCTCTTGGATTCATTATCTACTGTATTTTCTGGAAGGTTCGCTGTCTCCATGCTGCTTCATAGTTTGGCCTCGCCAATGGCAGAAACACACACACACACACACACTGTGAACTTATCTCATTGTCTTTGCTGTGGAAGTCTCATTGTTCTGCATCATCCGCTTGTCTCTTGACCTTATCTCTGTTCTTGCCAAATGGACAAAGCAACAGTACACTCATGCATCCTGTCACCGAGCGCCACACATAATTGGACTGTTAGACTCATCGCCTGAGCCGATCTTCTGTGGTTTACTTTCCTTCTCTGTCTCTCTCACTTTATCACTTGTTCTCCCTCTTCTCTTTTAAAACCAATCTGCCCTGTCCTCTCTCCCTGCCCTTGCTTCCCCCTTCTCCTAATCCCATGCCTTTCTCTTTCTCGCTCTGATCCACTCTCGTGCATTTAGACCTATCACAAGACGGCGGGTGCTACAAACACAGGCAGTATTTAGAGGTCATTTTTACAAGTGTTGCTGCTAATTAACAGAAATGGAATGAATCATTTCAAAGGGAGATGGTGTGGACACACGATCCAGCTCTCCATTTCATCTTGTTGTGCTTTTTTCACTCCCCCTCCCTCTTGCACAGTGTTGCTTCCTTTTTTCAAAAGTACTCCAAAAGCACTCGATTGCTTCTATTTCCATGGACGCAGACACCTCTCCCTGCTTGGATTAGCATGTTTCGAAGAGTGAACGCCACTTGTACAAATCCAACGCAATTTTCTCATTCTGGAGATGACATTTAATTTCACATGTGCAGCTCCTCCTCCTCTGCTAGTTTTTCACTATTTATTACGCTTACTGACCTTAATGTGAGGCGTCTGAGAATCAATATACTCCCACCTGTCTACGAACACTAAGAGCAAGTATGGATCCAGATACAATCTCTAGGGGTGCAAATAAAATATATATTTATAGTCTTAATCACTTTGACTGCCAAATGATATATTTGGAACATGTTAAGTGAGAAAGCACATTTATTTAAGAGCTGCACTGTACTTACTGGTACTTACCATTTTGTTAGACTGTAATTTCACTCCTTTGCATTGCAGAGGAAAATAGTAAAGGTTTTTACAGGTCTACCAAGGCTACAGTTTCATGTATAAAATTAAGTTTTAAAATGTGATGCTCTGTTAGGGTTCAAACCATCTATCACTTTTCTCCACCCATTTATGCTGCTTAAGGCTTGATTACCAATCAGAAGAAACTGCCCCAGGGCCCCTTGAGGCCCCTACTCAGGCCTCATTCATGAACCGTTCTTAAGAAAAAAATTGTTCAAAAGTCTGATGCTGTTTTTACGAAGATTGTGGTATTCATGAATGTTTTCTTATCCAGAATTTGTTCTTAACTAAGAACAAAATCTACGAACAGTCAGGAGTATACTTACGCACTTTTAAGTGCTGAGACTTCTGCAAAAATAACTGATTATAGCATTTTCTTTTGTTCTGCAGTTGTATGATATTATATGATTTGAATAAGAATTATTTTCTCATCTTTTATGTTTTTAATAATCATATATATTAATAATAATAATTGACAAATCATTGCAGTCTCTTAAAAATCATTATAGACACTTAATTCATATCATTTTTTTTTCTTTTTTTTGGGGGGGGGGGCATACAGCTGCCGATATGATTTTTTTTTGGCTGCAACAGTGCACTTACTGTAAGTGTTCACACAACTGTTTTTTTTTTCATATGTGATAATATGATGATATTTATGATGGCACACGTGAGAGTGTGGTCTCTCTGATAACAACCGAAGAGCTGCATCCACTGCTGATCCTACCTAATATAAATATAAAAATATAAACTAAATATAGGCTAAGCCTTTTGTTTGTTTCTTTGTTTCATTCCTGCCGCAGTAGCGCCACTTTACTTCTAAAGTTCTTTTTACGTTTGGAGTCTGGTGCTCCCTCCCAGATTTTCATTTGAGCATTTCAACTTTCTTTCTCACTTCACCTTCTCTGCTCAGTGCCTGTGGGTGTTGTGTGCACACGGCCCTGCAGTCTCATGCCCTTTTATGGGCATTGATGGGGTTGTTACCTATGCTAATCCTATGTTAATTAGACTCACCTGGCACACGCCCTCAACTTACGAGGAGATGACATAAGAACACACCTGCGAACAATTCTGAGGCTTACGAACGCGTTGATGAATCTGACGTAGGGTTTTCTTAAGGAACCTCTTAAGAACAACTTAAGAAAGAATCTAAGAAGGTTCTTAAGAAGATACTGGTGAATGAGGCCCTGTTTGCCAGTTGTTCTGTTATAATTTGTTTGAAATTTACATGGTTCACATTGTTTGCCTATTTGGCAAACATACTGTGTATTGTATTTTTCTGATCATTTATCGTATACTGTTTGTGTAAAGTGACCCTGCAATTCTTATTATTGTAATGAATTTTGTAAAGTGTATCGAGACCATGTTGCACCATGGTGATTTTACACTTTAAATAAACTAAACAAAACAAACAAACATTCGGAAATAAAATTATGTCTAATCAGATTGCCACAGCATTTGTACATAATGGTGTTTTCCTCTTTTTATTCAGTGGCTGTTTCACTTGGCAATTTAGTTTTTTAATTTAAATTCTAGTACCGTGATATTGTTGCTTTGTGTCAAATTTTGGTGCATTATTTTGTATTGTTTATTTGATGTTTTAATTTTTTATATTTCTCTTACTGAGTTTGGATCTGATTGGAAATGCAACTGCATTTTTATTGGCAGATAGGACATTATGTTCTCTTTACTATTGAATACAGGGTTGTCATGAAAACCGATACTTTGGTACCAAGTCAATGCCAACCGGAAAAAATATGTCAGTATATGCCAGTTCTTCTTTTCGGTACCATGAGTACTGGTATTGGTATTTACAGCTGAAATTCTTATATCATGACAAGCCTACACTTGAATCTCTCAAACAGCTTGTCCCTCCTCACCTGCCCACTATTACTGTAGGCTGATTCAGTGGTGGGTCATGGTCAGGCGATGCTCAAAAGCAGCTAGTTTGTGAGATGCATTGTCCAGCCAGGTTGAAATCATAAGTGTTTTTTTCAGTAGGTGTTCTGAATGGCCACACTCAAAGGTGAAGTGTGCAGCCAGCCCTCATAGAGAGAGATGAGACATTGTGTACCGATTAAACACAGGCTGTCTCTCCTGGAAGGCGTTGATAGTGTTGCAATCTGTTGTTCACATGAAAAAAACAAAAAAACAACAACCAAAAAACACAAATACTTGTGTGACAAAAAACAGGCTCTTTTTCTCACCTCCACACAACCGGCTAATCGCAGTATGAAGTAGGTGTGAATGTAGGATTGTTGGTTTCAAAGAGTGACTGAAACGGTTGCACCCAGCACCCCGCTCCCACCTCAATCAGATGTCGGAAATGTGTGGTTGGAGGGGGTTTTCTTCAGCTATTGGGCCGGCCCACAAGCAGTTCTGATGCTGTATACTGGCAGCTTCAAGCTTGTGGGTTTGCTCCATGCACAGGGTATATGAGGCAGGCTACATATCTACTATTACACAGCCAAAAATTCCATCCAGAAGCACAAACCCAATGGAATTGACATCCTGTGTTTGGATCTATAATCAGACAGAACAGGATTAAACAAACACACCAAAAGGTTTATGGTGTACTGTAATTAAATCAACACTACACTTCAGTACTTCTTATAGCTTACAGTCCTAAATCACATAGGATGCAAATTTCCTCCTCCCAAGTTCATGATGCAGGTTTGACAGTTAATCAGTTACCACTGACAAAAGTAGTGCAACACTGTGGAAGGTATTGGCAAGAAAAAGGCTTTTACAGATGAAAAAGGTATTTCACAGAAGGAGGAGGTGAAATATATTCTTGCTACAGCTCCCACTCAATAAATTTACCCTAGGTACGGTATGGCTTCTGTCATGGATAGGCTAACATGACCTACAGCTAAAATGTTCAACTGAACTTCTAATCAATAATTCAGGCATGAAAGCAGCCATCCTCATCACATGCCTTTCAGAGCAGACTTCTGTGAATGACAGGCAAACGCAAGTGTGTGTGTGTGCCTATGTGTGTGCGGAGGTATGGAGATGGTAAAAGCAGAGGTGTCTCGTTACAGGTGATGATATGATTGATGCCGTAGTTCTGCCTCTGCAAAGGAATCAATGACATGGCTGCTGGTACGAATCAAGCTCACAACTGTCAAGAGAGGGGAAGTGCAGCTTGGCGTAGATTTGAGACGGGTGGACAGATTGCTTTAAACAAAATTAAACCACAATGGGACGGTGGATATTGGAAATGTTTATTTATGTTGCTGCATGTGCAAGAGAGAAAGTGGGGATGGGGAGTAAGCTTTTATGAGTTTGTGTGAAGTGATAGAAGTAGGGAAGTATGGGAAGGGTTACAACACAACAAACCCCAAAGACATTTTAAAAAAATTTTCGGCATTGATTTCACTGAAACATTAAGGGGAAGGATTTCAATTTCACATCATCCATCTCGCCAAAGTGAAACGGGTCAGGCTGCTGGTTGGAGTGTATGCTTCATGTTGCATTTCTTCATCACATAATTTCCCCCCCTGCGCAACGAGTCTCTTGATGTACAGGACTGGATTTCATCAAAACCAGTTCTTCAGCCTCAGACAGAAACTCATAGGAAAACTCATGTGAAATATACGATTTGAATATATAACGACTGTAGCATCAAGGCTGAAAATAACTCCCCTCACACACACTGCCTCTCAGTCGTACCCTCTCCTGTCACCTCGAAATGGTTGGAGGTCATTGTTAATGGCGTCGAGATATAAAAATGCTATCTGTTGTTATTCCAAGGAATCTGTCTGTCATGGTCCCCCCCTGCCGTAGGCCACATTTCATTAGTCCCATCAGGTAATTCGGAGTAAAATGTGAAGGATAAATTACAGTGCGTGAGAAGCCTGTTAATCTGAGCACAGTGCTGACGTATCCAACCTTGCTTGAGGGATGGCTCATGTAGAAGATGAGACATTGTCTTTTTTACATTGCACTGTGAAATACGAGTAAAGGATCCTTATTAATTTGAATTTTAATTTAAATTGTCTTAATACCGTGGGCACCTTCTTGATAATCTGGCAGATCATACACGCTAAGACTACAGTGTTCAACTCTAGGCCCTTCGCTGCATGTCTTTCTCTACTGTTGATATAGCAATAAACCAGAAGAAATAGAATGAATACTATTTTCGTTATATAAAATCCTGTCCCTGTGAAAACTTTTAGGTTGTATACTGTACATCGCCCTAATCAAGAATAAAAAAATGCCTCCTTTGCTTTTGTCCGTACCTTTTAACTTCAACTCTTGAGTGGGCGTTCAGAAAATGCTGTAGGTGCAAAAGTGAATATGAAGTCAAATAGCACCCACTGTAAATGGAAGTGTTTTCAAATGCATTACTGTTTATGGTCTCCGCTTGCATTTGACTGTGATTCACAGAGATGATGGATAGCATGTGTTCTGCTGCGTCTCCCAGGCAGAATCAAACTCTGAAGACGCACGCTGGGATGAATCATGAATGGGAGGATTTGCTGGTTTGTGACTGTCTCTTTGTACTTGTGTCGCTTACGAGGTGGGGGCTCCACCCAGCAGATGCCGGAGAAGTTGCTAAATCATCATATATCACAAAATGTAAATATAAACTGAAAACACCAGGGACCGTGGTGAAAAGCAGGTGGAGTCAATTAGAGAAAATGAGGTGTTCAATTAAAACACACTTAGAACTACATAAGAAAGATATATTTTTTGCTTTCCTTTACTATCCACTCATCCATTATACATCATCATAGTGCTGCTACAGTACAGTACCCCAGAAAATGTCTTTTGGTTTGTAATCCTATTACTGTAAGACTGTAAGCTTAATTACTGACAAAAAAATAAAAAATAAACATACTGAGAGCTGTACTGCAAGTTTGTGCCAGCAGAGTTTCAAGTTTAGGGTTCTGCAAATGGTTATTAGGTGAATTAGAGGGAAAGCCACAGAGGGAAGACAGTCATGGGAGCGAGTTCTGCGAAAGTGATCTTGGCAGGTTAGTGAACACTTTATGCTGAGTAAGGCCAAAAAGTTTTGGATGAGGACGAGACGAGCGGACGTTCATCATAATATTCAATCCCGAGGGGAGACAGACTAATCATTCCTTCAGCTTGTGGTCTAGCACCGTCTGAAGTGCAGTTTGTTGTAATGAATGGCACAAGCAGTGGGTTTGAGTGAAGGACACTCCGCTTTCTGGTGGTCCTCCTGGCACAATTTCTTATACGGCTTCTAGATGAATTGGCGTTATTTAGAAGATAAAAATAATCACTTGAGTTTATATTATACAATACCAACATAGCACCTACTACAAACCCCACTGCCAAATCTTGCACCCCAACTCTTAATGTAAACTTCCTGTCAAACAGTTTTAACATTAAAGCCCATGATGAGATGACCCTGATGTTGATGAAACTTCTCAAGAGCCTCAGACAACATTATACAGCTGTTTTCACAGGCTACATTCTCCACATGACAAGTAAACTGAACCTTATGTGAACAGTTGCTTGAGTGCCCTTTAAAATGCTATAAAAACACAAATTTGTTTCAGTAGAACTGGATATAATAGGTCGATTTGAGCTCAGACTAATAGCATAAACAGCAGTCTACAGGGTGTGTTATCCTTGTCAAATGAAGGTTCTTTAAAATCCAAATACTGTGTGCATTCATAAAAAGTACCCATTATACTCACAAAACACAATGCACATTATTATAAAACTCTTGAACTCCGAACAATTACAGCTGGAGATCTTAAGTGTGAATGTGTTCAATCCTCAGCTGGTTACTCAGCGCCCAACCAGGGGGATATATTGACATCAAGCAGCATATGAAAGAGCATTAACAACGTGATTATAGCCTTTGCAATTAGCCAATATTTGTTATTGTTTTAGGTTTCTAAATTAGAGCGAGTCACGACAGAACAGTGTTTTCCTCAGTCAAATGCTGATCCTCGGCTCAGAGGGTAGGAAGCACAGCGTAAACATGCAATCTGGTAATAGAAACTGAAGTCTTTGATATCGGTCCCCATGGGCGGCATCAGCTTGAATTCTGCGATGAGGTTGTGCGAATCCTAACAGAAGGCTCCAACTGCAGGGTCAGACTACGCCGGGGTAACAACACGTGCTGAATACATTTGAAAAACAGTGCGCTTTGATATTCAGATCAGCCCAGAGCTCTGTTGGGAAGAGCCTTAGTGTTATCATCCAAGGGAGACCATGTATGAAAATGCATGTTGACTTTATGCACTGACAAAAAGCATAAAGTGAGGTCGCATAGCAGCAACTCCGATCTCACTTAATGACGATGTGTAGTTGTGTGTGTCGTTCCAGTGGGGAAAGAGTGGAAATTGTGTTTATCTGAAAATGAAGTAAGTAACATAGAAGTGATGGGGTACACGATTCATTTTCGTCTTTGAAAGAAAGAAGTCAGTTTGCAGCAGAAATCAGTCGACCGTTGTTATTGTGGTATGTTTCCGACAAAACATTTCCATTATTAAGAGGATAAACACAACGCTGTCTTTTTAATGCGCTGAAAAGCAGCCTTACTGAGCAATCAATAGAATAAACTAGATAAAATATTCTGGATTGGACCTTTAATCATATTACTTCTTATTCCATCTCAAGATTTAATCATCGCACAAAATTAATTTTCCTACAGAAGCAAGAATATTGTAGGTTATATGGGTTCTGTCTTCTGTCTAATCACCAGATAAAACACCAGTGGTTTTAATTATTGATAATTAACCTCATGAAATATGATTCATTCACCCATCCTCTGTCTTTTCTTCTCTCTTCTCCAGCTTTCTCATTAACATAATCTTTTTAATATTCCCAACTTCATTGTATTACATATTGCAGTTTTAGATAAAGTTAGTGTTGTCATGTTTTACAGCCTATAACAGCACATCAGACCTGATCAAGACCAGTTAATCTAATCATCAAATACTGTATATATGCTGGACATGATGTCATATATGTTCCAGCGCAGCTGCATAATCTTATCCATGTTATATTGAGAAGTATCCTCCCGCGGTGATGGCTCTCCTTCTGCACACAGTCCAGTAATGTCAGCTCATATCAGTCACATCATGCCCTACCTCTCATGTTCCCAGTCTAATTTCCATTGTGTGACCCAACCGCCCTCCACTTGAAAGGCTGATCGTGGAGATGTTGCTCTCTCTTTCAGAAGATCTCATTAGAATCCCCTTTAGCCATTCGATCACCTAGGGTTTCGTCAGTGACAAGTCCGTGTCATCTGCACACCAGCCAAGACGGGGAAGTGACTGACAGCTCTTTTGTGCACTTGTGGGCGTGCATGTGTACATACGCACAAAGACGTTACACATGCCCATAAGGCAAACAAAGATTTGTGAATTCACTTGACTGCGAATGTGGCGTGCACTCCTCTACACCCAAGTGTGCACACGCGGCCATGTCTGCTCTCAGGATTGTCTCTCCTCACATGCGTAATTTCATGCGTGCCGAATTTATAAGCAAAGTGATCAGGCCTCCAGGGCTCATCAGATGGCTTAGTGCCTCTTCATACACCCTCAGCTGCTGTGGCCGGCATAGGTTTGTGATTGCCTTGACAGCTCCATTAAAAAAGAGAAGGTGATTGCATTCTGTTCCATTCCCATAGCATGCATGACTAACCAGGCTCAGCAGTCAGTGGGAAGAACCCACTTGAGCTCCGTTCCATTGGGTTTATGTCACTTTTAATACAAAGCTTTCATGTAAGGATGGCTCTACCTTTTACTACTGTCCTGTGAACTGAGGTTGTTAACAAAGGATTCACTGTGTTTACATGCATAGACAAGGACCAGGCTACTTAGTGGAAAAAAACAAAAATCAAAAACAAAAGCGCTTTTAATTCTATTTGTTGGCCCCCAGTAATTGTTCCTCTGTTTCTTTCTATGGCTGCTATATTTAAGCTTCAATTTTTTCTTCTTCGATTTGTGAAAGCACTTACATCACAGAGGACAAACATGGAACAGTGATTGTGCTAATAAGTCTGATCTTATCTTTGTCAAACTAGAGCGCTACTGCTAACTAGCTGTTTCCATGTCCCCTATGGACCATCAACCAAAGAGAATGATGACTTGTTTTCTGGAGCAGCTTGACTGATGTAGCAGCGAGCAGTAACTTAGCCAAAAGCCAATTTATTCATATTTAGCTCACTGTATTCCCCCCACAAGGGGGAGCTTGTCATTGTCATAGAGCTTTTATATCATGCCATATAGTTTATCATTAGAGAAGATTTTGCTGTAAACCAGAAACACATTAAAAGTACAGCATGCTTTCTGAGACTTGCATGGGCAGAAAGAAGCTAATCTCATATTTATTCATTTTTGTTAATGAGAGGATAGGGTCTATGCAACAATAATGATGCTATACATGTGTTTGTTTGCATAATAATTAGTCAGTAATGTAATATATTTTCTATTCCTACAGGAAGTTATTGAATAAGGCAAGCCTGTGTGTGTGTAAGTGTGAGAAAAAGAGCTAAGTGCACTCGCTGTGATAATAAGCAGAGCAGGGGAAAAGGGAGTTATTATGTAAACAGAACTATTTAACAAATTCCTTACTCTAATTATAGCTGTGAACATAGTCAGCTACAACATCCCTGCACATGTGTTTGAAGTGTACAGATAACATAACGTACTGTTAAAAAAAGAGACTTGTTTTACTTTCATTTCCACTTTTAATCTGGCTTTGAATCTAATTCAACGATACTCATAGTCATTTGAACAGTCTTTCATGTACGTGTCAATAAAAGAACATTTTAGAAGTCTGGTTAGGTACATATGCATGATCAAGAAATGTTTCTTCAACCCCTCTCAATAACATATTTCAGAAACTAGGTTATTACACAAAGCTGCAAACAACAACACTACTCAAGGTTATTTTATGGGGCAGCATCCTCTTTGTTGAAAATATGAACAAATATAAAGTGTAAGTCAATAAAACATAAGTGAATATGAGCATATGTGCGTGGTAAATATGCAAATAAAACCAAACTTTCATTTGCAGAGATACTCCAAGCTGCTGCCGTTGGTGTGCTTGCAGAGAACAGAATTACAAACATAACATTAAAATTGATCCAACCAGCTGAGTTCACCACCGCTGAAGTTGAGGCAAATTGGTTCGGAGGGCTATTTATTCTAATCTGAGTGGTAAATGCACAGTGTCAACTTCAGGATTAAACCCAAACAAGACAGATGGAAATCTCCTCATCATCCCCAAATGCAAAGGGCTCAGGCTAAGCACTGTCATTTTCATGGCATCTGAATTTAAATGTCTCTGATGCAGCATGTCGAATAGCACTGTTAATTTGCCATCTACAGAGTCTATCAGAGTGACGATTACCTTCTAAACATCACTCAGTGACATGTAATATACTATACTCTTCATTGATTATTTAATATGTCTGGCCTCCTTATCTTTCTTTTCTAGCTTCTTTTGTATGGATAGCAGATAGGCGTTTGTCTTGCTTTTTTTTCTCTAGTGCTTGACAGAATTTTATGATGTGAAGCAAGGGAATAGATACAGTATCTTTGTACACAACAGCAGAGTGGTGAATGTGGCGGGGCTGGCATTCCCTAACCATTATGCAGGACGTCAAAAACAGTTCAAAGCAACTAAGTGCGGTTGTCTTTCCATCGCCAAGGTCAGAAATATACCGCTCTGAAAGTGCAGCAAGAGAACAAAGTAGATGCATCTATACAAGTGCAGCGTGAAGGGGGAATCAGAACGTACAGTACATGAACAGAACAAAACATGGAACATGAGGAAAAACCGTCAAGACTCTTTGCAAGGAATGAAAAATGATACATAAAGCCAAACTGTAGTCTGCAGCCACTGAAAACAGCTCCCTGAAAAATTGTAGATCAATTAAAATTCTTTCTATGCTAAGAACTTCCTGTATTTCCTGCCGGTCCTCCCCCGGTGTCTCCATTCAAAACACAGGGTAACTGAAGCAACGGCTGTACGGTGTGCCTCATTTCCTCTCTAACGAGTCCGGCCAATGTGTCACTCTCTGCTCTGCATTTTAATTACAACGCCAGGTAGACGTGTGACTGGTATGGAGGTAGATTTGCGTCAGTATTATTAATGCGAACTGTTCATGTGTAAATGTGTAATCAGTAAACATAAAGCGTCTGCCACAAATACAAAAATGAATAGGTAAACTCGCAAAAAAACACCTCGCAAATATGAAACTGATCTGCAGATACACAAACCAGTTCCACAAATAAAGCCATATCTGTGATTATATCTTCCTTACATTAAAACAGTTTCTTTGTTTTTCTTTTCCTTTTTTTTGTGGCTCATTACCAAAAGTGTAATGTAGTGTGTTGCAGTATGAAGGTTAAAGAAGCAACCATTAGAACCAATTAAATGAAATAATCTGTTAAAATCTAAATGTTCAAAACAGAGAGAAAACTTAGGCCCTAGAATTATTTCATATTATTTGTTGCTCTAGCTGTATTTAACTGTAGATGGCTATTGAATTATTGCAAGGATAATTGATTACAAATGAAATTGCACACCATCACAGGTGCTGAGTGTCGGAAAATATCCCAAAAAAGTGAATCTAACTAACTAATAAAGAGTCCAAAGATTTGATGTCATCATCATTATCAGCAGCAGCAGCATATGCCAGCTGCTGTATTCATAAGAGAAAACTCTGAGTAAAAGTCTCCACAGGATTTCCAGATTCAGTGTTGATGACGAGCAGAACGGTTGGGTTTAACGGTGATGAGGGAACCATATGTGATTGGCCAAATTTGTCACAGCCTCCGCCACACTCACCTATAATGTATGATAATGAAATCTTTCTGGTTCCACTCCACAACCAAGTGCAGCACCAGAAAAGCTTTGACTGCATCTTCACTGCTGAGTTCACAAAAAGAGAGCCCAAGGTCTAAAATATATTATTTATATCAGTCTAATACAGTATATTTTGAGCTTATGCTCTTCAACAACAATCAGGGGACAAACATGCTTCACTAGTAGAAGTATTTCTGATGTGGCGCCAGAGGAGCGACGTACAGTGTCATTCAAACCAACAGGTGGCAACATCAGGCTTGTGTTATGAAAGGCATGTGACAAGTTAACAGATTGAGAGCTGAATATGGCTGAAGTCAAGACATCAATTTCTCAATGATCACTTTTTGTATTGGCGCTTATGAAAAATTAAGCACATTCCTGGGGGGTTACTTTCTATGTTCGAATTGCTGTTCAATACAGCTGCTTCACGAAATTGAAGCCACCTGTCTCCTCCGCTATGATGTCTGCTAAAGGCTAAAGGCTAAAAGCCACTAAAATAGTGAATAAACATTGATATAATTTTTTATTTTTTTCTTATAAGAAATTACTGTGCTTATCAAAACCAACCATGCCAACCATGTGACATAGACAAATGCTCTTTTATGCAATTTTATTAGTGATAACATTTTTTTTTTTTAAATTTTGGATCTTGAATAAGGTTTTCTTACTTCTGAAGCAAAATTCATAATCGGATGTGATATATTGAACAGTTAACCTGAAATATGTATGTAGTTAACAAAAAGTATAAATTGGATCCTTACATTCTAATATATACAGTATATTAATTGATTATATCTGAGGGTTAGGGTTACTGTATCTCATTGGTGGAAACCAATTCCACCATTGGTGGAAACCAATGAGATGACATAACCAGGAAATAGGTTTCTACCCTTCCTAACACTTGCCATTTTTTTATGCACGGTATGAAACTTTATTGAAATGGAGGTTACAACTCATATAAAAGCTAAATAGAAGTGCTCCCGGTTGCAATTTAGTTAATAATAGAATGTTAAGACAATAATAATTACCCATCATAATATATTACTGCACACAATATCTAATGAATTATTGATGAGACTAATTTTGATATTATTTCTGATAATTAAAGACAGATATGAGTTTTGGTGCATTTTTGACTTGGCCTTACATGGCAAAGAGAATAAGTCCATTTATAATTGCCACCTTATGGAGGCAATTACATGGCTGCCCTAATCTCATCAGTCAGGGAGACAGTCAGAGAGACAGCTGTTGGAGTGTCATTCTTATCTCTTGTGCTCGCTCCCTTTCCCTCCCTGTCTTTCTCTCCTCCCATCTCCTCCATCTTCCTCAGCCTGGGTGGCTGGCACGTCTAGTGACAGCAAGTCCTTGGCTCCATCTCACACTGGCTCTCCCTTTCATAGCACAGAGCGCGTGCTGACAGTTATCAGAGCTGTGTCTGCACTGACTTCTTGTTTTGACATTAGTCTGTCCTTCCTTCTTTTTTTCCCCTCCTCGCTCGCACTACGGGACAAGCAACAAACAAGTGACTTAGATGTAAATCTGCATCATAAAGTCGACACCAGCTCATCTCCAGCCTCCCGCTGCTGCGGTAAAGCGTTTGTCCTCTTTCAATTCTCCAGTGAACTAACAGTCAAACGCCTTAAAGGTATAATGTGTAGGAATTACCCCCATCTAGCGGTGTGGCTGCATATTGGAACGTATTCTTGATGTTGCATTCATGTGAAATCGGGCAGACGTCAGACAGACAACAGACGCTGCATGTAACAGGATAAACAAGCGTCTATGTAAACAAGTGGTCCACCAGCACGAGGCAAAACAATACAGGCGTGACAATATGTTGTCATGGTGATGTCGTATTGTTTACCTGACACATGTTTTACTGTCTTTCTCTCATCGAGTAAAATGCCATCCGGTTGGTTTGCCGACGGCATCATTGAGGTGTCTCACTGCACCTGAATGCAACATCAGTGCCTCCATCCTTCCTCACACTACACAGTGGTGACAGATTTAACTGGCGCTACCTCGAAAACTTTCTCCCCGAGCCGACAGCTGTGAGTTTCTATGGTTACCTACGGTCACGCTGCCACTGAACGTAAAAAATGGCAATGCAACATGGCAGCCTTGGTTCGGTGAGTAGCCCACTTGTGTAGTAGTAACGACTTGTAACAACTCATTCTAAGGTACAAAAAGCTTTCATTTGTATGCGGGTGTGATTTGACTTCAGTGAAATACGTATATGAAAGCAATATTTGATTTTTGCTAATAAAAAGCCAAATAAGTTACATACTGGGGCTTTAAGGGGTTGTAACATCAGAAAAAAAATACTAATTTGACACCTGCAAATCGGCCAAAATTCATACTCTTTAAATACAAATAAAAGTCATTTCAACAGAACCCACTTCCAGCTTCACCTTTGTTCGCTGAGCAAAATTTATTTCTGTGCCTGTTTTCTCTGTCCGACTGACAGTTCCTTGGCAGTGCACTGTCCAGCCTATGAGTGGTGTGTCAGCCATGTTTATTTTGGATGACAGATGCAATCTGCCCCGGCATCAGCTGACGGGTCAATCTATATCTCATTACTCTTTACTAACAATATCATCTTGGCTGAGATTTACAAGGTGTGGTAATAAATTCAGTCCAAGTGACATCATGTGTGGCTACTTTAGTATAGTAGTAGAGTATCTGCTTGACTACAATATAGCAGCAAATGTATTTAATCTGTTTTTTCTTTTCTTTTTAGTCTCTAATGCAATAACTTAGAAACTTAGACATTAAATTCTCTCTCACATCCTCATACATTTACTCTTCATTTTCATCTCATCTGCTACTCCAACTCCCCCCTCGCTATTATTCGCTTTTTTTTTCTTTCTCTTTTTTTTTTTTTTCCAGGGCAGCGCTAAAGCAGGCTTTGCTCGTTTGATTTACTTTCTATTAGGGGATTAAAAATCAATTATGCAGGAAGCCATGCGTAGGCGTGATTATAGCTGCACATGACGGCACCATTCATCACAGGACCACTCATCTCTACAGCCGTTAGGAACACAGTGCCACACCAGGACAGCCATCTTTTACCATGAACTCTGCCCTCATCTTTTACACATTACAAATGGAGTAGGTCCACCACATATTATAAGATGAATGACACTGATAGTTTGGCAGTTTAGAAAACCCCTTTTGCCCTGCATCACATAGAAAATATCCAAAAACAGTACATGTAATATCCACCGTAACTATGAAAAAAGAATATTCTATGATGGGGATTCATTAAAATCTATCCCAGATGAATATATGTTATAACAATTACAGACCCATTTACCGAGAGAGAGTAACAAGCTTAAGGGCCCAAAACAGCACTGAAATACCTCCAATAATGATCTTTCATATAATGTATTTAGTCAGGTGCCACTTGAATTGCAGTCTTGCCAATGGTGACTTATCCCTGTGTGGGCTGATAGTGACACTGAGCTCAGACTAGATCTGACTAAACATAGGATACATCCGTCTCTCAAAAGGTCTGAGCTGAGATTGTCGGCATGGTTATAATTGTTGGGATGAGAAGAAAAAAAAATACAGCTACTCATGATGAGACAAATGAGTCTCCTGTGTGTCCAGGAAATACAGCAGAATACAAACTATTGAATAAATAAATGGACATAATTTTGAAGGATCCCCACCACGTTAGAAGATAATATTTCTACTGTTTATGTATATAAAATCAAATCTGTGGATGAAGCTTCACTTACTGCAATTTTGCTCTGTCTAAACATTATGAAACATGTCAGCTTTAGCTATGAAACTGCAATGTGAAAATCACTATGCTGCACGCACAGTAAAGTACTATACAGACGTCCTTGACAGATGATAATTTGAAGCTGCATATGAATGGACAATGGACGGTGATTATAATGTGTTTTGAATTTCTGTATCGCTTTAGCTTGATTGCTGTTTTCTGTCCTTTCTGTTAATCACACTTTGACCTTAGCAGATCAGTCCAATGTCCCATCCCAGCGTTGGTCAGATAGGATTTAACAATAACTCCAGTTAAATCCCAGTGATCCATTTTTTTTTACACAGCCATGATACAAAGTGCAGGGTGTCTTGCCACCTCTCTCTGTTGATTTCAGTACAATCCTGGACTGGACAGATAACATGGAGGCACCATGCACTGTGCACACCCTATGTTTTCACAAAGAGACCCAGGTTTTTCAGACTGCTCATCTGTGGTGGCTAGCACGATGTTGTGAGCAGTGGTGTGCTGGGGAGAAAACATCAGTGCTGGGGATGCAGACAAGACAAACAAGCTGGTGATAAAGGCTGTCTTTGTTGCTGGGCTGAGTCTGTAGGCCCTGGAGGCGAGGAGGAGGACTAAAGTGAACTCTATCGTAGGCAACCCCTCTCGTCCTGCCCCTTCTATCATGCACTGACACAGCTACAGAGTATCTTCTTCTGCCTCATCCCTCCTAGGTGCACCACACACCAAAAAAAAAAACATAAACAATAAAAAAAACATAGATTTTTTTTGGTGCTAGCCAACATCACAGTTCTTTCTGCTCAAAATGGATTTTGCCTGAGCTACTGAGGCCAGAACAGGAAGACTGCACTGCACTGTACCGGCCTTATAAGCCTCCCTGCCCTGCTCTATGTGATCTCTGCAGTATTCTATAAATACAGAGCTATTTGCTGTACTGTTTGTTCTGGATGTATATCAGTACATTCCTTGTGAATAAGGAAATGCCTATCAAAATTTTCTCACAAAACAGATTCTAGCTCTTTTTAAAAAAATTTGTCTCACTCTCTTTCTTGTCTTATTATTTTTATTTCTATCAAATACATGTCTGTGTGCTGTCTGCAAGTGCATTCAGCATGAATTTACATAATTTATAAATACCAGTACTTATGTTTGCATAATGTATCCACACTACGACTATTGCTACTACTACTATCATTAGAACTACCACTACTACTTCCACAAACATGCAGCCTCTTTATAGATGCTCTCAATTACCAATATAGATCATGTAAAAGGACAAAATCAATTTATGGTAGGGGAGACTGGGGTAAGATGAGCCCATTTTTATATTCAAGATCACTACGTCAAAACAATTATATTTTTGTTGCTAACTAACATATCTACATATATTTCAGGACGTTGTGCATCCCCACAATTAAACAGAATGAGTGTAAACAACTGTTTTGAAATTATAGCGTGTCCAAAAAAAGTGGTCTTGTGGCACAACTTGAGCATAGGAGTAGGGTAAGTTAAGCCACCCTCCTCCTTCCCCTCCGTCCATCTCCCCCCAACCTCCTTACTAAACATTCCACCTGTCCAGGTTGAGGGGAAGGACAAACTGCTGGGACGTCCTGCTGAGCCACCAACTCAGTGAGTTTTGTGGTTACATTGCATCTTGGGAAGAATCCCTCATCTTTCTCTTTGAAAGAAAATCTTGGCTTACCATAAACAGCTTTGCATGTTTTCAAGAGCATACTTACTGTGATCATAAACATCCAGAATCATGATTTAATAATTCTGACATGTACAGCTCATTAAGTGTATTGGTTATATCAGTGTTGGTGGCTCAACTTACCCCTGAGCTACCATATTGACTTTATTAGTCCCCACAGCTACAGTAAAATGGTGCACTTCCATGTGTGGTTTACTATCTCATGTTGTAGCTCATTGATACCACAAATGGTGTATAAAACAAATTTATACTGTAATTACCTTTTTTGGTCTAAACACAATTCTCATGCAACTTGTGATCGACTGAATTCACTTTCGAGAGTGAAATTTTTTTTCTTTTTTTTTTTACATAAATGTCAAACCACTTTACCCATGTAGTTCTTACTATCACAGATTCCATGAAATGATGCCTTGCTACAAAATTTTTCTTAAGGTATGATCGCAAAAGTGGGGTGGCTCAACTTAAGCCACTCCCCCCTACATCACAATATCAAACTAGTTAAAACACGTATTCATACACTTATTTATATTTATATACTTTATTTGAATCAGATATACTTAACCCAAGAAGATGTTGAGAATAAATAGCTCTACTGATGGATGTAGCAGCCCACCCATTAATTGATATTAAAACTTAAAATCTTTGTTGAGAACTCTGGTAATAAACTGTGTCGGCTGTTTGTGGCTGCGTTTTTTTTTAGATTGTGACGCATGGGAGAGCAGCAGAAACCAATTATTAAGTGTAAGTTTGAGTGAGTTTATTTAATATTTACACCACTTTACACCTTTACTAAAACCCTGACTTTAAAGACAAGATTTGATACTTTGTATTAAAGTTTTAGCAATTATCCACAAGCAGACTTTAAAAATTTCCTTTTTGAATATTTTCCAGGAGCGAACAGAAGATATTTTGAGTCATTTCTCTAAATTTCTGGCCAACAGTTTCACATCAATAACTGTGGTACACACACGGTCACATTCTCTACACCTTCTTATGCGATGCACACACGTGCGTGCACACACATGTACACACGCAATCACCAGCCTTTTCATGCCTATAGTAGTTCAGACTTGTGGAGAATGGCACGTCTGTTTACTCTGAAAGGTTCAAAGATAATTTACCTGGATTAGAGGAGCCATCTGTGCCTGCCATCCCAGATTGCTTTGGAGGTGTCTCAATAAATACTGAGCAGGCTGCGTGGCAGGCAGAGCAATAGAAGGCAGAGAGAGGTTTGCTCTAAAGCAGGAGTTAATGCTCCTTTTTACATCAATTACTTCTGGGTGCACGCTGGTGACACTCCCTGACCTCCCTTCATCTCCAGTCTTCTGAAACTAGGTCTTTGTTTGGCCCACAGCACAAACCAAACATTAGAAGACTTAGCGCATACAAATAAATCTCTGTTTTGCTTGTGTATTGAGAGATTCTTTCCTTGTCTCAATCAAACATAGTACAGTGAAGTCAAAGGAGTACGGCATACTGAATTTCAAATTAAACAATGACTGGGAGGTGAAAGTGCTGACTTCAAGCTCTGACTCTGGCTGAGAGGGCTCACATTCATATTAGCTGAGCAGTCGGGGAGCTGTGTACAAAAAAAATAACAAAACAAAACACAAGGCTACAGTCTGCACTGTTCATCGAATATCAATGTAAACACCCTCAAATTACAGCTAAAGGTCAGCACTTAAACATCACTGTTTTATTTCAAACCCACTGTGCTGGAGCACAGGACCAAAACAACAGGAAATGTCTCGCTGCACTAATGCCTTCTGACTTGTCTGACGATGTGTTCATAAAGATTGATTCAAGTCTGTGACAAAATCTTTACCTTTGCGGACAGGTCTGTCACACAGACTGATGTAATGAGGCGGCCATGCAGACAGGAGCCAGAGAAACAAACTGAACTGTGGCACCGAGGCTCTGCAGACCTGTTGTTTGTTCAGTTTAGAGCCACTTCATGTTCTGTGCTCATCTGAAGTGGTGGGAGTGCGAAGCTGCCTATTTTGTAGGTGTTATAATCCAACAGTACAACTCCCTAATGGAAACCTCTGTGTGGTGGCATGTTTGAAGTAAACCCAGACAGCCTTGGACAGTTGGAGCTACTAGGAAAGTTTTAGCCTATAGAAAAAAAGATAAAGAGAAGAAGAAAACCTGCCTAAGGTGAAGGTATTGATTTTTAAAAAGGCTACATCTGGTGGTTTCTCAAAACATGCTGAGGTGCAGAAACACCTTCCATCCCTATCTCTCAAACCCATAAACCCACACACACAGAGTCATTTCAAAGAGACGCCTAGTTAGTTGCACATTCATTAGATTCTATGCAGGAAGTTATCACTAAATGGAGCGAAGAGGCTGTACATGCCTGGGGACACACCTCAGGCTGAAGTGGAAAGAGATCCCATTGAAACATCATGCGGTCCACAACAGGTCAAGCTGACAGCATTAAACTCTCAGCGCAGTTAACATTAAGACTGTTTTCAGTTTTGTCTCAGTCTGTCGCCTTTTCCAAAGGTGAAATATCCGGAGACGAAGAGGTGGCAACTGAGTAAGACCTTCCTACGTTCAGGAAATAAATAGCTGCTGCTATCTTGTGTGTGTGATTAGAGCGGGGAAGTTTGCACCTGAGCAGCCATATCCGGATTATTTCCCAACTGCAGCAAACAAGAAAATGAAACAGCTGAATTCATTTTGAAAGACGTGGAAAAAACTACAGTTGGGTGCCGCATCACACCGTGCACACGACTTAACTGGAAACACAAGCATACCCATGTTTCCTCACTCATGGACACACTCCCTTAGATAGAAAAGTTATGACTCTGTGTGTGCGTGTGTTTAGTGGAATTGTAAAGAAGGCAGGAAAGCTATATTCTGCTGATGCTGCGTACACTCAGAGAGGCACATCTCTCTTTTGTACACACACAGCTATACATGCCACCACATCACAGACATAAGCCAAAAAAAGAATCCAGGGTGGTCGCTTCTCTTTGCGTAAAAGCTGTTGCTCACAGCGAAGGGTCTGATGATGCTCGCCACCATCACTGCAAGAAGAATGTAGTGTTATTAGTGCGTGTGTGAACATTTAACAGACTAATATCCTGTTGTGACTTTGCACTCTTCAGCTACAGGATATCATTTTCGCTCAGCAGTCCTCTAAAGAAAGCCATTATATCATCTTGATGTTTTGCGAGAGAGTCGAGTTCTGGTATGATACCGCTCCCCACCAAAAAAAAAAAAAAAAAAAAAGTTAAGAATGAGAACGTCATAGCGCTGTGGCTCGGGTATGATGATGAAATACACTTTATTCTACATCAAATGCCTTGTACGCCTTTAACGGCAGAGTCGAGCTTAAAGAAAGCCATTTTCAGCCCTTGCTGTCAGGTAGGTGCTGAAAGATTTGAATGATTCATGAATCGATTTGCCTTGTGTGAATGTAGCGCTTATAGGAATGAAGCGTTTCATTCCAAGGTGAGGCTGGGGGCTGCTGCTGTTGTGCACCACTTGTCTGAGGCTGATTCAGTGGCTTTGAGGCTGTAGTTTCAGCTCTCATGCCACACAGACGCCATTACCTGAAAGCATTTAGAGAGAGGAGAATGAGGTTGTGGGTATCTTGGCTTTGGGGTCACGCGACCAGACGCTCCCGCTCTCTCTCTCTCTCTCCTTTTGTCGTCCCACACACGTTTCATGATCACACACAGTAAGTATCAGAGTAACACACAGGGTCCTCAGTCATGTTTTGGTCTCACATCCCATCTTACAGTGAGAACCTGAAAACCCTGACCCCTTTTAGAGTCACATTACTGAACACACCAGCTGAAAACACACATTCACAGCCAGTACTTTCTCTGCCTCTCTGTTTTCTCTCCCTCTCTCTCTCACACACACATGCACACACACATTGATAGTGAGAGGGAAGAGGATAGATGACACATTTCCTGAGGAGAGGCAGCCAACGTTATTTGTTATAATTCAGCTCTAATTTCAATATTTTCAAACCTTCTCAGAGATTTATATGTGCTGTCTGAAAGAGCATCCATCTTGACCGAGCCCTGGCTCGGCCTCAACTGTGCCGGTGTCACATGATCGATGTTTTCCCTGGCCTCCCGACATCTTCGGGGGTCACATGGGCCTCTGTCAAGCTTGGTTAATTTTGCACTCTCAGCTCCACCGCCATTAGCATATGAATATCCTCATAGCCATACATATTCTACAGCCATGCAAGGGGATTTCAAAAAGTGGTGCTTTTTAAGGGGGAATCTGAAAAGACCGGAGGGGACGACGAAGAGGAGGAAGGAGTGGATTGGGGGCTTGGCAGGATGTTTTCACAGCTGTCATGGTGATGAATTAGGCTTGTATGATTAATCTGTATTTAAATGTAACATTACCATCTCCAGACAGTTAGACCCAGCCCATTTTCAGTGGGCCGTGGACGTCCAACAGCAAAAACATGTTGATGATATTGAACACCACCGAAAGAAGCAAATCAAACTCTAACTACATAATTTGCCCTAATGGATAAGCAGCCTATGGATGTGAAGCTTTCAAAAGACAGGAATTAGTAAGGGATGCTAATTTGTAACTTTGTAAAACCCACCATCAAGATGTGTGAGATCTAATTTGGGTAAACTTCGGCTTCATAATCCTGGTGTTGTGGTGAAATGGAGAGAGGCTGAATGGGTGGCTATAAAAGCTTCCTCATCCATTGACTCTGTGAGGACAAACTCTCCTCCCATCTCCATTGTGTGTCTACACACCAGCTTTTTAGAGCCAAGTTAGCGTTAAAGTGAGCGCTGGGCTCCCACCCCGGCCATTTAGTTCCCACACGACCTTGCGGAGATACAAAGGCGGCCCCGCCGAACAGCTGCCCGCTGGGGCGACAGGTTTATGTGGCCAAATCAAACCTCTAAAACTCCAACAGCTGACCTGAGCAGCGAAGAGAAATAAAAATCACAATGTGCATATTATTGCTCTTCGGAGGCTCTCGTCCTCTCCAGTTCAAGGCTTCAGCTGTCATTAGTGTTCATAATAAGAGCTTTCCCATATGCTTCTGTCCACAGATGTTATGATTGGGACATAACATGTTATGACTGCACATTCCCAAACAGTGTTACGGGTCAAGTGAGGGACAGACACAGTAGGAGTGCTAAGGGGAGCAGGTTGCCCGTGAGCCAGAGGGTTGTGGTTACAGACGCTGACAGAAATCAAACATGATCTGATGTTAACTCTGCTTGGCAGGGCCGAAGTGACAGAAACCGTATGCCGACGACGCTTTCCCAATTTCTATCAGGTTTGTGAGGAGAAAAAAACAAAAAAAAACAAAAGATCGCACTCTGGGGAGTTCAGTGAAATCTTGAAGGAATAGTTTTAGGGAGATATGCTAGATATATCCGCTTTCTTCCTGAGAGTTAGATGAGATTGAAACCACTCTCACAGCTGTAAGCTAAACTACAGCAGCCAGTTAGCTTAGCAAAACTAGTGGAAACGGTTCCAGGGTGCCATTCCAAAGGGCCGCCATTCCGAACGTTTACTTTCATGTTTCAGAATGCCGGCCCTGGAAAAGAGGTGCCATTCTGAACCTGAAAAGTCCGCCATTAAAAGGATTAAGGTCCTGGGTACACGTAGTGTAGCTAAAGCTGTGGTAGTACAGTGGTTAGAGCATCTGCCTCCGGCGCGGAAGATCAGAGTTTGACACCCGGAGAAGGAGAGGCATATTAACAGAGACTTTCTTGGCCTCTACCTGATCTTTTTACTAACCCTAACCAACTTCTTTCTAGATTGCCTAAACCCAACCAAAGCACAGAGCAAGGACATTTATTTTTCAGCAGGAGCGCCGCGGCTGCATCAGACTCGCACCTGGGTGAAATTTCGGAGGGGGGGGGGGGCTGTCCCCGCGGCGCGATTGTGTCAAGCCGGGCAGGAAGTCAAACACAGAAACACGAGAGAATCCAGTCAATTTTCTAAATAAAACACATTCGGAACGGTGGCCCCTCGGAAATTCGGAATGACGGACCTTCGGGAATTTTCGGAACGGCAGACCGTCGGAATGGCGGTCCTTCGGAATGGGGGTCGCCCCCAAGTGGAAACAGGGGAAGATGGTTTTAGCTTACCTTTGTCTAAGGGTAAAATCCACCAGCACATCTATAACTCACTGATTAACTGTTAAAGAAAATCTTGGCCAAGCCTTGCATTACAATTCCTTTCAGAAAATAAACATGTTTATCACCAAATATTATTGCAGCAAACATAAGAGCAATGCTGTTCCCGCAGGGCAGTGTCCTGCTGCCAGTGCCATAAAGATGTCCCTTTAACGCCAGTATACTGTATATAGTCTTTCATCTGATGCCACTCTAATCCACAGGCTGTTTTTATTGGCATTATTCTTCTTTTTTTGTGCTCTGCTGGATGTTCTTCTAACAATTCTTTATTGCCAAACACCATGTAAACCATCTGTGTTGAGGAGATCCTGAACCACTGTGGTGTTGTTTATCACCCCGGGGGATGATTTAATGCTGCAGAAATTGCTGCTGTTTACTATTTGTGAAGTCAGATGGTCAGTCACAGCTTTGAATTTATGCCCATGAATTTACTTAAAATTTAATTTAAAAAAACATCTAAAGGTGGCTGATTGAAGGGTCCGTGGAGATGGTCTTAGTTCCTCTTGGCTGAGCTGATAGGAGACAGGGAGATAAGAACATCAGACTTGACTGTGATTAATGGGTTGGTATGGCTACCCATCTCATGCAAACCAGCAGACACTGTGTAAATTATGCTTAAAATATAAAGCTGTCTGAAAGCACTTTGTACATTTCTGCTCGAGGCCCTGTGTTTTACTGTGTATTCATGACATCAGAACAGAGAGAGAGAGGAAATAATTTGACAAGTATTTGGCAGGTGGAGGGTTTTTTTTTTCCAAGACAGGAGCAGATAGGATGGGACACATTTAGATAGTGAAGCCACAGAGCCTGCATGTGTCTCAAAGAATGGAAGGGAGAAAAAAAATAAAAGATCTGATTTAAATTCACATCCCCCCACCTTGAATTTTCCACTCACCCAATGTGAATGCCAACATTTTTTGACCTTGCCTTTTATGCTGCATGCTAATTTATACAAATGTAAGCATTTCCTTTCCCCTTTATGCAATGCAACTGGAGTATGGTGTTTTTTTTAGGTGGGTGGGGGTCCTTCCTTGAACATCCAAATCTTTCCCTCTCTTTCTCTATCCCACTGGAGAGAAGAAGCTGTGCTGAAACAGAAGAGGGAGGAGTGGGTGGGTGGGTGATGGAGTCATAGGAAAGTGAAATTAAAGCTTTGCAGTGGTTCACTGCCTCTTCACTTAAATTAAAGACATCCATCCAAACACCCATGCATTTGGTAAAGGGAAGGAGCATTTTAATGAAAATATATACACTAGCAAATGTCTTTGTAATGCTCTGCTGGTAAAGAATCTGAGAAGGGCAGCATACAGGGGGAAAAAAAACAAACATAGTAATGTATTTTGAAGGATAAACAGAAGGGGTAAACATTACAGAGGTAAATAGTTTGGATATGTGGCTCCCTCATCAAAGCTAATGCCCCGCTGTGTAAATTTGGCAAAGTCTTTGTACGTAATTGATTCGCAGAGAGGATGATAAGCTGTGTTTTGCGATAAGAGGATGGTTTGAGGACAATTTTGTTTGAGGAAAAATTGGAATTTCAATCCAAGTAATTCACACAAAAGGACAAAAGTAAATGAGTTATCACAATGAATGGGTTGAACAGTAAAAAAATAATCAGACTTCATTTTAGCCAGGAACACTGAATCCAGTCCTCCTCTTCATTTTCCCTCAGCACACTAATATAGTGCATGCGAAATCCTTGCAGAATATGAATTAGCTGTGTTTCTAACATCTAGAGGTTAATGATATGAAGAGCTGCATGTGTACTGTATACTTGATGAGTAAGTGCTCTCGCAATCAACCCCTTCAGGCATATGGTGCAATTTCGGGAAAGACCAATGAGAAACAGCACGTGACTTCCTGTATAATAATGAACAGGGATAATGTCATAATGAACAGTCACAGTCAGTGACAGTGGTTTTTGACTTTCCAGCAGCATCTTCTTATTTGGGAAAGTAAATAAGTTCCCTCCTTTGGCCTCATTCCACCTGCTGCTCCCAGCACTGTCATCTGACATACTGTAGATTTTATGAGCACACACGAAGAAGAACAACAAACGCTAAACCAGAAACATGTTCAGGTGAATGGAAAAACCTTAGAGCAATCCCCTTCACTAGAGCTTGTCCTAATGCAGCATTCACCCTCATGTATGCCAGCACATACCTGCACTAACACAGTCAAGTGCCATTCAGTAAGACATGTGCCTTAGCCTCCCCAAGCTATCTTTACCACTTCCTGTATTTATGTTAACAGGTGTATTTCTAAGAATAATTCAAAGGCAATGAAGAGCAGTTGAGGCACAAGTAATATACTGTATATTATCATATTATCTCTATGTAAAAATAGAGATAAAATAATGTACATATGAAATATATTACTTGTGCCTCAAGCAGGATATATAAGCATATATCCAGTAACCAGGGGCAGTGGGCTGCTGCTGTTATCACAAAAACAAAGGAACATGTGGTGTTTGTGTGCTCCCACTAAAATCAACCCTTTGCCACTCAAATTGTTAAATGATGAAGTGTCTAACATAAATTACAGCCCTTGTGCATTTAGTCCAAAAAGACCAACACATTTGATTGCGGGGACACAAAGCTTACATTTGGTGCTGTGTATAAACTGGATTAAGGCTTTTACCTACACAGCAGAGCTATTGTGCTACTCACAGATGAAGTGTGATCAGAATTCCTACATGTTTGAAGAGACACACGAAACTGACGAGCCATGACAATATGGATAACTTCTATTTTTCTCCGGTGAGGCAGAGGTTCCACAACAACCCCCGACAAACAGAGGAAAATATGGCAATATTTTTCATCAGGGGTGTTTATCTGACAGGTGCAGATGTACACACACAAGCACATGAATGCAGATGGTACCAAATGCCAAATGCAAGGGCTGGCTAGGAATAGAATATAATGCCTGTTATAATTTATTTGCACAAAATAGGTAAGAATAAAACAAAATTGTAAATATTCCCCCAGCATTGTTTCTTGAAATGTATAAAAATGGAAAAAAATAGAATTTAACAGCTGAGAGCTTCACCAAGCAGTGGAAGGGAAGAAGTAACAGATAAATTGTCAGGCAAGCTGGCTGGCCAACTGTGACACCTTGGACCAGGCGGCAGCAGATGGCGGTGACAGGTCTGCATTGGTCTGAGGGCACAGAGATGAAAAAAGGGAACGAAAAAAAAATTAACAACGGCTGTTAAGTTAAGACTTTGGAGAAAGCTCCTAATGATGGACAGCTGACGATTCTCTCTTAGGGGGAAGTCATGATAGAAACCCAGGAACTGGTGGGAGACTGTCCCCCTGTACACTAATAATAATAAATTTTATTTGTAACGCGCTTTCCAAGTGCTCAAAGACGCTTACATAAACATAAACTATAAACACATCTGCCAAAACCCTGAATCCATTGTTTCTGTCCTATAGAAAAATCAGATATTACTGAGAGAACTTACATAAAGTGCAATTTTTTTTATCATTCACTTTGCCGAACAAAGATTTTTTTATACCTGTTATAAAATATAAACAAAAACACTGCGTCAGAAAGGTGTACCAACTGTACACTTTGAATCTATTTGAATTGTTGCACCAAGAATAACAATATGTTATGTTATGTTATGTTGTCGTAACAGCTTACGTTTTTGCAGAGAGACAGAGCGAGAAATGACTCCATTTGATAACGTATTTCCTTACCACAATGTACATCTTATGGTGAGCAAATGTTCACATATGGGTAGCTAGCTACTGGTGTTGTTGTCACAGCAAGGGAGCTAATTGTTTTACACACTTTCTGTCCTTAAGTTAGAAAAAAAAGAAAAGAAAATCTCAGTTGGGACTCATTGGTGTTCAATTCATAATCAAATAATAATAATAAAAAGTTGGTGACTACATGTCTCTCTTTTCACACCTTAATTTGTGTTGCACTCTGTTCTGAAGTTGTTAAGTTGAGTGGGAGGCTGGAACTCTGTCATATTACATAGTGGCGGTAACATTTTGATCTTTTTTTTTTTTTTTTTTTTTTAATTTACAGCACATAGCAGACATATAAAAGCTGTCTGGATTTATTGCTGTAAAATATCCAAAAGGGTATTCTTTATTTGCCACAAGATGAAGCAGGGCATTAGTGAGTATTGCAGAATTATAGGAATTGTACAGTATCTTCATGTTGCACCACTCATTGAGGGATATTCGGCACATTTTCAAACATGCAGGTTTCAACAATGCTGGTCATTTTTGCATCACCTTACGTGAAGGTATACCAATATTCAAGAAATATTTGAGTTTCTCTTTTGTCTATGTAATTACAGAGTTTGTTTTAGGCTGTTCAATTTCAGTTCAGTTCACAGCCTTAAGGCATTGTTGCATGCTGTGCGCTTGCTAAAAGTTGGTAATGAGGTCTGGGTTTTCTTTCCTTTCTAACCAAACTACCACCTGCATTAGTGTTTTTGACCGCATTAAAAAGTAAAGAGAAGGAAAAGAGGAAAAAAAATAATAATGTGAACGTCGCCTGCGGCATAGGAGACAACAGCAGCCTTTACAATGTATCAAAAGTCTCTAAATTGGGTTTTATTTATATGGAACCTGTCATCTTATCCCTATCCTGTAATAAGACTAGTTGGAGTGGATTCCCAGTGCCTGTGCATTGCTTGGGAGTTAGCTGGTGATTTGTGTGATGATCACAATGCTCTCTCACTAGCAGCATCATTAACTAATGACTGTTTCACTTACTGATGTTCAGTTGCAGTCACTTTTAGGATTGTACTAATTTTGCCTCCATTTAGGCTTCTTGTTGAACATTTTCACTGATTGGGGCTCTGGTTCTCATGGTACTGTAAAAGACTTCATATTAAATAACATTATAACAATGCTGGAACTGACATGGCAATTGTTTTTTAGATTCTTCTATTTGCTGTTGCTCTTTATTCTTCCAGACAGAATAGTTTTGTTACATAAATGTATTGGGTCAAGGAAACCACTTCAAACCAAATATAATTAGATCTACATTTCCATTGCACTGGGAGTTAATGTTATGTATGTTAATACCCACATACCGTGTCTATTCTAACCTTAACATCTTCAAATCTCACAGTGTAGAAAACGAGTAGGATGCTGCCCTTATTATGGAGTAAATGACTATGTTCTGTTTTGTTCCCTTGATTGGAGGGCCTCGGCTCCAATTAATATCTTAGAAGGCTGACATTTCAAACGAGGCTCCATCCTGTCTTGCTTGGAGCACATCGCCTCATTTAATGAAGGTGCACAAAGAAGAAATTCTGCTGTGGTAGACTGGAGGTGTTTATTTTCTTTATTTAATTTTTGGCATGTTTTGTGTGAATAAGTAAGTGTACACAAATGCATTCGCTTTTGAAAGCAGCTTTACCTGGCAGGTTTTTAAAATGTGATTTAGTTTTTCCTATACACCTTATGTTCCGTGGTAACCTCTGTGTCATTTCCGATTGTGTGTCAACTTCTACTTGACTCCCTTCTGCACCGCATTTGAAAAACAAACAGGTTTTTTTGACAAGTGGAAAAGAGGCTTTAGAATGATGTTGGTCGGACCTGTTAGCCGGTGATAAGTGGGGGTCATGACACGATCACAAGCAGGTGGGGCATAGGTAGGTTGAATAAAAGTCAGGTTATTCATTAATGATTTTCACATGATTGATTTAAAGACGGTGCATTTAATGAGTTTGTGTGTTTGTACTTCTGTTTGTGTGCACCAGCAGATTTAGACTTGGACTTGGACAAATGAACTTTACACATATGGTTGCAGCCCAGACTTTATTACTTTCATTCCTCATACATCATGTTTTTCTTTAATGATGTTGTATTGATTGCAATACTCATTTCTTCCAGAGCCAGAAATGCTCTCTACACTGCTAAAAATATCAAAAGAATTCAGACAGTTGGCACAGGTTAATAGAAAACATGATCACTTTTCTCCTGAACTCTGAGATTCATTTAAAAATTCTCAGGCGGAGAAACATTAGACCCTGTTTTCATATGCAGAGTTACACCCTCTAACCTGTCACTCCACATAACCTTCCTCTTTTCGAGGTACAGTGGATATCAACCCGGCCGCTATCTTTTTCTCTCTCCCTCTCCCAAGTAATGCAGATCCAGCTGGCAATGCCGCTTCAGAGATGTCACGACGGGTCACATGTGTGGCGCTTTTCCCCTCCTCCCCTCCCCCCCTTGCGCTGGACCCTACAGGTTGTTTAGCATTTCAGACAGGGCTCTTGTGTTGCCTCGCAGCAGAGCACAAGGGCGCTTAGGGATGTCATCTCCTCAAAGCTAATTGCTGTGCCCTTCTCTTAACGAAACAAGCTCAGGAAATAAATAACTAATGTGCCCCTTGGTACGCTCATTAGCTAACTGCAAATTCCCTGTTCCACAACTTTTCTTGCTCTCACCATTTCACTCCATCTCACTCAGCTCTCACTCCAGACTCACCCACCACACACACAGGCACCACTCTACTTCGTTTAACTTCTACTCCATTTTCTCTGTCACTTTCTGTCTTTCCCTCTGCCAGGAGAGATCAACATAATGAGGACGTTAAAGAGTCTTTGTGCGGTTCCTTTGAAGAATTCTGAACCGGTTAAAAACAACAAACAGCTCCAATCAGTAGGAAAGGAGAGATCTTGTTATCAGTCCTGACATTAAAGTCACTGAAATTTGACACACTCCGTGCAGAACTCAGTAATGGGTGAAGGTGTCATGAACGGTATAGCACAGATATTTTCTTCTCTGGGTATTGACACAAAAGTAGCTCACATTCACCAGAGTTACAGTGTTCAAAGTTAGTGAACAAAGTGGCATGTTTGAAACAGTTTTGCATTATGCAAGAATTATTATCTCTACAAAACTAACAGCAAGGTAGACAGTCATTTTACTTCATCAGGGTCAGTAATTTAAATTGGAAATATCCTATTTGGCATGAGGTCCATGTCAAACCCTAATGGAATATCGAGGCACCCAACCAGTGATTACACTGAGTGGCTTAACCGTGAGTGAATTTACACTGAGATTCATTGTCGAAATTGTTTTTATAATAAATAGCAGCATTTACTCTGCATGATATCCCTAGGCATAGTGTTGTTAATAATTCTTTTACCCCTCTTATTTGATTTCTTCTTTACTCCATCAGTTCAATTCTGTATGTATGGGTGACGGACCCTGGTAGCAAATAATATAGAAAGCGACTGGTAGAAGCTTTGACTTTCAAAGAGGCTAAAAAATATATCTGTTTTGTTTTTCTTTTTGCTCTCTTACCATATTCTGAATTATCGTCCATCACTGGAGAGCCATAAAACATGGAAGGTTCATGAGTCAAGAATTAAGGGTCATCATTGACCTTGGGGGTTGTAGTTTGACAAGAAAGATTCTCTAGATTCACCTTTGACTTTCTTCTAGATGCATCTCATGGCCTTTGTGTGTCTTCACAGAGACCATGATAATTACTTGATAAATTATTGCTTTTGGAAAGAAAATGTATTCTACCAAAGTAGTTAACTATGCTGGTTCCTTGCTGTGCATACAGTAGAGATAAAAAAATTTAAAAAATTAAAAATTCTGAAAGCAAGCATGTCTTGGACTGGACTGGACCATCCCTCAGCAAAGACTTTTTAACTTATTGCTGAATGGACGTATGCTGCAATGGAAACCCTCAGAGAGACTATGATGATGTGGCTAATAGTGGGTGGTCTATGGGATATAATATTGTGAATTGTCAGGATGAAATGGGTGGCAAGGCAAGGCCTTGGTGCCTTGTTCTTAAAAGTTGTGATAGTCCCATGCAGCTATCCTCGGACTGGCTGAGTATCATATCCATAGCTATCTCTCGTCCATCCATAACTAGATTTTATGCCCGTGGGAGAAGTTGAACAGATTGATTTTGAAAATCATGAATCTGTGGAGTAAAGCCTGGATTATGGAGCTTAATTTTAAGGCTCGGGGATATGTGGACACACAGCACAACTAATGTCTGCCTAACCCCACAAATAATCAAAGGTTGTATCAAGAGTAAAGCTTGGCAGAAAGCAGGTGTCAGCTCGGACAGTGCACTCCAAAGACAAACTGTCCCTGGCTAACCATAAGCCTTAGGTTGCCGGGACATTTTTAGTTCTCCTTCAGTGAAACATGTTTATCACTAAACTGTGTATAAGTTGGTGATATAGATACTACAATGTCACCTTCTTTTAGTTATCTCTGACTTTTCTCGTGGATCTGTCCCATTGGAAACCACTTCAGATGCATTCTTGTAGTGCTCTGGTAAGTTTAGCAAATGAAAATGTCACGCTACACGGCAGCACAAAGGGTAAAAGAAGATAAGAGAGAATCACTAAAAGCACAGGTCCCAATAGAGATCGTGTTCAAGTACAAAGAAGCACGTTCTCTCTCAAACCCAGCTCCTGTGGGGAAACACGGTAATATAAATATGTCACTGCATGCCAAAGCACAAAAGCACACATGCCTGCATATGGCACACATGTGACTGCATGAGTGCATACACGTAGACACACACTGCTCTCCAATGAGTTTACCTTTGGTTAACAAATAACTGACAGACAAACATGAATCCCCATTAGTCTCTAATGGCTAACTTTTAAAACATATAACCTCAGACTACAACTGAGCGCAGTATTGATTGCTTAAAAAGAGGATGTCTCTAAAATGAATTCTCTTGTTTGGACCTTGTCACTAAAGCCTGAGTAATGCCCTATTTAGCTATACGGCATGCAACCTGCTTTCAGAGACTATGACGGTGAGGAATGTTCCTCATGATACAGCAACGGATGTTAATTGCTCGCATACCAGAACCTCCTATCGGTCAGTATACAAGGGATCAATAGAAAACCTTTATCAGCTTAGTTTAGATTAACCGTGCATCTGGTGAGGCTGAGCGGCTATTTCTTAACTTAATGGCTTTGCCTCAGGTAATGGTAGAAAGCCGCAGCATCTCCCAAATTAATTTAATTTTTGATTTCTGAGCTCAACTCAAACCTTATCAGGTTTCTCCAGAGTGTCATGCTTTTGCTTTCATGGATTCCATCTTAAATGCACACACACAAACACCTCTCTACCACAGGCACATGCACACACACAATATTTATGTGGACCTACTCTGACTTCTTTTATTCCCCAACATGCAAACAAAGTTTTAATCCTAACATCAGACATCACACCACCAGCCTCCAAATGACTTTCCCCAAACACAATCGCCTAAAAGCAACAGCTGTGAAACTGTGAATTTCTTGGCATTCCTAAAATAATTTTGTTGTCACAGTTAGATCCATTGAGTCCATCTAATTTTGAAATTGAAAGGTGCATAACGTGTATGCTCCCAAACCATTTCTCAAGGGGAGGATTTTAGTGCTTATGCAGCTCTCACAGGAATGAATGGCTCGCTATCTTGAAATGGGTTATTCAGGGATTTTTTTTTTTTTAAATACATCTATAGCTGTTACACACTAAGCCACAGACGGTCATCATTGCAATTGGGCAATGTGTAGCCAACCATTTGTGCAGCCTTTGTCGTGTGTTCACTTGGGCTTTTTACAGTCATCCAGCTGATTGAGCATGTTGAATTATTTTCAGAGGTAGTTGCTGTTCAGCCCAGTTAATCTGATATTTTGTGCAGTTTCATCTCACTTTCTTTACTTCCTCCAGAAGCAATAAATAAATAAATAAAAATCTGGGACTGAAAAGATCAATTTAAAACACATGAATGCATTAGTTTCACCACATCCTTTTTTACTATTTTGTTGTACTTATTAATTATAGAGCTAGCCTATATATTGTTATTATATTACCAGTCAGCTTGTCATGACATCATTATTTTCCATTTGAATTGGATGAGAAAATTGGATTTATGTACAGCTTGATGCCTCACTAACATCTTAACCCTTAATTTATATGCCAGTATTAATTGGGTATTATTCTGATAGTGTTGAGAAAAAGTCTATATTTGAGTAGGGAAATGTAGGGGTAGCAGCAATATGTTTTAAAGCATCCAGATCCAATAAGGTCCAATTTGAGAGCGAGGCAGACATTTTTCAAACTATATGAAAAGCTGCAGGGCTGCTCGATATTGTCATTTGACCAACAATATCTTGCACTTTGTCAGTCACCTTTAGGGCTTTCTTGAAACTCACCCTTTTACTTATATCACTACCTCCAGTCGTGCATAAATGATTCAACAGGAGAGTAATGATGTATTTATCTATTTTGCCTCCATCCCGGCTAAGTGAAGATGGAAATCTGACAGAATTCACTGCTGTTTGATAATAGATGTCAGGAAATGAAAAGGTCTTCAGAATTTCTTTTAATGGTAAAATGTTTTCAGATAGACCTACTGCTGGGTCAAATTGACCTACATGTTATCTCTGTGATATCAGGATGCTGAGAGAGTTTGTCTTTATTCAAGAAAATCATTGTCTTTTTCTTTCTTTCTTTCTTTCTTTTTTGGAAAAGTTAATTACACTAGCGCAAACTATGTACACTTTATCTGTATAAGAAATTGAAACGGGTCAACTTGACTTGCTGTAAAACAGAAGGCGAAGACACTGTGTTGTTATTGCAAAATATCTGCAGACCAAGCTTCCTTATAAATAGATACACCCACATACGAAAAGCATGAGGCCTGTGAAATTCCCCATGCCTTTTTAATAATTGAAATCCGTGAGTTTTCTCCCATTGGTCTTTATGTGTTGTACAACAATGTCTGGGCCTCATTTACAGTCAGGGCTGCTGAGACCACTCCATGCATTCAGATGTGGTTTTGCTGCCAGGCTCAGTGCATGAAAACGAACAGTGGATTGAATTGTCAGGCTGAAGCCATAGTAAGAGGAGCCACTCTGCAGTGAAAAACAGAGTTGCAGACTAATGTCTCCCGTTGGAATAGCTTCTCTGTCTCGGCTGAGACAGCAACAGTCTGTATCTTGTATCTAAAAGCATCAGTGACAACAACTCCACTGCCTTTGGATGTTTTACAGAAAACTCTGGAGAAATCGTCTTGAGCTTTAGTCCCCCAACAGTCACTCTGCAACACTAATCAAATCGATTCTCCAAAGAAATATGATTCAATCGTTTTAGTTTGAATTCCTCTACAATTACACTCTGGATATCTGAGAATATAGTGCTATTGTTTTGATATAGCTGAAATTAAACGCCTGTATTACCTCTCGAACACAAAACAGAAGAAGTCTTTGTTAAAACTCTTACAAAGACAGGTTGGAGGTTGGAGAAGAATTTTTGCCCCTGAGGGAAAAAGAAAGTTATTCAAAAACAACAAAAAAAAACACTTCTCATATTGTTTTTCAGAAACTTAAAACACATGTCCAGCAGGTGGGAAAAAAAGAGGGTTAATGTCATGACCTTGCCTCTGAGTCTGTTTTTTTTAAGGACCTGTGAGGACAATGGCAACCTGTGCCCACCCTGATATTTATGCACATAATCACACTCTAAAGCCACCAGAGCTACCTGTCAAAATCAGGAACCAATCTGCAAAGAGTGATTAGTTATGCCTGACTGAGTTTGCTGAACATTCTCCATCTGCATGCACTAGTAATATATGGAATAAGCAGGGTTGGTAATAAGGCTGGAGACTGACAAGGTTAAGCTGGTGCAGATGCAGAATAAACAGTTTGGCATGGACAGAGGTCACTAAGGGCTGACGCTTTTTCTTTTCTTTTCTTTTTTTTAATAAGAGCATAACAAAATGGGAAAAGATAGACAAATGAAGCAAAATACATACTAAACTGTCAAGGCAGAGCTGAAGCCTACATATAAGTGCAGTTCTGGAGTTTTATCTGTGGTAAACAACAGTGACACTCGTGGAATTTGGTAGCAAGTGGGATGATAAGACCCTATATCTTCTGCAATTGAAACTTCTACAGCTCCGGTGCATTTAGGGAACATCAAGTTCAAAAGGCCAGACGGATGTACAGTGCTGGCAGCAGTTTTGAAAACTGATGCAACACCTATTAAAGTTGGGGCGCAAAGTGAGCTCTTTGAGTCAAATAGAAAAGTACAAGGTTACTTGCAGTGGCATCGTCCCATTGAGGACAAAATGAGTCATCTCGCCAGAATAGCTGAAAAGTCACTATAAAGGACTTTATTTCAGACACATGTTGAAAATATTTCATACCTGGTCTTGGCTTAAGCTGTTTACTGTTTGGAGTATAATAATTTGCAACTGAGTGTTTCTTAGCTGCCATTATGTTGAAACTGCAGTTGATTGGTTGAAATCAGCAGCAGGTCAGTTGTAACTTCCTCCACAGTAACCATTCACAGTTCTCTCTGGACATGTACTATAGGCTATTGTCACCATAGAGCGCTACAGAAATCATGTGGGAAAGTTAGATTGACCTGTGACGACGGTGAATGTTATCTTTTTGTCAGTGGAAATGTTCCTGTTCCCATTGCTGGCGGGAAAATGAAGTCACCAGGGGAGAACTCCAAGCTTACCTTTTCTATTGTATACTCTATTGATTTGACTCATACAGTTGGCGACTGAACCTCAAATGTACAACCCTGCTATTCAAGACTGTTGTCAGTACGCTATATCCCTGTATCCCTGGCTGCTAAATACAATATACTAGAATCTGCAGCCATCTGCACTGTATTAAGACGTGTTGTGATGTGAACTGCAGCTTTGTTTACCAGAAACATAACAGCACACTGTCTGATCATATTAATTGTTTTGAATGTCTTACTGTAATATAATGAATGTTTAAATAGCTATTGGCAGCAACAGCCCAGGGTGACATTGTTCTCATGGAGAAGGAGGTTTTCTTAGAATATGATCCAACCCAGTGTTTCTTTCGGTTTACAAAGCAAAGACCAAACATCAAGCATCAAGGGCTGTTAGGAAAGACTCAATCCACGGCCTTGTTTTTTTTTTTTTTTTTGGTCATTAAATTATAGGAGCTGACTGATCGGCTTAAGAGCTGCTCTCAGATTCATGGTCCCTTTGTAGCTCACTGGCTCCAACATTGTTCTTACTCCCAACTCATCACACGCAGATGCTCGGTCAGGACCCCTTGGTGTCACTTTTCAATCCATGGGTACTCTGTAACACTTTATTATTTTTTGAATAAAGCCCTGCATTATTAACAGCAGCAGAGTCACCAGGAGGTGGCTGGGGTAGATGGTGGGTGCACACAAAGCACATAATTGTCACACCAGGGGTTTGCATCTGTGGTTAGGTTTAGGCAACAAAGGCCTTTTGGTTAAGGTTAGGGAAGACTGTGGCGTTGGTTAATACAGAAAAAAAGTTCACAGTGACTTCAAAACCGTGATGCGGTCTTAGCCCATAAATGTCAGCAGACAGCAGGGCTGCAGTCTGTTTGACTCACGCATCAACTTTCAATGCTGCAGAGACCAGAGGAAGTCTATTAGACTACCCTTCACAATGGTCCCAAAGGAGTACCCAGTGTGTTAAAATGTGACATCATGGGGTTGTGAGTGCCTTGATGTGATGACCTAGAAATGAAACTACACCATGGTGTCACATCAGCAACGGATTGATTAGTCACTGAGGTTAATCTCAGATTTTTAAAATTCTGAATAAACTTCTGCATTTTGCTCTGCGTGGTAACTGTGAAGGAAGCTGTAGAAGCCGAAACTCCACATTCATCATTGGAGTGCATTATCGTTATCCCACTCCCTGACCAACTCTTTTATTCCCCTATTAGCCTTGGACTTAACAAGTTTCTGAAGTTATAAATTTCTTGTCTCCTCCGCTGCTTCTTCAACTGCATTTCGTAGGGAGAGAAGTAAGGTATCCCATGGTGCTCAGCTGGAAAAGCAGCGTTGTGAGGGAACTACCATCTCCCTGGGTGTCAGTCAGAGTGCCGTCTATAGGAAATGACACATGAGCTGGCCACATACTGTGCCTGCTTGGTGGGATAAAGACACATGTCTAAAACCCCCTTGCACCTTAATGTGATTTGCTTTAGAGTGCAACAGGCTTTTATTACACAGAGGGAATCATATTAGGATTATGGTGTCCAGGGACGTGGGCTTCTTAGACCCCAGACTGTGAGGAAACCCTTGTCAGCTGTCAGTCAAAAGAACTGAAGCAAAGATAGGGTGTCTGTGGTGTCCAAGGCTCTGACACTGTCGTTCCAGTCGTTCATATGAAGGGATTTTTACACAAAGGCTACAGTGTGTTGAGTGCTGTGACTGCCAGAAGCTTATCAAGCAGTAAAAAGGATTGCACATATTTGAAACCACATGTTAGAGGCTTGATGCTTGATAAGCACTCATATTTTTTCAGAATAATACAGAGGCTGTAAGCATTCCACTCGTAAATGTCAACCTGTCCCCATCAAAATGTACAAAAAAGCATTTTTCATATTTATAGTTTCAAAGTGTATGTAGATTCAATATTGCTATCTTTCATCCAGCAGCAGCAGAGTTCTACTTTATTTACAGCTAGCTCATCATTACTGCAGCACAAACAAGCCTCAGTCTGATGAAACTAATTGGGTTAAAGCAAAATGTAAGTATGTTTTCTCTTGCTGAGTTGACAAAACTGACTTGAAGCGCTGGAAATGTCAATAATTAAACACTGGCATGGCAAAACCTTCTTGGTTCACAGCTTGCATCTTCACTCTATTTGATCTTCAAGGCCGGTGCGGTCTGGCATCGTCAGTCTTTAATGTGGGTTCAGGGTGGATTCGTGGGACTGAATCCCACCCTCTAAAGTCTCTCCGTCTTCCCAGCTTACTGGGGTTGGGCCTGGCAGGAGGCTGAGATCTGCCTTTGGCGTCAAGCCTCTGAAGGTGCCCCCGCACTGAACGTATTTCCCCTGCTGTGCAGAGACACCTCTGAGCTTTACACACTCATACAAACACACCAGTGGACAAAAAGTCAGTTTGTTTTTGCCTGCGTTTGTGTACATATATTCCCTCATATGCAGCCACTTGTACACATACATTTCAATCAGGTTATCGTTCATACTGTAGGTGATATCAATGCTTACTTTAAAGGAAGATAATGTGTATCCACTGCAAGTGCTGATCACATCATCATATCATTACCAGGGTATTCAGACAAGCTCATTATGGAATACTGTAGAGAAATTGTCAGATTCAGCATTTTTAGCCGTGCTACCAGCATGACTCTAGGAATAGCAATGTTAGTTGTTAATGCACCACTTTGGTCCAGACTGAAGTAGGATTAGGGGTTAGGGTTGTTATTGATTGGCATGAGTAACTTCTGTTGTTACTGATTGGCATGACATTTTACATACATTACATTACAAAAAAAATAAAATAATAATTTTGCCATTTGCTTTAAAGGTATAATGTGTAGGAATTCCCCCCATCTAGCAGTGCGGTTGCATATCGGAACGTATTCTTGATGTTGCATTCACCTGAAATCGGGCAGACTTCAGACAGACAACAGACACTGCATGTAACAAGATAAAACAAGCGTCTATGTAAACAAGTGATCCGCCAGCACGAGGCAAAACAATACAGGTGTGACAATATGTTGTCATGGTGATGTCGTATTGTTTACCTGACCCACGTTTAACCGTCTGTCTCTTGTCGAGGAAAATGACATCTGGTTGGTTTGCCGACGGCCGTCTGTCTGACTGCACCTGAATGCAACATCAGTGGCTCCGTCCTTCCTCACGCTACACAGTGGTGACAGTTTTACAGTAACAGGCGCTACCTCGAAAACTTTCTCCCCGAGCCGACAGCTCCGGTGAGTTTCTGCGGTTACCTACGGTCACGCTGCCACTGAACGTAAAAAATGGCGATGCAACATGGCAGCCTCGGTTCGGTGCGTCACACACTTATGTATATGTAACGACTTGTAACAACTTATTCTAAGGTACGAGAAAGCTTTCATTTGTATGAGGGTGTGATTCGACTAAAGTGAGCTACGTCTGTTTTGTTATGTCTCATCTCCTTGGTCAAAGCCACTCAACTTTGGTTTGACTGATATCACCTGGTGTAAATAATAATTAAAAATTGTTTTGAATTTTTTTTTAAAAACAGAGTTATCTGCTTTTGCAAATGAACTCTTCATATTTATGAAAGCAATATTTGATTTTTGCTAATAAAAAGCCAAATAAGTTACACACTGGGGGTTTAAGAGATTCAGCTGTTTTTTTTTGTACTAAAGCTTAATTGTTAGCACGCTAACATGCTGAGATAAGATGGTACATTATATGATCTGCAAAATGTCAGCATGTTATCATTGTTAGCAGTATTCGCAGTATTAGTAATGCTAGCATGCTGAGATAAGGTGGTAGTTTAGCTAATGTTAGTATTTAACTCAAAGTTATGCTTTAGCTAAAAGCCACACAATAGACTGTAGATTACCTACCATTAATGTAAATGCAGCAACAACAAAAAAAAATCAGACTAATTTGAGCTTCAATACAGTGACTCATACATGTAAAATAAAAATGCTTACATAAATTATGAGGATGTGTGGCAGACAAAAAGCATGAGAGGAAAGGAGAAAGAAAAAAGAGAGCATGGAGCAGGTGGATGTATGAGTCTCTGTTGTGCTCTGTCTGCCCCTGATTGGTATGTTGGAAAAGGAATGGTGCTTCTCCATCTATCAATTCACATGGCTGTGCTTCTCCCCGGCCTAATGAAACCATAATAGAGGATGACAGGAAGCAGAGTGGGAATGTGGCCTTCATGGATACACTGACTGGACCTGTATATCACTCTTTGTGCGTATGTGTATGTGTTAGTGTGTGTATGTGTAAGTTTGTGTTTGCAGCCATAATACGTAGCTATTCGGGGGAAGGACAAGTGATTTAGGGAACAGGAGAGGCAGCACACACGCAACAAGAAGGGGTTAACCATCTCATCTGTGCCAACTGTGTAATCATGTGGAAAGTCATTACAAATGTGGCTTCATTTGAAAATTGTACCACAGTAGCAGGTCGTTAAGTAAAATCAAAACTAATCAATAATTCTGCTGTGTCTGACCCAGCCAGATGTCTCATGTGAAGATAATGCCTTTTGCTTTTAAATGATGGCTTATTTCTGGGTGGGAGAGGGAGGCAGCGTTGGGATTCAGATGAGGAATATGCTTTGTGCCTTTCCTTTGTTTCCCCAGTTTGCGTTTTTTCGAGCCTGTTAATCCCCTGGCAAACTCTGATGAGACTGCAACTCCCTGGGAGTGCTAACAGCACATCAATAATACATCCAGTCCAGCTGCATCCACTAACACACACACACACACACACACACACACACACACACACACACACACACACACACACACGCATACCCACACACACACATACCCACACATAAATGCACAGCTCAGACACTACATGTATGCTCTATATCTCCCTCCAACACACAGTATACTGTACACCCTTTCCATTCCCCCCCTCAACCATGGCTTGACTCCTCGCTGTCACTGTCATAAAAGCATGGCATTGTTTATTCATGGCAGACCCAAAATATGAGCAGAAACCGTCCAGAAAAGAGGTGGCACCTGAGGCCTTTTCTAAAGGCTGCTGTATCATCCAAGAACAGACCCAATGCTTATAGTCTGAAAGGAAGGTGACAAGTGTTGTTTAGGCCTCAGCGTTGGTACAAAGTGCCTCTGTGTTTACACTTGGATTGCATATTCAATGTAGTGACTCTCAGAGGTCCCACTAAGTGCACATCAGGGAAAGTGGTTAACTGGAGCAACAGTGCCATGCTGCACCATGACATCAAAGATGTATTTCCTTCAATACAGTCTCAGTTTACGCACTACAAAGTATTGATTGTTTTCACGGATGATTCACATGCAGGTGGATTCAATGCTAGCAAAATACCAACTGTATGAGTGACACTATAACATCTCAGATTATAGCATGTAACTACAGTATACTGACAAATCAACATTGCAACAGTGCAACAGTACATGCAAAGCTGAAATAACTCATATAGTGCGGGGCATTTTCTGGCTTTAGACAGGATCCCTTTTAACAAGAGCTACTGCTCCATGCATGCTGCGTACAGTAGTTTCGGGATACAATGCTTTAATCTGCCCTTTGCCTTATTAAAATGTGCATTTGTGTCTGTTATATGACAGGGAGCAAAGCTGTGAATGCAAAATTGTCTATTTGTTATTCCACCCAGCCGGGAGGTCAGGAAAAATTAAAAAAACACACCCAGAGAAGTGCAGTGGCAGCCATCCAGAATAACCATCTAATTAATTTCAGTGCATACGGTGAGTGCATCTTTTGTCTATTTCTGAAGGTTTGTAATGTTTTTGGGGACCTTAGTCAAGGCCAAAGTGGAAATGGCTCATTTTACACACATACATAAATGAAGCCTAGCTACCAGGCCCCATCTGGTCGGCTTCTGCCTTTGCAAGTGAAACCAAGGTTGAAAATAAAATACAAGGACATACTGTACAGTAACTGAAAAGAATAAAAACTATCTACGTCTGTATACAGCAGATAAAAAGAGAGAAAGATGTATTCATCAGTTTGTTTCCATGATGAACTTCAAACCGTCTCAAATCACAAGAGTCTTGTCAATACTATCAATATGTCAGTAAAAATATAGAACATCTCATCCCTTTAAAGGGAACTATGCAAGTCCAGTCGCTTTTTCACTGTTTTGGTCGCTTTTTTTCTCCTCAGGGTTCCCCCTAAAGTTTCTGAGTTTTGCACTTTGCATATTTTCACTGTCGTGTTATAGCTCACCGCTAACCCTCCCCCTCCCCCTCCCCTTCTGGCCATATGCATTTGTTTTCGACGAGGCCGGCGAGAGGACAGACCGTGGACAGGTGTCTGTCTACTGAGATGGGTAAGGTTAACAAGAGATTACAGATTACCAGGCGTGTTTGTGTCGTAGTGCTGTAGAGCAGCCCATGTTTCTCACAAGATGAGATCTGGGACACCGGGTCAGAGGCGCTGATCTTGCAAGGTTGGGTTTTGACCAAGGGATGCTAGGTTGAAGACAGAGAGCCTCTATTCCCCTGTAACAAGTCAACCATCACGATTACTCCAAAACTGTTTATCTAAGGTGCAGTTCATCTTTAAGCAAAATAATGTTGTATGAATAGGATTAAGCACAGGATAAAATCTTTCAATATGTTTGATTCTTTTCAAGGAGAGGCTATTCAGCCTCGGACCAATGACCAGACATGTAAACTTAAAGAAAATAAAGAGGCTATTTTCGAACATGTTGTTTAATTTCTTGTGCTCCTGATGGATGAGTTCCATCAGATCAGCCTGGTGATTGATGGACCTGTCTAAGTGTTTTCACTTAATGGAGCCCTAAATGGTCAGCTTGGATAATAACCTCAACTATAAAGGCATTTAAACTTAAATATAACTTGTTTAACTCAATTTGAAACATGTTGGTAGTATGAATTACTTTACCCTAGTAATTTTTCTTGCTTTTTCTATTTCAAATGATTATTTTTAATAACTAATCACCAGGATATGAATACACTGTTCTAATTACCTGGACTAAAACAGGTAATTTCAAGTAATTTTTTTCGCTGCTGTGATTTATTACAAAATGCATGTTGATCCTCTCTTAATTCCTGATTAAAATCTATCTGAACAATAGCATTTAAACAGGAAAAAGTGCAGTTTACTTCTAGCTGTTGGATAAGCAGGTGCTGCACTGTGGGTTAGCAAAGCTTGTTTGATAGAAAATGGCTGGAAAGCTATGAATGGTGGCACTGAACCATAGTAAATGTTGGCAGCATAAAACCAAGACAGTGATTTGGAAAAATACACATTTAGATGATAATTCAATTGCCATTAGAGGTGGCCACTTCCACACATCACATTGTCATTTAATCCAAGGAAACATGTTCATTAACATAAGCTTAATAATAAAGTAAATAGTTTAATTAATGTATCCACCAAAATGCAATAGGAAAGATGCTGCAATAGGCTACTTATGGTATAAGACAAAACACTTAAAGCTTAAAGGGAGAGTCTGGAGGTTTGTTTGTGCAAAGGAATAATAAAGTATCTTTAACTTTCACTTCATTTGTATAAGTCTAGCATTTATTGTTGGGCAAAAACCTCCAGACTCTGTATATGATTATTTCCCTAAAGGAAAAATAAAATGTTTTATTTGGCCATATTCAAAACCATAATACTCAAAAACAAACTGTGCACAGGCAAAACTCCTCTCTCCAATCAATGTGATTACACTGTGTGGTGGCACATGTTTGAGGACTGATTCTCTGTTCAGTAGGCCACTGCTTATCAACACCTCCTTCTGGTTCGCTCTGTGCTTTGTCTCGCCTTTCCACCCTTATTTTCTTCAGATAACAATTGAGAACAGATTGCTTTTTGGTGCTGGCCTAATTGGGATGACATGGCTCATCAACACCTAGTCTGAACCAACCATGCTGGTCTGAGTGGGAATAAGACTCCCAACAAATGGGAGAGAAAATTTACTAATTCAGCGGACTTATTGCTTGTTAAGAGGGACGGCCAGGTTTTATTGGTTTTTCTGTGTTTGATAGATACCATGATACCCCCTCCCCTTCAGTTGCACAGAACCCCTTCATGCTTGATGTTAGGAAACACAACACATTTCAATGCACAAATATTTTGTGTTTTTGTCACACTGCTTGCTGTTTTATTCCTCCATCCATTTTTTATACCACTTATTTTGTCTATTAGAGTTGTTCCGATTCCAATACCAGTATCGGAAAGGCCTCCAATACTGCGCGGCATGGGTAAGGAGAGTACTGTAGTCCAGGCACCGATCTGATACCATGTGTTTTAGAAATGGGCTCCCGTAGTTAGCTGGGCAGCTGCACTTTTATTTTCTATTATTTGCATAGAGTGGTAAATGCAAACAATAAAAATTGAAATAACCAGCGCTACAAATAACCCATGTACTGCGTATGTGTGTCTCCATTGTTAAATCATCTCAAGTTCCCCCAAGTTTCATTTTTAGAATTGGGAGTCATGTGAATATGATGTACCACACATCTTTTTTCCAGTTTGTCATCATGGAAACATGACGCCCTCCCAGTGGTGCAGTGTTTGGACCAGAGTGAAAACAAACATCTGTGAACATGAACCACATTAGCTGAAAAATGAAACAATTCATAATTTTTTAGCAGTTTTTAAAGTAATTGATATTTATTCCTAGATTTATATATGTTCTTTTTCAGTTATGTCCGACTGTCAAACTAGACAATAAAAGAAAGTTCAGTGGCTTTCATTTGCTTTATTCATTCATTTTTTTTATATATGATATACATTATATACAGTATTCATCGGAATTGGTATCGGGAGGGAAAAATGGTATTGGCACATCTTTCATCATGTCCTGGGTCACAGGGGGCTGGAGCCTATCCCAGCAGGTGTTGGGTGAAAGGCAGGTGGCCTCCATGCTGGAAGCCACTCTATCACAGAAATAACTGATGTAGACAGACAAACACATTCACAGTTATCGGTGATTTGGAATTCACCTAACCTGCATGTCATAGGAACTGGAAAGCTCCAGCTGGCTCAGCCTCAGACCCAGGACCCTCTTGCTGTGAGATGATTATGCTACTCAGTGAAGCACTGTGATTAACTTTAGGTTTCTCTAAACACTGTAAACCCCCAAAACCTTTTTACCCCCAACATTTATGAGGGTGTCTGGTGGCTAAATTGTATATTAAAGTTGTCCCACCTTATCACACTTTGTCATGTGCTGTACATTAAGTTATTCTATTAGATTGCTTTTTTCTTTGGTTGTTTCACTTACAGTATAGCTTTCTCTACAGAATCAACCATCATTTTACAAATAAATTTGACGGCATTAGAGAAATCACTGGGGTTCAGGAATATAAAAATGATACAGTATACTGTATGTATTAGAGATACTCTAAAAGAACTGAAGAATTCATGAAGACGATCTCTGTGCGAGATGTATTGCCTTGAGGGACACTGTGGTAACTTAGATAGAGGATGCTTGGATGCATATGGCTCCCAGGTATAACACACTCAGAGGTAATCAATATCTGCCCTATTGCTTTGACAGGGAGAGGAAGGAAGGTAAAAAGGGAAGAGAGAGAAAGGTAAGGGTGGAACCAGGGCCAGAGACAAAGTAAGAAGTCCTGTGGGATCGGTTTATGGAGGCACCTCAGCTATTTTCCAGCTTTACTTCAAACAGAACCCCTGAATGCTCTCACAGAGCAGCAGCAAAGGTTATTCAAAACCCAGCGGTACTTGGGTGTTGGATCTGTTTTTAGTGTATGGCCCAAAGGTTAGATTAGAAAGATTTTTCTGTTTAATGTCAGAAAAGAAAGGGAACATCATCACAATACATGCAGGAAACACATTCACAAAACACATTATACAAATGCTAATAAAAAAAAACAATAAATGAAATGAATAAATAAATGAAAATGCCTTCTTGGATCTTAGACCTGCGAAGACACAATTAAAACCGGTGAAAATCTCTTTGGGGCAGGGAAAGTGGAAGAAACCAGACGGCTCTGTGAATAAACATAGACAGAATGCCCAGGTGGATTATACAAATCTAGCAGAGCCCTGCAGGGTCAGTTAGAGAGTGATACTCGCTGCCCAAAAATAGCAACAACGAGCTGTGTAAGAGCTATGTTTAAATTAATGTTGGAAGGGAGACATTTTGAGGTAAGATTCAAAGCCATGCCTGTCGTAGTGAGATAGAAAGACAGTTCTCTGAGGTTTTCACTGTTTTGCATAAAGTAAGTGTCAACAATTACAGGGTGTGTAAATAAAGTTGTTTCACCTTTTCTCCTTGGTTTGTTTTTCACCTTTTGGTTAGTTAAGCTTCTTCATGGCAATAAGTGGGTGTTTGTACTAGAGAAACAAGACAAGAGGCTGCAGCAATAGCAACTATGAGAAAGTACTTTTTACAGTGATCTATCTATCTATCTATCTATCTATCTATCTATCTATCTATCTATCTATCTATCTATCTATCTATCTATCTATCTATCTATCTATCTATCTATCTATCTATCTATCTATCTATCTATCTATCTATCTATCTATCTATCTATCTATCTATCTATAGCATATGCTAAGATCTGCAAATTAGCACAAAAGGCAACCTTTGCTGAGGCTGAAGGGAAAGCTTCAGTTTTTGCAGGTAATTGGTTCATTTTTATTTATTCAAATACTTTTCCATTAACCAAATTGGCAATGCAATACGTACAAAGCACCCAATATTTTACTCAAAACCACAACTGCACGCATGGTGACACTAGAAGAAAAGTGTGGGGATGATCAAGGTCCTCTGGAGACAGTGAATGTTTGTGCCAGATTTTTTTGAAAAAGTGGTACTGTGACCAGAGGAATCAACAGCAACTCTGATTAATAGAATTGTACCCTAACCCTAACTAATTGGAAACAGCAAGCAGTAGAAAAGACAATGGTCTGTGTGTGTGAGTGAAGTACTGTACAGAGTACATAAGTACGGACAAAAACCTGCAGTGTATTTGCTGTGTGTGTGTCTAAATGGTTCAACTAAATAAACTTATCCTACCCTAAAATCACCCCAGCCGCCTCATGTTCCTGGATGTCGCACTTCACTCATTAAAAATATAAAATGTTCCACATGAGCATAATCAAGCTAGCAAATATGTTTGTCACCACTGTATAACACAGCGTCCTGACATACAGCGACGCGAGCGAGCGAGCGAGGAAAAGTGATTACAATGCATATGTGAAAAAATCGCTCACTCTATGTCTCTATCTGTACGACATTTCGCAGCGGTGGCCTGCCCCTAAACACTTCTTAATGGTTGAAAAGTACACACAGCTTTCTGTTGACAAGCAAGTTAGCAGAGAGAGGAGAATACGAGAGAAATAACATTTTAAAAAACGGCAACCAGGAAATGCCAGAAATGTCAAAATAGCACCAGACGTTTGTTTACGTCCCTCGATAATTTGATTGGTTTGGATTCTGAACCAATAGAATATACTCGCGACAAAATCGTCACGCTGCATATCAAGACACCTTTGTGCAAGATTTCGTCGCCGTTTTGCTTGCTCGCTGTATGTCAGGATGCGGTGTAAGTGCATGGGAAAGCTTATAAATAAACTATATTTTTTAGAAACAGGGTTAGAGACTGATGATGCTACCTCTAAAGTTTGATACGAGTTCACACCCTCCACTGATCAGCGTACAGTGGGGTTTTATCCCACAAAACTTAAGCCTTTGGGTAATACTGTAGGACGTTCATCATATTTTCTGAGATAAGCCTAAAGAAATACAGTGCATGAGTATTCTTGTTGCAGTCTTTGTGATTTTGATGAGATTAGAGGATGGTCCTTGACCTTAACACATCTTGAGACTGGTGCTGAAATATGGAGACAGCTGTGTTCTATTAAAGGAATTATCGGTCTGCAGAAAACACTATAGAGGAGTCACACCTCGTTCAATAAGTAAGTAGCAGTCAAGAGTTAACGATGCAGCATAGTAGGACAGTGGAGAGACTCTTCTCTTCTGTGTATGCCGCTGTCTCCTGCCCAACTTCAAAGCCTGCTTTGAAGTCCCTAGGTGGAGATCTCTCCGTTCTCAGGGAGATATCTATCCTCTCTTCACTCTCTTTTGTTAGCTAATGCACACCGATGAAAACGGGGTTGAGGCTGAGAGAATGCCAAGGGAAGATCAAAGCATGAGGGGGAGAGGAGCCATGCAGTTAACTGCTTTGCCAGTCTTTGACTGAATGGATAATAGGAGAGGTGCTCTCTCATTATGTTGGCATCTAAGATAAGAACGAAAAACACCATGTGGAATTAAAGTGCACTTCAACCTGCAAAACACAACATTAAACATCAAAATAAAGATAGGACATGTGTTTCAATGTTTTCTGATAATGACTCTCTGGAGGAGGAGGCAAGAGACCAAGAGACTATGCAGCAACTTTGATTATACCACACTACAAGCGTAAAATGTCAAAGCCTCAAGGACATTTAATGGTATGCACCATGGTATTCAGGATATTGTGGACATATTCGATTTCCAATTGTGTGCATCATTTGTATTCTTGGCAAGTCAGATATTTCAACACGGATGTCTGATGTAGGTTCTGTGTGTTTATTTGAGTCTAAATAAATCATTCTTTTTTTTTTCTCAACGTTTTTGTGATGGTAAAATGAATCAAGGCATGAGTTTTCAAAGACAGAGGTACATGTCATCTTTGTGATGTAGAAAATCTCAGGATTGCACTCCAGCCAGACCAATCATTGTAATTCCCAGCTCACAAATGTTAGAAAGCAATAAGAAAAAGGTGCTCCAGCAGAATGTGTAGCAGACAATGCTCTTTGAAAAAAAGGGGGTGAGCGTTGGTGTTTTTTGTTTTGTTTTGTTCTGTTTGTTTGTTTTCTTTTTTACTCAATTGCTTACACTGACCAGCTGCGTTGTCAGAGCCTGGCCTGGCTTTAGATACACCAGTTACTGCAGCCTCAAGCTAGAGACCATTTTGAAGTGCACAGCAGGATGATTGGCAAGTGTTGAAGAGTGAACCTGACCAACTGAAGAGGAGGAGGGCAGGACTGATAATACATGTTGCAGCCGCTTGTTGGATCATTGAAGCTGCTTGAATATGGATGAGCTATCTCCATACATACAGCGCACCTATGGGCTGTTATGCCCCTGCATCAATTTATATTAATGTGGAAGCATGTTTTTCAGATGAACAATTTCCTACGTTTCAAACTGATCTGACTTTTCCAACCACAGCTGGGTTGAATAATGCAGCTGCACCTTTGTTTAACCATTTTAGATAAGAAATTACAGTCAACTAATCATTTTCATCATCAATGGGATGCTAATAAGTTCGCAATTTAGCATCATGCGTCGGGTTTATTAAAGTGTGCCTGTGATGAACGCCTACATTCATATGGGTGAGACAAACAAAGGTGAGTTTATGCAACAACTAAACGAGTAGTGCCAAGCCACTATGAATCCACACTACACAAGTTCCCACAGAATCGAAAAGAAAATATTGTTCAATTTAAATTTAATGACTGCTTCCGCTCAACCCGGCACTAGCAACTGGGCATAGTGCCCATGCTCTAATAATAATAATGCACTGCTTTATGAAACGCCCTTCACCCCAAAGTGTATGTGTGTGCAAGTGTGTGGCGAGCTGAACACAGCACATTAATAACTTGGGTCCTAACTAAGAGGTTGAGTGCCTGTGTAATGTGGGAGCAAAGTACGAAATTTAAGTATAAAGCACTGTTTCAATCTTCTTTCGGAGTGTGATGGATACATGTGTGAAAAGGCACATTAAGACTCATAGACAGAGATGGGAAAATGCTGGATTTAGGGCTATATTCAGGGATTAAACTTCTCCGTCGCTACGACTGATTTGCGTCAGTTGGATTCCAGAGAGGCCATGAATAAGATCAGTGCAGCTCCGAGGGGGGAAAAAAGTAAGAGGAGGGTGAGGGGTGTTACGGGACTCAGGAATCGTGCTGCCAGGTGATTCAGGCTATAGCTAGCAAGGCCATGCTTATTGAAGGAAGGCTCTAATGCATTGGAGAATGATAAAGCTGTCAAAATAAATGGAGATGTGCTTGGCTCTGTAAAACACTAGAGACAAGCAAACCTTTTAGTTCATGGTAAAAAAATAAATAAATAAAATGACAACAACAAAAAACTTTTGCTCTATTGCAAAATATGTGATGACTGCTGTGGTGTCTGCTACACTGATTTAGAAAATAGTTGTACAGGCACAAAATGGGTGTATTCAATTTCATTTGTTATTGATAGTCAGCTAGCACAGCCAGCAAAGTGAAACGTCTGAGTTACTTGCAAAAAGCTGCTAACAACAATTGTCTTGGTATTCTTAATATTTAAACTTGTCGCCAGCAACAAATATAAAAGGTCCAGTGTGAACGCACCTTTAGAAGAACCATGTTGGATCGGACCGGGTTGAGAACTCTATAGTAGGCTCCAAAGACAGGAGCAGCTCCAGCCTGGAGGCGTAGCTCTGACTTGGCTCGTTACCAGTGGGAAAAACTGGTTCTTTGGAGGCAACAGAGTTGGACCAGTTAAAAACTACTGTACAGGTTCTTTTTGCTGGAAAAGAGTTTTTGACTGAGCTTTGACTGGTACTGGTGCCAGACCTGGTGCTGCTGGTGGTGAAACAGAGGCTGGTCCTGGTCCTGTTGAACTTCTGACTAGTACCGATACTAGATCCATCCATTTGACTTGTAGTACTGGTCCTGGTCGTGGGACTGAAATTGGTACTGGTGTTGGTTCTTGTGCTGGTTCTGCTGCTAGTGCTGGTTTTGGTACCAGTTCTGGTGTTACTTCTGGTACCGGGTTTGGTACCGGTACTAGTTCTGGTACCTGTTCTGGTGTCAGGTCTGGTACCGGGTTTGGTACCGGGTTTGGTACCGGGTTTGGTACCGGTACTTGTTCTGGTACCGGTTCTGGTACGGGTTCTGGTTCTGGTCCTGTGTGGAGTTTAAAGTCCCACTCCCGCGACCCTTTTCGGCCATTTTAAAACCAGCTCATTAGCCATGCACATTAGCAATTCACCTCTGGGGGGTGGGCGGAGACTGCGCTGTTTTGCACCCGCCCAGCCACCTCCTCGCACCCCACCCCCCGGTTGCTGACAGCTGGACATTGTACAATTACAGATTCAGCGCATTTAATGTAAAACTCCACACTGGGATTCGATCCCAGACTGGAGCATAGTCCTTGCTCACAGTGCAAGCTGCTCTACCAGGTGAGCTATACCTATTATACCTTGACAGCTACACCGAGCTACCAAGGCTTTCACCTCTGAGCCAGATGAAGAACGGGGCGGCAGCTTGTAGCACTAGTGCCCTCCCCTGGAGCTGTGACACGTCAGCTCCAGTCTCTCTGAAACTGCCAGTTTGAGTCTGCCATTGGTTCACAGCAGTTTGAAGGCAGAAAAACTCAGAAATGCAATTTTGCACTTCCTTTTCTGCTGATATGTGCTCTAACACAAGAAAAATGCCACAGGAACATGTGAAAAGCTCAAAAAACACGATTTTCACGGGAGTGGGTCTTTAACGTGAGAGCACGAGATACCGTGTTTTGTTTTGCTATGCTTGTTTTTTCAACTGGTCCACTCACTGAGACATTTTTGTTCACAAAATAAGAAAGGAAAAATGGAAATAATGATCCCACTAATAAAAAACTAGATATTAAATAATACTTGGAACATTCAATCTTAAAATAGATAGATTTCAAAAGTTACAGCAAAGAAACTATATCACTCAGCATGAAATCACACTGGAAATGAATGTGGATCATTTTAGACCCATGTTGTGCATTTGAGGGGTAGTGATACAAAATGTGTTTTTATTCAAAAAGTAAAAAATAAAATGAGGATGTATTATGATGAAAAACAAGTTGATTGAGGAATACCTGGAATACTACATGATGAAATGAATTTTTCGCAAAGATATAGCACAAAAAAACTCACTCGGGTCACTTTAGACCCATGTTGTGCATCAAAGGGTTAAACTGGATTTCAAATGTAAGCTGGATGTGACAGTGACTGGGTATTGAAAAGAGGCAAGACGATCTGGCCTGAACAGAGCTAAATGGTTAGCATGCTTACTTCAGTAGGAGAAAAGAAGTGTTAGAAAATAGAAGCAACACATTAGGGTTGATATCAGCTACTTGAGATCACTTTTGGCAAATAAAGGAATGACGTTGGATGTTGAACTTGAAATGTTTCCTCTACTGGTAACTAAACAGCTGTAAAAAGTTAATGTTGGCAATGTAGTCATAGCAAAACTCATAAATAGCTCATTTCAATCTTTGTCTGGGCTCTGTTTAATCAGCTGCAGTGTGTGGTAACAGTTTGGAAATGTGTCTTAGAGTGTGTATAGCAGAGGCAGGGAGAAAAAGAGCTAACCACTTGAATGACATATCAAAATACTCCAAAAGCATGAACTCACAAAGTAGCCTCTTTTTTTAAGTAGAGGTCCCCTTCAGTATCAAATCATGCTGCTTTTTTTTTTTTTTTTTTATCTCTCCAGCCTTCATTCACTCTTAAGTGTATGATAATGACTAGCAATCAAGGATTGATAGCCTACTTGTGTTCTTCTCAGAGTTAGAGAAGGGCGCTGTACACCTACATACTACAAATGGATAAGGCTTTATAAGAAAAATAATATCACAACCTGATTCAGATGGGTTGTAACTTAAATTGTCTTGACTGGCAGTTGACTGGCTGTCTTGCATTTAATGTGGCTTTGGCATTTTCATGCAATTATCCAACTGTAAGATACTATAACCACAGGGGGTGCTACTGCATTATTCAAGTGTATAGCCATTGGTAAGACATGCAATAATAAAAGCCCCTGATCTTTGCTGCCATAATCCTTTAATAAATACTTCTGTAAGATACATTGTCTGAATATTATGATAAAAAGGCAGGGATAAGTCACCATGGGAATATTTAATAGTAGCAGAGCAAATCCAGATTCCCAAAGGAAATGTTACATTAGTACTTCATGGGAGGGAATCACTGATGCTGTCAATAATATTTCCTCTCAGTACAATCACACACCGCTATTATCACACCGCTTGTCTTAGTTGTTGAAATCAAAAGGATGCTTAAGATTTGGAATTGAAGTCCTGCCCCCCTGCCACTACCAGAGGTAAATAAGTTTGACCCACTCAGCATGTTTCTGTCCCACGCCCCCACCTTGTTCCTAGAGTTTGGTTTCTCAGGGGCCCACCTCACCTCGCGCCCTCCTTCTGAATCCGTCTCCACAGCTCTCTGATTTTCTCATCAAATTTTTTTCCTCACTGCATTCCTCTCTCCACTCTCGCCTCTTTTCACACATTTTCTCCCTTTTGCTAAATCCAACTCGCCACGCCACCCTTGATTCTGTATCTGATGTCTCACCCTGCATCTGAGCTGCAAAATTCATTGCCTGCCTTTAAGAATGAATGCTGACAAAGAGGCTAATGTAGATGAGATGATGCTGAGGATGTATTTTCGTATTGAAGGAAGTGTAAGGGAGGTGGGCGTTGTGCACTGAGATTTGGAGGGCCAGCTGCCAACAGATTAATCCTCTCTTTGCTTGAGCAATGGAGCGTTTTAGCAAACCGGTCAACACACAGCAGAGATGTGTGTGTGTATGTGCGTGCGTGTGCATGATCTTGCATGTGCATGTACAGCACATCATAAGAAGACAGAGTGCTGAGCCTAGCCCAACACTGGTCTCTGTGCCTCTGTTGGTTGGTGGTGGCTTGCCCTCTTTCAAATGGATAGAGGCAGAGTGGAGAAAGCGGAAAACTAATCCAGCATAGCGAGGCAGCAGAGGCACAGGAAACAAATTGTATTAGCTCAACACCACGGCAGAACCTCTCAACATCGTTTAACGCTCCATAGAGCATCCGGACCACAGCAGTCCCTGCTATTCAGCCAATTACTAAAATATTCTACAAGTGTAAATGGGGTCTTGAATTGGTCATTGTGCAACATGTGTATATATATATATTTGGGTTGTACTTTTGTGGTCAAGGTGATTTATGATCAATGTAAATGAAGATCATAACCCTTACTCACAACACCAATCAATAGTGCAGTCAGAAGTGTAACATAATCATCTTTAAAATAATTCCCTATATTTTAACAATCTCTGCCTTGAAAGTGAGCTTATTTTCTGTAAATGGGGTACGGTACACTTTTTGACCACCATCTGTTTGCAATCGCTTCAACTTTTAGCCATGGGGTTTTATCCAAAGTGAAAAGTAAAAAAAAAAAAAAAACATTCATCAAAATATTGTTTGGGCACCTCACAGTGGTGGGGCATCAAATAAAGCTCTCAAGTTCTGAGAATTTCTTATCAAGTTATTTTCTCAAAGCCCTCAAGCTCAGCATGGGGTAATCTTAAAATATAAATATATAAAAGTGTGATTTTTTTTCCTTTGGACAGTCCCATTAGAAGCCCTCCTATGTTTTTCCACTGAGGTGTTCAGAGGAAATAAAGAAGCACATTAAAGAGGCACATTTGTTGCTGATTATGGAGGTGATTTTTTTGCAGGTGCTCTTGCACGGACTCCATCCAATATTATGTGATCAAACAAAGAATTCCACATTCATTTGAGGTCATTAATCATTAAAAGCAAGCAAATAGCAATTAGTTAATGATGATAAATGTTTCATGAATGTATCAATAAATGATCATTAGGGTATCCAGGGTCCTTGGAGGAAAAAAAAACAATGGAATAATAGAATTCTCAGAACTTCCTGTTCCCGCATGAATGCGTTTGTGTGGGTGTCTGTCAATTCAAATGAATAAAGTACGGATATACCTACAGTAATGCAATTTGGTGTGTTTCTCTAGTGTATGCATACAGGTGGAAGTATTTGTTGTACTCTTTTATTTCTCAGAAAAAGTATAGGCTAGATGTCGGTGAGATCAGCAGTAAACTGTTATAGATAGATAGAAACACACGCACTCTTGTATGACACAGATGTCTCTCTTTTATTGAAAGCTTTGGTTGTTCCAACATGTACAACATGATATTTTTAGTTTCAAGCTGCCATTGGTAGAAAATGTACACTTTTAGGTGTCATTTGGTGTTTTCACAGGGCCACAGTTAAAGTACTAAATTGCAGTGACTCATATGGCTGCTTTCCATGTGAGGGCTCAGGCTATTTACTGTAGATTTTTGGGCCCCTGCCACTAAAGGATAGATGTGCATATAGCATTGTTTAAGGAAGACAGAATTTACATATAAATTGGGAAGTAGAGGTAAGTGAGAAGAGTAAAAATGCAGGCAAGGGGGAGGAAGTGACAATACAAGGTTTTTATGCTATGAGCAAGGCTGGCATTTGTGATCTGAACGCCTGTTTGCATAAGTGTTTTGGTGGCTCAAATCTCCATAATACAGCTGCTAGGCCTCCTGGATCCCTTTCACAGTCTTTTTATGTTTCTCCAAGGAGATGGAGAGAATAAATCACATGGAGACAATAGGTAACAACAGACCTGCTGATATGTCTTCACCCCAGACCTTTAGAGATTAACCACGTTGCCTTGCAACCAAATCATGGGAGCATCAAACAGTCTTTGATGTCCAGATGCATGACCAGCAAAATTGTGCATTATGGCTCAACTTTATTATTTTGTCAGAAATACCTTACCTCAAACACCTTCTTATCAACCTTTATTGAGCCAAGCTGTTGTTCACAGCATCATTTGAACTATGTATAATATATATTCCAGCCATCTCTCACAGCAATCACCTAAGATTGCAGTCAGTGGTACTGTGATCTGCTGTTTGTTTCATTTGCCAGAGTTTACACACTGGAAATTTGGAAATAGATGGATGGGAGAACAAAAGCCACATTAAGACAGTAAATAAATTATTCTTTTTTTTGCCGTGGCTTCATTTTTTACTGACACAGTTGACTTAACCCTCCAACAGGTGTGACCAAATAGAGCAACAGTGATTCAAACAATTAAAAGAAACTTCATTTTTATGAAGATAGTGTGTATTACGAAGATGAGCGAAGAGAGGTGTTGTAACCTGTTTGTTGTTTCATTACACTTTAAATAGTGGTGGCACACATGCAGATGCAAAATGGCTTATTCAGCAGTGTTAATGACAGGTACAGTATGAATATCAAAATGAAAATAAATGAGCAATGCCAAGTTAGTGTGTTAGGAGACAAAATCTGGCAACCCACAGGACAAATAGATTAGGTGGGGTTGTGCACCCCATACAGAGCTGATTTTCTGCAAAAAACAAACAAACAAACAAACAAATTGAACCCTGCCGTCCGCCCTTGTTTTCTTGTGTTTTACTCCTGTGCTGTACACCAGTTTCATTGTGGCTGTCACATTAATATTCACCTTTGCAGCTTTCAGTGAACCATCTCAAAGTGGCTGATTTCAGTCAACAAATCAAAACACAGTGGCAGGACGTCTGGTCACAACCCCGCTAAAAAGCATCAATGCAGTTTGAGAGCCAGACAAATAAAAGGTGTCTCCTTATTAGCAGCATATTAACAGAAAATTGATTTTGCCTGAAATAAAAGGTCAGTATAAATGACTTGTGAGCTGCTAGCTCGGCTATTTATTAGCCCCCTATCTACAATCTAACAAATTACTGCCTCTGTGCGTCTCAGTGGGCAGAACAAATAGGAAACCAGGGAAGCTACTTCTAAAATGTCATTCCATAATGTCAAACCATGGATTATATGTCACCATCTCAAAAAAATACCTCATGTGCCTCTTATTGCTTTGCTATTGTCTGATGAATTGGTTTCTTTGGCTATGAAATTTGACTGTTTTTGCCTTCCCTAACAATCATCTGCCCCCAGTGGGAAGTTGGCGTTTATCCAGCAGGAGGTGTCTTAGGTTGACACACTTTAACAATAATCATTATCTTTGCTTTAGCTGTAGTTAATGATATACGGTGGCAAAAAAAACAAAAAAACTAACTGGACCCTTTGGAATTACCTCCATTCATGAATAAATTTGTCCTAAAGTATAGTTAGCTCCTAAGTTACGATGTAGAACAAACACAATCTTTAGCACACAAATTATGGTTTGGCTCTTTTCAAGAGTGAAAACATTATTCAAACACTGACAATGTAGGCTGTCAAGAGTCAGTAAACCAGAAGTCCAATCAATAAGACTATTAGAGGTGTGGGTTAGGCAAACTTTAAAATACTTAGTTATATAAAAGACACAAGTTTGCTGTCCACAAGGTATTTCAGCCTTGCCTCTCAAATAAGAGATCTTAGGTCTCAGAAAACAAGATTTATTGTTTTGCATAAAGCTTTGAAGTTTCAAAGTCAAGTCATCTCAAAGAGTTCAGATATTCAAGTATCCACAATCAGACGTGTGTGTAAATGGAGATGATTTATTCTAGCTACTCTCCCTATAGAGGGCTTAAAATAACCATTGGAACTAGTTTATGTCTCTGTCCATGAGTCAAACATATGCAAATGATGCAAAGAATTGAAATACTAAGTTAGTTTTCTCACCTTTACAGTGCTCAGGGGAATTGTCTGGCGGCAGCAACAGTATCTCTGTTGTGCTAGGAAGATCATGGCTTTCTGTGTCACTCTCTGAGCCTCTGATTGGCTTGCTATTTTCTATTGTGATGCACAGCCAGGTCATACTAGTGTACCTTGGTAAACCTTGCAGGTAAACACAAATGGTGATGCTCAGTCAACAGTGAAATGAGCCGAACTGACAGTTAAATTCAGACTAAAATGCTCTGGTATTACAGAAAAAATAAAAATAAACTTCAGCCACTGGTTTCTAATCCTACTCTGCTGAGGAAAGTTGTGCAACAATGTTTTAGCTCATGTCTTGTAGCTTGCTTGCAAAGGAAATTAATAAAAGTTAAAACAACAAGAAACACTTGGGCCACATGGTGGGCCATGCTGGGGGTATGGTTGGTTTGGTATTGTATGGTATGGTATGGTTGGGAGCTGCATCGATGTGACATTACAAAGTTACAGAGTCTCAACAGCTTGTTTTAAGACGCACTTTTGGGATACAGGGTGTGTATCTACATTTATTTAACATCTAGACGATGGAATTTTAAAACAATATGTCCAGGGGCATTGAAATAATAGGATACTGTTTAATTACTTAAGTATCTTTGATGAAAATGAAGTCTATGTAGAAATGTCAAGTTCATTAAAGTCATGAGGGTTAAGGGCCACAGATACAGTTATATTATTTCATGCCATGCACCCTGCTCCCATCTCTCTTTGGTAAGCAACATAGTGATATGTAGTAATGAGTATAGCGGGGAGGGGTGGGGGTTGGGGGAGTGGAGAGTGAGAGAGAGAGAGAGAGAGAGAGAGAGAGAGAGCAAATGAGAAAGAGGAAGGGAGAGAGAGTTGTGTACAGGAGTGTTTTGCATGCTTTCACCTTTGATTTACCTATAATTACCATTGGATTTACCTTCAATGACTCAGCCGCTAAGCCAATCTCTTAAATTGGATTTCTGCATAAAGTAGCTTTCCCTGCAGATTGGTGTCCCTCACAGTTGCCTTATTACAATTTTATTCCCCCTCTTCACCCGCCAGCCTGCTTCACCCCACTGCTACTACTGCTGCCGATGGATTAGCATATCAGAACAATCTTAGAGAAAAAGAAAAGAAAAACAAAACAAAACAAAGAAAAAGCTAGAAGTTTTTGGCTTGACTAGTCTCACTCTGACCAATTTGATGTGGTCGTCATAGTAACACAGCACCACCCTCTGTCTCTCTCCAATTGTGTTGGGGCCACAGAGATGGGACTTGGCTGATGATGACTCCATCTCTCATTGAAATGATGGTGATGAGACTGCTGCTCTCTGCCTCAGTACATACAGTAAACACAAGCTACAGGAAGGAAGACAGAGGACAGAGAGCAAGGCCGGCTGCTAGAGGAGGGGGGATGTCTTTCCGCTGGGACAAGCTCAGAGATATTGTACCAAAGCCTAGCAACATTTCTGCAGCAAACAAGCAATTAATAGGGCAATTATGCCTCATGTACTGAAGCATTTACATTTGCATTTACTCGCTTTATTATCTCTTACTGCTGTGGATGGAAATTGGATAATGCAGTTAGTCCAGATTGGGAATATATTTCATTCTGAGCAGCATGTGGTGTGAGGATCGGCCTAAAGCATTTCTCAGCTCAGCTCTCACCCTGTGCCTACTGCACTTCTGCAATCAGACACAAAACAGCCCAAATCCTGAATTCCGGTCCTATTCTGCCTTATGTCAGCAGTGCTTTCAGGCTGCACACACAAACCATTTGTATGGATATTTGTTGTCATATATCCCAAACACTCTGCTTTTTCCTTCTAATGTTGTAAAGCTGGCAAACTCAGCATGTGTTTGCAAATGCAGATGTCCTCTCTGTAATTGAGGATGATGAAAAGGCTACTCATGTGTTGGGATATTGTTCGTGGGCTACTTATGAATCAAAGTGACAGAGTTTAGTAATTGATGATGTGTGTAGTTGAATACAACCTGTCTTTAAACTGGGGGATTTTCCTATTTATTTCCTGCACAATGGTGTGAATTAACTGCAGCCTGAGAGTTATAGAATAGAGCAGCCTTGGTGTCAGCTTTAAATCTTTTGACTGACAATAATAAAAACAGCCACGACAAATCCTGTGTCAGAAGCAATTGTGTCATAGTGCTTTGCGAATGTAACATATATCTTCACAAATAGCCTCAATATGTCAACACACTGGAGAAAAATATAGAATCCATGTATCCGTGAACAGGTTATTTAACCATTCTTGTAGGTCTAATGTGCAGCTGTCTGCAAGCTGTTCTGCACGACTAGCAGGTATGATGGAAAATAGAAGTGATGTGAAGAAAAAGGAAAGCCACATCTGGACGTGCCCTTCCCTGGAGGACCCTTCTCTCCTCCAGCTCTGTAGCCTTTGACCCAGGAAGTCTAATTAGCCAGCGTCTATACTTTTATGTAGAAAACAGGAGAAATGCAGAGCCACGGATATGCAGATAAGGAATTCACCCTGGGCTGCTTTAACCACGGTTGAGTCCGAGTCAAGGTCTTCCACACAGTCACGCAATAACGCTCTTGTAGTCAACGATGTTTCTGAGCATACACTTGAAATTTTTCTCAAAGTACTGTGGGAAAAAGACATTTTACACTAGATTATTAGGTACAGAAGTAAAACTACAAATGAAACTGTGAATCCTGCACGGATGCTTTAATATTGCCTTAATATGGCCTTGTTGAAAAATGTTCTGTCACATGGTTTTGTGGCCTAATCACAATCTAGCAATACAAGACTTGTGATGATGGCTGTTGTTTGCTTACCCAGGAAGATACACTGATTAAGCAGATAAACTTAGAATTCCTTGTGGTTGTTTTTGTTGTTTTTTTGTTTTGTCAGTCACCAATACTGAATAACATGACAAATAGTTAAAAGTTGAAACTAAGCTTGTAGCACCTTACAAGGCAACTCCACTCTGTGTTATGTGCTAATCACAGGGATTCTTGTTAGCATGTTATGATAATATAATACTGTGTGTGAAAAATAAAACTAAACAAAACAAAAGAGAGTGGCTTTGTCTGTTCAAAAATAGCTCATTTTCTTGAGTTCACTCCAACCAAAATCTCCAGTCTCTCCACAACTCTGACACAATAGGCAAGACAAGACCCCCTATGGGTATGAACTGCCATGCTACAGATAGGGGCACACTGGCTGACCAACCACAGCAGCAGTCGGTGCCTCTCAGATATAGCTGCTGCCCTTACGTATATAACTCCAAAAGTAATGTTTGCAAGTTTTGACAAGTGCTGGCGGTGAGAGAGCGTCATACATGAATAAGAGATGTATTCAACTTCAGTGGCAGGAAACGCAGCACATGGTCCCATGAATATCTGTACTATATCATATTATGAGGAACACATTGTCCCGCCTATATTTAGAGTTTAACAAGATAAAAGATGGCCCCCTACAGCTCTACTGCATTTTTAAATACGCTGGGTTCCAGCAGAAATTGAGGATGTACTTACAGGGTCTGTAATTTCATTGAACATAAAACCAGTCATAGTGTTGTTCTATGTGAGGATAAAAGCAGTGGACCCCTCACATCAAACTTCTTTCTTGAGCAGCAGCAGCCTGTCTAGTCTGACTAGTCTGGCTGATGATGTATTCAGTAATTTCACTCATTAGTCTTGTCTCTTGGAATTCCAAGATGTTTAAGTAAAAACGTTGTTCAGGTTTTTTTTTTGGGGGGGTGAACGTGCAATAAAATGCCCCCCACTGTGATAGTAATAGGATCATAATATAAACGGGAGAGAAAAATGAAACATGAGCATGTGGGGATCTCCAGAGACAGAATATGAGGCAATAATGGCATGGCATTGATTGACATTTCCCTCTTGTTTTTAATCATAATAATATGCTTTCAAGTTAGGCATGGAAATGACTTCATGATCGTATAATGACAGCTCAATAGCTGTCAGGGCGCTGTGTAGAGGATAACATCTTTATTGTTTTCTAGCATTGTATGCTGACAGAGCGTCGACTCACAATGACAAAAGTTTCTTTCTGGGTGTGTTTGATGTACAATTAATGGCCATGGTTATTCAAAGTCACGGCTGCTTTTTGTGTAACCCAGCACCTTAATTGCTTCTGATACCGCACAAATTTTAACATACTTTTGATTTAAACTGGGCAGCTTTTAATTTTCTTTTTATTTAGGAGTAATACATTTCAGACAAGACACTGGACAGAAAAGATGTTCACACTGCAGATCATTGGTAGAGGAAAATAACATATCCAGCGTCCATTCTGTTTGATCAAGTCCTATTCACACATATCAAAAAGCAGCTCCCCATTCAATACAATATACTGCGGATAGACAAGCTCTTAATTTGCATATTACCTTTGCTGACAGCCAGTTATACAGAGACACTATTTGTTTGTTCTTTTCATTCTGTGGTCTAGTTTTTGAAACCATCAGCCAAGGTGAGAATGCATATTCATGACTGGTCTATGTGCAGCCCATTAATGGTGTGTGTAGGTGGACTCAGGCTCGTAAACAACTAGTGCCATTTAAGAGTGTGTGAATGCCCCTGACTGTTTCCAGTACCTGGACTCTCCTCAGTCAGTAATTACCGGGGAGAGTTTTGATTAGAATGCCACGGGGAAATGAAAGACTTTCTCTTTTTCTTTTTTTTCTGCATTACAGAGAACAGGCACCCATATGGATCTTGACCAGATTGAAATAAAACTGAAGGAGAAATTAAGCTGCCATGCATTTAAAGCAGTAGTTTATTTTTAAAAACAGCATGGTGCCACATCAGGGGATAGCATTTCTACTTTAACATCTCTTCAGCAAAAAAAAAAAAAAAAAGGAAGAAAGAAAGAAAGAAAGAAAGCTTACTGCAGCAAAGGTGATTTGAAAGTTTTAAAAGTGATTCAGAGTTACATTGACCCAATTACAAACTTTGACAGAGAACATTTTTGTTAACTCTGTTATTCTTATGGCTCAACAGCTCTCCATTGCCTTCGTGACCCTCATGTTCGGGGTCATTAACCTTAACGCTTGAAGTCCCACCTCAATCGACAAAGGTACATAAGGATAAAATATTGACAATACTAAGGACTATTGGCTCATTAAGGACCTAGCCTTGCTAATAAGCCTGAAAGAGTTCAATGCAATATTAATGGTATAGGATTTCTCACAGCCACCATTTCCAGAGACCATTCAGTGAGGTCTCCTAATTATTGATGGGCCAAATTACAAGGAAGACTTCATTACATCTCCTAGTGAATGAAGAATTCATGAAAGCTCGCAGAGCACAGTGAATGCTAATGAAAAACCATAATAAAGACACTTTAATATGTGTATTATCTATTTGTGTGTCATCTGCTGCTATTACCTGCTGAAGTATTATGGCTGACTTTTAAAGGCTCTATTTGTCACTCATAGTGAAATGATCAAACTCACAAATTACAATTACAAGGTATTTACTTAAGGATTTATTTAAGTTTTGGTTAATTTAATTAAAGATCATGAAGCTGCTTTTAATCGCATAGGAAGAGAAACCAGGGAAGAATTAGTTAAGATTGTTTACACTGCAATTAACTTCAACAGCAGCAGTGTTGATAATTACTTGGAAATGATATAACCACATGCATTACAATTACTTAGCCTATTACTCACCCTTCAAGTTACTGATACAATGCAGTTGTAGGTCAGGACAGTGAGCTGTATTATCTATTAGGCAATGTGGGCTACATTTAATGGGTGAGTTCTGCTGGCCATGTAGTCATTTAGTGATTTACAGTCAGCTGCAGTGTTATTTTTCACCAGATGCTGTCAAACCACAAACCAATTGTGATCAATAATTCCTTTTAAACAGTGGTTCAGTGTATGTGTGATCTCTAAGACAGTTGTCACTTGAGTTTTTCTTTCTTTCAGTGCCCTGAAATGGGTGACAGATGTCAAGTTAGCAACTACCTGAATGTAGTGAAGCGTTTAGCAGCTCAAGTCATATTTTCAGTCAGGTATTTTTTCTTGGGAGCTGATGGGAGGCAAAAACAGAGCTGAAAGAAGAGTGAGTATTGGACTTGGATTTGTGATATGGACATAAATATAACCCCAGTGGATGAAAATGTTGCTCGATATCTGCTGGATGCATAAATCAATAGATGCTTACTATTTAGTTCACAATACTGATTGATATTATGAGTGCTATATTTACAGCTTGTTTCTCACAATGAAATGGACGAAAAATGTGCAGGTTTAATCATATTTCAATTGCCAGATATTTAAGGAATGGCAAAGCAATGTCACAGTGTTGTGTGTAGGAGAGAGAAACAAATCTCTGTGGTATTATTGTTCCCCCCAAAACATGTTTTTTCTAATGAAAACTGGTTGCATATCAATGAAATAAAAGGTTTGGTTAAATTGTTTATTGTTAGTTGGATTGTGGGTGAATACGATTATATTTGTACACTCACCCACATAGGTGAAATGCACCTTCCATAGCCTCCAGGAACAGATTACATTATGTTTTTCTTTGATGACTACCACTCATGTCTAGGCTGTCCAATGTGAATTACTGGCAATACACCACAGCTATTATCAACGGTTCACAGTTAGACACTCTGAAGGGACCTGTATTGTTTTGTACCGCTGCAAAACATGTTTGTTTAGCCACCTTAATTAAAAAGCTTGTCAGCAGTGCACAAACAGTCTTAGAGAGCTCTCAGTATTCAATTTAAAGCAAATTTCTTTGTGCACTTAATGGCAACATGTCGGGGAAATATGGCAGGTGTTGACAGGACAATACTAATCAGGGTAGAAAAGGAAATTCAAGAAACGAGGAGTTCAAATGAAGACAGAAATGAAGAGGATAGAGTAAAAACGAGTAGTGATTAGGCGAAGGAGCTCATATTGTCTCTATTTACTTGTGTGTTCCAACTTCCTACCTAGATGTTCTCAAAGTGAAAAAGAAACACAACTCCTCTACCCCTCTGTTTTCTTCTACTGTCTCTTTTTAGTGAGATATCCAGTGATCTATCTACAGTAGTCCCTTGCACATCTGTCTCTCATTAAAAATCTGAATTGCGAGTGTGAGCATGCTGACCCTCACATATGCGACAATTTTTTCATCTTTGTTGGAACAGAACCCTGTTAGTTGTGTGCTTTTATAAACTCCCACCCCCCCACCCCTCTCTCTCTCTCTCCCTCCCCTTTTCAGTTTCATCCATACCTCAGTCTTTTGTGGTGGCTTTTGTTCTTGCTCACCGCTCCCACCTTGAATTCTGAATCTCTTCGCACATAATGTAGAATCAACAGTCCCTGCGTCTCGGCTCCCTTTCCGCCGGCTTTTATTCAGAGGCGATGAATGGTAAGAAAAATGCTTAGAGACAATTAGGCAAGGCCACATGATGCTGTAATGGCTGAGCCCCCCCCACCCCCACACACAGCAACACAGACATTGACGTTCCTCCCAGACGTTCGCCACATATAGAATAACAAAGGAGCTGACTGACACACACACACACACACACACATGCATTTTGGTTTGACATGCTGTCGGTTGTGGCCGCTTTGATTTCAAAAGGCAGTGTAACAACTGAGCGGTTCAACCCCGGAAAAAATCACCATCAATATAATGTTGTTACCTCACCAGGTTGCCTCATTATGGTGGCCCCTGACAAAAGCTGCTATTAGCCAAGTTGTCGATGACAAGACTGGTTGTTCTGTCAAGGACTGGAGATGAGGGTGACCTCACATGCTGAGGCTGCATGTACAGATTTCAGCTGGGTGGCACCCTCGGATAGATGGAAGGGACATGATGCTGCGTTGAGGCAGTAATCCACTTTCCTTTTTATTTATTTATTTTTATCAATTGAACATACCATTTTTTGTGATTTGCTGTCAACCTCTGTTGTCCCTAACTAGTGCTTCCCCTTTCCTCGCTTCAGCCAGTCATTTCTGTATTTCCTATTCAAGTTATTTTGTAAAATGAAAAATGAGTGTCCTTCATTCAAAACAAGAAAATATTGCAATTCTCCTCCTGTCTGAGTAACAAATTGAGGGCACTCTGCAAGTGGGCATCATATATACACTTTCTCAGCCTCCAGTATCAGACTATCCTCATGTGGACTGTACATTATTAGCTGGCCATACCCAGTGAAAAATATTTGATCCTTTGCTCTCCATCTTTGTCAAGTCAAACCCTGCTAGGTGTTTTGTACAAATCATGAAGGTTTACATATAGAAAAACTCCATTCATATTTCTGGTCCCCTGCTTTCACACTATGGAGCTGTAGTCTGATTAATGGCTGAAAACGGCTCCTCCACACGCACACTATGTGTAAATAAGATGTGCCTCGTGGCGCTCTTTGTGTGGTCCAAGAATGGAGGGAAGACAGGCTGCCTCTAGCGCACTGTGCGTTCAGTGTGTTCATCACTGTGTATTTTGTTATTACAGATGTTGGTCTACTGTTGAAAGAGAGCACTTCATCTCAAAAGCATGATAGTATTGCTATAACAACCAAGTGCTCAGAGCTGCCTATGGTAGTATTAAAGGGATAGTTCACCCAAAATTCAAATTTCACTCATTATCTACTCACCCTCATGTTGACTAAGGGCTGGGAGAAGTTTCAGAGTCCTCCGTGCCTTCTCTGAGTTACAGCGGGGCTCCAGTGCATGTCCATATGACGGTTGAGAACGGGGCTCACTTTTCTTCGTCCAAATAGACACACCAAAAAACATCCAAATACCTCCATAGTGCTCGCCTGTTATGTCCCTCTTGTATTGAAGCCCCAACATGAGAAATTGTTCCGAAAAAAATTTAATAAATCTGTATTTTAAGCTTGTTTGTAGCGGAAGCTCCCAGCACTACTCTTCCTGGTCCGTCCAAATCTTGCGCGATTTGCACTGACGCCGGCGTGAGATTTGGACGGACAAGGAAGAGCAGTGCTGGGAGCTTCCGCTACAAACAAGCTTAAAATACAGATTTATTTAATTTTTTTCGGAACAATTTCTCATGTTGGGGCTTCAATACAAGAGGGACATTACAGACGAGCACTTGAATTTTGGGTGAACTATCCCTTTAACCACCTATGAGCTGTTGCAACACAAGATTTGATAAATGGCTGTTAAAGTTTATACAGGATGTGGACAAGAAAGTGTTCGAAACAACAAGAAGAAAAATACCATTGGAAAAAAAGCAAAACTCCCATAAAGTTGTGTCTGTAAATCCTACATGTGCATTTACAGTGATGGCTCCACTGTTTCAACTGTTGCTCACATCAAAGCACATGCAGACAAAGATACAAGCCATTATTGCACGCAGGCACATTTACATCGCTGCTGGCTGTGTTCCTCTCTGCTCGTTTTGTAGACAAAAATGTTATTACCACTGATCTTGAGATGGTAACTAATGGCAACACTCAAAGCTTTATACCCATAAGAAAATTGATTCCTGTTGTGTTGGGAGGTGTGATCACCAAGTAAAATTCCTTCTTGGCTTGACACATGTCTACTTGTATAATTAACTACATTTCTGTCTAGGAGAATTACCTTCATAGGAAATTTCCTCAACAGTGACACCATTATCAGTTTGTCTTGCCGTAGTCAAAGCAGGGTGTAGCAGGTGGTCAAGGCACAAGTGTGTATGTGAAGAGAACACTCAGAGCTGTCAAGACTTGCAATTCCAGTCTCTTCTCTCTCCTCCTCAGAGAGAATTACACCAAGTCTTCAGCACTCACTGCAGAATTTCTGTGTCTTCTCTTGTAAGACGTGATTTATATGACAGTAAGTGGGATTATAATGCACAAAACTGTCATCAGGAGAGCCATTTATAGCTGTGGCTGCGGGCAGAGTGTATATGAGTGGTCAGAATTTTCTACAACATAGCGTAGAATCCCAGACAGGATATCTTATTTTATGTTTTGTGCTTGTGATTCTCATAAAGAAAATCTAGTCAAAGCTTTAATCCTGGGGCTTTTCTCCTCATTTCTCTCACATGTAATGTAATTTTTCTCATTGCAATGGAGGGAACATTCTGTACTTCCATGTCGTGATGCTAAAGATTATACTACGTCTCTCGAAAAGCATTTAAATGTAGTCGTAGGTCAAACAATCACACATGGTTAATTATAGCAACACATTTCCTTTCTGTCCTTCTGCTTTTAAAAAGAAGTGGCATGTTTAATTTGTAAAGGTGTCAGAAGTATTAAAAATAGGTATTTTGTAGCTCGTCACGATGACAAGCATTGAAGCCCGGACTTAACAACAGCGCCTGACAATGGCACCATTTCAGAGTTTTCAATTATACATTATTTAGGCTTTGTAGTGGAAGCGAGTCTTGCTTGAACGACACATTGAGAACCCCACCTGGCAGCAAAATGAGAAAGCCAACATGATTTGCATTCTGTGGCAGGGCTGTTAACTTGTCATCAGCAGCACTTGACAATTGAATGAAAATAAACATCTACAACCGGCACTCTGTGGAGTTAAAACCAATTTAAGTTTGGATTCTGAAGAGCTTTTTGAAACATCCATTATTACCTTGGTCTCTTGTCTTTTGTCTCTTTTTTCTCCCCCTTTTTTTTTCTTATTCACATCCATAGTATGATTCCCAGTTAATCCATTATTCACTTTCACCCTGCACTGTTGTTTACAAACAGCAGCCTGAGATACTCATACTCCCACCATGACAGTCTCACATTGGACTATGTGATGCTGCTGAAATCAGTCGAGTCAGTATTAGCAGGGAAAATACAGAAGAACTTGCTTCCCGTTTATAAATTTAAACTGTTATGTCCAAAACTGTCATAAATCACAACCGTGTGAACCAAATATGAACTTGATAAACCATAACCCAGGTGCCTGTTTTACTGTGATGGTGTGTGTAGGTAAGGGAGGGTTGTCGTTTCAAGTCAAAATAAACAAAACTGCCACTGTCTCTCAATTTAGTTCAATGTACATTTTTAAAGTATATTTTATTAGGCTTTTTCTTTCCGCCTTTAATGACGTGAGAGTCGAGAGAGAGACAGGAAATGGGAGGCAGAGGAGGGGGGGGGGATGACACGTAGGATAGGGCCGCTTGGCTTGGGATTCAAACCGGGGCTGCCTGCAGTGAGGACTATAGCCTCAACACATGGGGCGGGTGCTCTACCAACTGAGCTAAACACCGCCCCAGTTCAATGTACATTTTTGAATCACAGAATCAATTTGATTCTTGATGATTCAGTTACATCAGATAAATGTTGCGTAAAATAATTTATTCCAGGAAGCGCATAGCTTTTAGTCAACAACATTTTTTTTATTCATGATAAATGAATGAATTACCATCTTATAATATGATATTCTGACTCTAACCCTATTCCTGTAATTATATTATTATGTCCCCTTACCCAATATTTTATCAGTTTTATTATTTTTTGTATTATAGGCTAAATTCTAAGCACATTTCACAAAAAATAAAATGCAAAAGGACTCAAACCACTTAGGGTATCACCATTACACTTGTTTAAAAAACAAATGAAAATCATCCCATGCAGCTACTGCAGTGGCAGATGTTTCAACATTAAACATCACTTTGAGCAGAGGCAGGGCAGAAACTAAAAGTCTACGAACTAATTCATTGGCACTGTTTTTGTTGACAAGACACCAGTCTGATATCTGCAGACAGCTGCTAGCTAGCATTAGCTCACCAGCACACACTGAATAAAGCGGAAGGAACAGCGTCGGTCGACTTCACAATTCATAGCCATTCTTGAAATCCAAACAGAGACATCAGATCAGTGTGCAGACTATTTCCAGGCTATCCATCTGGTTTGGTAAAATATGATCTCTAGTAACAACAAGATAGCCAGAATTACATCAACCAACCTATGACAGAAAATATACTGCCAGTACTTATGGTATCTATAATTTATTGTATGACTTAAAAACAGAGCAACAACAAAAAACAAACAAACAATTTAAAGCATGTTTGCATGATTCATTGATCCATTGAGTGCCCGTATCTTTCTAATGTCTTGCAGATACTTCAGCTAACCCTCAAGTTAAACTCACTTGTCCCATTCAATCACTTCAAATCATTAATTACTAATTTCCTGTCCTCTGGTTGTACTTGTCTTCTCTGATCCTTTCTGTTTCTGTATTTTTATTGTGTATGTACAGTATGATCTGTATTTTATCTTACTGTAATTGTTTTGCTTTGTGCTCTTGTCTGCACTGTAAATGACGCTTGCCTCAAGAAAACAGGATTGCACAACACAATCCACAATAACCTTGATGGCAAACAATACAATACAAATCACCATGTACACCAGAAATTAAATCATTCACTGGATACAGCGTGCCAAGCACTCCTGAATTGTATCCTTTCAAAAAAATTTTTTTGAAAGATTTCTTAAATCAGCAGGCCTACACGGAAGGCAATAAAAGAGAAAATGAAATTCATCCTTGACAACCACACGATCACAAAAACACACACACATTGCTCTTCAGGAATCTATTTGTCAGTGGTAAAGTAACAGTTATTCACTGAGCACACACTTTGATTAATTTGAATTAAATTGAATTTGAATTTTGTATTGTAGTCATCTTTAATTTGAATGTAATTTCAAAGTTTTCGTTCCTTAGAAATTTACAGTTTACAGTCCTGTTTATAAACCTTTAATATTTTTTGTTTAACGACATTTGTAAGTTGTTCTTGAAAATCACCAGTAATCAGCAGTGGAAAATACTGTTGCAGTCTCTCACTACTGTGGATAATTAAGTGCACAATCCCAGTGAAAGATCTTTTTGCTCAGTCTTTCCTCTGGCAACTGCAAGGCAGCTCCACAACCTCACCAGTTCACCTCTCTGCTTTATGAGACACACTCCCATCCCACATTGCCTCCAGTAACTCTCTTATTAGTGAATTTATGCACCCCAAGGAAGCATCTCATGTCTCGATCGTGAAAAGCATTATTGTCAGGGGAATCCTCAAAACCCCACAATCCTGCAGCATAGAATGAAACAGAGAGTATCCCCAAATTATAAAGTTTTGCAAAGACTGTAAAGCTTTGGTCGTGTCACAGTTTTAATTTTATTCATCACTGACCTCAGTTTATTCTACCACAACTTTAATTCTCACTGTAAAATTCATATGTTCATTGAAAGCAAGACATTAATTAGAAGTGATGCTTTCAGTAAATTAAAGAACCAAAGACTGGTCTCATCTGCAAGTTTAGCACTGAATATATTATGAGTAAGACATAACTCCTCTGTACTGTATGAGAGGAACACAACATGCAGGAGCTGCCAGTGGCTCAGCAGGTTTCAACAAAGAGTAACATGAAAGAAAGGTACCATCCAATGGGAATCAGTGCTTGTGTTAGTATTCCAGGCTAACTAGAGTGAAAGCTAGTTAGGTCTCTCAGTGGGAGACAAACTTAACAGCCTCACTGAACACTGTGCATGTGTGTTAACGTTCAGTGGTTTTACAAGACCATGACGTGTTCCAGTCTGTTGTGCACCACACAAAGTGACAGCACATCAGCTGGCAACACCAGCTCGGCTACCAAATGTCAGTCAGCAGCTGCCATGACAAATACTCACATAGAGGCTTTTTTTTTTTTCTTAACTGCTACTTCTGAAAAAAAAAGAAGTTTGTTTTTTTTAAATACTACAAAAATGTGCACAAAAACTTCATTGTAATTTAGTATATTTGGTGGATTGAGATCTCAGTTTGATGCAAAGTTTTTGTGACAGGCGTCTGCAAATCACAAAAAAAGAACACGGAAGAGTCTTTTAACAAGAATTTTTGTGAGTGTGAACAGTTTACCAGAATGTTTTTGTTTTTTCTGTACCCCATAGTCTAAACATCAAAAGGCTTGATGTTGGGAGATAGTAGAGGTGCTGGAAAGAGATTCAAGAAGACCGACATCTGGCTGGTCAGCTCAGTGTTCCACACTCCAGGCTGACTCCTCCAGCTTTTGAAGTCAGTCTCTAAGTCACCTGGGGACACATTCTTGAAAGAGATAGAGCCGTCGATAAGCAAGGTTTTTTTTTTTTTTTTTCCTTTTTCTCGCTCCACATCTACAGAGCTCCACAACACGCACATGGGTAAGAAAGATAAAAGATCTCTGCTGACCGTTCCGACAGACGGATGGCGGGAGGCAGACATAAGCATGTGTAATAGGCACAGGATCTAACACGAGCATTAGCTGCTTTGAGTGACAAGAATACTATGCTTTTGTGTAAACTGAACTTTTCAGAGCTCCTCACTTTCTCATTCAGAGTTTAGGTGGAGCTCATTTACTCTGGGGGTGCGACTGATATAGATGTAAACAACACATTTTTATTCACAAACACACATCTGTAGAGATGCACAAGAGTCCCTGCCCCCCACTGCGTACCTGCATAGCTCAGATGTAGGCTACAAACATCGTCAGAGGCTGCCTGTGATCTATACATAGAAGTGACGCAAAGGCTAACTTTGATGGAGCATTTTTTTTTCAAGCTGAGCAAGTATACAAACATATACAGGTGCCAAAAAAAAGCATTGTGTTGAGAAAGATAGATTGAAGATAAATGTCACTCAACCAGACAAATCAGCTGTTACGGCGAGAGGAGGGTGTATTTTTTCCTCCATGTTTTATGTAAAGAATGCAGAACATGCGTGCTTAAAGGCTATATATGCAAAATAGTCAACAAATCAAAAATAACCATATCCAGGTGGACATAATACACAGTGGACGTGTGTGTCTGTTTCTTTGCATAACGTGTGTTGCTGCAAACAGCACAGCTCTGTGCGTCAGACCGTAGACATATGTATCTCTCTGTTTGCACTTCTGCTCCCCCAGTATTCCAGTGAGGGCCAAATGAAACGCAGATAACCTCAAACATGAATGACCTCACAGCGTAGTTCAGTGAGTTCAAAGTGTAAAAGTTCAGTTTTATTCAAGAACTGAAATACCTCTGGCTTGTGTTTCTAGGTGGCCTTGATGGTCAAAAGACAACAAGTTGTCAGAAAATTCAAAAACATTTCACAAGAGAAAACATTTAAAAACACATTTTATGGAGTGTTAGTGTGTTGTTTTGACCCTCAAGGCCACCATATATTTCCCTACCGATTCATCCTCATATTTGGCTTTCGGCCTCTGAAAGCCTTTCTGTGTTACATGCGTACTGTATTACTTACTAGAATCAACTGCCTCGTGGTTATCTGACTCCGCCTCTCAGACTAGTTTTATATTCATCTCAAACATCCCAGTGCTGTTCCAGCCAGGTAGAGGGGGCAGGAGAAGCAGCCAATCACAGAGGTTTATAGAGGGACCTGACGGTGTATCGTCTTGAAATAAAGTCACAGACCTTACTTTCACTTTTGTCGACTTACCAACTGTAGCTTTAATTTATCTGATTTTGATGATACACGTAATGCTCTCTTTATTAAACAAGCACCAGACATCAGTGGTTTTCTTTTATGCTCAAAAACACAAGAAAAGGTAAAGCTAAGCTAAGCTAAGCTAGCACATTTTCCATTATTATAAAGAGTCAAATTAAGCAACAATGTATAATATTGTTATTTTACTCTTTTCTACTGAGTAGTAATCTGCACAAACTATACACAGCTACAGCTCTTGCAGTGTATCAACGTTTGCAGACAGACGCACATAGATAAAGCCAGACTTGAAGAACACACACATACACACTGGGATGATAACACACCTGCTGTTATCATCAGAATGTCTATGATGGTTATAGGATGAGCACAGGCGTATTTACCCATCTCATTCATCTTGCGCAGTCCTATCTATCTGGCAGGGCTGTGCAGACACACATATCTCCCCATCCAGGGAACAGATGCAAGATATCTGTTTAGCTTTGCTGTGCTATTATCTCTTGTTCCTTCCTTTCCCCTCCTGCATGCATCCTAGATTTATTTTCTTCCCCTATTTGCTTTGTTTTCTCTGTTATTCCCTTGCTTTTTGGTCCCAGTCTACTATAAACTCGTCCTTACTCCACTGTTCACTCCATTCAGTTTAGACAGGTCATTACATTACCTTTCCTCTCCTCTTCCGCTACTGAGTATTCAGTCCTTTTTATGCCCCCCTTTGTTGTCTGGCCCTCATTTTTGCTCCACTTTTTCTCCTTTTCTTACACTGTGGTCTCTCCTCTCAACTCCTTACCTCTCCTCCTCTCCTCTGAGGCTGTTAGGGTCTTATTTTGTTCTAGGAAATCCAGTCGGCCTGGCCCATCTGCATGATTATGCGCCGTACCACTGATTGGTTCCAGGGAAATCATTCCACTGGAACATGATGTCCTGGATTGAAATAGCCCATAGTAACAAAATAACTCACACTTCCTCTTCAATTTCAGAGTTGCAAAGTTTATATCCACTCATTTCAAGTCTGGTCAGCCAAGTCAGTCCTTAAGTGATTAGATTAATATTTGTCCTATAGTATGGATTACAGTAATTGACAACTCAATACTTTTATTTTAAGGCCCTGTGCTTTGGGGATAAAGTTCTTCATTAAATCAGAAAGGATCTGACAAGGTAATTTGATGCATCTGCTATCAGGTGACAGTTTCATTAACTGGTTTTCTTTTTCCCTGACACCTGGATTATCAAAGTCTATAGTGAGGCAGACTACCCCACTACACGGATTCCTTTCTTTATCATGTAAAATAGATTGAGCTATTGCTGCTTCTGTAATAATAAAAAAAAAATTAAAAAAATCATATCAAGTTTTTTTCTCCTATTTTTTATGCTGGTGAACGTTTTTACGTTCTCAAGTTGTCAAAGAGTGTGTGGAAATATCAACAGAGAAGATGTCTGAAAAGGATAAAACATTGTTAGGATATTTTGGACTTCAGGTCGATTACAAACTGATTCTTTTTTTGCTTTAGTTGAAGTTGTAGTAATGCTGCATTTCAAGGAACAATAATATTATATTGAATTACTGGTGATTCACTTGACCATCTGCTTTTAAAGAATGACTGAATGAAGTATGAAGTATAAAAGAAAAACACTGAATACAACTGCTGCCATTCTGTTGAAAATTTCAATAGAGACATACTGTAGTTGTGCTTCACTTTATTCCTCTATCATGCGCCTATTTTCTTTTTTTCTGAGCCGTCTGTCAATGTCTCGTAAGGTTACACTCGTAAAGGTTGTATTAACACTGTGATAGTCATTCCCAAAGTTGAATTTAAACAAAGCATTCATTCTTTCACTTATCTCCACTCTGACAAAGTTTCCTGATGCATTGTTGATGATCACATCACAAAGTCCTGTCAGACTGTCGATCTGGTCGATACAGCGATATACTGTATATACTGTATAGCATTCATGGCTGCATTGCTACTAATGCATACATGTATGTATATCTATGCATGTGTGGTTGTGTGTGTGTGTGTGTGTGTGTGTGCGTGTGTATATGTATATATATATATATATATATGTATATATATGGCCTTCTGGCATGGAAAAAGACGGACACTTGAATTGCAGGCATCAGACAACCTATTTTCTTGTCAGCATGTGGAACCACTAAGGAGTCCTCTGAACACAGAAGATTATGTTCAGCTAAGCAGAACTCACATAGCACAGTAATAACAAGTAATCGCTATTCAAATAAGAATAAATATGGCTGTCCTGTAACACATCTAACTCTAGACTGAACTGCTGTGAAATCCAATATAATAACAACGAGAACAAGGAGAAGCAAACTGGTCCAGATGTTGCCTGGATTGGCAAAGTTCATGTCGAGGGGAACCAGGATCAGCTGGAACGTTCTTTTAACGGCAAAAAGAGATATGAAATATATGAAACATCACAAGACCAGCTTCCACACTATCTGTAGTCAAAGTTAAACAAAGGTAAAGACAGCTCTATTACCGCAACTGAAGACTGACGAAATGCTTCAATAAGTTTCAATACATCAGAGTACAGCAGGGACTGAATACAGAGAATATTTTGTGGAAGACTATAACAGCAAGTTTCTGAACTTGCCTGAGGCAAAAACTGAGTGTTCAGCTTACAAGCATACAGTGTAGCCCAACTTCAGACATGCATGCACCCTCAAGGTCAGTGAAGAACAGAAACCCAGTCCAAAAAAAAAAAAAAAACTCATACAAGTCGCATGCGCTCATACTGTACATACTGTACTTCCCGATTTCTACTGCATATCTGCCACGTGAGGTAATTGGCTCGGGGGGAGAGCTCCTCTCTGAGCTGTGGTCTGGGTTGCAGATTGCCATAGGTTGCTTTCTCAGAGGACCCGACCCAGCAAGGCTCCAGCTTATCTTCTGCCTGATAGAGGGTCCTGCAGCTTACACCATAATTAAGACAGGCTAACACACACACACACACACACACACACATTGGTACATGCATTCATGAATAAAAAGTCACTTATGCACATGTATTTCTAAAGCATTTTTATAAACTTTGGAATGTGCTCATATTTGTGTGTATTCATTGATTACATGCACACACGCTCAGGCACACAAACACACACACACACACATACAGTACACTGTGTTTTGAGAGTTGTTGGTTCGCTTATCCTCAACATTGCCCACTCAGGGGTAGCCTTGGATAGTCCATTTGATGTCCAACACTCGGCAAGATTAAAAACAATCAACAACAATAACAGCAGAAGCCACAACAACAGAACCAGCATATGGCTATTAAATCTAAAAGGCGTTCATGCATCAAAAGGAAAACTAGATTTCTATCATTATTATCAACACTATGGGTCTGCTTCGGGGGCTCATTTTAGCAAATATCATTTCCTATAGACAACAGATTGGGCCAAGTGATGGGTTGAGAGTGGAATGAGCAAATATGCTAATGCAATGACAGAATGTAATGCAGTTCCATGCGCAGATAAATAAACATAGTGAGGAGAAAATAAGTACTGCTAATGGTTTGCAATGTTGCAGAACAAAACAAAGATAAGGTTGAGTTCAAGCCTGAGAAAACTGTCACGTTAGTTGACACCCACCGTGTCATGTTTGGCAAATTGTCCTGGTAATATAGAAGTCCACAAATGCATGAGATTAAAGCTTCCAATTTTGACTGTATCTTAGGGCAGGCTTTTACTCTGCTGAACAATGCAGCCTATTATAATTTATGAGCCTGGGACCGGGCCGGATGCCTTTCGGTTCCTATTTCATGTGATATTAAACCTCTCCCGCTCCTGGCCTGTAGGCTACGACAAAATCCTGGCGACCAAGTGTCCGTGTCAACACGAGAAACACAACTCTCAATATGTAAAGTAAGCTAATCCCATTCAAAGAGTGGAGTAAGAACTGCTTTGAGTTTGGTTTTGAAAATATGGATGCCTGCATTCAGATGGGAGAATACACAATCACAGAGTGTATCAAGATGGCCGTAGCCCAGCAATGTTTCTGGCTTGATATACTATCCTGCATTGTGCCCTTTGTGTAAGCCCACCTCTCCCCGGTGTAATAAGTGACGTGTCAGAGGTCAGCCCTTGAGTTATGATTATTGTGACCACAGGGGAGTACGGAGTGTAGGATTTGGGGTTCTAGGCATGTCTCATTCACCCTTCAGCTGTCACTGATCCCCCCCAGCGCCCAGGCCTCCGCTGACTGACAGGTGTAAGTAATGACTTAAGTTCAGAGGTCATGAGTCAACATAAGCACACAGGCCAAGCACAGCTGCATGCAAGCTTTGATACACAGACCTGGCTTCCCAGAGGACTCCATCATTTAGAGAAACCCCTGCAGATGTAGGGCCTGTGAACAAAAGATGCTAATTAATAATAACCGATTTCCTTTGTGAATAAGCCATTGATATTTTTTATGTGATTCTGCTGCACATCTATTCATTTTAATCAGTACATTTGGCGAGTTCATATATCAAAAGCACTGATTAAAATGAATAGAAGTGCATCTGATGAGTGTAATATTTAGATCATATACTGTATAGAAATAATCATTAATCTATGAATTGGATTTCACTTAGGAAATGAATACATTTTTCTTTGGCTATTTATCAAGTTTGCGTGTGCTGTTCACCTGTGCTGCTCCACAGGAGGAGAGCAGCTCTCTTGGAAACAAGATGGAGGAAGAATGTGGTGGATGGAGTAGGGAGCCGCACTCATTATGGCACGGCGCATTCCACAGAGTGAGAGATCAGCCTGGAGGCCCTCGGCAGCTGACAGCAGCTGCATTTCACAGCCTTATGAGGAAGGTGGTGGTGGTGGTGGTGGAGATGGTAAGTGGAGAGGACAGTAGAGAGGAAGGCAGGGTTGGGTATGGGATGAAGACGTCCAGAGGGACTTAGTTATCATTTGGCATTCCTCTTCTCCTTTCATCACTTCGGATAATGCCTCACATGTGGGTGTAGGGGGGATAGGGAGGTGTCGAGGGGAAGGGCTGGGTGCTGGGGAGAGGAGGGATCTTGTTCTAGGTAGATGCAATTTTTGAAATGTATTGAAGTTTTGAAAGCACCACCCCCTTTCTCGCTCCCTAGACATGCTCCTCCAGGCTTTTTGATCTTTGGCTTGTGACAAACACTCGTACCACAGGCATCTGATTTGGAACAATTAGAGGTTTCACTCTCACTGATGGAATATGTGAACACACACTGGCAATGAGGAGAATAAAAAACCTGTAATAGTGGATCATGAGAGGCATAGAGTCATCTGAAATAACATATCACAAGATAAGCTCTACTGTAGTTTCTACATTTCTTCTACAAGCCTCCCTGTTACTTTGGCATGAGTGACTGGAGAAAGGTGCAGGGCAAGGAAAGGCCAATATGAGTGTGTCAGAGACAGAGAGACAGAGCAACTGAGAGGGGGCATTCAGATGGCTGCCTGTCTATAGCAATTACACTAACCAAGGCTGTGTGTCTGTTTTGGCTGTTAGCGTTTGCTGAGGCTGTTGTGTCCCTCTCCACTGTCTTTAACAACCGATCGACTCTCCCCTGAGAGCCACTTAGTCTGTCCTCCATCCAGCCTCTTGAGTTACAGCTTACCCACACACATGCTCCCATCAGAGGAGTCACCATCTGGGCGCACAGAGACACACAGACCCACATGCGGATGCGGGCTACCGAGCTCACATGGAAACACTCAGAAATTGACACTTTTAAGTGCATCTATGAACATAGCAACAGCACTGTATTGACCCTACAAGGTCAGAGACAGCTTTCCAGGGTCCTGCAGTCATGAGATATGAATTATTTTTCCATGTAACATCTTCACAACAATCATAGGAAGCGGCAGATTCTGGGGTTGACTAGTGGAGAAAACAATGAGGATGTTTTCCATCATAGACCTGTAGTTCCTTTCCTGTCGCTGACAAACTGAGGATGTAGGAAGAAATATGAGACATAAGACATACTCAAACTATCAAGGGATCATTTCGCTCATAAAACTTCTGAATATGATATATTTTTCCTCAGAGGACTTGTTGCTGTTGGGTGTTGTTATTCCTGTGCATTTTAGATACTTTGATCACCACAAACTAATTTCCACTCAGTCACAGTGTCTTTGTTCTGGCTGCAGAAGCCTCAGAGATGGATATCTCAAACAAGCCTGTCTGTGGTTAGATATCACAGAGGTAAATGGGCAAATCCTTTTTTGATCATTGTTTTTTTTTGTGATTTGTATCAGCAGAGCAGTTGAGTCAGGACTGATAATTTCATACATCCACCAAGCAACATACTGGAGTGAGCCAGACAGGGAAGCCTTCTTAGTGTGGTGTCATTTTATCCCTGTTGCTACATTTTTACAGCTGTGTTTTCCATATAATTTGAATTTAAGCATGAATTTCACTGATCTCATTGCAAAACCATCTCTCTGCTGTTTTTTCTTTACTATATTCAGAGATGGACAGGAACAAAGTACATTGACTAGAATGCTATGCAATAATACTAAATGATTATAGTCTATTTTTCAAGTATCTGTACTTTACTTGAATATCATTTTTTGGGGAAATTTCTGACTTTTATTCCTCTGCACTTGAAAGACAAATATTGTACTTTTGACCCCACTACATTTCTATGAAGTGCCCTTACACTGAAGCAGCTTTTAGTCAATGGAATTACTTTTTTTTTTTTTTACTCGAAAATTTGGTTGACCGTACACTGTGTTCATCGCAGGTAAAAGCAGTCACTCTGACTCACTGTGATTTTGCTTTTTGTGCACTTTTTTTAAACAGCTCAGTTCTGTGGCAGAGGCAGGTCGAACTGCATTTGAAATGTCAGACCTCAGGAAGGATTCCTTTTGTTTTAAATGTTTGCAGTGCCAAGCGTCATCAAAACAAGACAACAACATGAAACAACACAGGCTCCTTTTGTTAAAGTCAGATTTGTTTTTGTGGCCATTTCTCTATGGTTTGAGTTTTTTTATTCTACAGGGTCTACATCCAGAAAGTCAGTGCTTCAGCAAGTTGTTTCAGAGTCATTATAGATTCTGTAAATACACTGAGGAGCAATACAGTGATGTGCTGACAAAAATCCAAAATTTACTTTTTGCTTTTTTACTGAAATGTTTTTTAAAATCCAGTACTTTAGTTCACTTTAGTGACTCTGTAACTTTCACTTCACTGGAATGTAATTTGACCAGAAGCATCTACAGTAATTGATCTTGTACGTTGTCCACCTCTGATTAGAATAATTATTGTTTTCAGGCTTTAATTGCTAGATGAAAGTAGAGCAGTGACATTAAATGTGAGATGGAGGAGGACATGGATTAAATGAGCACATAGCTCAACATTTACCAGGACCTTTGCAGTTAATGCCCACAGTGCAGGTCATCAGGACACTTTAATTGTTTTCAGTGTTAGTAGTCAGCCTGTGACTTCCAGTCAAACAGCACCAGCAGCACTGGCAAGAAGGACCTTTATGTTTACTGACACAGGTCTTTTTTTATTGGGTGTTTTAACCAATCAGAACAGGGGATCTAAAGTATATACTTTATACATTCTTTAGTCAGTGCCTTCACTGGTGAGTCATAAAGCTGAATGTGTTGCATATTCCCCTGTGGAGCTCTGCAGCAGCCAGTTAACAGCTTCACATAAAGTATGACTGTGCAGTGTATCCCTCTTCGCCAAGTATGAATACCATAATACCAACTGAAGTGCATCTATGCAACGTAGCTCTCAGTGCTATGAGCATCTGTACAGATGGCAGGTGCTGGTTAAGAGCAGTAATGACACCCATTAACCAATGTTTCACCGCTCCACACAATCCTGCTTCATATGCATCATGGCCGTGCAGCGTTCGTGCGTAAGAATATATTCTGAGAAGTTGTTGTAAGAGTGGAGAAAAAGTGATGTGCTCAATTTTTTTTATAATGAGCTGAGGGTTTTTTAATTAATCATCTGTAGTCATGATGATACAGGTATATAGCAGAAGTGGGGGTAAAGTCTATCTGTCCTTCTTGACACTGGCAAGGCTAAAGGCAAACTCAAAGGGAAATTTAAATATCTTTATCCCGACACCCTCATTAGACAGAGGTCAGCATTGTCTGTTATCATCTTCTTTCTTGCGTCACCCTGTGAGGACAGTCAAGTTAAGGGCATCGTAGAGTTTCCACACAAGACAGAGGCAGTTTACTCTCTACGCTAACCCAGAGCAAAGACATCACATCGGAAGGCCTTTCAATAATACAACAATATAGCAAGGTTTCCACTTCCATTTTGAGGGTTAGATGTGATAAAACACTGCGACATGTCTCTTTACACATCAGGGAAGGAGACAAGGAGAGGAAAAGCTTGTAGCTTCTGGCATGGCATGCTGTGTGCACAGCTATGGCTAGAAACATGGAGGGATGTCAGTGGTTCCGATGTACTCTTGGCAGCCAAGGTTATGAGTTATGAAGTTGATATTAGAGAGAAGGGAGCACCGAGTGGGAAGTGTATGACCTTCATCACTCACCATCCATTCTTTCTCCTCTCTTCCGCTCTGTCTCCCTCTGTTCTGCAAGCCATGAAGCAAAAGGAGCCCTTTTCTGTGAACTCTCTAATTAGGAAGACCTTGACGTGCGGATCTCATCCATTGTTCCTCTTCATTTTGGTGGGAAAATATTTCATTGATTTTTGCAGCAATCGAAGGCGGGCGGAGCTGAGAGGGGCTATGTGTGGGATTAGGCTCTGCGGGGGGTTTCTGGGACAGGTGGGGAGCTAGTGAGGCAGAGTGTGTGTATGTGTGTATCTGTGTGTGCGCGAAAGGCGGGTAATGTCTCTCCGCATAACCCCTACCCCTTCTCACCCCGAGAAAGAACCAATTACGGCTGTGATCCTGGAGCCATCATATAACTCACCTCTTCCTCCGGCTCCCACTGTTCGCTCCGTACCTGCTGCACAACTACTACTTTGTCTTTCTTCACACGGTTGTGATGAACCCAGCTCATTTACAAACATCTGGTTTCTGTGAGGTTTTTGTTTATGTCCTCTCAAGCACAACTATGATATAAGATGGCCATGTTTTCGCAATCAAACGTAATTCTTTGGGATAGTAAATAGCACACTGTCGCAGTCTGACTGCTGTTGTTTTCCCAGTGGAGCCTTCCTGTCTCTTTCTCCCTCCCTCGCTCTCTCTCTCCTGTCACTCTTGTCTGTCTTGAAATTACGCGTTACCCCTGCAGGTGCCAACATCTCTGAAATGATTATTCCTACCACACAGAAGATTGCTTTTGGTAATTATATGTATCATAATTAAATTTGATGAACTCCTCTGAGACATAAAATCTCATTTGACCCAGGTGCCGGATTTCTCTTCCTATACATAAAAGGAGAAATGTCCTCTACTATTAAGAGAGATACACTTTGAATCCCTCAACTGACATCTTGATTAAGCAAAGCAGTATTTCCACATTTAGCAAATTCACTGAGGTCCATCAATAACTTAATTACCGAACAAGTGAAATGCAAATTCTCCGTTGTGTAACGGTGGAATAAATTGAGCAGGATTGTGCAAAGGCCAAATGTGGCGTTTGAAGCAGGAAGAAAAAAAAAAGAAGCTGAAGGTTAATACCTTTTCAGCCAGACCACACGTGGCCGCATGAGTCAGAGGGCTCTATACTTGTGCTCTATTACTGTTTATGGAGGCAGAGTGCAGTCTTTCACTCATTTTACCTTTTTTCTATTAATATCATATGACCAGACAGCAGAGGGCAAACGTCTCCAATTCTGATTTTTCTTCCCTCTAGGAGATTCAGCCTCTTATTTCTTTGATTATATCTCTGTATGAATAACATCCTTGAAGTTTGCCTTGTGTGTGTACACAAAGCCTGTCCTGTCCTCCGGTCTTCATGGGATAGAAGTGGTCTTGCCAGATCCTTTTCATTAGAATCTAATGTATAATCATTCTGTTTCTACATGATTGATTATTATTTCTGCCTAATGTCTACATCTATTGAATGTCCATGTATCCTGAAAGAAGGATCCCTCCTCTTTTTCTCCTCCTGAGGTTTTCTCCTTTTTAGAGCTGACTTCTTTTAAGGTTGACTGAATGGTTTGAGGAGAATGAGTCGCATCACAAGATGTCACCCTAATTTAGCACCCACGGGTAATTCTGTCAACGCCATGTCGCCACAATCAAAACCAGCAAACGAGGGAACATATTTTGAGCAAACTGTGCTTCATCCGTCCAGTGTCATCCCAGACAGTTTACGGTAGTAGTCTGTGATTTTGCCCTTAATTTGTAACACCACCTTTCTTGTTTTTCGTGATTACTCGTAAAATTATGGACATCAGAGAACAGGAGCTTGTGAACCACATTCAGACTCGGGTCTCCTCGAGCAGTTTGTGCTCCAGGCTTTTCCTAGGCCCCCAAGATCACTGTAAATATGCAGACAGCTTACCCAGGCCCTGCAGCCAGCAAGTGCTGAGATTAGATTTAGGCCTCAGACAATCTCGTGAGGGGAGTCACCGGGGATCGAGTTTCGGTATTTCTCTGTGTTTTGCTAAATAAATATTTTAGAAATGCTCACACACACACACACACACACACACACTGGTGCTTTAAGGACACAGCTACAAAAACGTATGCGAGAAATGCCTACCTTCGGCTTTACCATTTCTCTCCCTCTTTCCTGCCAGGACTCTGTCTCTGTGCCATCGTCTTCGTGCCATGGTCGTAAGTTCATTATGTTCCTACACTGTCCTTCACTCAGTATTCCCTCCAAGTTTTCTACTCCCACACTCTGATCTGCACCGCTGGATGGATTGCTTTTTCTCCAACTCTCTCCCCTTCTCTCAGCAGGGGTTCCCCGCTGTGCACCAATCCCTTTCTCGCAGGTGATTGCTCAGGGAATATTGATTAAAGTGAAGATTTGCTGCTGAGAAGTCACTTTTCAAACTTCCTGTGACTTTAATGTGAAATAAAATGAACCTACCCCTCTGTCTGTGATAAACACCTTGTTGCGGGTGAAGTATATGTTTAAGAGAACCGGCTCTGCCCTCGTGTCCGTCTTCACCTCTTTGGCTTTCTGTCAGCTGCAATCTGTCTATCCCCTGCCATCTCTCTTGCACACAGACACACACACACACAAATCAGCTTTCACTCCTAATGTAATGTACTGCTGCTCGTCATGAGGGCAGTATCTTCCTCTGTCTTTCTAATTGCTCTGATTAAAGTGACAAACAGGCCCAATTAAGCTAAAGCCATAGGGGAAGGATGCTATTAACAACATCACCATATCAATGGTCATTACATCCCTTTAACTATTAGCGGAGCCCTACAAGTGCAATTAAACCATCCATATGACCTTGAACTGTCTCCTGGGCAATAAGGCATCTCCTGTGAAACATGCAGCAGTATGAGAGAGGGTGTTAAGTAGTGTTAAGTATTTCCTGACAAAGACCTCAGCCATTAAAGATAATTTTCCATTTTATACAACTGGGGTCTTTCTATAGGTAACAATAACAATCTGGAGTAATTACAGAGATCTGGAACCATGGCAACAAAGTATGAGGGGGCCAAGAGAAAAGAGCTGTGACAACCACAGGTTGTAAAAAAAAACCTGTAGGTTTATTCAGATGATGAAAACCACTTCACTTGAAATGACCTCCAATGTTGGTCCTTCATTGCACAGGAAATCTCTGTGTGCACTGCTGCAACACATTTACTGTTAAGGTCAAAGTTGAACAAGGAGGGCAGCCTGTAAATATTATGGCCAGTCTGGGTAATCACCTTCAATTTGTCTGAGCTTTTTCTTTAAAAAAAAATGTGTCTGACTACATTTCCAAATCTGGTGCTGTAGACTTGGTAAGTGAGAGAACCTGCTGGTTCTGGAAATAATTTCCCACATGCTGTCTTCACATTTCAGATAGGTCTTTAAACTTGACACAGAAACACGGTAATTTCTTAGATAATGTAACAGTCCTGTAGGTTTTGATTATGGACACCAATTAATGATCACAGCTTCTTTTCTGAGACACTGTGTTTTCATCTGTCATTTTGCAGTGATGAATGGCTCTAAATACTACAATACCCATGGGCCTTTGCTGCCCATTTTGATAAACACACAGACCATATATTTTTTGTTGGTAGCAAAAGACACAACCAAGTTAAAGTGTTATGGTTGGACATCATTTGATACTTACTGCTGAAATGTTGTGAATCATAATTGAATTGACCCCCCCACCACCATTTTAAAAACATTTACATGTTTGTACTGTATGATCAATGTCTGATCAAACAAGCAGATATAGACAGATCCAAGTCATAGTAGTTTGTCTCCTGTAAACCAGTATCTTTGGGAAGAAATAATCTGACGTTTGGAATCAAGCTTAATTCAGAGATACCCCCGTTGTCACCGCTTGGGCATCTTTGTCAAAAGATCTGTAGGAGAGCAGCAGACACTTTCAGCACTTCCTCAAAAGGACAAAGTGACGACTGAGGCGCCATCACAAACTTGAAAAGATGGAAAATTGACTGTTTCATGAATCTTGTTGGCTTCCTCTCTGTTTGGCACAGGCCCAGCACAGCAGTCCCCCTGCTAATATGAAGCTGGATATTATCAATCAATTAGAGTCAATAAACAGTTATGGAGGAATGCTGAGAGTTGGATACATTCCCGTATCTTTTGACTCACCTCATTAACCATATCATTACTGTGCAACACACTTTCCCGTGTGAAGTGCTCCGCAAGTCCCTGGCAACCTAGACTTTACGAGCTTACTGTAACTACTTGTCTTTTACTGTATGTGCATGGCTAACTATGTGTTGGAGGCTGCGGGAAGAGTTTTGATGGGAGGATAATTTCCAACAGTTTGTCAAAATATTGTCACTTTTCTTGGAGAGCCAATTTTTGGGGTTGCGTGTAATCCCAGTGACGGCCCGTTTATTAGTGGCTGATGGCTTTTAACACGTGCTGCCAGGCGGACCGGCACTGACAAAAAGCTGTTTATTTCCTCAGCCATTATGAAACCAAGCATTAGACGTCATATTCATGCACAGCGCTGACAGTAGTGTTACTGGATAATAACCCTTCCTCCCTTGCTTTTTTGACTCGCCATTAATGAAAACAGAATTATCACCCACTGAGTCACACACCATAAAGTGATTGACTTGTTTTCCAAGGCCTTTATTGAGTGCATTTTAGTACAATAGTTCTCAGAAAGTTACAGCTTACAAACTCTTGACACATACTTGTCACAATTTACAAGTGGTAGCTATACAGAAACAGAAACAAAAAGGAAAGGAACCGTTCACACTCTTAAACATTGTACCTGTGCACACATAAATGTCTGTACACAAATCTGCCTATGCACACACATGAAATCAGTCTCTCTCACACGCACACAAATAAACAAACTGTGACATGTGCACACGCATATTCAGCTTCACCATCCATTGTGTACCATAGACGGAGGTTGTGACTGGTGTCATGGAAAGGTCCCATTTGTCCTGGTCTTCCTCCCAACCGGCTGCCGACAGCAAATTCTTCTGGGTTTTCAATGTGTGTGAATGTGTGTTTGTGTGTGTGTGTGTGGACATGAAGTGCCGTGTAGATGCTGTTTTATTTGTGTGTAAATCTCTCAGTCTGCAGTCTGTAACAGAAGAAAAAAGAGGATGGAGTAGTTTAACAAGTTTAGTTTTGCAGAGAGTCACGTCACATTATTGCAGGTGAACACGGCTTCCACTGTTCTGACCTATAAATGACAGGCATGAATTTAGCAACTAAGAGGATCGTTGGTCACTCCTCAGACAGTTACAGCACCATGAAACATTTAACAAGCTCTGTTCTTGTGTTTTGTATCACCGTGTGATGAATGGCTTCCATATGAGACAACGTTCAGAGAGGTATGGCAAAGCGCCTCTCCATTCATCACACTGGAGTGTCATTACAGTCAGATATTTAGAAGACAAACAGAGCGAATGGAGAAAGAAAGAATTACACTGTTGCATAATGAATACATTCTATCATCTCATTCACAGGCTCTTGGTTTGCAAAGCAAATACATAGGACAGAGCTGAATGGAGGACTAATGCATTCAAATTGAATCAGTGGCTTCAGTGAAAGGGATTTATGCCAATCTCAAGGAGTATGTGATTATATTTAGGAATACTTGGTAAATCAATGACTCAGAGAATTGCAAAGAAGAGGCAATTGATTTTGTCCATGAGCCAATCCAGTTGCTTGATTGCAGTATTTTCTATTAACAAACTACAGACATAAACAATTCTATAATTATTTCTATATTGAATAAGATGTTGCCATATAAACTACACTGGAAGGCGAGAGTGGCTGATTGGCTTCAATTAACTTAAGTTTCTGACTTTCATCTAACCATGTCTTCTATATGCCGCTCCTGCTCTGTAACCCCACCCTCCAGTAAACTGACTCATCCCTCTCTCTTTATCACATAATATGCACACACTCAGTCGGTCTCTGCTCACTTTTTTCTTCAGTAAGCATCGGGCTAGAAACCAGACACGAGAATAACATAATTAACGGTTGCTCAGTGTGTCTGTGTATGTTTATTTTTTGATGGTCCCATCAGTCTCCCACCCTGTGGCTGATGCCTGTCAGATGGGGGTCCCAGCAGATGTTTGCACCCCTGCCTGGGCCCACTGTAGCATGGAGCCAACCATTTCTCAGGCCAGCTCTGGCCCAGCCCGGCTCAGCCCAGCCCCAGCCCCAGCCCATGCCCTGGCCCAGGACAGCTTGGTTACACCCAGGATAAATGAGCTGGAGATCTGCCAGCCAGCTGGAGTAGCCAGGAGAGAGGGCAGGACAGACAGAGGAGGGGGAGGATAACTTGAGGGTGGTGAGTATACTTAATAATCTGCTAATGGGCCTGCCATCAATTTCTAATTTTGGATGCAAGGTAGCTAGAACTGTCGTCACTCATCTCTCTCTTAAAATAGGGCCAAAAGATTTTAGTGAGGTCAAAGCTACTGCAAAGAATTGATACTACAATAGCTCATGATAATTGTCTGTGAGCTAAGAGACTTAAGAGACTCCCTTTGACATACAGCCACAGCTGAATATTGTCAGAGCAACACTCAGGTCAGTTTGCTCTCAATTTCTAAAGGCCAAAGTGGCTCACATTTCATCAACACTTTCCCAAAGCTGGAGACAGGCCAGTTACCAGCAAGAGGGGACAAAATAAAAAACACATTGCCCAGTCCAATCATGAAGCACAATGCCAAGATATAAAAGAAAAAAACGTCACAATCCATAATTTCATAGTTAATTAATAATTTCATCTTTTAATTTCATAGTCTTCCACGACATTAATTTGGGAATAACGTAGACATCTCCAGTTCAACCAGAGGAAACATTTCCAAAAACTAATTTCTACATCTTATAATTATAGAGAGTGTGAAACTCTCGGTGGCACCGTGGCAGTTTGCACTCATCCTGCCTACACACATGGCAGCTGCATATAGTGAGAGTGAGAGAGTTTGTCGTCAGCAGTCTACGGGAGGCTGTGCCGCACTGCGAGCGCTGTGCTCGTGTGGGCAGTTTAAGTCTGCATGTTCATCGGAATGGCATCAGGCGTCTGTTGGCAAACCTCAGCCCAGATGTTCAGTTTCACTGTGTAGACAAGTGATGCTGATTCACTCCGATTTCCAGTGCCTTGATTAGTCTAACCCACTGCCATGCATCTCAGACTCTTGCCTTGGCCAAGATATTTGCGGCACCCATGAGAAAGACTAACTGGATTTGCCCAAAATAAAATCCGCCCGATATAGAGCAATTTGAAGTTAAGTAGTGTTTTTACTGTGTGATCAGTAGCTACTTACCATGGATTTGGGCCGGCCGAGGCGGGGTGTTTAATTCCCCTCTGGATGGCGCTGAGCACTCCCAATACAAACAACAACAGATCAAAAAGAAAAAAATAACATAAATCATATCTGTACAAGTAAGTGCTCACCAGCAAGAGACAGCATGTGTACACCCACATTTAACATGATCTCCAATAAATGGAATTTTGTCAATTATTTTAACTCCTACAGCAAAATTTCATATAGATCTACAATACCAATTCTTCGCCCATGATTCCTTTTAACATTTCCCTCAGGTCAGATTCAAACAGGATTGTCCTTGTGCCCCTGGAACAAGCCAAGTGTCCGTTGTTCAGTCGTCCGAAGGGAACCAGGGCACCGTAGGAATCCACACATTGCATGTGTCTATCACAATCTAGTCAACAAACATGTCTTTGCCAAAAATGCAAGCAGAGAGTTCTGTACATACATAATCATACATATCACCTTCAATATGAAGGTTTATTATGAAAGATATAATCATATTTAGCAAGAGATAAACATATTTATATTCTCTGAATCTGGGTGGGGCTGGCTGAGAAGTCCTTTGGCAAGGCCTTCCACCCAGGACTCCACAGGTAGTGTTAAAGTTAAAATACGAGTGGACGGCATCTTGCTATAGTGATCAAACAAACAAACAAACAAACAAACAGATGGTAGAAGACAAAAATATAACTAAGCTCTGAGTTTTCACCAGTCCATTTACGATACATTTTGTCAAATTCTTCAAACAAGCAAAAGATGATGTGAGAGTTGAAAATGGTGCTCCACTGTACATCCCTGTATTCTTCTTCTTCTTCTTCTAATTGTTCCAACTGGTAATTGCTTTTTCTTCTGAGACGTATTTCTGGCCAGGTCAAGGCATCTTCATTGCACACGTTGACGACAGAATGGATAAAATCACAGGTCACATGTTGTTTCTAAGTGTCTCACGCTTCTGTTTACAATTTTCTAGTCCAGATAATATAGAAGTACAATATCACTCATTTTACCATGTAGTCTGAACTTGTGAGAGGTTCCCTGTGTCGACATCTGATTGGTGGTTATTTTGGTTCACAATGACATTAATGGCTGTTTATACCCACAGCAAAATGATGCCTGTCCTCTTTTTGTGGATCGGTAGAGAAACAGTATCAAGTCTGAACCCTGAACTCCTGGCGTGGATTGCATGAAGTGTGATAGCTATTAACCAAGTGGTGGTGTAGACCCTGGTCTCCTGTTGTCATGGTTTGTGGATTAGATTAAGACAATAGTCTCCACTCTGGCGCGTTCCGATGGATCGGGGGTCATTCGAGGGCTGCCATTGTTGTTGGTCCTGCGAATGCTGCCTGTTCCGTGGCACAGCGCCCCCTGTAGTCATGCCATAGTGATGGGTGACTGGCTCATCTGCACCCTCATGGACTGGATATTACTGAGGATCTTCTTCTGGTGGCCTGCCAGGGTCACTCCTATTCTCAGCAAGTCCCTAGAGGGAAAGAGGCAGAGTAAAAGGAAATTGAAAACCAAGAACATATTTTGAAGCAATAGATGGGAGGATTTCCATCACATTGAAGATTGAATAGATCATCTGAGTATGAGGCCATTATACTGTCAAAAAAATTGCATTGTATTTCCTGGTGCATTTACAATCCGAACATGACTGTATGAAAACAAGTTCAGGATGGAAAGCCTGAATAAATGTAAACACAAATTTACAAAATTAATTCCATCACTTGAGAGAGTAATTAGTAATCTATGTTGCTTTGCATTGCAAAAGAGACTGCATAAATGCCACCAAGCCTCAAGCATACATTTTTAATAAAAAACTGTTAGACGGATTTTATATTTCGCATAAAGTTGTAGACCGAGCAACATTGTTAATTAAAATAAATGGAGTGCAATATTTATGTCTATTGATATTACATGTGCTAGGAGAATTGCTATCATGACCCAACCTTTGAAATTCTCCAAATAAACAGCAGTGCATGCATATGCCTCTGAAAATGTGTAGTGAAAGGATTTACATCTACAGTATATCCACATTTTGGAACATTGTTGTCAGAAAATGTTGAATTATTATATCTATATAATTATTACAATTGAATAGCCCAGATGGAAACATTCACACCAAAATGACTATGTTATTTTCTGTTCTAATGAGTCATATTTTTATGCATATCCCATACAGGCTTTAGTTTGATGCAATCATTCAAATACTTGAGTCACTCCGTGCATTCAAGCCAAAAATACATGCACTCGACGTGGAGTCATTTCAATATAAGTGTGCCCATCAAGCGCCATATGGGCTTGAAACTCGTCGTCTGCACACGAGGCAGTGAACTCACTCTGAGGTCATTTGAGCCACCAGCTGCAGGGAGGTAAAGCCTGAGTTGAGGAAGTTGTCTCTGTACTGGCTCATCTTGATGGCAGTGAGCCAGTCCTCTACTGAGCTGAAGGTGTTGAAGTCAGGTATGGATCTGTCCAACAGTGGCTGAGAAGGCCTGCAGGGGAGGGGGAGAGAGAGAGAGCAGGAGGGGGGTGAGAGGAGATATATAGCGATGCTTTGATGCAATATGCGCAAGAGGGATTTAAAGAGAAGGATAAAAATTATGGTTTTTAGTGTTTGCATGGTTGTGTGTGTGAGAGAAAGAAAATGCAAGATTGAGGAGAAAGTGCTTATGTATTATTTGCCCTGAAAAGTATTCTGACCCCATCTATCGATTGACATCTGTCTGTGATAAAAAGTTTACAAAGAGCAGAGATTCTCCTCTATCGCAGGAGAGAAGCTTCACTCATTGCCCTGAATGCCAAGTTCTGCAACGAGCCAATAAACTTAGATACCACTCATCACTTCCCCAGAATACTGCAGCGATGCTCCACACTGTCAGACATTAGGAAACTGGTCACAATTAAAGAAAGAGTAAACCGAGCTACACTCAGGAGGAGGGACCTTGAAGGAAAACATGCTTCAGTGCACACATTTTAACTCACATGGGGAGAAAAAGTTGCCTTTACAACATGGCAATAAACCAAAGCCACACAGCCTAAACAAGTGGCTTCAGGACAAGTCTGTGAATGACCCTCAGCGGCCCAGCCAAAGCCTGGTAATTGAATTGGAGAAACTTAAAGCTTTCAGTTCACAGACAGTCTACAGTCTTCAATCTGACTGAGTTTGAGAGGATCTATGAGAAACTATGGGGAAAAAAAACAAGGTTTGCAAAACCGGCAGAATCGTGCCCAGTAAGATTCAAAACAAATCGAGGCCAATAGGCCCTGTACAAAATAACGCGTAAACATTCTGAATATGTATGTAAATTAGATGTTTCTGTATGTTTTAATTTCTCTAAAAACATGTTTTTTCTCTGTCATTATGGTCTAAGAATAATTTATGTATTACCACAAAATGTAGAAAAAGTGAACTTTCTGAGGCCAATGCGAGGGGTAGAAAAAAAATCCCGGGGAAGAAAAGTTCAGGTTTAATGCAATCAACAGTAATGAATCCATGTTTATTTTATGAGAGGATAAAAAAGTAAGCATGTAGCTACTTGCTGGGTGCTGACAGCAAGTGTAAATAGTGTCTGTATAAACAGATGAAAAGTATATTTGTGTGTATTTAATGTCTGCTTCAGGGTGAATGTTTGTGTTTATGTAGAAAGTGTTGAAAAAGTGTTTTTACTCACACTGCGGGGATGTTGGCTACAGCTTTGAGGCTGGTGGGGTTACGGATCATCTTGTCCAGGGTGCTGACGATGTCGTTGAAGCGGGGTCGTACGTTGCGGTCTTTCTGCCAGCAGTCCAGCATTAACTGGTGCAGGGCACTGGGGCAGTCCATGGGTGGTGGCAGACGGTAGTCCTGCTCAATGGCATTAATCACCTAAGGGAGTCAGGGTGGGAAGGGGTGCAGGTGTTATCTATTCTGATAGAACTGATAATTCTGCATACAACACAAGTCATACAGTAATTACAACCAACTGCTGTCACTAATAGGATTTTTCTACAAGCTGGCTGCTTGTCAATAATATACTTCATTAAAAACAAAACACTCATTTGACTGAGTTTTCGGTGTCTGATGACATTAAGCATATCCACTCTGTAATCCCGACACGCAACGCCACTGTCTCAACATCAACCCCCCCTCCCCCCAACAAACAGACACTCTCTCCCCTTGGCTCTCTCCCTGGTCACTCAGCCGACAGTTAGCATTCAGGCTGATGTGCCCTTCCACTCGACTCTAGCCAATCACATGTCACTCCTGGAGGACAGAGTGAGGAAAGAGAAGGAAAGGGGAGCAGAGGTAGTGTCGTTGTAGAAAGGAGTCACTGGGGAATGGGCAGATTGCATATAATTAACACTGTGAAGTACAGCTTCCTGACACCTCTCTTCGAAGGCAGCACAGGCCATCCTGGCCTTGTTAGACAGAGTTTCAGGGCAGTCACAGTCAAGACTCAAGTGTTTCTGAGTTGAATGAAGTTCAGAAAGAACTTGAAGAGGGTCTGGTGAAGTACATATAATTCAATGATCCTTGTGTTTTGTTTGTTATCTGTATAATACATGATTTGTAGCAAAAGTACAAATGACTTAAAGATGAGGTGATGAAGGGAAACATGTTTATTCTATACTTGTGAAACCCCATTGTAGACAATACAAGTCGCTGCACTGCACACTGGTGGAGCCAACTAACACATATAGATACATGCAGTCTATAGATGTAATCTTTTCTTAAAAATGCATAGTTGCAAGATGAGGGTTTGATGTGAAATCAAGTGTAAAAGATACTATCATTAAAAATTAGAGGCTGCTCTGGAGGTTGGCAACTCTAGAGTTGACTGCAATTCAGCAGAATCTTGACAAATGGTGCATATGGAGTGGTTGTGTGTGTGTGCGTGTGTGTGTGCGTGCGTGCGTGCATGTGCGTGCGTAGACTCAGCAGCCGCACACGCTGAGTGGTGCCAGTCCTCCTCCCTGCATTAGTCCCACCAGGCAGTGTTTGCTGCTGGCCCACTGAGGCAACATCTGCTGGGTTGGACGCTCCTTGTGGAGTGGGGTCCATAGAGGCCTGATGGCTGGCTAGTCGTCTCACTAAGACAGCTTAGGGAGAGAGACCTCATGCTATGGGACTATATCCAATGGTTGTGTGTGTTTGTGTTGGTGGCTATGTGACTGTTTATGGGAGTCTATGTATGTGTGTGTGTATATGGAGCTTTTCCAAACGGACATGGAGAACAAAGCAGAGCTCTCAGCAATCATTCACTGCTCTCAAAAGCCGACCAGGAAGGAAAGGGGCTAGTGTGAGTTTGGCTATAATAAGTCTGCTTTCAAAGTCAGAGTCAAGGACATCAGTGATGATGCTATGAGATGGGAACTGATAAAAAAAAAGTGTGATTTATTACAGCTTCCTCTCTTAGCATTATCCTTGATTGTGTATCTATGGGGTGAAAAGGAAGTACAACCGCATGTGTACGGAAATGGACGTTCTGTTAATGATGCAGTTTATTCAGATTCAAACTTGTTTTTTTATTGCACTGAAGCTGGGAAAAGTGATAAAGCCCGGCTTAAATGTTCCTTTTTATGATCTTATGAAATAGGTACTTGAACCTCCTGGAAAACTGCTACTTCATCAGTGGTGATGCCATGCCACATTAGTGCGTACAGTTACACGTTTCTGCACGTCCTGTTTAATAAAACTTCTCCCCTCTTCATAATTTCATATCATCTCATTCTCAAGCAAAGGTTTTTAATGATTTTTGATGTGTACATAGAAAAACGTACATCTTGGTTGGACATGTCCCAGTAAGGCCTCTCTCCGAATGACATCACTTCCCACATGACGATGCCGTAGCTCCACACGTCACTGGCCGAGGTGAACTTTCTGTAAGCGATGGCCTCTGGTGCTGTCCACCTCACTGGGATCTTCCCACCCTGATGAGAGAAAAAAAGAGGCAGAGATGGTGAAAAGAATGAAATATTCTGATATTAAAAACTGCTTTCAGAGGTGACCCAACAGAGTCAGCCATACTTGACTGTTCTCCACCATCCATCTAGCTCTTTAACCCCGCATCTACCCAGTGAATCAATCCAGCAGCCAAAACATTCACCAGATTCTGCCTCTGCCTCAGCAGCTGCTCCCAACAGTGTTCGCCCTTCACACATCGACCAACATTACATTTAGCGTCTCCTCTCCCTGTTTGAATAAAGGAAGATAGGCCTGGGCTTCTGCTTGTACGTCGAGCGTGTCTGCCTGTAATTGGGCTACCTGGGCCTCAGGCACGCCACGCGCCCTGTTGATTGAAATTGACAGCTGCTTGTTTAAAATTCCACACGCACACACACAGACACACACTCGGGAACATATGCACAGGCAAAGACATAGATGACTGTACATGCACGCCCATTCACACAAACAGACACAGGCGCACACACAAATCCCTGTTTGTGCCCCCACACCCCCCACAGCACCACCTCTTATATCTGAGTTGAGCTTGCCAACACTTTAATAATGCCAATTAGCTAAACCTGAGCATTGGCAGATAAGCTGCTGTTGGAAACAAACCCAAACCCAGAGAGCAACCTACACAGACCACCCTGCTCCCTGCTGGCTCTCTCAGAGCGAGGAAGGCAGAGAGGAGTCAAAGAGAGCGAGGCAGGGAGGTGGGGAGATGGAGAAACAGAGAGAGTCAGAGAAACAAGAGATGGGTGAGGAGAATGGGATTCAGAAAATGCCTGTTCTGGGTGTTTCCACGTTGCAGCGGTGGACACAGAATATCGGAAAGAGCTGTAGGACCTCCTGGGACTCCAAAGATCAATGTGCTCATTGTGTGTTTTGAACTAAACTCAACGACCAGAGCTCCTCAGGTTTCACAGCTTTGCATGAAGCCTGACCATGGACCTAACAACCAGGCACCACTGGTCAGTGTCACTATGTGGCCTATGACCTATGACATCACCAGGTCAACTACGCCCACTGCACTCATTTCTCTGGTTCCCTTATTCTCGGTCTCGCTGCAGGCTCTCTCTTCCCTTCAGTATGAGCTGCTGCACCTGCAACCTTTGTGTGGCCTGGTCAAACCAGACACTTGCACTTAACCATTTGTGTATGTATTGGTCTGTTTGCTTGATTGTTTGTTCATCAGCAGGATCATGCACTAAACATGGTGGAGACGTGGAGCTGAGACCAGATGGGAAGCCATTCACTGTTGGTGGTTGAATTTGTCTGGTTGATTTTGTTTTAATCACGTCTCACTTTACAGCATATTTCAACATTTTTGTCAGCTACACAGAAATGTGTGGTTCTTAATGTAAAAGATGAGAAATGTTTATCGAGTTGAAATCTGTGAGTTTGTACATTTTAGTAGAGATCCAGATAATAATCTACATGTGACAGACATGCAGAAGTATGCACTCAGCAGTCTAGTGTCTTGTCTGTTTAGCAGACAGTCAAACACAAAGACACATCGTAATTAAACAGATTTCCAAATTGATTAGATTGTTAGTACATTTGATGAGAGTTGGCTACCCTTCCCTTCTTCAGGTGGTGCCCATGGTGGATTTAATGTAAATTAAATCCTATTATTTATGTAACTAGAGCCGCACTCAGACGGCTCAGACTTCTGCCAAGGGCCAATGTCAAAGAACATATTTCCAAGACTTTCAAGAAACAAACACAAAAAAATCTAATTAATAGTAAATGATCTGGATCTCCCCCAAAATTTAATGGGTCTTGTTTGGCTCAAGTCCCATCCTTCCACTAAGTTCAGTACAAATCGGATCAGTACTTTTTTGCATAATCCTGCTGACAAACACACAGAAACGAGCGCAAACACAACCTCCTTGGTGAAGGAAATTAGGGCCTGAGCACTGACCGGTGAGATGACCTTCTATTTTTATCATTATTATAGCCATCAATTGATATGCTGTCGTACCCACAAGATACCCCACACAGCTTTGTTAGTGTGGTTTCCATGCTGTGTGTATACTGTAGTATGTAGCTTCTGCAGGTCTGTGCTGTGTGGAGGTGCAGAGGTGGAGAGGCCGAGCCCATGAATGAGCACCTCTTCAGATTTGACCTTTGAGAGGATGCTGACACTGAGGAGAGATTTAACATCTGACCCTGAATGGATACACTGCAAAGACGCAGAGGCAACACTCAGCTCTCATTGAGCAAGGCGGAGAAAAAGATATGAAGCGCTATAGGAATTAGCCAATGTTGGGACAAACAGAGCGCAAGAAAGAAAGATGGAGAGCATCAGATCAATAGTTGAATGAAAGCTATCTATGCCCCAGCGACTTGAATGCTTTTCTCATATCTCAGACTTGTTCATATCTGAATCATCTCATCTATACTGAAACCCCAGGACACTTTATTTTGCCCTTTCTTTTGTCTAAGGGCAATGGAGCTACACAGATACAAGCCAAATGTCTTCCCAACGAAAATACAAAACGGCCAATCCCCTTCTTCTTCATCTGTCACTCTGTCAGGGGCGATGCTTGGAGTCAATTATTTTGTTTGGACCAACATACACAAGATGAAAAACGAATGAAATAAACGCAGAACAACATGAAGGGAGAAAAAAAAGGTGCTCCTAGCAAAACGCTATTACAGCCTCTCTTTGTCATTCCTTGATTACTCCCTGTTTGCCCTGTACATCTGGTCTCACGCCCCAGGACCCTGTTGGGATATGAGCTGAGTGTCACTGAAATAGCCCCAGCAAAGACGCAGGATCACAAGAAGCTCCCTGTGTGCCTCCAATGAGAGAGACTTTGGTAATAACATTTCTAAGGCGGGTGAGTCAGAGGCAGCTATGCAAACCTGTAGTAATTACTGCTGTGGGCCAGTGATAGCTCTGCCAAAATCCTGCTTTAATAATATGAAGTGCTGAACAGCTCATGCATGCAGGGAAGGAAGCAAAAACATAATAAAGAGTATTGGCATTTTTTTTTCCAGTAGAAAGAGCGTTAATACCACGAGGAATGAGTTGGGTGGGTAGCAGAAGTGATGACGGGAATTAAAACGGACCTAATGTCAACACAAAGGCGTGAGTGCTTTGTGAAGCCTCGAAGCATGGGGAGAGCTCTTTGGATATGGTATATTGTGTTGGCAACTCAAAAAAGGAACAAGCTGTTTTCTGTTTGCCTTGTGGAGTGAAATAATGCAGCTAAAATAGAGTTCACACACTGCCATTACCACGGGCAGTTATCTCAGAGTTTGTGCAGGCGAACCAGACCGTAGCACGGACACTGCAGCTGCACAACTTCCAGGCCTTGAAAGGAGTAATCTGTATTGATATCAAGTGATACTGAAGTAAGCAAAACTCCCTTAATAATAAATAAAGTGGATGACAGTGCCTTATTTTCAAAAGATACTGGATGGGTCTATTTTCTGGTTGATAAATGTCGGCACTAAGCGTATAATGTGGAACAAATATACGCCTCCACCTACAGTCCAACAAGTCCGCCGCCCCCTCTCCATGTACCTCACTTGGATCAGGATTTTATTTGTCTTTGTTACTACCCACCTTAAGCATGTGGACAACATATCCACACATGTTTGCACACCAATTTCCCGTCCAGAACAACCTGGTGCAGACACAGGAGTGTGCTGTCAGCCCCATGTCACCAGAATGAGATTACAGTCCATGACTGGTTCCACCTGGTTGTGACTGTCTGTGACAGGTTGTGACCGGCTGTGACAGCTAAGCGCTACGTCTGAAGCCCGACCGCAACAGAGATGTGCTGGGACTGTCAGGTTAAGAGGTGTCATGGTGAGAGGAGAGGTGTGTTTCCGTGACAGCCAGATGAAGGATAAACATGTGGCCTGGTAGTATGTGTATGTACCGGTGTCTGTTATGGTCCCTTGGTCGAGTAATGTATGTATGTGTACACGCACACCAGATGCACATAGCAATGATATGAAATGTGTGAGGCGGCACACAACCAATGTGGCATGTACTTATGTAGACTGTCAGTGACATGCTGCTGCAGGATGAAGTCAAATCTAGAGCAAATAAACCTGTCAGAGCATAACACCAGTCTCAGTAACTGTAACTGGAAAATAAGCGTCCAGAGTTTGGTCTTGTTTCACCTCACATACGCTGTTTAGAAATTCCAAATAAACTTTCTCCTTCATCTGGAAGTCAAATATGTAAACCCCCTACACCCCTCCCCACAACAACAACCCTCCATCTTTCCCTCCTCCCTTTTCCCGCTTCTCCTGCTTCTCCCGCTACTCCTCCAACTTCAGTAATCCATTTCCAAACAATGCACTCTCAAATGGACTTGAGCACATTTACTTAGGCTGGGGAGAGTGCTCCATCAACATCCCTTTAATGAAATCCTGAGAGCAACGATCTGCCCTGGATGTCTGCCCAAACAGGATGAAAAAGAGAGTGAAGGAGATGGAAAGAGAGGCCGAGGGAGGACAAGCGAAATAGAGAGACGGGAAGTAAAATAGAAGGAGGGGGGGAAAAACGACAAAAAACAAAGAAAGGTGAACAGTGACGGAGATGTTGGTGACTTAAGACACCCATGGGAATGTCTGACGAAGGAAAGACGTTCACCATATATGTGTATGTGTATATAAATATACTGTATATACACTGAAGTCATGGTCAACTTGACAGAGGCATCCATCAAAGATTCATTTTATGTTCTAAAGCTCTCCACTGGCTTTTGTTTTTATATTTGATTAACAAAAAATTCTAAAAAATCTCTCCATACTACGTGGGAAGATAACAGAGGGAAATGAGACATTACTGTATGCCCAGAATAGTCCCTCGTAATTGCTCTACTTTTGGAAAAATTCAATCTCTATCAAGATTAAAATACATATGCCTAATATTGCCAGGAACCCTCTGTCTCGCAGCCTTCTGATCCCATTTCAAAAAATAATTTCTGGAAGCAAGTGAAATCCAGTCATACCACAATACAGCAAAGGAGAGAGATAACAGACATTTCACAATTTTTGTGATGTGGTTCATTTATTCATTAATATTTAAGAGTGTGCTGAGACACATGGTCAAACAGGAGGAACAACAATACCAATTTGCTTGACAAACCAGATTTGTTGCAGGACAGAAGTTTTATGTCAGCACCAGGTGAGACTGGTGAAATTCTAGTAAAAGTTGTTGCTACCATTAAATTAATATGACAGCCAGTATAGCCTGTGTATTTTACTGTTATAGCTATGCACAGCTTGAGGCAAACATTAACAGCTTGTCAGTATTACAGAGTAGAATCTTCATCTCCACCTCAATGCCTCAAATCCATACACACATCACACAAAACACAGATCTTGTTATGCCATTCTCTGGGCTCATTTTGACTTGATCTGGCACAGCTCTTCCAGGCTGTTGTAAAGCTTCTCTGGCTTAAACATATTGCACAAGACTTTACACCTACAATGCCACAGAGGGGTGAGAGTGCTACAGCAACATGACCTTGCAGATTTGCAGGAATGAACCTGAACCCCATCTAGACTTCTCTCAGAAAACCTCTCACACCCACCTATGGGGATTTTTACTAGTTACTTTAAAAAAGAAGAGAGAAAAAACTCAGCTTTGAGCATCATCTGTCTTTCCAGTATTTACTCCATTAATTATCCAATTTCCCCAACATCATTAGCACCTGACTGTGTTTCGTTAAAACAGAAAATTAAACTCCCCCAAGGAATCTGCAACCAATAGACTTCAACATCTCTGTTATCTGCTGGCGCTATCAAATTAAACTTAGCTTACTTTTACTATTCTATGCTAAATGCTCAAAAGTGACCTCGCCCCTGTGTTTCCTCCACAGGTTGTGGAAAACAAGCAATTAACATCTGCAGACAGTCTTATCAAACTGTAGAACAACATGAACAGTCCTGATTTGTCCTTTAATACAGAGGCTACGTCTGCTCCATGTTGTTTAAGTTAATGGGAAGTTTGTTATGAAGGCACCTTTAATGAGAATAATACAAAAACAAAAACAATGGCCATGTGAGAATTTTATTTATTTATTTTAAATTGGTTTTTGAAAAGCAGATGCTCTTATTTAGAAGTTATTGCATTGGCAACAAATTGAATCTCCCTTTTGTGACTCCGCAGTAAAGTGTTTTCTTTGTTTTGTCTTCTTTTTAATGGAGACGCAGCCTCACCAACAGAGAAGGTATCTCTCTCTACTGATTTAATTGTACACAAGCCACTTCATTGTGAATCCTTCTCCGATGCAAATGCCGTCCAACAGCCACAGATGGCAAATCAATGCCCACCTTATCCTGACTCCGGCAAACATGACAGAAGGTATAAATCAAGGTGGAGTGCTTTGGATGGTTGCTCTTTCTTTCATGCCGGGACCTCCTCCATATTCATCTCCATTCCTGGAATTTTTTCTGCTGCTACCTCAAGACTGAACAAATTAAACTCTACATTGTGAATAAAATTAGCCTGGAAATATCTTAATTGGTTTCAAATACAAAAGCAAGAGATAAAAAACAAAACAGGGGGGAGGGGGGGGGGATTTGGTGGGATGTTTTGGATTTTCGTTTTGATTATAAATGAGTCTGAATGAGGGTTCGGTCCCTGGCAGCATGGCTTCAGTTTAGCAGAAGACTCAGATGGGAAGCCAGCTGGGGATCATGCTTGGTCACTGCACTGGTGACTTACACTTAAGGGGGGGCTGTGGAAGTGGTGATCTGTGCAGGAGAGGGTGAACTTCTCCACATGCTCTCCAATAGAAGAAAGTACACGCCCGGCTTGTATATGTGTACTCAAGCTTGAACAGAATAGTTTGAAACAGTAAGGCATCTACTGCACATCACATTTGAGTGACATGCTGTGATTCAGATCCAGGTGTCAACTTTTGGAGATGTCACAGGAAAAAAACAGAAACAGATTTTGTGCTGTTCCAGCTACAAAATAATAAGAGCAGACATTTGTTTTTGGAGCTTCAGCAAAGTATGTTTATACACCGGTTGTTTTTGAACATCAGAAATAGCCTACAGTGAAGCTAGTTGTTGATTGTTGAATTATAGAGGGAGAATGACTGCTGTGCAGCATCAAAGAGAATCAAAGGATTGCATCTTGTCTTCACCTATACAGAAAAATAAAGAAAACATACTCAGAATCTAACCCCAACTTCAGTAATTACAAAGACTGAAGCACATGCCTGTTAATTGCCAGTGAATGTGTAATCTCTATTTACAGTTGAAAGTTCTATTATTGCTTCTGTGGAAACAACCGTTTCCTGGTTTAAATGCTTATTTAAACACTCTTTACTCCATCTGATCTTTGTGTAAATTAGCTCGTGCCTTTGCAGGAAATTAGCTGTACAGCTAAATTTCAATGAACGTGTGTGTGTCATAGCTAATTCCAGTGAATATTTTTGCTTTGTTTCTCAGGGAAGTCATTGAAACAACCCTAAAGGATTTACTGGGATATATACTGCTACAGGTTTAATATAAAGGCAGATTTGTATTTTATGCTTGAATTAAAATGAGATGGCAGGAAAGTGGAAGTCTCTTTATCTGCTTTTGGCCTGGTCCATATGGATGTGTTCCCATTTCAATTCTTGTTTACTGTTGAGACTCTGTCCCCTTAACTTGAAGTTCAGTGCATAAATATTTCACTACAAGCTGAATTGACAAGCCAAAAAAAGTGCATGGGCCTGAAGCCAGAAAAAGGGGGAAAGGATGCAAATAGAAAACAGACAAATGACAGAAACAACAGCGAGGTCCACATAGTGTGAGCACTGAAGCGGAGCTGAGAGAATGTCACTCAGGTCACAGGGATTTGACGGATGAGCTTTGTTACTGGCTCTGTGTGACCTCGCCTTTCAACCCCTCTCAGCCTCAATGACACAAACAAACAAACACACACACACACACACACACTCACTGGGAGAGAGACAGGCACCTTGGGGGAATATGCATGTAGACCCAGAAACACAGCACACACATTCCTCTAACCACACATATACATGCACACTCAGTCACAACATACAGTAGATATTCTGTTGACATGCGAGGCAGTGACAGTTTCTCCACATCATCAGCTGAGGCACAAGCAGAAATTCTTGACCCATACCTGCCCTCCTCACTGTGGCCCTGCGGGCATGAGCACTCAATAGAAAGGGTAACACCGCTTGTCTAAGCTGTTATAGACTTGACACGCTATACCCGCACGCCAGATTTTAGAAACATATCCACACACGCATACACGCCCTCCCTATCGACTATTCCCCCTCTTATTTTTCCTCCATAAACTGCACGTTAAACCCCATGGACCGTACTCAGTTCTCTGACTTTCACTCACCCATGAGAGAAAAACACACAGTGAAACATATGACCCATCATGGCCGTGAACAGCCCTGACTCATCATTTGTCACATCTACACTGACTATGCTGTTCCGATGTGCCTTTGTGTTGCTCCAGGAAAAGCCTTGAAAAGGAGAAGGAGTGGACAGGTTGAGAAAAAGGAATGATAGATAAATGGATGCATGGATGGATGGCTCCTTAGATAGATGGATTGGTGAATAAAGAGAGTAATATGGAAGTCTTGCTGGTTAGTCAAGTGTTTCAAGAATCAATCCTTTCCCTTGTCAGGTAGCCAGGGTTGCTCACATCTCACCTGGGCTTGTGACGCTCCCATGGGACACTTCTCGAACCATGCAAGCACGTGTATGTAATGAGAAAGCAACGCAAACACTGTACAAATGCGAGAGAACCGCAGATACATATAAACAAACAGGCTTTAAAGTCTTTAAATTAATTAGCACACGTCACCTTAGCGAGACCAGTGCAGTCCAAGCATTGTCCTGTGAGTCTAATTAATCACGACTTTGGTTAGCAGCCAACAGAGAGGGAGGACAGCCCCCTTCTGTCTGAAACCTCCACAACATTGCTCCAGAATGAACCCACATCCAGGGTTAACACAATTACCAGCATGCCCTCCCAACCATACATCCAGCATCACACCACAGGCACTGTAATTGGTGTGCCTAGAAATGCAGGGAAAAATTAGAAAAGCATTAGAGGGAGAGAGGTGATTAATTTGCTCGAGGAGGAGGTCGATGGCGATGTGAATCACTGCACGTCAGCGCAATTTAGTTTCCCTGATTCCCTCGGCCTTGTCTGCCACGCCAGCCTCGCTCGCTGATTGGTTAGTGTCAGGTCATAGCTGAAGAGGTCATAGAGTGAAGGGCACCATGCCTAGCTTAATTACAGTATAGGATCCTGTACGGGACCTGTGGACCCCAACATCCCCCAACACTTGTTTCCTTGTTCCCCAGTATTCAAGGGATGAGGGAATATAAGTGTTAGCTGATTACATTGACTTTTATTTATGAACAAAACCGACGTATTGATGGAATAAGCTGCTCAGTATGTGGCAGGATGTGAAGGTAACAGCTCTCTTGATTTGGAAGGAATAAAAATAGTTACAGTACTGACGATTTCATGTGGATGCTTATGATAATGAGGCAGCACTCAAGGGAAGCACAGCCCAAGCTTTGACATGCTTGTTTAAAAATCTCAAACGGTAAAAAAAAAGAAAAACATCAAAGAAACCTGGGTGTGCTTGCATCAAAGAGGGTCAAACTTCATACCTCATCTGCTCTATTGACTGCCCAGATAATGTCCTCAAGGAGACTTTGTTTGCATTGAACAACATCACAAATGCTGACCACAATCTATAAACCAGTCCCCACCTTTTTCCACCCGGTTTTATTAGCAGCTCAGCGGCACAGACAGCAGAGGTGCTGCTCCTCTTTGTTGTTAAATAAGACCCATTCAGCAAGGTTTAACCACAGGGGTCAAGCATACAAAGCAAGCTATTCCTGGGGAGCAATTAGCTTTCAGCCAAACCAATATGAGGTCATTCCTCCTCTGGCCCCTATGACACTTCCTGTTCACACCTGGGTTACCATCTCCTGCCAATCGGGAGCCTCCCCTGTGCTCACGCCGTATGTTGTGCATGTGTGTTTCTGAATCTAAGCTAAAGTAATAAGTCTGAAGGAGCAGTTTGCACCTAAGCTTGACCACAAAGCTGGAAAAAGGTAGAAATAAAAGTACATTATTACATTTATATTTAGATGAAAACAAATTATTTTGAGAACTCTCTTTTCATACCTGGGTAGCACTGACGCACAGACTGACTGTATGCTTTTGATCTCAAGTTTTGCATGTCTTGAAATACCTCTGAAGCCAATCCTAAAATAGTCACTTTTTATAGTATAATATATTCATATTGTATTCATATTTATTCATAACTATATATAACGCTGTACATTCACGGTGTATACAATGAATCATGTCCAGAGAGAGCAACCTGAAGTTGAACTTTTAGGAACAACTACTCCTGGATAGGAGTGTCAGAATAGGTTGTGCCGAGCTGCTGGGAGCTGTCAACCCCAAATTTAAGGAGGACAGGGAAAATACAGGATGTATCTAAGTAAGATGTAGGACAAAAAGTGGAGGGCAATAATGCATGGTCATTGTAAGTTTATTTAAGTTTACTTAAAGAAATCTATCTTTGACTCAAATGGTATAGTCACACTTGCCCCGTGTCAGGCAGTTTTCCCTGTAGAAGGACTCGCCGTCGACAAACCGCAGGCAGCAACACATGATACACTGGCAGTAAAACATCCCAAAGTCTCAAAGCAGAGTCAATGGGGTGTTAACTGACACATACATGTGCCAACGCACACCCATCCACACAGAGAGACACACATGCCTGTGCAGTACCTGTATGCTCACACAAGCACACACACAGGCACTCAAATAAGAACACACACACAAACTCAGGCATGTCAGGAGTCCTAATGACCTCCACCGTGTGTTTGTGAGGGTGTAAGAGTGTGTTTTGAATTAGGAAGAGGAGAGGCAGAAGATGAACTAATGACGGCTGCTAATAATTACAGATCTGTAGTGTGGAAGAGTTAATGAGGAGCCAAAGCCTCCCATGATGCCCCAGTAATAATGAATGAGGCGTGAGAGAGGGGAGGGAGGGAGGGAGAGGGGGGTTGGAAGCTGTCAGTTTGAGAGGCCGCAATGCCCTTTGGTTTCTCTGCACTCTGGGCATGTCAACGAGAGAGGAGCCTTCCCAGAGGAGGCTTGTCTCCACACTAATGAAGATGTGACAGACCTCTGGTCCGTGACTTGCAGTGTATAGGAAAGAGGAGGAAGAAGGACGAGGGAGAAGATAGAGACAGCTCATATAAAATGAAAGGCACTGAAAAGGTGAAAGGTTTTTGAGACCTTCAAAAAGATTGAGAAAGTGTCAGATAGAAGCAAAACTGATTAGACTGGTAGGTGATGGTTTTTAGGATGTTGCGACAGCTGAAGAAGTCAGTAAAAAATTGACTGCACTCCCCCACACACACACACACACACACACACACAGTGTTAAATCACATCCATCTGTGGCACTCTAGCAAAATAAAAGGCAAGTATTGCAAGTACTGTACTCACCAGAGAGCTGGTATAGCTGGGATCAGAAGTGTCATCCTGTAGGTAGCGTGACAAGCCGAAGTCGGACACTTTACACACCAAGTTGCTGTTGACTAGAATGTTCCGTGCAGCCAGGTCACGGTGGACGTAGTTAATTTCTGAGAGATATTTCATCCCTGCTGAGATCCCACGCATCATCCCCACCAACTGGATCACTGTGAACTGGCCATCATTTTGCTAGAGGACAGAGAGGAATAATAAAAATGAAAATGGTTATCTAGATATTATCTTTGGCATGATTAACATAAATGAGAATAGCTGGGGGATAGAGAGATTTCAGCAAATGCTAACATATCTGCTTTAATGATAATGAACTAATTATGTTGGTTCACAACTGAATTATAGATAGTATGTTGACTAAAAATCCCCGGCTTGAATGTTATAATTTCAAAATACCAACTGTTTACTGTAAATCTCACTCTCTATTAGGAAAAAACAGGACAAAATAAAGTAGTTGTTTGTGTTGTTTTTTTTAATGTATTATACCAAGATGTAATTGTAATGTCCTTAGAAATCCAGTCTGTGTCAAGGCTGCCTAGTGGGACTCTCCTCCCGAATTAGCATGGACTGATGTGTTGTCATACCTAGTCACAAACAGCTATTTCAGCTTGAAGCTATCTTTTCTCGACAAAAGTAATTACAGTATGTTCACTTATTATAGGTTGTTGTTTTCTCCCTTCCCCTTGTTTTGAATCATTTCTTTTTTACACTTTGCCATTACAAAATCGCCATCAGTGAATTACAAATCCTCCTCAATGTCCACAGGAGATGTATACTTGTAATAGATGAACAAAACAAAAAAAAATATTCCTGAGCCCATTATTGCTCATTGTAGTTAGGGCATTGTTCCATTCAGGCATGCAGGTATCTATCCCTCTAACATCCACGTATGGTGCCTCTGTCCCTGTGTGAATGGTCTGAAGAGTGTGCTTTGAACCCCCGAAACACAGTAACAAATAAGAGGGTAAGGCAGATCGATGGAAACACAAGTCGGATGTGGCGGTTAGCAAAGCCAACTTCAAAGAGCCCCTTTAAACCCACCCTAGATCAAAGTGGAATAGAACACCAATCCATGAGACTGAAGGAGGGAAAAAAGTGAGTTGAATATTGATTAAGATGTATGTCTGCTCAATCCTGACTATAAAAGAAAGAGTGAGGAGTCCATTAATAGTTCCAGGCATTAATAGAGAAATTAAAGGCTGGCTAGTGTAGAAATTTTCAAATTAAGAATGATTTAAATCGTGTTCATTGTCATGAAACATATTCTCTGTTGGCAGTGGATAGATTAAGAAGGCTCATTCCAATTTGTATTAGAAGGGATTCTTCACATGAACTCTTTTCGTGTGACTGTTTTACGATTAATATCCAATTAGTTTCTCTGTCCCATAAATGCAAGGTTTCCATTGAACTCACTAATAAGACTTATGAATACCCCATGTAACCGTTCCTGACTTTGTATGTCATAGTACATGCATGTTTTCACTTACCCTGAGGAATGAGTCCAGAGCACCGTTCTCCATAAACTCTGTGACGATCATAACGGGACGGCTCTTTGTGACGACACCTTCCAGACGGATTATGTTCGGGTGGTCAAACTGACCCATGATCGAGGCCTCAGACAGGAAGTCCCGCCTCTGCTTCTCCACGTAGCCAGCCTTCAGGGTCTTGATGGCTACGTAGATCTCCCTTTTACCAGGCAGTTTCAAACGGCCCTTGTACACCTCTCCGAATTCACCTGGGAGGGGAAGTTGAGAGACGTGCACAATGGTTGTTCTGTCAGGACCTGATCTATTTTCCAGACAAATGCTTAGTAGAGTTTGATTAGAATCTAAATCTATTCATTTATCAAGCTTATTTGCATCTCATGTCCCTTGGCAGAAATATTACCCAGAGAGCTATTATAGATCTTGACTTAGTCTATATAAAGCATGCTGAGTGTTGTCCAATACTCATCTAATGTTTCTCCTTCAAGATATTCTTAACAGCGTGGCTCCCTTGACTCACAGTAGTCATCTATCCTAAAAGGCTGCCAAGTGTCTTCATAGTCAAAGAATAACAGGCAAGCACTATCTGCTAAATATCTGGAACTCTTTTGATTAATTATCACCACCTCAGTGCCCTGCAGAGATGCCACACAGTGAAATCAACAAAAACGGAAATCTTTAATTAGTTAGTCCCCCTGCATCCTTACCGCTATCCTATCTCTGTCACTTCCTCACACCTAGCTTGCTGAGTAGGCCGGTCCACAGGAGCTATTCAAGTCCCGGTCTCATTACCAGGGGTATTTTAACCTCTGTATGATTCATTGTATAACATACGGCATCAGCATGCCCTCCCTGCTGTAAAAAAAAAAGGTGGGTTTGGTCTCAGGGTAAAGGACACGTTGGACTGTTGCTAAATCTATTTTTGCTTCCACTTGCTCGGAATTTACGTCAGAACAATCAGACCCTAATTACCACTGTATCAATTTAAACAGACGTTTTAACAATACAAAAGACGTCAATCTTACACAAGAAAAGAAAGCTACACTATCTATTTTGCATCTAAAGCAAGAGGAAAAGGATGATGTAAGGTAGAACATGTCAGAGAGCAACTCTTAATAGGATCCCAAATCAGAGAAGCACAGGGAATAGGCCTCAAGGCTTGAGTTCTGTCTAATGCCATTAGGTCCCAGGGTAGCTGGCCTATATACTGCTTGTGCACTTGACATGGGCCCTTCACATGTTTCCATCTGATGTGGCTGCCAGAGGGGCGCAGCTTTATGACCTTGAAAAGATTCAGGCCAACATTGTTTGAACACAAGCACTCAGAAATAATGCATGGAAATGTGTCAATCCACATTCACTGTACACACACGTACATGTACATATATTATATATACATAGGCCTACAAAATGTGCACCATACCTGCACCAATGACCTCCTCGATCTTCACAGTGGAGACGTCGATCTCCTTGGCGAATTCTCGAACAGCCTCGTTGGGGTCCTCGTAGGTAAAGGGGTCGATGTAGATCTTCATCCCCGGGGAGCCTGAGAAGTGGGTCGGGCAGCCCAGTGGGGAGGGGCAGTTAGACATGTCGGCTCGCAAAGAGAGTTCTAGAACAACCAAAGTGCTCGATGAGCTTCCCAGAAGAAGAAACCGTACTTTTCTTTGGCTAATGGTCTTATGGTGATGGTTGATGAATACAGTTGCCTTTCAAATCCCAGCCTTAATCACAGTGTGACTCTACATCACTCACAAACGCTACGAGTTGCTGTAATGATGACAACTCCATTTGCTCTACCGTATGTACATGAATATTAACGTATATTGCCCGCATTCAACAGTATAGGCAGAAGATTATAGGAACACCTTTAGTTATGAAGCAGGGCAGACAACAAAATGGTGGTTTGATGATTCAGTACTTGGAAGGAGGAACCGGACCAGAAAAAACAGAGAGGGAGAAGATGAAGGGATAGAGGGAGGGATGAGAGTATATGGAAAGAGTAAATGTAGACAGATTTTTTTTCTTTTATCCCTTACCCTAGCAGTCTCTGCTCTTTGATAGTGGTGGAACCAATTTCCCAACAGCCTTTTCCTATAGGAGCTCATAAAGAGATAAAACCACTGCGCTATCAACTAGCTTTTTATGCCGTACTGCGATAGGTGAGCTCAGTTCACAGACTGGAGATGTCTGCAAACGGAGGACAAATTTTCTGTGTCGACAGACCAGGTTGGGGGGTGGGGGGTAGGGGCTGGGGTTGCTGCTGCTGCTGCTGCTGAAAACGCTTGTAAACAATTTCAATACACACTGCCATAAGACAGACATTACAGCAAGCAAACTGACGTAAAATCATCATTTCTACACTGACACCCAAGAGCAGCCCTCTTTCTCAGAGCTGTTTAGTCAAAACCTTGGCAGCCATGATTGGAATAAACCCATCTCCATCAAGCCAATTTGTGCCCGGCTCATTTGTACAAGCCACATAGAGAGAGGCGGGGGTCTCAAGAGATGGGAGGGAGATAAAGGTCTGGTCTTGGAGGGATCAAGGTTCCTCACCTCGCTCTTGACTAAAAGCTGATTCTAGTTACCACACTAATTGCCTTGAACCCTGCCTGTGTGAACGAAATGGCTCATTAGAGATTCCATACAGATTGGATTCAGGTTAATCCATCGGAGGGTTTACAGCTTTGCATTCCATAAAGTCATTCTGTTTACAAGTGTTGTCAGGCCACTCACTCAGCAGCATCACTGGGCGGGACTGAAAAGCTCAGCAGGGAGCATATACAGTACAGTAATAAACCGAGAGCTCACTCGAAAAACACATCATCACATGTGCATCCACGCACACATACGCAAACCCATTATTTTCTAATTCATAGTTTAGGGCCCTTTTCATGTATAATTTAGAACGCAAATAGTTTACTGTACTTCCTCCCTCTGGCACAGACCTGGTTAACTGGATTCATCTTTTTATGGCCATCTGATAAAAAATAAATTCCTCCTTTAATATTTCATACGTCCTTCATCTGAGTGTATGAAGCAAATGTGTCCAAACGACGGTTCTATTTTTACCCGACATATAAAATAACAAGCCGGTTGGGAGACAAGGCATGGCTGCAGCAGTAAGTCAAAGGCCTGTAACAAATACCGTGATTATATACCTTTAGCAAATTAAATGGCTGAATGGGCAAACGCATTAATTTGGGGAATTTGGATTATAGATCTCAACAAAATCCCTAAGCTATGACACAATAGCTCAGACAGTAAAGAGTCTTTAGTTGACTGGCATTGACAAATGATAGTTTATGGCACTGCACTTAACCATGTTATTTTCACCAATGTCCAGCATTTACCCTGCTATTAGTCTGCTCTGCTCATTCACTGAATAGCCCTAATGTATCCACAAATCAACCGTATGGCAAGTAATGCTTATGTTTATCTATTACTGGCTATGGGGACAATCAAATTATTGGTCCTCCTACGCATAATTTACATACTGCCTTAAGACAAACAGCAATGTCAGTAAGAAAAACAGTAGCTTCATGAATGCAGAACCTTTCAAGTTTCAACTCCTTCATATGGTAGCTTTTCACTAAGGGAACATCATTTCTTCTAAGTCCTTTTGCCTGACAGTATTTGTAATTTAGCAATTTTAGTGCATAGCAATTATATGTTTTATGTGATTATCCACTTTGGAGAAATTAACATAAACAATCGCAGGGCACTGTACGCCTATAGTGAATATATTCCAATTTCTTGTCAGTCCAACATGCACACTAATCTATTCTGCAGCTCTGTGAATATAATGAGTTGAGTTTACTTCCTAAATACAAACTAATTATCCTTCGTTTGATGTCAGAAAATCATTTGTTAGACGCACACTGTGGCTTATTAGTATGGAAATCACAAAAGGGATCTAAAAATTGTATGGGATTAACAGTCACATTGGTGCAGGGGGTAAAAAAAATTGTTTGGGTTTGTCAAGCTTGTGGTGCCTTCTGCACTGTGTTTTGAAATGAAATTCTGATCAGCCAAGGATTTGACCTAAAGTACTTGATGAAGATGAAAGACAATGATGATGATGATGAAGGGTAAAGGCAAATGTCAAAATAATCCACATAACTTTATCAGGTCTGTTTACGCCCTAGCCAACTCTTAGAATTCATACTGTATGTATCAATTTTTCATGCAGTGGATGCAACAAAGAAGAAACTCCTCAAGTGTAAACATATTTGTTGAATTTCGAATCCCACTCTAATTCGGCGTGAGCACCAGATGTTGAAGATGTTGCAGAGACAACAACTGAAGCACCAAAGCGACAAACAGGGTTAGAACGTTAAGCGATTTAAGATGTGCTGGCAGTCATACGGAGAGAAGCATTAGGGCATATAGTAAACATGCAGTGCTTAGAAATGTCTCTCTGTTAATTAGCTGATGTTGACAGGCTGCTGAGGTGTGGAAAAAAAGGAAAGGGGAATAGATACACTAAGGAAAACTGTAAATACTCAGATGCAGTGAGGTGTGTGCACTACGGTGTGTAGATGAACACTAGCGATACTGATAATGCACAGACGAGGGCAATTAAAACAAACAAACAAAAAATTAACCTTGCCTCTAAGGGATGTTATTTCTCTGTGGAAATGATGTGTGTGTTCACGTGGTTAAATGTAAAATATAAGGTTTGATTTTCATAACCATGACCGGTCAAATTTACAGTATGCAGCAGCATCCCCAGTCGACAATCCTGTCACATTAGGTGGGCTGGAAACGAGGAGACATCATCACCGGACGTGTGTGGCAGCAACTTGAGCAGTAAGCAGCTGGTTGAAAGCCAGCAACACATTTTTGGGAGATTCACCCAAAACAATTGGCTGAGCAGGCGCTATTTTATTGTTGCGTTGAATACTGTAATTAGGGAACTGTCAGTCAAATCTCGAGAGAATAGAAGAACACAATGCATCATGGGGTGGGGGATTACTTCACTAATGTTGGAGATGTGAAGGTTGAAGTAATAAACCTATGAATAGGATCCCTTATCAAGGTTTTATTTCCTCTCCACTTCAAATTGCTTATTTGATGATTAGGGCTGTAAGCGTCTCTGATCTTTTGTTTACTTTAACCACTTATGTTAATTGCATTTGGTTTTTCCAGAGATAGCCAGTGACAAAACTGACTCTTCTGCCCACAGCAGTTTTAATGAGCCCCCAGCTGCCACCGCTGTAGCAGCGACACAAAGTAACTGTGTTGAAAGGCTTTGCTGTGTTCGGCTCTACAAAAATCTATCCCCTCGAGTGAGCCCTTGTTCAGAATGCTAGGTCGGCAGGATATAGGGCTTTCATTTTAGATACAAAACTTACACACAATCTTTTGTGTGTGTGTGTGTGTGTGTGTGTGTCCCTCCAGGCTCCTTCCCCTCATCAGTCAGCGCCAGGGGAGTGCTTAAAACACGACTCAATCACGACTATCATAAAGCCCTGAGAGATGACTGTCAGTCAGTGTCATTGTGTAAAGGAAGGTAGAATGCTGTTTACATCCGTTGACGCCTGCTACCTGAGGTCATTTCTTCTTTAACTCGCTTCCTTTTCATTAATGCATTACAAAGGAGTACATGCTTTTGGCGTATCACATATCATCCATGGTGTAACAGTATATAAGTACTGGACAAAATAGGAAATGAATATAAATTAAACATGTGCGAGCAATCAGTACATACCTCCACCTAGACACAACAATCCCCTCTATATCTAAACTGCACAGTTTATTGTGTCTCAAAACACAACTGAATACATTTTTTCACACCAATTATTGTATTTATGGTGCTTCGTACTATTTTATGTACCAACTGTTAGATTACATTTGTGGTACAAAGGTAAAAACAAAAAAACACAGTATTCTTCACATGGTGAAATTTAAGTGTGTTATAAAGATACATTCATCTTGTTACATGGATATCAGGAAAAAGTTCAGGGGCTATGAACCAAAGAGACACATTGGGCACAAAAAATCTCCACAGCAGATTCATTTTGTTATAAAGTAGGCGTTGCTATGTCATGCTAAAAGTGCTAACAATGGTAACATTACTTCCCATCCCTTAAAAAACTCCCCCAGCATCAATGCTTGGACAATAGATGACCATGAATTTGGTAGGTGGAGCTTCTAAAAGAGCACTGAAGGGACAAGTGTATTTGTATTTGCCGTTAAATTCAAATATCAACAGTATTTTTCTCAGCGCTGCTTCCTCTACCTTTAATTAACGGAGAAATAAACATACAGTATGGGGTCAAAATGTGTGACAGAAAACTAACCACAGGTTAATGTGAGCTCTAAGTATGAAGGTGGACTCACCTCTTCCTGCGCTGTAATGTTGCAACTTGTCACTGTACACTGCCTCCTTGGTGTATGCCCTTTTCCTGTGGGGGTAATGATTATTGAAAGAGCGAGAAGAGAGAGAGAGAGGGGTGACAGGATGAAAGGAAGTGTAAACGAGGCCTTATTACTGTTCATGGTTCTCTGTATGGCCTGAAAATGACGTGGCTGAAATTGAATCAGTTGCAAAGGGTTAGCAATGGTAAATGAAGTTTATGAAAATGAGCTGATTTTTAATTAGACCTTGATAGGATCTCTCTGCTTTTCATCTGTCTCCTCTGCCTCAGCATCAAAAAGAGCCTGGCCCTTTTGATGAACACTTTGCTTGCTCAAAGTTGCAAACAGCACTGCAGAAAATTCGACTTTCATATATCTAAAGCGGAGCAAGATAGGAATGTGACAATGTGACAAACTGCAATATTAAATTGACTTGACTTGAGTAAGTTAACAGGGCAAAGTCGTAATTGTTAAGTTCTCTATGGAATTGAATATTCAATTCCTCGTATGTCAAATGGGCCTTCTTTCCTGCCAGATGCCTGCTATTAATAAATCCTCTGTATAAATATGTGTAAGAAGCTGACATGCAGTAGGTTCCTAGGTGTAACGAGGGGCTTCTGCTGTATTGATAATGCAGTTTTAATTTTACAGCCCATTTCACAAATATAGCTGTGCTGAGTTTTATTTTAACATATGATATTTTCTGCCATGTACTTAGATGATTAGATTGATAGATGATTGATGATGATTAAATTCTGGGGAAATCCATCTTAATGTGACAGAAATTCCTCTTCAGTCAATGTTGCTATACAGTATGTCTTCCAATAATTATAAGCAAATACAAGCAGGACTGTATACGACTGCATGGTATCCACATCATTATGTCCTTTTACAGTTGTTATATGATGTCATTAAATGGACATGAGATATTTTACTGTCAGGGAGAAAAAGTTGGGAGCCTGAGAAGGGAAAAATGTAGCAGCAGTTTCTGCATGTATTACAAGAGACTGAGGAAGGAAAATGTGGTTACCTGCTGCACACGATGGAGATGGCAACAAGGGAAACAATAAAGACCACTCCTGCTGCAGCTGACCCAGCAATCAGTGGAAGCTGTTCCCTCAGCTCCGACTTGAAGTCATCTGTATTGCACAAAGAGAAAGACAGACAGGCAGACATTGAGAATGGCTTAGGTAAGACTTAAAGGACCATGGCTGTGTGTATTTGGAGGAGTGTATATGTGAGTGTGTGCTTGGGGGGTAAAGGGAGAGACAGAGGGAAGAAGATGCAGAGCACAATGGTTAGACTGGTTGTACTGATGGATAAAGAAAACTTATAGATCTCTCTGCTGAGAGGTTGTGACTGAAATCCACTGAGCTTTAGCGAGACTTACTGACAGACTGTGTTTGATAAACTAGCAGGAAGACAGAGTGAGAGAGTAGCAGAAAACTGATGGTTGGAAGAAATGAGGAGGGCCTCTCAAACTTCCCCACCTCACCTGTCAGAAATGAATGAACCAAAAAAAAATGCACCTTGGAATGTTTTTTTTTTTTTTTCAGGTGTTGAAAAGGGAGTCATCCACTGCCAATCACACATACAGCACAAACATGTTTTATGTGCATATCCAGGGCAAGCTGCCAGTAGTTCAAAGGACAGCTCAAATGCCCGCCTAAAACCACGACACAGCAGAATCCTCAGTCATCTTTGTGCGTCCCTGCCTTCCCATGACTTTGGCACCAGCAAACACTGGTTAAAGCAATGCACGATTTAGCATGCTGCAGGCAAATCAGCAGCTTCTAAATTCAATCCCCCGTGTAGAATGGGCCTATTGGATTAAAGTGATAAAGGGAGAACTAATGCATCTTCGGAACAGTGCAAGAGCTGGGATATATGAGGAAACTCAATGTGACAGGAATTGCTCACTCTTTTAACTTGCAGGTTTATCAAGTATGTTTCAAGCAAACAGTGTGAATGACGTTCCAGCTACTCAGTGAGTCTTCCTGTTCTCTTTTGATGCATATTACTGTAGGTGCAAGACAGAGGTCCAGATCAGATCTCCCGCTCACCCATATGAGAATGGTGATTTTTTCCCCCTCCTGACAGCCATAAAAATCACACAGCTACCTGTTCCGGCAGTAAACAGGCTCCTATTTCAATCAGTTAGTTCTTGAAGCTTCAGCCCATTAGATGAATGGAGAACAGTGACATCAGTCACCTTACTGATGGACAAACCACTTCTTTTTCATCATACCCGTCAATCAAGTATGCTCTGCTTGTGAGTCTGCATGTTTTGCGCGTGCAGAGGTGGCAGACGGATGCCTTGTGGAGGTGTATGAAAACGTGCCGACGGGAAGACGTGAGGGATTTAAATGTTTTGAGACAAGATGTGGAGGCGGAGTGGTGTCTGGGTGGCGCATCCAGGAGACAATAGAGCGCCACGTTGGAGGGAAGAGGGGCCTGGTGCAGGGGGCAGGAGGTGGAGCCGTGGGTGTGATTGTCGTTAGTTCTCTGGCGTCTGCTGCTAATTGGCTTGACGAATGTTGTGTTATGGCAGCAAGCCAACGGCTGAAACCATAAACAGTGTTTGTGTGTGGCGCGCATGCACGTACATGCGTGCGTTCACATGTGTTTGGGGGAGCAATCATTTTCAAATGTCTGAAGGAGCAAAAGAGCCGTGACTGTGCTGCTACATCTGCTCCGCACAGGTAAATAGCCATCGTGATCATCTTCATCATCATTATATTCCCTCCCATTTTCCCCTCCCTCAAGATCATCACCGATTCATTCATTGTAATCTTCATTAACGCAATGTGATGTGGAAATGTCACCCTTGTCTTTGATACATTATTAACTGTGGCTGCACATGAATAGCAGGCTCATAGTCCAGCTCGGCACAGTGAGGCAGCACTTGAGAAAATCTTGTGAATGTTACACATACCAAGTCAAATGTTAAATCCATCCAGACTGACTCACACTGTGTTCATTTCAGCACTGAATTCACTTCCTGGCAAGGCTATGAAGGAGTGCTTCATGAGGAAGTGATATGCAACGCCGCCTTCACCATCTCCCTACACACACACACACACACACACAACTCCTTACACTTCCACCAAAAAACATAGTTTCACAACCTTGCCAGTGTGGCAGGTGTTGCGGCCCCTTTTCAGCCCCTTTCCTCTTCGACAATCCAAGCCCCTCCTCCACATGGCAAAAAATTTATCTCATCAACTACTAATCACAGCTATGCATTCTGGGACAGCTCTCCAGCAACAGAAGGGCCGGGTGAAAAACCAATTAGCTAAGCATTTTGGATCAAACACAGTTAGTTGCACAAACAAAAGACACTCAGCGTTTTACATATTCAAAGCACCCACACACACACACACACACACACACACACACACACACACTCCAACCTGACTGTGAAGGAAATTAATTTAGCTGTTGAAATAGAAGTGCAATCAAACATCACGGTTCCCTTCGATCTCCCCTACTAATAATGATAATAATAACTCCACAACAAATTCAAAAAGAGACAAGAGTGTTTGAAAGAGTTTGGGTGTATGTGAGAAAAAAAAAAAAGGAGAAGAAGAAGGATGGAGAGAGACTGAGAGAGCTGTTTCTCCTGGCTCGGCGATCCTTACCATCTGTGAGGGTTTGGAAGCACATCTTGCTGCTGTATTTGCCAAAGCCAGCCACAGTCCGCGCCCGCACCTGCACTACGTAGACGGTACCCGGCCTGAGGCCCTCCACGCGCGCAGTGTTAGTTTGGCTCCGCAGGATGGTGGAGTTAATCTCTGCGTGGTCCTGAAAAGAGCAACGGACACACGGAGCAGGTGAGAGATGACTTACTGAGAGGATGTCAGCAGGAAAGTGTTAAACCAGAGTTAAGACAATAGTGGTAAAAACAAGATCCGGCAGTAACAGGAGTTCAACAGACAAACAACAAACAAGCTTATAAAACATTGTATATTCAGGAAATAGTACATGCAATGTGGTCCAGTTGAAGGAAATTAGTTTAGCTTGTATATTTTCGTAGTTGTAAACCAGAGATAGTGGAAATATAGTGCACTTCTGATAAATCACACTGACAGAGGACAGATGAAAACAACAGATAGAGTGGATGCATAACAGACGGTACACAACACTTAGGGACAGGCAAACGTTTTTTACATTAGGTTGAAGATTCAGTCTATATCAAAGCTTCAGTCAATTCAGAATCTTAAATACAATTTTGTACACACACACACACACACACACACACACACACACACACACACACACACACACACACACACACACACACACACACACAGAAAGGACACATAAACAAGAGCACTGAATGCATAAACGCAAAACATCCACCATCCACTCAATAACACACATACACAATGTGGTAATTAAAGGCAATCATTTTTGCAAATTACAAACACCAGTAGCTACTTCTTAACAGTAATAGAATTACATTGCGTGTTTGTCTCTTCAGATGAGTTTGAACATTGCATCCACTTGTTTTGTTGTCTAAACTAGGTTGCTTTTTAAATATGACGCTAGGCCAAGCCCACCCATGGAAAGCACTTTACTTTTTCATTAAAGGGAATGCTATAAACATATCCTCTGTGTAATCACTGTTTGTTGGAGTTTTCTGTTGAAGTATTTGCCCTCTTTTTTCATGCACTGTTCTAACCAAAAACTTTCATTTTCACCCTTGTAGACGTGCATGTGTGTGCATGGGCGTACAATATGAATATATGCATTTGTTCATGCATATATTATGAAAATGTCTAGGTTGGACCACGGGACCTGCCCTCTGGATCTCCGAATCTCAGTCACTCTCCCTCCAGGCTCAGGAGAGTCAGTCAGGCAGTCTGCTGCAGCGTAGTTTGGGGCTTGCTGGAGGTATCTGCTATGAGGAATCAGTAATTACTTAGGCCTGTCACCTTCCCATAACCCAGAGTGAATATGACAGCCAGAAAATAAGACTACACTACACCCACCTACACTACACCCACTGCTGCAGGCTGCTGATAGCTAGATGCAGACATCCTATAGAGGGGGAGGTGGGGTGTGGTTGAAAGTGAAGGGGCCAAATTCCCTGTGTCAGTGAAACAGTGTAAATAAGGACTGTTTTTTCAAGCTTGGTAAACACACTATTGTCTAACACTGGACTACATTTTATAATACATGTATGAATAAAAAAATGTTGACAACAGTGCAGAGTGGAAAAAGTAGATAGGCAAAAAGGCAAGAAGGAAGCGAGGGGGGGAGGAGGAGGAGGAGGTTGGAAGATGATGGCAGGAAGCGATAAGAAACTCCAGGCAGAAGCAACCCACATCGAAATCATTATCCAATCTGATTGGTGTAATTGAATCATTCCGGTTGCTCCGTCATTGAGCAGATGAAGTAAACACAGCTATGAAATCTGCCCCCGCGTCCCTACACACACACATACACACACACACAAACTCGCACACACATAATGATGTGTGCAATCACATTAGCTCTTATTGGACACTCCGGGCTTGATGAAGACAAATGTTTGGGCTTGGGATGGGAGAGCATCGCACCGACAAGCTTTTATTCTATCTCTGAGAGGAAAGAGATGTTTATAAATGGAACACTGGATGTAACTGGTTTAGGGAGTTTAATCATTTCACAGCCTTTTTGTCCATTAGATCACACACTGTCATTTCTCCAATGTGCTGCTTACAAACACTCAAAAATCACAAAACCTTGTGTCAAAGCAGCAACTTGTGAATTTCAAAGGGCTGCAGAAGACATTCCCTCCCTGACCCCCCATCCCTGGGAGAGACTGGGGCCATAGTCACCTATTCATCTGGTGTAAGACATGCTTGAGTGCGCATGGACCACTTGGGGTCAGGATTTTCCTAGTCCTGCCATCAGTCACTCAGAATTTCTCAGGACCACGCCCCCATCTGTTTGAATGGAGGACAGGTGAGCAGACAGATGGCAAAATGCCAATGGGGGGAGAATCCCTTGAGGGAGCACCAGCTAGGAATGGCCCTTTCATGCTGCCACTCAAATGGGGATTATGTGACACACACACACACACACACACACACACACACACACACACACACACACACACACACACACACACATCTGCCACTTAAAAATGAGTTGGCATTTGGCACTCCAGCAGGTTAGGGGATAGCCAATAAAAGGCCATGCCAGGAGGGACTTCCAGCCACGAGAGGTCCTCTCCTGCTGCCAGTCAAATGGGGATTAGGAGGACCACACCCTAACTTGCTAAATAAAGACAAAGTTGCAGGTGGGAAGGCAGATGGCAGAGCAGCCAATCAAAAGCTTTGCCAGGGGTGACAGACAGGAAGCACTGCAGGGAATTTACTCTCTGCAATAGTCAGTAAAAAACACTGAAACAAACTTAGCTTGGACGGTCATCTTAATTAGTACCGTTTATTACCCTCAGTCTCCAGATGCTTTGAATTCTCTGAGTGATGGTGAAGCACACACATCATTTACATTTACTACAGTAGGGAGTTATAATAAATCATTCTGCTCCCTTCTGTGAAAAAAAGACGTGCTTGCTATGTGTAATAACCTACTGTACCCCACCCACCTGGCTACTTGGCCTTGGGACCACACTGGTCTTATTTTGATATATTTAATTTGACCTCATTTTAGAGGATCGGCTACAGTTAACAGATTTACAACATTAGCTCTGGATGGACCTATTATAATCACACTGCTGCATAGCTGAAGGTCAAATACTTGGATTATTTTTAATTTCTCTCTTTTTTAAAACTTGTTAAAACTTTCAATTTGTTTTTCCTAATTGCCAATTTCCTATCAATTGCCATTACACTGCCAGAGGACTGTAGAGAGAGATCTATTTGAATTTCCTCTCTCTGCCACTTTTCCCCTTATTTCCTCTGGTTTTTTGGGTGAGTTTTTTAGTCAAAACCCATTACTGTTGTTGGCCTGTAAAGGCCACCGAGACATTATATGTGATATTGGACTATAAAAATAAACTTGACTTAACTTGACTTGACTTGACTTGACATGTGTGTGTGAGTGTGTGCACCTATGTTTGTGTGTCTGTGTTTTTCAAAAACTGCCAAGTACCCAAAATGGACAGCATGGCCACCTGGCACAAAGACAGACATGATGGGATACCATGTGTCCTCTTCACAGGCTCACACACTTGCATGCATGCAAATAACGGACACACAAAGGGAAAGGGGGGAGGTGTGTATGAGGGAGAACAGTCTAATATTATATTTGTAAAGTGGAAATGAAAAAAAGAAATCTCTCCCATTAATACTACTGATTAAAATGTATCGCCTGAGGTAAAAAAAAAAAAAAAAGAAAATGGAGAGAAACAATGTAAATCTCAGAGACTAGATGGGTTTTATTTCCAAATGCAAATGATTACCATAACCTAATTAATTCTAATCTAATGGTAAAGAAAATGGTAATTATTTTGTATGGAAATACAATGGTGATAAAATCTAATATTAAACACCATTAAAGCCTCTTAAGCGTTTTGGGAAATAACAGGAAATAAGATTGAGACAAATTAAATCACCTCACAGATACAAAAACACAATGATCTCCCTCTCATTGAGATTCTGCAAAGCTACATGCTAAACAATTGAAAGTGCGGTGCACTAAAAGAGGGGTAAGAGGAGGCAAAAAATTTGAAGGGAAATTTATTTGCTTCAGCTCTTTTGGTTTGTTTTTCTTATTCTTTGCTGCAATCTCCTTTTGAGATGACTCTTTGTACTCATTCCATTCACCTGGAGACTGATGAGGAGGACTGAGAGAGCAGGGCGGGAGACAAACAAAGAGAGAGAGAGAGAAGAAGAGAGTCTGAAGGAAGAAATGTGAATACCCTTGCTAGGGGACTGGGGGAGCGCTGCACAAGTCCCGCTTTTCACAGGTTCCATTAAAAATCATTAAAAGTCTGTACAACATCTGTGTGTGTCAACAGAAGTGTTGTGGTCGACTCTGAAAGCTGGCAGCGAGAGAAGAAAAGAATAATAAATACTTTCTCCTGGCTTCTCTTCTGAGGAATTGCTAATTGCATGTAAATAAAAGGGTGATTTCAGAGTGCCAAAAATGCAGATGGTGCTATGGTCAGTGCGCTACAGATTCTGGTGACATGCTGTAAAGTTGAATTTCTGCGGCATAACAGTACTGCTGTCATCTAGAACTGAACCTGAACTGCTGCTGACACCTCCACACAAACACTGCCAGAAGCTCTCTCTCTTTCTCTCCGTCTCTCTCTCTCTCACACACACACACATATAGACACACATGCACACACACTCTCTCGCTCTCTGACACCAACACACACAGAGCCATCAGTAACCAGAGCCAGTGGCTGCTCTGCCCCAGCCTTAATGGAGGGCCTGACCTCCGCTATGCTGAGTTATTTCCACCCTCCCCAAATTTTCAGGCAACCAGAGGAAAAATGGTATCAGAAAAATGGAGAGAACAGGAGCATGGCATCCTACTTTTTCCTCTGAAAACCTTTAACTCATTCCATCATGCTTCCCAATTTACAGGGTCCTGGGATCACTTATTTTATAATCAGAAGGTGGGTTGAAGAGGGGTGAGAGGCTTGTAGCAGCACTCATCTCAGCCTGTAGGGTGAAATTGTCAAAGTTTCTTTTAGGGACATTTATCTCTGAAGCCTAAACTATAACTGTTGATATAAGATTGGGATTTTATTACTTCTGACAATATCACACAACAACATTACAGCAAGCGCTGTGGATATTAAACAAACATATATTTACAATTATGTTGATACAGAGTTTACTGGGACAATGGTTTAAAATATAGAGTAACCAATGTCTTGTATTCAAAGAGCAAAATGAGAGTTGTAACTTCATTAAAATGAAGTTTTATTACCTTACAGATCTCTTGTAAAGCATTGTTGCACTGATTCATGGATCTTTGGTTCAGTTATGACCTTTTGTACTAACAGAATTGGTCCACAGCCTTGTTATTAAGTGACTCACTTTGGAGACCATCATCTAATGTCACTCTGCCCTATCTCCCTATTTCATTCAGTTCCTACTGTCAGCTGGCCAATAAAGGCAATCATACTGGAAAACAATTTCAACATCTCTATAAAAAAATGTGAGCCTGCCCTGTCTCTGGGAATTACATTTGTGGCCAAAACTATAGCATCATTACAAGGCATGTGGAAAGAAAAGCAGATCTTCCTTCCTTTGTATGATTACCCTGAGGTATTATTCAACACAAAGTGTGACAATGCCACACTGCTGGAGAAGTTGCCATTGTAAATGGGTATATGAGGCTTCCTGCGAGATGGAGTGTACAGAGAGACAGCTCTCTGCTGTGCTAAGAACTAGCTGGCTGTGCCAGGCACGCTGAGACAATCAACTCCAGAACCATAACAGTGTGACTACGCTCAGATTAATGCAAGCATCAGTGAGATGCATATAAAAGACGGTGAGTAGAGCAGGGACATTTTTATACAAAAAGGCAGTTTTTTTATTACTGTATTATCCATAGCACTGTGTAAGGCTGGAAGTATGCACGGGCCTGTGTGACAGACATGGTGAGTCATCCCCCATAATTGCCTTTTATGATTAAAATGCCACATCATCACTTCATGCTTGAGGTGGAACCTCCAGATTTTCTGGACCTCTCAGGTATTCAGGGAATCAATGAGGAGCGGGGCAGAGCTGACCTGGATGTGTGCAGTTCAATTCCCTGCTTCTCCATATGCAACAAGGAGACTAACATGCATGCAAGTAACCTGAGCTGAAGTGTGTGACACAGAAAATTTATGTGCATAATACATTTTAAGGTATAGAGATTACACACATCCTTTGTTCTTTTCTTATTTTGCCAACGTCGTGAACCATTTTCCTCATTTCAAGACAGTGACAAAAACGTCTTTGGTGACACTTGGGAGAACAGCAGCTGGCTGAAGGAAAAGTCTGCTTAGAGCCCATAAAGAGCCTTGTCAGGTCCAAAATAAAGTGTGAAAAGAGGACCACCAATGTGGAAATCTCATCTCCACAGCGCAGTGTGCCACAAAGCAATCACTCTGACTCACCTTCTGTGTCTTACTCACACTCACACGGTGGTACATTTCCAGATAGACAGTAACGCATACAGGGGGAATATGAAGGTACACCAAGACAGAGGTAGGTAGGGTAGAGTGTAACCTCTCTGTCACCTGAATCATCCCAGTGCAATTAGCAATCTTGTCCTCGTTAATTCATTAATTTGTGATTACGCTGTGCTCATCTATTTGTGTGAGGACACGCTACATAAACATCAATAGGATTAGGTTTCATTGATATTCATGAGCTAATGGGAGGCTGTATAAGTGTTATTTACACGACACTAAGCTGTCTGGCAGATAAGGTTTCTCAGGGCCATGGCAATCGGATTCAATTTCATGACCTGTGCAATGCCAGAGGGAAAAACAGCGAGCAATGCTGCTATTATTGGATAACTGAGTTTCCAACTGCAAACATCATTTAAAAACATGATTGTTGTCCTCTCTGATAGAGAATGCTAAATATGACAGCCTCTATTCTTAGGTGGGGTTGTGAATATTGATCCGGGAACCTTAGCCGAAATGAGTTTGGGTGAAATAAATAACTCAACAGAAAAAGAAAAAACATTTATAAAGTTCTATTGATTTGTATCTTTTATCTGGAAAGCCTAACATGGGTGAAGGTGCACCAGGCCTCTGCAAAAGTCTTAGCTTAAGATGACAAAGACCAAGGGGGGAAAAAATGTGCATGACCAACCTTGCTGTACCTATCGATCACTTTAGGAGGACAAACAAGGGCCCAAACAAAAAGCTGGAGCCTCCGATCTCTCGGTATCATTATGTCCCAGGCCTTGGGAAAAGGCCTACAGGTCAATACTGGAGCAGCATAGGCACTTTGGGGTAGGGTTGGGGACTTAATAAAGCAGACATATTGTGTGTGAGCAGACGGGTCGATGTGACTCCCCCCCCAGACGCAATGCATTTTCACAGCGGGACAGGTTGCTGCACTGTGCAGAGTGGGCCTGGAGCAGAGGTCAACCTATTCACTTCATCAGCAGCGGAAACCAAAGAACAGTGGGAGAGATGGAGTGACCACAGTGAAAGAACACATTATCAGCCCAGGGGACTCTGTTCACAAATATTTGGGACAGCTTACGTTTTTTGTTGGCTTTAAATGCAGCTGACCATGCTCGTGCACACTTTGAAGACCATGTGCGATTGCAGATGGATCTTCATGTGAAAATTCTAACACACACACACTTAACTTACCTTCTCATAGTATCTCAGCTCGTAGTCCAGAATGATGCCGTTGGGCTGTTCTGGTTGTGGCCATGACAGTGTGAAGCTATTCATGGTTGAGCTGATCTGGTGCATGATGGGAACGATGGAGGGAGCTGCAGGGCACAGAGAGAGAGAGAGAGAGAGAGAGAAACAAAAAAAAATCAGTGCATTTCCAGAATAACTGATGATGATTGCTCATGTGTCTCACCAACAGCTTTTTGCAGGTTGTGAGTGGGTGTTTTTTTTTGCTGCCAGGGAATAAAACACCGCAGTCATCCGGAGATATTATAACAGGTATGTGGATCCTCTTTGCTAATACTGACGACACAGCACAGTGAGCAGAAGCCACTGTCCAGCAGGCACCAAGCCATTAGCTAGCTTGGACTAGATGTGCAGTGCAGCTTGCCAGTCATTAAATTTCAACCAGCCATCACAATTGTTAACTTTAGATTCAAAAGTGACTAAAGTACAAGTTGTGCTGTAGAAGTATTGAGTTTTCATTTTGGATTGAAAATATGTAGGTCAAGCCATCTATGAAGAAACTACCTCTAATTACTACAGTTACAGCTTTTTATAGTTTTTGCATTATCCACACATAAAATTGTATACATTTTTAATAACTAAAACATATTTGCAATACATTTCATCCCATTTAAATCATGCATTGTACAACCTGCTGTTTTAGATTTCCAGACTGCAGTCATCAGCATTTTACACACAATCTAAGTTTAAACAGAGCTACTGCCTTTCTCATCAGTATCCAGGTAGCCAGCTGAGTCGAGGCTGATTAGAGTCACGGTCAACCATATTCTGGCACCGCAGGACCAAATCTGAGTCAGCTTTGGCCAAAATATGGCTGCCAGATTTAACTAAGATTTGAGGGTGTGGACTTGGGCTGAGTATCAGCTGCAGTTAGCAGGCCTACCTTTGCGCCAGAATCGCCAGTCGCCACGAGTCTGGCATGAGTCCGGCAACCGGTCGTGTTGGATTTAGTCTAGTGTTGGGCTTTGTAATCTTGGCTACAGGAAGAATATGGAAGCACTAAGTGTGGCATCCAAGGGCTGCATTGTATCCAGTAGTTAACACAGTTCCAAAGCTTTTTGAATAGTTTTTTTTACCCCTTTTTTTTTTAAGATTGCCCATTCACACGATGTCTACATCAATTCTCTGCAGCAAAATATGCTGGGAAAAAAATGTTATGGTTTCTTTCCTTAAATATGCAACAAAGCTCTACATATGGAGATTAGGAAAGAACGCAGGAAAGTAAACAGGTTACTTGTTATTTGATTGCAATTTTAACCTATTTTGAGCAATCAGACCTAATATTAGATAATATTAGTCAATAACACCATGATTGTGCCCATGTAAATGCAGCAAAGTATATCCATAAACAATATAATGCATAAGATTGGGAATAGATACTAAAATGAACTGAGCAAGTACAACATGAACAGAAAAGGTAAATCTGATTTACTCATCTATAAGTGACTTGATAAAAAGATATTCAAAAATGCAGTCTTACAGTAGGCAGGATGAAAATTTATTTCACTTGATTTATTGTGACACTCCACTCGGTGTGCTCCGCTGCTGATTTCAGTGTCAATGATGTCATGGTGAGCCACAGAATTACTGAACAGTGCCGTCAGGAAAAAAATAAAAAATGCTTGCAAACAATGGAACTGCCACTTTCCAGGCACAAGCAGACTGTAATCATGGATCTCCAGCAAAACAAGCAGCCTTTGTTTCTCTTACTAGTTACTCTAAGTAGAATTGAAACCCTGTACATGTACTGTAAACATGCACCTGTATACCACCTGTATACGAACTATCATAATTGTTTTATCATGATTGTTTTGGCTCATCTGCACAGTTCATTACATCCTTCAACACCAGTCCACCTGAATGCACATACTCAGGCTGTCAATTAACCCAGACACTGTAATTTCCTGCTCATTTTATCATTTTTTGTCCTCTGCACCGTTATCCCTCCATCATTTCTGCTCCTCGTCACTCTTCACATGCCACTAAGGGGCTGTTATTGGACAGAAGGAAGACATCAACGGTAGGCCTAATAAAACTCTGTATGCATACAGTATGTGTGCAGGTGTGTATGTTTGCACCACGTGCATACAGTTATCACCACATCCCATTGAGACACTGTATGTTTTGACTACAGAAGTCTGTTTTCCTAAAATGGGCTAAAGCTTTGACGTACAGTAAATTGAACCAGAATCCATTGTTGTTGTTTTTCTTACCAAGATAGAACAGCTACTACAGTGTCCATTCACCTCTTTCCTTTTTTTTTTTTTTTTGCTATCATACCGCAGCAAATTTTTCTCACTGTTAACATCCAACAAGGAATCCACAGCTATCTTGCCATTGCTGACTGTAGTGGTGAAATATATCAACAGCCCCAGACTTGGTCCTCTGGCGCTGATATTCACTTTTCTATCCCTATTTGTTGTGTTAATACACGTAATCTACGGAACGCTGACAAGTTCCTAAATGTCAGAGTCAGTGCCAGCTCGCCCAGCGATGACTCGGGAGCTCAGACCTTGCCTGAACCTGTCAGCTCAGACACAACAGCAGAAAATCCCCACAGTCCAAATTATCACTCGCTGGATCACTTGGATTCCTGCTAATCAAGGCTCTGGAGCTATTTCACTTGTGGAAGTTCATTGACTTTAACTAGTGATGCTAATCTAATCAGTTTCTCAGTCTGAATGGTGGGGATTTCTGCCCGAGTTAGAGCAGTTTTGGTTCTTACACTTGAGAGGTTTTTGTTTATGTTTTTATCTTTACTCCTGACAACCAGTTTGAAATGCACGAAGCTCGGTCTCATATTTCCGTATGAGATTTAGCAGTGCTTGAATCAGTATCTGATTTCCTCATATTGCCAGCAGTTTTTGATTCATGAACTGCTCATAAATAATACCTGAGAATGATTTTTATATATTAAATAAGCTTATTTAGACAAGACTCTTTAATAATACAGAAAACTTGAGATCTAAGTAGAGACTTTGAATGAATGCATCAATCTAACATAAATCTGTTTATCAAAATGTCTCAATATACTAAATACAAATGCAAATTGCTTGGCTTCTAAGTACAAATTGCTTTAATGGGATATGTGAATATGCCCAAAATCTAATGTATAATCACAAACTCTTCCTCTGTAATGTCTTAAGTTAAAATACGACACCAAACAAAATTTACTCATCAAACCAATTTGTAAACACACAAGTAAGTTTGATTAAAAACTGATTCCATGGCTACTCATTTAAAGTTCAAAGCCATGGTGTTTGTATACAGTGCTGGAAAGGAACCTCCACCCTCATGTTTGCAGGCATAAATACAGCCACACACAAGCCCGTGCTCTACATTTTGTGCCTAATAGCCTCCTGGCTCTCGGCCTGCTCACTGCTGAGGCCTAGTCATCGCTCCACCTGGTCTCCACTCACCATCTTTCTGAATAACTCCTCCATTCAAAAGGCAGCAAATGGCACCCTCTCTCAACAAAATGATGCTGTTTTTAAACCAGACTCCTTAGTGGTTACTTTATTTCTTTTCTTGCTCTCCATACTTCACCTTTGCAGGAGCACTGCATAGTCACAGGAAGAGTGTAAGGAGAGAAACGGCTGACCTTTTCATTTTCATTACTTGTGATTTCACTTTTTTGTTTTGTTTGTTTGTTTTGTTAAGAAGATGAATTATTTTACAGTTTTTAATGATGATATTTTGTGATGTGAGTGTCAGATAACTTACTAAAATTACAATTTTAACAAATGAATGGGCTCTGTTTATCCTGTCAGTGTGAATGGATTCTCTTCCATCTGCCTTCCCTTGGCTCTCACCTCCTGCCCTCCCTTTCTCTTCCCTCTCTCTCTCTTTCTGTCTTCCTTTCTCTCGCTCTCTCTCTCTCATACCCTCGACAGAGAGTGTGAGGGCTAAGCTTCACCTTGTTGCACTTCAGCCTTTCTGCCTCTCAGGCTGGTTCACGCTCCACTGACCAGGGCTAGGGCTGCCTGGGCTGCATTATCAATTACCGGCCACAGGCACACACTGTTCCTGACAGACCCAAGGGAAAGGCACTCCACACAGAAATTACTGCAGTGGAAAAGGGGGCTGAGGAGGAAAGGTATTTCCACAGCCCCTGCAACCAAGCCCTGGTCCCGATTCAGTTCTTTTTACCATGGAGAGTTTTTATACGCGTGTTTTCATGTGTTAAATGTCCAATGGCTAAATGTGTGCAAGTGTGTACCCTGAGTTGAGACCTCTGAATCATCAGCCACATCTCTGAGATATTTTTAGATTTTAAATGGGTCTGGAGTAGCGTCCACTTTTGGCTCTTAACCCAAGAAACAACAAGGCCACCCAAACTTCGTTGGTGGAATTAAGGATTGAGACTTTATCTTCACATCACACAGCAACTCCGACATCTGTGAGCAACTTATGCAACATTGTTCTTTTTTTTCACTCCTTTAAACATCATTTTTTTATGATCATTACAGTCACTCCATGTGAAAAATAAAATAACCCTAGCATGAGCACACTTTCTGACCGCGAATTTGGCATGATGATCACAGTGTCGGCTTTGACTTCTAAACTTCTACCTACCCTTTATTTTGAACCAGCTACCCATACAATACAATTTCTCACCCCCTGTTAAAAAATATGTTTTCTCCCCGGCTCTCCCACTGGACAGACACTGACCATGTTTTTGAGAGGAAAAGCAGGAGAAAAAGAGATAAAGAGCATGTGCAAATGTATGTGTGTCTACGTCCTAGTAGCCTATGTGTGAAGAGCCTGTCAGAGACAATGTGTCGAGCCTGTATGAGGGTGAGGTTCAGCCCAATGAAGCACCGCTGTCCCCTCCAACTGCGTCCCCCCACTGTCACCCTGGGACGATGATGCTGACAGTGATTGGTGACTGTGTCCTGCACTCCTCTCTCCTCCCTCCATCCCTCCCATCCCTTGCTCCTGTGCTCCACTTTTATCTGGCCCCACTTGCTGCCCCTGGCTTTTAATGCAGAGCTTGGCTCACCATTAATCAAAGTCAAAGCCTCCCAGTGTCTGGCTGAGACAGAGAGAGGGAGAGGGAGAGAGAGAGAGAGAGAGAGAGAGAGAGAGAGAGAGGGGAAAAGGAGGGAGTGCAAAAGAGAGAAGAACGTGATGAAAGAATGAAAAGCTTCTTTACCTTAGTATGATTAATCTACTGTGGAATACAGATGAGTTGGAGCATCATTTTACATGTCTGGCACAAACCCAAGCTGCTGTTTTCATCACTGTACCTCCAGTGTACAGTGATCATCATTCATATGGTGTGGTGAGGGGCCGGTGCATCAGATGTGCTGTTCCATATATATCGAGAGACTACTCAAGTTATTTAGAATTGCACTTCCATAAAACTAGAGCTGAGATATCCTGACTTTGAATCGCTGGATCCTACATTTCCCACAATGCAACTCAAATGTCTTCCTCAAACACTGCTGAACTCGGAAATATTCATGTTTCGTTTCAACATACGAGTCCATATACCCCGATCTGTAATACTAGCGTCTAGTCGAGCTAGAACAAACCTGTTGACAAAGCTTCCTCCAGAGCCACGGAGGACATTTGTACACTGTTTTCACAGGCTGGGATGTAGCCCCATGATAATTACCAAACTCGTCATCTGTTAGTTACTGTATATACCAGTGTAAAGCGTCCAGTTCTCCCCTTCTCCTGTCAATGTGGCCTCTTCCTCATTGTGAAGCTCCTGGGCTAGACTTGAGTGCAGACTGCTGGTCTATTCAGCATGTGAGTACTGTGCAGTTTTCACATCTGAATTCCCAGTTGCAAGTCCCTGTTCTTACTGTCAATGAAATGATTGGACATAAAGTTGAACTATGATTGGTTAGTTGATTTTACCCCAAACCCATTCAACTCAAAAAACCACATTAGTGCTGTTTGCTATATTGTTCAAATTAATGTTTCACCTCAAAAGTCTTCACTCAGTTCTATATAGTAACAAAGCATACATATTTTTTTGTAGCAAATGTATTAAATATGAAAAATTGAAATATGGCACTGACATACGCATTCAGAGCCCTTACTCAGTGCTACTTGCAGCACCTTTAGTCTTCTTGGGTATGACCCCACGAGCTTTGCACAACTGGTTTTGGGGATTTACTGCCATTCTTCACTGCAGATCCTTTCAATCTCTGTCAGATTGGATGGGGACCATTTTCAGGTCGCTCCAGAGTTGTTTGATTGGGTTCAAGTCAGGGCTCCAGCTGGGCCACTCGAGGACATTGCAGAGTTGTTTCTGCAACATTTCTGCTTGGCGGTGTTCCTCAGGTCAGTGTCCTGTGTTAGCAAAGTGAAACTTCTGGGGTCCTGACTCCCCTGGACAGAGTTGTCATAAAGATGTATCTGTCTTTGCTCCGTCCAGTCTCTTCCTGTCCCACCTGCTGAGAAACACCCCCCAAGCCTGATGCTGCCTTCACCATGTTTCACTGGTGGGTACTGGTCAGGTGATGAGCAGTGCCTAGTTTTACGCCAGACATCTAAGAAGAGAGTCCAAACAAATCCTGGTTTCAAAGGATCAAAGAATCTTGTTTCTCATACTCTACAAGTCCTTCAGGTGCTTTTATTTTTTTGCAAACTTTCACTGAGGAGAGGCCTCTGTCTGGAGTCCTGGCTGTTCCAAACTTCTTCCATTTCCAAATTAAAGAGGCCACTGTGCTCTTGGGAACTGTCATTGCAGCTGAAAGTTTTTTGTAGCCTTCTCCAAATCATTTCTTCAACAAAATCCTGTCTCTGAACCCTGTGGGCAGTTTTTATCTCCTTGTGGCTGATTTTTAGTCCGATATTCTGTCAGCTGTGAGACATTATATATAGCCTTTCCAAATAAGGTCAAATCAATGGAATTAGCATAGATGGACTCCGATCAGCCAATCGAAGATAATCAAAAGACATGAGAGACACTTACATTTCAAAGGATCTTAATACTAAAAGATATTTCAGTTTTTCCTTTTTAAAACAATTTGATAACATTTGACAAAAAAAAGAGATAAAAGAAATATGGCTGCAACATAAATACATTTATGTATTTAATATTTACATTTAATTGTGAATGGACAGTATAGAAATTATTCATTCAATTATTCTTCACCGGACTTTCTCCCACTCACTGCATGAGCATACTTTGACACTGAGAAACTCTCACTTGCCTCTACTGTCACTTAAAACACTATATGAAGACATCATAATTGACGAAGGGGCTCAGTAGCATTCAAACCCACACATTTATTTTTGCCTGCAGCTAATACCTCACTCTCTGGGTCCAGGGACAGGATCCAACATTTATGAGTACAGGCATCAAATGAAATAAAAATGGCACTCAGAGAGAGCCCGAAGAACCGTTTCAGATGATGAAACTCTCGGACACCCCAGCTCTGATACACAGCGGCAGGAGTGAGAAGGCAACAAGGAAAAAGGCAGACCCCCAGAAAACTAAATGGGAAGACTCTGTGGGCTGTAAACCGAAAAGACATAATGAGTAGTGTCTTGAATACCCTCCACAGACATGTTTCCCTAACATCTCGTCTGATTTTAGAGCCCCACAGAGCGTAGATCTCTTTAATTCATCTGGTTGTTTGGATTTCAGTCCAGTGCATTGCATCTTGGTATCTTGAATGAAACCCACTCGGTCGGACTTACCCATAGAAGGCCAAGGATAGTGATGTTTGCATTTCTGTGGGAATAGCGTTCTAAACAGAGCAGCTAAGTGGAGGAGGATTGTTTGTAGATATACTTGGCATTCTGTGGTCTGAGGGATTGTTGGCACATAATCTAGGTCAAGTAGGCTGTGCCAGTAAGATCATAGAACCGTTGAGCATCAGGCATTAGTTGAAAAAGATAGCACCAGTCGTAAGATTTATGGACTTTTTTCCACTCATGAATTGTTCACCAAACCACCCCCGCATAACCACTCAGAGTAGAAAGGAGTTGTAAAATGTGTAAAGGATGAAAAACACCCTCTTCATCTGAGGCACCGGTGGATGTGGGTTAAATGTCCAGGATGGATGACATAAGGAAACATGGCTGCCATGTCTGTAGTTTTCCGCAAGTACTTTCATTGCCCGTGTGACAACCATGCATATTCATCTTTGTGGTCATTTAGCATTTTAATAAATTCACTAGCAGCAGAGTGTCTCTTTCCCCTTAAATTAAACCATCCTATTTCACAAAGAGACATAAAATGGCTATTTTTCAATAGCTAACAGATAAATATGACTAAATTCAGGTCAGGTGTGAATGATGGCCTGCATGGGGCATTATATAACCTTTGTGTGTCTATATTTATATGTGCACGCGTGTGTGTGTATCTCCTGGAGAGCACAGGCTGTGAATGAACTCCTAAATCACACTATTGATCAGTCCCTCCTCCCAGACACACACACACACACACACACACACACACACACACACACACACACACACACACACACACACACACACACACACACACACACACACACACACACACACACACACACACACACACTAGATTTGAGGGCAGTTAAACTGCCTCCTCGGTGATACACACTAAATCCCTTCAACTCCCCCCTCACCTCCATTATTTCCACCTCTCCTTCTCTTCATCCACACTGCCTTTCCTCCTCTCATCTTTGTCTCCTCACTGCCAATTTACACCATAACTTGTCTAACTACTGCTGCCTTTCCGTTTTATAGGTGGTCTCTTGGCTTTCCTTAATCTCCCAACAGTCCACACTAAAGCTGTGCCAAGCTAAAAAGGAAAGAGTCCATTGAAACAGGTACAAACTTTTTCCTCTAATCCGATTTAAAGGACCACTTCACTGCTCTGTTTTTTCACATGCTGAAATTCTTACAACACTATGAAGGGATTAATATACCATTTACCTTTTCCATTTCAAGAAGAGCTGCATTTATTTCTGTAAATTCCATACCTGATTATGTTTTGTTATTTTGTGAATACTGACACCGGCGTATGTCTTAATTCATTCTTTTAACCAGACAGAACAGTGAGACTTTAAAACCAAGTACGGACAAGGTTACAAATTGGTAAAATGGCGAGATGTACTGCATGTGACTGATATTATAGCCCCTCATTTTCATTACTTGATCGCACAGTGACATCTGCCATTTTGTGCATGTGATGAATGCATATACAAATGCAACTCATTTATCAATGTTGAGAGAATAGAAAATAAGTAGAACTGAAGTATGTGGATTTATTATCATCTGCTATGCAGTCACATGACTCATTTCAAGCAAAAATGACTCACCTTGTGTAGAGGGGATTTAAAGGAGAATGTGAAAAGTGCAACCTTTATCTTCAACTGTACCACATTATCTCAGCTACATGTACTGCACATTAAAAACCAAGAAAAAACAAAATAAGAATGGTGAAAGATGGACTAACATATACATAAAGGAAGAATGGAACATTTTGTATCTATTGTATGCAGTTATACGTTTGTTGTTGTATGCACAGTTACACTGAATTGTGTTTGATACACTAGTTTCAAAATTTGTAGCTTTCCAGAGTCATGCTTTATGAATAACAAATTCTAATCCTTGTGCATTGCCTTGATGAACCAAAAGTCACTGTAATGTACCAGTCATTTTGCTACTTTAAAAGTGACATACTGTTATATCATTAATAACATTAGAAAAAACATGCACACCTCCCCATTCATATAATCAGCCAATCATGCAGTGAACATGTGCAATGTCAGTGACTGTGGTGTGGCTGTTGGTACCTACCCAGGTATTAGTATGGTGTTCCAAATAAAGTGCTCACTGAGCGGATGTTAGTACGTATATTGGCTTGATGATCCCATTTCATGGTGTTGCATTGGGATTCTACCCCAGGGCTCCATTTTGACAAAATACTTATATTATATTTCCCTGTTGCTATACTTCATTTACATGGATCTTGCATTCTGTTACACCACCTCTCTCAACCTCCAATAATACGAGGGCGTAGGGCAAGAACGCACCAAAGAATGGACAGGTTTTCAGGGTTCTTGAAAAAGGCAACGGGTTGTATTTATTAGTTCAGCAGTCTCGGTGAAGTGAACCAACAAAATACATCTTAAACAGAGCCTCTATGTTTAGATTTTGAAGTGCATTATTAACAATAATCCCCTCTGGATACTTCTGCCTCCTCAGTGGCCTGCCAACGAAACCCCCCCGTTGAAGCTAGGAACAGTGCAATTATCTGGCTACAAAGGGCCACATAAGGCTGGACATAGGCCTGGCAGATTACTGGCAGACACCTCATTACTGAAGCAGACTTCAACAATAGGCCTGGGTATTGCTTCTTCTACATCTATCTGTCAAGTGTGCTATTAGCCTGTCAAATGGGGACAGTCAGCACCATTAGGCCACCCTGATAATCAGACCTATTTACTCCCTCATTTTCCTCTCCTTCACTGTCACAGTCTCACAGTCTGGTCAAAAAAAAGAGAAGAAAAAAGAAAATGAAAAAAAGGCACATACTTTCTCCTCCCTGCCCTTCTTCCCTCCCACTCCTTCCCTGACTCATTGTCAGACAAAGACTAGTTCAGTTCAGTTGGTCATTACATTCTTTGCCGTAATCAAACATGGTATGCCCTCCACCAAATAGGACAAATTTAATTTCAAAACGTACTCTTATACAAAAGAGATCTGGAAGAAGCAATTTCTACTTCAGCAGTCTTTGAGATAAATGTGAGGTTAAGTTCAATCTGCAAAGCAGAAACGTAAAATCAGTCATTCACATTAGATGTTTCATCATTGGATCAGAATGTATTTGCTGACACCAATGCCCACTGTATGTGACAGAAAACTGTGACACAATCACAGTGCACGGTGCAAAAGTTCGAGGTGCCCAAGCTGACAAACTTGTAACTCTTTCTTTGTGGGATCCTCGCTAGCATCAACTCAACCAAAAATCGCTTGTCTTTCCCCACACTGCAACTCCACTTCATGTCTGTTATTAGGTCCCACAAGCTCACGCTGCAATTTTCATGGTCCGCTTCATCCACAGAAACACAGAAAAAAGAAGAGAGCCTCATTTAAATTTTTCACTTGGTCAATATTTGTCCCTTGATAGGTGCTTCTGTGTACAAGTCAAAGACCTACAAGAGCATGAAAAATGCTGTAGCAAGAAAGGATCAGCCAAAGACAATATCCTCCACCTGTCATTTCCATTGGCTGGGCTCAGATCCCATCACAGGCTCAGTTAGAGGATGAGCTCACATGTATACGCACAAACATGCAGAGAAAGAGACAGGGAGGAAGAGAGAGAGGAGAGAGAGGGAGAAAGTGTGAGAGTGAGAGAGAGAGAGAGAGAGAGAGAGAGAGAGTGAGTGAGAGAGAGAGAGAGAGAGAGAGACAGGATGAAGGTCATTTTCATTGGCTGGGCTCAGATTCATCACAGGCAAAGGCAGAGAATGCACACACAAACATACAGAGAGACAGACAAGGAGATAGAGGACACACATACACACGAGAGAGGGAGAGAGAGAGTAGGAGTGAAGAATATTTCAACTTGGCCTGAAAACAGCAGCTGTCCATGTATCTATCTTGGGTGCGGTCCAGTCTGACATTAAAGTATTGAACAGTGAACTGAGTTGAGCGTGGACAGCTGTTATACAACACTAAAGGTGAAAACCTGCAGTTCAACATGTCAGTGTCTGCTGTCAGCAAAGCTTAGGTCGATGCAACACAGAAACTAAGACTTGGCAGGTCACACCTAATAGCAAAATGCTCAATGTAACTCGCAGATGTGAAAGGGACAAAAAGACTTAAGATTAAATCTTTTGTTGTTTTTGTTAATCGACTGAGCAGGAGTGTTGCATGAATCTGGAAGTTTCCAGACAGGTTTGAAATGGGGCGTAGCCTTGCGTGAATTGAGGAGTACTGACTTGCCATGCAGCTGTGCTCTCAAAACAAAGTCTCATTAAACAAAGACCAAACTAAACAACAAAGAGACGCACATAGCAACCAGCCTTCAACCTCCAGCTGTAAACCTCAGTTTCTGTTTTCTTCTTTTACTTTAGTTGGATAACAACAATCTGGAATACCTACGAGAAATGAGCATTTTGAGTTGAAATGTTAAATATTGATGCTGTGAGAGCAGGATTTGCTCTCTCAGAAGTGTAAAATAAGATTAAATGAAGGCTCAGTGAAAAATGAGTGATTACAGAGGGAGGATATAAAAAAAACAACAATAGCAGCATATTAAGTTACATGATGGTGATGATGATGATATTGCAAATGGATCAGTGCAGACATCAGCATCATCGCTACCACTGCAACATCATCATTAGCGTCATCACACCTAGCCACAGCTGCCACTTACCGGCCTGATTGGTGGTGATGTCTATGGAGACATGCTGGGCGGGATAGGGGCTCTTATTACTAACTCCATTGACAGCCTGAATCTCGAAGCTGTAGAGGGTGTGAGCCAACAGGTTGCTGATGAACACTCTGGTCTCAGTCAGACCCAGCTGTCGCGGGACGAAATCCACGTTGTCGTCGCAGTGGGAGCAGGTGCGCCGGTCGGCCCGACACTTCTTGCACACTATGTTGTAGACGACATCGTCGCGGCCACCCGTCTCCCTGGGGGAATGCCACTCTAGTATCACAGAGGTTTCATTCACAATGGAGATCACGTTCCTTGGGCTGGAGGGCACACCTGCAAAAAATAAGACAGAGAAAAGAAAAGATGTCAAACAAAGGCAATCTGTCATTTTCCTACTGTAAAAGCAAAATACTGCATTGCTTTTAAATAAATGGTTTTATACAGCTGCCTGCTGTTTGGTCAATATAACCAATTTACAACCTGTAATAAATATAAATGTTGTTGTCTAAAAGCAACTTTGACTTCTTATTCTTTATCTTCAGCACATTTGGAAGGTCCAGTCATACCCAGAGAGATCATAGAGTGAAACATGTGTGTCTATCAAACATTGGTTATTTAGCAAAATGCAGTGTTGCATGGAGTATTCTTATCCAAGTGGCTCTAGAGGTTCACACTCCCATTCACTCCCTCATAGCCCGCAGCTGGAGCAGAAACTTGAAGGCAATATAGAGACAGAAATCAAGAAATAATACAACTTTTTTCACTTTTTTTTTTACTTGAGTGGTAGCTAAATATTAGGGGGCAGAGAAGTGGCTTGTTCAGCCTCCTGCAATTGAAACACAATTCTTTAAGAGTTGAAATCTGTTCAAATGGCAGTGTAGGATTTTGCTTAACTGCGGCTCTGTGTGCCTCTGGCTGCTCAGAGGCAGCTCTTCCCTCTCAGACACCAGACGCTGCCAATAAAGCTGAAGCTCACCAAAGTCCTTAGTCAGTGCTGCTTAAACTGAGTGAGGCTGCCCTGCAGAGCTGATCTGCTTCCAATTTATCCTCCATAAAGCTTGACCTTTATCATTAAAGGAGGATTTAAACTGACTCATTTCTAGATGCATGACGACTGTGACACTAAAGAGTCATTCAACTCTTTGAGGAATTCCTCAGCTCTCTAGCAGACTTCCTCTCCCTCATATCCTTTGTTCTTATCCCTGAGAAAAAATATTGAAAGACATATAGATATTAAAATATACTATGATGCCGCACTTCAGTTTCCTATTTGTGTGGGCATGGGGCAGATAGTTCCTTCAGTCAACACCATCACAATTAATCATTGTTGCCGTCTCGCCGTGTGGGATTGCCCTGGGGAGCCGGGACAAAGCGACAGAACACACAAGGGTGAAGTAACGCCACTGTTACTGTTCAGCCCCTCGATGACCGAGAGGTCAGTGACAGGAAGGGCGTGAACCCCATAGTGTGATTATTATGGTCTGGCTGAGAGAGGAGACCTAGTTCTCCAAATATGTGGTTAAATGGTGCATAATATGGTCCTTGGATTCCACCAGCTGTCAGCCTATTGTATGCAGATGAAAAATGCGGCAGTCTATATGAGGGAATTGGCAGCACTTGTGCTGTTTCCCTTGGGTGCCAAACAATCGGCGAGTCATATGTTACTCACACCGCTCGTCTCCTCTGTATCATTTATCATATACATGCACTTGCCCCTAAAGTTGCATTGCTCTGAAAAGCTGGCACATCTGCTCATGTGGAAAATGCATGCAGCACAAACGCACATGCCTCAGCTATCTGTTTCCATGCACTTGTCTATATTAATGTATTTACAGTATACAAAGTTTAGGTGGATAAAAAAAAAACATTTTCTGGTGTGAATGAGGCGTCACGCTCCTTCCCACTCCTTCATCCCAAGTACAACTGGGCTCCACAAGAAATCAAATGTGACTGCCACTTAACCAGTGATTTGTAGGCTATTACTGTAGCCTTCGGCTGTTGTAATTTGCCATAGGATTTAATTTGTTGAGAACGTTACTTACAGGCTTTCAGCTGGAGTTCATTTGGCTATGCCAATCAGATTTGGTTATGCTTACATACATGTTCTTTCACTTAGGTTACAGTGGCAAAACATTATCTCCAAGCAGCCACTGTGACCTGTCTGACATGAATTACAGTGCCGTAAGGGCTCCATTTGTATGGTGCAATCACAACAATCTCAGTTAAGCGCAAGGTCTTTTGCACAAGGACAATAAGGATGAATCAAAAGACGTTTTTTTTTTCCTCAGTATGGACACTTGCACTGCACAAAAAGGTTTGCTTAAGGCAGACTTAAGGGTTGCAGTAATTAAACCTCTACTCAACAAGTCTATTCTTGATCCAGATGTTTTAGCCAACTGTTGAGCTGGATCCAGCCTCCCCTTTACTTCAAAATATCCTTAAAAAAACATGTTGTAAACTAGATATGTAATTATCATCTCATTCAAGGAACTTGTGTTTTCACCTATGACTGTTGGTCTGCACTGAACCAATTTGCACAAAGCCAGGAAAGAACAAATTAAATTGTGTAGTTTAAAAAAGGGACTGATTCAGGATTTTATTTAAGACTTTCCTTAACATTTCCATTTGTTTCTGCACCTTTTTCAATTTCTCAATAAGTATGCACTTTGACATGCTTATGTTGATGAGATCTATGACTTTTTCACAAATAAAGATAAGAATTTGGATATTATAGTACTTGACATTGTCAAAGGTATGAACTCTACTCAATGCCATACTAATTTGCACTGAAATGTTTGAAGGTTTCAGTAAGAAAGAAAGTACATCACAACACAGAGACACAGAGTCTTCTCGTGGACTCGGACAATAGACTTGTCTCTATACTTATTTAATGTGTCTTTGGGACTATAAGAAGTCATATATACGTATATTGGATGGATTGAATGGAGTTCCAGAGAGCTCTGTATTAGGACCTATACTTTTAACCCTGAAACCTTCCATTAGGTATCTGCACTATTGCTGGTGCAGGATCTGAATGCAGGACCTGTGCTCATTATTATCAATATCAATATTATTTGATGCTATCATTGCATTTTATTAATTAAATTATTACACCTATTATTATTATTATTATTATTATTATTATTATTATTATTATTATTATTATTATTATTATTATTATTATTATCATCATCATTGTAACAACCTGTCTGACACTGCTTGAAAACATCTCTCCTCCTTGACCTCTCACCCTTACTCTCTCGACCTTACAGTATTGTGCCTTGAGATAATGCATGTTATAATTTGGCACAATATAAATAAAACTGAATTGATTTTAAGGGAAATATAAATGTGCCTGGTGCTGCGATGAATCCCTTCTTCCCAGCCAGTCATATTATTTGTCCCCTTTTAAAGGGCTAAGGCAATCTCAGTGGCACATGAGACTAAATGACCAAATGGAAAGGAGAGTGCAGACCAGCAAGGAAATCAATATGGGTGTTCAGGGGAGCACAGATGTACAGCCAGGGAAACATGCAGCCAGATGACGCGCCTTTGTAGGTTGAATTTGTTGAAATATTCAAAGCTATGTCATCTTTAAATATTTAGTGGAAAACAAACATTGTGGCACAAACAATTTAAAGTGGAAATGAAATGTTGTAGCATTTTATTGGCTGCCTTTAGTTTGTTTTATTCACATGGTTATTGCGCTTGTACTCAGGCTTGCTTGTGTTTACATTCAACAACAATACCATTGCTGCCAAAACTATGATTCAAGGAAGAGTCTGTGTAAGCTGTTTATGATTGCATAAACTGACAATATCCTATAGAAACTCCATGTATGTGACTATGTGAAGTGATATTTCTCAGTTACCTCTTTAAAATTTCACCAAAATGTAACTGACTATCCTGCTGTATCACATCAAACTGCAATTAAAAATACAACACAGCATAAAAATTTGAACCAAATGATTTGCTTACATAAATTACACATGTTTTATGTTGAGGTATATCTTATTTATAAATAACATGAAGCCAAATTATTAAATCACAACTGAGCAGACGTGATCTGTTAAGACACACCCAGCACAAGGCTAAACTGACATCTTGTTATATCACACCTGTGGGGCATGAAAATAGTATGCTAATGGACAAAGGTCATTTCAGGGTCAGGTAAATATCAATAAACAGACTGACGGAGCAAGTGAAAACATCACAGATGTTTTGACGGTCCACTGCTCAACTGGGATTTGAGCTGGTATTCCCCATGGTGACTCTGCCTACACTCTGATCTTAATCTTTTGGTGTGGGAGATCTTTCAACCGAAAAACATGGTTTCTTCATTGGAGGAAATTTTGCAAGGTCGCTTTCACCTGAACACTTCTGTATGTATTGCATTGTGCAATCTCACCAGTGGGCAGCCCCTGTGTCTTTATATAGAGGGAGGGTCAAACAGGGAGGGACTCACATGCACTAAAATGCACAAGAAGCCAGACTAGATATCAAAACACCGGACAGAGAAGTTTAGATTATGCACAGAGGGTGTTTGACTTTGACTTTGTTCTCTGCTCAGGACACCATCACTCTACTATTTCTTGACACAGAAGATAGTTCTTTGCGGCAATAATAATGTTTAAAATCTCACACAGCATATACCCTAAAATAAGCACATGTCTCTGTGATAAACTACAATTGTGCTACGCTGTATCTTTAACTTAATCTGGACAAGTAATAATGACATTCAGTTAAATATACAGTATGCTACTGTAGAATTCTGCAACATATCATTATCTCCAGAGGTTCCTGCCTCTATGATGTCCTTTACACACATACTATATAATGAGCTCCTGCTGCCGGTGGGTTCAGGTATCTGCCCTGGTATTGAGAGGGCTTTAAGGTGCCACCAGGGCTGAAAAACACCACAGCCCAGTTTTCCCCGTTTGGAAAGAGTGCCCAGAATAAACACTTCTGCACATTGTTTACTCATCCAACATATGAACCTTTGAATGGTCTGAGGCCTGCGCTTCTCATCTTTCAAACTGTTTGTTTTTATGATGTGAAACAGGCCCTGAGGGACCAACAGAAGGTCCATGTGTGGAGATACTAATCACAGCTAGAGCTGGGAGAAACACAGAGGAGCTAAGCGGGTTGGTGAGATACGGAATGAAACATGTTATATGGACTAATAATGTGCGTGCAGTGCAGCTTACCAAACAACATGGTATGTGGAAGCTTTTCTTTATCTGACCAAAGAATAATCTACTCACCCATATGGCTGCCTACATAAATTGGAATAACTGAACTTGACTGTGCATCTATAAAGCTTTAGATAAGACAGACACCAGCAAATCCTGAGCATTATGTCCTCCAAAGCCAGTACAGGAATTAAAGTAGGCCAGACAATTACCTTAAGTTAGCTACATTTATTACAGTATTACTGTGAAAGGAAACTGGCCAACTGACTGCTCAGCTCCAGGAAGCACCGTCAACTGACTCCAGAACTGACAACACAGTTGAAGTAGGGGGGAAAAAAAAAAACTTGGAGAGAGAACAGAATATTTATGCACTTTGACGGCTCACTCCTCTTTCTCTTTGAAAACAGAACAAGGAGAAAGGAAGAAGAGTGAACGGGCGAGCAAAAGAAGGAAAAAAAACTAAATAGGGTGATGAGGAGAATGGAAAAATAGATAACGCTGTCCTTTTCAGTGAGGAATTTTGATGGGTTTTGTTTGTTTTAAGAGGCGCAGACAGTGTTTGACGGGGCTCAAGGAGGCTTTCAGGGGACAGGCCACAGATATGAGTATTGAGTGTGAGCCATGCAGATCACAGCCAGTGTGGTACGGTTTAGGAATGTAAAAGCCCATCAGAACCGTCCTATTTTCCTCCTCTTGCCCTATATTTATGTTGATTCAGTTACATTCCGAAGATTTTCCTCATGAATTGGTTAGCGACCGGCAATGGTGGTTTCTTATATGCCACGTTTTGTTTTTTTTATAAATATTTAATATTAAAAAAAACAGGTCTATATATTGGGCCTGTATCTGCAATCCCTCATTCCTTCCAACATTAATCCTTCAAATGTACAGATTCAGATCTCTGTGTGTCAGATCTTTCCTCTAGTATTGAAAAGATCTTTTCACACACACAAAAACACATACAGTATATACAGTATATCTAAGTCATTAGTCCTCCTTTCCCAACACCCCCATCCCTCCTCCACTGCTCCTCACACCAGGAAGTTTCATCTCTGCATCCCTTCTCCCCTATGGAGCAATCAGCGCTGGTTTCACCGTCTGACTCCCCCTCTGTTTCCACTCAGCTTGTCATTCTTCTCCTCTGACTAAAACACAGAGGGAAACCCACTGGTCCAGTGTGTTGGAACTGGCTGACCTCCCCCCATAGTATCATTCTCACACGTACACATTAATTCTTTTTCACACTTGCACACCTATGGGGAGGTAGAGGTACGTCATACCGGGGCCTTGAGCCTGCAAGAAGGGACCGGGAGGGGATGTGCTGTGATGCAAACCACTGTCCCAAAGCCTGCTATGCTGGGTAGCCAAGCTGAGAGGAGTGGGCTTCACACTGTGAGACAGAACACACCCTCAGGCGGGAGCTGGAGTCGGCACAAGACAGAGGGCTGGGGTAACGACGGAGGGGGCAGGAAGTGGAGGAGTCGTTTGAAGCACATCCTTGGCATATTTCGGAGGGAAAAAGGAGATAGGAGTGTGGGCTAGGAGGTGGCGGGGTATAGCGTGAAGCCCCCCCACTGACAGAGCCAGGCGCTGGACAATCCATCAGCTAGCTAATCAGACTGATCTGGAGCACACAGGGACTCGTGCCTGTGATGCCAGTGTGAAGACCTAAAGCTACAACTTCTGCTGCTACAGATTGGCCTGATTTAAGCCACTCAAGCAGTGCTCTTATCAGGACCAACAGCATTAAAGAGATTCTTACTAGGATGATCTCCCTGCCCCCACCCTCCCCCACCCGCACCCCCACCCCTGTTGAGATCTAGGGCACCCTGAGCATCAAGCTCAGCTGATGCTGCATGGTTCAACCATCAGACGAGCCTTTGACTGCGCTGTTGCAAATGAGTGTGAACTCAAATTGAGGAGGAACGGATGTTGGTTTAAAAAGTTAATGTTAAAAGGAACAGTTAAAAACAAAATTCTCAGTAGGATATTTTGTGTGCAAGCATGGAAGATAAAAAAGCATTTTTCAAAGACTTGAGATACAGTCTTTTGTTATGAATATTTTATTTTGTAGTGCACTGTGTAATTATGATTGTAAAAGTGGGCAATTTATTCTTCTCTTTTTTTCTTAATTTGTTTTACTTATATACTCAAGCACCTGTAGTATATGTTATAATTATAAGTAAATAAAAGGTCTATTCTGCATAATACAGTATACAGTATATAGCACATTTTATTACATGTGCTTTACATTGATTTAGATAAACACAGGATTGCAGGTGTACAATGTATAAGAGGAAAACTGTGTGAAGCAGGTGAAGAAAAAGAACGGACAGTAAGATTAGAGAGGAAGTGCCATGATTGAAAACCGGAAAAAAAACTAATAAATAAATAAATACAGGCTGCATTTGGAAACTGAACACAGACCGGAGGGATCTGTTCAAGAGGCTTCACTGGGGAGCTGTTGTGCAGATTGCTTGGGGAAAATTTAAGGCCTCAAGGTAGAGGCAGATGCTATACTTGATGGAGCGTTCACTAATTCACAAGAGAGCTATGTAGTATACCATGGGAGGGCGGAGAAAACTCAAGGTGAAAGTAGGGTGTCATCCGTTGAGAACATCCAAAGCCTAAAGGTGTTGATGGTTACACTTGGGAAGCGTTCAAACGTTCAGACAGACAGCCATGCTGCACTGGGGTTCCTCTGCAGCATTGAGGCACTTATTGAGAGTTCTGAAAAAGCATACATAGCCAGAGAGGTGTATTCAATACACGTATTGCTCGTGAAGGCTACACTGTGCAGTTGCGAACCGATTAGGAAGAGAGTGTGGTCCTCAGCTCATTCCTGAGGCCAATTAGTCAGGTCTGGGTGAATAAATCAGGGCTAAATGAATACATAACCACACCTATAATGCTTCCAGGTCAGCCATTGTGAGCAGAGCAAACCATTAAGACACTCCCCAGTGGCAGCAAAGGAAGAGGTAAACAAACTTTTTGGGGTCTAACAGTGCTCTCCTTCAGTGTAACTGGGTGTCAGCAGGGATGTCAGGAAGGCTTAGCATATTTCTTTTACATCATATTAAGATAACTATGATGCTGTGAGAGGTCTTATTGGATCTCCAGCGGATAACGGCAGGACAGTGTCGAAGCTTCGCAGCATCTGCCTGAGTAATTAGGACTTCAGGGGATGATAACAGACAGAGAGGAAGAACAGCGAGAAAGAGAGACAGAGAGAGGGCGATAACTGTGGAGGAAACAGGGAGGAAGCACATTGATAAAGTGATGGAGATGTCAATGATGGATACACTGCAATGTAATAATAATGACCAGAGAGAGAAGACAAGTAGATAGCACTAGATATGTGCTTATTTAAATGCTAGTGCATGTTCTGGGTTGCTGACACTGAAGGAGAAAAAAATCTATTTCTATCACAGAGGTTTATGTGCATGACCTGTCTATTCAATACTGATGTCACATACAGTATGAATGGATAACATATACATGTATGCCTATTACAGGAACTTGTCCTACATTAATGCAAGTGTGCAACAGTGTTAATGTGTGTGTGTAATGTCATATGTACTCACTTGTGCAGGGTTCATCTGGCTGATCAGCATCTCCGCGGTAGTAGCCATTGCGGCACACGCAGATGGTGGCAGCCTCAGCTGTGGAGCGGCTGTTAGGAGGACACTGTAGACACAGACCAGGACCCTGGGTTGACTTGAAGGTACCCGGTGGGCATGCTGTGAGAACAGAAAAAAAAACAAAAAAACAATAAAACAATGTTACAAAATGAATGAAAATTACAGACAGAAAATCTATGAGCCAAGCATCAGCCTGGGATCTTGTGAGAAATGTATGCAGCGACAGAGAAGAGTTTTTGTTTGTATTTTTCACCTCCAGCTACAATATTTATCACATTCTCAGTTTGTATTCTGATCATATTACATGGCTGTTTAGTCATTTTGATAACGGCTTGCAAATGTTTGGTTAATTTGTTTTGCTCTCCTTTCCATCATGGTTTTTATTTTTTTATTCATTTTGTTTTTTTTTTTGCGGGTGGGAATAGAGCCCACTGACTGTACAGTATATCACTTCTCCCTGTGGTCCGCTGGCAGCCAGCTGTCGCGTTTACCCTGTACTCAGGGTAGAAATTCAAACAGAAGACATAAAGGAACATGAAGCAACATAAGGCTTCACGTCATCATTCGCCATGATGGGTCAGAGTTATAAATCTTAATGGCCATGGTGGAGGACAAAGATTATTGTGGCTGATACCACTGCGCCTTAGTCCAGGCAATAACCTAATCCATTTACTCACATATCCCCAAAAGAATACAAAGCTGAGGGGGATTTTTTGCACCGTGTGGAAGGATTTACTGACTATAATAACTATGATAAATGTTTAATATTTTAGCAGGCTTACAGATGGGGGAGGAAACTGTGGTGTGGCTGCACTACAGAGGGGGAGGGGTTATAAATTTAATGGGACAAACGTCTTCCAGTTTCTCCAGCTGCATCTGTTTGAAGATTGTAAAGGGTTGGCTGCAGCTGAAAAATGGGATGTAGGGTATACTTATGTGTGTGTAAAAACCCAGTTAAATTCCTTTTCTTACTTTACAATGACAGCAGCATTGGATAGGATATAAAAAGGACAATTGCTATGGAGAATTAAAGTACGTGCAACCTAGATACTGATCAAGAACAAAGGTTTGGTAGAAGGCAGTGATTCAGACATTAAAAGCAAAATAGATCGGTAATGTCAGTATTAGATTTGCTCATCGCAAAATGGTTGTGCCCTCTATTCCAATATTTATGACGAACGGAGAATCATTTTAAGCAATAACGACCAAGGAGTTGGGCTCATTCCTGTTCACTGCTGGGTCAAACAGTAGAGACTGTAGAACGCTTGCTATGTGAGGAAAACCTTTAGACATTTGTATCAACAGGCTTTTAAGATTTAATTAAAAAATTGTAATGCTTCATTAATAAAAAATGCACTGAGAGGTTAGGTTTGGGAGCCGACGTCTACTTTATTATGCTTCCTGTTTTTATAACTCCTCCATTCATACCATTCAACCTGCCTCTCAGGGCCGTTAGTGAGGGATAGACAGATCAAGGAAAAGTGAGAAAGACAGCCAGTGAATGAGAGAGAGGAGATGTCACGCACACACGCACACACACACACACACACAAACGCAGATTCACACAAACTCAAGCTGCTGTCTCCCAACAGTGGTATTGCTCCCATCTCCTTTAGTGTGGCCAACAGACACGCCAGAGGCTAACTGACTGACCTCATGTCTAGTCACACAACACTGTCCGCACACGGTCAGACCAACACATACAAACACACATACATGACCACAACAACCACAAACAGCTTATAAAACAACTCTCAGAGCTGTGAGGCAGATCACAGCTGCAGTGCACAAGGATATCTCCGCAAGCGAAACACATCGCTGCGCTGTGGATACTGCACAGCTGTAGATGCATGTATGAAAGAATATAAAAGTTCTATAGGGGTTGTGGGAGAGTACAGTTAAGTCAATAATGTTTCTATAGGGGGCTGTGAGCCTCTTCTTGTAAGTGTGTGGGAAATGGAAGAACCTGTCTTGATTTGTAATATATAGATTTCATGTGTGAGGAGATTGAGCTCTCTTTAATACAAGAACACAGAGAATCTTAAAACCTCTCAGTGGTCATATGGTGAAGCACCAACCAGCTGCAGCGCTGTTTTATAAAGCAATAACTTCCAAAGATATCAGAGATTACAAGACGATAAAACACAGATCAAAAATTCATTTTCAGCAGGAGAGCAGAAGAGAACTTATGTGTCATCATCTTTGGTGTATAAAATTCATATACCAGGGCGAGCAGAGCAAAGCAGCACTCGCATGCACATGGCCGTCTGGCTCACACACACACACACACACACACACACACACACACACACACACGCTCATGCAAGCTTCAAATCTATTGCCCTGACTCTTAAGAAAAGGGATCACAATAAGTTGTTCAGAGTGTGTTTAATGGGGTGTGAGCAGAATGCGTGCATTGGGTTCTGCCCTCGGGTTGTGTGTTTACAGACAGACAGTAGCCGGCCTGGATGCTCATAAATGGACAACAGTGAAGAAGAAAGAAGGTGAAGCTGTGCTGAATCAGCCGTCTGAGAAAGCAGCGCTGCAGAAGTGCCTCAAGGCGAAAAAATTGTGGGCAGAACAATGCATATACGCACGCACACACATGCTCTTAAACGCACACCCAAACAAACGCACACACACACACTTTATAACTCCCAGAAACACTCCCGTTCTGGACTCAGCGCTCTCCTCACCTTTCAAGAATGCATTTACTGAACTGATTTACACAACGACACGTGTAGCCACTGATGACCCCATTAAATGAGACGCCGCTCCCGCATTTTCCGCCACTTGACTAGCGTTATGTTCTACAGAACCTGAGATAATTTACCGGCTCCTCCTTGGACAACTGGAGATGCTGCGATCAGCATTACAGGACGGGGGCGATAAGTGACAGCCAGGCAAACACAAACAGGCAACCCACCCCCAACACACACCCACACACAGCAGAGAATGAACGTCCATCTGAATTATAACTTCTACCTTGGTGCCGAGGCTCTTTCTCTAATGGACACATAAAAGTGCATGAATCGTAACATTAAACTCATTAATTAGATGCTCACTGATCTGCCTCACAGAGCGAGAGGGAGGAAGCAACAGATATGGACAAAGCCAGAGAGAGAGAGAGAGAGAGAGAGAGAGAACGAGACAGTGATGTGAACAATGTTTGCAAACCCTCAGAGGTCTCGTTCTGAGGGCAGGCAGCGGTGGGCTGAGTAGCGTTATGCTTCATCGAACTTGGAACCGAGCCCAAAGTCTTTCCCCCTGATTTGTGAATATTTAGATTGGATGAGGCCAGGAGTTCCTGTCCCGCAGAAGGGGAAAAAGAAAAAAAACACATAGACCCATCACTCATCAAGTGTGTTGGTTTTCAGGGACAGGAGGGGATAGAACATTAGATCAACAAGCAATTAGTCTCCCCAGTGGGAGAATAACCCACCGCTGAACTGGCTGCATGCAGAAACAAAACATTCCTCCCTTTCAAGTGGTCTCTGTAGGATTCTCTCTGCATTGTTCTCTCCTTCTTACTTCTTCTCTGCCCTCACATCTTTTTTTGTCTGTCCCACTGGTAATGAATTGCTCTCTCTCTTTTCCTCCACCTTTCCTCCCCTTGTTGCTTTCTCGCCTTTGACTGACAGGTTTGAATCCTTGTTAACTTTGCCCGTCTTGCTCTCACTCCCTGTCTCAAGTTCACTCTGCAGTGAGCTGACAGCGGCGTGGCAGCTGTGGATCACTGCTCGCTACTCATCGCAGTCTAACTGTGATGACCTCATGCCACGGCGACCCTGACCGGGAGAGATGAGACGATGATCTCCTCGCTGTCAGTCACTTTCCCAGCAGGTGCTCTTCCTCTTAAGATTACGGTTAATGACAACAATCACCATCTGGACACGCAAGCATGTAAATCAGTTTTGTGTATCACACATTCCAAGTTATTTTGGAGCAAACATTTGATCTTCTTTCTACACAACAGTGATGTATTGATTGGCCAGGACAAGTGCCACATGAGAAGATACAGCAATCCGAGCCAGTCTCATCGTGTGCAGAGCTGTGAGCTGGTGCTCCGAGGTTAGACTAAGCAGTGCACTTGCTGAGTATATAATATAGTGTGCGCTGCAGGCAATACATCATACATGGAAGCACGCTGGCACTGTGCCACATAAGGTGCATGTGCTTAGAATGTGCTGTTGTAAAATGTATAGAGCCCATAAGAACACATGGTAATTGGAAACATGGGATTTATGGACTCAGTGGATCAAGAATTATATTAACTTGTCATGCAAGCATCAGCAGGTGTGCGCAAGACAATAGAAAAAAAACTGAAACGTACAGTTACAAGTTGCAGGAAGCAACTGCAGAGGATTAGAACCAAGATGGGTTTGAAAATGGCTTTCGCTACTCAAACGCAATCAAAGTCACAGTACACTAAGCCCTCCCCTGACTTTTCTTTTGGCATCATTCTGAAGTATGTATGAGCCTTTAAAACCCCAGAAATGGCTTGGCAGCAAATTGTGGGAAATGAAATCAAACGTATGCAGCGGTTGATGTGGAAAGGTAGTCGAGCTTATGTGATAAATCTGAGATTTAAAGGAGAGAGTTCCATTCTGTAATATGAGATAGTTCTCTCTTAAAATCTTTCTCCCGCACTGCAATATTGACTATTAGCACTAAAGTAGAGCACATCAAAGCTATGGTTCGTGTTAAGACATTTTCTTTAGTAAAATAGTGATTTCCCTGATGAAGTCTATGCAGCATTTTTCCTGCAGAATGTAGCTTGAGAGAATTAAGAAACTCAAATGTATTTTTTTTTCTCTCTCTCTCTCAGCTTCAGCTCTGCCTGTCTGAGGATTTAAAACACTATGCACAGAGGGTGCGTGACCAACAGAAGGGCACAAAGTTGTGAGTTAGCATCAGTGACCCTTAAGTACAACTCTCAGCCCCCCAATAACACCCTTAACCCCGTCCCTCATCCATCACATGGGATGGATCACAGGCTTTAAAGGCTTTTGAGTCATGCATACACCCACTCACTCACAAACACTCATACAGATAGGCTTATGATCGGGTCAAGACCCCAGTTGACCCCCATTTTGCAATTTTGTTGCTCAGTCACTCAGAAAGACAGCTCACTCCCACTCAAACCGCGGGGGGCTACGTACGCGCCAAGTGCGTGCCTCTATAGATTTGTTCAAGTGATAAATCTGAGAATATCAATCCAGTGGTAAAAACGAATGTTTGTTTGACAAAGGGGATGCAAAACGTGGCCGGACAGCCAACATCTTAAAACAAAAAGGCAATCACCGCCACAGCCTATTGGTATTCACTCTCGCTCCTCTGTCATTGTTCATTTTCCAGCCACAATCCGCGTAATGAGCTGCTTTTCCAACCCAGGTGCTCCATTTCTCCACAAGGTCATTGAAAAACACAATACAATTATTTGAGACAGAGGCATGGTTCGAAACAAAGGCTTGTCAGAATCATCAGAAAATGCCCGCAGGATATTAAAAGTCGGGGTAAACTGCCTTTTAGGGTTATGATTTATTCATTCAGAGAAACTGATTCAAGAGCAGTTTTGCATATTTCTCATAAACTGCCAACATGGGTCAAAAAGGACTAAATATTTCAGTCCTAGATCTGGGACTCCCATGTATGTAACTTCTCACAAGTGTGCGGTCATTTTTTTTTTTCCCTAACTTGAAGGCATCCAGGGCTCGCAGGAGTGACATCACTTGGCAAAGTCTGGTCAGTGTAATTCACCACTACCCCCTGTCATCACCTCCTAATCTCACAGAGAGAAGGAATGTAAGGCGGAATAAAAGAGGGCCAGAGAGGTTTTCTCAGGAATAAAGGGATGGCAGAAAAAGTGCAGTGCTTGGAGCATACCTTGTCTGCTTTTGTTAAGAGCTGTGGTTCCTCCCACCGAACACTCCCCCCTCGATCATTAATCATCTCTCCATTCTGGCCCTGTCAGAGCCCCTCTACCAAGCTAAAACATGCACCTCCACCTACCACCACCACCACCCACATACACACAAACTCACCCACACACACGCACACATAAATTCACCCATATACAACTCTTCTTAACTTTCTGCTGCCTTAGTCCAAACAGCACTCCATCTTCACATACCTGTCCTCTAGCTAATTCGGCAACGTCTGAGGCTGCAGAAACCCCGGTGAACAATGCTTAAAGCCCCTAAAGTAAGCAGAGATATCTGCCAATTAGGCTGGCTTTGTAACTCCACAGAGGGCCATACTGCTGTGTGGTCTTGGTGTGAGGAGAGGGAGGCAATGTCTACACATTACGGGGAGAGAAATGAGTAAAAAACAGACTAATCTGGCAGCCAGTGATGTAGTGATATTCAGTAAATAATAACAGATGATCCCTGTACGCATGTGAACATCGTGCTAGAAAAGAAAGCCATGTCGGACTGGATTCAATAGAGGGCAGTGCAGCAGTAAAATAGCTACAAGATGAGACAGTGTCCAGCTAAAGAAAATAAATAAGCCTGTGTGTGATTTCTCTAAAATAGTCTGTTTCTAATACGGATGTGATATCCCACAGTCTGGCCACTAATGCTAATGAACAGAGCATTTTATCTGTGAGACACTGAATATATGAAGACATGTTCTGTCAAAATTAAAGTGTGTACGATGTGTGTGTGAAAATGTGTGTGTGTGTGTGTGTGTGTTTTTGAGCCTTAACAAACCAACGAACAATTTAGCAGACAGCCCACGCCCCTGGGCAGACTGTTACCATGGTAACCACACAGCCAGTATTTTTTTGGCCCACAGTTTCCCTTTGAACAGCCGGCCAATGACAGACCAGCCGACTGGGAAATCTGGCTTACTGAGAGTGCATCCATGAGTTTGCATGTGCATGTGTGCGCATGTGTCTGCATGTCTGTGCATAATGTATGCATGTCTGTGCATAATATGAGCGAGATACAGATCAAGGGAGCTATATAATCTCTTCGCTCCACACAGGCCTTGTCATCACCGAATGTTGCATTGGCAGCCGGCCGCCCGGTATCGCGCCTGCCACAGTGGTTTCGGGTCAATTTTATTTCCAGGAAGATGCAGCTATGTGCCAAGGCACCGGGCATATCTTTTAGATAAAGGAGTGGTCAGAGAGGAGCAGAGAGAACAGATAGAGAATATGAGGTGGCATTGGTATTCCAGGAAACTCCACTGTGCCAATCCATCCTGGCTGGCAAGGTAGTAGAGAGAACTGCTCTCCGAAACATATCGCCGCTCAGCAGGCAGTAACATGTGCTTGCACTACAATCTACACTGTAATCAGAACCTAACAGGGGACTAGCGGGCTCATTGCCCACTGCCAGCTATCACAGAAAAAACAGAGAGGGGCAAGACAGACTGAGATACAGAGTTACTTGATGAGGGGTGAAATCAGTCAGGGGGAGTTGCGCGAGCAAGGAGCGTTTTATTGTCAGTGTTTGATTGCATTATGATTGCAGTATTGATTTGATCAACCTAAATTCACTCAGATAGCAAACTGAGGACACAAAAGCTGCTTACATTTCCAATTTAGACACAATGATGTGATTATGTAAGGATATTCATTGTCAAATTAAATCAGCACAATCTCAGAAAAATGTCCATTCAGGTATCTAGATTTTATAATCAAAAGTCATCTGTTTATGTCTCGTGTTGAACAGTCAGTTCATCACAGTGTGCGAAGAAGGATGATCAGAATTAGGCTCTAAAATCAACAATTACAAGACCTGTCAATTACCTAGCAACTCTGTCATAAAGTGAATTAAGTATATCTTTCAAGATAAATAGCTTTCTCTTTCTTACCACTCCAAGTTGTGCAAGACCATTAGCTTCCTCTGTCTCAGCACTTGTCTCTTTTAAAAAGGATCTAGCTCATTAACTTCATGGCTAGATCAATTAATCTATAGCAGTTAGTCAAAGATGCCCACTCTTGCTCTTTTTGCTCCTTTGCTGTTGCTCTGCTCAACAATGTCTATTACATTTACAGCCCTCAAATCTTTTCCCTTTTTTTCCCTAGTTCTGACATGAGGAAATCTTAACCCAATGAGAAACTGTAGATTGTCAACAATAGATCAATGTGAGGGAATCAAGGAGAGAGATGTCTAATTGTAAATTCCTGGATGAGCAAACAATTTGTCAAATCAAGAATTGTAAGAATCCCCGTAAGAAACCCATTCATCAGCCACTGGAGTCATCTAGTGAAACAGGGATTATTGCATTAAAATAGAGTCATGTGCGAAATACGTAACTTTTTCTTTTTGCCAATTCTTCATGAATGTGTGACTGAAAAAGAAAGTGGATGCAATCAAAGATCTGGGAGGTGGCTTCAAGCAAGAGGTTTGCAGCTATAGATGTACCTAGTGATACAGTTTCATTATCATAGCACATAGCCCACAGAATAGCCACAGTAATCTGTCAGTCATCACAGAGAACAGCAGAGGAAAACAATGAACTTTGTAAATATTGTTGATTGTTTGGTTAAGAATGTTTGTTAAGTTTAATATAATTAAGAAGCAGCTACGAAACAAACTAAAATCTTGTTATTTAACTGAGAGAGACATTAGTCAATTCTAATTTTAGATGTTTATTGGAATTTGTATGTCTGTGGAGGCTTTCTGCTAAATTGCTTGACATTGCCGTAACCTGTATTATATATTGACTGAATATTGCTACTAATTAGGATTAGAGTCACTTTTTGTTGGTGCAGAGTTACAAGGAATTTGACATGCAGCCCCTTAGCCAAGATGATCTGGACCCATGGCCTGATATTCTTTATTGCCGGCTACTTCATTTCAATTCTGTGTACTAATTAAGAGAAAAATAAATTTATTTGCACAGGTTTTTACACATATCCTCAATTTTTTATATTTGTCCCAGTTGTCCTATTTTCAATTCAAAGGCAGTGAACTCTAAACTGCTGAGTGACTGCTGCACAGCAGCTGTGTTCAAGGGAACAACCTACCTGCTGGTAGCTACAAATCTTTCACCAAAATATCACCCAAACAGACGGACAGTGAGTCAACAGAGGTGGTATGAGGCATGTGTGCTTGTGTCGCAGGGAGACTTGTTTTGTGATGGAGAACAAGACTCTCAGGAGGAGTTAACATCACCTGGACTATATTTTCTGAGATGGACACAAAATTGGTGATTTTTTTTTTAATACAAGAAAATACCACGAACCGTTACGGCAATTTATTGTTTCACAAATAGTGGCCATGCATAATTCATCTCAACATTAGCAAAGGAAATGCTTTAGAACAGTGGCAAGTGGCAACACTGTTAGTGCATCAAGCAAAAAGCTCCTGGAAAACTGTTTTAAGAACTAGAAGCACTGTAGTGTCAGGAGAAATTAAACCAGAAAGTATTTGGATTAATATGGTATATTTACATTTTGATGAAAGAATAATGAATGCTAATACAGTGGTAAATACCTTACCTCCGTCCAAATCTAGCTGTAAAGCCCTCATCACTCCCTCACCAGTGAATTTTATGTTAAAATGCTTTGTGAATCGTAGCAAGGTCTAACAATAGCTTCAAATACCCATGTATCCCAAAATGCCCAGCCCCTTGGCTCAGCATTGAGGCCCCGGTAATAAGTGTAGAGGCCTGTGAAGGGGGTGAGTAATTATGCACGACTGACTGTAGCGGCGGAGTAGAATGATAAAACAACTGGAAAACAAAGGTCTCTTCACTGTTTACCATTCCCTAATTTGATTCTTAATTGAGCGTACATAACACAATGTTTACACCAAAATATTCTGGCAAAGACAAGCACCCTTGGTGGAATCACACAGCTGAACACTGCCTACTCTTCCCACCGATGATCTGAAAGAGTGTAACCATAGGAGGCCCTTCCATCCCCAACCTATGACCAAGTAGGAAGCGCCTGCACCCTGTCAAGCTCATGCTGACATTTTCACACATGGCAAGAGGGCTATCAGTCGCAGTCAGAGGCCGGAGGTTAGCTGTGGAGTGGATCTGGTTGTAGATGACAACAAGGAGAGGAGAGGAAAAAAACATAAGTCTGGCTTTTTGAAATCCAATAGCGAGCTTAGAGGCTGCCCTCGGGCTGCAGAATGCATCACTGATGATAGGACGAGAGGGGGAAAGGTGAGGTTGGAGAACAGTGGAGTGGAGGGGTGGCGTGAGCAAAAAAGAAAAGTGACTGTGAGGTGGTCAGGAGCAGTGCTGCACCCGCAGATGGTGATAACATCAGCTATCTCAAAAAATAGCTAGATTAATACAATTATGCATTCACCAGTGGGATATTCCTCCAGCTGTACCAGCATGTCTGTCGTTCATTGCCCCTGCTGCTATTATGCCTAATGGAAAGTAATGATAAAATGCTCTGCATCAAAAGAGAAAGCACAAATTATGTGTAAAGCGTGGGAGAGGAAATGTGACCAGGATCAGGGAAATAAGGGTGTGAGAAAGGTAGAGACAGAGAAGTGGGGAAGTGAGAACAAAATAAAGTGAGAAAGCACTCAGGAGTGCATCTTGTCACTCAAATTGTCGGTGGCAGAGTCCAACAATATGTGTGTTGTGCAAAGCAGCCATTTCTCATTGCATACTTAGTGCAGCCGAGCTATTATTTCGAAGGATGACAATAGGCAACGGGGAATAAAAAAGGCTGGATAATAAATGCTGTTTAGAGCAACTATGCATCTGTCCTGCCCAACAGAGACAGCTCCATTCATAGTTCCGGATGGGTGTGCTTTTATAAATACAAAAACAACAATTCTGTGGCCATCAGGCCCAGGCATGACCAGAAAACTCAATAGATGAATGACGTACAAAGACAAACAGATGTGTTCATCAAAGTATTCAGATGCATCGTGTGAATGAACAGAGACTGACCCCACTCGCTGGCACACGATGCACCTGCAGTCATGAAATTCTCTGACGGTAACTGAGTCGACAGCACATCTAAATTCACGTCTTATTCACATCCCCATGACCTCCATACAACCTTATCAGAAAAATGTATCCTGTTGCAGACAAACAGACACACACTAACATACAGAGAAGGTGTGTGTGTGTGTGTGATGAGCCCCCACCTCACCTGTCCAAATCTGGACAGAACTGACCTTTATCAGCCAGCGCTAGTCAATACGCCCTGAGCTATGAAACTGGCAAACATATGTGTTCATTCTGTGTGACTGCATGTGTGTGTGTGTGTGTGTGTGTGTGCCCTGAGGGGGCACATGCATGTGGGACCTCTTCACACTTATGTGCACATCTCAGACAGGTGGAGACCGGAAGTGAGACATTCAGATGATGGACAGTGATGGACTGGTGTTGATGGATGACCAGGGTATTGGAGGAAAAAGAGAAAACAAAACAAAGCAGAACAAAACAAAACAAGAAAGCCAGCAGAGCAGCTGGAAGTCACCAGGTGGAGCGGAGATTTCTAAGCATCAAAGCAGCTTCAGTGAACTGTTTAATAATGGGTTATACTGACAGCGGATTATAATGAGACTCCTATAAATGCTATAATTATCAATAAAATGTTGTAATATGAGGGCTAGGAAGTAATAAAGTACAAAATATTTCAGTATAATTATTGATTATCATCATAATAATCAGAATCACACTCATAATAATGTTTAAAACCCAGATTAAACTAAAGGCAAGCTACAGAAATTTCAGCTTCACTTCACCTCTGCAGTGTTAATCAAAGTGCACAGTAAATGGGGAGCAAAGGGAAGCAGCTGACTTAAAGGACAGAGTGTGTGTGGCACATTCTCATTAGGCCTCATGACATTGTGGACTTTGTGAAAGACATCAACACCTTGTCTAGCAGAGAATTAGGGAGAAAAGCATAACAAAAACACCTGGGAAACTGGATTAAGAGTATAAATGGCAGAAAGCCATTAACACGAGGGTAAGGGCTGACAAAGGTATGGTGTGTGTGTGTGTGTGTGTTTGCGTGTGGTTGAAAGACAGAGAGAAAGAGAGGGGGTGGGCTGTGCTGTACTGTATGTAGGTTGAGAGCAAGACACACAAAAGAGAAATGTGATTTCTGATGTTTTATGTCCATCATCGAATCAGCTCCAGCAGAACACACACACACATCCAAACATCCCCTGACACAATAAAGGTTTATAAAAACAGGTCCAGGTTTGTAGTGAGCTGTTCAAACCTGGACTCTTTCCTTCCCTCAAACATAGTATACTCTACTTGAAGGCAGAGCAGCAGATTATATACACACTGTGGTGAAGGCAACAACTTCAGTGACTGTTCACTTCATTTACTAATGCAGAGTGGCTGTAGCTGATGTCCTATGGCTGATTATAGTTGTGCAAGTAAACATTCAGCATGAATGGAACTTGCATCAAATACAATTACACACATAGTGCCATATACGATATACACTGCTGTTACTGCATAGCCACAAATTGCACAAATGAATGTATATGGCAGAGTATAACTGCAAAAGCCAGGTCAGAATAATATGATGCGAACTGACATATACTGTATGCATGAATTCACACATAACATATGCAAAGCATAGTGGAGGAAAGTTAGATAGACACATCTCTGTAGATATCATGTGCGCTCTCACATGTCAATATCCATGCACACATCATTCTGTACATTTGCATGCAAATATTATGCAAGGGCCTGTTAAAGTCTGAATGGATCCAAAAACATGCCCATAGTCTACCGTTCATCTGTCAACACACGGGGCGTACGAACACACCTGCTTTGACATGTGGGGAGTACTGGAGGGAACCCTTGGGTGCACACAAATGTAAAGACCTTGCATACACACGCACACACACATACACAGACACCTTGGAAAACACACCTTCCCTGGGCAGGACATATTGGATTAGGAGTGATTTTTTTTTTCTTGGCTCGGTCTCAGAGGTGCTAGATTAAATGCCATTCCCACTTTACTACAGATGGCTCGAAAATAAATCATACTATCCATATACGCACACACACACACACAAAGAAATTTACACACATGCTCACCTACACGCATACGGCATTACACAACACACACGCACGCACCCACGCACGCATGCACACACTCACAAAAACACATAAATACAGAGAAATGCTCACACAGGGAGATATATAACATGTTGGCACACCCAAACACTAAAGCACCTGTACGGTCCAGCAAGTCTGCTCTTTGTATTTCAATCACTGAATCGATGGTTCTAAATTGATTGTAGCTGAGCAGGGGCCAGAGATGTTCCCCCTGGCTCACTGCCCTGGCCCTCTATTGATTAGATCTGAGAGAGCCAATTGCTTTCACACTGGATTAAGGTGTTCCGGGGCAGTGAGCAGGGAGACAGAAACGGAGAGAGAGAGAGATGGTCGGAGAAAAAGAGAAAGAGAGAAAGAGAAAGAGGGAAAGAGAGAGAGAATGTGCTTTGCAAAGACACACCAACAAAGCACACAGATCAAGCTAACAACACTACTAATTAGCCGACAACCCATATCTGGGGGGAGAACACTATGGAAGCACACCAACATATGGGTGTTTCGCACACACATGAAAATGTAGAAGCGAAACCAGAGTTTGAATTAGGCAACACTCCATAGATATGCAAATCCTTTCACACATGCAGACTCAACAACACAAACATTCAGTCATATTTCACGCAGACACATACAATACGCACATATGCCCGCAAAAACACACAGACACACACACGCACACCTCTACGCTGCGATCCGACAGATCAGAAGGCGCTAACACAGATCAAGGGTCTAATCTCATTTGACCCTGGAGCTAAGTAGCCCAGGGCAACAGCATTAAACTTCAAAGCTTCACTCTGAGTTTGTTACACATTCCAGCTCCAAAGTCTTATGCATTGTAACCTAGAGGAATCAAACCAAACTTTACGATCAGCCGGCATCACAGGATCCGTTCTGACCTGGATCAAATGATGAATAAACTGTGAGAGGTGGATAATTCTTTTCTTCTTTTTTTTACAAGGTATCTCTTCTCCTATGTCTGCCCCTCAAGTCTACATTCATCTTCCTCGTCGTCACATTCCTATTTCACAGGGGGCAGTGTTAAGCACGATGCCCGCTCAACATCCCATCATTCTTACCTCTCTGTACAACAATTAGCCGCTGCTGCTAAAGGCTCTGTGCGAACGAATGGGAATATGGGTCTCTTTGTCTGGTCGAGGCCCCCATCTCGAACCATTTCCACAATGGAGAGGCTTCCAATCCAGATTAAGTGCTTATGAAAATGAAGAACTGTGTGCGCTGAGATGGGGCCAGCGCAGGAAACGTGGACCCAGGTCACGAGAGGCAGTAAAAGGGCCCCCTTACTCCGAGTGCTCAAAGAGGCGTTTCTCAGGGAGCAGCAGCCCTATTCACATGGTATTAGGGAGGTAAAAGCACCACATTGACTGCGCGAGTCAGGCAAGCTCAATATACATTTGGTTAATACCCCTATTGTCGCACTCCCTGTACGACTGCTCTCCTAGCAGAACACGAGAGGAGGACAGAGGTAGAGAGGGAATTAAAGAGGCAGAAAAGATGAGATAGAGAAGGGAAAACAAGAGAGGGAGGGAATAGGATTTGCTGGCCCATTCATGCCATGATGGGTGTGAAGCACACACAGACGCGCACGTATTCACGTACGAGCATGCGTACGCGCACGTACGTACGCACACACAATTATATCCTTATAAAAAAGGGCTGTGAATCCTGTTTGTGCGAGTCTGACATAACACTTGGCTGACACAATAAACTTGGCAAGAGTCAAGAAACTCAAGCCCTGCAAAGCCAAAACACATAATGATAGGCCGGCCGCAGTAGGCAGTAATGTAAAGGTCAGTTTACAAGGAAGAAAGAGAGAAAGATAGCTAAGGTGGAAAAGAGAGATGGAGAGAGAGGCGGAGAGATTGTGAAATTGACTGAGTGTATGAGCATGTGTGCCTTTGTGTCCCTATCAGTCTGTGTTTGGTTCATTCCCCAAAGGGTCTTATTATGCTTCACGCTGGCTCCGACACAAAGGCAGCGTCTCTGTATCTCGGCCCATCCAGCTCCCCCAGAGAACATTCTAGGCGCAGCAAATCCATTTGTTTGTCAGCTTCTGCCTCTATTCTGACTTGGACTAATCAGATATCATTCTTTTTGAGAAGCATACCACTGTGCAGTCTGGCCGAGCTCTACAGTAACGCTGGCCCAGCACTAAGATACCATCTTTGCTCTTTCACAGAGGGCTTTTTGTATTTGTAAGCACTGCGCATAGACATCATGAAACAGTGTTGGAGAGAAAAGTTACACAAGTATCTCTAGGTGCATCAAATTTAATCAAATCCACCTAATAACAGGTTATTTCTTAGATTAAATATCTCTCCTCCTGTAGTGTTCACTAATCATAGGCGAACCCTGTGGTTAGATGTAGTGGGTTACTATAAACTTTCTCTTCAACATGTCGTCCAAGTTATTGCCCCTTCAAAACAGAAGAGCGTTATTAAAATGTTATTGCTAACTGCATAATATGCCGCGGGGATAACTGTCAATCAAGTAGAGGAAACACAACATCCTGTTTTCAGAGGCAGCCTAGCAAGAAAACAGAGATGTGAGTTGAGGCTACATTACATATCTTGGCTGTGAAATCAATGAAATCAATTGCTTTTACAACCAACATTGCACCAGTAAACTAAACGCTATAGTAGGATGGGACAGTAGATTAATCTGTTTCCATTAACAGGACAGTGTAAGTGTCACAAGGTAGCCTAATTCCAATGGTCGGTAATACTAGTCCCCGTCTGCTGAAAAATGTTTCTTCACCCTTCTCTAAAGCAGAGGAGAGAAAGGAGAGTCAGTGAACCAAACATAATCATAAGCTATCATCTCTGACACAGTAGGTAGTCAGACATCAGGGCTTTATATATTGTCTGAACTGTCCATCACATCATTTAAGCTGTTGCAACGGTGTGCAAAGGTTCCCCTCTTTAAGCGCCAAACATGAACTGAACAGAGTCTGATTATTACTGATTTGATTCGTGAGGACTTGAATGTGAATATTGCATAATGCACAAAATAACTGTATTTTTCTATCTTATTATTATTCAGTTTTTGCCATTTTAATCACCTGTCATGTGTATTTTTTTTGTAGCACTCATGTGTTACTCAATCTCCTCAGTGCACAATAAATGCAATCAATCCAACCTCCAAACAAGAGACACTGTACTGTCCACTGCAACACGTAGGCAGCACTCAACCTGTTGACACAGACGCTGTTCCCACTCAGCACACAGTGGAAGCATGATGAGCATGTGATGGGTTTACATTGCAAAATGCAGGCAAAAGAAAGACAGTCTGAGAGGTTAGCATGCTTGATTAGACTCTATAAAACCACGCACACTTTGAAGATTTCATTAAAGTCGGTATGACCCAGCCAATGAGGATACGCTAAGCTCCTGCCTCATTTCAACTGCACATACACACACACTTGCATATGAAGTGCCATGCAGATCTGACTACAAGTCTGGCTATGCTAATTCCAGCCTGGAAGAAAAGCTGTAGCCCCCCAGCCAGTGTGGGAACTCAGTAAACAAATGAAGCACAAAGCCCAAAGTGCTCAAAGAGAGGATTACCAAGTCACTCTTTTTCTCTTTTTTCTCCATCTCCTTTTTTTTTAATCACTGCCCCCTCAACCCACACACACATATAGATAGACACAGACTCCTCCTCTCCTCCGTCTTGCTTTCAAGATTCAATATTCACACAATGTCCTCTCCAGTGGGCGTTTTCAGAAGACAGCCATAGCAGGAGGTCCTTGGTATGAGGAGAGACAACAAAGCCAAGATCAATAATTTGTCACAGTGATGTGTCTGCCAGATTGGGCTTCACTGGCTCTTCCTGTCTGTCACTTTGAAAAGAGATGTTTCCTCTGGTTTCTGCACAACCACATGCCCTGACCCTGAAAAGTACAGGCTGTGTTTACTGCCAATGAAAACATGCAATTACACGTGCACGATGACATAGCACGATGCAGATTATAGGAGTTGTCTAATTACTGGTTAATTGCATATTGTGAACATTTTGAGGTCGTGTTCATATTGACCTGCCCAGTCGTAGGGAGCCTGGTTGGTTTAGGGTAATATGTGGTATTATCACATAGATTACACAGCGTGTTTCACATATGTTTAATCAGGGTTACTTGGGGAGCTCTTAAACTATAACTACTGTCATGTTATATAGTTCAAGTGTGGAAAAATTATGTCAGACATGATTTGGTTATGAAATTGAACACACAAAGTTCAACTTGTAGTGATGTGATCGTATACGTGGTAAATTCTACGTGCATGGCCATGGCCATCCAGATAGAAGGAATCAACACAAAGCATGGAGGCGATGCACTGAAATATATAATTTCCTGTTTGGGAAATATACATATATATAAGACACCTAGAAACAGCCTATGAGAAAACATATTCAAATTCTTACTCAGTTGCATTTTGCACAGCTAAAAGTTTCATTTACCCAAAGTTTACCCAAGTCACACCAATGCAATAAAGTCAAAATTATATTTTGTCTGTGGTGTTTTAATCATCAAAAATGACATCAACAGCACCATCACTTCACATGCACACATCTTTTCACTCTTCCATGGTTTTAACTAGTTTTTACTTGAGAGGTAGTGTGCCTTAGTGACAAGAGGATATCTGACAGCGAGTTAAGTGAGAAAATGTTGCCTAATAAACTGGGTGTACTGACCCTTTACTCTGCATATCAGTCTGATAAACAACCAGATTCTTCCTGATTGCTTTGTCGACTAGCTCTCACTGCATGTGGAATGAACAGAAGTGTATTGGTCCTTGTATAATTGCAATTCAATTCTAATTAATTTGTAAGTCCACGAGTTTCACAACACAACCTCGACTAATCCACATCTATCATCCTGCTGCTGATAACCCTCCAGGAAGGGATGAGACAATTTTCTAGAATTAAAATGTTGAAACGTGTCCCTCTGCTGTCAAAACCAAACAGGCCTGGCTGTTTTATTAGGGGAACAGTGAATACTGATGGACACTGATGAGGGGAGAGGGAGTATTAACAAATGACGGACCATGGAGAGCGAGGAATGTTTGTACTTTCCAAAACTGTGGGAGGGAGGGGGGGTCTCACCATGTCATTACTGGCTGCTGGAGGGAGAGGGAGGAAGAAAGGAGTGGTGTGCTGTGGTGGCAGAAAGGCACAAGAAGAGTGAAGAGTTTTCTATGCGCTGTCCAAATTCACATTTCTCTTGATATTTAACTTTTGGGTCTCCTTGTTAAGAAACAACACTGACAGACATATTATTGATGGTGTCTTTGTTGTGCTCTTAAATGTGCAATCATAATTTGAAAGCATAAGGTGAAGGGTTTGATTGATGGGAGGGGTCACGGCTGGGGTGAGAGGGTGAAGTGGAGGCTCCCACAGCGCTGGGCTTTTGTGTTTTGCCAGTGAGGGTGAGATAGGCAAATTAAGCAGAGCCCCAGCCATCTGGTGAATGGTTGGGGGCCTTTGTGTCCCCGTGTGTTTCACTGCCCACAACACCCTGTGTCCATCACTTAGAGGAGGAGAGGAGAGCGGAGGAGAGGGGATGGGAGGAGAGGAGAGGAGAGGAGATGGGAGGAGAGGAGAGGAGAGAGGAGAGGAGAGGAGAGGAGAGGAGAGGAGAGGAGAGGAGAGGAGAGGAGAGGAGAGGAGAGGAGAGGAGAGGAGAGGAGAGGAGAGGAGAGGAGAGGAGATGAAAGAGGAGGAGAGAGGAGAGGAAAGAGGAGGAAGAGAGGAGGAGAGGGGAGAGGAAAGAGGAGAGGAGAGGAGAGGAGATGAAAGAGGAGGAGAGAGGAGAGGAAAGAGGAGGAAGAGAGGAGGAAAGAGGAGGAGAGGGGAGAGGAAAGAGGAGGAGAGGGGAGAGGAGAGGAGAGGAGAGGAGAGGAGAGGGAGAGGGAGATTGCAAGAGATGTTGGGTCAAAGTGGAGCCTCCTTTAGAAAGTTTGTACAGCAACTATAAGGGGAAAGAGTCAGGGATGACAATGGCAAGCTTAGAGGAAAAAGCCCAGTCACCAAACACATGGCCTGAAAGGAACCGAAGGTTAGAGAACCTGACAAAAAAAAGAGAGAAAAAAGAAAATAGTGGCTGAAAGGAAAGACAGAGAGAGTGAAAAATAATAGGCGCAGGAATATGTGTCTCTCCATGGGGGATAAGAACAACTCTGTGTGTGGTGGGTATTTCCATTGTGTGTGAAGAAAATCTCTCTTCCCCTCACATCATTAGGGACTGACTCTGTCGTTGCAGTGAGATGAGCGCATCTGTGTTTGGGGTCATTACCAACACTCTGTTTGGACCCTAAATTCAAAGAGTCTTTGTTTGGGTCACACTCTTTCACCACTGCTCTCTGCCATCCCCCTATTCAGCCTATTGAGACCCATGGAAACAAGAAGTCTTTCACTCTCTGCTCTTTCTTATTGCTTTTCTCTGTCTCTTCATCCCACTACTCCATTTTTGTCTTCATCACGCCGGTCCTCACTGCCATACCACTAATAAGAACGGGAAGACTCAGACCTTTACTTAATTGGACTTCAAGGTGACTTAAAAGATGCTGTTGTGTCTGTATGTGTGTGTGTGTGTGTGTGTGTGTGTGTGTGTGCATGTATGTGTGTGTAGAGGTGTGTGGCTGTGCGTGTCACTAAGTACACACGGATGCTTCTCTGCAAATGAAGTAAACTCTGTGGAACCGAAGCAGACAAGGCCAAATGGGCTGGAATTGGCTCTAATAGCTTACCGGGCCTTTGTGGATCCTGTCTGCCAGATCTTTTACACTCAGATGAGACATAAAGAAGTAATCAAACTGCCACTGGGAAAGAAAACTGTAAAACCAAAAGTTTGGACTCCAAAGTCAAACTTTAAGTTTAATTTATCTAAATACTGCCACTGCTTCTCTGTATTAATATTCTGAATATATCTTACATAATTTCAGTTAGATTCTCTTATCTCTCCAATACAAATAAATAAAGCAGCTGGTTGCTGTCTACGACAACGAAGTCTCTATGGGTGAGTATTGAGGTTTATAAGGTTTAAGGCGTGGGTTAATGATGTGATAAATGCGCCTGGAACACTACATTTAACATTTTTAAAATGCACACATGGAAGAACTAATACCATTTCTAAGTGTATAGGGAAGATGTGTGTTTACGTGTGTGTCGGTGCGCGTGTGTGCTCGTGCCCCATGATGGCAGCCATTAGACAGGAGTAAGGCAGCCATGATGAATCGGCACTTAGCTCAGGGAAGCGCACTTGCTCAATGGGCTGTGAATCTCCCGCTGCCACTGTCAGCCTGCAGAATGTTAAATAAAGTTATTTGAATATTTGTAATATTAATGTGCCAGCATGTCAAAAGCCCGCTGGAGCCTAACGGAGAGAGAAAATATGAGGAGATTCGTATTGCAGCGTGGGCCTATAGGATCGCTGCGGCGAGGAATTACAAAAAGTAAATGCGACTAAATAAAGGCACAATCATGGATAGTGTATTGAGTTATGGACGGATGGATGGATGGATAAATGGATGGATGGATGGATAGGATAAATAGAATTACACGAATAAGTAGTCAGATGATATCACGGATAATCACATTAGCCATTAAGTGTTTCATCGTCCCATTTCATTCATATTCACATTTTAGAAACACTATTCCCTCTGTTCCAGTTGTTTTACTGTCCTCTGTCCCAAAGCCAGCCTCCACGCTGCTGAGGGGACTCAGAGCAGTGATGTGCTTTGCATAGGAATGGCCCACTAAGGTAAAAAAGAGAGAAGCATAACGCTTTGGGCATGGTTAAGCTATTACAAAAGAAGACAAAATGTAATAGAGGGTCTCATAAAATGAGACCACCACCTTTATAGACTTCACGTAGGCATTTATCAGCTCAACGAAAATTTTGTTCCTCACAGGAAACAGTGGTAAAAGCAAAATAACGAACAGTAAGTCCAAAGTTTTGTGTTGCTCCTCATCATGTGTCATCTAGCCTCGGTTTACTCAGTTTAAGCAGTTTATGCCACATTATTCACTTTTAAGAGTTTACACATCAGAATAATTAGCTTACCATGGAGTTTTAATCACTTTATATATGGGAACACAAGGAACATAAAAGTGATCAATGATATCAGATTATTTAGAAACACAAGAGATGGATGTGAAGGAAACCTTATCAAGGTGATTCTATCAATCACTCAGTTGGAGACCACAACAGCAACCGTGCGAGGGTTCACTGAAACCGTCAAATCAGTCTCTCTAAGACACTTCAGCTGAGCAGGACACACACATACACACACACACAAGACAAGCTTTGCGTTGGTGGAGGTAGTGGGGTGCTATTTGGAGTGTCTCCGCTCGATTTAACAGGGAGGTGATAAAATATTTAGCAGATTGCTTACATAGCCAAGGGGGAGAGAGAGGGAGAGGGAGGGAGAGGGAGGGAAGGAGAGAGAGAGAGATAGATAGAGAGTGAGAGGGGATACCCAAATGGCTTGTGTGGGAGCTGGGGAGCTGGTAATGAGGATGGCATGCTGGCATCATCGCTACAGAGCACAACAACTCTACATGGTCTCTCTGCCCAAGTGACAGCAGGCCACACACATGCGCACACACACATAAACACACACACGCCATGCTACATGTCACTAATTAAAACATATAGATTAGAGAAAGTGCTATTAGGTACAGTGGGTGGGGGAGACACACACACACACACACACACACACACACACACACACACAAATATGTTTGAACACATTTACACACACTCAGTTGCAATTAGGCTTATCTTCGCTGTCATATTAAATGACTCACAAATTAAACAAGTCAAAAATGATTAATTTGTCACCTTTTGTCATCTCTCACAGCGTTCGCTTTTTCACTATGCAGAGATAAACATATTCAAAACTCCAGATTTGATTAGCGTAGTTGTGTGACTGACCCGGCAAATGCATGTTTTGTTATGTCAAGTGAAAGAACTGACAGCCATAAACAGGAGCAGGTAGAATTAATGCACTTATTTTTTGCTTTTCATTAGCTGTCAAGTCATTTAAGTAGATGTTAGTATAAAAATGTTTACGTTCCCACACCGACAATGGATAAATGGAGCCGTTGGACAATTTTCACATCTTAGGTAAGAAGGTCAGTGTTAAGTAGTCAAACATTCGCTTCTGCTCTCCAGAAAATTACAGTCCGACAATCCTGTAAGACAACATCAGATGGCTTAGCGTGGCTCAAAACAGAAGCAACATCTTTCCATTTTTTGATTTCCCACTGTGCTTTCAAGCACCACAGTGCCTTCCCTCTCCGATGTAATACCTTTCCTTCTCATGTTGATCTCGAAGAGGGGAATTATTTCAGCATGAAACTGCATGCTCTCATATTCTTTTTGTTCCTGTTCCTGTTACTTCATCTCTAATGGGCAATTACTACAGACCCAATGCTGAGGCCATGTTATTGCACCAACCTCCAATTGATTGGCTGCCCATAGTACTTAGCTTCCACAAGCACTTTAAGGTTAGATTTCCCTGTTTAAATAATGGATTACAAGCCCATGAAAAGGGACCGCGTGGAAAATAAAAGGTTGAGATTGCTCTAATTGGAGGAGCCTCTCTGTGGAGATGAGAGGGGAACAGATTCCATACGAGTCTCCAGAGAGTAAGCTAGTTATGAGAGATAGAAATGGAAGCATCATGTTTCTCTCTTTTCTGTCTGTCTCTGTCTCTGCCTTTCTCTGTGCATGCATTCTTGTACACAAGTGAGTGTCTTTGCCCTGAGGCTTAAGGTCAAATGACACAACATTTTACAGGTTTATACGACTTTCTATCCCAGCTACGCGCTAATAACTCCCTCCCTCTGCTGGCTGCTTTTCATACCTCCCATAACGCTATATTTCCATCAGAGAGAGAGATGTCAAACTTATCACAGCAGGAAGCCTACTTGCTGGGGGTACTTAGTGGAGGAAGTCAGGGGGATTGTGGGAATTAGTGGAAATATATGTCTCCTCCTCTGTTCAAAGAGTCTTTGTAGTGCTTCACCTACTGGGGGGACTGTGTACAGTATGTGTGCGTGTCTGTGCCCACGTGTACTTGTGGTGTTTACAGTGCAGTGCCGATGCCCCCCACTAACACAGGTCTCAACAAGTCTCCAACCAATAGTCAAGGACACCTTAGACTCCAATTACTGTGCTGGGAGTGTGTGTAGAACTCATCATTTTTACTGAACAGTAATAATATCCATATGTTAATAACTGCAGGTTTGTTTTTTTATTGTGTTTGTTTGAGAATAGGCAAGATTGATTCTCTTTTCTGGGAAAATCCTGTAAAAACCAATACTTCAAAGAGCATATTTAACATATCTCAAGTACAATAACGTCATTAAGTGTAATTTTAAGTTTTGAGAAAGCTACATTAAGTTTAGTCATGTCAAAAATATTTGTTGTATCGTACCTTTGATCATAACTAGAATGATTTGTTGGCTGTGTTTGACATGTGCTGTGAGGTCACAGCGACCTTGATGCTTGAACCTTTGACCAAAATCCATTTAGTTCCCTCGAGGAGTTCCCAGATGTTGTGTTTTGTGAGGTCACCGTGAACTTGACTCTGTACCTTTGAGTGCAAAAACCGAATCTGTTCATCTTTGAGTTCAAGTGGACTTTGTTCCTAAATTTGAAGAAATCACCTGAAGATGTTGCTAAGATATAAAGCCTTTGGCTGTCAGCAGAGCAGAGGGATAAAAATATGAAATGGAAATAAGGCAGAGGGTTTTATTGCATTAAAGGTCCTTCTCATAATGAGAATAACAAAAAAACCTAAGTAAGCTGTGCAAAAACACATATCATTATCAGATATAAAAATGTCAGCAGAAACTAGGAACATGTCACCGATTTATTTAAAACAAGTGGGTTCAAGAAATCAGGAAAATGGAAATTTTACTGCAGTCCAATTAGACAGTTGGTTTCTCAAGTTGTATTTTGAAAACAAAACGCTTTATATTTTTGTCCTTGTGGAATCTTGTTTAGCGCACAATGTTGTCACATACTCAACTGATTTTTTTTCATCATTTGGAAATTTTCTATTAGACATAATGATGCTGAGCTTGTTAAGAATATCACACCTCTCATGCTCCTGTGGAAAGTTGAGCTAAAGTTAAGACTTATAGCAGGCAAACAATAGTTTGATATTTACAAATCATTAGTTTGGACACAGCGCACTGAAAACCTATTTTCCCCCATATGTGCATAACTTTTAAATATGTAAATGAAATGTGTCTTGCACCAGAACAAAAGAAAAAAATCACAGAAACAAAGTAAAGATGAGGCGACCTGTAAACAATGTAAACTGCAGTCGTAATGGGATGACAAAAATTAGATGAAATGAAAACTTTCAGTGAGGCGCTGACTAAAGGCAACCAACTTCTGCCTCATCATTTGCATTTCAAAGTCATTCCACCTTAGCCAAGGACTGCGTGGGTGTGTATGTGCGTGTTTGTTTGGGTGTGTATGAAAAGTGTGCTGGTGTGTTTTGCGGAGGATATAGAGCAATGCTAGAGGGATACAGTAGACAGAGTCACACACAGTGTGCTTTGTAGATATGTGGCGCCCTCATATCTGTTTATTGATCAGAGCAGATGTGCGTCAATCAATCTTATCTGGGCTCCACACACTCTCCGGCTAACCTCCTGAGGTAGGCCAACCAATACTGCACCACACTGAGAGCCCCAAGCCACTCGTATTATCATCAGACACCTTGAGCAAATTTTCTCCTTCTTTGTGTATAAGTTTGCGAGTGTGTGAGAATAGCAGGGTGCAGGGAGCGTAAAGGTGCATTAGAGGACGGACGGGAAGAGAGAAAATGTGACAGCAGAAAAGCCAGATTAACCTCATCTTTATGTGCATGTTATTCCTTAGAATTTAGTCTTCCGCACATCATACTGAGGCAGAATCAAACCTCTTGCCATCTGTAAAGTACGCTGCACAGAAGGCTGGCATTCGCTACAGATTAAAAATCAATGCTAATGTGCCTTTCAAGCGCGCCGGAGGTGGATGTGATCAAGGAGGAGTACGGCACATGATGCTCAGCAAAACTCATGAAACACAATCAATTCTGCCCTTCCAATGATGCAGAAAATCTGTGATCCAACGTATGCTGATGCCCTTTTATATGCAAGCCTGAAATAGAACAAATCTGTCGCCTGCTTACAACGCAAGTGATTTGTTCTGTTGCGAGCAGTCCATCATCTCAAAAGAGAATGAACGATGAAAAGCAGGGTGGATTCTCGCAACTGTCAGAGGTGCCACGGTCAAATTACAACTACAGTATGTTGGTGACAAAATGTATCTATTCTTCTTATTACTCACCTCGACACACGTTGCCGTTGTCAGGTTCAAATCCAGCCTTGCATGTGCAGCTGCCGATGGGAACCATCCACTCTCCATCTCCGTTGCAGTAGAGCTTTATAGGAACATCTACTTCCTCTGAGTTGGGGATACAGATCCCTCTTGCAATGACCAGGGAGGTGCTTTCAGCCCCTGTCATCGTCTCTGGAAAGATTGCAAAGTTCTGGACCACACTCGGGCACTTCTTATAAAAGACCCTGACCGACAGCAGAGACATGCAGGCACCATAGTCCTGAAATGCCAGGTAGAAGCCATTTTTAGACAGCGGCCCGAAGCTCCGCACCTCCGTGTTGACCTTCATGAGGCGTCCGCCAAAATCCACCTGCGAGAAGCTCTCGTCTGCAGCGATGGTGTCCACTTTGAGGTAAGGAGCCTCCATCCAGAAGGCTGTGCCTTTGGTGGCAATGACGGCGTCCGTTTCGTAGTAGTAGAGATTAAACGTCTCCTTGCAGGAGCCGGGGACGTTGGGGATGGAGCTGCAGTCGCGCACGGTGAATCGAATTTCCACATAGATGCGCTGTGCTCCGCGCCGATCAATGAAGGTGGTGAGGAGCCAGTTGTTTTGACTGGACTCGAAGACATTACACACCTGGTAGGTCCTGATGGTGTTGAGGTTCTCGTCATAGCCACTCACCTCCTCCCACTACACAGAGAGACAGAGAGGAGAAGAGAAGGCACACACAGTTGATTAGTAATCATCAATGACAAGGCTGTGGTTATTCCTCATCCTTTGCTTGAGAATGCTAATATTGGCTGAGCCACAGAGAATTTGTACACATATCAGTAATCTCCCCGAGCCACCAAATTTCAGTCTTCTTCCTGGATTAACAGAAAGGAATCAGCCTATCGAGCTGTGGGGTTTACTCATCCATTGAGAACACACAAATGTCCTTTTTCTGAATCATAAACTATTTCTTAAGTGCAGCAACTGCAAAAACACCACTTTGCTGTCTTGTTATCTAAATATGCTCAACAGCTGTAGTATGTGTACTACCATTGTATAAGCACAAACCCAGTAATTACTTGGGCTGTGCTGGTATTTGCCATCTATGCAGAGCGTGGCTGAGCAACGAGTTGACGCATTATAAAATGTGGTGTGTAACAAATTCAAGATTACGCACTATTGAATTACAATTAGACAGACGGAGACTACTACAGAGCAGCCACGAGCCAGTCGGATGGAAAGACATTTGCATACACACTAAACCGAAATACACTGCAGCCCCCCACCCCACCACCCCTTTTTTTTTGTTTTTTTGCAGGTGTGACCCACAAAGTATGTTGGATGAGCATCAGAAGCCCCTTGAGGTATTAACTCAGTGTGCCAAATCATGATGAAAATGTGCCATTAACATTTGGCTGGCATCACAGAGAATCAGGAAGAGGAATCACTGAAATAAAAAAAAGCTTGCCTCGAAGCTCGCTTTAAAATGAAAATTTTCAGACGAGAAAACCGTCCAGCTGGGCAAATGCTGGTCAAGCACAAAACTGTTAAGAGACACACAGTCTCCTGATATACTCAATACAAGGTTTTAATTTATAGAGCTATACACGCAGCAGCAGAGCGAAAAAAAAAAACATAAGGGCTGCATGCATTGCGACAGCAACATAAAAGGGCCCGCTGACTTGAAATGAATATTTTGTAAAAGAGAGACGGTGATTTGACACAGTTTCAAACAGAATTCTTTCTTCTCTGATCACTTCCACTGTCTGTAATAATACAATTCTTTATACTCCTATTTGAACCAGCAGCCCCCCCCTTCCTCAAATGATCCAAACAGCTGTAGGCGAGGACAAGCTAATGAGGTCCATAGTGTTGCGAGTGCGCCTCCAGTCAGTTCGTGTTTCTTGTGTGCATACATCTCCCGGTGCTTCCTCCTTCCTCTGACCTTTAACGCCCCAGCTGCTCAATCAGGCCTAATGGAGAGGAGAAGACATCAAGTCTCCATGCGCAGCCCCAACAACCACTCAAATGATAGAAAATATACACAATTCTTTATTAAATGAGTCCATAAAATGATGCGAGACGAGATATGCGTGATACATTGACACTGAATGCGAGGCAGTTTCGAGATATGGACAAAAATGGAGTATATGATGAAATTATTTGGCCCAAGGAGTACGTGGAAGCATCTGGAGGAAAAACAAGAGAGTTTGGGGCCGGGGTGGGGGAGAAGACATGTGGACAACGGTGACACTGCTGACATGATAAACGAGTTTACAGAAATCTGAGGTGCAAATTAAAGCCTTTTTTCACCACTGCTCCCTCTGTGCCCACTCTGCCCAGCTCTTCTCTACCCCCTCCCACCCTCCCCTCCCGCTCTCTTCTCCCGTCTCTGCTCTGTAATGACCATTCATCAGCATTACAGGAACCTGTCCCTTTCAGCACTGCCTGTTCATTAATACAGCCAGCCCTAGGCTCCTCTGCACCCGTCTGCTCCAGTCTAGGAGGGGGTCCTCACCGCCCCTCGTCTAGCCAAATGACCACCATCTTTCACGCCAGAGAGACTGGCCTGAGGCGTCTCCGATAGTGCCCATCTGAAATCTGTCCAGAAATTCATTGGCTCATATAATAATGAACTACAATTTTTCATTATATGTATTTTATTTTTTTCCTCCTCGGTGGGTACTCAGTGACACCATTGTGTCAGAGACAAACAAAACTATTACAGGTGCATGAGTTACTTAGCAGAAATTAAACTTTATAACGCAAAGTGCTATTATCTTTTCAGTTCTTTGTGTTCATCTGCTGTTTATGTGTCTGTGTGTGTGTGTGTGTGTGTGTGTGTGTGTGTGTGTGTCTGAGAACGTGCTGTTTATAATTTGATGGTTTACCGACCACATATTGATTCGCTGGGTGTTGTTTTGCTGCTGAGGAGCTGGAGGCTACACACCACATTTCTGAGTCTGCAGGTCCAAAACATTTGATCACTCAGAGTATTAACATTTGTATTTTCCTCAGCATCTTCATCATTTAGCTTGTCCTAGTAACAACATTAAAATGCATGCGATACATGCGTTTAAGTAGCAAGGACACCATATGTAAGCAGCTCATGCCCTAAAGTCAGATCAATACTCTGCCGAGGTTTCCTATTTCTATTTCTATGCTCTCACACAGACCTTTTACATCATTTAAATCAAATCTTTCTCCTGCACTCTGTGACATCTCCCTGACCTTGCCCGCGAAGAGCGAAAAGCGAAGGCATCATCACCTGTCACCACTGATAATGGAATTCCCTGGTCTTTGCATCCATTTCCTCCTCAAGGATTTGTGTATAAAATAACGCTGTTAGCCCCGCGCTGTGTATATTTAGTCCATGCATTATGGACCTGAGTGCACATGTACTGCATGTTGCTGGTATGTATCATTCATATCTGCTCAAGGTGAACAAGGTGTGGGGGATAGACAGGGGTTTGATTATCTTTATGTGCCCCGGGAGCAGTTTCTGCTTTTGTACGGTGCTGCCACATGTTCAGGTGATAAGAGATAATGTTCTCTTTGTGGAGTCAGGTGAGAAGGCGCAGAGCAGCAGCAGCAGTAGAACTGAATTACATCTGGATAAAAATGGTAGTTATGGGGAAAACAAAAAGACCAGCATCACATAAAAGAGATGTACTATTTTGTGTCTCTATAAAGTCGCCTCCCTCTCATTTTGTTTTACTGTAAACATCTCTGCATCATCATAACCATAATTTATCAACATCACTTGAATAAACTTTCTTGCTGATAAAACACTTGACAAACGCCGAGACCCTCTTAACACAACACTCATTACGACAACCAACTGCACCCATTGGCTTCCCTTTGCTTTTGCCACTAACCTGCTCAACTCCTGCCCCTGATTGTCAAGTGTAGTCATTGTGTGTGTCATTACTGCAGCTCTGTTTTATGGGTGAGGAGGTGGAAGGGCTATGGATTCACAGGGCGCTTAATGTTTGTGTTAATGACCAGTCACAGCTAGCTGAGCTGGAGAAGAGAGGGTGGAGGAAAGGAGACAGGGTGATGGATAAAAGAAAAATACAGGAGTGAAGAGGAATCAAGGAGAAGGGGAGGCGGTAATATATTCAGGCTGATGTTCCCCTTCCCACAGCCTCAGTTCGCTGCCATCAACCATCGATACTCTGCCCTCATAAAGGCCATTCATCACATTGATCTCCTGCCATTACCTTCAAAGGCTAAAATAACACAGAGCAGCTCAGATGGCCGCGGTCTCGCTCTAGAGGGCCACAGCATCCAACAGTGGACTGGGGGACGAGCACAGCCTCAGTCTCAGAGCTGGGAAGGCAAACCCATTGAAGCATGAATGTATCACCTGTGGACACTAACAGGAGAAATGGGCTGGACTAATAAGTCATTTGGAACAGGCATGGTGGGAGCAAGACAGGCGCCACAACATGCTGCAAAGGTAATGGGGTCCAGTCCAAAAATAGTACAGATGGTCAGGCCTTTTTCACCACAGGAAACTTTTTCAGGAACCTCTGAGAACTTCAGGAGCTTCACTTGCTTATATTTCACTCTGGACAATGAACTTTGTGATGAAGAAGTTTAAGCACCTATTTGCCAAAATAACCATTACTGGTCAGTTATAAACCTTAAAACTGCTTCAGTTGTTCACAACAGTCATTCACACAATAATCAACTTGTATTAAGGAAGTTATTTTCTATTTCATAAAGAGCCAGTCAACCATAATTTTTTTTTCATAATTGTTTCAGAGCTGTTATGCTACAGTAAAAAAACCAAAAAAAAAAAAACCCCACAAGAATAAACATTAGCATCTTATTTGAAAGACAGAGGTTTTGCCTTTTTTTGTATAATCAGTCTTTCCCTCTATCTCTGCAGGTCTTTCTCTATTTGTAGGGTGACACAACAGTGCAGATAACAAAGAACAACAATACTGCTGAGTTCTTGTCTCCACTAAAGCTGTTGCAATGCATTATGGGTACTGTCCAACTTGCATAATTTAGAGATCTACAGAAAAAGATCCTTACACTCTGAGTTTTGTTCCTGGGGCTCCATTTTTCCTCAGGCTATTTGGTGGAAGGGGCCAGTGGCTGCTACGCAAAGAAATTCAGCAATAAAGCATGAGCGAAACAACTTCTACTACTGCCTTGATGTACTGTAACGCTGCACACCGGCCAAAACACTTGGTGTGGTTGTGGCCCGGGCTTAACACACATAAAAATGAGTCTTGACTACTTTTAGCTCATCATTCAACCTCAAGTCAATTCACACAAGACAAGAGACTTGAATTGGGAAGCATCTCTTAGGCTGATCTTTAACCCCCAGTCTGCCGTCTGATCCTCTCTGGAGTCACACTCACAAACTGCCTCTCAAATCCATCAGCACCAGTTAATACAGCTACATGCTCAGACATACTGAGCACAGATGGATGATGAGCAGCTCACAGTATTTCCACATCTAAAGCTCCTCAGCCTAGAAAGGTCTACAAAATGCCACTGCAAATAGTGGGAGAGCGCCTGGCAAGTGTTTCTTGAATGGCTGTCAAAACTCCGAATACTCAGTCTGATGATGGGCTTTTTACAACAGGACCCAAGGCAAGAGATGCATTTAATAGTAGTGAGTAAGGGCTGACTTTGTCCCCACGTATGATCTACTGATGCAGTTTACAACCGATTTTTTCTTTTTGCCCTTTTAAATTAAAGCACTCAACTCTGAGCTTACCCTTCAAAAGGAATATGGTTTGTAGGAGAAGTTGCCTCAAAATTAACATCTTGTTCCCCAAAGAATTCTAGGCCTGGATTGTGTTTATATAGTGTTTCCTCCAGCAGTACAGCTAGGGTGTTGTGTTTACCTCTGTAAACCCAAGAGGAATGGCTGGCACATGTGTGAGCACTTTCTACCTATGAGTTGTCTGTTCATCTATCATTGCAGGAGTAAAACATGTGGGTGGAGGCGAGGAGGAGATTGCTTTTTCATACTACAGGCTTGGGATGGACATTTCAGTAATGAGCCTATTTGTTATTCATGTCAACACAACATAGGACTGAGGCTGGGAAAAGTATACCTTCATAGAATCTTTTTTTTTTTTTCAAATAATTGGGCATGAATAAATCAGTATTTAAAGAGCTGGCTTTTGATAAAAAGCGAACAAAAGAAAAGGAGTGGCAGACATGCAGGTGAAATTCACACTGACAGATTTGCAAAGGCCAAGGTCTCTGAAGGACAGTGGATTATAGCTGGACATGAAAAGCTGAGATAGGGATTGAACTCTTTATGCCCCTGCTGAAAGATGCTCTTCTCATTTTGCAAAGCTCACCACTGACTGTAATCACAAGCCAGATATTTTTTTTTTTTCAAAGGCTGCCTCGGATCCCTCTGACTTAATGAGGATATTTGCATTTCAACCTCTGGGTCTCTTCCTTGAAGTCAATTGAATGGACACGTCATCTAGGAGCAACAGTTGATTTGCTTTGGTAACAATAACTGCAGCTACATTGACTCACATTCACGCACAAGGTTGTTGGGAGACACATGCTCATAAGTCTCTTGTAAATTCACATATTCCGTAAGCTACGCCTCATCTCCCACCTCACTCTCATACACATACACACTCTCACACAGCCAGACTGCAGCTTCTAAAATATGCAGTGGCATGATTGCTATTATCATTTCTGATCAGCTGTGTTATTGAATGAGGGCTGCTGTCAGACCAGTTGCATGGGAATGATTATTTTTGCGGGGCATCTGAGGCCTAGTTCCGCCTGGCTGAATGTGATGGATGGGGAGGAAATGGTGATGTCTGAAACACTCCCAGTCCTGCCAGATCCCGGCTACTCTATAATTACAGTCACACAGTTTGACTGAGCTCGGACAGAACTCTGTCCGCCTGCGTCCAAATGAGACTCATTGAAGATCTGCTCCCAGGCCACGCCCACATCCAGGTCGATACATTTACTAAACTGACGGGTTAAACACGTGACTTTATGCTGGTGTTGCTGAGAGTAAACAAACAGTATACATACCTTTTTTCTCTTCTGTTTTGTTGCTTTCATGCCAAACTTTTATCTCAATGTGTGTTTATACTCTGAGAAAAATGCTGTGTTGACACATTATTGGCAATTTGGTCTCATTACATGCTCTCAAATCTCTTTGATATGCCTTTTTTTCTTAGATCCCGAAAGTGACGCACATAATTCAAGCAAACAACCCTCCCAGGCGTCTCACTCCCCCACTCCTCCGTCCAACTTCTGTAACATCATTATTAACACTTTATTTTTTAATTACACGCTGCCTGCTGCTAGTAGACGCAACCCTCCTAGATATTGTAGATGTTGCTAAATGCAGCCACTACTGTTTACAGTGAGGAGAGAGTGCAGGCTGGAAATGAACATGAATGGGTTTTCCACTAAAGAGTAAAATTTCAATGTTAGCTGCAGGCAATTCATCCACACCATATTTACAGATTTCAGCAAAAAAGAGATCTTAATATTAAGCATAAAAAACTGGTGGGTGGTGCAGCAGTTACAAGGTTGCTTGGCATGGGAAAACAGATAAGTTGTACAGTAGTCAATGTTTTAAATACAAAATTAAAATGTGGATTGGATGACTAATACACATTTTCCCTTGACAAATATTGTATTTTGCGATTGCTACAGCTATGATAACCATTTTGTAAAAACAATTATCATGATCTGTCTTTTGGTGATTCATCTCAGGCCTGATATTCATTTATTTTACTTTACATGTCACATTTTGTGGATTTAATATAATATTTTCAACTGTATTGCTAACTCTAAATGCCAGTAGTCCCCTGTTGTTAATTTGGACTGTCGTAGTAAAAGAAAATAGTCATTTGTGAAGGTTCGTGTGAAGCTGATGAAAGAAGTTTTAGATATTCACTTGATTAAAGTCTTTGGAAATGAATATGAATGCCGAAAAAATAACTAAATGAAAGCTTTGGAAAACTTCATTAAGTCAAGTGTAGGACAAAACAATGTGTTGAAAAACCGAACTGTTTCCTGAAGACTCGTATCTGACAGAAACCCTGGTAACACCCACTCAGGTATCTTGAGAGAAACCAAGTGGCTGACACTGCTTCAGCTCGGCCCTCAGTTACCAGTAGCAACATTACCTTGAGTCACCCTGTGCAAAAGGCTAAAGCTGTGTGTTCAGTTGATATCTGACAGCCTCCGCAACCTTATGGATCTATTCTGGGGGACGATAAGGAGGAAGACTAAATGATTCACCATGACTGTGTATATATACACTGAAGCTGCTGGTGTGACCTTGTGCACCGGCAGGTATGTACAGAAGAAGAAGAATGAGAAGCCAAAAAGTGGAAGAAGGGCAATGGAGAAGGAGAAATAGAGAAATCCAGAGAGACAGCAGACAGAATGTAACTATTAAGAGCTTAATTTATTTAAAGCAGACATGAGGAATAAAAATGATGAACAGAAATGGACTGTGATAACAAGGGGTAAAGGCAGTGAGAGAAACACTGAAAGGGAGCGCGAGGAGTGAAAGCTGTCGCCCTGCAGGCTCCCTGGCCCCCTATGGCCCAAGGCGAGGCCATTTAGGGACGAACCACAAAGACCATGTCAGCGGGGGACAGGAGAATGGCAGGGTATTGAGGCTTTTGGGTGCAAAGGGGGCCCCCGCCTGTCAACGTCTATGTGTGCATATATGCGTGTGTGTATGTGTGAAGAAAAAAAAAAAATCTCTGTAAAGCATTACACCTGACAGGCCTGTCCTCAAGACATAAAGACGGAGAGAGGGAGGGATGGTGGGGAAAGAAGGTGGATGGATGGGTGGGTGGGGTGGTGGGGATGGCTTGGTTAGGTGACGATAGAGCGGAAAGTCTGAGCTCTGAGGTAGACAAGCTGGAGTAAGGAAAACCTGAGGGGAAAAAAGACATCGAAACAGTCAGTGTGGGTTACAAAAAAAAAAAAAAAAAGATGCAGTGAAAGAAAAGAGGGATTTACTGTTATTTCTGCCAGCTCTGTAGGACTGCTGAAATGGCAGGTATACTGCAGGTACTGGGATAGACACATAGCGACTCCCACACACTGAAGTCAGACTCAGCCTCCAGCCACTCCTCCAAAGTCATGCCAAATTAACGATAGATTCATTTCTCCTTTCTTTCATATTGTCCTAGTTCTACTATGTTCTTCTTTTATTTATACTTTGATGAAAAAAAAAATGTCCTTGGTTTCTCATACATCCAAGAGAATTGTTATATGTGAACTATTGAGGGAAAATTCACAGGAAGGAAATCAATAATTGAGCTAGCCACATGTTCTTTTATTTCAAAAGGGAAAACAGAAGAAAGGGTAATTTTTTATTTTTTTTTTTAAGTTGGGAAAAAACAGCATCCAATTTCAAAGCAGCCTAATTTATCTCGTTCTGCACACTCCTAAATATTCTCCTCTTGTGTGTAACCACATGTAGATGTTGCGTTCTTGGCCATGTCTCCTTTGCAAATGAGATTTGGAAATGCAAATTGAATCTTACCTGCAACAAATGTTTAGAGTTAAAACATGCTACGGGAGCGGTTTCCAAAGAAGGTACAGTCTGACAAAAAAAGAAACACAAATACGACGCCCAAAGAACACAGAGCCACACGCGCACAAACACACTCAGACAGGAAGCCAAGGATGCGTTGTGATCCAAGTGATTCGAAGGTATTACCATTCCAGTCATCACGCCGAGCAGAGACGTCTGTGTCTGAGCTTACAGAGCAGGTTCAGCTGTCTGGCTATACACACCTAAATCACACTCAATAACCTTGGAGGTAAAATAAAACGGGTCTCCCACTGGTATGACGATGTCTGCTACAGTATGTGTGTGTGAATGTGTACATCCACGATGCCCGTTCCTCAAGGATTTATAATGAGATATACGAATAACTTTATTAATCCCCAAAGGGAAATTAATTTGTCAGCTCATCGACCATTTGCAGAAGAGTTAAAAAGCCTGATGGCTGAAGGTAGCTACTGTACAAAGGATCTTCTTTCTTCGTCCTGCAGCAAAGAGAGAGGGCCGGTTAACCCTGTGTATGTAGATACATGTAATTATTTGTATGGATTAGTTTACTTTATGCAAGTATTTCTTGGTGAGTAATGTTTGTCTTTTGTGGGTGTTTTTTTTGTTTTGTTTTTTATCGTTGTTGTTATTCCATGTCAGGTTGTTATGTTCCTGACATTGTTCACATTCATGTATGTTGGTCTTTTTGTTGTACTGTTAAAATGCGATAAAAAGTGAATTACAAAAAAAAAAAAGAGAGAGAGAGAGGGCCGTCCACCACCGCTGCTTTCCTGGTCCATCAAGGTGCCATGAAGTGAATGATCCAAGTTGTTCAGAATGGTCTCTATCATCTTCAGTGTGCAACTCTCCACCACATCCCCCAGTGAATCCATCAGGGAAACATGACTGAAGTCAAGTGCGTCAGGATGTTTGGCCTGTATCCTTCCAACTTCATGGAGAACTTTACTTTGAACTTCAGCCGTTGGTGGGATGTACACAAGTATTGTTATGATTTGAAAAAATTGAGTCTTCACCAATATCTCCGGCTCATCACTCTTTTTGGGCAGAGTTGATATTCCTGGTTGAAGCGCATGCTCTGGAATAAATGTGTGAATGCGTGATGTGCATACTTCCATCAGTTTGGGCTTAGGTGTGTGTGTGTGTGTGTGTGTGTGTGTGATTGTGCGCATGTAATGTAGGCACTCTTCTCACCTCGCCACTGAAGCGCAGCCAGCATGACTCAATGTCGTTTTTCTCCTCTCATTCCATTTCAGCTCGGACTCTGTCGGTTCAGAGTTCACCTCCACTCACCCCCCCATCTCTCTCTCACGTTTACTCCTTCTCACTCATCCTCAATGTTTTTTTCCCCTCTCGATCTTTCTCTGACTCTTATTATCTATACTCAACCACCCCCTTCCTCCCTCCTCTCTCCTTTTCACTCTTTTTTTCACTCTCCTCATTTTACTTTCTTTTTTTCCTCTTGTTCCCTTATGTCCGTTGAGCCACTGCCTGCCTGTCTGTCTGTCTGTCTGTCTGTCTGTCTGTCTGTCTGTCTGTCTGTCTGTCTGTCTGTCTGTCTGTCTGTCTGTCTGTCTGTCTGTCTGTCTGTCTGTCTGTCAGTCAGTCAGGCTATGAATAATTGAGGCGTATTGAGTCTGGTCAGCAGATGGCGAGATGGCCGTTATAGATCTATCTGTGCTCTTTAGGAATCACTGAGTGTATGCTGACACCTGTCCAGTAAAGGCCCACAGGAGCTTTGCTGAAGCACAGGGCACAGTGGGGGGAGCAAAGATGGGACACGCCCCCAAACTCTCCCTCTCTTCTCCACAGCACCTGCAGTCACACACACTCCCATATGCAGGTGTACATATGCAACAGTGCATTCAGGTCCTTGAATTTATGCCTGAGCACACACACAAGCCTGCTTGTGAAAATACATGGGAGAGTAAATACAAACAAAGTGAGGGTGAGATCTATTCTGTCTCTGTCCTCTTTTTATGCACTTGCAACAAAAGAACTGAGGGATTTCTCTGAAAATCTCCTCTTTATCTTCCTGCTCCCGTCTCTCTCCCGTTGCTTTTCCTGTCCGAGGTGTCCCCTCAGTATTTATCCTCCACACCCCCCTGTCTATTCACTTCGCCCAGTCTTTATCCCGTTCTGCCCAAAGCCCCTTACAACTACAACAACCTGCCCTGTTCCACCACGCTCGACAGCACCCACAGCCTCGGTCAGCGCAGACACCGCCACCCATCTGACCCCCATAACCCCCATAACACCCCCTTCCCCCAAGGCTCTCACCCCAAAGCCTGAGCTCCGTCTGTGACCTCCTAGAGTCACATGAGCTATAACCCAAGCCCCCGTCCACACGCACAGCTGAATGTTTCTGGGCTACAGGGCTGCCTTTTCTTTGCCACACACAATTGATCTTTTAAACTCTCTCCCTCCGGTTTCTCCTAATCCCCCCCTCCTCCTCCTGATCCTGCAACCCCTTCAGCCCCTCCACCATCACAACCACATTTCTCTTCCGCACTCCTCTCATCTCTCGTTCCCTTCCTGTCTCCCTCACTCCACACTCGTCTAATCCCATCCGTCCCCCTCCCCAAAAGAAAGCTATTTTTTCTAGTTCCCCTTTTATCTAATTCAGTCAAGAATGATGCAGAAAAAATTAAGATAAAGAAACGCCTGTTTCTTTTCTGTAAAGGCTCAGAATTTCTTAATGTGTGTGTCCACTAAGCACCTTTTGAGACTGCCAGCATCTTTATTCAGCTATTCATTTTTTATTCTTTCACAGCCAACTTGATTACAAAGTATTCTTTCTTTTGAGAACATTCCATATTTGATCGCTCCAAACTTTAATCCAAACCAAAATCTTAGAGTTAAGAAAGGTTAAAACATAAGTTTTAAGTTGACATCACTGCTTTTGATGTCGAGAAAAAGTTCACAAAAGCAAAACCATATGAATAGTAAGCCCACATCATCATGCAAGATGTCCCTTTCAATTTTCTCTCAGGTAGCTAACTGGCTGACTTTTTGCTTTTGTGTGATTGGTACAGCTACAGTTTTGTCCTTCCAGGCTGTGATCAGAACCGAGGCTAGACCAGCCCATTATTAAAGCAGAAGTAAGCGATATTTTTGTGTTAATATAAGTCTTAAATAGTTATATCTTCCGACAGCAATCACTTACATAGAGTGTTTGGACCGAAACACGTGTCTCTCATTCCCTCTGCTCTGCTCTGAGCCGAGGAGAAAACTTTTCTCGTATCCTACAAGTTTTATCCAATGAGGAGAGAGAACGGCATGAAGGGCTGTGTGTGCAGCCAAGGGATGCGCGTGAATGTGGTGACGTAGGGATGAGGACCAATAGATCCATGACGAGGGCGGGGGCTGCTAACTCCATCGGCTGACAAGACGTTATGGTGCGTTCAAGGCAACCCGTAACTCGTGTTTTTCCGACCTGTGAAGTCGTACCAGTTCGATCTGGTACGAGTTCACGGGTCGGAAGTTACGAGTGGCCGTTATAGTGACTTTCACCGGTAAAACAGGTCGGAAAAACATGAGTGGGTTGCCTGGAAGTCGTGACTTGAAGCTGTAATTTACGGTTTCAAAAGCCTGCCTGGAACGCAGCATTAACCAAAACGACCAGATCGCTTACTTCTGCTTTAACGTTAAATGTCAAAATTTAATTTTTATTTTTATTTCTTGTTAGTGGCTACTAATTTCAGTTTTTAATCCGACAAGTGTTTCTGCTAATGAGTTTTTAAAAAGCAGCGCTGGGTAACTAGTGCATGGTTTTTCTTGTAGATTGTAGTTCTTTTGTTTTTATGTCTGACTGTGGACTGCTTCGATGGTGGGACTTAAGGAGAAGTAGGTTATTTGATTTTGTAAGTCGAGGTTCAGCAGTGTTTTGTTTTTGGAAGTGTTTGCCCTCATGTCAGGGAGCTTGACAAGCTAATGTCAATGGTTGGAGCTGTTTGGCCCGGCGGTGCAGCATGCCCTGGAGTGAGAAATCCAAGCACATAAAACAGCATGACAGCAGCCTGACCACTGCCGCCTGGCTCCCACACACCCTGTGCCTCAGATGGAGAGGGGTCGAGGGTCTGATTGGTGTTCCCTAGGGCCAGGGGGGTAAGCCCTGAGGGCCGAGGGCTGGCTGACTCAGTTCTGATGCTGGCCACTGTTGTAAGTGGGGTCGGTCTTAGGCACTCAGGTAGGAAATATTCACCCTCTGGGGGAAATTTGCCATGGAAAAGGTAGATCTTTGGACATGACGATGTTTCAGATCAGTTCACATCAAGTTAACGTAATATAGAATCAGCATTTTTCAGCTATAAATGCTCTGTAGCTAACAGTTTTTTTTCTTACTCAGCACTTGGGGTTCTTGTTTTTCCCACAAAAAATAAAGTTCACTGTTAGGAAATGAATTATGCAATGGTTGAGCCTCTTACTTGTTTTAAGCTTTACTTGAGGTCCACACATGGTTTTGATTATGAGGATAAGTAGCTTTGGTACAGTCTTAATTTTTTTTTACCCACGCCACTTTATTGGTGCCATATTTTTTGTCATGCAAAGGGTGAAAACCCTTTAGAAACTCTGTTAGGTGTGTGTACGCATGACCATGAAATCGTTATTTTCCTCCAGTATACAGTACATCTGACTGTATTCACGGTTTTTCCTTCAATCGCTTAACCTAATAAATAATTATCCAGTTTAAAATTAAGATTTCATGTTGCTGAAAGATGCAAACAATCACATTAAAGTCCCTGGAAAGTGACACTGGATTCGTTTTCTGAGTTAATCACATCCCAGACATATGTCCTATTAACCATCCTGCCAATTTTGGATGCTAGAAAAATTCGTTTAGTAGGTGAAATTAGGTTTTAAAATCATGACTAAATGAGGCAGTTCTCGCAGCTCTGGATGTCTGCTGCAGGCACATAAGCCCCGCCCACTTGCTGAGCTTCATCAAGTTTCAACTGTCAATCAAATGGCCTACTGCTAACTGTCACATCGTACCCGAGCAGCTACGGGCTTCAGTCTGAGTCCAGCTCTTATCTGAATGTCTCGGATACACACTGAGCAGTGAGGGAAATATGCTGGGGGCACACGGATTTCCGCTACCCTGATAGCGTTAGCTCGGCGGCTAATAGCCCGGCGCTAACGCGTTAGCTCGACTAGCCCGGCGCTAACCGTTAGCTCGGCGGCTAGCCCCGTTCGTTCACCCCGAGCCTCCATGGTCCCGAGCCACTGCAGCATCGGACCCACGGCTCACCGCCACAGCAGCAGGAGCCGTGAAGGCTACACCACAACAACAATGAGGGCCGCCACCGTCAGCACAGGACGACGGGCCTAGTGCTAGCCGCCGAGCTAATGCTATCAGGGCAAGCGGAGATTCGTCTGCTGACGGCGGCGGCCCACGGTTTTGTTGCCGGTGTAGCCGTTGCTGTGGCGGTGAGCTGTGGGACGGACGCTGCAGAGGTTCACCTGGACTGTGGCTGTTTTGGCTTTTAGAGTTTTGCCACCGAGCGCCGGCTGGTCCCACGGTGGCAGTCTCATTAGTTTGTTTGAATTAAAAGTGGAGCTTCATGTTTCACATAACAGCAGCGCTGCCTCTGGGATCTGTATAGACTATGTTCAAATAACACCACATTTACATCAATAAATAAATGTTTTACAATGACCTGATAAGTCTGCATTACATTTTATTAAGACAGAGACCAAGCTAGTGGACTGGTAGCTCCGGTGGCGCTGGTAGCTCTAGGGGTAGTGGCAGCAGACGCTCGTTGGCATTCTTGAAGTATTTATAATATTACTGTGCACATGGGAGGAGTTATGAAAGTAGGGACGCCAGTGCGTCACGGCGCCCCCTCTGTAAGCCTGCCCTTAAAAACAAAGACCACTGAAGCAGAGTGAAACTGTGAAACCCTAACCTCTAAAATTAAGCACTGCACAAAAATGGGTCTTTTTGCATGTTTTTATCAATACATTTCGAACACTTTTAATATATTTTGAAACAAAACTCCAATTTCACTTTCCAGGGACTTTAAATATAAGTATAGATAAATGTACTTAAGTGATGCTATTCAGTGTGCATGTGTGGTGTACATGTGTGCAAGACAGAGAATGAGAGCGAGAGGACTGACAGAGAAAAACTGATGAGCGGCTAAAGTCCACAGAGGGAGAGCAGGAATATATCCAACTGAAATGAAACAATAGAGAAAAGCTGCAGCAGACATACATTATGAAAACATATTGTACTATTGTCCATTGTACACATCTGTTTGCCTTCTGAGCTCGCTTTCTCTGGAGCAGACGCTAATACAGAGAGCGCACTCGCATTCTGTTGCTCCATTATACATTCATGTGGCCAACCCTGATATGTCCTCATGTTTACACCACTGGAACTAATGACACAGCTTCTGCAATCTTTCAAAATTATCCCTTCAGGTCAGCTAAACACAAACACACACACACACCCAGACACACAAATATTCACTTCTTACGAACTCTTGAAGGAGGAGTTACGGAAGGAAATTAATGAGGTATATCAAATGGCGCAGGTACAGCACTAGAGTGTGCCTTTTCTCCTGTTGCGTGTGTGTGTGTATATATTCAAGATCTGGTTCAACAAAAAGAAGCAATTTGACCACTTTGAGCCACTAACTATACACACACATACATATAAATCATTATTAAAAGCAGCATGTGTAGTCATACATGTCAAAGTGCCCTCTGCACATTCCATATAGGCCTCAGTGTAATGGTTCTGTGATTAAATTTTTTTTTTTTAATTAACCTTCGACTCAGCTTGTGAATGATGTAGAATATGTTCATTTATACCCATGTTGGATACCTCACTTTATTTATTAAATACTAGGTTTCCAAATCAACTGCAGAGTACACCGACAAATTGGTGCACCTGCAGCCCTCAGATATTGACCAAGGTTGACATAATTATATCTTCTGCTCTGCTGCAACAGAAATCCATTACAAAGAAAAGCTCAATTTACTGTGTGTGTTTTCAGGTTTTTGTTAGGGTTATTTTGTTTTTTTTGCTTGTGTGTGTGTGTGCATTTCTTCGAAATCAAGCTGCATCTTTCACACTAAACCACTAAGGTCAAGGAAGCTGTGTAGCCAAGTGAGTTCCACCAGTGAGCGGCGTGAGTGTATTCTCCCTACAGCAGATCTGCCTGAACCGCTACAACAGGAGTAGCTTGGAAAACTATGCTCGACACAGACAGGAGGCTCTGTGTGCCTGGAGGCTTGCTGAACTGAGCAGCCTTCGATGAAAACAGCACAGTAAATGTCTCTACTCAGTAGATCTTACTGGATATTTCCTCTTCACAGATGCTGAGGCCAATCCATGCAAAAAAAACGAAGTTCATCTTTGCATTAGCGCAGTCAAAGTTAATGCAATAATAACACATTTACCTAAATTCCTTTTAACGGCAGTTTTTTTTTTTGGACGCGCAATTAACATAGGTTCTGTTAAACTCGCCTTTGGCCCGACACATAGTTTGAATTGCTGGAAACAAATCAGCTCTCTGCTAACATTTACCACGCCGCAAAGGATAATGAAAAAAAAAATCTGAATGGCAAGTTCAGCCACAAAGTCCTGCCAGATGGTTCTGTCGATAAAACCAAGGTTATTTGCAGTTACTGTCAGTGTGAAATGAGTTACCACTGGTGCATGTCTATCCTATATTAAACACTTATCCTTTATTAAATAATCCCTTTAAGGTACATTTTATTAAATAATGCCTTTAAGGTACATTTTGTACAAATAAAAAATGTGAAATTCATTTTCAATTAACTATGGACATGTGAATAACGGCGATTAAATATTTAATTCGACTGACAGCCCTACTTTGCATGCATGTAAGTGAATGTATCCCACTCGAACCATCCCAAATTGTCAAACTGACAACTGACACTAGTAAGATCGTAAAAGCTTATATATTGTCACTAATATTTGCTTTACATTTTGAAATGAAAATACACCTATCATTTGCAACAGACACCATTTTTAGTTTAATTATTTTGGCTGCTTTGCAACATAATCCACTTCTCATTTTGGACCTCCACCTGTTTTCCGGTCAAGAAAAATTCCCCTTACAGTCACATGTAAGGAAAAACAGCTTTTAGTGATTACATTAGATGTTCTCATGATATGTAAACACTGCATTTTAGGGTTTGTTGTTATTCATAACAGCAATACAAGATAATCCTGAACAAGGTCCAAGCTCGGGATGCTGTTAAAATGACTGTGCACTCCAGGTTGTTTTAGTTAGTACTAAAAAAACTGGGCTGCCGTCCCACTCTCCAGTTGTTCAAATAGAGCCAAAGCTCTGTTTGAGTGCAGTAAAGTCACCATTTACACGTGTGTAAAATGCCTCATAAAGACCCAAAGACCCAGAAAATGCAGGAAACAGTCTTTGTCTACCCTGGATGTCTCCTACCTGACCCACTGCTATCACTGTTGGGCTATGGAGCCTTTCATTGAATTATTGAATTGCAGCAACGAGAACAAGGTCTTAAAATTCTCTTAAGGTCCATTAATGTAATAGGGCAATCATACTTCTGATACTGTGGAAAAAAGAGGAAGAAAAAACACTGTTCTCATTCTGATGACTTGGCACTTTATTCCATTTCCACTCCTTTCATGTGCATTGAACTACCTGAAAGTTGAAAATAGTTCCTGAAAAAGCCCTGAGCATTTCCATCCTCTTAGCTCCTCCTCCCCATTTCACCCTAATACCTCCACTTCCCTGCATAAATGTATCATTACAGTATTATTATGTCTATGGTACCCCCCCCCCACCCCCCCACCCCCCAGCTTCCATTTACAGGGACTTAGGTTCTGTGTTCTGGGGCTTACATGGATCCATTATATCATTAAGTCATTATGAGCTGGGACAGAGAGAAAATAATACCCATAATAGGAGCTACATTGGGCACTACTTAAATCTATACTCCCATCCTGTGTGCCTTCCTGTCTATTTATCTGTCTGCCTGTAGAACTGTACGTGCACTGTGTTTCATGATATGCATCATCCGACCGAGCCATCTTCCACCCGACAGAGACCGTTTGAAGACAAACTTCTGAAACTGTTTGTACTCAGTACGTGTGTGTATTGGCAATGACCGACTTACCCCAGAATTGGGATACGCTGTCCAGCCCAGTTCAGCTGTGGCCACCCGAGTGTCCATCACGGTCTCTGCAGCAAAGAAAGAAAAAGAGAAAAGGGAAAGACAGTGGTTAGCCTCAAAGGAAGCTATTTTGAGCATTATTCCACAGAGCTGAACCGCATTCAAGCCCCAGTGATCACTTGACACTATCATCGAATAACAGAAAGGAGACGAATCCTTCACTGCGTTTCATCCATCTCTGCTAGACTTCTGTTAAGACAAGAGACATGGAAACAAAGCCTTGGCACTGGAAGGGATGTCTGAGAGCCTCTGTCATGCTGTTAAATGCTGAGCTTTGTATTGTGTTCTCTCCGTGTGAGCATGAAACTACAGTATGTGCATCCTGCCTTTGTTTGTGTGTGTGCATTTGCACGATATGCAGTCATTTGTGGCGAAACTAGTGGATATTTTTGTGTCTGTTTGTGTGCACATGAGAAACCCCGCATGAGTTTGCATGTGTTTGTGGGTGAGTGCTGAACTTTGTCACACTGTTTAACCAAAGAAAGTGGCAGTATAAATGCAGAGAGAGCTCTTTCATAGCTAAGCCGATCCAGATTGTTTACTCCTAGTGGGGACATTCCCTGAAAATGGGTGCAGCCTCTATTCTTTTCTCACATTTATGAAAATACATACATTACATTTCAGTGACATTATGGCTTGTTGGTGAGCTTTAATAAAAGATTCTCTGAAAGTTTATGATCATTTCCACAAAATCTCAAGATGTACCTTTGATAACGATGCGGTGCACGGGTTACAAGCAATGTTGAGACAAGAGAAGGTTACAACACTAAAAGGCCAATTCAGCCATTGAGAGGAAAACCCATTAGAATTTATCTGTCTCACTTTGGACTTGCACTAACCGAACTGTCATATCTGGCACCATATTTATGAAATATAAGAACACAAAGATTACCCTTTCTCCCCCGCTCTATCTCCTCTTACTAATCCTCCGTGACACAGTGTAGACAAATAAGTCTGGCAGCTTACCCAAGAACTTTGTCATCCCTGTTTTGATTAATATCAGCCTGGTTGGCATGCTGAAGTCTGGAAACTTGATATAGCTCCAGGAAAGGAGAGAAGTATGGCAGTTATCACAAACCACTGGTCTCTCCTGCTCCTCTCCATCCCTCCCACACACAGACACACAGACACACATACACACGGATTTACAGAGTGATAAACTAGGTGACATATTGGCCTCAGCAGTGTAATGATAGATTCATAATTTCACCTGTAACAGACAGCTCATTCTCCAGCCCAAACCTTCCATCTTATTGAGAGTGAACCAGGGCATATTTTGCTGTCTGATGTCCTCTGCCACAACATGCCCGCAGTTGTGTTTGTTGTGACCAAACAGATAAAGTATGGGAGAATAGAATAGTGGGGTATGGTGTGTCTGGGTGATGATCTATATTAGATAAGCAGGGTGTGGGGGGAATTATCCAGAGAGGAACTGCAGCTGCTGTGTCTACAGCTTTGGATATCATCCACCATCAAAGTAAATAAAAAAATTTAAAAAAAGGTTGGCGAATGGCGCCCACATTGTGTTGTGTTGATGAGGGACATCTAACAACAACAGTCTTGTTCAAGGAAAGGTTTCAGCCCTCATCACCCTCCCTTCTGCTCCTTCACAGGAGAGCACACATCCACAACTGTCTCTTATTTTGAATCTCACTGAACTTGCAGTGATTTAGAAATCATTCCAAATGATGGCGCACTTGAAGCCCGTCATCGTCAATTCAAATGGTCTTGGTTTAAAAAAAAAAAAACACAGGTACACTGAGGATGAGTGACAAGCCATTGGTGAGAAAGGAAAGATGCCTTTCATTCTCTGTCTCCACTTACAGGGAGAGACTGTCCTCAGACATGAAACCAATTAGCTTTAGGTGATTCAGCTTCATACAAGCACTTACACATATACACGTTAAAGACGCCTGCAAGCACACACGGACGCATGCAGCCCACACACACGCACGTTTTCTTTCAGCAGCCAACTCAGAGAGCAATTTTCTGTGTACACCTACAGTGACAGCCTTGTTCACACCCGGCTTCCATCAGAGTATTTCAATTTCCCTAAGATCAGCTTGCCTTGTCTAGTTTCCACAGCCAGCTCCAGCCAACCAGCCTGCCTGCCTGCCTGCCTGCCTGTACGACTTGCTGTCAGCTGGGGAGATAGGAGCATGAAACAGCCCTTAGCGCCAGCCAGCGTTGTGGGGACTGCCAACCCTTTCTCAGGGGAAATCACAAAAGCTTCAGTCAAATCACACAGGCACTTGGTAGGCCATTTTCTATTTCCTGTTAAAAGGAGAGAAAAGGGGAGGGGGGGGGGCACAAGATGGTAAAGACAGGAGACAAAAAAAGGTCAAAAGACCCAAGGGAGAGTGGGATGAGCTGGGTCATGTGACCTAATGTCTACCATTAGCAAAATATCAGAGTAGCAGATGAGTAAATGGAGTATGCTAAGTGGTTATTAGCAACAGGGCGGGGTTCACACAGCACTTCATGCAATACCTCACACACCTGTGCACGCGCCCTGGGGATTTGGAAAAGGTCCCTCGCATATGTGTCTGTGTGTGAGTTTTAAATAAGCTGTTATGTGGACGACCCATCATCATAAGTGGATTTGAAGAGTTTCACTTTAAAATGCGCAACACACATTAATTATAAAAAGCTGGCTCTTTCAAAATTTCAAGAGGCACATTTTTTGGCTCACTGCTGAAATTAGAAGTCAGACTATGATCTCAGCTACAAAACAATTTGGCTGCTAAATATTATCTAAAAAGAAAAGAAAGTAAATAACTGGTGATCTATTTCATTTAATATAGATATAGATATAGATTCATTCATAATTGCTGTGACTGTAATTTTTCATTTGAAGTAGCAGCTTGGACACTTATATCCAGTGGTTTAACTCGGGGTTCCACCTCGGCTTCGACCATAAAACCCTCGTAAAAACAATTAGTCCACCTCTTCACTGGCTTCCTAAATCTGACTGCAGCTGTGTGACCACACGTCCTATTGCCCCTCTCTCTCTCTCTTGTTTAGTTTTCACTAAGTCATTTAGAAGACAAGGGAAGACATCAGCGAGCTGTAGTCCCCACATGTTTGGAGGGTAGCCCGCAGTGTTTTCTGCTGCATTCATATTCTGCAATGTCAGCTTCACCTGCAAGCTCCAATAAATTAAACACAGCCAGGTTCAGAAGCGGTTCACTCTGTGGGAAAATTATTAACATAGAGAGTTTAATGTTGACTATGTAACCATGGCTCATAAATCTATTGGAAAACAATAGCTTGTAGGTGTCAGGGTAGCCTGCCTTAAATGGATTCGAAGAGCCGCAAGGCCAGAGGATGTATTGTGACTACATCGTAGAATATTAGTTACTCTAAATCACACAGCGGATGTGGGTTAGCTCAATGTGTAAGGCTCAGTCAAGCTGATACACTGCCAGTGTACTTTTCAAAACCTAGAAGTTGCAAGTGGAGCCAGAACCGCGGCTGGACCTAGGGGCCTACAGCTTCCAATCCCAGAAAGCACAGCTCCCTCTCATTAGCAGCAAGTGATCGATCAATACCAAATGGTAGGCTGTTTCCACAGATAGAGGGAGAGGGGCAGAGAAAGGGAGGGAGAGAAATGAAAGAGCGAGAGAGACTGCATTAAACATTGATGGGGCCCTGCGTTACAGATCGATAAGGCAGCCCTCTTCACACAATTACACGTCAGCAAGCAGTCGCATGATACATCACATACACACGCATGATTACATCACGCCGGCACTTGGGCAAAAGATGGAGAGAGAGTTCAGAGAGGAGAGAGCAGTAGGAATGGATCGTCTATTGTCTCCACCTTCTTTGAGCCTTTGTGCATGTCTTTAATTCTGCAGTTTGCAAGTCAGAACGGCAACATGTCTGTGTAATTTACCCCTTTGTGGCCGTGTCTGTATGATTGTATGGCTGCTGGTCGATAGAACATGTGCTGAAGCGTCTCTCTGAAGCTCCCTGGCTCCTTAGTCAATACGGCTGACAACTCTCCACGGATTTTCCTTCCCATCCCATAACACATCTTTTCCATTCATCTCTCCTTTAACCCTCCCATGTCTGTGTCCCCCCCTCTTCAAGGATGCTGGCGCACTTTGTAATTCAATGAGACAATCATGTCCAGATGCTGGATGCTGGGGCTGAGAGGGCCTTCTCTTTGTGATCATAGCAACAAGCTGAAATAAAATCCGAGGGCCTTGAACAGAATTATTTAAGAGGGGTTTATCTTTTCCCCAGAAATGAAATCAAGATGGGAGGACAAAGAGAAGGAGGGACGGAGAGACTGAAGGGGAAGACGGAGAACGCGGAGAACGACAGAGATGAAAAACCAAGAGGAGAAATCAGCAGGACTGAAATGAGCACTTAACAATGATGAAGCCCCATGGTAGCCTGCTGAGCCTGGCATCTTAATACGAGGCTGAAAACAAAGTGACAAACAAGATTGAAAGCTGCTGCATCTTCCAAACTAATCAGTTGTCCACTTGGGGGATTTCTGAAAAAGAGTAAAGTATTTTCTGAACAAATCGTGTAGAAATTATACTCATACTACCCTGGGAAATCACACACACACACAAACACACAAAAAAACTATTGTTTACTGGACTGGAAGGTGGGACTGACTCAAGTCCATGGTTGAGAGCACTGAGACGATGTGAAAACTGTGACTTGGTTGACGGCACAACAGTGTTTCAGAGTAAGAAGCATATGAAAGAGGTGATATCTTTGATTGAATCATCGTGTTCTACAGAGAAGACAATCCTCACAAACACAGATGTGAGACTTTTTTAATCTGCACCACACTAAAGTTGTGTCACTCAGACTGAAGATTTTTTTTTTTTTTTCCTTTAAATAGAAGATACAGAACAGTCAACAGAAATACATCAAAAGAAATATGTTACCACTATGTCTCCCTGAAGACAGAAATGACAATGTGGCTGATTTGAAAACTGAACAGAAAATAATCTGCCATCCTCCAAGACATTAGTGTGGAATGATGGGATACACAAGCCCCGCATCACTGAGCCACAGACAGAATTAAATGAATATTAACGGTGGTCTATTTATCGCCGTCTCTGGCTCTGGCTGAGTGGGAGAAAAAAAAAGAATCAGCATAAAAGAAGACCAGGTCAGTATCAGAGACACAAAAAAAAAAGCGGAAGCTGAGAGAGATGAGAGGAGGTACAGAGGAAGGGAGCTACAGAAGCCAAAGTGAGATTAGCAGCAGATGTTAAGAAGAACGCCCTCACAAGAGAGAGAAATTAACATGCAGTATCTGCAGAACCTGATGAAATTATCCTATCATCACAGCAAGGTGACATTCTCGTGGCCTCGCACATCTGGGCTGCCACGTCGCATAAAACTTAAGATTCAACCTTGCGGCACTTGGTGAACAGCCGCGCTCTCCTTCCACGCTATTACCGGTTTGTAATAGAGTTGTTGTGGAAGGGAAGCAGGGAAACACAACAATAACCCCGACACACACACACACACACACACACCACCACCACCACCACCACCATCAACCCCTGAGGCAGGGTGGGCCAACACAGGACAGGTACATTCAACATTCAACACACACACTTGGGAGGCTGCTGACAGCAACACTTGTGTGCATGTAATCATATCTCAGTGGTCAATCACTCAATCAGCTACCGGCCTGACATGAAGACACTACAAAAAAAAAACACACACAGGGAACAGCACATTAATACACACATAAGCCGCCCACTTCACTTCCCTCCTCTCCCTTTCTGCTTCTTCCTCTTCCTTTTCTCTCTCCTCTCTCTCCCCCTTCCTCCCCCTGGTCAGGGGAGAGAGGTTGGGCATCATTTGCATTCATTAACATTACATTAGCAGACAGAGTGATCTTTAGAAACCAGGCTGCCAGTGAGTGTCATCTTTAATTCATCATAACCCCACCACCCACCCCTTCCATCCCTCTCGCTTTCTCTTTACCTCCACCTTCTTCTGCTCCCTCTTTTCCTCTCTCCCTCATACCCCTTCTTCCTTACTCCCAGCGCATTCTTCCTCTTCCTCTTCTCTGCGTATTTCTTCGCTCTCCATACACCACTGTCTTTCATCTTTTTCGCTTTCCCCCCACCATCTCCTTTTTTAATCTTCTCACTTCCATTTCTTCCCCTTATCTTTCTTTCTCTCTGCCTCCAGTTAATGACAGGCTACAGGGGGTTTGTGCATGAGTTTGATGTAGGATTGGAAAAAGGACACACGCACCTTACAAGCATCTGTCTAGAAGACAAGACTAAGCTGGGGATCTCCAGGCTTTAGACAGGGCTCTGTCGTGTGACCCTTTGACCCTGTGCTTATAACGAAGAGAAAAGTCTTCTTCAACATCGCACAAACAAAAAACTCTTGATTTCATCTGCAATAAATAAGCACTGACTGAACGTACATGTCCAATCTGTTGAGTCAATTAAAACAAACAACTTAATTGATTTTAGTGTAAGTGCGAAACTTTTCTACCTAGAGACATCTCCTGATGAGATTACACCACTCACAACGCCCACCCCATGAATACTCAGTACTTCATTATTACAGCAGAACACACAGGTCGGACCACACCCATATTCAAACTTGGCATCCACCGTTGTGACCTAATTGTTGCCCTGCTCAGACCAGATATTAACATCCGTCTGGGATGATCTGATCCCAAGCAGACAGCTCCCAGTACAGGTGTGAATTCACCTGAGATGCTTTTGGGTCCATGTGTGAGATGCAAACACTCTTTGACAGACGTTACAACATTCTTTTAGCGGTGTGAATGCGAATGGCATCCTGGACAACAGCGAAGCCCCGTCTACTACACTGACTTCCTCATAACAAAATAACAAACTGTAATTCTTATTATTTTAAATGGCTGAAACTGTATTTGACTGTGTGCAGTGAAATGATCCACCCAACCCCCACCGCCACCTCTCTCTGCTTCTCTCCCTCACACACACACACTGACAAGGGACCCATCTGTCATTGTTGGATTGGCTTAAAACAACAATGCACACGTGTTTATTATCAAATACAGCGGGGAGGGGAGATCTGACGATGAGTGGTCACTCGAGACGCACGTAGGGATGCAGGTGTTAAGTGATGTACTTAGAGCCGTCCACTTGTGATCGGATCAGCCCAGACATGTGTTAATGCCGCCTCTGAACAGGGCCGCAGCCTCCTGAGGTGAAAATGATACAGCCACATGTTGTCACGCCCGGTAATGATTCCTCCTGATCCTCCTTTGCTACGCAAAAGAGAAAGCTGAGCAAGCGTGGGTAATAGCTAAACCACACAATAAATAGGGAGAGGAGGGAGGGGGGATGAGAGTTTATGCTAAACACAGATCAATGTAAGCTGAGCAAATCCAAAGAATATTTCATAACATAGCCCAAGTCTCAGTTTCAGGCCAAGTTTCAAATAATATGAAACACAGTGCTCAGCGTTCTGACAGAGGATATGCTATTTCAAATGTTTCTTTTTCTCTGTGCAGACACATGATCTCCTTGAGTGAGCCTGGCAGTGATGACACCGCTTTGGGAATTCTGCCATTGCTTTAATAGACCGTTATTTAATAGATTCTCACAGCGACCAACAATCAGAAGCCAGAATTTCCGTCTCGCACTCTCCTACGGTGAAGATAACACTTATCATCCTCTAGAACATGTACTACATAGCATGTGTGTGCACATATATAGACACAAGTGCATGAATTATGACACACAGCCGTTGCCATGCAGCTTCTGGCCAATAGTTTTGGAGCACAAATATAAATTCTTTGTGCATCTGTTTTAGATATCAAAATGTAAAAAAGAAAAATGTGTATTCCACATATGTATCTACATTACTATGCAAGGTTACTGCTCACATGCATCTATACTTTATAAGCTGCCAGACATGCAGCACAGAGAAACTTTAAACCATTAAATGAGCCCTGGATCTGCTGAGGTTTACTGTAGCAGCCTGACCTGCAGCAGTGACCAAGCAATAATCCAGATGGAAGCAGCACTACCATCCCACAACCATCACAATACTCATTACTGCTGATATTACCTCAGCCAGCCTGTCTGCTTTTAAGAAACCTGGCAATTTGCTGCAGTAAAATGAGGTAATTACAACTCTTATCAGGCTCCTCACCTCAGAAAACAGCATTTACAACAGACAGGCTACTCCCCAATGGTTCACTGGCTGTGGAACAAGGCTCTGGCTGACTTCCCAATCACGCAACCACACCCACCCGCTGTCATTTATTCTCTTCGCAACTCCTCTTCGTACCATACTCTGACTTTCTTTCCAATAAAATAACATTAAAAAGCAGAAATGTGACCACTTAAATGACACAACTAAGAGAGTTCCTCGATCGCTGCCCCAGAGCACAAGTAAGGAACGGCTGACGTGAACCATAGAGGCCAGAGGAGTATCGCTTTACAGCGCTATACAACTGTGCCAAGAAACGCTCCCAAACAGGAGAATGGGAAAATGACGCCCCAACCATACCGTCTGTGTTTATGTTGGAGAGCTAGCGTGGGGGAAAATGGCAATGTAATTTAAACTTTTCCCATAGGGAGAGTGGCTTTACAATGAAAGTCTATCCACTATAGCTTTGACATTTCTAAACTTCACATATGCTAGTTGGAGGTTAGTCCTGACTCGGCCCTATCATCACTTCTGCTGGCTAGAGACACTCCACGAGGAGACTGACGGAGGAGAGCCGTGTCCAGGTCACAGTGGGATTGTGCAAGGCTGACATTTAGCAGCATAAACCACAGCTAATGGGCTATCCAGGGTGAGTTAAGGCGCCTTTGTTTTCCGAGCCGACCAAGAAATAGTGCTGAGTGAACAAAATAATGCCACTCAATTACCTAATTAAGACAGTGAGGATTCTCATTAGCAAAGTCCTGCGTGCGTGGGTGTGTGCGCGTGTGGGCATGGGTGTGCTGCTGGAGTGCGAGGGGAGAGCAAATTCGCAAAATTAGGTAAAAAACAAAAGAGCGAGATAAATTCAGCAATACAGTAAATGTCAAATATGTGCAGAGCGTCTCTGATGGTTGGGTTTTATAGCAACAACGGGGTTCAGGAGGGCAATGAAACGGACAGAACTGACTGTCCTTTTCTGTCACACACTTGAACTGAGATAACCATCCCGTAATATGTGGAACCAGTGCAGAGGGCAAGGAGAAACCGAGAGATGACGACGAGATAAAGAAACAGAGAGAAAGACAGGGGAGAGAGAGAGACGGAGAAGGGTGCAGTTCATGTGAAAAGAGATACTGAATCTGATATGGAAGGAGTAATAGGGGCAGACACTGCGATGGTGAGGGCATCATGTGGCAGCGCCCTGCGTTATCTTATCCAGAAATGGATCTGACCTCAGCTGAGCACAAGGAGTCGTCATTTCTTAGAAATCACCTGACCCATTTTCGGTCTAGCCACCTGAACGCAACACAAAAGACACGCTCTGCTCTTTTGTGGCACTTGCAATATTTATGAATGGGTAAAAAAAACACAACACAGCAACAAAGCGGTCTCTCTCGCCTCAACACGGGCACGAACAGTGGGGGAAAAGGAAGTGCATGACGAGGATGGAGGGAAAAAAAAGAAAAGAAAGCCACATATGCACACTCTTCCGTGCATGCTCCCACTTCCACACGCTTGACCGGAGAGACACGATATATGCATGCTCACAACACCTATTAAACACAGCAGAGCCCAGCTGCTCCACTTTCCACTCCCAGACTCAAGAGTCTGAGTCAAAACTTTGGGTGGCATTTGTCTGAGCAAAGTGGCAAACCTCTCCAAAAAAAAAAAAAAGAAAAGAAAACACGAATGAAGAAAATGACTACAGCCTGCCCTTTAATCCCCAACAGAGTCACTTAATACTTATTCACCTCTGTCACTGCTAGTTTCTCCCCAAGAATAAGGCAATGTACCACTGAAAAGTAATAAAGAAGACTGTGTTCAAGGGGGAGAGGCAAACACCAGCCAGCTATATCCAATCTCATTAAACGCTATTGTTAACCATGTTTGGATGCACTACAAAATTGACTTGTGCCTCCTGAATAATTCCCCCATTGGCAGAGAGGGGGAAAACAGAAAAGAGAGTGCTGGAGAGGAGTCAGAGAGAGACTGAGCCTTGAGGGTTTGATGTCGCGCTCTCCCTCCGTCTCATCTGTGGCAGTAAAAGAACGACCTTCAACCACCTTGAACCCGCTGGAGCTGAATTTCAATAAAAGTCAAATTATCGCCTGCGCCCATGGGGCTCGGGGAAAGGCACTAAGCCTGAATTGACTGTGCATATAAGACGATTTAACAGTCATATGGAGGTGTGAGTGAGTCAATCATACGACTACACTTCTTTTTTTCTCACCGAGAAGGAGTCTTAGCGGTAGACAGTGGTTACAGTACCCTGTTGGGATACCACTGGGATGGATCGCTGATTGTTTTCCGTGTGTGTGTGTGTGTGTGTGTGTGTGTTTGCGCATATGCCAACACGCAGTTGCGAAAGTGTTATTCAATTTAGCCGTGTTCTCCCTTGACCGACGCAAGTGAGATTCAGGTAATTGATGCCTCAGTTTGGTATTCCCCAGCCGTGTGCTCTCCACCACGGGGACAGAGCTGGCTAAGCCGGTGTGAATGAGAGGATACGTACGGTGTGATCTCACTCCCTTAAACGCGAGTGAGGTGTTCTTCTGGGATCTCGTTAGTGAAGCTCCAACAGATACACACTCTCTCTCTCACACATACGGCAAATACATCCCAAGAGCCTGCGATGGCAATCGTATAGACATGCTCAGGTTGAGATCACCTCTCATTCTGGCCTTTCTTCTTTTGCCATCCATCCCTGTAAAAAAAAAAAAATTCCGGTGGCCTCCTCCACTGCCTCCGAGCAAGCACAATGCTTTCCGTTAAAAGCAAACACTAAATCCACTTCCTTCTCGTGGCATATAGCGGCACATGCCTGGGGAAGTCTATATATTTTTGGAGATGGGCTTTGTTTTTCCTCAAGGGTTTTGCTGGAGTCTGCATCCAGCAGTGGGGGGGATACGAGATAGAGAATATTCCTGAGGCTAAAAGAAAAACTTTTAGCAGAGGATCTTGACCTTATAACACGAGTCTGACAGAGGCGGGCGAGTTTCTCCAATGACAATCCATAACGAGTGAGAAGGAGGGAAAGCAGGAGGAAAAGAGCGATAATTTTTACCCCCGGGGAGTAAGGAGTGAAACAGACCTATTTGAGTGAATTTATCTGGAGGTTTCTCGTTGTGCTGTGGAAAACAGTTCATGCCCTCTCCATGCTTCTCAGTCCTTATTTTTGAGTTGGGGAACACAGACTGTTGAAAAAACAAGGGAAGGCTGATTCTTTTAGCTCCCAGGAGGAACTGCTGTTTGATCTTCTTCCATTTGATGCTACCGGTTTTATTTCACCATGATCCTGCCCACTCCTTACTTTTGTTTCCCTTTTTAATACGTTATTCGTTTGCTTCCTCCATCTCTCATCTCTCTCTCTCTCTCTCTATCTCTTTATCTCTCATCACTCCTCCTCTCTCCCTGAGTCACTCTGAATGCGAGGCCATAGCTTCAGTGAAACACTGAACTCTTCTGGGGCAGCAAATGTCATTTCACTCACACACACACATTACATTTCGTCTGTTTTCGCCACAGGCTGGGTGTGGGTAATTTTGATCTCGTGCCACCCACTCACACAAACACACACCCAAACGCATACACACATTGTATCTGACCTCATCTGATTTGGCACGCGGGATGTGCGGGCACTTGAGCTTTGGCCCAGAATGCAGCCCCCAAATGTCACAGCTGTCCACTGACACTAGTGGTGAGCGCGCAAACATCAGCCATCCCCCCCCGGCTCTCTCGGCTCTCTCAACAGTAGCCCTGCCAGTACTAGATGTCATCTTTCAGGCAACATCCGCTAACACCACAAGCGTTTTTCTTTTTCCCTTTCCTTTTTTTTATCCTGCCATATCGGATCCTGTGAGTCCCCGCTTGATTGCTAATGTAACAGAGACAACATGGGTGGATCAGAGGATGAGCTTCCCGATTCAGCGAGACAGCCTGTGGTTACCCTCTCAGTTAAAGATCTGCCCTGCCACGGGGAAAGCAGACAGTTTTCCCAGGCAGCTCTTTCCTCTGCAGCCCCGCCAGATGAGGCTGTTTTGCTGGCGTGATAGGAGCTGTGCACCAAAAAGTCAAAGTGCGACACTCTCCTCGCTGCGCTACAACGGTGCAGCTAAAGAGCCGAGACGCCTCGTTAAATATGTAGGGCCACCGACCCACTTCAAGCTGTTCCTTTTACTTCACACACGTAAGAAGCAGTGGCGCCGTACACTTGTTCCGTGTGCTCACTTTGCACTCTCTGAGAGACACACACATGCCCAGTACCCACGCACGCACATGTACGTACAGGAAACACGGACAGCTTACACAGCTGTAAAAGCTGCTAAATTATTTCAGCGGTTTTATGTCGCCGGGTGAGAATAGATGCAGGTGTCTGTCCATTGTGGGTGTGTGGGTGTGTATCTGCTGGAGGTGTAAATAGCTCTGATGGGAGACACAAGTGGTTTGCAGGTGTTTGGAGAGAACAGCACCCCTTCAGGACCTACTGTATTTTAGATGAAATGGCAGTAGTGTTTGTGTTGGTGGGAATAAGTGCACCTTTGGGTGTGTTGTGTTGTGTGTAGGAGAAAGCGTACGTAACACTTAGCGATTGTTTGAAGCAGCTTGGAGGGCAAAGGTGGAATTGGCTGTACTTCTGTGTGCCAAAACATTTTGACGATCAAAAGTAACAAACAAAAGGCAGCGTTGTCAGGCTGGTGCATCCATCTATCCATCCTGTGAAGTTTTCACTTCCGTCATGTAAATTGGGAAATGTGTGTGTATGTGTGTCTGCTGGGGGAGGGAAGCTGAATGCACCAGCAGCAGTGTATTGATCCAGAGAAGTAAGGATGACTGTCATCTCCAGGCATCTCTGCCATCAACCTGCATTGTGTTGGAAGCCAGAAAGGGATAGAAAAAGAGCCTATAGGGAGGTTTCATCACAAATGTTAAATAGAGCAGAAAGGCTCTGTGTCATTCCCAAGAATATTAACACAGCCCATGGGGCTCAACCAAGGGGGCAGTTGTCGGTCTGAGAAGTGAAGCTCACTTCCGCGTTCAAAAAACTGCAATCCCCTCGGATTCCTCTGGGGGCTGGTGTCAGAAGGGAGCATTCCCCATAGACCCCCATGTTAAAATCGCCGACTTTACATCCTCAGTAAACATGTTAAAAGCCTGGTGTCAGAACGTTTTTTCGTCTCAATCGATAGTTTCTACCCCCGCACACACTCTGAGGGGGGTGAATTTTTTTTTAACTCTACCGTTTTACTGTTATTAGGTTAAAACTTGAGTGACAGGTCCGAGCAGCTCCGTGGACAGCTGCTTCGAGGCCAGTGGGCGGGTTCTCGGCCGGCCAATCCAACATGGCGCTGTTCAGGCCGCCATATTTGAGTCACAAAAACGACTCCCCAAAACCAATGGGTGACGTCACGGACGCTACGTCCATTCTTTTTACAGTCTATGGGCTCAACACATCGTCTGAGCGAAGCACACCACTTCAATCAGACAAACACCAAAAAGGACAGACATTCCCATCTTTGACTAATGATTGTTATTTCAAGACTACAGCAGGCCTGTCCTGTCTTCAGAAAAAAAGAAAAAATCAAGAATTGTGCAAAGAATGAGATCTAACACATAATTCCTTCAAAATGAATTTAAATGCAACACACGCAGGCTAATCTGCTGTAGGATTATTGTTGTGGTGCCTCAATTGGCTCAGCGGTTGACTTGATGATTTTCTAAGACTTAGTCACAATTTCTCCACCTGTGGTGTCGAATCAAAAATGTTTTCAGTTTGGCGCCATAATTATTGTCAATTTTCTCCATACAGCGCTGGCGACGAGGACAAAAAGCATGCAACGGATCAGAGTGAGAGCCCGTTTAATTCAATCACATCCTTCCAGAATAAAAAAGATTTTTTTTAAAAGAAGCTTTTTTCACCCCACGGTAGCTCGCACTAATGAACCTAATGCATCGGGGCAATATTAATCTGTTTTTATAGATGTTATTAGAGAGGAGACTAACTCTACTTATCTACAAAGCATGACCTTTGCTCATAAGCTTAGCGCATACAGCAGTTGTAGAAATAAGATAAAACACAAAACAATGTGTGCGATGCTGGTAAGAACAAAGAGTTTGCACACTATAATGAGAGGCAATTTTCCGAATGTTTGCCAGTATACGCAGTACACTGCATAAAATGGTTTTGCTCAGGCTTAAGTGTACGCCGAGCAAATATGACTGCCATTTCATGAAGTGTTTGTTATCCGCGGTTGTGGAGTTACTAATGTAGATGGGTGTTGGAATGACTCCCAGAGAGTTTTCACACACTACTACTCCTCTTTTCTCCCTCCCCAGGGGTGTTGTTAGCCCGCGTGTCCCCTGACAGCTCGCTCCACATAATGAGGCTGACAGACCAAAACAAACACAGGTACAGAACATAGGTAGACAAAAAAAAAAAACAGCGAGGAGAGCCAGAGGAGATAAAGGAATGAGGCAGGCGGTTCGCTATCTATGGCAAGACATATGGCTACTGCTGTGGCGGCTGGGGCTAGCAGAGGTAAGGTATGAGTCATAACACTGCTTTTTTTTTCCTCGACGGCTTTTTGCATCCTCATTTCGCTTCTTTTTTTCCTGCTCTGCTGTACATAGATGCAGTTAGTCATGGTCTCTGTAAAGACAGGCCAGTAATTGATGGCGATATAATGCACTGTGCTGTTGCCTCTTTCTTTATTCTTCCTTTCCTGTTCTGTCCCTTGCTTCTGTGTCTGCTCTCTCTCTCTCTCTCTCTCTCTCTCTCTCTCTCTCTCTCTCTCTCTTTCCCTCTCTCTCTCTCCCTCCCTCTCTCTCTCCCCAGGTGTGCTAGTGGCTGGGGCTAAATGACGAACAGAGCCACAGTGTCTGCTGTCTCTAATGGGGACATTATGCAGGAGGATGGTAGAAGTGCTCACACTCGGCTCGTAAATCACATACTCCTGTAGAGAGACTCACTGCACGGCCTCACTGCTCCACTAACCCTGCAACAGATCCACACATAGAAATGAAATAAAAAATATATATACACTCATGCGCACACATACATATACACACACGGAGATGTGCACACGCAGATTGAGCACTTTGCATACGCAGACACGCGATTACATACAAACACACCCACGCAAATCCACATCTGCGCCGCCGCGGCGTGGTGCTACTGCACAGCCCATTTACCTGACCTCTAGCGTGTAGTCAACATTTGCCGTGTATCTACTGGGACACAGCTCACTTACATCTGTCCAGCGACGGCACCTCTGCCAACAGGACGGTGCGCTACACCAGGGCTTGTGTCAATGTGATTGAAGTTTGACAGAGCAGTTAAAGCATTATTAGTGCTCCCTGTCACAGCCCAGCACACACAGAGGCCTGCCGGTGGCACAGGTGAGGTAAACACAGGCCCCATTTAGCATATTACCCATCAGTCAACACGACAGGCAAAGGAGATAAAGAAATGCACACCCACTGTGAGTGGGAAAACAAGCACTCCAGTCTGCCCCCCTCTCACAAGGAGGGCTATATGAAGGTATTTTGGCAGGTGTGTGCACAAGAATCCCACACACACACGTATGCAAACCCACAGATATTCCTGCCCGCACGCAAAAGAATACCACGCAGAGACACACGCCTCTGTGCGCACACACACAGGCTGATGACAGAGGAGGCATTATCCGAAGTGAAATATCTCCAGGTGATGCCTCACGTAGCTAATTGACTGTGATGAGCCGGTGCCAGCATGCCTTGATGCTTCTTTTTTTCCTTTTCTTATTTATCCCTCAATTTCCACTTTATCCGCACAAAGATAATCTGGAGAAATCCACAAAATTGGGTATTTCTTCTGTGTGATTTATAAGCCACAAATCCTTGAAAATATCCCCCCCACTGCTGATGCATGGCTTATTGCTATTACAAATATGCTAATCAGGAAATTCTGAGGTGAGGAATTTGATTTATAATCTGCTTCTGTGTAACTATCACTTCACAAAAACACACCCCATTTGACACCTGGGATAATGGAAGTGAAAGAAAATGTCAGCTTTCACTTCCAAGGCCATTTAGGGTAAAACAAAAAAGAACAAAAAAAAACTCTTGCCTCTTAAAAGTACTGGTAATAAGTCATGAGTGTCAGCACACACTAACAATGGTGTAAGCTTTTAACAGTTAGCATGGCGCCAAAAGGCAGGGGGCTATGATGTGGCAACAGAGGCTTAGCCAACAGAGCTGTTTGGACTGGAAACAGACAGCTGGCACAGTAGTAGGGCGACCCGTTTAAATGCTCTCTCCTCGGGAGGCTACGAACCACGCTGACCTTTGCTGACTCAGTCGAACGCGGACATGCATAGCAATATACAAACACACGCAATAACATGGGCATGTCTTCTGCAGACTGCAGGAAGCTTTCGGTTGGGTTTTTCATTATGCTCCAATGGGATACAAGAGGGATGGAAAAAAAGGGGAAAAAAATAGAGGTAGGTTAAAAAAACAATAGAGTGAGACGGGCTGACAGAGCGATTGATACAGCGGACAAAAGGGAGACGGCACGCATACTCTCGCCGCAGTGTTTACACGGTCTGCTGGTATTTGTCTTACATCTCTGAAAAGGCATGAAGCAACCTTTATCCAGCGTGATTCCTCCCTGAAGATAATGGATTGCGAACACAAAACCTCCTCCTCAAACCTCGTCATCTGCCCCTTCCTCACATGCCATAATCAACAGATGCACACACACACACACACACACACAGACAATCAAACAGACAGGAGCAAAGACAGAGGGAGACAGACACACACGCGCGCACACACACCTCTGTCAACACTCCTCGAGGCAGTGCTGTTAATTCTTCCCAGCCTATTCTCAGTCACACATGGCCGTGGAGGCAGTCGCCAGTGGAGCCTCACTGCTAGATTAACCTTTGCTCTCGCCACAGATCTGTTTTTCAGTGGGACCAGCAGTCAGACAGTGTGCATGGCTGGCAGATAGTAACTCATTGTCAGAGCACTGTCAGCGCTGGGGCCTGCATTAGTGGCTTTTGAAGAGAGGGGCTGTTCATGTGGGCAGGGTGCCAGCCAAGAGAAAAACAGGGCTACTGCCCCACACAGCACTAAACCTGACCTCTACCCTCAGGATGTGAGGGGGGTGGGGTGGTGGAGTTGGGGGGTTACACACGTGTGCACATGCGTGTTGGTGAGAGTTAGTGTTTTCTCTGCACTTGAGCGATTGCGTATTTTGGCTGCTGATAAATCCCACTGCTGGAGAAAAGGAAAACAATACTGGCACTTTCTTCTCATTTCTGCCAGTTTCTCACTGCTGCACAATGTGTGATCCTGTTTTCCCTGATACCCGCCCCCCTCTCTCACCCCACCCTGTGGTCTGTGTTACAAATACCAGAGGAAAAAGGTTACATGTCATAGTAAATGTAATGAGCATGTTCTGGAGAAATACAGCCAGTGGCACTAGAGCTGCACACTCAAAAACAAGAGCGAGCCCCTTCAAAATAGTCAAAACCACAAATAAAAAACACTGAATTTGGCTTTTATTACTTCATGCATGCTTATGCACATGCCCACACACTTACATGTGAAAACCTGAGGCTTATACACACATGCTTTAGTTAGGATCTACGCTTAAGCTCATAGATTGACCCACATGCGAGTGAATAAAAGCATAAAGAATCAGTTGGCTGAGAGGCATTTATTTTGCTGTAAAAATCAATATTAAATGCCTTTTACCATTATCAATAGTACACTTAGAACACTCACTACATTCTTACTTACAGCATTACAGCACTCACTTAAGCCAAGATGATCACTTGTTGTTTTACAGTAATGGAGAAACACATGGCTCAGACCTTCTTTTGACATCAAAAGTAGTTGAGCGAGGGAGTGCGGGACAATGACGGAGTGAAAATGTGCGACAAAGAGACAACATGACAGAACTGCTAAACTGCTTTGCCGCAATTGTGATAAGATACTGGCCTTTACGTGGCGCCGACTTCCACTAAGCTGCCGAACCAAAAGGCACAATGGACAACTAATTTCCTGCGAGCAAAGAATGGTCATGGGCCTGTGAACATTCCACTTCCACCTGCCTCAGCTCCACTCTGCCAAAACACGGTTTAAATGACTTATAATGCGGCAGAGGGATGAGGAGGAGGAGGAGGAGGATGAAGGGGTGGTGGGATGGAGCAGGAGCAGCCGCCGGCAGCTTTGTACCTCATTGTGTGGTTTGAATAACACGGAACGGCAAGATAGCACCAAACAAAAGCGGAACAGGAAAAGGCCATTGGAGAGTTCCTTTCAGCAGCTCTCTCTCTCTCTCTCTCTCTCTCTCCGTCTCCAACTCCCCCCGCCCCCTCCTTCCTCCCACCTCCCCATGTCACCCAGGTGAGTCCTCCTTCCTCTGCTGCTACCAGGTGAAAAGAAATTCCTGTTCAGCAAGGTTCCCAAGCGGGTTCGTGTACTCTTCAGAGCAGCTTGTTCTCGACTAAGATCATACAGGGGGAGGTTGAGGGGGGGGGGGGTGATGGGGGAGGCTGTAAAGTCACGGGACTGAACTGCTCTGAACAACCCGGCCCGGCCCAGATACTGAGCAGACAGGATGTGGGAGTTGTCGGGGCCTGGCAGAGGGAAGACTGTGAGTGAAAAAGCGATTTGGGTTTTAATGAAGCCCTGATGAATGAGTCTCAGACCCCGGCAGCAATAACTCAAAGCCCGGGCGGAGACACACGCCTGGCAGGGCTAAGAGCTGCTCACTGCTGGTTCACGACGGGGCCACAGTGCCCTCACACTTCTTAGTTGGACTAGATAGGCATGACACATTGTTTAAAATCTGCTTTGTAAAGCAGCAAAAAGGGGTTTAGTCTTGGCTGTTTAGTATTTATTTGTAGTTTTTTTTTTTTTTTGGACATGCAACTGCGCGAGTCTAAGTAGATAGTGTGTGTGTGTGTGTATGTGTGTGTGTGTGTGTGTGTGTGTGTGTGTGTGTATGGGATGGGAAGTATATTAGTATATCGAATGTGCGTGTAAAACCCAGTCATGCAGCCAGAAAGCACATTAAATGTTCAGATTGATATGTCAAACCCTGTGGACGGGATCATATAAAAACCCCCAGCCACATCTAAACAAGACCCGATGCCTGTTCCACATTAGACAGAATATAGAAAAATCAAAGCACATTATGTTTATTATGCTTCAGGAGTTATGGCATCTTTCATAGTCTCTCCAATAAAAACATCATAGTATTGCTCTTAGTCTTAAAAAAAAAAAGAGCCCAAATGATGTGTTTTTCATTTGTGCTGTGAGCAGTGTGTGTGCGTGTATAACTGCAGATGAGATACTCTTGAGATCCCGACAATGAAAGATTTAGCATTTTTACTTTATACTTTATACCCAAAGTGAAGATGTGTGAAATTGTGGCAGATATGACTACTAAGATGTGGATAACAGGATTAAATTCATCTCTGGGTGGTGGCCGTGTCGAATGCAGCCCTGTAAAAAAAAAAAAAAAAAAAAAAAGTAAACTCATCAGCTGAGTAAGCTACTGTAATGAAGTGTAACATAAAGCAGAGAAAAAACAGCTCTCTTCTTTTATTTGAATGGATTTTTTCGAAGTGGGGATTAATGAGTGTTGTTCCTGTGTCGGTGGAATACTGTACACCTAAATAAAATATCCCACTGAGAAACTTTCAGTGTTGCCCTGCTGTCGACTGGCTTTCTGCATTATTGCCCATTGGTTAGATGAAACCGCTTTAGTGTCTACAATCATTGTATTGCCACTTATAGGGCATAATTATGCTCATCTGCCTCACTCCCCCTTTGGCATCAACTTTGCTCCATGCAGATTAACGAGTGGCTGTCGGTGGCACACTACACAATATAGGCAGCCAGGGAGCCCTCTCCACAGAAGTGACATGAATTGATCTCAGCCGTAAATGGCTCACTGCAGCTCCCACGGCCCAGAGATCTCACAGTATCAAGAAGGGGCCATGTGAACAATTTAAAGAAAAATGAGCAAGTAGGAGAGCAGTGGCTAAAAGTCAGTAAGAATGCTTTTATTCTGTTATCTAACATGTTTTACTTGCAAAATGAACAAGTGGGTGGCCATCAGAGACAGCCAGCAAGCAAACAAGTTTGCCACTTGGCTGAATCACTTCTACAAGAACCAACAAAAGGAAAATATTGGCCAGCACACAAGAATTTGAAGATTTCATAATAGGTTCAAAAACCTGCTTCGATTGTTATCAAAAGAAGGTAAACAGGTGATGGATTTTTTTAAATATTAAGCAGCATGTAGTTTAAAATTCATCTGATATTTAATGATGCACTGCGTCTCCCACGTTGCTGCAGGTAAATTAATTTGCATTAATTTGTCAGTCAGGCTGACAAATCATTCAGTCATTTTGCACTAATTTTGGCTTTTTCATCAGATGTGAGATAACTAATGCATCTACAGCTGTAGTTCTGTGCATATGCATGAGCAGACACAGTTACGCCCTCATGCACTCACTTGCATGAAACTTTCCACTTTTAATCATAAGCCACCATATGTCTCCTTTTCTGTAGACTCTGTGCAGCTTTGCTCCAGGCCAGGCAGCAGAGGTTTATGCAGGGGTCCACCTGATGGTTTCAACTCAGGCAATGTAACTCGGCGGTTGCATCGTAAAAAAAAAAAACTCTCCACTTGGTTTCACAGTGGCCCGAAACCAGCGCTGAGAGTCATGCTCAGTTCAGAAAAGAGCTGGCGGGAAGAAACGCTGAAGACAGCCTCATGAATACTTATGCCTTCGTAATTAAAGTCTTCCGGCTGCACTGTGGTCTCTCCTTCCTCCTACTGTTTCACTGCTCCTCTCTGCCCGCCGCTGCCACAGCCTCGCACCGAAAAACGCGCATACAGTACCTCGCTTACTCTGAATGACAGAGCAGACTGGGAAGCAGAAGGACGGTGGATCGCACCATGGCTATCAGGGATTCTAAGACAAACCTTGGACACCTTTACTGTGCAGCACCTGTGCCAGAAGCAATGCGCATCTGCCTTGCATCTGCTCATTACAGGTGATTAGTGAGATGATAAGGTGTATTCTCCACTTTCTAAATGCTACCCTGCAGTAAAAGTATCACGCGCACACGGTACCTAAAACATACCATTTAGAAATAAGGAGAGTTTTAGAGCCACGATGAGTGTTAACATTCATCATCCCCATCTGTGCTGCTGTGTTGGAACAATAGAAAGCATAAAACATATCTTCTTCTTGTTAGCTCTGTCTGGCCTGGCCTTACCACCGCAACTCCTGGGTGGGCTTAAAAATAACCTGTCAGACATTACACCTACATCACAGCGAGGATGACCCAACACACAAGCAAACACATGCAAGACTGACTCAATAATCAGCCCACGTACCTACGGAAAAATGGCAAACAAGGAATCAGTTCCCAACCCTTCAGCAACAAAGACAAAATGTGCAAAGCCCCAAAATCTCACTTGGTCATACGTGAAACACTTTGGGCAATTTACTTTCTTGAGAACTTTCTCATCAGCATTTCCTGTTTTTTTTTTCTTTCTTCCTCAGTAAAGACGTCAGCACAGTCACAAGCGGGGACCTGCAAAGCATCCATCTTTTGGACTGTTTGGTTAAGAGACAGTGACGAGGAAGGCAAAGTGAGTGTGGCAAATATCCAACCATTCAAATGTCAAATTAAGAACGATTAAACACATTCGGGGCAAAGTGTGGACAGGGAGGAGAAAAGCAAACTCCAATCAATATTCCTAAAACAACTGAGGTATAAAAGCGGAGGTGAGCTGAGAGACAGCTGAGGACAGTGAAAAGAAACTCCATTAATATAAACATATACAACAACAAAACCGAGCGCAGAGTTGAGATACTGTATGAACTCATGGGACTCCAAATTGAGAGTCGCAGACAACCAATGGCGGATAATTTGCAATTAATATCAGTAATTGAAGCAATTAACTTTGTTTTGTTCTGGAAGGGAAACCATTTAGACACTCATGCATGCAAGAGCACACACGCGCGCGCACAAACACAACCTTTTACTCTCAGACACAAACACAAATACATGCACCTGATCTCTCTCACTGCCACGATACACTGTCATACCTTCACGAGGCAAGAGCTCATGCAAAAAAATACAGCATTTAAAATATAATGCTGGAATCAGCATCGTAGCTCTGACCACTGAAAAGAAGCCACTTGTTAATATTTAACAAACTGCAATAAAAGGCATTCCAAAAATCAGTGTCGTCTCTCTTGTTTTCCACATTCTACCCGATGTTTATCCTCTCACTAATGAGTTAACGCTCCCTTCTTTCACATTTGTTCATCTCCCACGCCAACAACAGACAGACGAGACCTTGGACAGAAAGTGGGCTAACAGCATCCACCCCTTAAATTTTCACAATGGCTGCTCAGATAACTGGCTCACAGTCTTTCATGCAGCGATGCAAATCTGCGCGCCTGCCTCCAGCCTGAAGTTGTTCAGCGTACCTGCTGAGAGGGGAAGGCCTTCTATCAAAACAATGCCACACCAGACAGTTTGAGTGAATTCTGAAATGCGACGGGAGAGAATTAGATCTTTGAAAGCTCTAAGTTATGCATGTGTTTGTCATGGAGGAGTAGCTAGCGATTCCAAAAATAGCTGGCAGTAAGGGGCGCCATTTTTATGTGGCTGTTTTCATGTCATCTCCTCAACAGTGAGCTGCATGGAAAAGAAAGAAACACATGGAAAGTATGATGTGCCTTATATCTTTGGTATTTGAGGTATTTATTTCTAGTTGATCTATATTTGCTGTCAGTTTTTTGCATTTTTACTTCTTTTTTAGCTTCTCGGCAGAGTTGGTCTATCAGTATTCTCTTTTCATGAGTATGAATGGAGGGGGGAAAAAAGAATAAAAGACAGTGACTAGAAATAGACAGAGCAGCAAAACACTGCAGCTATAAACCAACAAAGACTAGCTAATACCACAATCACCTTGAAAGTGTCATTCTCTAATGACGCAAAATCTTTGCTTTTATCTCCTAGCGAGAGAAATCCTCTCCCATGGGTGCGCGGCAACAACTCTCATTGTAGAATTATATCCCTAGATGTGAGAAGCTTGTGCATTTGCTACGTGACAGACAGGGGGGCAAATGAGTCTCATCATGTTTGTTTGGCACCAAACTCAATCAATGAAAGCAAATCAGAAACAAGATAGCAGAGTGAGACTGTGTTCTGCAGGTAACTCGGCAAACATAGAACACAGAAGTGGCTTTGTGTTTAAAAATCAAGCTTTTAGAGGAATAATTTGTTATTTCTGGGGGAGAAAAAATTGTATTCACTTTCCAGCACATAATTAGATTGACACCACTCTCACATCTCTCCATGAAATATATAAGGCTGTTCAGCACAGGAAATAGATAACCCTGGCGAGCTGTCACCATGTATTCAGTCTTTATACTAAGCTATGCTAACCGGCTGCTGGCTGTATTTAATGCCATATTCCAGGCAGATATGACGGTTGTATCAATCTTTCCATTTGACTTCCTGCCATAAGCTTGACATCTTCCCAGAATTTCTCTCTTTTTTGATACATATAACTTTTTAAAGACCGTAAGTCAAATTTCAGCGACATCTTAAGGCTGCATGTTGGCCATTTCTTCGTCTAGCTAGCCCAATCTCGAGCACATAGGGCTATACTGTAGGAGATTGTGAATCTAAAGTTTTGGAAGTTAAAGAAGGTAAGAGGACAGCATCTAATCTGCTGATCAATAAGAGGATTTAGCTTCATACAAAAGACTGCTCATCTGCATTCAACACGGCAGAGGTTCAGGAATACTATCTCTCTTTGCCTGTGTTCTTTTCCGGCCCTGCCTTTTCTCCATGTTCACCTTTCGTCTGTTAATCCCCGTCTTTCATGCCAACAGGAATGGGCGGATTAGAGCTGGGAAAGTATTCACACAGCACACAAACCTCTCGCACTCTGGTTATATATCCCCTCTCCAACCCACACTCTCTGCAGCGATTGTGTGTGTATGTGTGTGTGTGTGTGTGTGTGTAGTGTATGCTAGCCACTATGGGGCTTCCATGTAGGTGTGGGATGCGTGTGGGTGGTACAGTGCTTTACAACACAGTATAATTTACTGTGAACAGTCCATCACTACTTCCTCTAATCCAGTTTAAATGACCCAGTCTTCTGGAGAGATGCTCAGCACACGCACGCACGCACGCACACACACACACACACACACACACACACACACACACACACACACACACACACACACACACACACACACACACACACACACACACACACACACACACACACTCTCACACACAAAGACATATCCTGTGTCTTTTTATGACCCTCTTACTCTCCATCTCTCTCTCTCACACACACACACACACACACACCCACCCACACAGACATACATTCTCCACCACAGCTGATAAGTCTTTTCAGCAACTTTGGAGAAGGATAAACACACCTGTTTAGAGCAGACCTGTCTGTCTTAGGCACAGTCTAGATAGAGTTAGCTTTTAATCCCTTTCACTCTCCCCTGTCATTCTTGCATTCCCCTCATCTGTGGGCAAAGCTAAACCAGACCAGTCACAAACACATACACTCAAGCTGTAGTCTTAGTCTTGCTGAGCCTCTTGCTGGCAGTATCTAATAAAATGGTATTAGACGGACCAATCTGTCCAATCCATTTAGGGCTGATGCCTCTGCATTCCTTCTCTCTGCAGATGGTTTGAGATATGGATTCATTTTCAGACCTCTTGCAGAGCCAAGCGCTGCACAAGAGGGGGGTGACCCTCTCTCTCAGGTCACTTTTGCATGCTTGAGCAATCGCGGATGCACACAAACACACATTTACTCCGAGGTTGGAGTGGCTGCCATTTCTATCAGCCATTACCAGATATATTAACACTTCAAAATGGCCACCTAACATTTCTAGACCTCACTGCTTTTAGTAGGGGAGTGAATCATGGGTGCTCTTAAGGCACTTAAATCTGCCGACACAGACTCTGACACAGTCATTCTTCAGCCACAGAGCAAAGAAAAAAGAAAAGAAAACGAGACAGAAAAGATAAACAAGGTTCCAAAACTCTTTAAAAAAAAACATGCAAAATAAAAACATTAAGAGCACTAGATATTTCGGTGTAAAGAGCAATGGGCACCATCAGAAAACAAGCACCTGCTTCACAGACTAGGACAAAGCTATCATGCCACTGAGAGTACTGACTGAGAGACGCGCAGGTTTCCATTCCCCCTGAATGCAACACTTGATCATTTCTGCTAATTACACTGCACAGTGAAATCATCCACTACAGTCTGAAGATGGCTGCCTTTCTGTGATCTATGGTATGTCTGCTACAGATCCTCAATGACTGAGAAGAGGAAAAAGTCATACTGCACAGCCCCAGATGATGGTTTTACATTACATGTCAAGCCAGTGCAAAATGGAGCAATATTTAATTAACATTTCTAATTGTGCCTTGAAGCCTGCCTCGATTTAGTGGCGGCTTCATCCCCGGCTGATTATGTTGCAATGATGAGGTTAATGGTGCTGGATATTTGGCTGCTTGGCAAATAGTGAGCGTGAGGATGCTGTAGGGTCTCTGTTGCCCCTGGCAACCCCATATTCCGACGTGAATGAATAAGAACCATAGTCAAGTGTGTGTTTATTCACATTAAAATCTGTGTATGTGACCTTGACACAGCCACCTGCCTCATGTGGTGAATATCTGCTTGACTTAATCAGTTTATTCAATTTAGACCTTTTGCGTATTCCCTTTAAGACAAGGGTTCACTTTTAGAGTCGCTATCTATAAACTTAACAGCACTTTGGACTTAAGAGTATTCAGAGCAAAAGTATATTCCAGAGTCGTGCTGTCTGTGTTTAAAAATGCTACTTCCGCCAGGCTGCCGTGGTAGATTGAGTCATAAGTTCCAGATTGGTTTTGTGGCTCTGTGTATTAGTCCACTCCAGACTGTCTGTTTGATAAAAACTGACACAAAGTTGTTGAGCCACTCATTTGGCAAAAAATCAGGTAAGGCCTTCTGCATAGAGAATCATGGACTGCACACCAATCAAAAGCAAACACACACACACACACCAGAGGCACATTTCAACCCGCCACACTCAGCCCATATTATTCTGCCTCACTGAGCTCACTTGACTCTCTGCCAGCGTAACTGTAAAAGTCAACCCTCTCCCTTCCCTACTTCTGTCCTGCCTTTCCCTTCCTCGCTCCATCCCTCTTTCTCCCCCCTCCCCTCTTCAAACCCACCTCCTCCTTCCATTTCAAAATAAACACTGTAATCCTTAAACAAGACGAGCGACACAAATGGGAGCTCGGTTTATCGTTAACAAATGGCCTACAATGCGGCAAAGCATTCATTAGGACGCGGCACGGAGCAGCCGTTTACAGTGGCTGTCCAGTGGAGAACATGGAATTGGTAAAGCAGAGATAACAGCTGTGAGATAACAAAGACAAACCTGCTAACACAGAAAGAGTCGGTGAGGCACCCAGAGATCTGAAAGCCATTAAACTCTGGTGCTGGCTGGGAGGAATGAGGTCTGTGATGGCCTATTTCTGTAGGCTCTATATCTCATCAGGGGCTCTCACCCCACACTCCATGTTGTGTGATTTATTTGGCCTTAAAGTCGCCCTTTTTTTCTTTTTTTTTTAAATGAAGTGTGTGCATGTATAAGCCCAGTTGTGCAAGCCTGCCTCATCTATGTGTTCCATCACTCAAAGGCCTCGAGCCCAGTTGTCATGGAGATGGGACACAGGTGCTATACGCCGTCTCCCTAGACACTTGTGATGTCATTATGGAACAAGAAGAGGAAATAGTTTTGCTCCAAATTCCCTGCACATATACAGGAGGACTACTTAATCTTACCCAGAACATTGTTATGACTGAAAACTTTACTTCAGCAACTTTCTGGGTCACCAGTCTGTGTCATGCTATTGAGTCTGTTTCACAATAGTCTATTCAGTGTGCGCTGCGGGCCAGCTGGTACGGTACAGCATCCACACTCCGGCCAAAGACTCGGGCAGCAGTTTGGAGCAGTAACTCTTTTTCTGGCAGGTAGTCTCCTGCCAAAATTCAGTGCTGACAGATGACCACTGACAACAGTGCCCAGTGATGTGCACAAAAGAGCCACTCTGGACCATGTTTGCGCTAAATGTCGATGGAAAAGTTGTTGAGGAGGACAGGTCTTGAATCAGTGTCTATTTGAGTATACTGAAATAGGCTATATTCAATAGGAAATGTAATTTTCAAAAAAGAAAAAAAACTTACTTTATGAAAAAGACTTTCAGGTTTTTATTGAAGTCGTGATGACCTCTCTCTCACTGCACACTAATATAACTGAAGAGCAAGCACTTGGCTGAACAAGAAACATGGGGTTAATGCCCGTCTGTCCTCAGGTCTCAACTCTGAGACAGGAAATGAGCTTCTGTGTCCACCAATCACTTTAGATAATGGAGAGATTTATTAGAATCAGGCTGCTGCTGCCGTGCCAAGCCTAATTAATTTTCCTGTGTGTGGGTGTGTATGTGCGTATGAGAGAGAGAGATGGGAAGAAAAGGAGAGAGAGACAAGGAAAGTATGAATGACAGAGAAAGAGAGAGAATTAAAATGAGGTGTGAACACATATCCAAATGGACACATTTCCATACAGGTATATGGCGGACATTTGTTTCGGGGAGAGCAGCAGGTTTCGGTCTGACTTGCGCTCCCTTGGTTGTGAGACAATGTAAAACATGTGGGCTTGGCAAACCACAGACCTATAGATCAGACAGCCAGGCCCAGCCAGATGGCCCCGGCCAAGCAGCCCTCCTCTCTGTCAACCCCACCACTAATTAGGATATTTACATTGGGGCGCATGTGTCTGTGTGCAAGTTTGAGAGCTTCCTAAATGAGCAGAGATTAGTAAGGTGCTAGCTGATGCTGCAGCTTTTGCTAAGCCCTCACAGCTACGGTGAATGTGTGAAAAGTGACGCAGGCCTAGCCGGGTAAAGAGATTAATGCATGTCAAATGTTTTAGTCGAATCAGAGTTATTTCAACTTTGTAACTTGCTATAGAAAGATGTTATGTTGCTGTCTCACTGTCAATTTGACAGTTGCAAAAATCTTGCTATAATCTTTTATTATCAACAATAATTTTAATTTCAATTTTTCTAGATGACAGTACATCGGCTGCTTAGTAGAATATCATCTTCAAAAACAATGTACAACAAATGTAAGCATTTTTAAGGACATGAAGAGAACATATGAACAGAGACACCAGCTGTGCAGACACTTTTCCCCATCACCTCCACTTCACTGCAGGTGAATGACAGCAGAGGGCACTAAAAGCACCACAGCCATGGTTTAACAGGCAAATAGAAATGATTTTACAGAACTATAGATTATTGCAACTGAAATACGAACCAGCTGAGTTAAGTTGATCTCCTGTAGCAGTGACCTTCCTATAGCCCATAGGGCCTTAAACTGGGCGCCTATTGACTGGAGTCCTGAATAACCATTGGTCAACATGTTGTTATTGACAGTGTGTTAATGTGAAGCATTTAACTCTGCTAAGCTGCCAAAGTGACGGATGGACTTTAGATTTTTTTTTTTTTTTTATCCTCTTGCCTTTTTAAGACAGTCCCCCAACCCGCCAACTACTGGCAGTGCCCCCCTCCCTGCATGTCCCTCCTATGGATTTGCTTACAGTATCTTACTGGTCATAGTGTTGCCAGTAGTGTACTGTAAAAATACCCATGTATAGGCTAACAGTGTAGTTGACTGGAGTCCTGAATAACCATTGGTCAACATGTTGTTATTGACAGTGTGTGAATGTGAAGCATTTAACTCTGCTAAGCTGCCAAAGTGACGGATGGACTTTAGATTTTTACCATCAAGTTTTGTGACTGTATCTTGAACAGTTGCGATGCTATCACAGTGACAAAATCTGTCCACCCGCACACAAAGACACACGCACGCACACAGGAGGTGAAGCAAACAACAACAACAACAACAACAACAACAACAGGGTTGTCACAGCTTGTAATCAAGCAGTTTCAGATTCTTTGGGTTTTGTCATGCACTGTAGTTCACCACCACCTCTCTGCTTGAACATAATGAACAGGTTGATGCAGTTTTAGAAAATAACCAAAGCCAACTGTGTCTAGGTGAAGAAAATCATTTATTTATACGCCAGGGAAGAAAAGCTTTATCAAGATGAGTCGAAAAACTCCCTCACACAGCCTTCACGTCAAACCCCTACCCTGCTGCCCTTATAATAGCTATTCGACAAGAATGACATTGCCTCATCTCTTCTCTTCTTCTAAATTACTACCTTCACTTTCTCCATGGGTGACCACTTGCTTTCTCGTATAAATCTTAACTTCTGCCACCACTTACTCCTTACCACCGTATTTCATATAAAAATGTACTGGATCTCTCTTAGTTTCTCAATTGCTTCAAATCTTTTTATTATGTTTCCCCCCCATCACACTGTACCTCACTATTTCATACTCCTCCACCCTCTCTGCTGCTGCTGCTGCTGTGTGTGTGCCTGGAACCACAGCTATGTGATGGCAGACAGCAGGAGAACATGTTGAGGGTTTACTAAATGTTTAACATGCAGTTAGAACCAGCCCAGATGGGCACCGGGCTTGTTTTATTTGCAATAATGGCTTCCTCCTTAACAAATAGCTGTCAGCAGAGGCAATGGATGTCTGTGTCTGCGAGTGTGTGGGAAATTTATACATGTCAAACATGACCAGCCGTAACTTCTGGCAAGAGATACTTTAACTCGCTCATCATAGATCTTTTATTACGTGTTGGAGCTTGTGTGTGTCTGTGTGTGCGTGTCTGTGAGTGATTGTTTTTTGATGCTGTGCTACCCCTTACAATACATCTTCTGTGATGGCTGGGTGACTGGGCAGACCCCCTTTCTAGATGGTGGGGTGGAGTAAATCAGGGTTGATTTGGCTGCCTGCCACTGATGTGTCAGCTCGCCCTGTCCAATGAGGATCCAACAAATAGCATTCCATGTCAGTCACATCACACTCCATAGATCTTTCCCGACCGCTACAGTATCCTCCTGCCTTTTTAAGACAGTCCGCCACCCCACCCCACCTCCCAACCCCCCCAGCTACTGGCAGTGCCCCCCTCCCTGCATGTCCCTCCTATGGATTTGCTGCAATAAAATGTCATCTCTCTTCCTTTGGCCCCTCAAATAGTTCTGTCAGAGTGCTTCAACTGGATCAAAAGCCCAGATGGCTGCAGTCAGCGGGAGTGAGAGGGAAAGCGTCCAGTACAAAGACTGGAATGGAATTGGATGACATGGAATAGTTCAAAATCTGATTGTGCTGCAAGAACATAGACAGAGATCTTTGTTCATTCATGTGAAGCTCCAATTTATACATGTAGCAGAAGATTGGGGAGAGGGGGGGAAATACAGGATCAAAAAAAGAGAAACATCTTTTTTAAACAGAAACTATACCTGCTGTTCCTATGTCATGGTTATTTCCTTTTTTTTAAGGAAGAAGCAGAGCACAGATTTCATTTCTGTGCAAGGGTGTCTCCGTGCATGTGTGCTTGCCGTCATGTCTGCTTTCTGTGTGTAATTTCTCCAGTGACCATGACAGAGGAGCAACTGCACAAAGTGCGCAGTGACAAAGCGCTGTGTGTTCATGCTGCTGTTCTCTTCCTGCCTCTGCAGCAGGACAAGCAGATTGATGCTACAGCAGTGGAGCACTATTTCGCTCGTATGTCAGGTCACTGGCTGCTCTTTGTGCCTCAGGAGAGAGCAAAAGAGGAACATGGCTCCCTCTTTGTCTATGTCCTATCTGCCTTGTTCTCTTTCTCTTCAGCTCTCTGTCCACGGGCTCCTCTTCCTCCTCAAGCTAAGAAATATTACAAAGAGCCAGCAGTCAACTCCATCGTTCCGCCGCCTGCAGATGCGGCGAGTTTACCCCAGGGTCTAACTTCAGCACAACACAGCACAGCACTGGGCTGACTGGGCAGGTGAAGTGAAGATAGCTCAGTAAAACACAAGAGGCTGCGCGGGCGCTTTGTGTCCAAGCCTCAAGATAAACACTTGAGACCCGAGTCAGTGTGAAAAATTATTAGCATCACTGATAACTCCGCGGCAGCAGCTATTTGATTTAGAGAGATCGGGTTTTCAAAAGCGAGGAATCTGCACTTTGTTCTGAGAGGATCTTTGAACTTCAAAAAGAATCAAATGCTGTGATATGAAAACCGCAAATTAACTAACATGCACGCACGCCAACACTGGGGACAGTGCAGAACATCTGTGATCAGCATTAGTCAGAAGGATCTGCTTGAATTAGCATGAAAATCCAACTAGCAGACAGTGATAAAGGCGAGTTTCACTCAGCGCATGAGGAGAGCGACAAACAGCGAGGGGGAGATAGAAAAGGGCAGCAGATGCTGGGATGTAACCAAATAGTTTTACATTTTCACTCTCAGTGCCACACGGAGTTTTTTGTCATTTACTTATAAGGGCATGGGAGCACGTTCAAGAATGTGAATATAGTTTGAGCAACAGCATGAGCGAGGGGGATATTAGAGAGATAGGAAAGAGAAGAGATGGCGCTCAGAATAAATGGGGAGGGGAGGAAAAATGAGAAAGGCAGACAAGGGAACTCATTAACTTCTCTTTAATAAAGCCCAAGTCACATGGGGACTCTTTCACTCCTTCATCTATCCAGGCATACACACATACGCACACACACTAGCACACAATACACTCTAGTGCCACAATGATCACCTCCACATACCACCATCATTTGACTTACATTAAAAACCTCTAACCCAGTGAACTTCATTAATGAAGGGATGTCCCTGACAAACCTCGGCTATAGAGTTACTGCACGTCGTACAGTGCTGACAATACCCTCTCCGCTGCTTTATGCTGTGAATAAATTACTGGAGTGCTGACAGTGAAGTTGCTGAATGTAAATATTTCGTAGGCTCAATGCAACTCAATGCCACGGAGAAACTCAATATCTTAAAGCAACAGCATGCACACTTGGAGAAAATCTGCAAATATGAAGCAGAGGCAAAACATTTTTCATCCATTTTCCCTTTGCAAGCCATCTTCAAAGACTAAAAAAAGAGAAAAAAAGCATTTCCATGATAAACACTCAAACTGGCACTGGGCCCAGTTCCAGATTCCCTTTTGTTGTAATCGTTTGTGGGATAAGTTCGCTATGACTCGGAGGCATAGGAGCGGGACTAGCTTGGTTCGATACTATAGGGAAAGGAAAGCAGGGATTGTAGCATTAAAGCTTCCTCTATATCTGAACATCCATGCCTTCCCCAAGGGCCAGACAGCAAGGCTAATTTAAGAAGCGTGGGCTCTGTCAGCTGTCATCAGCCATGCGCGCTCACAGACACACACACACAAAACACACAAGTGGGCATATTTATCCAAAAAAGAAAAAAAAAAGCCACACACATAACGCACATATGCACTCGAACGCTCGCTGCACAAAGCTAATTCCAGAAGTGTGGGCAACTGTCAGAAGTCATCATCTGTGAGTACAAAGCCAACCAACATGTTACACAACCTGGCGCTCTAATGGGTGGAGGCAGAGAGAGAGACATAGACGGAGGGAGAATTATTGATTAAGGCCGACGAACAACACTGTGAAACAAAGCAGAAAATAAATTTCAAGTGTCTACTTTGCATGGAGCCCATCAATCCAGGCACACTCCACGCGACCCTTCCGCGCTGAGAAGGTGTGTTAATTACGTGAATGAGTGTTTGGGTCCCTTAGGACTACAAAAAAAGAAAAAGGAAAAATAGCTGAAAGGAAAACAAAGGAGCTGCTATACACATGTGAGGAACATGCGCTAACGTGCGAATCTTAACATCGGTGCTTCTGTCTAATCAAGGTCAGTCCAAAGAAACAAGCACCCTGCTGGGCAAACAGAACCCAGGAAAACACACACATCGCTCACTATCCAATCACACTTTGTATAATCAAGCAAACACACGAAAGCTCAGACGTAGAAATTCCAGTGAGAGGAAGGAGACGAGGTGGATGGTGCTTTACTCTCCTCCATCTCAGATGATCACATCCAGGTGTTCTGTGATCACGAGGGGTTTCAAAACAGGGGTCTTGCAACTGCCAGTCTCAGAGACACAGACCACCCCACCACCACCGCCACTTCAATGGTTTGCCAACCATTTTGTGTCACACCAGTTCTCTACTACAGAGATCAAAGGGACTCTTAAACTGCCATCAAATAATTCTAGCAAACATGATGCAATGGCTGCCACCTAAGGAATCCATACGCCGCCAGCCGTGCGACGTGCCTTCCCAGTAACTGTGTGTGGGAATTCATTTCCCCAAGATACTGGATGACATTCCTCCAGCAGATTTCCATCTCATCGCCACTTTGAGCATGAACGCTCATTCACTCATACGATACAACTTACGGCTTTGGCACCGAAATACATTAGCATTTTAGAATGCATTAGCATACCCAAAGGGAACTGCGGTAACATTGATTACAAGTAACCGCATGCATTTAGATGCTAGATGCTGCTCTGCCTCTGATCACACACAATATGCCATTTCTACTCCCTGCCCTTCCCCCCTTTTGCACACACACACACACACACACACACACACACACACCTTGTGTCTGGGAGGCAGCCCCGTCCCCTGCTGTGAAGCAGGTGCCGTGATATGATTCTCCCTCCCCTAATGCATGCTGTCACACACAGACACACAGACACACACACACACACACACACACACACACAGACACAGACAAGTACATGCACACACATACAAATGCATGTCTTCAAAGACAGAGCTGTGAAGCAAAGGTGACAGGTCTCTGGTTCTATGCCATCCTCAGCAAATGTAGCGCTAATTGCCATTCCCCCACTGTTCGAGAGCAGCGTGACTCCAACATGGGGTCCATATGGACCCCAAGATGGAGTCATCTCCTGCCCACTAGAGGATCATGGGAAGAAAGAACAACCAAGTGATGTTCACCACAGGTAAGATACCTGAACTAAACTGACTAAGTTGTACATTCCTCTGTGTATTCAGCAGCAGATCATGAACTTGGATTTTGGCAGCTGGGCACAGACACATGTAGAAGCTAGTGTTGTTAGTATGACAGCTGATTAGAGGGATGAGAGATCTGACTGTGACACCTCTAATGATCTCTTCATCTGATTGACAGGCTAGGCAAGGCTCCAATTCACACATCTACCACATCACAGACAGGGATTCACATACAGAAAAAGAGGGTCAGTGTGTCAGACACACACACAGCGCACACAGACACACAAATGCGCTGAAACGCACACACCTTTCCAGTGAATGTTAGAAAAAGACTATCTGCTTCCATAAATCCCTCCTGTGACTTCCAGAATATTCCGCTATTATGTTGGCCCTAGCAGGGCTATTTCCTCCTCCAGTTAGGCTGTCATCAGGGGCATTGTGCTGTATTGTCTGGGAGTGAGCCTAAATGGGGCCCTTTCAGGGGGGTTTTTTCAGGTACTTTCATGGAAGAATGGAGAGGATATTCATATCACATTTCAGTTTTTCTATCGCTGAGCAAACACAGTTTTGGAAAACACACAGAGACGCCTGCATCCACAAACGCGTACGCGCACACGCCAACACACACCGGCACTTCCTTCGCTGACCCACACGAACAAGTTGAGCGCATTCCTTCTCCCAGCGATTTCCTCCATCTTCTCCCAACAGACAGGATCCCATTACAAGCGCCTGACTGTTATCTCTCTCGGAGGTAGCAGCAAACATTGTAATACACATCGAGAAGGGAGTGTCCTAAAAAATTTCCAAAAAAAAAAAAACCTAGTTCTGGTATCTAAAATTCCTGAGCCTAAGTTAATCGAATTTCTAACCGTTTCCAAAATTGTTCTTGCAAACACATATTTGATTAACCTGCTGTACTAAACGGGGGAATGTGATGGGTCTGGATTCCTTAAAAGAACTGGCAAGCTGCAGCAAGCTCCTTTAATTGCACTCTCACTGATCCATCTCGTGATTATTGGCAATTATCTGTCAATTAGCAATGTGCTGATGTCACCGTGATGTGAAAGGCAAAGCAATCAGGAGCTGTTAGCGTAGGAATGGTCGCCCATACAAATGGCTCGATCTAGTGTCCGGCTCACAACGGAGGAGCCTGTGCATTTGTCAGTGTGTGTGTGTGTGTGTGTGTGGCAGTGTATGTGTGCGTGAGTGCTGGGTCCAGTAACTAATCTCCAGTGTGACTGTAGAAATCGCAGCAGAGCTGAGCTGTCAACACTGCTTCATGTCTACACTGCTCAGTAGTTTCAGAGGCTCCTAAATAGGATACATATGCCATTCAAAGTGACCTTGACTGAAACACACTTAACCCTTCTCTCAGTAGCCCCCTCACTATCGCCCCAGCTAGGCGCCCCATTTCTGCCATGAATCTGGAAGTAATATTCATGTAATATACGTTTTTTGGGGTTTTTTTTTTACAAAAGCTCTATTAAAATAATCTGTGCTTGCAAAAGTGGAGGAAATAGATCCGTTGGCAACATTTAAGGGATACTTCACCCAAAATCAATAATTCACCAGTTTTCTACTCACCGTCATGCCAAGGAAGGGTTTGGAGAACTGTCGGAGTCATCAAAATGCTTTTGGAGTACCGGGGGGGTCTGGCAGGCAACAGATTTTCATAAAATGGCAGCGGCGAGATGTTCGTTCGTCATTGTAAACTATTGGATGTATCATGCAAATCTCAACATCAACAGAGCCACTGGGAGCTACTGCTACAACAAGGCTAAAAACAGAGATCAAATTATTTTTTTCCGAACAACTTTTTCATGTCGCGGCTTCAGGACACTTGGGTCAGTACGGACCAGCAGAGTGGAGGTATTTGGATGTTTCATAATGTGTGTTTTGGACGATTCAAAAGTGAGAACTATCCGCCGCCATTATATGAAAATCTGTTCTCCAAACCCTTATGACAGTGAGTAGAAAATTGGTGAATTATCATAAGACAATATTTCAAATATGTCTAGAATACATCTAAGAGCAATTATTAACTTTTAAATTAAAATTAAATTAATTTTTCTCTATCATTTGGAATATAAATGTCCTTGTCATGATATACCTTTGTTTGTTTTGTGGTTTTACTTGCCAACTTTGGGATATATCGCTCTACAAGGCGCAGACCCTTTGTTTGTCCTCTTAAATATTTACAAAAACACAAAGAGACACATAAGAGATGACAAATCATCCTTGTAGTCACCAAACGCAACCAATCCATCAGACACACACTCGCCTCTCAAATAAACAGAGGATGCTCAAGACATCTGTCATTCCCTCCCCATGCTGTGATCCATGATATGATCGCAACGCTCATACATTCTGTACGATTCACAATCAATCTTCAAAGCCAAGGCAAGGGATGGAGAGAGAGAGAGGGGGGGGGGGACACAGAGAGAGAGGCTTCTTGTTTGCTTTTTGTCTTTTCCGCTTTTTTAGTGGCACTATGACCATCCATCATGCTGTTCCTTTTAGAAGCTGCCGCATGATGTTTATCAAAGGAAGTAGATTTTCAAAGCATTACCTGAGCTTCAAGTTGATTGAGAACATGTGCAGAAATGCAAGTCACTCTCCACGCTTCCCCTCACATTTTCAACTGTCAATAACAGCGGAGCGAAAGGTGTCCTCTTTCAGCCAATCATTGACAGGTGTCTGAAAGGCCTTTTAGAGCAAGCTGAGTGATTTTGTTTTTTTCATACATGCTTGGATCTGCTCACTCGCATGCACACGCGGCGCACACACAAACACACACGAAAACGCACACTCTGGGGCTCGTGCAGGGTGACCTTGTCAAGAGTCATAACCATCACATGAAGAGAGCATTACACATCTGTGTCTCTCTGCTCCACCTTGGGTTAGGTGAGTCAGTTGATTTCACAAGTATGAAAAATGGATGGATGACTTTGGGATTGTTTGAGAAGCAGAAGCCAACAATTTGGGCCCTGAGCATTTATTCCCCCCCCCCCCAAACAGCGTAAACATGATCAGCACCAGGTGGGCTGTTAAGATTTTAATGGCACTCCCTTTATTCAGTTATAAAAAGGTAAACAGTCAGTATCAATATCAAGTCGCGCATTAGCTGTGAGTGAAAACACAGAGAGACAAGAACATTTGTCATGATTTCATTAGATGGTCAGAGAAAAGAGGAAAAGACAAAACAAAAACAAGCGTGAGTCTGCAAATCACACCGGCCTAACACACTCACGCACGGCTTTGAAATCTATACAATTACATTGAGACATTGTTTCCTCATCGCCCTAACCTGTTTCGTGTTGGAAGGAAAGCACAAGTCTAAATCCTTGGCATCAAGAACAAAAGCCTGGAGACTGTCACTACAACAAATCCCTGCATGACTCTGCTTGGCCAGCTGCTTTACTCAGAAAGGCCGCTTTATGATTGGTTTTACGCAGTCAGTATTGACACTGACGCACGTTGGAACATGATACGTTCATCTTAAACGGTTGGGAGGAAGTGAGTAATGCGCTTCTTTCAAACATAAATCTCTTATACTGAAATGATTCCCTTTCTCTGGGGAAATGCGCCGTGGCATTAAAGTCATAAACAAATATAGACAAATCTCTGAGACCTCCCTGACAGCGATCAACATGTGTGACGACTCAGGTTTCTTTTAAATTAAACCCACAATTCTAAAAAGTACTGTTTTGTAACTTAATATAAAGTTACGTTATATTAAATTTTATTATATTAAGTTAGAATAAAGGCCCATAGGATTCTGTGGTGGAGTGAAGGGAAATTTTACACTACATCACACAGCACAGCGCAGGTGTTAAGAAGCTGCAACGTGTGAATCTACAGATATGATGAATTGCAAATGTCATGTTGAATCATCATTAGATTACACGCTTTAGCTGCACCTTACTGGAGCTGCGTGACGTTTTGATTAAATCATCAATGAACGATGTGTGACAGACTGTGTTTGTATAGGACATCATGAGGCAAGACGGTGTTGGTTCCTGTCATTACTGTATTCAAACACTTTCAAATCCTTTTTCTTTTGTTTCATTTTATGCAATTGTGATATTAAATATATATCAGATCTGTAATCTTTGTTATGTAAATTCAAATTCAGCTCTGAACCTTCAAATACTACAATATGCACATCCCAGATATTATACTGCAAATTATACTCACACAAGTGTAGTTCAGTCAAAGGTTAGCAATCCAGAGAAAACAACAACCAGGCACACATAAACACACAAACACATATATATGCGTGTGTGAATCGTTCGTGGGTGCTGATTTAAACAACATACGCTTAGACACACATGTAGTACACACACACTGCACACTTCTTGTCTAGTTAGGCTTCACAGATCATTTATCATTTACTGAGTTTGTAGGTGAGATCCAAGCCCACGCTGCTATGCATTTATATAGAGAATTTATGATAAAAGAGGCCAGCGTTTGATATTACGTTAATAATCTCACATCACATGTATGATGTATCTTTTGATATTAATAGAATTTCCTCTACAACTGATACGACACAGTTGTAAAAGGCAGCCCTGGAAAGCTGCTGTACAATTATATTCAGCTCGGCTCAGTGGGAACGTTTGTCATCTTGACATATCATCAGTTGAGTGCAGCGCGGCCATACTGGAAAATTTGTGCATCTGAATGAGCACATCTGTTCACTCACGTCCACATTCCACTTTAGTATATTTAAATCTACCTGACTTCACACCATATGTGTATACAGTGTGTCCCTGCAGTTCATTTCCCCCAGCTCTCAGAAATGGGCTTGACTCCGCCCAGACATCAGTGTCAATCTGATGAGTGGGTGTCTAACAGTGTGTGAAGCTCACATCAAAGGCATGCCGATTTAAATGCCCAGCCTTGGGAGAAAGCAGGGAGGAGAAAGACTTCATAGGAATAAGGGATGAAGAGGGAGGGAACAATTGGAAGTGGAGTTGGTGGGGGGGGGGGGGCACGGATTTTACACTGTTCACTGAGCCCCATTACAGAACAGGTTTGGTTTGGGAGTGGATGTCTGAGACTGCAGTCGCTAACAAGTCGAATCAAGACTCCCTGATTTAATCTCACCGTTAATCCAGCAGATAACATTAAACAGCAAGTTCGCACACTGGTGGTATGACTCACTGCCACAAACAATCTTCTCAACATCATTCATTGCCAATGAGGGTTTTTTTTATAAAAAGCCACACAGAAAAACATCACACTGCACAGACTTAAGGAGATGTGCTCTCACAAAGTTACATGTGAGCACACACACAGACTCTAAAGAGCTGGATGTGCTTAAGGGTTAGCAGGCAGAGCCACCAGCCTCCTCATTAGCACAAATAAGATCGTAGGCAGATACGGGCCTCTCCTTCTCTCCCCCTCCGTCTCGTCGTCCCTCCTCTCCTCTGTTCTCTGTGCACAAATGAGTCCTCGTCCTCGTCCTCTAACTCGCCTCTGAGAAAAAACAATGGCACATGGATGTGTCTGTAGGAGGAGGACGCAGAGGAAGGAACACAGCAGAGAAAATGTCCTCTTGACTTATTTAATCATCTGCTGAAAAATAAATGTTCAATATCACCGGGGTAAGATTTATGACACTGGGAAGTTTGGTTGTGCTGTGACCTCAGGAAGCATCACATTGAAATGAGTCCCCTTGGCCGCTACTGTAATAATTATTCATGAAGGCAAGGGTGGGTCAGTAGGTCACCATGGGCTGGGATCAGTCTGTCAAGTCGGTCATCAAAACAAAACATGAATATAATAAATATTCAAAACCAGGGGAAATGTATTCAACAATACTGAATATTAGATGTGCACAAACTTGAATTTTTCAACCAACAGACTGTCCCAGGCTCCTGAATTTTGGTCAGTGTCTTTTTTCTCTCTCTCTTTTTCTTCTTTTTGCCCAAATTCAGAGAAATGAACATGAAAGCCAAAGAAAACACCTTTGACCTTGGCTCTTTTAGGGAAGTGCCTCCTTCACCCTGTCACTTTCCATGTTGTAGTCCAGCCAAGCCAGGCAACTGCTGTAAGATCGAGATGCTGTCCACTCATTTCTCATTACCCTCTGCGCTTCAAATCAATAGTTAATTACCTCCTTACCTTAAAAAAAAAATAAAATTCTGCGCTTATCCAGCTAGAGAAGTGGACAGCACAGGGGCAGGCAGATATTTGCCAGGCTGAGGGGCTCGGTGTTATGCAGGGTGAAACTGTTCTCCCTCCACTGCTACTTATTGGCCCCATCAGTGTCCCTCTCAGAAGCTGGCATTCCATTTTGCGCTGTGTGGGCACTTCATTTCTCTTCACCTCACAATTTCCATTCCTCACGCTCGCGCAGACACACACACGCCGAGACACAAATATTCATGGACAATTTCTCTCTATCTGCCCCTCTCTTGCCAAGAACTCAGTGTTTAATAAGAGATTACATTTATGGTGAGGAGAAGGGCAGGCAAATGGTGAAATATGTCCACATGTCCTGAACCTGGGAGAGGCACTGGCACTTACTCATTAATAATGGGACAGGCCCCAGGCCCAAGCCCTTAGCTCTCCGTCTCTACTCATTTCCTTTCCACACATCAAAGCTGTGTGTATGTGTTGGGGATCGCGCACATTCACATCTGTGATCGTGTGCGCGCGAGTGTGCGTGATTGTCAGTCCCTGTGAGAAACAGCCTGTGGACAAGCCGTCTTTTATTTAATCGGAAGTGAAGCAGCTTCCACCAGCGTTGGTAATTTCAGCCCTATTAACGCTCTGCTGTTAATTCCTCTGGGCGCTTGAGAGGCAGCATCCTCTGGGCTGCTGAATCATTTAAAGTGGAAAAAGTACCACAAAGTTGTTGAGCTTCTTTTTTTTTCCTTTTTACCCCTCCCTTTGTACAGTAGCAACTTCATATCATGTACATTTAGGCAAGACATTTGCTAAATAAACATAGAAACATGCAGGGAGTTTGTGTGTGTGCTGAGCCAATATTCTTATCAGTTTTATTATAGAAAAATTTCCCACACATTTAAAGCCACAAAAACACTGCACCACTATACGGGCCTCCTCCTTCTCCCTCGTCTGCCTCTGTCCCGCCAGCCTTCCCACTCGCAGCCCTTAGCCTGAGCCGTAGGGCTTAAAAGTCAAATTAAATCATTCTGGGCCCGACTCAAAAACAGATCTCATTATAACAATCATAAATGAACCTCTTTGTTCCTACAAGCTTACAACCCCAACAGTCTCTTTAGTCCCTTCCTGTTCCTGCCAGTCCTGCGTCTAGTCCGTCTTCAGAGGGACAGGCTCATATTTCACTTATTCCTTGTAGTAGACCCTATAGTGCTTCATAAATGCATCTGTTTTTAACTAGAAAAAAAAGACACAGGTGAGGGTGGGTGGAGGGGAGAAAAGAGGGAGAGAAGCAGGGAGAAACAAGCAATTATTCCCAGGCAGGACATTTTAAGAGAAGGTGGGAGAGAGGGAGGGTACTAGGAACTACTCACAGATTGTATTGAAACTTTAAAAAAAAAAAAAAGAACAATCTGGCAGTAAAGAAGAAAAAACAGCCAGGATGTCGAGTCAATAACAAGGTTTGGTAGATATGGACTGGACTAGCTGAGCTGATGCAGGGAAGGGAAGGGGTTGGGATGGACAGGGGGCAAAAGGGGCCACGAGGTGGAGGAGGAATGGTGAATATGGGTCTGTAAGCATAGAGGGCCCTGGAGCCAGGCTGCGTGAACAGTGGGAAATAAGACTCGATAATCAATGCTTTCTCTTCTCGCCTCTCAACTCAACGAATATCGAAGAGGCTCCCCTTTCCTGCTGACTGAACAACTGTCACCCAATCTCTAGGACAGGTGATAATGGAGGGGGAAAAGGCCTGAGAGACAGAAAAAGAATGAGAAAAAGCAACATTTTTCACACCACCATCTCTGAGTGGTGGGGAAGCTGGGTCACTGCGCCCAATCAATTACAAGCATTGCCATTTTCCACTAGGTGTGGCCTGGAGGGTTATCTCTCAAGTTTGCGCTCTTCAAGCCTTGGTGAGTATGACCGTGTGTATATGTGTTTGTGTGTGTGTGCGCGCATCTGTGCCAATGTTGTGTGCTCCCCATTTAAGCGAACTGGCTTTACTAGGAAACAGATGACTCACACAGTTTGAGGTTGAACTGTGTCACGAGCGTCACCGCTTTCACTCCGGCGCTCTAATGTGTTTCGTATGTTGCTGATGCATTAGGTCTGCTTCTCGCCGAGATAGCACAGATAAGTCCTCAGCCCTCTTCCCACAGTCAGCCACCTGCTCTGATAAGGGCCAAGCACGAAGCAAAACGGGTGGCACCTCACGCCGCTGATAGCATCTCGGCAGCAAATCTCCAAACACGGGGATGTGTCAAAGGCACAGAGAGAGAGACAACGTGGTCAAAAAATATCTCTCCGCGGCGAGAGGGAGAAACAAAGTCTCAAGTTTGGAAAGGCGTAGACGTGGACTTGCATACACAAACAGACACATACAAGAAAGGACATACTGTTTTCATCCCCTCTGTTCTCCCTTGGTACCATTCATTCTCACACTGAGATGTACACAGAAATGTGCACATGCATACCAGCCCCCAACCTGCATCCACCATCTGGCCTTCCCAAAGCTCAGATGTCTCTGGGTAGGGTGAACTGTGAGAGGGACTGTATGTGTGTATTTGTGCATGTGTGTGTGTGTGTGTGTGTGTGTGTGTGTGTGTGACGTGTGAGTGAAAGAGAGAGGAGCCAGCGATCATATTGTGCAAGAGAAAATGCGTGCTATACATTATACAGCAATATGTGCACAAAAGAGACCGGCACCGACCACAGATTCTTTGTCTGCGTGCAAGCACAATACTTCCACAGAAAAGGCAGCGCCACGCATTTACAGCACTACAGGTACATGAGCTGCAGGCAGGGGTTTGTACCGCGGGGTCGTCATAGCTGACTAGGCTGCGTAAGCGCACCTTAACACCGAGTAGTCTTTTCACTGTGGGCAAAATAAAGGCTCCATTATTGGAGGAGGCCATGTCTGCTGCCCCTGCCAGCTATAATGGCTTTAGCAGTCTACTGACGACACAGGCATCCAAACGTACAATACACACACGGCGGTACAAAACGAGTGGAAAATTGATTTCTACTTCAGGTGGTCCCAGGTCAGCGGTAGTGCCTAGGGCCAAAATACACTTGTAGAACTCACACACACACATACACACACACACACACACACACAGTCCTTCACGTCCTTTCAGTCCAACCGCCTTAACCCATGGACCTATGTTACTCTTATATTTTCATTCTTCTCTTTTCTAACCATTTCAAACGAGAGCGCAGAGGAAAGGAGCAATGTTCCATTCACATCCATTAGAGGCTCAACAGGACTCTTATTTTTACAGGCTGTCTCCTCCGCATGGGTGGCGAGCTCACATGCATACCCAACTCACATGTTGAGTAGTCCAGGATTCTTAACTCAGCGCTACACTAGCCTCGCAAAAGCCGATGTAGCCTCGCCACGAGCTCAGTATTTCGGGTTCAAGGTTTAAGTCTGTGAAACAACTGAGAATCATTTGAGCCTGACCAGACACAATGGGCCAAGTTAAGAGCCTGCAGTGTGTTATTCAGTTCTTTCCAAAACTTAAGGGGGAAAAAAAATAAAACACTATTTTGACTGACTGACTGACTGACTGACTGACTGACCCTCACCCTGTTGGTGCGGGGTTAAAAACCAACAACAGTTTGTGATGCCTTTAACCATTAACTGTCTGAGTGAAAAGTGCCAATCATCTACCACACCTCTCAAATAGAAGAGTTCTCACGAGCCTTTCCAAAATCACAACTCCTGCAGCAAGATTAAGGTCTGGCAAAATTAACACAACTCCAGTAGCTTTTGTACTGTACTGATTAGAAAGAGCGCCCGCTAAGAGAGTAGTGATGATATCAATAATATGATACTTTATGAATCCCAGGGGGCAGATGCTGGCCTCTCTAAGCAGTGAGGTCAGAACAGTGGGTCAGCTATCACATATAATGCCCATCTGGAGTTGTTGCCCAAGAACTGGTGCTGGAACACGCAGCTCCATCCTTTAACTAACACCTCTGATTACTGTATATGAGTATATAGTCTTGACCTCTGTAACTATTGTATGTTGCTTTATTATTATTATTATTATTATTATTATTATGTTTATTCAAGCATCTGCATTCTCCAATGCATCCACTTGGCCCCTGAGGATGAGGCATTATCACAATAGAGTACAGGTACTTAACGCACCATCCTTTGGGACTGGTAATGTTCTCTTATCATACTCATACTGAATGCTGTTGCTGTTGTAGCCCTGCTGTTGCATGGCTCAGGTGTCTACTCCATGTCAGATAACTGTGTACGCGTACTTCCACACCCTTGTTAGATTGCAGGCTACTCATCTGTAAAACATACGTACTATATCCTTTTTTTTTTTTTTTTGGGAAACTGCACAGACCTCCCTTCTTCTGTCTCCCTCATCTTTTTATCTCCCTCGATCCCCGTCTATCTTTCAACTGCTGTTTCATCCGTACCCCCCCTTTTCCCGTTCCTCCTCCCTCCACCACCCAGTTCCAGGCCGTTAAAAGAGCGGGCTTATCTAAGCCTAATTGGTTTAAGGGCAAACAGAAATAAGCAATGCCTCTGTAAGTAGGGGAGAATTACTGCTGCTGTTGGCAAGAACCGTCCGCACACCACGGAGAGAGAAAGAGAGAGAGCGAACGAGCAGAAGTGTAGAGAGAGACGAGAGGGGCGAATGGAGAGATTAGTGAAGAGAATTATGAAAGACAGAGTGGGATAGAGAAATGAGGGAGAAAAAGGGAGGTGGAGATGAAAGTGGGCAAAGAGAAGGTGAAGAGGAGAGGGAGAAATGGAGAGAGAAGACAAATGAGGGTGAAAGAGAGCGCTGCACATGCTTCTTTTTCTAATAGCATGCAAATCCCCGTCTCCACTCTCCTCTCTGTTAGCCCTCTGCTTTGGGTGTGACTGTGCCTCCATCCCTCCTCAATAAGTTGTCAGCGAATGCATTTCTCTTCGGAGTGCTTTGTGTGTGTGAGAGTATGTGTGTGTGTGTGTGTGTGTGTGTGTGTGTGCGTAGCGCTGCCTAGACTTTGAATCCAACACATCCAAAGTTCTGTAATCAACTTCACACTCGATTTAACTGTTCCTGGTCCTTCATCCCTCCTCAATGAGACACAAAAACACACAACTTTATCGCCACACACACACACACAGACACTGTACAATCTTCACTGCTCAATCTCATTTTCCTATTCTCTCAACTCGCCATCCTTTCATGCCTGCCTGGTTCTCACTCCGTACTTACTCAGCTCATTAATGGTGTGTGTGCGCATGTGGTGTTTACTCTGAGTGTGTGCATATAGGGAGGTAAAATAAATCATTCAATTCATCACAACTGTGTGTCCATATGGTCAAGGCTGCTGCTTAACTCTAAAGTTACCAACCCTGTCCACACACACGCACACACGCACACACACGGATCTCTGACACTCTGTGGCTGACTTCGACCCATAATCAGATTAAGGGTGACTGGAAGGCAGGGATAATGTGGTCAATGGCTCTCCCACACCCTGACACTCACTCACTCACACACACAATGCACAGGCGCAACAAAAAAAAGAAAAGAAAAAGCAACAGATTGGGGTTCAGATCAGTGAAGATTTTAACCTGCCCATGGGACAATCTCCTTTCAATTAGCGACCCAAACAAGGAAATCACTTTCATCCTTGTTACTGAGGTAACCCAGGGGCCATCTCCCTGCCCATCTGTTTCTTTCTCATCCCATCTTTTGGAGTAGAAATCCCACACCCCTTTTATAAGCAGGAGAAATTTCACTCCTCCCTATACCCCTCCTCCACTCATCCCTCCAAATTGACATTTCTCATTGACATTCACATCGGGTAAACATTTGAACTTGAAAATATCCACCCTCGCAGAGGTAGCAATTTGGGCCTGGGCTCGGTATCCATGGCTGTGTTGAAATCTGATGAGCACAAACAAGAAAGCCACCAGCGAATTACAGAGCACAGCCGGAGCTGGGAACAGTCCAGGAGCAGAGTTGTAAATGATGAAAGAGAGGAGCTGCATGTGAGAAAACTTGTTTTATTTGTGCTTCTAATTTACTTATTTACGCTTTCTGGGGCGGATACAGGCAGTCATGGGGAAGCTGGTGTGTTTTATTGGTGAGAGTGAGCTACTGTACAGTACAATAAAAGAAGACACTGTGGTGCTGCTGGGATATCTATCCGGCAGCTAATGTCTGAGGCTACAGCCCAGTGTTCGGTCCCCAGGGGCCCACAGCGGAAATGAAAAACATGTTTAACTGTGGAGATATTAGCTACTGGTGGCACCGCTGCTTGTCCAGATGGGTGTGGGAGAGAAAGAGAAGAGGAAATAAAGACAAAGACAGAAACAAGGAAATGTGGATGGTTGAAGAGAAAGAAAAAAAATACACCCTTTTCTTTCCTTTTTTCCCTCTTTTTCTTTAAATCAAGTTGTTGATTTCTTTAAGTGAATTTACCCCCACCATGACATGCATATTTACTATCCACGCAAACCCACGATCTGAGAGTTTGTCTCAGCAATTCCATACACTGAACGATGCTCAGGGGCTTGTGGTAATTGTATTATAAATTACAATTTTAACAGCAAACGTGACGGGAATCATTGCAGACGCGAGAGGCACTTACATGAGGGAAAACTAATTTCTCGTGGGATACTGACAATTTGAAATAATGACTACAATTTAGAGAGGAGACTCCTCCTGTCCTGCACACAATCAGGAAGACGGAGGGGGGGTTTTAAAAAAAAAAAACATGTTTATATGACCACTGATAAACTACAGTGTGCAATTTAAACGGCATTTCGTATAATCAGACTCGGATCGGACAGTAGCCTACATCACTCTTCACATGGACAAGCAGCATCAGTGACAAGCAGCGGAGCGGGAGCGACCGCTGCTTCGACATAAAGGGATAACCACGGCGATCTGCTGCGATCCACGTGTATGTCATCCCTGTACCTCTACAGCCACAGTCACAGGCACCAGCGCTGCCCGGCACACAACGCCGCCAGCATCCCCGAGACCGGGCGCGTCTTTCGGAGAGAGGAGCGTTTCCATTACATCTACAATTAAAAAAAAAAAAAGTAGGATATGATCCCAATTTTCTCATTTACCTTCCATCGCAGAGGAGGTGATGACCAGCACGCATAAAAGCGCAAACAAATCCACTGTCATGGCAGAAGGGTAGTCTCCACAGCGTGTCCCCAAATAACCAAGACGCACGGCACGCGTCAAAAGAATCCCCTCAGTTGTCAGCGCGCGGTACTCCACCAAGATAGCCTTGTGTTGTGAGTCACATTTCAAGCCGTAGTAAACAATGTGTGACAATCAGCGCAGGGGAAGAGCGGAGTGTAGGGACTGAGGGGGTGCGAGGAGCAAGGGGGTGGTGGTGGTGGTGGTGGTGGTGGTGTGGGGGGGTTGTGGAAGGAGGAGGAGGAGGTGGTGGAGGAGAGAGTGGAGGGCGAGGGGGGGGGGACCCTACATTTGCCTGCTCGCGGCCCCAGTGGAGCGCCGGGGCCAATCACTGACGGGGAGCTGAAACTCACTAACCAATCGACAGCCCGCCGCTCCGCCCACCGCGCATTGTCAAAACACAAAACTTTTCCTTGACCTATTTGATGCGGCGTCCGGTGCACTGAAGGCAAATAGCGCCACCAGTCGGGTGATTGTAGCTACTGCATCCTTTGGTTTAAAAAAAAAAAAAAAAAAGCCCACAGCCAACCTGACCCACCCGTGGGAGACGATCCTGTGCTTCAAAAATAATCCTGCTGTTCAAACCATTTATCAGACTCAGTGATGTCTCTTATGGCCTTTCTCACTCTCCCTGATTGTAACTGTGGTCTACACTGAACATTATCTTGACTAAAGACGTTTGTCTTCAAGAATCATAAGGAGGTTTTGCCCAAAATAAGATTAAAAAGCTGGTTGATTTATGTTTTTCATCCTGTTTTCATTACTAAACAGCAGCCACATTGGTTGTTTGCCAACTACCCCACCCCCACCCCCACCCCACCGACAATAGTGTTTAAGGCTTCTGGACGCCTGGTGTCATAGCCTCATCTGGCACTCTCACTCTCCACTACTCAGGCAAGTGCAGACCTCATTTGCAATCAGGATGTTCTTTAATAGCATTGGGATATTCGGCTGCACCTCATAATGATATTAAACAGGCGTTGCACATCAGTTCCCACCCTTTGACCCCCCATCACCCCTTTTGTCTGCACGTGTGCTGCAACAGATGGTACGCACAATGAGCCTTTCCCCACTGGGACGTGGCGAACCGGGGTCTGCCTCAGCAGAGGAAGGGGGCGGTTGCCACCCTGTAGCCCAGAACCATACACCTGTCTTGGGCTAGATATGTCCCCCACAAGTCCCCGGAGCAGAGGAAGTGGGATGGGGTTGTTAATCTACAGCCTGAGTAGGCCTGGTTTTACCCCGGGCCACTGGATGGCCTAATACTTCAGTGCTGTCCCCTCACAGCACACTGGCCCAGATACTTTTTACCTGCTTTACTTTTTTATGGACTTAGTGAATGAACTGAAAAAGTAGGATGAATGAACTAAAAATGTGTTTTTTAAAAATATTGTGTAGCTTATGAAATAAACACTCACATTTTACCGCATACCTAGTGCGTGTTGACCACAGAGAAGCTTTTCACCACATCCATTCATTGTGCTCCCCTGTGATCCGACTCCTAACCTTTACAATGACAAAACTCAAACACACTGGAAATGAAAAGTGACTCACACTTAATAAATGGTTGTTCCAACTGTGGCAAAGGCCAGAGGATGAACTGGGGCAGACACAGTGGTTCAGGAGCATCAGGCAGCGGTTGCTAACTTGGGAAAGCCGTTGATGAGAGCATTTGTCATTTTTAATGGTGTGGTGAGGAGTGGCGCTATAGTGTGACATGGCACAGCTCAGCATGGCCTCTGGTGCTGGCTGGTTTTGAAGGCCTCTTATAGCCACCTGGCCTTATTTGTCACCAGGCCAGCCATCATCACCTATGACTGCACAGGTCATCTCCAAATACAGGAGCAGCACAGAGCAATCTGTCCCTGTTTGCTGTCCACACCCTAGGGGGGGAAGGAAGGAAGGAAGAGTATGAGGGTTTGTAGGGACAATAGTGCTGCTGCTGTAGCACATCCTGCCTTACAATGCACGCAAAGACAAACGCACGCATACAATAACACAAATGTGCTTGCAGTCTCTCACCCACACAGCACTCTGATAATGATCCACACAAAGCCACACGAGCACTTGCCTACTTCAGCTCAAGAGCCTCGGCCCAATACCAATACTGAGTCCAAACACATTGTAGAGAGCCTCTCATTCTCTCTGTGGCCTGATTTTTTCTGTGTGGTTAAGCCTACAAGTGTAGCATCCCAGATCTATTCTCTTTTCTTCATTCCTCCATTTCTCCCCCTTTTTCCAATTCAAGACCAGATTCAAAACAAAATAAAAATGCAACCTCACCGGGTTGGTGCTCTGGGACTTGTGATTGATTAAATGTTTTTCCATCCCCTGGATTGTGTGAGCTGACCCTAAATTCATTGCGATTTTGACCTGTAAACATCCAGCCAGCATCTGCCTCTCCACAACCAATGTGCCATGACCTTTACATTTCTCCTCTGTCTCCTGTTTCCTGATTCCTGTTTGGTTGCTCGAAAAAAAAAATAAAAAAAAATCACAGTTTTTTTTGATGGAGTCAGACAGGAATTACAAAATGGTGTGTAGCTCGTTCAGTACACTGACAACAACATTAAGAGCAACAGAGAATACCCTGCACACACAAGGAAGACCTTTTGGGATGAAAATGCAGAGTGCAGGCTTTACCTTAGATGCAGACTCATTATTTAGATTTGTGGTGCAGGAGTGCATATGAGAGGTATAGTTGATGACAAGCAGACATACACAAGGCAGCGGATGATTATAATGATACAGTCATATAGGAAAATGAGAGAGGTTTCCCAGAGAGCCCAGAAGCTGGGAAGGTTTAGTCTGGTGATGAATATGAATGCATGAAAATGAAATGCCTAAGTCAATATGGAGACAGCACAGGGACCCTGGTGACAGAGGAGTGTAGTGCTACACCCACCCTGGGGGGATAGACTGGTTATTAGGCTGGGCTTTTGCCTCATCCATCGTCACGAGTCAGGGTGCTGGCCAGGCCATTGACAATATGAGTACAGAGCCAGGGCTGAATACAGATGTGCTCTGGACCAGTGTTCCCCAAATAGAGGGTCAGGACTCACTAGCAAGTCCCAGCCACATTTGTACTTTCTGGGTCACAACTCAAGAGACATGATGGAAAATAGGTTCATTGTGGGGGGATGCATGAGGTTGGTTGAGTTTGCCACAAAATGTATTTTTACCAGCTACACAGGCTCAGGCTAACCTCTCTGGACTTATACAGCAAAGTACAAACAAACTGATTTTCTACAGTGGGCCAAAATGTAGATAGAAGTTGTAAAAAAAAACAAATCTCAAAAGCTGCATTTAACCAGAGCTTATAAAAAAAAAGTTTGAAGGTTACTCTTAGGCTTGTGGTAAAAACTCATGCAAGAGATGAGATGTTTTTTTGAGTTTCGAGAGTAGAACGACTGTGTGACAGTAGGTCAGGCAGGGAGATAGGGCTGCAGCTAAATACAGCACTCTCATTAATCTGCCAATGATGCCAAGACTGATGGTACCTGTCTCCTGCTATCCGCACACAGACACCTCAGAGACATTCATTGCACTTCTGTGACACAGAGCAACTCACCGAAGGAAGCATCTGTACCTGCACACACGCACACACAGAATAGATCCGATAAATGTTTATGTTTTTGTGTGGGTAAGTGAGAGAGGGAGGAGCAATTACACTCCATTTCTCCTCGCAGAGACACAATGAAACCATTATTTGTTTTAAGTATCGCAATTTGATTAATAAGTCGTTAGCTCGCATTCATTCTATTCGAGATTCGAGCTTTTTGGTTGCCATTAATCACAACAATACAATGAGGAGATGCTGCTCAGCGCTGAATGAGTAAGAGCTTCATTATAGCTTGCTCTTTGTCAAGTGCATGAGTGCACATGTGTGTGTCAGAGAAACACTGAGAGATTGACTCCCGGGTTCATGTGCAAGAGGCTCTGTTCCTGCTTCTGTTTACTCCCTTGCGTGTCTGTGCGTATGCATGTTTGTGCACTTGAACGTGCATGTGCGGCGTGGCTGACTCAAACACAGAAGGATGGATAATAAATCGGTGCATCCCCCAACTCAGTCACCCCATGCTCTGTCAGCTGCCATGAGGTTTTCCGGAGCAGACAATGTTCTAGCAGCAAGCTACCCAATCCATCTCTCAGAGGGTGTCGCCAGACCAGTGCGAAAAACACAACTCCAACAACATTCAAAATCGTGCACGGACCCCTTAACAACTCACTAATTAATTATTTGTCTTGATGGCTATGGTGATTAGGATGTATCCATTTGCTCATGATTAGGGATCTGTAATCACAGAGGTTAATAGGGTTCTCGTTCACTCACCTCCTTTGTTTCACTTGTAGCATTTAAGAAAGTTTCCTATTAACCATGTGGCCTCATCCCCCTCTGGTGTAATACACCTTTCAAATTATGCATCAACCTTTCCCACCTCCCCCAAAAGAGGCGCCTTGACAACAACAACATTTGACACATGGTAAATTGTTTTTTGTATCCCCGAACACGTTATCGTGGTCTGGTCGACTGGAGAGTCTCATAAAGTAGTTTTCTGGCTACAAAAGCAACATTTAGGAGGTGGACTTGTTAATGAGGAAAAACAAAACTAGCCTGACAGCTCATCACTTTACGTCAGCTCCTGGTGACAGCCTATCCCACTCGTTCTTGTCTAGTTGTTTGCTTCACGGGGACACCATCAAAATGCAGCCCTCTGTCTCCACAGACCTGTCTTTTTCTCCCCTCCCTGGCCTGTGACAGAGAGTTCGGTGCAATCTATCAACCTCAGCCAGGGCCAGTCCTTCGTAGAAGGCATGTATGTATGGACAGAAGGCGCGTACACAACAGCGCACATCCCTGAGTCCGTCACGCTAAATGGGATAAACATCTGGTGGTGGAGGGAGAGAGAAAACTAAGGTCAAATCAATCTGCCCTCTGTCTGCCATACACTGATCCCCTGTCATAGGCTAACCTCTGCAAAACCCAGCAAATGAAACTCCAGTGCTGCATTTGAATACAAAGAGTGTAGCAGTTGCGTCTGGCTTCAACATAGTGGATAAGAGTCCCTTCTGACAGATGAACTCACTGGCAGAGTCAAATGTCTATTACAGAATGTAAATGGTGTGGATGGTCAGAGAAGCCGCAAGAATAATGGAAATAGGATCCTATGGGCGGATGTATGTGACACAAGAAACTGAATTTAAATAATGTTTGAATTATTACCATAAATTCCAGGTGTCCACTTTGAGGTTCCTTCTCACCCCCAAACCTTCACTTCCTGTGTGCCACAGTTAAGCTTGATTTATGCTTCTGCCTCGAGTCGACGGCGTACCCCTGTAGAGCCCGCTGTGACGCTGCAGACAACTACGCTGTCACCTGATGTGCACCTCCAAAAAAGTCTAACTTTACGTCAATGCAATGCAGGCTGCGAGGGCTGTGATTGGCCCACTCAGAACGTCAATGCTATACCATCATTTTTAAAGTGTTCGCAGTGTTGTTTCACATCAATCATCCCTCACTCCATAAACACTCTTTCCACTTCGGTCGCAGTTGTTTACTCTGCCTGGAAGAACAAAGCAGTAAGATAAACAAAGTTTTGCAAAGTCAATGAATAGCGGTGAATTGCACAGCGACGAGTTCTCTCGACACAGAACTTCGAAAGGTGCGCGACGGCGTCACCAGCGTAGTTACAGTGTGGAGTGACGCACAATATAAACCAGACTCACAAAATCCCAATGGGTTTTTGGAATGGTCAAAAAATCCATACAATTTCTAAAAGCCCCTTCTACTGTATGTACCTGTCACCTGTCACTCGCTCACAGCTCAAGTTTCAACCCTCATGTTGCACTAATCATAATAAATATAACCTACACATAGCAGCAGTAAAGTGCATGGATTGGAGAGTAATATTTTGCACACAGGTTCACCTTGCATGTGATATGCATTATGTCACCAGACAGGTTGTTTTCAACAGTAATTGTTAGACTGTCGAGTCTGTGTAGTAAAGAGTGACTGGGAAGGTGTAGACAGGGGAAAAGGATGAGAGGTTGAGGAACGGGAGCTAGAGGGAGTGAAGCCGGAGCAGTAACATCAGCAGCTGAGTTTGAAGGTTGAGGAAAGAGTGGAGGGATGTCAGAGAGAGGGATATGGCTGTAACACAGGCCAGGAGTCTACTCACAGCTGCAACTTCTTCATCCTCTCATCTTGGACTGACGGTGGACGAGGCGCTGTGTTGACTCGCTGTCACTTCTTGAGGTAATAATAATAATAAGAAAGACAAGCCAGAAATAGCTGATTAGCATGCTAAATTTCTCATGACATAATGACAACATTTTCTTCAAGTACTACATTGTTGACATACCGGTATGCTTGATATATTGTTGATAAACTAAACTGTTTTGTTTTTTTTTACTTTTAGTTGAAAAACTGAATCTGAATATTATCATTTGAAATTCCCAATAAACTTGAAATCTGAAATGCTGAGTACATTTGCTCTGAGGCCTTACTGAGAGTTCAGCTCAATATATTTCCACATTCAGTTCTCACAATTTAAATTCAGTCTTGCAATTCAACAGTAGGGCTGCCAGTTTATGCTGCCAAGATTCTGTTCATTATATTAAATTTTATCAGATTAAACAATGCAAATTCAAATTATGCATCCAAAATTCATCTCAAGAATACAATTATTCATGTTGAGCAATTCAGGTTGAAATATAAATGACTCAAATTCAAATTCAGTTTCTAGTTGCACATGTTTCTGCCCAAATAAATCCACCATAATCTATAAGACTCAAGGGTTAAGAGTCAAAAAGGGACAGGATCCCCCGAGAGGTTGTAATAATGAATGGGCTACACACCAAAAGACTTGGATGGCTGAAAGAAAATAAGAGGCAATCACAACATGAGTGGGACAAAAATTGCAAAGCTATTCCTGAAGGAAATGTCATGACGTAACCAACCACAGTCATCTGTCTGATGAATGTTTACTAGACAGTTATCTTAGTGACAATTCATCCTTGAGTTCATCCTGAAGTGCAAAACTGCAGCCTACAATTCAAATTCATACATATCCTATGCAAACATTTTTGAGACCTCGATGTAATAAATGCTAAATGCTCCTTTTGCATTTTGAGGGGCAAAAAGGATAAAAAGAAAACAGAGAACATTTTCTCCCAAGAAACCCTACTGCATCATAAAATCAACCTTCTCTATTCATATTTTCATCAAAATATACTAGAGAATGTTGTTCGCTGGCTGCGAGAAATTGATAAAACTTTGAGTCATTAACTCACACACTGAATGGAAGTATGTTGAAACTTCAGACAAAATATGAATAAATGCCACAGAGAAATAGTCTGGTGCAGAGAAGGTACATTGGTGAAATTAAGGTTTCTCCAGGTCAAATGAGAAAATGTCGAGAAATGTGGTTTCTTTGTCCATTTGAACTCAGTGAAGCTAATGAATAGTAACAAAGAAAGCAGTTGGACTTGACAGTTAAAATTAAACTTGAAACTGTGTTGTGGGTTTAGAGTTGTAGAACTTTCTGAATAATGCATTGTTCAGGTTACAATTGTAAATGTAGATATAGGCTCAGTTGTTGTTGTTATTTGGCTACCATTGCCAGTTTGTTTTCACCAAGATAGACGCTGTATTCAATTCAGGTTGACTGACGGTTCTAACAAATACCTTGAAGGTATTTTGCAGCTCCCATGATTCATTTTTGAACCTCCATCTATACATCTACTACAAGAAGTTCAAACACAGATCACTGCCTTACTGTATATTACTCAAGAAGGAACATCCAAAGTTGGAAAATGAAGCCACCACAGAAGTACCGGTAACAAAAACTGAGGCTCCAAAGGTCAATCCCCATTGACTCCCATGCTAAAATGCCAAACTTTGCAGTATAAATGAGTTATGTTTCCAGCATAAACAAACCGTTTGGGTATATAACTAATCTTCCCCTCAATGACAACTGTACTGTACGGGGGTCCTATTTAAAATGTATTAAGTTCAACATAATTGAGGGCATGCTAAGGTAAGTGACAAGTAGGTAAACATATTGCTACAATGACTGCACCAAGGTCCCTTTTTCAAAAGTGCCCCTTCCTCTTGGCTGGCTTCAAAACCTTTTCACTATATCATGTTGGCGACATCCATCAAATATATGATATTATTACGTGCACAATGTGCTAAAGGCATAAAACAAATCAGTGAATACAAAAGCCCCATTAGGTGTGAAGAGGGCCTTTCATGTCAGCGACTGCATGGCTCTCTGTATCTTAGGAGACAGAGACTAGAGGGCTTTATACAGATATGATGTCAATAGACTATATCAATGTTCAGCAAAAGGCAGGTCTTAGGCCTCAAGCATCAACCACATCTTTCATTCAGCCATAAAGCCAGTCACTTTTTTATGTTGTATGGACAGCCTGTCATTTACATCTCCAGTCTTGTGGTGGAACATAAAAGATACATACACAGTAAATAACGCATTCTTTGAGTAATAACAGAGTAAAGCTCTGTCTGTTAGTCTTTACTTACAAAGAGGAAAACATGACATCTGCCGTCACACACAATACTGATGAAGGCATTTATTCATGAAGAAATTGGTCTCCCCCCTTAAACAAAAAAACTGACCTTGGCTTGAACTTAACTACTGACCCCTGGGAGAAATGTTTAAAATACAGCGGATAATATTTTGGCTATGGTTCTTTAATGAGCAAATTTATTTATATCAAATCTTTGTTCATGTTAATTTCATTTAACTGTCATTTTGATGCATTTCCATTCCATAAAATGAAATAGCATTTCTCTAAAACACCAGACAAAAATAACAGCAATGAAGTGGTGGTTTAAATGAAGCCATACATCAGTCACACCACCATTAATCACTCCCCCTGAAGGACAATGTGTATATTAAAAAACATGTACATGGGCGGTGCGTGGCGCAGTGGTTAAAGCAGCCGCCCCATGTAGAGGCTACAGTCCTCAACGCAGGCGTCCCCGGTTCGAGTCCTGCGTCGGGCAGACCTTTCCTGCATGTCATTCCCCCTCTCTCTGCCTCCCCCTTTCCTGTCTATCTCACTGTACTATCAAATAAAGGCAAAAAAGCCCAAAAAATATACTTAAAAAAAAAAAAAACATGTACATGAAAGATTGATCAAATTATTTCATTTAATCACTATTTATTTATCTGGAACTATTGGCTTGGCTATGCAGTAAACAGAACATACCGTAGCCTAGTTCCCATTTACTCCAAAATAGTATAGGTGAGGTGAAAAGAGGTGAGGTGGCTTCTTTTCTACCAGTAGGTAGGTACATTTGTTTTACTTATTGCTCATTCACTGGGACTCTTGGCTGATTCATCAGCTAAACTGATTTTTGTGCTGAAATCTCACTACAAGGTTTATTTAAACCATTGCTCAATGTTTTCTCATAAAGTCATTCATGCCAAAATCTTTTGTTGTTTTGAAGGTTCCTTTTTTTTCTTTTAACACATAAATAAAAATCATGAATTCTTTTGCCTCAAACTACAGAGATCTGGCATTGGTGGGGTATTGGTTTTAAAAGCTATGAAGGCTCTATTGAGTTCCAGCCACCTGTTTGCATAGCAACACAAGGTTGGTTAAAGCTATGGTCGACGTTGAGAAAGATTGATCATTATTATTAACATAATTTTTAGATGGTGGTTATGGCCCAATATTACGACCTACACAATGTGAAGAGCAAAAGGAACGGAAAAGATCCATTTTCTCTAGCAGCTGCAGGCCTGCAAAGAAAGTGACCAGTCACAGTCATACGGGTCCGTATGGCTGTGATTGGTCACTCTCTCCTCCATCCAATCCCCTCGCTCAATTTTGACACTCTCTTGCTCCTTGGCCCGCCTCGTCCCGACCTCCTTCCGCATTTGAAACTACGAGCGGTTTGTATTCTTCACGTCCTGTATTTAGACACATTCAATACATGAATTCAGCGGCCTGAATCATCGGGTCATCGTTTGACCGATGGAGAAAGCTCCGCCCAGATATGAGCCTGAAAAGCGGTGCTGATACAGCAGAGTTTTTGTTGAACAGGTAGTCTTTTGTTTTTATTGTGGAAGTTGTGACTTGTGAATCCGACATTGTTACTCCGCATTCAAAGCTGACGCCGAGTTTGGTTTCTGCCTGCTGGCTTGTTGCTCTGTGTGTCGTTAGGAAGCTCAGAGGGGAGGGGTGTGTGTGTGGGGGGGTGGTTGCCTTTTTCAAATTTCTCTCATCGTCTTTCACAACTTTAAAGTTCAGCAACAGGTGTGATTTTTGAGGTCAGCACTTTTCTTTAGTCAAATAATATAGTTCTTATAGCAGAGACTGAACGGGATCTACAGAATAAATATTGCAAATTACTGGTGCAGTGAATGTCAACAAAGATTAGGCTATACTCATCATCACAAAATGTATTAAAGACAAAAAGGATACTGAAGCTTATTGTGTTTCATAATGGTTCAGTTCTTTTGTCACGCTCAGATGGTTACCTCAGATGACTATCTAACTTTTGGTACAAATAAGAACCCTGTCAGAATCTGCTAGTATGTGTGCTGTTAAAAATATGGTCAAGCTTTGCCAAAAATCTTTGGTGCAATATGTTCATGCACCTGTCCAGTTTAGGATTGCAATGCAATGACCTGGCTTGGAGACAAACAAAAGGGGAGACGGATCAAAACATAGAGCAGTGTGTTGCTTTTTGGATTTGTAGGAAAATGTCCCTAAGCTGTGTAAGATGGGTGTCATGTTAAATAATGCAAAATGCGTAACTGTGACAGTGAGATATTGTAAATGTGTTAGTACCTGAGTGTAATAGACAGGCATGACAGTAAAAAAAATGCAACCTACGTCAAATTATATCTAAGGGTTTGGTTTCTCCAAATGAAAGAACATCATTTTTGTCTTGTTTCTATACCCAAACATACAGATACAAGTTGGTTTTGGTGGGTATTTAAACAGGCTCACCCCATTGCTGAGATTCATGGCACTGGTGTGTGAGTGGAACTTCAGTTGCTCTGCACGCAGCAATGAAAAATTATACTTTAAAAATTCAACAAGCCTTCCCAGACAAGCAATCCATAAACTTCCATGTGTAATCTTCTTACTGAAAGCATGTCTACCAACATTATGACTAAAGATTGATTTGGACATAATGTTTTTCCACAGATATGCATTTAGACTAATTCAACTGCCATTTCTCACATTCATATTCATTCACAGTCTATTGTTAATATTTTCTATGAATACAGAGATAATCCAACAGTTCCACTCAAACCACAGGGGTAGGCCTACCTAGTGGTCACTTCGTCAGTTCACCTGCAGTTCTCAGGGTCCAGACTATGTTTGGTGATACTTCAGTGACAATATTGATTGAGGTCAGATATGAATCAGATTCTCGGAGATCTAACACTAAATAGCCTATTTCTATCTAGGGGGAAAAAAACACTAATGGACCCCAAACGCCTGTGCTTTTTATTTAACATCTAAGTAAGTAGATAGATGAAATGTGCATTAATGACTACAGTGCAAAGGCTACACATTGTATGAGCGGCTTTCTTCTTGCAAATCTTGAATAATGTTTTGTTTTAGTACCAGCTCTTCTTTTTATTCATATGTTTCAAAAATCTGAGATGCAGCCACACCTGTGCTGAGGTGGTGCAGCTTGATTACCCACCTGTGGGCACATTTGATGCCTAGCCTGTGTAGGCTATTGTTAAATCTTAGCTTGTTTTAAATGTTATGTAAACACAGTAGCTAACCCTACCCACTATGACAAGTTTACATATTTACTTACTTGTGTCAAGCAAATAAAGCCATGTTGAGTCACTCATTCAGAGAAGTCGCAGTGCAGGCAGAGGTCCAGGGAAGCTCACAGGCTAGGCTAAAAATAAAAACCGCAGAACGTAGACGTTAGCTAGGCTATGTGTTGAACTTTCGGCTCCCAACAACATCTCTTCTTTCGTTCGTTTACTCACATTTCTTGACATGGCCACTGCCAGGTTGTGTGCTCTTACATGTGTACTTTTATTGTGAAGTTGCGCGCTAGGTGCAGGTCAGGTGGGTGAGCCTCTTGTGCCAATGAAAGTGATCAGCCATGGATGTGTGATCAGCGCGTTTTTTGTTTTCGCGTGTTGCGTCATGACACACCTGACACTGCGGCCCACACAGCCGCCATTTTGGCTCCGACCATTGCATGTTCTAGGTACTAAATATTTTCAAACAGTTTGGTTTGTTATGAACATCAGAAATGCAGTCATGATACTGCATACTTAAAATTACCGGATTACTTATTTTACTATTATTTATTTCTTTTTCTACTTTTATATTCTATATGACCATGAAATATTGCTGTGCTTGATGTGCTGTGTTCTTTACTTTTTTTCTTCTTTTTCCTCTTTTCTTTTTCCTCCACTTATTTTTTCTCTTCATTTTATTTGTATTTTCTTTTTTCATTTTTCTCTTCATTGAAAATCAATAAACATATTTAAAAAATTAAAAAAAAATTACCGGATTACTTAATCATGTACTTTCTATGAAAGTAACATTATGCAAATAGTTAGGCTAAAGTAATAGGCAGATAAGGACAAAATCTTGCAGTTATGAATATATTTTTTTAGTACAGATGACTGGATCACCCATCTATTGCAGCCAGCATCAGAGCAATTTAGATTTAAATCTGTTTCTTCAAAATTTCATCTCATTGTGTTGAGAGAAAAAGGGTCTGGGTATGTAGCCTAGCTTCTGCAGCAGCACACCTGTGCTCACTTTTCTAGGTCAGCTTCACACATAAATAGGAGAGTGGGAAAGATACTAGTTGATAACCAGCACCTTTCCAGCAGCAGTGTGCCTGTGTTTTAAGTCAAATTAATTTCATTATCCGAGACCCAGTCGGTTTAATTAAAGTTCTGTTTGTTTTGGTTTTCAATTTTGCATAGTATTTTCTTATTAATCACTCTTCCGACTGACTGGCCTATTGTAGTTTATGATTACATTTTGCTCTTTGAGTTTGTTGGCATTTCATTTCCAGTTTTCCATTTTATTTTATTTTATTTTATTCTGCACCACATGGTCACAAAATTCTCTTTAAAATGATGGACGTCATGTTTCACATTCATATAGGGTACACAGAATTCAGAAATGCAAACAACCGGTCTCAGTGGTAGGCCTACAGGAAATGATGATAACTTTGACAGGAGGAAAGAACAAAAGAATTCATAAAAAGATGCAGAAGACATCAATAAATGTCATAACAGCCGTGCTCAAAGCATTTTGCTTGGAGGATTGGACGTGTAAAATTATACTTGGCTGTGGGACAACAATGCACTTGGACATTTATTATTTAGATAATGACCTCATTTAACACATGGACACATCAACACAACAGTTACGCAGCTAGCACACACGCAAGCAAACACGCAAGCAAACAATAGCGCCAACTTAACAGAATGACCTTCTGATATTAACATTGACCTTTGAAAGCAATCTTTCCTCCCAGCATGCATCATCAGATCAATAAACATTGCTGCCAGGTGATGCTCAGAGCATTATCGGCCTGTTGCAGGCTCAGTGATATGACACACACACACTCGCGCAGACACACACAGAAATGCAACAAAGCCTGCATGTCAAATCTAAATGTCAAACCCATGTGCTGCACATAGAATCTGTGTTATAGCAGTAATCATTGTCATAATACACACTTCAATGCACACTAAATCCAGCATTGACTTATTGACCGTTACTAATTGTCAATCAGTGTTTTGTGTTATGTGTTTAAAAAGCAATGAGTGCAAGTGAGAAAAGCAATTAACAGTTCCCAATCCCATCTTTCACTCACTTTCACAATACTACTACGTTTCCATTCTTTTTCTCATTTCGCCTGCTCGTTTTGAGTCTACGCTCCTACCGCATAAATGCAGGTGGCTCAGCCATGTCTCTGTTCTTGGTTCAACCTCCTTATCCAATCAGAAGCAGACCCCATTACCACACAGTTTCCCAGTCAATGATTTCTCATTTAGACCACACTCCCCAGATCCTCAGCTTATTGAGAGCTTGATGGATGACCTGTCGAATATGCACATTGTGTGTGTGTGTGTGTGTGTGTGTGTGTGTGTGTGTGTGTGTGCGTGTGCGTGTGCGTGTGCGTGGAATGAGAAACTATTTAAAACGCCTTTGAGTCAAAGTCCCTCAGCTCTCCCATTCTTAAAAAAGTTTAAATCTTTCCCTGTGACAGCATCTTTATTTTTGTAAAGAAGAAAGAGAATGTTTAAATATTTATCCATCCATCTGTATGTTTGTAATGTATAATCTCATACAGAGACAATTTCCTGTTTTTCATCTGGAAAAAATTGCAGTCTAAGTATTACACAAACTCTTTCTCCTGCTACTTTCTAAGAAATCTCAACCGTCCTAAGTGGAACAGCTGGGAAATGTAACTGTTGCATGGTCACTATCTAAGTGTGTCTTTTTTCTAGATAAGATGTCAGTCTTGGCAGCTTGATGTCCGTTAACACATCTTTGAAGAAGATATTTGTAAGTTTTACTACATCATGGCCACCATTAACACCTGTTCACTTATCAGTCTAGAGGAAATGGTGCAAGTTAATCATCAAATTTCAGTAAGTCTCCAGAAGTAACACCAGTGTAAACTCTTGTACACAGCACACATCTTTTCTTCTGCTCGTTAGCATGCTAATAAGCTACCCTGTCTAGTCAGCTTCAAATATTGACACACTGTAGTCCCCAGTGTATCGACATTGTGCTGCTAGAGGGTGGATTAAAACCTCTTAGGACGCAACGATGGCCAAAGTTCTTGTCAAGTAAATAATGTTCACCACCAACTCCTGACAAGAGGGTTTGGTGGCAAAGTAAATTTCCAAGTAGCCTCAATAATTGCCCAGTAAGCTATTTATTATCAGTAAACAGTAACAGCCATACATAATCTATAACATACTGAATACAGGGCATGAGTAGGCTACGTTCTGTGGGCATAGGATTATGACAAAATAAGTTCTGCCAACTGAGCACACTTGCTACAATGTTGTTGAACACAATTTCCAGATCACATTTTCAGTCATTTTCTGGAACACAGTAAAATATCAAATATAATGTGCTACACTACATTACCAGTGAGAGGCAGTTGGCCTCTATCTGGTTTAATGGAAACAGCATGAATAAAGACAGCAGGGTGAATATCAAATTCCCAATTCAGTGTGATACAGCATCTCATATACTCTGCAGAGGCCACATAAATCCTGTGATTACCTTGAAACTGCTGTGAAATTTGCTGAAAACGCTGTGTATGCGAAGAGACCACAAGCATCACTAAGTGTCACTGAGGTCTACTCATTTCCAAGGTTCTTTAATTGCAGAAATGTTCACATTCTGAAATGTTATTGCCACTTACATGAGATACATGTAGTTTCTCATTTCTCTTCATCCCGAGCTCCAGTCATTTCCAACTGAACAGCAGGACCGACATGACAACTAAGAAGGTCAGAGGGCAGGGGTCATTATGGATTGTTTCAGGTCATAGAAGATGGGTAAAGTCCCGTGGGTTGCTCAAATGTCAGATGTGTCATTACAAATCAGTCAAGCTGCGGGAAAAGTGTGTTGACACTGTAGCATTTGTGTTAATTACAGTATTTGTGTTGCTTTTTTCCCCCTTGTGTGCACAGTGTGAGGAAGGCAGGGCTGTTAGTGCAGCTTTGCCATATCCCAGAACAGAGTGGAAACAGATCCTGTGGTGCCACACAACGTTTGATTTCCTGCTGTGCTCGGCCATGTGATGTGGCCACAGCGCCACCCAGTGATCAAAATATGCCCATGCAGCTAAACGTTGCTGCATGTACCCTTTGTGTCAGTAGTTTTAAGTTTTGTTAGAGGAAGTTAGAGGCTGATGCTCATGAAACATGCCCCAAACTCTGACGTCACTTTTGAACTCCTTCACACTTACTCGTTAACCTTAATGCAGTTTGCTGATTTTGATGAAAACTCATAAAAACCTCAACAAAGAAATCAATTTTAATGCATTTTTAATGTGGAAAGTAAATTATCATTTATTGTCTCATCAGCATCGCCTCGCTCAGTGATAAAAATATATTTTTCTGTCAATATGTGGATTTCTTTTTCTTTAAATTTACTTTTAAATCAGTCTACTGTTTAGACAAGAGAATTTTCAGTGTTGTGGTTAACTCAATCACATGGTTCTTTATTTACCTCTTGCAATTTGTTTTCAGTTAATTTTTCTTCAGTCTGGCACATACAACATCCAATTCTAACGTTATTGTCCCTTATTTCCAGTTTCAGTATCACACTAACATTTTATGTTTATCTTATTAAGGTAATTTAATTTAAAAATGTCCAGCAATTTGCTTGCAATAGCTGACTGAAAGATTAATGTGTGGGATGTTGCTAAGGTACTTCCTCCATATTTACAGAATAGCTGCAGTGAAATCTGCTGTGTGTGTGTAGAACAGGACATCAAACTCCACCAGCTCAAAGGAAAAAGGTCATGTCTTTTGTTTGTGTGCATGGTCTGGCCAGCTCCTTGTGATTATACATGCTGGGACTTTGAAGTTATAGAAGCTGATAATGCTCTGAAATGTCACCTGAAAATAAGATTTGAAAACAATTTGGTTTCATCATTTGAGGCCAACTTCCAATCCCCTGTCTTAATGTCAGGGGTTACAGCTATTATTTGGTGGGTGTCCTGAACTTTTCAAGTTTTAAAATTTGTTTGAATATGCGGGTGAGTTCCAAGTTTTTCAAAAACCAAAATCACCGTGCTTCACTCAGCTGAAAAAAACAACAACACTGTGAAGCATTGCAGAATTTGTGAAGAATCAACCATCCACTCCAAGACTGTTTTACTTACTTACTGTTTTAGCTGTTTTTATGTTTGTTTTGTTGATGTTGTCCAAATGTGTACTTGATGTGGATGTACTGTGCTGCTTTCTTGGCCAGGACCCCCTTGCAAAAGAGATTCTGAATCTCAATGGGATTATTCCTGGTTAAATAAAGAAAAAAATGACTGTGCCAAAATCAGACATGATAACATCTACCCCTACTGGTGACAAGTGGGAACAGACTACTTAAGTACAAAATTGGTGAATTATGCAAATTGATGACCAGTATCAATTCCAGTAAGGCTTGTTTTACACTTGTTTTAATGAGTTTGGATCTTAGCCTCATTTTGGACAAATGAACTTACAACCACTCAATGTGATAGTTGCAAACCAGTCAAGGAGACATTGAAAATGTATCACTTTCTGTTTCTGTCTCTCAATGGATCCCACTCCCCTGATCTTTCCTTCTTAATCCATTTCCACTACAGTCTTTCTCAGTGTTTGTCCAGCTACATGAGGCCATCAGAAGAGTGAATTAACCCTCCAGGACAGCAGTCACAGATGTTCTGCTGCTCAGGACATATTATTAAACTGTGTGCAGATTCCACTGTTTATCTCATGGACTGGAGTAATGCTGGGTGAAAAGAAAGGAAATCAGTGCCTAACTAAAAGTGAAATTTTCAGTGTCGTATACCTATGTGCAGTTTTCAAAAACAAATAAAAAAACGTACAACAATACAATTCGTTATGAGTTATTATGGACATCCAATAAGTTCAAGCACTGAAATGTCTCCTCCTTGTTTAAACAATGATTGTTAGTTCCAAAATAGAAGTCATTGTTTCACAAACACTCTCTATTTGACCACACACTGCTGACACTGACACTGCTACACCGATGTAATTCAAAGCTTCAACCACTAGAGGTCGACAGACTTGGGCCTTCACAGTAAATTAAAGAAGCGGGCTGCCTCATGGGACTTGTGGGTGGTTTTCAGGAAGACAGACAAAGGAAACATAATATTGTCAAAAGGAACAACAGCTTCTGACTCAGGGAGATGATGATCATTTCCAACAAGATACTGTTGTTGAAGAGCCTGTGAATATTCTCATTTGTCCAGGTCATAGTTATCTCAAGGAAATTTAAATTGAATGCAACTTTGGTCTAGGAAGACGTTTCACCTCTCATCCAAGAGGCTTCATCAGTTCATGTTTGCATCTGACCAGGCTGGGACTGGTCCAGAAAACTGTGTTGTTGAAGAGACTCTTGTTCCCAAGAACATCAATGATATAAGGGCATGAGATTCAATATATGCAAGTTAATATTACTGCACTCCCCTTGTAGCTGAGACCTCCATTACAGCTGGGCATCTGTTGGGTTCTGTTATCGATGTAATAAAGCATAATTTGTTAGTAATTGCAGAAGTGATCATTTATACCTATAAAGAAGCTACTTCTTCCTCTATTCTATTTATAGTCATAAAAGGCCCAATCTCTTTCGTCGCAATTTGCATTTTAAGCCTTGTTATATTCTACTTCAAATGTAGGGAAATCCTTTACCCACTGGGTGGCAGTGTGTGCACATGTACTGTACAACCTGACGTGGAATGAATCTGTGCAAGCGTTCGGTTATTTGACCCATCTCATATTCAGTCATCTGACACAGGCAATGATGAGAAGCCCTTGATCTCCAATTCAAGAACTGATGTAAAATTATATAACAACTCAGACAGCTTGATATGAGGGGGAGAGGGGAGGAGGTGTGGGAGGAATTGTATGGGGTGGGGCGGGCTTTTACAGTGCAGATCAAAGAGAGGGAAAAAAGGCGAGAGAATATATCTGATAAGCCAAAAGGTATAAGAAGCAAACCGCACATGCAGCCATGTAGGGACATTAAGCTGGTGAACAGACGGCCTCTTGGTATTTTTGGCTGAACTTCCAGACTTGACACTCATGTTAAAAATTACAGGGGATCTCTGCCTTTGAATGCATGACGTCAAAACCCCCTGTATGCATTCTTTGGGTAATCCAAATTCAAATACATGGGATAAAGCAACTGAGGCAATAGGATAACTACTCCAAATGCCATGCTTCACACCAAACATTCACTTCCTCTAATGTAGTGGCAAAAGATTTGGTAGGTTTACCACGGCACCTGCTGCTGTGGAGAGAAGAAGAGAGGAATCCAATTTTCTCCAGATATTACACTTCTTTGAACTAATTTGGCTGCTCAATAAGTTGCTCTCATGCTGAAATAGAAATGTGGTGAAAATTTCATGCAGCACAGCATTACCCTCTATTCATTTCTGAGAAAAAAAAAACATATTTGAAATGGATTTCATGAGGTATTAAGTGCACAATCCTGGTAGCATGTTATGCTGACACATGATGCAGTCCTGAAAGCAAAGGCAGTTCAGGGTGTATTGAGCTGAGGAGATTTTTATTGACAAGTGTTTTGCCCCGTTGAGCTGATATTTCAAATACGGAGACCATGTAAGGTTGTGAGGCAGTCACTCATGAAAGCGTCGTGAAGCAAAGGGCAAGCTGTGAGCCAAAAGGCTGAGAATAACTCCTGTGTATTTGTGCAGTTGTGTGGGCTGTGAGTAAGAGAGAAGGTGAAGAGCCTCAGACACAATCAATAGCCGAGAATGCGAGTCCGTCTCCCCGTATGTGTGCACAGGAGCAGCCGGTGAGGGGAGACCGCTGCAGAAGGATGACTAATGATTTCAGTGAAATTAAATGTGCTCCAATCACTTAGAATAAAATCATCTTTCACAGAGTAGAAATATATTAAAATTGATCTCTAAAAAATGTGTGGTATTGTTAAAAGTATCTGGGCACGGTTGGAGTTTGTGTTTGTGACACCAAACAGACGCTGGAGTGAACAAGGTCGACCTACAAGGACAGACTCTGTGTGTTTTGGCGCAGTTTAGAGGCAGAGGGGGTGGCATTGGCAATAGAGATTTACTGTGACATGTACTTTAATATTCATAATCTTGGTTAAATATTACTGCCATGATTCGATGGTGAGGTGCTTTTGTCTCTCCTGTGATTTACAACATGATGACAGAGATGGAAACATTGCTTCCATTGCTCCACTAGAGTCACAGACTCCACTTTTGAAAGACTTTGTATATAATAGCGCTGTACATGAAGCGCGGCATTTCAACCTCCCAGAGGATCGCGGTCAAGTACACCTTGTTAAAACCATCCTGAGGGGGCTCATCATTTCATTGTCTACAAACAGAAACAAGACAAAGCACTTAGTGTGCTCCCAACATGTGGCAGTTTTCCTGTGTGGCAACACCAGACAGCAGCTGTCACCTCTGACATCATCAGCGAAGCACACTGGCCATTTTAGGTGGCAGTGCGCCTCCGCTCAGGGCCGTTGTATAGGGGAGAAAGGTGATGATAATTCTAGGGGCCCAGCGCCCAGTGGGGCCCACAAAAAACCCCAGTAGTCTAATCTTTGTATGACTGAATTATTCTGCATAAGACCCTGACTAAAACTCATAGTACACTGTAAAAACTCAACATCTTTCCAAGAATATTTGTCTTATTTCTTGTCCAAATGTCTCATTTCTAGTCAAAGCGTATCTCGTTCCACTTAAAATAAGACTCATAACCTAAAAATTAACTTTTTAAAGATCATTTTCACTTGTTTCAAACAAATTTTCACTTGAAATAAGTAGAAAAATCTGCCAGTGAAAGCATGTTTTTTGTGCTTGTAATAAGGAAGAAAAACTTGTTCCACTATCAGATTTTTTCTACTTATTCCAAGTGAAAATATGCTTGAAAGGAGTAAAAAGTGTCTAAAAACAAGCTACTTTTAATATGATGTGTCTTATTTTAAGTATAATGAGATTTGTTTTGACTAGAAATGACATTTTGACTAGAAATAAGACAAATATTCTTGGTAAGATACTTGAGTTTTTGCAGTGTAATGCTGCATTAGCATCAAAACAAAGTAGGCTAAATAATACATGATAATACATAAGTAGTCTAAGAAAAAAAAACTGGAAAAGTTAGGGGGAGGGGCCCACTTTAGTATTCTTTAAGGGGGCCCAGAATTCCTAGCAACGGCCCTGCTCTGCTGCGTTTTCTGTAACAACTCAGACAGATGGTATTCACAATTTGAAGAAGTGTATACTGTACACTTCCTTTTCCTCAGAAAGCTAGATGTAATGGTGCTGAGTGTTGTTTGTTTGAGCTAAGTGGTTTGTGAATACGATTTAAAGCCTTTTTAAGATCAGCCTGATTTAAGTTTAAACCAATGTTCCTTTTTTTTTTTCTTATTTTCTGTCAAATACAAACGCTCACACACAAACATAAGCATGCCATTGAAGAAAAAGGACACAGGCATGTTGAAAATCTTACAATGTATATAATTGACACAAGATTTCAGGTACAACAGCAAATGAGACATTTGTATTTTTCAACCTCTTTCTGGCATCTATCTGCACCATAAGCACAAACTCTCCATAGATTTCTGGTAACAACAAAACCAAAGTAAATAAAAACAAGAAAATGAAAAGTACTTTTTTTTCTCCTCATAAATTGGCACCGTACAGAAATGCCTCCCATACTCAACACAGTGTAGAATAAAGCAGTTATTAAATGGTTGGATAATTAGCTTTGCAATTTTTTTTAATTTGCCACCATAAGTAATACATGAGGGCAGGATTGAGGTGCACGCACTAATTTAACATCAGCTCTCTGGACAGACCTTTCTCCTGCTTCCTCTCGCACTCAGGGGCTTCTGTGTTTACACTGTTTGGCCGTGGTTGAAGAGGAGACATCTTGCTGGGCCATATCTATCTGCATACACACACCCCAATCAATAGTCGTTCCTGGAAGGTGTTGACTCACGTATCGATTGACCATCTTGTGATGTCTTTGTGCAGACAATGCCATTTATTGGCCTCATAAAAGTGCAGGTTTTTATAAAAGGGAGGGGGACTTGAGCAACAAATTAATGGGATCAAAAAGGTGACGGAGGAGAGAGGGGGGGGTAGCGGGTGTGGGTGTGGGAAGGGGAGGAGGGGGGGTTGTGCAAATTTCAGCCGATGACATTGTGAGGCAGTCAATGAAACTCAAACTTCTGAGTCTAAAAGTCGCAAGTCGTCTTTGAATTGGAATGTCACCATCACAGTTGGAGTCATTTCTCATTCTTTACAGGGCATAGTGTGTACTTTCACATTCATATTGAGATTTTTCTGAAGGGTCACAACAATAGGACCCCTGCGGTGCTCTCGCTAATTGTTCTTTGCTTAATATGCATGGTTTTTTGTTTGTTTTTTTTCCTCACACATGAACGTCTAATACCGTTATATCTGTTTGTTTGTTTTTTTATCTTAAAATTGACCCCAACTTTATGCAAAGTGTCAAAGGCAGTCACAGGCAGATTTCATAACCAGGGACGAAGAGAAAGACACACACACCCGCGCGTAAAACACACATACACAGAGCAACAAAGCAGTCATTAATAAAGCATGTCAAAAACTGAAAACACCATCAAAATATCCTGTCAAGTAACACGCATGACGACCACCTCACCCATTTCCACAGCGGTAATTAACCAAGTAGCTAACAGATGTGCTTCTCAAACTTTGACAGAGTCTCAAACTACTTAATTGGATCTGCAGTATTACCAACCGTCAGGTGCATTTAGATTTTTTTTTTATTCACATAATGAATTATAGTGGATTGTCCCAGTGTTCAACTGAAGCAATGATGTCCATTTGTGTCCCCTATGTTCCATTTCTCTGTTACATACGATACTGACAAGTCGAGATACCATCAATAGGGATTTTGAGTTATTACAGTAGTAGGTTGAAAATACCAGTTTGGAAAAATGAGCTATATTAATCTCCCATTGCTGTCAGTTGTATAGCACTCTAGAATATAATGTTAGTCCAATACATTTTAATACATTTCATTTCTGTGGCGTCCAGACAAGATTTATATAAAGGCTCTATCGTCCATCCCCTCTTTTGCTCCATCAATCAAAAGACAAGTACGCACATTCACACGCAAACACAAAAACATGTCCACACATGCAAGCATTGTCCCATCATCCTGCACACAGCGTTCTTAAATGAGAGCTTTGACATTTCTTTGAATTAAAATGTGGTACATGTTTCCTCCTCAGCGAGCTTCTCATCAGGAAAAAGCCTCACACTGTGTTTCCACAACATTCCCCACTAACGTTGACACATAATGAAGCACTGTGTCATTGTCATATTGCCTTGCCATCATGTAGAAGCATGAGGAACGCTTTAAAGGTCATAATAACTGATGAGTGGGGAGACAAGTAGAGGGAGTTGGGGGAGGTGGGGTGGGAAGAAAGAGGCACTGATATAGAAAAGTTGCGGGAAAATGGAAGGCAGATATGAATACAATATGACAGCTGATGAAGGAATTAAGAGTTTAAGCATACAATGATCTGGCCATTATAAAATTGTGATACCTAATTGGCTATTTTCTCTAGAAAACAACAAGGAAGCAATCAAAAATATGTACACTGCTGTGTCTGCCATAGAAATAGTATATGGAGTTATTTTTGTCTCATAAATACCTGTAAACACACAGAGGGTGATCTACAAATGTTCCTTGGTTTGCACATGTGTTTTGCTATCCACAAATACACATTTCTAATTTGTAACTTGTATTTTGGTTTTTTTTTTACAAATAAATGTGTATTTGTAAATATATTGGGTATTTGTAAATGTATAATTTTCCATTTGTAAAAACAAAAAAGCCATTTGTAAAACCAAAAATTCTGTTTGTGAAGCGTGACTCTGCATTTGTGGATCACCAATCACACACAAGCATCTCTTTCCTCAATGACGTATTTCTGAGACATTCCTGTCGAGATCCACACAGATCCACAAACACACAGAGGTGATTCACAAAGGGCCACTCTCCTCACCAGTAGGAGCCGCTCTCCTCACCAGGAGGGGCGGTGTTGGCGAGTAGCTGAATGAAAACTAACGAAGAAGACTGCTACTGGATTATCTCTAGAAATTATTTTAATTCCCACTGTTAATGCGTCACTATGCGATAAAGTAACTGTTTAGATTCCCAATATGCGGTTAGTTTATCCAAATGACGCCTGTTTGGAAGTTTGCACCGCCGTTCGTGGAGCAGTGAAGCTCCATCTGTGGAGCAGCTAACTAGGCTAGTTAGCAGCTAACTAGGCTACCACCGGACGAGCGGTCTATCACAGAGGCTACAGCCGAGCTGCTGTGTTGTTCGGCTGGCTAACCTCCGCTGTCATCCCGGTCTCCCCCGACTCGTTTTTTCCCCCGGAATGACGACGCTGGTTAGCCAGGCCACTGCAGCAGCCCGGCTGCTGTTTAGATCTGATTAGATGTTAGACTGTTTAGATCCCCAATATGCGGTTAGTTTATCCAAATGACGCAGGCTGTTTGGTAGTTTGCTCCGCCGTTCGCGGAGCAGTGAAGCTCCACCTGTGGAGCAGCTAACTAGGCTACCACCGGACGAGCGGTCTATCACAGAGGCTACAGCCGGGCTGCTGTGGTGGTCGGGCGGCTAAGCCGCGGCGTCTTCTCGGGGGAGAAAACGAGCACTTCAGTAAACCGGTTGCTGCCTCTGGATGAGCAGATCACCACAGAGGAAGCAGCCGGGGCTGCTGTGGTGGTCCGCCGGCTAAGCCGCGGCGTCATTCCAGGGGAGAAACCAAGCCCCAACCCGGTTGCTGCCGCTGGATGAGCGGATCATCACAGAAGCAACAGCCGGGCTGCTGAGGTGGTCGGTCGGCTAATCTGCGTCGTCCTCCCAGGGGAGAAAAGGAGCCCATCAATCTACCGGCAGTTTTTTTTTAGAGGTTTACCGCCAGCTGGATGAATTATTATGAATAGGAGATAAATATTGTCTCATTCAGTGGTGTAGTCTGTAGGCTATATCAACAAACAAAACTATCTAGTCTATGATGGGCTATGTACAGTCACCACCGCTACATCAATCAATAAATTAACGTTTTACAATGAAACGAAACGGTCAGTCAGTTGACAAACAGGCGTCATTTGGATAAACTAACCGCATATTGGGGATCTAAACAGGTACTTTATCGCATGGAAAAATATTAAAACTTAATAAAGTGACGCATAAACAGTGGGAATTAAAATAATTTCTCGAGATAATCCAGTAGCAGTCTTCGTCGTTTGTTTTAATTCAGCTACTCGCCACCACTGCCCCTCCTGGTCATATATCTATCCTACTGGTGAGGAGAGCGGCCCCTCCTGGTCATATATCTATGCCTACTGGTGAGGAGAGCGGCCCTTTGTGAGTCAGCAGCTGTGAGTTTGTGGATCAGGAATGTCTTAAGAAATACGTCATTGAGGAAAGAAATGCGTGTGTGTGATTGGTGATCCACAAATGCAGAGTTGTTGTTTTTACAAATGGAAAATTATACATTTACAAATACCCAATATATTTACAAATACACATTTATTTGTAAAAACCAAAATACAAGTTACAAATTGGACAAACTCCATAATAGTAGAACCATTCAAACACGTGCACAGTGTGGCTTTGACTGTGATATGAATCATTGCTGCAATTAGACAAAAAACATATGACACTGCTGGTTGCAATTATGATGCTAATCACTGGGCCTTTGCAGGGAGCACACAAAATTTTGCATGTTATATTATATGCTCTGCTGTGCACATAAAAGGAATATTGAAAATAAACAAACAAAAAATAAAAGGCGCTACATGACAGCAGTGTTTCTGTTCTGCTTCTGTGTACATTTCTGTTCTGCTACACGCTTCCAAAATCAGGAACTGTCAATCCTCTGCTGCGAGGGCGATCTTAAAACCGACACCCCACCGCCCCCCACCATTCCACATACAGCGCTCTATAGTGGGAAGCTGCTGTCATCTGAGACCTGGCCCGGCCTAGCATGTGTTTTGCTTACACCAGACTCTCGAGTTGATCCGACGCTGCCAGCGGGGTTTTGAGAGAGAGGGAGAGGGAGAGAGAGGGTGATCTGCCTCAGCGGGGAGGGGTGGAGTGTCAGAGGGAATGTAGGGATGAGTGGATGGATGGAGCGGTTGGACGGTGGGTCATGTTACTCCTACATTAGACGATCATGTCAGTGTGAATGTGATCACGGCTATTATTACTGCTTAAATGGGAAAAAGTGCTGACGCGGAGTGCTCTCGTCCGCGCTCCGAGAACGTGTGCGTGAGTGTAATGATATTGTGAGGGCCGAATGCATTAAGAGGTCTGGTGACTGGTGTGGTCGTGATGTCCAGATTATCCTCCTGTAAAAGTCATCAACGTTACTTTGTTGAAGACTGTGGTTTGTGTTCCTTTTGCTATAAATATTGGGTTCTGTTGTGAGTTATTAATAAATAAATAAATTCTACTGAACACAAGTGCTGTTTTCGAGGAAGTGGAATAAAAAATATATGTATCTGAGCGCCACTGCAAAGCCCCATTCTCCCTCTCCCTGTGGTGTCAACACCAACATACTGTTAGCAATATAGTCTTACACATGTCTTAGGTACAGATATAATCTCAGAGAACCAAAACACCGGAAACAAAACATTAGAAGATGCGAAAAGACCAGCTCTAATGGTGTCATAATATAGCAAGAAATTAAAGACCAGAGCAGAACCAAAACAATTTTGAATAGTCATCATTCCATTTTTGTTCTAATCCAAAACCAAAACAAAGTCCATCCTGGTGTTTTTTTTGTTGTTTCCTTATACTTATTTAGTTTTGGCAAAGTAACTAACCCCCAAACTTCTCCTCCCTATCCTCTCAGACTCTCCCCAACCCCGTGTCCCAAACTCAGTCCCGGTTGGTAGATTCCCCCTCAATTATCGCCGCAGCAGCAACATGAGCAGTGAGAGCAGGTAAATGGTGATGCAGGGAAGGTGCTGGGTGGCCGAGGCTTTCACCTTCTTGTTTTCCGGAAGCTCGGGGTAGACCATTATTGGTCGCTCGGTGACAGCGACAAGGTGTGGGTCCCGGGAACACGTTTCTTCAGTGCACATTCCGCTTCCTGAACCGCTGACGTCATCACCTGCAGACACAGGGTCAGAACACGAGCTTAAAGGTTGAATATGGAGAACGAGCACAATACCACCATCTATTGATCAAGATAGAAATTGCAACAACAGAAAAATAATTCCAGCAGTCGGTTGCCAGACCGTTGCTAAGTATAACACACCGTTGCTAGGGACGCCGCTCTGATCAGAGGAGCAGAGGAGAAGAACTATGCACGTTATTTACCTCATGTTTCATTTTTACTTTCATTAAACAGATTCCGACTAATTGCAATGTTAGATAAATGACTTGTAACTTGTTACAGGGAGAGTGGAGGCTCCTTCCACATCGTGGCTGAAAACCAAACCTGCGATCAGAGCCTCTGACCCGGGCGGTGTCACAACTCTTGTCTCGGTAAGACCACGAGTACGTGACACAAACGCGCCCATAATCTCTTGTTTATGACGGATAAGACTACACAAACACACACATCGTAACATGTTCCATCGATCCACTGATTGATTATAAAAGGATTTGTTGAAAACATATGCACACGACCGGGAGGAGGGGTTAGCAAAACAATGGAGAAGTGATGCCCAATGCTGGCTACTGGCTACTGGCTGGTACGAGGTAAACAGGAAGTCATTGTTGAACCCGTCAAAATTTCTTAATTCAGACTAAATATAGGTTTTTATGGAAAAGCAATACATGTATTCTGCACCCCTCTAAACGCCCCGTGGATGTATTATGATTTTTTAAATATAGCTTTTAATAAACGTTCTCCATATTCTACCTTTAATGGTACGACAAACACACACTTAGAAACAATGTGGCCTGTGTATTAATAATATTTCTGAATTATTAGACTTGCCCCCCGGCAAGAACATTTTTATACAGTGTATTGCAGCTGGTAAAACTCTTGTTATTTATACTGTTAAAAAATAGACAGATAGGCACTTTGATTTATGCAAAACATTTTTATACATTTGTCTTCATTCTAAATGTGCTGCGTTTGCTGAGTTTGTTTAAACAAAAATATAAGTGCTGCCTTCTCAGATGTGCAAAAACAGAGTTGTTTATTCCCCTTAAACTAGAAAGCTTTGAATCATCAGTGAGTCATCTGATTTCTTGTGAATATTCTGAAGAAACTTGTGGAATGTGTTGATTAAAGTACACACTGGCGTCCTGGAAGTCCACATCCTGGCCGTTGAGAGCATTCTTCAGGCGGTGTGTCATGATCTTCAGCTGCATTATCTGCTGACGTATTGTCATGTCTGGCTTGGTGATGTCGATTTCCACTTCAGGGTTGTTGATCTGACTGGCCAGGCCGTCACCCATCACCTCGGGGAGGTACCTGGCACACATGAACGCTCGTTTAGCCCACGAAACACAATTTTTCATCCAATCTGCAAAGCTAATTGGAGATGATGCAACATTTGCTGAAAAGTGCTGCAACAGGTTGCAATGACAGGATAACATTTTCTTAGTTTCCAAGGAATCATGCTTAGTTTCCCAGGAATCTGAGGACCACAAGCAGGAAACAACTAACTTGTCATATGGCTAATTTATATACACTATTATCTATGTCAATATATGGTTATTATATGGTCATACCAGACCAAACAAGGCTGAAACAGGAGACTAGAAACAGAAAAATGTCTTCAAGTTAACATAGACAATTTTTTTTGTTAAGTTTCTTCTTTCAAAGCGTACATGTATCAACACAATGCGTCCATTGTACATGTTATTTGATATCTGGGGCGACTAGTTTGTGAAAGATCAACCCACAGTTCCCATGACACTAGAAGATGGATTGTCCGTTTTCTATTTTGATATGTTGGGTGAAAAATAAATGTCTTCGTAGGTGGAAATATCCTACCTGGCACGGTTCATGCCATTCCAACACTTATCCTCTGCCCCTGTTCCAGTGGCCACTCTGTCACTGCAGAGCAAAGTTGGAAGAGAAACCCAGTACGGCTGCATGTCCCTCAGTCTCACAGTTACATCAGACACCTGAGGCAGAGTTGACAAGAAGCGCACTTGTGAGCTTTTATGCTTTGCCCAAAATCACAGCATGATGAGGAAAAAAACACCTGCTTCCCCTACAACCAACTGCAGTGCTTAGTCATCTGACTCATTCATTCTTGCATGCATTCAACCCCATCTAATCACCCCATAGTGTAAAGGAGAAATTAACAGCAAAAGGGGTTTAATTGAGTTGAGCAGTGTTTCCTACGTCATAGACCATCTGCATGAATAGACTGGATTACGCCATCAGAGAGCAATGACAAGAACACAGATTCAGTCGCATAAACACCTACCAGTTTGGTCATTTTGTTGGAGTTGGCTTCCACTCTGTCCTCCACCGTAACTCTCCCTCTTTTCATGGCTTCATCAGCCCCTGTGGTGCTGGTTCCTCCCTCTCTAATGTTGCCGCATGCCTGGAACAACTGGTGCAGGGGCAGGTGAAGAAAAGATACGATAGAAATGGAGAGAGAAGATACAGATGAGGGGCAAATTCAAGGAAAAACTAAGGCAAAGTGTCTTAAAGACGTGTTGGGCCACCAGCAGTAGCCTGGGTGAGACTTGATGACACGATGAATACCGTTCTTCCCGAAATATAATCCCTCGTGACAGCCAATCCAAAATCAACTGCAGGCAATCAGTTGAGTCGAGATCTGGTGACTGTGAAGGCCACAGCACATGATTCACATCTTTCCGATCAATCCATTTAGTGACCCAGTCATGCCCCATGTGAAAGCATCAGCAGCCATTACATCTCTCAACTCATTAATTCACATCTTCTTTTATTAACTCACCTACCTTTACACGAGACAAGTTAACAAAAGGGTGAAATGACTAAAGGGACTTTAAGTATGTTATCAAAGTCATCTCCATTTACGAGTAGTAACTTAAACTGTAAGGCTCTATAAACATTACTTTCCTACTATATGTATATGTAGGTCATACTCTGGATCTTTATCGGTGCTGGTGTTAACAAGACTGAAATGATGCTGAACTCTCAATACAATCCTATAATCTCATCAGCAACTGCATCAGCAAAATACTGTTAGGTTATCTCTCTCCATCTCTCAATCCATTCATCTATCTCTCCATCTATCTACACAAATATCTACCTATGTAAACCAACAGCCACAGGTGGTGCTGGTTATTTGTATGACCCCAGGAGTCAACCACAGAATCAGTGAAGCAGAATGATTCATAGCTTACAAACTACTACTTGTCCCAATGGGACTTAGATTTATAAATGGAGCCCTGGGAATACAGTAAGACTGCAGTCAATCTGTCATCCAATCTGCTCTGCTTAGAGAAGCCTCGAGCCTTTGAACCTTCACATATAAGAATACAATGATCCTGTTTTAAGCTTTCAATCATTTGACATCTGTCAGCATGACGCACTGGTGTTGTGTGGTTCACAGCAGACTGGATAAGGAACATAAGCAATATGGAACTGAATCTGTTAATTACATTTTACAGATACACACCGCATGTACAGCAGTGTATTTATCTGGAAGGGCTATGTTTTTATGAGGAAAGCACATAACTCAACATACGACTTTTGATGTCAGCAGATTATGTAAATAGGAGATAATCTGTCCCACAGTTTGTCTACCATAATACTACACTACGAGCATCAATTGACTTCAGAGGGATCAACACAGCACTTTCCCCCTGAGATGAAGATCAGAAGCTCAAGTTGTGTGTGATTACCATACTGAACCAGGTCAGAGGCGGCCTGCCAGGCTATGGCTCACCTCAGGCCGTCAGGCTGTTTTAACAGCAACACAGCACAGAAGAAGCTTTGTCTTTTCTCTCACCATATACACAGTTTTCCACCTTCATCAAACTAGTCAGAGTTTCGTGGCTGCCAGTGCCTTTTAAGGATCTTATAAAACTGTTGCTAAAACACCATTAAGCAGTGAAGTAAATGCTTGGCCCACAGATTCTGGCAAGACTCACATTGTTCAGTTGAAATCAGGTATGTGGGGCTCTCTAACAACATTAATTTAGTGGCAGGATAGGTGTTAATTGTATGAACAAAGTGGGGGCAATGACGCCACATGTTGTTTGAGTCTCAACCTAAATGAATTAGTGTCAATTTTATTAGTTTGCACTGTGGGATTTCCGGAGACTACAGGTTTTTTACTTCTTACAATTCTCAAAGCTTTACCTAATGATAAAAATATTTGAGAGCCCCGGAATTCCAAATCTTGTATTGGGATTTCTCATGAACATTAAATATTCAAGATAATTTAATAGGCAACTCTTAGCTAATATGCTTCTTCAGGAGTGTGTGGGTGCTTGCTGTTTGGCTACATAATGAAATCATTTCACAACTGTCAATTTTGATTCCAAAATATCTAAATCCTGATTGGTGCATGAAGGCCCATCACATCAAGTTTTTCTGAGCCCCACACACTCCAAACTGTTTCATATAATAATAGAGAACCACAGAGAATCACTTTGACTTCATAGTTAGTTGGCTTCTAAAAACATGTTTTCACTTTCTCATTGTGTAGATTGATTGTGAAAAATTCCAATTTAAATCATTGAAATCTTTCATACAGTAATGTAAAATATCATTAGGATTTATTGCCATGGACTGGTTGACAGATGTTTTTACCTGTAGCCAGTTACCCCATCTAATTGGCTGAGAACATCTGTTTGGTTTTTGACCTAATATAATTAAACCAGTGTTTACAGTGGGTAGTTGTACAGTTATGGCAGGAACAGCATATTAATATGACCTAGTTTGTAACAATCACCTAATTTAAAATGACATACACTATGTACCTCGCTGGTGGAGAGTCCTTCACTCTGTGCCACAACCATGATCATTTACTAATGATGAAGTGATTTAACAAATAAAATAAAATAAATCAAAGAAAGAAATATGTGATTTCAATGGGAATATCAGGTGTATTCAGTGTTTATGATGCTAATGACACATTGTTGTTCAGCTGTGTTGATTTACTTTTTTGAGGTCCTCATTGTATTTTGTGCAGTAAAAACTGTCAGCCAGCTTTGTGTATCAGTACGTATGTCTGTGCCACTGTGTGTTCTGACCTTGCTGTTGATGGTCTGTAAATTATCGAGCATGGTCACCATGGCTTCAGATATGCGATTGGGAATGGAGAGGACCACGCTTTCCACGCCAGATGGGCCATCAAAGCGATCAGCCACCTGCATCATTGTTTCTACGGAGACAGGAGGTACCGTTAGCATGAAGACAGTGTGAAACGAGTCATATGTCTGAAGTTGGTTCAGCTGTATTCACAGCACAAAAGCGACACAATGTGTCGGCTGAAGCTTTGAGCAGACACAAGGCTCATTGGATTTGTGTGTGTGGTGTGCTACCCACCCGCCAAATGCCTCCACTCAGTGTTGAGGTCAGCTTGGTTGGCCAGACAGCCCTTCATGACATTGCTGCAGTAGTTGGCACAAGGTCTGGCGGAGGCCATGCCCCGGCAGTGGGGACAGTAAGTCATCTTCATCATGGCTCGCATACACTCCTGGCTCAGGTGCACCTGGGGTAGGGCACGGACAAAAATAAATGTACACCACCTGGATGAAAAATGACTGTTTAGTCAAGCATATATGATCTAAGAATCCAAAAGAAAAAACAGATAGCAGCTGTTGATTAGGCAACATATGACCACTAAAACTGTGTAAAGCCCTGCTGATCGCGTACAGGAGACTGAAATATATGTAAAACACAAGTGCTCAGATTGAACAAGATCTGAAGATGTAAATTTCTTAGGCCAGACAATGACAGTCACGGAACTGTGGGAGGTCACCTCCCATGGTGACCTTTTTTTTAGTTTGCTCCAGACTTTCATTCAGCACAGTTTCCTTGGAAACCACTTTGGGAGAATTCGCTTTTTGTTTCACATGCGATGAAAAGGCCCTGACATTCATACAAGTATTCTCAGTCCCTCACTCCATCCTTCCTGCCTCCTCCATTTCTCTCTCTATCCCACGACGCTGCTCCCCCTGGAAAGGGCCTTCGTGCGTGAAAAGTGAAACTGGGTTAATACCAGTAAGCTCTGTTCACAAGAGAGTACAGCTATGCATGCAAAACCTCAGGAAGTGTGTGTGTGTGTGTGTGTGTGTGTGTGTGTGTGTGTGAGAGAGAGAGAGAGAGAGAGAGAGAGAGAGCGAGAGAGAGATGGAACGAGCCCAGCTACGCATACAAAGCTCCTCTAAGCTGACATCTGGGCCAGCCTGATGCTTTTCCTGGAAACTGTTCTTCCAACAGCAAAGTCACAGTTAAAACCAGGTTTTAACAAATATACAGTGGAAATGGGGCAACAATAGGGATCAGGTGGGAAAACAACATCCTCCAGTCCTGTCATGCTTTCAGTACTACAGCTCCCAGTCTCACTGCAGAAATGATCATTTTCAGCCTCACATTGAATTCTCAGGACTTCAGACTATGGCCTTGTCCCCTGATGAATGTTATCTGACATTGACAAAGGCAGCTGTTCTGTAACACTTTAACTTTTTGGTGTAATTCTGTGTGCTTCTTTGTATTGGGTGTAGTTTGTAGCCCTGCTTTTTGTTCCACACATTCATCAGTATATTCTCAACTAGTGTTGAAAGTATTGATTTTTATGTGCTTATATAGCATCAACCCAATTTCCCCACAAGGATCATTAAAATTTTATCTAATTATATTTGATCCACATAAGGCAAAAGTAGTTTATTTTGATGCTGTTTCAACTCTGAATTAAATCTTAAACCACATTAAGAAATACATAATGAGCCTAAATTAGTCAATGCATCTCTGATGAATAAGAGAGATCAATCGAATTTGGTAATTATTGCCAGTTGCATAAGGAGGCCAGCATGGAGTGATATAAGTGACACTGAACAGCAATAACCACATTCCCAGGCTTAATCTGAAGTCTTATGAGACGTGAGTCAGATCTTGCCCTCCTTTTCTCCCCTCCTCCCATGCTTACCCTACCACTCATTAGCTTGGGATGAGTCAGACAAATGCTTTTTTGGTGAGAGAGAAGAGTGAGGGAAGGGAGGGTGCAGGCGTGAGTGGAGAGAAAGTCTGAAAATGAGAGAGATAAGAGGGGGGGTTGTTAAAAAATCTACGAGGTCCACAAAGGGCTGTTGGCATGGGAGTTTAAAAGTGAAATAGTTATTAAGGAGAGGCAGCTATTAATCTGGTTTCTGTTACATCACCCATGCAATATTAACACTGGGAATCCCAGACCAGGCTCAACAGACATGACACAGTGTGGAACTGCTCTGTGGTGCCGCTTGATGTTAACAACTTCCTCAGTAACCTTGGAGCTGTGGTGCACCAGGCGCTGTGAAGGAGGGGATGTCAAATTAGAGCCAGTAAAAAGACTCATAGTCTCTGGGCTGCGACCACAGACTGTTTTCATTATGGATCCATTTGTTCTTGTTTTTGTTTTTTTGAATTTTAGGCTACAATTTAAGAGTTAAAAACAGAGTGAAAAATGCCCTTCACAATTTCCCAGAGTGCAAGGGAGCAATTCCAAATCGCCCCCAATTTCCCATCTAAATGTCAGAAACCACAATTTTTTTATAGATACATAAAACAGAAAAAGTGATAGTAGCAGATTCATGGCAGTTTTAACAGATAAATTAGTTGCTTATCAAAGTTACTGATCAAAAGTTTTATTTCAAATCAGTTCTAATTTTATGGACAGACCATTTCATCATAAATAAAAACACAGTCTTCACACTTTCTCACACACACACTGCACTGACCTAATTCGAATGATCGCTGTACAGCCCTATCAGGAGATATCAAAACAAAGTTTTAGGTTTGAATTTCTCTCTTTGATGTTTACACACTTGTCCTTGCTTCACCTACACAACATGCTTCCCATACCTGTCAGCTCCTTTTATATTTCCCTCCCTCCCTCCCTCTCTCTCTCTCCCGCTCCCTCTGCTTGTCTCTCCTCTGTAATTAGTAAGGATATATGAGCAACCTCTCCCCCTTGTGTTATAGAGCGAGCTCATCCAGACTCCTTGCCTCCAGAGTGAGCTATGTGGCGCGTGGCCTACTTCCTCCACTCCTCTACCCGAGGGAATAAAACAGTCCGGAAAAAAGTTAAGGACACAGCAACTGGTGCAGCCCGCAGCAACGCGAGGGAGGAATTAATACTGTACCAGAAAGAAAGTCTGCATCTTACTTCTGAGATCTCTCTTCCTAACCCTCTCAAATAATTATTCAGTTTTCCACGCGTCTCGCTCTCCCTCTACTCTGCTTTGCTCTATTCCCAGCCTCCTTTCAGGATACTCTTTCATCACCTTTCACCACATCTCCTATTATTCATAGCTAATCAAGCCAATACATAGCAGGGATTCATGTCATGTTTCTTCTAAGTTGGCAGCGAACACAGACTTCTGCAGGAGACATTGGAAGCACACACATGCGCAGGGAGAAAAGTGCCTTATTCGTCCCTGCTTTGCACCCAAGCAGTGGAATAGCTCCCGGAGCAGGGTGCAGTAAACATCTTCAGTCACGGGGGCCCTTTAAGTGGCAATGCGTAGCTATAAATAGGGGCGGTTGTCTCATTAGGGCCCAATCAATTGAAGATAGAATTACAGGGGAAAGGAGGGGGGAGGCTCCAAATTAGTGTACAAAGCTATTCACACTAAAATGAGACAGAGGATGGGACAAGGCACAGCTCTGGGAAATATCAACAGACATCATGGAGTACAATACACTAGGGGAGGAAGGAGAATGAAGGATTGAGAGAGCAGTAAGAAAGGAACAAGAGAGGATGCTGGAGTTCGTCAGAGTCTTTTTTATTATCTCCCCCCGTCTCATTTGTTCCCGGCACAAGGCCGTTCCGATCTGCCTAAGCACGGCACAGGGCTGATTGTGTGCAGCTGAAGAAAGCGGCACAGTCTGACACACAAATTATGAATGCGAGATGGAATATGAAATTGAACAGTTGGTTGAAGTCTGTTCTTCGTTTAGTCACGTTTTACCAAACCAGCTTTGACTTGTAATGACACAAAGAAAGAAAGACAGTACAGTTCAAATAGATGAGCTTGGAAATTCCCTTTTAGAGAGACTGACCAAGTGTGTCCATGGTGACTGTTGATGCATTGTGGTTGATCTCTTGCCTTCCCGCCTTCCCATTTAAGACTTTTGATGAGTGGATGTAAATGGGGCAAGAAGGCAGCCCGTGACCCAATTCGGAGTGGCAGCGGCTCCAGCGCCGTGGCATTAGTGTTAGAATGACATTTTGTAATTTTGGAAAAGCTTGCGCTAATTATTTACACATTTTCCCCCAGCCGGCCTAGTTTAATGAACTCATCGCTCACTATCCCAGAGCACAAACAAAGCGACATCAGGCAGGAAATGTGTATTAAGAAGTAGCCACACAGGGGAAATGTTCATCACCATTGGAGGGGAATGATGTTATGACGAGTTGTGTGTGGAGTTATGTATGTGCTTGTGTTTCTACACCTTTAAGCACTTGTGCGCTCGTGTACTCAAGTGCGTACATGGATGTTTGCCTCAGAGAGATGCTTATCAGTTTAGCATCTTGCTGGCAGAGCTCTTGCAGAGGTCCTAACTCACTCTGGCTGGCCCAGGGGGTACACCCATGTGTCACATATTGTGAATAGCAATTCCACCATAGCGTGCTGCCCATGCTAATTCTGATCCTGTTCACTTGCATCTCACTTAAGAAGTAAATGTCATGTCTTGGGCTGTGTTAGGCAAGTAGCATGTATGCTGTGGCTCTTGGTCATGGAGTTTTTAACTGTGACTGTCATGCTGCGTGTCTTGTTATTGACCTACAAACTGCCTTGGTGGACTAGCTGTGTCCATGGTTATCCCTGATTTTTACCCCCCCCCCCTGTGGCTGTGGATGTGCTTAGCCTTCGCTGTGCGCAGCCAGGTACTTAGCTGACACATCCTCAGGTGGCTTTATGTAGGTGTGAGATGTTGCACCTATTTCTGGGCCCAAAGGGAAGCAGAGAGAGAGATACCAGGCCAGGCTGTCTCTGTCTCAGTCTGAAGCAAACAGCACAGTATGAACCACCCACAGTGCCAGCCGAGCCAGAACATGTATACTACATCAGTGCAAAAGGGAAAAGGATCATACAGAGTCTCTCTCTGACATGCATCCAAATGTGTGGCCTTGTAGTCACGTAGTAGCTCAACAATCTATCGTGACTTTTTTTCTATCTCTCTCTCTCTTTCTTGCTTTTGGTCTTTTCATGCTTACACACAGCCTGGCCTTGTAATATTTCATCAAGGAAATTACTGTATTATTCATCTCTGGTGCAACATCTGTTTTGTCGGAGGATGTGTATATTTCTCACGGGGGCTCTCGGCTCTCCTTGTCCAGTGCCTGATGGGAGATGTTTTTCACGGCCGCATCAATACTGACCGCCTCCCCCACAGAAGCTGAAATAATTTCTCAGTCTTGCTGTGAACTTAACCTTACACTTGTCTTATACGCAGAGGGGACCATTTCTCCTGGGAGATATTAACCCTCTCCAGGGTCTTTTTTTCATCTTAGAGCTGACGTTTACTGTGGTTTCTGGAGCTGATCATTTGAGAGTTACTACATGGAGCCACTGCCACTGTTTTATACTAAGCACACAGACTAGTAAAAACAGCCCTGCATGTGTTTTTAAGAGGAGGACTGGTGAATACAGAAAAAACACACACAAAAAAACAATGAAGACAGACCTTTTCCATGATAATACCAATTAATATGTAGAGGAAGAGAATATTAGCTTTTTGGCAGATTAGACACCAGTTAAATGGTTTGTGAGTCAGTAAGTCCCTTCCATCAAAAACAATAAAAGTAACTGGTGCGGGAAATAGGAAAACTGAACTATAAATTTGAAGGAAAGATGCAAATCAGTTATTAGATGGAAGCACGAAGTACAAAATGGAACGAACGTGGGGAAAATGGGAAAGAAAGTGGAGAGAGATTTTACCTGGGACACCTTGCGCACCACCTCCCCGGTGACCACCAGACCCTGAACAAAGGAACGTGCCGCCACAAATGTGCGAGTGACCGCCAACTTCATTGTGCGGGGTATGTCTCCGAAGGGCCGCAGTGTCTCTATCTGCTTCGACACACACTCCAGGTAGTCCTCGCCTGCAATCAAGATACTTGTTCATTATATTGTTTTTACAAGGAGGGAATCTGGATACATCTGAAGATTAAACTGCAGTCGAATATGAGCTCATCTCTATACAAGGTGAACAAATAAAATATTAAGCCAGGTCATATTTTCCATTCTTTATCTTAACCTATTCACAGTACACACTGTATATAACTACTGAGGGGAGTTCCCAGTCAATCAATCTGTGTTAATAATGCATCATAAAGCCAGGGATTAGTGCGTGTTTGTTACTTGGTGTTCTACAAAATGAACTGGGCGTACCAATGGAGTACTGCTTGTTCGCCTGGTCGAAGAGCTTCTCCAGCAGCCTGACCCAGAAATCGTTGAGCACCTCCTCCAGGTTGACACTGGAGCCTCGATAGTAGAACCTCAAATCCGTGAACAGCTCTGAGAAGATCGGTGAATTCTGGGTGTATGTTAGACCCCAAGTGGCAGTGAACGTCTCCTGTAGGCTAAGTGCGGAGCGGTTCAGCAACTCCAGGAAGTAACCTAAAAAAAAAACAAACAATACAGAAAATGAGTTTTCTTTAAAAAAGGATAATGAACATTGTCAGCAACTATACACTGTGTGGTATGATTTTGTACTGTGCCAGTTTCCTCATCCATATCCTCACATTGTTGTTCTCACCCACAGTACGTGCAGTGTGTAGTCATTAACACAAGATGTTTCAGGCTCTTAGAGCTATAAAGCTGTCTGTAATTCCTAGATGACTATTACAGCATTTCATGCTGTAACAAGGATGCTCAAAAAAGAAAAAGGGAAAAAAAGAGGTTTATTTTTACACACTTGCATCATCTTTCTCTGCCTTGTGCTATACCAACATTGCTTCATACTGTCAGTGGACTTAAAGCTGAAGTATGTGAGGGTGTCCCTCAGGGAGATGTCAGAGAATTGACAGTGCTTCAGAGAGTAGTATGTACAACTCCAAATGAGGATTTACAGTTATAGGGTACAAGCAGGGGCAGGCAGCTGAGCAGACAGACAGGTAAACAGAGTAGCAGACAGTTAGGTAGGCTGTCAGTCTGGGAGGAAGAAAATGTTGAAGAATGTTGACATCTGACTAAGATGAGCACAAAAAAAAAAACACAACATATTGAAGCAGTGGGAACAGACAACAAATCCAACTTGTACATCTGTTACATCTATATTTATATAACATCCATATGTAGCACACATCTAACAATATAATGCCATCAAATGAAACCACTTATGAATACAGTGTCTAAAAAAACTACCATTTTGACCTTAAACATATTATTTAATGAACGACTGTTGTACTGGATTGCATTACAGACAGGTGTAGCTAAAACAGGTAACGCTTTGTACCGCTTTCTTACAGCCACCTATCCAGTCTGTTGTCATAAATCCCAGCTTAGCCAGAGGCATAAACATTTTTACATCTGCTTTGTGTATGTAAACAATGTTAATAAATGGGGCTCCCGTTCTGCCAAGAGAATGACAACAGAAAGTTCAGCACAACAACAGCGTGTACTGATGTGACCATCAATCCATTCAGGCCAACACCTGGAACAAATGTGTGTGTGTTGTGTTTATCTGTTTTGTCTGCCTGTGTGTGTTTGTGTGTGTGTATGAATGTGTGTGTGTGTGACAGGGAGGTGGGAAGCTGTAGTCTGCAGCAGTGTTTACTTTGTAGGTGTCTTATCTCTGCCTGCCACCATCCCAGATCAGGGAGAGACGAGAAAAGGGGGAGGTTGCAGCCTCCACAGGGGACACCTCGCCTGCAGTTCGCTTATTCCCTGAAGCAAGCCGGGGTTTTTTTTTAAAAACATCATAACACAACAACACAAACATTCACCACACACACAAACACACGCACACACGATTGCTTATTTCAACTTAACACAAGCGCACCATTTCTTCAAACCATTTCCCTGACAACAACACATATAGTTATACAGAAGCAAAAAATCCATCGCCCCCATGTGTATACGGCCTGAAGACAATCACAGCACTTGGAGTTACGTAACATGTTAATATGCTAAGCTCATCCTGACCCATCTGCGTAGCATTATCTAAGCACTGGCCTTGCTGGATACTGTATCTCTGTTCTGCTCTCCCGCTCATTAATAAACACCAGCCGGCTCGCTGCACCGCTGCTGTTATTTGCCGCTTTCTTCTGGCATTTTCACAGACTACGAGCTAAAAGGTCTAATCTCATTGGAGCCATTGATTTGAAAAGATGTATTTAGCAGTGAATGTTAGCAGAGACATACTCCTGTGAGGAGTTTTGAGTTGACTTTTCTTTTAAAGCAGACAACCACTCTGAAACATATGTCATTATTTGTGGGCTTGCCTACATTTTCTTTTTAACTTTATTTTTTATTGAATAATTTATTTTAAAGTATATGAAGAAAGAGAAGAAAAAAACATAAGAAAAAAGCACAGATGGGCAAGAGAAAATAAGCAGGGGGTACATGAGTCACAATGATAACATTTGTACAATTTAAGGGATAGAGCTAGATCCAGGGTTTAGAAACAGTTCAGTCCTTTTGTTGCATTTGTCCATAGTATTTTCTCCTCATCAAAACAGAGCAGAAATCTTCTCATATAATTGTACAGTAAGCGTTGAGAGGGTACATCAATTTTAAGTACAATCCAACAAAGTTTGAAGTCCATATATTGGTGTATTTAAGATGGTGGACAGAGGCCACCTTTTTGAAGTGAACTATCCATTTCCTCTAGTATTTAGTAAATTTGTCCAGGGTGTGTTACATTTAATGGACATTCTGTGCGTTGTAAATACTCCCAGAAGCTAAAACTATATCTAAAAAATGCAAAGGGACATTCTTTGCGGCATGTCTACGCTTTGAGTTGGAAAGGTCATGGTTCTTCTTTTGCAGCAGCAGTCTTGTTTGGTGCCATAACCAATTGCCCTTTGACGTTTCCTTCAGTTGGGTTAGTGCCCAGAATAATGTCAGTGTGCATTATTTCTCAACTGGAGTTATAGTTATGTTGTCAGCTATGTGCTTTTTGATATACAAAACATATACAATCAGCTTTGGGCATAAATGTTTGCTTCTACAGGGTTCAAACAAGCAATATTATAAGTTTTGTGGATTTTGCTGCATTGTGCTGAAATACTGTGAGTGCTTGTCCTTCCTGGTGTGATATAAGCAAGTACATTTTTTCATTTTCTCAAGTTTTTACGCTGTATTTCAATGATATATGGCAGCCAGGTATATTGTTTTAGGCCATGATGTCAGATGACAAGAATGGTAGGGGACCAGGTTCAAAATTAAAACAAAGGAGAACGAAGGAAAGCGAGCCCCTAAGTATAGCTACAAACCAAATAGCAGAACAATTGACAACTTAATGAATGGTGTGTAGCCTCTGTCTTTTGTGCGAGACGCAAATCATTTCTCAGATGATAATTTCTCGGTGAGATAAACACTTCTGAGGTGTAGCAGCCGCATGGAGCAGCGATTGTTTAGTCGTGAGACTTCCTGACTGGATGACACATCGTTCCCCTGTTCCCTGACCTCCTGCCACTCAAGCTATCTGCAAACACAGCACTGGGCTGCACGTACGTCACTCTTACTCACATGAAAGCCAACAATCATAATCATACTTCCAAAGAGTCAGCAGAAAGGCGCACGCAGACGTATGAAATCAGCTTGAAAGTGACAGTACATTCACATAGGCAGAGTCAGATATATGAGGATCACACACAAAAACACACACATGCCATCCAGAGGAGAGGATGACAGGTAGCCAGACAGACATTGAGCTGCTGCGACTGGTGCAGCCTTGCTTTTAATCCCCATTAGAATTCATTCCTGCTGTGTACTGTCAGCCATACTGTAAAAACACCTCTGAAGTCAAATGGGCTTCAGCAAAAAATAGTTGCATTCACTGTTTTCACCATGAAATGAATTATCCACATTCCTGTTTACAGTCATTATGGGTTTGGGGGCATGTTTTGTTTTTTAAGCTGGCCTGGGATCAACCCATGTAGAGGGCAGATCTTGGTAAATGGCAAACACAACGTCCAACTCTCCTCTGCCCTTCAGCTCAATTGAATAATGATCATCATTAGCATGACACAAAGCCCCTGTGCATTTGTGTGCTTGTGTGTGCATGGAGATGACCTTTACTTCATGTGTTTGTGTGTCTCTGTGACACAAGGAGCCAAAAAGCCTATCCCCTTCCTTCATCCCCTCCTCCTTTTCACTCCACCACTCCTCAATCCTATATCATCCCTTAAAGCCTAACCTCCACCTTTCCTTCTCCCCAACCCCCAGCATCCGCTCTCCAGGGAACGATGGGAGAGGGTACCTAATTGTGTATGTCCCAGCACAGTGGGTGTAAAAAGGACAATAAGAGGACAAACTACAGCACATTTTTAATGTAGTGGTAATAAGGATACCACATTATTTCTCAGTTTATACTATATGTGGAGGTAACAAAACCTTACAGTAACATTAGTGATAGGTAGGTGAGACTATCTAGAATTATACATCACTATTGCTATTCTATGTGTGAAAGCATTAAACATTTACCTGTGCATAAACTCGAATTTGTTTCACAAGTCGAGTCAGTTTCATTTACAGCAGTTACACACTAGCAGTGAGCAGGAGAGTGTGCAAGAGTTTTGTCATTAATATTTATAGCTCTGAATCACAAATGACACATTAATCTGAACAGCATATGACTCTCTGTCTCTATAACCGTACCAGATAGATTATACTTCTAATAGTCATCAGACTGAGGGCCGGGCTATAATTCAGCATGGCCGTGGATCAGTTTTGATGTATAATGCATGATAGTGGGACATGGTCATTTTGCACATCATGTTTGACAGTTTAATATGTGAATTTGTATATGAATTGGACTATTTTGTTATATAACAATGTTGAAATATCCATCTCGATATCATGATAGTATTCATCAGCTTCCACTAGAGAAACCAACCTCAGTGACTGCTCCCATAAGTGTTAGAACAATTCTGTGACAGTTGATTAGGAAAATCTCTCTTGTTTAACTCTACCTCTATCACATTGAGCTATTCACTCATATTCGCACGCTCCACACACACACTTGCGCACACAGACAGACACAGACACACACACACACACACACACACACACACTTAGAGCAAGCTAAGTCAAGCATGTGTGTCTTAATGACTTTCTTCCTGCGGTGCGAGGGGAGTTAATGATTTCATTTGTAATCACTCTGAGCTTCACATCCAGGCCACCTTGACATGTCAGAGGCTTATTTTAACTCTATTCCTACATTCTCTTACCTCACTGCTTCTACATCTGGTTACACATACACACTAGAGTGCTCACACAAAAGTGTATATACCATAAAATGACTCTCAAGCGTTTCACCCTCGGCTACGCCTCCTTGGTCTTTTATCAGTCAATACGGTGCTTTACGTAGAGACAAGTAGCTTCTACCTCCACGTGCCATCTTTGTCTCTGCTGTGTCTCTATCTTTAGTCCCTCCTCCCTCCCCCCTCCCCTCTCTGTCTCCTGTGTCATGTTGTGTTATTGACAGGAGATTCTGTTTAACACAAAGGTACCATTGATGTTCCTTCTCTGCCAATCACTCTTACCGAGGGCCTGGACTGATCCCAAGTTACTTTCTCACACAGAGGTATTAACTAACCGAGGCTTGTGTTACTCACTCAGGGCTAATCCACCATTGGTTTTCTCATACAGAGGACTTAGCGGGTCTGGAAACTTTGCCGCTGTCTAATTAGGTTGGAACTCATACCCGTGGCTTGAAGAACCTGATCTAAAAAATGTGGTGATTAAAGGGCCACTGTGTAGATTTTAGTGGCATCTAGCGGTGAGGTTGTAGATTGCAACCAAACGAAACCGAATACCCCTTCCCTTCTCCCCTCCTCTTTCCAAATACCTACCGTACAGTTTAGATCAGGAAACACAAAAACAGCACAGGCTGTCTGTAGAGTCAGTGTTTGGTTTGTGTATTCTGGGCTACCGTAGAAACATGGCGGCGCAACATGGCAGTCTATGGCTCACTCCCTACGAAGGGCTCATTCTCAGCTGATGATCAAGCAAAGATTCAGAGTTTCAGGTGATTATATACGTATACGAATTACTTTATTAATCCCCAAAGGGATCTTATATACTAATGATAAAACAATTATGAATATTATATTCAACCTCTGCCAATCAATTCCCCTGAATCGTACACATTGGTCATGTCAGGAATCGCAGGTCAACAAGACCTGGCTAATTCTGACATGATTTGTCCTTTCTCATTTTGGTGTTTATTTCCTTCATTTGGCAGCTAACATTGTCTCACATGTGCAGGAAATGTTTCAAAGCACACTGGGACCATAAGAAGTTAAACAAACTTGTAAAACTATAAAATTGACAATCCACATTGTGGGAAGAGCTTGATTCTCTATTACAAGGTATGCTGCAGAAGAATGGCATGACTCACACAATGAAATGGGACGACATGAGAACATGAAAGCAGATACTTGTTTACAGATGCCTTAGCATAGAAAAATATAGCATACTCACAAAGGCATTCATTAAGTCACATACAATGAAGGGCCATACATAGCAAACATGGCAGATCAACTAACCTTTGGCAGGGCAGCACAAACTGACGAGGGAGGATTTCACACAGAAGGAAGACCAGTGAAAGAATGAAAGGGCGGAAGAAAGGAAAACAGGTCTGAAACTGAAGAAATTGTATATCTCTTTCATATCTGACAGCCATAATTCTATTGTCCATTTGGCAAGTGCTGAATGATCATATTAGCTAGATGGTTCTTTGGCAGAGAGGAGACAGAGAGAGCAAATGATGAGGCATATGCCAAGAAAAGAGGAGGAAAAAATCAGGTGGCTGGGGTGCACTAACATATAAAACTAGAGAGTTCTCAGTGAGCGCATAGCGAACCTCTGCCAAGGCTCATACACTCCACTAAATTTGTTATTTTAATAATAGAACATGTTAAACTGCATCTGGATCTGATCTGCATCAACATAAACAATCATGTTGATTGGCTGCTGACTGCTATAACCTTTGGAGAGTATTCCCATCCTGTCTGGGAGTATTAGGCGTTTCTACAAGAATGAACTACACTTATGTAGCTCAAACTCAGGACTACTGGCCGGTGGCCATTAAACTCAGATCATTTTAAGCTAAAACACCATTTTTCAGGATTGCTTAGAATGAATCAATTTCTCACCTGCAACTGGTAAATAATGCATCAGAGATTTGCTATTATGCACAGCTGAAACTTGAAGAACTGGTGAAAATTGCATTGTTTATCTTTATTTCTCTATTCTGAAATGGATATGGCCTAAGGCCCCGTTTACATGACAACGCTCGCGGATGAAAACGGCAAAATATTTCATCGGATGTGCCTTTCGTTTAGACGGCGACGGCCCTCCAGAGTGGAAATCTTAAAAACACTCCGCAGTTGCATCCCCATGTAAAGGGTGAAAAACGTCTGCTCCGATTGCAATGACCTGTGGAGGGCACGGAGGGCAGCATTACGATGGCCGGCGTACAGCCTGCCGGAAATCAAGAAGAAGAGGAAAAAAACAGGCGTGCAGGTGTTGTGTGGCACACTGCCACCTAGGCGCCTGGCGTGCATACAACATTGAATTCCACAGACTTTTGCGTCACCGTATGCACGCAGATTTCCTCCCGAAGACGCTCATCTAAACGCGGAATAAAAAGTGAAGACGCGATGCCACTTTTGCATTTTCTGTTCGTATTGTTTCCATATAAACGTAGCCTTAGATAGCTTTGTCTTAAGTAGTAGTACTAGATTTAAGAAATTGTCATCCAAATCATCTGTGTGTTTTCTATATGACAACAAGATTATCCACAAACAAATTTATCTTTTACCTAATTAAACAAAAATACATTTATAGTTGTGCGATAACTACCTATCTACCTAACTAACTAACTAAACAACAGATTGAACTGAGAAGAGAAAGAAATAAAGACAGAGAGACAGAGCCGTAATGATTCAGGCACAGTGAAAAAGCCTCTTCAGCAGGCACCAGATGGTTTTGTGATCTTTGCTTTTTCGACTGGAACCACTCCCCATCCACAAGTACAAAGGGCTCCTCTACCTTTCCCTTTGTTATGCCCCCACCTGTGCAAGGACAATGAAAAAATAAACACAACAGGCACAGATAAACACTCTTGTCCTGGGTGCACCGAATGCACAAATGATGATCTGGGAGCCATTAGAGCGCTTATGTGTCAGCCCGACTCTCCATCAATAACAACACTTATCACACACATACTGTGTCCCAGGAGCCCTGCAAGCCCCTTAGCCAGCATTTAGATGCTATTAAAAGGTCCCTTATATTAAACAAGCCGACACATCACATAATGCATGTCGTTTATCAACAGGCTCTCTGTGGATGCTTTTATTTCCCATTCTCTCTGTCTCTTTTCTGACTTTCCCTGGCTGCCATTATGCACCATTTACCCATGCCTGTTGCTGTTTCTGTCCATCTGGTTCTCTTTTTCAGTTGTTTTTTCCCTTGCTTGTTACCTCCCAAACTCCATACCATTCCTTACCCTCACTATCATTTTGTTCTCTTTTTTTTCTTCCTCTATCTTAACTTACTTTCCACTGCTTGCCCCATCAACACTGCATTCTTCTTTCCCTCTCTCTGTCTGTCTTGCCTTCTGTAGCTTTCACTCCATCCTTCCGAGGCGCCATCGCTCCTAGTGAGTAATGTGTTTGGCATAATTAGGCCAGTATACTCCAGGTCCCCACCGACGTGATTTGCATGCAGATAAAATGAGCCAATCAAGCGCCACAATGGGAGCAGATGTCCTTGTCTCTCATGACATCATCAGAGGTGACCCTGAAAGCAGGAAATTAGACGGTGGGTGTCGCTGAGGTGGGAGTGAATAAAAATCTGTTGCTTTATTGTGGAAATATTGCCACGCAGATACAATCTGCCACAGTGTCTAACCTGACTTAACATTGATCATTTAAGGGTGAAAAGAAAAAGATGCTGGGCTAATTTAGATTTCAAACTCACAGTTTCTTGTTTGTGAGAACAGCAGAAATAAGTGTGGGCCTATATACTCAAGTGTGTTCTAGTTTTAACCAAGACATGCATGCATTTTCACTTGCTTATCACCAAAGCTGTTCTTACTGGGATTAAAGTACAAGTTTTCTGGGTGTCAGGACTCCCAGTGAGCTGCCTGCCACACTATACACTGGAAAGCAATACAGCAGGCTGCTGCTTGCTATCGTCTGACAGCAATGCAGACTTAGATCCAAGTTTAGTGCCTGCTTCCTGAGCCTGATAGGATACATTTGGGTGTGCTTGATGTCCCCTTCAGTCTGCTGCCATGAGAGGACACAGTATTACTTAACCCAGGTGGGACATGCAGGAGATGTTCAGAGCTCTACTTACATGAATAAGTAAGTGAGTCCTGCCTGGTCATCTAGAAATGAGTGTACCCATAAGCCAGACAGCCAGTACTCTTCAAATCAGATTAAGCTCTATGACTACTGATCTGCCTTGGACTGAAATGGGCTGGAACACACTGGCCAATAAGCCTTTGGCTGCTCATAAGTACTCTGTGCCAGTGCATGTACTGTATGTATGTGTGCAGTTTGTGTGTGTTGATGACTCAAGACCTGAGGTCAGATCAAAATAGAAATCAGTGTCTTTATACTTTGTGTATCCACATAGTCTTCCTCATCTTATTTTCTCAGTGATTCTATGAATCATTTGATCTTTAAAACTTAGGGAAAAACAGAAAAATAACAACAATTTACTAAACCCGAAGGTGACGTCTTCAAATGTCTTGTTTTCTTTGACCATATTTAACCCAGAGAAATTCAGCTGATATAAGACAAAGAAGCAATAAATCCTCACATTTAAGGAAATGTCACATGGAACACATGGAAAGAGGCTTGAATGATTCATAAATTATCAAAAGAGTTTTGAGTAATTGACTGATTAATAATCAACAACTTGTTTAAGGTCTTCCTGCTATACCCATATACATAATTAAAACAGGGTCAGGCGTAGTTTAAATGTGTTTTAAATTATTTCTTCACTACATCGTTAGAGGGAAGGAAAAGGTTTCCATAACCTCCAACCGCCTGGTGTTGGAGGACTTTGAGTTTTGGATCAGGCAGGATCAGGACAGGAATTTTACAGTTGCTTTTGCAGAAACGTGTAAGGTCATGACGCAAGGCTTTACTGTACGTAATGTACAAACAAACTTCAAAAGTAAAAGGATTTAATTACAGGAGGTATGAAAGTTATGATTATGGGCTTTCCCTGTGATCTCAATATTGTATAAAGAGTGAGTATCTCTTTGTACAAAGTAGAAGGTTGCATGAAGGTATATGTGGCAGTATTACAAGGGATGCACGCATACACATACACACAACACGCAGTGAATCCAGATGCCAGAGATGACACCATTAAACCAGGCACCACCTGCCAGGTTTAAGTCTTCCGTCTGTCTAACACACCTGGCTGCCATCGAACACATCGCTCCCTTTGGTGCCATCACTCTCTACGCCCTCTCTGACCTTTTCCCTCTCACTTTCACATCTGAACCCATCTCTCTTTCTCTGTTTATTTCTACAACACTCTTTCTGCCTACCACTCTTCACTGTATGTTTTATCCCTCCATCTGTCTCATTTGCACCCTGCCCTCTGCTTCACCCAGCCTCTTTGTTTAATTTTTCCTTCCTTAGCAATTTGCACTGCATCTTTGTTTAACATAATATATTGTTTAGCCTGTACCACTCGACACAGTATGAATGACAGCAGGGAGACTGAGAATACCAAGTGCAAACCGCATACACACATACTGTATACAAAGCCCAAATTCATTCACTCACCCAGTGACACACTCTAAATTACAAAACTTACAAACACATGCACATCGGCACACATCTCCATGTTGACATACACAGTATACACACTCTTAGGTTTAGAGCCAGCTGTATGTGAGCATGCTGGTCCTCTAATCTGTGGCTTGCTTGGGGCTTCTTCCAAAGTCCCATGACCTAAAAAGGCCAAGCCTGACTGGGCTGGAACAGTAACACCCTACACTTAGCCACATGGCGCTAGCTAGCCCACACCCTGCTAAACACAGCCAGATGTGCAGGGACTGGCAGCGTGGTACAATGTCACTGCATTCTCCTGCAGCCAAATGGACTCAAATCTCTGCTCTGGACATGGTTTAAGATCAGTTCAATGCATAACCATACATTTTAACCTTCCCCTTAGAGTACATTTATTGTTTAATCCTGGGAATAGCACAATTATTTCTTAAGTCACTTATGCTAAAACACTAAAAAAGCAGTGACTAGATTTCTGTGATATTTATTTTACCAGAGCCTGAAATTGAAATGAGTCAACAGCTTCAGCTAAAAACAGGATGTCTTTAATAAGAATGGCTGAATCCTGCCAAATTCTGCTGATCATGTGGCAGCAAATGTAACATATTATGGTCCAATTAACCCCAGTCTATCTCTCAGCTATCATCTTCAGAGGACACAGTCAACAACAGATGGTTTTCAGACCTCAAGGTCCCAACACACATATACTTCTCTCCTCCCTCTGTCAGCTCTGCAGTCCCCATCTGATGCTCATAGGGGTGAGATAAGGGGATATGAGCAGGGGAGGAAAAAATGGCATAAAGTTGAAAAGAGCGAGAGAAGAGCGTGCACAACCAAAAACAAAAAAGAAGCAGCTATCCAAAATGTGTAAGAACATGTCTGGCAAAGCATATAGTACATAGACAAAAACAAGCTCCAAATGACTTCATTATGAGGCAACACAATTTACCATGCGCAAGACTTGTGTCCATGTGTGTATTTATCTACGCGTTTTTGGATGCACATCATTACAGTGTTTAGAGGTTGTAGCTGAGTGCTGCTTGAATGTGTGTGTCTACAGTCTATGTTGTTTACAGGCTGCACTGTGCTAAATGAGGTGTTTCCCTGAAAAACGGTAAAGTTCAACAACTGTAGGATGACATAAACTGTCTTGGAGAAAATCTGTATGCGTTGGACAGGTTTGAGTGCGCATGTGTGTGTGTGTGTGTGTGTGTGTGCATGTACTTCTGTGTGTTTTGGCAGGGTGACTGTGTCCCTTTGGCACAGCCGTAACGGCACCCACCGAGTGAAAGGGAGGAACCAATGTGAAAGAGGGAGACAGAGCAACGCAAGAGGAGTAAACAAATGTCACTCAGCCACTGATCACTGTGATCTGAAAAGGTCAGACTAACTAGCCAAGCTCAGAGCTCCCAGCTGACACATCCATTGTCACCAACTGGCCAAGGAGAACAAGTGGAGCACAGAGACACCTTTCTATTAACTGGAGCAGGTCATTAGACACAAATAATTGCCTTGGTGCCAGTGTTCTAAGATTGAGAATCCCTTCCCTTTCCTTTCTCTCTCTCCCTCTCATTGCTTTTCTCACACCCGGGGCATTGAATTTATTTCATATTGTTAAGAAGAAGAGTAGATTTACTATAGCAGTTCTAACTATTGCACTTGTACAGTACATGTCACCAAAAACTCAGAAATTGTAATTCCATAATGTGTATTAAAGCTTTACTGTTAAAGGTGGTACATGAGACTTGAAGCTGGTCATTGGAATTGTTTCTTCTTTTTTTTTTTGTGTGTGTGTGGCCTTTACTGATACAATTAAACATTACATGGGATCTAATTCATACAATGTTGTCATGGTTACTGTAATATTGTCAAAGGCTAAAATCCTAACCCAATTTAATGTAAAAACCTATAAAATGTGTATTTACTCTCTTGTATGGTGAAAAGTTAAAAGTAAAAAAAAAATTACAGAATTTTTTGATTTGATTTTCCAGTCTTTCCAATATATAAAACTCTGTTATCTTTGTGTGTTGTGTTGCCATCGCCTAGTTAGCATCTTAAAACTTTTTCAAACCTCTCTGTGAGTCTGACTTCAGCATTTAAATGGAGAAATCTAGATTTGTATTGGTTACAAAGTAAAGAGAAAAAGTTTTCTGTCTGACAAGACCACTAAAAGGCATTACCAACCTAAAGCCTGACAGAATATCAATGCTCTACATCAATCTGCACCCTGTGTGATGAAATGGTTTTAACTTATCTTTTACACTTATTGGAATGACAATGTGAAGTGATAAACATGACTGGCGAGACGATGTGTTGATCATGACAGACAGACAGACAGACAGACAGACAGACAGACAGACAGACAGACAGACAGACAGACAGACAGACAGACAGACAGACAGACAGACACAAAAAAACCCAACAATAACACTGGGTCATTGAGTTCTCATTCTCCCACGGATTTCAGGCACCTGAAAATATGAAAACTCACCATCAAAGGTCTTGTACTGTCCAGTGAGTAAGGTCTGTAAGGATCGTCCAGCGTCTTTGAGAAGTGTCTCTATCTCCCTGCGGCTTTGCGAGGCCAAGTTGTCCTCCATGCCGCTGGTACAGCAGGTGTACCCCTGGGGACAGATGCGCAGGTGTTCCCCTGTAGCAGGACGACACGTGGAGACAGAGGAGGAGAAAGCATTGGGGGAAGGTGAGGAAAAGGAGAAAAATAGGAAAGAGGGAGGGGAGGGGAGGGGGGAGACAGGAAACGCCACATTAGCATTAACAGGTCCCATCAATTCAAGCAGCACTCAACAAAACAGAGATGAATAGTTCTTCACGTCTGTTTAAAATGCTCCACAGTGAACATGAACATGACAGGCTGAATTAGCTGCAGTGGCTGTTTATACAGCCTTAAACCCAGCCTGTTGGCAGTCAAGGAGGCAGGGCTGCATTTGCTTGCCCGCCTGATTACCTGGCAAGATGTGGAGAGCTCTGTGGCAATGGGAGCATTGGAGCAGGAGTACAGCATCGGCTCCCATACAATTTTAATGAGAGCTCCTGACACGCATGCCTGTCCATGCATTACAAACATGTACACGCACACGCGCACAGAAACCGCATAAACTCAAAACCCAGTGTGCGTCTCGGTGTTAGCGTGTGCATGAGCCATAGGAGAGAATTTAAACAAGGTTTTTCAAAGTTGTTTAAAACTGCAGTCAAGCTGCAGCTGAAATCAGATCAAATTATGTAAGAATGAAATTCCATCATCCACATCAATGCAACCGAGCTCGAGGCAAACAAAATTTGTGGGTGACATTCATTTACAGGTGAAGGGAGCGGATAATGTTTGATGCATGGCTTCGACTTGCAATATGTATACATACTATATGTATTTATCTTTTCTTTTTTTTTCCCATCTGAAGAATCCTTCCCACTGTCACTTTTTCCAAACACAAGAATATGAATCCAAAGTGAAAAGAGCACATACAGTATGCAGTATGCAGTATGTGTATTGCAAGAGTAGTGTGCAGCACACTGATATGGAGACTTCCAACTTTTAGATTACTCTGTCACACTTCTACCACAAAGACACAGAAGATGATAGAAATATTTTTTTTCCTTGCCGGAAATTTAAATTCAATGAAGCATCTAATTTACCTATATATACACTGGATAAAACCACACAGACACATTTCAAATATGCTATAGCGTAAATGCAGATAGGTTGGCATAACTTTTTCAGCTGCTCCTCTTTTGCTGCGTGTGTGTTTTTGTTTATTGGGAGGATTAATAAATATTTAATTTATTTGCAAACACAGAGCTTGCAGTTGTCTATATGATGAGTCACTCTGGGCCTGTTTGGAAACACCTTTTCTCCACTGGATTTCATATGGACGTCTGGCGCATCCCTGCATAATAGAACACACACACATTGTTCATCTGTGTAGTAGTTTTAGTATCCTCTATCTGTCCATCACATCAAAATTTAATCAAAGATGAAGACTTGATGCACTTTAATTATTAAAACCTCAACCTTTTGTTACTAAAGATACTTTCAAACGCACAAAAAGTGGAAAGATGTTGCTGGATGTACATTTCTATTGTGATTCTTAAGGGAGCAGTGGACTTACAGGTTAAAATAAGGTGATAACAATAACAGTAGCTACTTGTTATTGGCCAGTCCAGAGTCTGTATAACAAGCTAGCAGCTATGTTTTCATTTGATATTAATGAGCCACTGGTTGTACTTTGTCTAGAGCAATAGCAGTTTGTAGTATTTTTTATTCTGATTGTGTAACTGCTTCTCTGAGAGAGGCACCTAACTGAATCTCATTGGATCCACCTGCCCACCCAAAGGCCCTACGGTGACAAGCATTAAGTGCTAACTGCCTCTGCGCAATTCCCACCTCCCCAGCTATTCCTCTCCAGTTCCTCTCTTTCCTGCTTAAGGGCTCTCTGAGATCCTCCTGCGTGGCCTCTTATTGTAGAGTATATTATACACACAGGGATCCATATGTTCACACACACACACACAACCACAAACCATGTTATTACTTATTTCTTTTTATTTTATCATTATAATAAATTGAAATGTGTGCATTTGCTTTGGATTACTTTTTAAAAATGGAAAATTGCGTTGTTTTTCTAATCATTGTTATTATTGTGCTGTGTTGCAAGATGGTTTCTAGACAATTGCCTTTAGCGTTTAAATGGCACAGATTAGCTTCCTCTAAACCAATCAGCGCAGGATATTAAAATAATCCATAATTTTTTCAAATTAAAAAAATAAAATAAAGCACAATGCTGTTACATTAATACAACATGAACAGTAACACATCCCAGGAACTTTGTCCCCATTCTATCCTTTGTTAACAGGCTGAAGTCTAATACTTAGTCTGATACTAAGCCTGTTTGAAATATTTAATTAATAACAGAGGTATAAACACACTAGTACAGGATTAATGATTTAATGTCCCCCAGGCTGTTATTAGCATGCACCTGGCCGAGCTTTAACTGAAGGCAAGTCTATGGACACAGTGCTGCCATCGATAACATCGATCCCGCCATCCGTTTCATCGTCAGGCCTTCTGCGTGCACTGGCTCAACATTTACAAGCCGTCATTTCACCTTCATTTACTGTATTTATTGCCAGAGTTAATCACGCTGTATCCCCCCAGCCTGTTCGTGCATTAAGCTGTGTTTTACACTCAACGTGTGTATGACAAGAATCCATACCCTTCACTGATTATGTGTCAACCAAGTTTCTGTAACTGTCCTTTAAGTACCTCATCCAAGGCAGCTCTGAAGTGGAGCAATTAAAGGCAATTTCTCTCTCTCAACACCAAAGTGGAGAGCAGGCTCCCCTGTTTGGAGAGAGGAAGTTGACACTGAGCCGCTCTCAGCTCCCTCTCACTGGTCGTAATGTGACTCACGCCCAAGCACCAAGGGGAAGAGTTTGGGCCTGGAGAAGGGCGCATGTGCTTGTGCGTGTGAGTCTGTAAGATTTGTGCGTGTCAGTGAGAGGAAAAATCAATTGAATGAGAAGATGAGGAAGTGAAGAAGCCAGCACAAAGAAATAGAGAAGAAGAAAGAAGGTGGGAGGGGTGCATGGAAGGGTAAGAAAGAAGATTGATAGAGGAATAGTATACAGTACTATCAGGGGTCAGCTGCAATCTGTCAGCCCCTGGGACGGCCATTTAAATGCTTGGACTGGTTTTAGTGTGTGTGTGTGTGTATGTGTGTGCATGTGTGTGTATTATGGGCCTGTGGCCATTTCTTCCAGTGCAATCTGCTAGCCGACTGCCATTTGAAGGACATCTGTGTAAAGAACACAATACACACACACAAATAGTAGGAGGTGTGAGGTTTCCAGATGCTGCCAAGCAGAAACAGCCTCCATTTTAATATATGGAAAACAATGTGGCGTTTTTCAGTGCGCACACACACAAACACAAACAGCTCAGTTCAGTTTATAACACATACTCATAGACCTGGACACACACTGGCTAAGCAGCAGGAAAGGTCACCTGTAGCACAGCATTATGTTTCCAGTTGGCTAACCTAATAGTCGGCTAATGTTACAAACAGAGCGGTCGCTTCCATTTGACTCAGTAAACTGAAGTAAGCCCGTGTGTGTGTGTGTAAAGCTGCGTGTGTCTATTTGGGTGAGATTGACAGTAAGCCACGCTCAATCAAAGTGTAAAGGGAATGTATCCTTAACACCACACACACCACACACATCTCTATCTCCCTCTCTCACAGAGACACACAGCCAGGGGGGGATACTAGAGTAATCAGCAGAGGAGGGCAGCTCAATCTGGAGAAGAGCCGTGTTGGTGGGAGGCTCCAACAGTGGCAGCTCCACGGCCAAACGCGGAGAGGGAGGCTAGCACTAATGCCTGAGATGCCCAATTTTCTGTGCTTGTAATACCAGACATATCCCATTTTCTGTACTTAACACATAGCTAAAAAAACATGTTTTCATTACATATCACAAGACCACTCCTCATACAGTAGAGATTTACCCTCGCAATAACCAATTTCCAGCCTGTTCTCGCCATTTCCTGCCTCTATTGTTCCCCCAGTCTGAATAAACTTCATGGAATGCACGATAGACTTGAGAAATACGGTCATAATAACAACAATAACACGGTTCATGTCCCGCAAGAGAGGGTGAATTGCAGCGTTTAAACTGATTGCGCCGCTGGTTCACAAAGATGAAACAAAATCGCACATAATTAAGATCTGTTTGAAATGATCTATTCAAATATATTTAAATTGACAGAGTAGGTATTCTGCATTAATCAACCACCTTCTGCGAAGCCAATCAGCACAGAGGTAGCAGGCCAATTATTTGGCCTCTTCTAAAATTAGGCACATGCATAAACTACCCACCCACACAAACATTAGTTGATGCGTGAGGGGAAAATTAGGGAAAACTGACTCACTTTAACCCCCACACTAGTCCTCCATCACTTCTTTCCCCTTCTTCTTTTGACAAATACGGCTGCTAAATGGTGAGCAATTCCCTTACCATTAGCTTATCATGGTTCACCAGGGAGGAAAGGTCCTATTAAACAGCAATCTGGGAAGGCAGAATAAGGTCGTGCACGCTGTGATAAAGCATGGGAGAGACTGACAGTCAGGGGCTTTTAGAGACGGTGGGAAAACGGCGAGAGAGGAGAGGGAAACAGGAAATTAAGAATGACTAAAAGCCAAAGTGTCTCCGTCATTTGTCTGGAAGTCTGTGAACAAAACAGAAGAAGTCAAAAATTCTGCTCTTGTCCGGTTAGGTCACCGTCATGTTGTGACTACTCTGTGTGTTTTTGTTTCTTCCTCGTCCATGGATACTGAAAAGATGCAAAAACACACAAAAAAAGGGGAATAAAATAAACAGTGGTCTCCCACAGAGTCATGCAAGGCCACTGTAGCAATTTATTTCACAGCTGTGGCAAGTTTTGATTCTATATTTGCTCCACCAATTCAAAATGTATTAACCTGTGTCTGGCATTATACTGTATATAATTTGGGGACTATTCAGTGTGTTCATGGAAGGTTTTAGACATGACCCCAACTGTGCACAGTTTATTCATAATCTGGGCTTCTTTTGTGGTGGACCATTGGGCTGTAGAATATTCTTTTTTTCTTTTTTTTTTTCCATTTGTGTCCGCTGTGGGGTTTGTTTGTTTTGCTTTGTGTACTGTGCATTTAAAACATTTTTTTGTTATGACAACTGGTACCAGCGTGGCACAGCAATCACCACTACTGTACCACTGAAAAAAAGACTTCCTGAATCTTTCCATTTCTTTGAGAAGTTTATGTGTTTTCCCTGGGTTAATTGCTTCCTCCCAACATTTCAAATACTGTTTAAGCAGCTCAGCCTGTGTAAACTATTGGCGTCTGTGAAATCTGCTCTTGCGTTTTCCAACAGCTGTGTAAAAACTGTTACTTTTTTGGACGGTGCATGACAGCGGGTTGTGATATACCACTAACATTCTCCGACACCCTGTCCAGCTCCTATTGTTAGGATCAAAAATTTGGCACGTTACCAGGGTAGCTGATCCATCTTGATCTTGTTCTGCATTATTCCAATAATCGAGACATCAATCAGTATGAGCACAGGGAGTGTGCATTAAACTCTGACACTTTTTATATGCCTGAGTATGTTCATATTTTATGTATTCAGCACCTAAATGCTGTAGCATGTCATCAAGCCTTGGAGACTTTTGCACAGTGAAAACGAATTAAAGATGCATTATATGTGGACAGTTGGTGAATGTCTAGACTCTCCTTCTGGAGGTCATTTGACAAAATGGCATGACCGTGACCACATAGATGCGCTGACATACATAACTGATGTTTCCTGGTAATAGCTGCCATTGCATAACTGACACTGTTTCAAACCAATGTGTGTGTGTGTGTGTGTGTGTGTGTGTGTGTGTGTGTGCGCGCACATGCTGTGAGATCTGAGAGATTAGCAGCTTAATACAGTCATTGGTGAGAGTGTGTGTATGCCTGTGTGTGTATGTGTCCACAGTTAGGCGGATTATTGCCAGTGCCAAGGAAAACACCCGTGGAACACCAGGAATCGCACACATGCGCACACACCCTCACACACACACACTTGAACAGTGGATTAGGGTTAAACAGATGAAAAACAACAGGGGCGACTTGGCAGCGGAGCTTGACGTGGCTGATCCACCAACTGTACATGCTAAAATTTCACATACCCGCCAGACAAATGCTCATCACATACAACACCAACAATATGGTCTCTGTCCTCCTGCTGCATGGCTGTTTGCGGCCAGTCTGTCTGTTTATGTGTCTGTTGTTGTCCTTTTGAACTTTCACAGACACACAAAAGACACAGTTTTAACCTACACCCTAGTCACTCACCACTGTGGTAACATGGTCCAAGCGGAGAGTCACATACAGTATAGCCAGGCCACGCAACACATTAAAGGGATAGTTCACCCAAAACTCAAATTTCACTCATTGTCTACTCACCCTCATGTCGACTAAGAGCTGGGAGAATTTTCAGAGTCCTCCGTGCCTCCTCGGAGTTACGGGGGGTCCACGCAGCAGTATTTGCCGATATAATGGTTGTGAATGGTGCTCACTTTTCTTCGTCAAAAAAGACACACCAAAAAACATCCAAATATCTCCATACTGCTCGTCTGTAATGTCCCTCTTGTATTGAAGCCCCGACATGAGAAATTGTTCCGAAAAAAATTAAATAAGTCTAGATTTTAAGCTAGTTTGTAGCGAAAGCTCCCAGTGTCTCAGTTCACTGCTCTTCCTGTGTCAGTGCAAATCTCACGTGATTTGCACTGACCGGCGGAACAATTTCTCATGTCGGGGCTTCAATACAAGAGGGACATTACAGACGAGCAGTATGGAGGTATTTGGATGTTTTTTGGTGTGTCTTTTTGGACGAAGAAAAGTGAGCACCATTCACAACCATTATATCGACAAATACTGCTGCATGGACCCCCCGTAACTCCGAGGAGGCACGGAGGACTCTGAAAATTCTCCCAGCCCTTAGTCGACATGAGGGTGAGTAGATAATGAGTGAAATTTGAATTTTGGGTGAACTATCCCTTTAATAACATATCACTAGTGAGGCTGGCTGATCTTTCAAGCTGCTCTTTTCTCATTCATACTGGCTACCTGCACTTTTGGCGATCCAGACAGCTATTCATCAGCACAGGTAGCAATAGACCCCTGAATCACCACTCTGTATTACCATGCTAAACGGGAACGCTTTCTCTCACTTGACTTGAATCAGACTCATCTTATTAGGCTGGGAAAAAGTCTGACCAACTCTTCATTTTAACTACGAGAGAGAGGAACAGCTAAATGGATAATGTGATAATGTAATGATGTGGGCAGCAAGAGTTGATTACTGGGTTCGAGTTAAATAGCTCTGGCTGTGATTAACTCAGTGGTCAGCTTGTGTTAACAAATGGGCTGGACAGAAAGGAGTGGAGTATTGAACGGAAGCAGGGTATAGCAAAGGGCAGGATGGGATTGACCAAGATAAGACAGGGTGTTGTCTTTTGCCCATATGTTTGTGAACAAGTGAAAAAGAAAGTGAACATAATATCCTGCTGACAGCATTTTCATAATTACTCAGGCTATTGCACCATTCTGTTGCCCTGTCCCAAAGGAAAAGTAAAACTGTGTGTTACTGTTACTTTAAAAAGAGCTTATGCAATTGTGCACAGCTCTTTATTAAGTCAGATTGAAAAGCCTTATTATATGCCTCTAAAAGTAAAAACAGCTTCAGCATGAGGCATTGAGACCTGCATGTGAATAAAAATCATTATGGATCAGGTCCCTGTTTCTCTGATAGTTTATATTGTCTCCCATAGCAACAGATGTGAAGCAGATGCTGGAGCGGCAGGCTTGAGAACAACAGCGATAGTGTCATTGTTTACAGACGAAAATGGATTAGGGATGGCAACTTCTCCTGTTACATGAGAGGGAGAAAGAATGTGAATGGGTGAGAAAGATGGACACACTAAACTGAGATTGTATTTTGTTTTAAGGCACACAGGTGGAGGAAATTGCCTTATGTGAATGTTAAGCCCAGTGGCCCGGGCCGGCAACATTTGTTCTGGGTCGGACAGAACCTGTGGGATTCCAATCCTGTTGCAGCCCTCTAATGGGAGCTGTGATTTATAAGGAACATGATGGATTACAACAGGTTTTGTAATTAAGTTGCTATAGCCCCGCGAAACATGCTCGACTGCCCACTCCTACACGCACACACACAACACACACGAGCACATTTGCTCTTTTGTCCCGTTCTCACTCTCCCCGAGTGTTGATTTTTCTGTTGCTCTCTCCTGTTCACACACACACAAACACACACACACACACAAATGCCAGTGGCCAGTGACTAACCAAAGAGCATGGGTGCCAGCTGCATTAAATGGTGGGAGCAGCCTGTCCCCTTCACTTAGTAGGTACAGTCACAGTGCTGTCAAAGAGGCTGTTGTAGGGTTGGAGATTTCCAAACAACTTGCCCGACCATGTCCTGCCTTCCTCTGTGTCTTCAACACTCTTTATCCTTTCAAAGCTTTTTTTCCACTGTGTGTGTGTGTGTGTGTGTGTGTGTATGTGTTAACTGAGATTACACTGGAATGACCGGGAATTCAGCAGAATGTCATTTGCTTAGATCTTACAAGAATAACAAACCCAACGGTACAGTACAGACACATACTGCCCCAGCTACACCCTATCCATCCTTACAGACAGGCCTTAACATGAGCTCCTTTGTGTGTTGACTGACTTGCTGAATCTCAGTGTATGTGTGTGTGTGTGTATGGAGAAAAATAAGGGAGGCAAGCAATGGGTACAAAGTCAGTGAAAGAGTTATACACCCTATTGATGTGTATCTTGACCGTAAGCCATGCTGTATCATTGGCCATCTCAAAATAAAAGCAGTAACTAAAGGGTACAGAGAGCTGACCTCATTTCTGTGTCTGGAGGAATGTGTGTGTTGTTGTGGTATGTGTACGTGTGTGTGTATATGTGTGTGTGTGTGTGTGTGTGTGTGGGGGTGAGTTTTCCACTGATGATCTAGAAAAGGACTTTGACAGGAAGCGTCAGCAGTAACAGACAGAACATCCTGTCACTTGATGCAGACGACAGAAGGATTACTCTTCTGCCTCCTGTGTAAACGGAAGAAGTTTTGAAAGTTCACAAAATCTCTTAAAAGCTATAGCAGGCACTCTGCTATCAGACAGTTTTGCTGGCTTTAAAAATCCATAAAGAATAGACTTTTTCACATTCGACTTTCCTTAACTACAACAATTCTGTTTTTTGTTTGTTTTTTTGTTCATGAATAGCTCAGCAAAAACTAAGCTAAATGCGTATGAAAAAAAAAATGTTGGTCATACCAACATTACTAGGTGATAATATGTATAATATAGTATAATATAAAAATAAATATTGTTATTATAACATAATACTATTTCATACTATATACTTACAATACTAATGTGAAACAATAAATCAGACTTAACAAGAGCTAACCTGCAGTGATTCATCCAACCAAAGCATCTGCACCGTGGATCAAACTTAATTATGACAGACAGGTACCAAGCACCACAGTGAGATTATTGCATTATACACAACCTGATCTCTATCATCCATTTATCAAATAACCTGATGTTATACAACAAGAAACCAGCCAGAAACATGAACACACCGTCAAACTATGCTGTCTTCCTGAAACCATGATGAGTTTTTTTTTTTCCACCCTTCCAGAAAACTCTTCATGTTGTGCCAGACAGGGCCACCCAAGGTCACCCCCTGGCTCTGCCACTGGCTAGACAGGCAGGCAAAGAGAGGGACGGCTCATACATTACACTGTATATATGTGCCTGTGCCGACATGCAGGCATTAGTGCTTGTGGGGCTTATGAGGGAGCTCATGGCTTGACTCCTACACACCTGCAAAGCTTCCCTCTGTGGCAGGCCTGTCTCCTGATGGTGAAAGAACAAACAAAGCAGCCAGTCCCCCTCTGCTCGCTGGCGCTCAGAGGTGGAGAAGCTGACAGATAGAAGCTGACCTGCTGTTGTCAGGGCCTGTCAAAGCAACAAGAGCTAGAACACATTCAGCCAGGACTGAGTCAGAGGCAGAGACACAGAGGGTGGTGGGTGATGCTGCTGAGAGAGATGTACGCAGGAGAAAATGGGGAAGGTGAGCACATGGGAGGGATCAAAGAAAAAAAAAAAACTGGGGCGATGTGAAAGAAAAGCAGAGATAATGAAAAGTTTGAAGAAAAGAACCAAAGATAAAAAGAAGCAAAGTAAACTAATAAAGATAGAGAGCAAACACGAGGTAGGAAAAGAAAGAAATGAGAAAGGAGAGCGGTAGATGAATGACTTCCTGGGGAATTTCAACTATTGTTGTTAAAAATGTGTCAAATATTTGATTGATCAATAAATGCAATGGAGAATAAATCCACAACACATTGGATATTAAAGTAAAACCAGTGAGAAAAGTGTACAAATGAGTGACACTTTCGGTTTTATCAGTTTATCTCATCAGATTTAATGAAACTGCTGTGTTGTGAGCTCTTGAAATTGCGCAACACACAAAATACGGAGCAGGGAGCTTTGAACAAACCACATTCTTATCTCAACATCTCGAAAGATACACCAAGTGAGAGATTTACTGTCAGTGTCACAATTACGCCCCCATAAAGAGCTAATACAGACTTGTAAATAATAATAATAATAGTAATAATAACACTGATAATCAAATCACTTACACCTCCCACATTTACACGCTGTGAGCTTTTATAGATGCCTCCAGCTTCCACTCCACAGAGGGAATTAAAAGTCTTTTCTCTCACTCTCATTCTTTGGATGGGAATGAATAGAAATTCATTTTTGATAGGACGCAAATGGCATATATGATGGGAACCTTTGAATGTAATTCTTCTGTTTAATCCAGCTCTTTTCTCTCCACTGCCACAGTACAAAGGCCGTCTCAGAAAGCCATCAATCATCAGGCTTTGACCTACAAGAACACGCCCCTGCCACTCCAACCCAACTGTTTTTCAAAGGCAGAGAGAGAGAGAGAGGCTGTCGAATCCTCAATTAGATCGCCTTTAATCCCCAATAATGAGTCAGAGAAGTATTAAATGTGCAGTGATCTGATTATAGATCAGTGCTTGGAGAAAATATGACTGATGCTCTCTGCTTCAGTCATCAGATCAAAGCACAGACAAGCCTCTCAGTACTTCCCTCCATTCACTCATCTCCCCCGCCTCACACTCCCGCCCCCCTTTTTCCTTCCTTCGCCTCTGGCTGGGAATCTGGCCAGGGAATCTGGGCTTCCAAAGAGCAGATCCATACTTGCCCAGATGCTCAAACATTTTTTTTTTTTTAATTCAGGGCTGTGGCCAGATTACAATCTTTACCTTCAGGGGATTTATCTTATCTCTATCATTTTATGTCGTTTGTCTACATTTAGTATCAAGATAAACCGTATCATCATCTGTCATCTTGTGACAGTTCTGGTTTGATGGGAATCGAGTCAAATCTTCTTGGTTAGAGAGGTTGCTTCTGTGTGCGCTCGCAGTGTTTCAGCAGTTTCGCAAAAATAAACAATCGGGCTGAGGTCTGATCAACCAACAAAGCACCCACAGCAGCACTTTAATCAGTGAATCAAAAGACGGAGCCGTGTAACCCAGTGTGCTTGTTCTTGTTAGCTGACAATCAGATGCATTATGACAATGGATGTGGGCTTCAATGATTGTTCTCAAACGATCGCTCATAAGCCTCATAACCAGTGACTCATATTAAAAGCTTGATCTGAAAGAGGGCCTGACATGGGAACTAACGCTGTACAAGGAAAGCCCTGTTTTGTCGATGTTGTGTGTGTGTGAGTGTGTGTGTGTGCATGGCGTGCGTGCCAAGCTGTCTATTTTGAAGTCAGGTCAGGACAGGCTAGCACTTCAGGCCTCTCTTAGTCAATGCAAGTCTGTGAGTCAGTCAAATGTCTTGACAACAGACAGAAAGACACGGCTAACTGACAGCCAGGCAGACAGACCGAAAAGGCAAACAGAAACATGAAAGTCGCACGGAGAACGCGAAGCAAGTAGAAGACGTTTTCTAGTCAACGGCAGACAGGTGGGCAGACAGCGAGCAGAGACAAAGAGGAAGATATCAAGACAAGACATCCACCAGCCAGTGGTTATCAACAGCGCTGTCAGGACGAAGATGAAGATGCTCGGAGAATGTCAGAACTATTAAAGTCTGTGGTTTCTGCCTTCCGCCTCACAACGAGACTTGTTCTATCAGCAAACCACAGTGATGCGGCAGCGCACCCTTCGCCACAGAGGCTCATTTCAGAAACCAGTCCGCCAGCTCATTGTTCTATGTAGGCCACCATCACTGATGTCACACACTTCTCCTGCCTGATGAAAAGCAGTGCTGGCCCTGACCATTTATACATAATGGCAGGAGAAAACCACAACCCACTCCCCCACCAAACCCTCCCAGCTGTGCCTATGCATGTTGTTGGGGGAAAAAAACAGGGCATTTTGGGAAGCTGAGTCATCTCACCTTCAGGATGTTAGTGGTGCACCAAGAGATGACAAAACAAAGATCAGTACTTTGTTTAGTTTAGAGTGTATGTTTTCGCATTTGGGTTTAGCGTTAAAAATAATCTTATTTATGGGAAACACACTAAAATCATGAAACAGAATACAAATCCTTTGGCCGAATCTTTTGCAAAGTATTACCACTCTGTAAATATAAACATACAATGCACTTATCATTACTCTATAACCCCATAAAAAATAGCCATCACTTGATTTTTTGCTTTAGGGTACTTTGGCGACATGCCTATTTAAACAACTTCCAAACTTGTTATACAGATAAACACTTTTGACTTTGATCAGCTTTAGATCTAAAGCTCAGTGTACAAAAATTGGCAGTGGTCCATCTAGTCCTGCAGTTGAGTTATGTTAAGCAAAAAGCTCTCCAAAAGTGATTTATACATTATGCATGCATTTAGCTGTAGCAAAAAATAGATAATAAATAAATAAAACTCATAAAACTAAAGCAAAAGTAAATCAGAGTTTATTTAAGTATCATGAAGTGTTCCTCATGGTAACAAAAGCCCTGTAGTGACAGAGTACTGTATCCTCTGCACTGTTCTCATTGCGCACAGCTGTGCATAAATATTGGCAAGAATAAATGACCTTCTGTTATCACTGTGGGAAACAGCGAAGACTGCACTGAGCCTTCTGTTACATTTACAGGTCAAATTAAACATTAAATCGAATAAAAATGTCCAAAGATGCACTCTTACATACCCATGCATAAAATATACAAATTAAATATGAATGAATTACAGCTTAAATCATAAAATAAAGCAAAGCTTTTGAATATAGTGGCTGGCTGCAATGTTTGCACAGAAGTATTAGTTTTACCAAATGTCCAGTAGCTGTGCTCGCTGGCCTTGCCGGCCTCTTTAGAAATGCTTTTATGGTGGTGTAATAATTTTTGACTGGAACCAACAATAAAGGGCTTTCCTGGAAGAGGACTAGGTCAGACTGAACCACTTGATCTTTGTCAAACAAGGAGATAAAAAACAACATAAAAAGACTTTCACACATTCCACTGCTGGTAGCCAAAACTCCAAATAATACTGAATTTGTCATGGGTTAGCACTTGTTAGCGTGACAGTGCAAGGCTGACTGGTCACACAATGACCCTTCAAGCAGTAGAACAAGCTTAATGATGTAAAAAATCATTAGTTCTCTCACTGCTGACAGGGACAGAGGACAGATTATGTGTGGTTTGAGAATTTATGTTCCGCACAGCACAATCCTAGCATTCTTCACAGATAGATCAGCGAGAAGCACAGCAAATTACTCTTCACCATAGCTGCAAGGGGAATTACATCCAGAAGAGCTTGGGAGTGATGTGCAACTCTGATGCTAAAAGGTCAGACTAGAATGTAACACTCAGGGGAAAGAGGAATGAGATGTGTATTGGACTCCAAGGGCCGCATGAGTTACTTTTTAAACAAAACATTTAAATAGCGCGGGGGCGAAGTTGCTGAAAACTGCAGGGTCACGCTGCAGGTGTGTGTGCACATTACATATTACAGAAAAATGTATGTTATTTGGCTGCGATCTGAACGGTATAGAAGAGCATTTATTTCCCACGACAAAGATACAGAGCCACCAAAGATTTTTCACAGACACACTAGACAACCCTTTAGGCTTTTTAGAAGTGAAGATCTTGGCATATTGCCCGTGTGGGAGCAGCTTTGCTGCAGCGCTCTGACAGGTAAATGCACAAGATGTGTAAAGGAATGTTTGTGTCTTTCACTAGGTACACCTCTGTCTAATCCCCCTTTCAGTGCAGGCCTGAAAGGGGCTTTTCATAGGTTCTTCTTTGAAAGAAAAAAAGAAGAAGAAGAAAAAAAAAGTAAATGCTTGTCAAATCTGCACTCCTGAACTTAGAAGCGCAGCAGTTCTTTGCTTCATCACTTCCTCTTGTCCTCCTCTCTGCTGTTCTCTCGTTCCTTCCTTCTCTCACTCACACTGTCATAACGCTCTATTAATGCCTTTTTTTTCCATCTCACTGCTCTTGTGCCTGTTGACTTCAAAGTTTTAGATGTTTTTGTGCCGTTCGTTGTGATTGATGCTTGGTTTTCTGCCAAGCTATACTTTAAACTTGGGGCTTGAAACACCATATTTTGCTCGTCTTCGTTTTCCTTTATCTGCATTTCTTGTGGGTCTCGTTTCAGTTTTACAAACATTTCTGAGATATATGTGTTTTCTTTTTCAGTTTTTTTTTTGCCTCCATCTTTTTATATTTTACTCTCTATCTTTTTTTCCTTTTTTTGAAGAGCTGTCAAGCTGCAGTGTGGAAACTGAGTGATTGATGTTCGGCCTGATGAGACACATGGTGCTTCACCATGTAAAAAGTTGTTATGATGCTCCTCTGACGGCTTCAGTGCACTGGAGTTTGCAGTGCTCTCCCCCCGCCTCCCACTTTGATGGAGCCTGCACCATTTGATTTAAGTGGATTGTGATTGTTGGACTTTTCTTTGCTCCAAAAAAAAAAAAAAAAAAAAACCTATCAAGTTATCAAATGTAGTCAGCCAGCACAGGTTTCTCTTTGCTGACATGTGATTTCAACAAGAAACTGTCAAATTTAAAGCAGCAGGTAATCTTAACTCATCTCATCTTGACACATTAAATTAAATGCTGTTCTCTGCTGTGCTATAAACATTTAAAAATAGTATTGACTTTCCCCTTTCTCTGAGCAGCTGACAAACACCAGTATGAGTGGGACAAAGCCTCTCCACTGTCCTCCCGTGCTGGAAACAGTCATCACACAGAGCTGAAAGGCCTGATGGTTATCCTTCCAGAGCGAGATGAAGGCAGAGGAGAAGGACAGAGAGAGCAGAGAGGGAGGCCACAGGGAGGCAGACGGGGCACTGGCTTTTGCTGAAAGGGTAGATGGTTATCCCTCCAGCCGGGGAGGGAGAAGGAGGAGAGGCTGAGAGTAGAAAAGGAGATTTACAGACGGGGAATGAGGGCAGGAAGAAAGAAAGAGAATGAGAGACAGAGAGAGAGAGAGAGAGAATGAGAGAGCGAAGAACTGAAGGGCTCTGTGTGGTTATGTATATCTCACTCCTCTCTGTCGCTGCGTCTCAGACAAAAACAGGCACAGGATGGCACAGACTCAGCGGCATCACTGTACAACCCACCACAGTACAGGTGGGTGTGTTGGTAATAATCTAATCATCACATCATTGTGATCCAAAGCTAACGTCTGCCAGGCTTTATTCAAACTACACAAGCATGTTCCAGTTCCACATCCAAGGATACGATTCCACATTTGGGTGCTTATTTGTTTTCTTGTCTGTTAGTCAAATTAGAACAGATGCAACTCTTGTGTTTGTAGTGAAATCAAAGTCGCTGCCAGCAGTTAGTTAGCTTAGCATATCACAAAGAAAACAGGGCCAAAGAGCTAGCCCAAAGAAAACAAAACACGTCCACCAAGACTCTACAGCTCATTATTTAAACTGAAATATCTTGTTTGTGTATTCTGTACAAGTAGCAGCCTCACAGTGATGACAAGCCGAGAAATCGATCCAAATAGTCTGACAGGCTTATGTACCAGTGTTCCAGTTCACCCAAGCGTCTAATCTTTATGGTAAACTAAGCTAAGCTAACTGGCTTCTGATTGAACATTCATATTTAGCATAGATATAAAAGTCGCACAAAATGCGGAATATTCAACTAAATGCAGAGTTGTTAAACTCTTGTAAGTTTAACATTTGTAAGTCACTTCTAAAATATAAAGTAAACAAAAGTGGGTGTATGCTCCTACTTATTTCCGTTAAAACTCTGGCTCAGCTGCATTGTGTGAGAGCCAAGGTCGTCTCAATGAGCTCTTAGTTCAGCTGAATTATTTAATATTTAATGCACCTGCAAAGTGTGTAAGCTCCTCTGACATATAACTCTCATTAAAGACCTTTTTAAAACACATTTTCTCTCCCATAAATTAGTCTCAATATTCACCTTATTATTTAAGAGGAATGCAGTGCTTTGTGCTGCTGGACAGTTCTCCACCACCTCCTCCTACCGCTCTTCCTCCTCCTCCAGCTGTGAGAAGGTGTTATGAATGCTCTAAAGGCCACTGCACTCGAATATATATGGGAACAAGCCAGCGTGAGGCTGACATCATGTAGCCTTTCCCTGCATCTCAGCCACCTACAAAGCCCACCATTGTGTGGCCCAGCCCATGCCCTCCACCCACGCCCGTCACACCACCCAGATCCTCGCTGCACTGGCAGCACATTTAATTAACCTCAAATCTGTCAGCTACCACTGAGCTATGCCAGAGCAGACATGTCAGATCAAGCCCCATTTGATCTTTAAGGGGATTTTTTCCCCCAAAATTAAAAGAGAAAAAAGGCCACCACAAACACTAACACATATTTGCACAAACAGGCATCATAAGACAGGGCTTGACATGCACACCTTTGTGCAGTTATACAACAGGTGTTGTGTGCATGTGTGTGTGTGTGTGTGTGTGTGTGTGTGTGTGTGTGTACACTAATCCATGTTCTGAGGTATTGTGTACAGTTAGGCTTCTGATCTGCCTGACTAGAGACGGGGATGTGTCAGACAGTTCTCTTCTCTGAAACTCATTAATAAAAAAGGGAGGAGAGGCCATAAAGTTAACACATTTTCACAACTACTCTTCCAAGGCATCAGACATCTGTTAAAAATGTATACTTTGTTCAACTTTTCAAACAACACATTTGGCGAGCGTTTGCAGACAGACACTGCAAAAAGATACAGAAATCAAAGGATGTCTGTGGTGACAGCAGATAGACAAGTTTCAGGTCCTATCAGCTATGACAGATGTGGGGAGTCAGAACTGTCTTTGTCAAGGAAGTATAGATCTCCACAAAAGGTCAAATATGTTTATTTGTTCTATTAATGCAGATAAAACCGAAGGTGCAGAGCTACTCGCTGTATACACCTTTCAGCAGCTGTCGACTGCTGCAAAATTATTGTCGTGGCAGCTTCAGAGTCTTACAAAATATCTAGAAATGTTGCATATTCCACCCACCACTCTGAAAAAAGCTTTCCATTTGAAGGGAAAAGTAAAGGTAACACAGACACGTCTGTGAATCTATACAGTTGAGCATCGCTTTCAGTTTCATTATTTGAGATATGCACTCCTCATATTCAGCGCGTGATCTCTGAGTGATTAAACCAATTGGTGGTGTCATCTTTGGTCATGATCCATGTTGCCTTATTATCTCCAAAAGTCTCAACCCAACTAAAACTGGTTCTTAGTACAGAATCATTTTTTTTCTCTTGTTACTGTCCTCCGTTTTACCCTACTAGAGAATTTGCTGCAAATTCTTTCATGTGGTGCAAGGATAACCTTTTTGTTTCCTTGAGAAAACCGTCAACACCTCTAAATGTGCAGTCTTACCATAACTCATAAAGTTATTTTTATTGCCTCACTCACTGAAGGTGAAAGTGTAATAAAAATGAGCATGAAAATTACCTTTTCTCATCATTACCTGTCTCTTTACCTGAGTTGCAAGCAAAGACTACAAGCAAGAAAATATACGTGGGAAAGGAGAACTTCTCCTTAACACAGAGAGAAACACTGACTATCTAAAAGCTGGGTGAACACTGCTGTCACAGAAAAAAACCCAAAAAACTCAGGCTTTGGAGAGTCGGCTACTTTCCACCTGCAGCATTAGAAAAAAAAAGAGAGAGGGGAGAAAGATGGTGTGTTTCTTTTGCAGCAGAGCAGCCTTGCTTCAGAGACTAGAGACACTGAACATCAAAGCCTGTGTGGGGCTAGAAATAGGGGAAGAGAAAAAGAGGAGGGTGGAGAGGCAGCAAGAACTTAGAGCCAGTGGTCCCCACTGAGAATCCTTGCTAAGGAGAGAAAAAAAAAAGTCTGGGTAAAAGAGAAACGGTAAAAAGAAGGCTAACGAAAGAGAAGCTTCTTTTACCTCAAAGAAAGGAGCACGAACTTGACAGTCTTATTAAGGCGGTTGGCTCCAGACAGCATGATAGGTTCCCTTTACAGACTACAATAATAACTACAGGGGTAGTCGCCAGTTAACTGCCAGGGCAGATATCTGTATCACCAAATACTGCTGCACTGCACAACCAGAGCAGAGCCACAGGCTGGTTTAACTACAAGGACGGACCTGCTCATAAAAGTGGATGTTCAGTGTGGTCCAACACACACACAGTCACTAGCACACATACATGCACAGACACACACACACAGACACACACACACACACAAACACACAATATAGAGACCAGAGAAACACCTAGAAGTGCAATAAAAATCCTAAACCTCGACAGGTTCTGTTTGCTAAACAAGGCAGAGACAATATAATTCTGACATCCAGACAGTTGCTGATCTCCTCTCCACAAGGACACACAGAGCCACATCACATGGCCATGAATTGCATCCATCTATTTCCCTCTTTCCAACCCTGAAAAAAAAGTAATTAATAGACTCACTGCTGCCGAGTGAAAAGATAATTTTGCCGGAGCTAAGGAGACACTTTGCCATCTGAGCCTGCTGCTGGCTTTCTACTGCACCGAGGACGGGTTCAGATGGCGGGAATTCGTGGGGGTGCTGCGAGACTGGGGGGTTGTTTGTGGACGGGCTGTGTCATTCCCAGGGAACTCAATTAGAGGAGATATGTATCTAATCCATGAGTAAACAATGAATGGTTGGAGAAGAGCTGCAGTTTCCTTGGTCTTATTTTTTTTGTCCCTGCTTTGTGTATTTGTCATTTGCCACCTCAGCTACTGTGGAGAGGAAATCCGGGGGAAGATATTTGACATTCTGACTAGAATCAACAGAATTAAGAAATGTAATTTTGTGCAAAAAATGGCTTGCAATCGCTGATGCTTCAACTGTGCTATATTCCATCTAACATAAGTTTAAAATGCTGATTATGTGATCAGCAAAAACTTATAAGAGAAACCCTTTTGGTTTAGAATAGGTTAACAGATGCTACCTTGTCTTATTCACTTCATTTAATCTTACCAAGATTAACATTTTAAAACAGTTACAAGTGCAAAAAAGATGACAGAATGAAAGCAACATATTAAAAAAGATGGTTGCAAAATAATCTCACCGTGATCCTTTCGCCTCACCACATCTTTTACAATTTATGTGTGAAGTATATGGGAAATAACTCTTTTGCAGCATGGCAGGGAGCTCAGAGGTGAAAAGTAATTAAGCAGAAAATCATCCGCAAGTCACAACCTCCACCATCATTTCTGGAAATTAAAAGACAATACACAAAGCTCAGGAAAGGAAAGAACCCCTCATCACTTAGGCTAAAATGTTGCATGCTGAAAGAGAGGAAATAACTATTAGAATATAAACCAGCAAAAGAGACAGCTATGTTGACTCCCATTTTGTTCTCAGAAAGAAACATTGCCTTTACTTTAAACATGGAAATTCATACAGAACATCGTTGTAAACATTTCTGTGGTGTGGATCCAAACAACTTCTGCTCAGGGGGCAATTAGTGAAACACTATCGAGTAAAGAACACTTAGTGCTTGGGGATGCTGTATCTCAATGTTAAACGAAGTGTAAAAAGGCACAATACCCATTTGTAGTTCACTTTAGTAATAATCACGCAAAGTGTGGCAACATTACAACAGTCTACAAAGATTTGAAACTGTAAGTCTTTTTCGTCTCACCCATTTTTTCACAAAAAATGATGGACGTGAACACTTAGGACCCATGACAATTGGTAGAAATGAAATAATAATCACCTAACAATGAAAGTATGAGTTCGTTCCATGGAAAAGAGTATTTATAGCAGTGTAATGGTGCATTAGGCGCCGTGTCCCCAAGAGAGAAGCGGCCTGGCTACAATTTCCAAAATGGGTGATGTGGGAAGTGGGTAGCTTGAATGGTTAGAGCAGCTTCTAACAACCGCTGCATGTCATTTAGCTACACAGAAGCTGGTGGACCGACCACATAGAATATAGCTCCATGCATAGTCGAGAGATACAAAAACTGAGGGAGTAAAATGCTTTTAGAGAGGGTAACAATATGCTGAAAGCGAAGGAGGCGGGGGAATATAGCAGCTTGACTGAATGCACCTCATCTGAAAGACTGGAGTGGTTTCCTGTCACAATGGAGCAACGTCCTTGGGAAGGGTTTGTCCGAGATACAATTAGCCTCCATTCAAGTTACACTGGCCATCCATGGTACTTCAGAAAAAGGACTATAAGGACTATACTGGTACTTTAAATTGTTTTTCACACAGCCGGAGTCCACACGTTCACAGTTTGTCAGCGTTTACAGCCCATAAGTACGGCCCTCATGGACGGGAGGACACTTGCGAACATTCACAAATGAGAAAAGTTGCATCACGGCGGATGAACACAGATGACGGCGAATGATTTAAGTTTCCATCACCTCAATGTCACCAGACCAGTCTGCCTTCCATGGCTGCACAAACTGCCTCAGTCCCCCACGGGCACACAGCCCTGCCTCACAGAGTGATTCAGAGGAGCTAAGCTCTGCACCACTGCCAGGCACATGTGTTACTCCTCCTCAACCAAGCAGACGACACTAACATTAATAAAAAAAAAGATAATATTGGCCTGTCAAAGCATGAAAGATAATAATCATGTCAGTTATAAAAGATCTAGGGAAGGGATGTGTTTGGAAAAGCAATTTGTGATTGATTTTAATTCAACAAGTGTACTTTGCTGGTGCATATTGAATAAACATGCACGCACACACACACATGCACCCATTTATATGTACAAGTCAGAAGAGACAGCAGAATCAACTCTGTGTCCAAGGCATAAACAACAGTTATTGACGTCACCCAAAATCAACAGGGCCGGGGCCTGAGAAAGACAGCCAGCCAATTTATATAACAATGTGAAAAAAAAAAAAGTGGGGCCTTGCGATGAGAGCGACAGCTGTGCTTAATCAAGGGAGCTAAGCCAAGAGAGATGTGAAGGGACACAGAAGGACGGAGTGAAGGTGAAGAAAGCTGGAAAGAGGGAGAGACAGCTTGAGGGAAGAGAGAAAGATGGGATATAAAAGTGTGGAAAGGAGGAATAAAGTCTCAACTCCGTGAGCCCCGAAAAAGAGGATGGAACATTTAAGAAGAGAGGAGCTGTTAGAGCGAGAGTTCATCCACAGTGAGTGCACAACTCTCTTGACAAAACACCCCAGTATGGAACATCAAAGCCTCCAATGCTTCTCTTTTTGCGTCAGCGCCAGATTGCAAAGAGGGGTAAAATTGCTACAACCAAGACGGGAAAAGTCGGCTGTTGTTGTTTCACTTTATCGTCCAACTGTGAAGAGTGTACTTGACCTCCCTCACCTTGTTTCCATGGGGAAGATTAACCTAAAAATGCAATGTTTTTAGAATAGTTCCAAACGTCATTCATTCTCTGATTCTGTAATAATAATTAAAAAAAAGATCAAATCCTGTTGTATGATGACAATACAACATTTTTCTATGACAAAATTCCTCCTGTGAATAGACCTACACTAGACCTACTTTCCCTTAATGCAGTCCATCCACTCCTCAAGGCCCTGGTCATTCATCAGCAGACATCACATGACATGCGAGAGCCATTCATTCTGAGTCTCACAGTCTCCTCTGCCCAACAGGAGTTGTGATTCAGTTTGACTGAGTGATGCTCTGGGGCCCCAGGGCCGGAACTGAGGCTGCTGGGAAAGTGGGATGCAGGGCACAGTACATGGACACACAGGAGGCAGTGCAGTGTGACAGGGATGCTACTACTGTCGCTTCACAGAAAGAGGGAGCGATTCAGTCACATACTGTAGCGTAACCAGTTTATTAGAGGAAAAGCCCAAACACAGGCTACACAAATAGCTTTGTGAGATGAAAACTGTTTTTGACGCCACGCTGAGAATACTGAGAACACGAGCTAGAAAACAACTTTCTCACTCTTCAAAAATGTAGTACAAGTAATTATGCAGAGTTGAGAGACACATAAAGCAACACACACGCACAGGAAAACTGAGAATGACAGGATGAAACAGAGAGTGGGTGAAAGTTTCTCTTGCTCCATAAGCCCCACGCTTCATCTCTGCGTCTCTCTTTATCTCAGCAGGATGGTAGCAAGAGCATGAAAGATTTAAAGAGAAGGCTTTTAGTTTAAACCAGAGCCTGGCCCAAAGACACACACTGAAGACACAAAAATGAAGGATATTTTCGACTATCTCTGACAAAGCTTACTATTACAATTACCGGTAAAGTCAGCTATTTAATATTTTAATCGTAGGAGTGTATGCAGCAGACAAGTCAGTCAGGATTAGGGATGCAAATTATCGAGTAATTCATTAATCGATAGTTGATAGACCTTATCGATCGATGATCGATTAATTGATAAGCGGCGATTTTCCTGAGAACCTAAATTTAAGGGGAAAATTCCTTATGGACTTTACACTAGTATTTGTTAATTTATTTTAAGAGCACAGCACAATGAAAATGTTTAAGTAGCACGTTATTTGGGACAGAGAGCTCTGAGGTTGAAGTCCTATCATAATGAGATGAGATGAGGTGAGAGAGCTGCGTTTCCATTACAGATTTTCGCAAAATAAAAGCGATATTTCTGAAACTTCGAAAAAGTGCAATTGCCATTTGCGGGTGTTTCCATTGAAAGGTATTTTGCGAATGAGCCGTAATGCGTCTTGCGTTTCTATGGTGACGGCACAGCAATCTCAGCTGCCGACAGCTGTTGCTGTTATTGTTATTAACAAAGACGAAAACAGCGCTTGATTGCTGAAAGGCAAAGCCCGTGTGGCGCTGCAGCGGCCACAAATAAGGACGCACTCACACGGGCCAGTTGTTCCGTACCGTGCTGAAGCCCGAATCCCCCCCCCTCCTCTGTCCCCCGCTGGCCCGCACTCACACCACCTCCAACCCAAGCTGCTCAAGCACGGCTGCCTCCGTTGATATAGAGGGATTATTTGTTTACCAGCACAGCGGATGTGCGCTTTAACCTGACTGCAGAAAGAACGGAGCCTTTTAACACCAGCGGTGATGAGGCGCTGACAACAATGTACGGTGGTTGTGTCCACACACCCGTACTGGTTTATGTGACTTAAGGTGACATGTCGGCGCAGGAGGGAGTGGGAGCGTGGATGCGAGCCAGTCTCCTTCAACCATGCAGGGAAAAGGGGAATGATAGGAAAGGGTTTTCTAATTTATTGAGAAACAAAGCCCAGGTCAGCAATGCATGACAATAAACATGTGGTTCATTTGTCCCCTCAAGTTACATAAACCAACACAGCTTGGACACACGCGCTGTTCTCCACGGCACCGCAACGAGCGCTTTTTTTTTCTTTTCTTTTTTTTTTTTTAAATTAAGCTCCGGTAGCGACCGGCTAAACTACGGTAGGATACTGTAAACCAGCGCGGATCCGGTGTGTTTATCAAAGCTTGTCCGCCGTGCTGAGGCACCGGGTCGGTTTGAGCTGCGTTCAGGCTGCATTACAACTCCTCAGGCAGCTCCGTGTCGGCGGCTTTTTGACTCGTTACTCACCGGTCGTCTGTGTGTTAGCGATGGTAGCCTACAGCCTGAGTCCCGTATAGCTACAACAGGTAACAGTGTTGTCTCTTTTCACCTCCTCTCCCTCTCTCCCTTGTGTGCTGCAGTGCGCAGCGCTGCACACGTTTACACAGAGATCTGCTACATTATGTCGGCTTTGCTTGTTTACATTTCACAGTAAAACTCCCATTGAAAAGGAACGATTAATTGCAAGTAATTTAATTTAATCGATTAAATTCTTATCGACAATTAATCGATAGTCGATTAATTGTTTGCATCCCTAGTCAGGATGCAGGTCCAATGCACTCGGCGTTTGAAATGATTTTCCAGCGATGATCCCTGACTTAAAATCTCAGAGAAACTTGATCAAACGCGACTTCAGAGTAAAACAAACATGGATTAACGTCAGCTGGTTGCACTTGTGTGTTCGATTTTTCTGCAAAAAACAAAAGAAAAAAGAAAAACTGAAAATGCAGAGGACAGGTTCAGCAGAGCTTGAACACTTTGCTGCATTAATACCATTATGATGTATCTGTGCTGTGTTAAATATAAGCCAAGGGTCCCTGTGGGCGGCATTTACCCAACGTTTAAATCTGACTTTAAGTCTCCGACAGGTTGAGATGGTGGAGAACACAACGTGACAAAAAGCTCTCCTCTTTTTACACCCTACTTTCTAGCTGACCTTGAACGAACCACTTTGCGTCCCAACGATTTAAATAAAATTGCTTATAATTATAGCTCACTCCGATTTGGCACACAGCGCACCAGCTCCCAGTATATGGACCCAGTATGTACAATATGTCCTCGTGATCTTCCACAAGTCAGCAGGTCCTCGCTGTGAATAACATGTTCTTAGTCACCTTGTCCGAAGGAATAAAAGTATACAGGAATACACAAATGAAACCCTTATGTAAAACACATCCTGTGTGTGTGCTTATCAAAATATGTAAGCAGAGACAGCCGTGCATAAAAGTAACGCAGCAAGACACTACTATACTATATATTCAAATACCCACACTCAAACACACGTACAATGCATAAACACATTATACGCATTAGAAACACAGGCAGCCAGCCATGCACTAAGCTTGGGTTGACAGAGTTCATTTGGAAGATGTAAAATATTTATGAGAGAAGACTCTGCAGGGGAGGAAGAAGAGATGAAAATAGTGAGGGCGCAAAAGGAGGGATGGCAAATAATGAGATGAACGAAATGGTGACGAGTGTGGGCCCGACTGAAATGCCCTCTGTTATGGTTGAGCGGAAGAAATGCAAGCTAAATATGTCTCTGTCATTTCAAGTTCATTAGCTCACCGCTTGCCATCCCCTCCTGGGAGGAACGAAAGAAGGGGAAACGCATGAAGGTATATTTGTACAGTAGCAAAAAACCGCTGAGCTCCTGTGAAATGGAATAGGGACTCACGCTGGGAGTTGCTTTGTAGGTTTCTAAGCGTGCACTTTTAATAATCCATTTCTCATATGCAGAAGATTTCCACATTACGTTTACTGTAAATTCTCTGTTACAGCTTTTCTACAGTATTTCCATCCAAAGCTGCGATACATGCAGAGCCAACATCACATTACAAACAGCAAAGATCAACATTCATGTCCAAATGCTCCACTCTTCCTTTCTACTATTCTTCCATTTTTTTCAGGAAGACAAACAGTACATACAGTAAATGCGAGCTCCTTCCTATTAAGTGGATCCAACGTTTGCGGAGGACGTGTAAAATGTATTGAGGTGATCAGGGGACACACAAAAATCTGACGGAGAAATAGACTGACAGGGGGGAGTGGGAAAAAAAGAACAAAAATAAGGATTTAGGTAATAAAAAGCTAATCCTGTACCAGCAAACAAGATGACAATTGACAGTAATTACATATCCCCCCCTGTAATTATGAGCTTTTTTTATGCGCCCCTCTTCTCATAAGGCCTCAGTAATCCTCTGGTCATTCCCGCTCCTCCATCCTCAGACAGTCACCCTACCTCCACATCTAAATAGCAATCCGTGGTCCAGCCAAATAAGCAAACCACCATGACCTACAGGGGCTTTTCCGTACCCACAAATAACGCTTGAGAAATGATGTCATATAAAACCAGATCTCAGTATCTAATTACAGAAAAATGTGCTTCGAAAGCACAAAATCCAACAGGAGATGGGAGCTGGAGTGGACTCAGAGAGAATGGAAGAAAAGCTGCTTCACCACAAACTGGGCGAGAGACAGATATAACTGCAGTGCACGGCTCGAACAGCTCATTTGGGTATTCTGATTGCTAGAAGAACCAATGTTATGGAAGGGGGGTAGGGGCAATGATCTCTGCTTAAGCCAATTATACAGTGGAGATCCTGAAAATGTACCGGATGGAAAGGGAGACATGTAGTACATGTATCACAGAGCACTAAGGTCTGGAAAAACTGCACTCGCAGGGCTCCAGGAAGCCAATAAAACAACACACAGATTTCACTGTAATTACATTCAAACTCAGAGGAAAGGAAGTTGGAAGACAGTTATAGTGAGTGTGAGAAAATAGACTCCCCACAGGAAGATTTGAAAAGAAAACTAAAAAGGACGCTACAAAATTTTACAGAATCCAGAAATCACATGAAGTGTAATGGCACAAAATTTTATGGGGGAACATTTTAAGAATTAATCTAAACTAATCTCATTCCTGCATTTCTTTGCCAAAGCCTGGACGTCAGAGGAGCCCCGAGCTGCACTGAAAGCTCTGCTGTTGACGATGATGAAGATTTTCTTGGATTTTTTTTGGATCATACTCCTCAAACACGTGGCTTTAATGTTCAGCCTCTAAACTGCATGGTAAATTTAGATCACAAAAATATGGAGCCATAAAAATCACAGACAAGCACCCGAGAAAAAGAAAAAAACCCAACTAAACTAGCAATGCTTTTTTGGAAAGCATCTGTGAGCATGCAGTAAATTTCACATGAAAAATAAATGAATTCACAACTTCCTCCGCAGGAGCAGATAGGGAGAGAGCGAGAGAGATAAAGCCTCAAAGGCAGAAACGACTTAGGGATAGAGAAAGAGAGAAGAAAATAATTACGATAATGGAAACTAGTGTGAAACAGTTTATCTCGATGAGAGAAAACCTTCAGGAAATTACCAACGCCAAGTAACAATAAAGCAAAATAACACTATTATGTGCAGCCACTTGCCTACAGCAGCTAAAAACAAAATCCTCCAAAATGGCCAATTTAAAAAAAAAAGCCAAAGAGAGAACTATCAGAGACAGTGAGATCTGACAGAGCTGAAGAGAAAGTGGCAACTCCACTGCATACAAAGTACGGGAACATGCTTCTAGTTTGGGAGAGATTATGGAGAATAATGTTTACACCTCAGGGGAGGGGAGGGGGAACTGGAGACAAAGAAGATATTCACAAGTCCTGAAACACCTGGGATATCTGCTTCACACACACACACACACACACACACACAATATACACACACGCTAACAACCAGATAACTTCTGCACTGTTTTATTCTGAGAGGATGTGAGCTGTGGTATTTTTAATAATAACCTATGTGTGGAAGAAAAAGGGGGCACTGCTGAACAGAGCAGAACAAAAGTGACTGCTTATCAAAGGGAAGTTGGGATATGTGTACTGTTGCATCTGTGTGTCCTATCTTTATTAAATCTGTATTGTGTGTAGCAGGCGCTGGAGCAGTGAGATGCAGGACGCAGAGATTCAACCGTTAGACGACATCTTACTGATTCTTATCATTTCCTCTTATCTTTTTTTTATACACACTTCTAATCTCTCATCTCTTCAATTCCTATTTCCCCGTTTTTATGTTTGAAAGATGGAGGTGTAAAGGCTGTCTCCATCAGAGAATATCAATCTATTTTGGCAATTATGTTGTGTATCCAGAACTGATTTTGAACTGGGGAAAGTATAGTAGTGCAAAATGTGTTTACTCCACGCAAACCATTTCATGCAGTGAGGGACATGACGAAGCATCTCTTAGTCATAATGACTGAGGATCAGTTGAGTTTAGCAGGGCGAAGGGGGGAAAGTATGGATTTGCTGATTCTATATCATTGTAAATCAAAAATCTGATGGCTGGACAAAACCTGAGGGCAGCTGGAGATATTATAAATTGTGATGCACATATTGAAAGCATTTTTACTTTATTTTATTTTTTTGGACATTTTACAGACCAAACAATGAAGTGAATATAGGACCGAATTATTGCAGATTGTTCTCTCAGAACAACTGATTCGTAAAATGTCAGAAAATTATGAAAATTATTTCTAAAGTCCAAGGCAACGTACTTCAAATGTCTTTCTTCATCTGATCAACAGGTTAAAGCCAATCTCTCACAAAGATAAAAAAAGTGAATTTTAATATAATAATATTTGAGAAGCTGCATCAAAGTAAGGTTACAAAGATAACTTCACTGAAAGATGATGGAAAAACTAATTTATTATCAAAATAGATTAAAAAAACAGTACAATTCTGTGCTGACTGAATAATTAGGTAATCAAATAATTGTCTCGGCTTGAAATGAAAACAGATTCACCTCAAAATAACTTGCTGAGTTGAATCTGAGCAAAACTACTAAAACATTTCAAGGTAGGGAATATTTCTAGCAAATTATATACGATACCAAAAACCTAAATTAGGCATGCATGAGGATTTTTTAATGCATTTATACCCAAATAATCACAATATAGGTTCAATGGCAACCTGAATCAATGAACAAAATCATAATGAAATATATTCGACCTCATGTGTGTGTGTTTGTCTGACGCTATGGGCTGCTGAATTTGTTGCCATAGTGCCACAGCCACAGGATGTCCCCTCTGGGATGTGTCTTTGCCAAAGAATGAAAGTCTCCCAACAAATACTTGAGTCCACACAGCTGCAGACACTGCCTATACAGTGTGTGTGTGTGTGTGTGTGTGTGTGTGTGTGTGTTGGTGTAGGGCGTGCCACCCTGTAAAATTCATACTGCGTGCCCTCACTTAATATGGTGGTGGGCGTCCCGGTTTAGGGTCTGTACCATCTGTCAAGCAGTGGGAGGGCAGGAGGAGAGGTAGCTGGAGCACGAGTGAAGCCATGCTGAGAGCTAAAGCCAGTTCCTTGTCACTTCAAATACTCACCTTGTCTGCACAACGCACTGCTGGAGGGGACCACAATAACTTGGCACACACACACACACTCACACACACACACACACACACACACACACACATTTACATAACTGATGAAAGGGCAAAATAAAAATGGCAGCAATCACAAACACACACACATACACTTTGCACACAATGACAGCGAATGGAAAGGAAGCAGTTTAAAAACATTTTCACTTTGGCTGTAGAAGTCTAGAAGAGTGCTGACATCCGTGTGACACACAAATGGACATTCTCTCATTCGCTCATGGACACATGATCACATGCGCACACATCTGCACCCAACATCCACACACACTTACACAATTACACATATCCAGAGACAGTAAAGGGGCTTGCTTTGACAAGGGAATAATTCTCCTTTTGACACAGCCAGTTCCTCTGAAGACAAAAGAGGAGTCACACACAGACACACTGCAGCCCTTAGAGGGAAAGAACACACAAGCCCCCCCCTCACCCTCCACCCTCCACACACACGCGCACGCACACACACACGCCTGTTGCAATGACACTGCAACCCCCTGTGGTGACAAAAAAAGACTGGCCTATGCTGTCATCTGTGCGTCTGTGTGCGCTTGCCAAGGGAAGGCTGCTGTACGTGTGAACTCCTACTCTCACATTAGACAAGTGACAGGGAACAAAAGGCAAGAAGAGCACAAGACAGGAGATGCCAGCAGCAAAAGTGCATGCTGGCTGGAGAGGAGGCAGCTGACGGTTGTCGAGGTAGAGCATCGTGTTTTTAAACAGCAATCCTCGGTCACTCTCAGGCCTCCATTTCACTGCCTTTTAGACACTGAGGTAAACAGCTGCTGTCATTTTATAAAAAGTTGTCATAGGAAATAGAAAGAAAAACAGTGACATGTCTGCCGGCCCTTACTTTTTGCCTGTCCGTCCACAAATGAGTCAATGCCAGTATTTGACTCTTTGCCTGTGTTTGTCAAAGCAAAAACATGAGAGGAAACATTCTGAGGTTTCTGTGTATCCAAAAATGACGACTTTATGATTGATGCTTCATACACAAAACAGGTTAGTGAGCAATCTGTGAAGAGATTTATCTTCCCTTGTTCAAACAGTGCTCAGAGTTCAGAGCCATTAAATATGCTCGGACGGACTGACTTTCAACGTTGCGAACAGGCCCGAGATTGAAAACGATTACATAAGGAAATGCAGCACAGAACGCGGTTTTATCTTCTTTAAAAAAGAGCTACTTCTTTCTTCCTTCTTCAATTTTAAACTACATTCTCTCTTCTTCTTTTTTTCATGTAGTGTAGTTTTTTCCCCCTACATATAGCCTGTCGGAGGGCAGAGCAGGGTCTAGCAAAACCAAGCAGACCAAGGCAGCAAAAGTCAGCAGTCCATCAGCTCTCTCTCTCTGGTGAACATCAAACACTCTGTGGTCTGTTTCATGCTCCCTGCAGCCCATTATGGCTTAATGCTTCAAGAGGCTTCTTACTGACTTCAGCATTTTAACAACTCCAGCATATTCAGTTGGTAGGAAAACACGCATACACAAAGACGCATCCGCGCTAACAAAACACGTACTACGCACACGGCTACACACGGACAGACTACCGACAGAAGCCCAGATGCGGCGACTGACACATTTTAAACTGCGGCGGAGTTATGAGCCTGCACTCGGTGATACAGAAAACAACTGTTGCTTCTGCTTTAATCTATCTGAGAGGAAGACCAACAGATGCACAGGGTTTTTATGAGATATTATGCCTTCAAATAAGCCCCGGTGCTCTTATCTCCAACTCAGTTAATGAGTTCCATTCACAAGGCAGCAATATGTAATTCAGCGCGATCAATTAGTTATCCACTGTATGGGGAATAAGAACAGCACATCAGCAGGGATATTAATGGGATGGAGATAAGGCGACTGTCCAGAGCAGCCGCAATGACAACACTGCATGTTATCGCAACACACAATATTTACTATTTACAGTTAGGTCTGGTGTGTCTCTTTGTCTCTCTAGAGCCCTTTTCAGGCTTACAACACATAACATTGTTGAAGTAATGTCTTCTTTCAGTCAGACATGCATGTGCAATTTGTAGATGCTGCCGTAGCTTTAGGAATTTGCCGGATGTTAATTAATTCATCTGCGCTGCTAAAAAGGTTGTTTTTATTTTTGTTTTAAGTTATTTTTCCTGCATTGTGAGGAAAAGTATGTCCTTAACAATGTTTTATAAAACTGAACAAATTTGATTTTCTCACATACTAAAAGATGATAATTAAATCAGTTAAGCTATTACGGTTTTCTTAAGGCAGACATTTGTTTCTCTGTGCTTACTAAAAGTGGGTGAGTTTTCTCTGCCACAAAATGTGGTTTCTTCCTGGAAGCAGGTGTCGGTGAATGTTGCTCGACAAGAGCTTCAGCTGCCTTTGTGTTATCTGTTATCTGCCCTCTGAGCAGGTTGGAGGCAACAGTGAGTTGCCGTGGGTCAGTAATGAGTTGGGTCGAGGGTAGATGGTTAGTTTGCTAACTTTGGTTGATGAAAAAACAGGGTGGAGGCAAGAGTTAACACTGTTGTTGCTGTCCACCTCTGGAGACAGCTGTTGGTGAGTAAAGGAATTTAGTTCGATGCTGAGCCTCCCATGTTTCTTCTTGAGTGGAAAGTTAACAGCTGTTAAAACTAACAACGGTTACCTCGCACCCCTTAAAAGAAGAAGACACAAAAACAAAACCTAAATCTAATTCATAACTAAATAGCTTTGCCATTAAGTCACAGTAGATACATACCGTATACAACTGTTTGTCTTCTGTCATTTGTTTTGTGTTCTTAAACTGGAACAAGATACAAGTCTCTACAAGTATAGCTATACAAAGTGATGAGTGGCTCTGTGAACATTTTTTTCAACATTAGTGAGGGGACAGGAGTGAGATATAATTGCAGGTCCTGAGACAGACAGAGGAGCTAGCAGGTTGTGAGCTACCAGCAACTGGTGGTGGATGTATAGATAATGTGTACATACAGTATATCCACAGAGATTAAAGGCTTAAATACAGGCAACACAGAGCATATTCTCTGCAATTTAATCTACACCCTGATGGGCCATTTGGTATGCAGACCATGTGGATTCTGAAAGATGAAATTAAAAATAATTTCCCAAAAGTCCAAGAATCCTTTTAGAGCGGTCAGTGTAATGCATAATGTGAGAACCCTTGTATTTTTGTTACATTGGTATTGACTTTGCAGCCTCTCACCGACCAGCCAGTTGTGTTTTCTGCTGCTAGTGAACTCCCATCTCCATTTAACCTCTGACTGGAAGGTGGCGTAAAGGGCAGCAAACACACTAGCAGCCATTATCTTATCATTACCCTCTGTCAAAGAAGTGAGAGTTGCGGAGGGAGATTTTCTGCTGTGTGTGAGAGCCCGTGCTCCGTTCGAGCTGCAGTGCAGCAATTACACATTTCAAGAAATATATCTAAATTCTCTGTCTAGTGACTGAGTTCAAAACATTCCCATACTTTTCGCTGTGGGCTACCATAGTGATCAGCCCATTTTTCCAGCCACAAGCCGGGCTTTAGTCAACAACAGTTCCTAGCAGGCCTGGTGAGCAGCAATCCCACTGTATCATTAGCCAAACACTGGTTAGAGATGACACTTCAGAGCACTGAGTTGCTCACAGTCGGCCTGTAGCAACCGGCAATCAACAACAACAAAAATGCAGCATGGGAAAGCCAATGCCGAACCAATATGCTACCAGCCTTCCTGCAGATGTCTCATGCAGCTTGTCTCTTTGTATAGGCTTATATGACATTCAGCATCTAACACTCATTGGCTGCCAGCTGCTTTCAAAGAGCGTCTGGCGCCTCTCTCTTTAAGAGCCGATGAGAGAGAGAGAGAGAGAGAAACAGAGAGATGAAGAATGTCATCCCCTGAAAGACAAAAAGATAAGTCATCACGACTGTAATGATGGGGTGGGACAGGGAGGGGGCAGCGCAGGGAGGAGACAGATGAGCCTCATAAAAATCAATCATCCATTTTTTGGTAAACAAAAAAGAAAACACTGGCATTACACATGGAGTTAAACTAGAATCACTGCACTCGTTTTAGGAGCATCAATCAGGTTGCTTGATTATTTGTGAGTCATTGCTTTTCATTTCTGCTCAACTGATACTGTTCCCATGGTCCAGTAAACACTGCTTCAACACAATGATAACAAACAGCTCAGCCTTAACTCAATAGCTTTCTTCTGCATGGCTTTTTCCCCTGGGCAAATTACTTAAGAATAAGGGACTATCCAAGTGGTTATATGAGGCGTATCGATGTGAAAGCAATATCCAGGAATCTTCTTTCACCGCTGACTGAGCATAATCAAACAGAGACGGTGATACAGGATGGTTGTGCTCATCTGGTCGGAGATTTCTTACTTTTTTTTTTTTTTTCCTTCAGACATTTAGAAAAGCGTGTAATAAAAATTTTACCTGAGGTATGCAAATACATGTATAAGAATTTTAAAAAAGAAGAAGAATTTTTTTCCAGGATTTGGAAAATGAAATGACATGAGCTAAGGTTACACATTTTTTTCTGGGTATAGGCTATCCCTCTTTCAGACTTTACTTGCATAACACACCCATGTTTGATTATACAAATTTTGTGCATCTAAAAAATGAAGTCTAATCTTAGGCTCAGACGTGGTGACTACTTCGTGCGCCAAGGACATTTTTCCTCATATATTGTGCAGTGGCATTTGAAAGTGCAGTGACTGGACATCATTTTCAGAGTTGGGATGCGGTCGTCTCTCATCGTCCTCCCAGACTCAGCCTGGGTGATGTACTCAGCATGTGACCTTGAGTCAGGCTCAGCCAATACATTAGGTTGATCAAGCCCCGGTGTCACAGCAGGAAATATCCTTCTGCAAATGTCAGGGATCATCCACAACATTCAGGTGGCTCATAATTTGAAGGCATAAATTAAAGCTTTCATATTTTTACCCAAGGTGTTTAATATGCCAGACTGGATCGGACCAGCAGTTATTTGTGCTTCAGAGCCAAGAACCGGGGACAGTGGAGAAATATTGTCAATGAGCAAAGCCAAATCCCCCTCCCTCTCTTTACGTGTCTGTCTCCATCTCCACCTCTCTCTCATCTCTCTTTTCTGTCATTTCTTCATCTATCTCTTCCTGACCCTCAGTCCCACTCCCTTATTTTCCCTCTTACTGAGAATACATTGACCCCAGACTTATTTAAGCTCCACATCATTGATTGAAACAAGAGGAATAGGTGGTGTCACGACAAGACAGATTTGCTCTTTAAAGCATTATGGATTACAGACATATGGAGGAAAAAGGGATTTCTAAGGCACAAGGGCTGGCGTTAATTCTGTCAAATGATTTATTCAGTGCGGTCAATCAGGTAAATTAGAAGTGTCCGGTTACTACTTGGCCCTCACTGCCTTATGATGTATGGCGTGATGACATGAGCTAACAGTTTCATCACATTACGGCCCCACCCTCAAATCTTATAATCTCTCCCATCCTATCGGTTTAATCACTGGGAAAGATCTATTGTATATCTTTGCACTGGATATCATGTTCCTTATACACACTCTTTCAATGTTGTATTTATGCGGCTCAAGATAAATCTGTGGGGTTTAAAGCAAAAACCCACTGCACATTATACAGATACTGTTTCTATCCACACACAGTACTCTCAAGTACTGCAACCGTGCTGGGCTGTGTGTGAGAGCCTATATGCTATCAGAAAATGGAGCAACTTTCTACTTTAGGATATTCGTGAGTGTGTGACCTTTAGGGGAATACTGAAGAAAGTCGCCCTTGTGTGTTTCAGCAGAACTCAGCCACCTTTCTGTAGTGATGGACAAACACTGCTGTCTTCACAGGGAAGAGGAGTTTATCTACTGTCATGGTAATGACGCTCTCTGTGAAAAGAGAAATGAATTGGATGATACAGAGAAGGTGACTGACGCAGAGTCCAGAAAAAGTATGTTATCAGATTGGGGCTGACTGTAGCTATGTTTCAGTGATAATTACTGCACTGAAATGTACTGTAGATGAACGATACACACATCCACATCTCATCTCTAGTTAGTAAAAGTCTGTGGGTTAGCCTACTTCAAATGTTAATGGTTTAGTTTCAGTTCTCTGTGTTTGGAGAGTAATGCTTTACTTCCTCTAGCTTTGGGACAGTGTGAAGTTATATTTCCTTTAAATGTGCACAGAAAGTGGTTGTGTAAGCACGTATGGTCACTGTCTCCTGTCTTGTCCATGCATGTACGATACTGTAACTGTAGAACCTGAAATTGCAGTTAACTGTGTGTGTGTGTGTGTGTGTGTGTGTGTATGCGTGTTCATGTGTGTGAGAGCGTTGCACCGAATTCCAGGGGAGGCACACGTGTAATCATTTGAACTGTAGAGGGGCTTGTGACCGTCTGACATCAGACCATGAATGACACAGTGAGCAACATCGTGTTTGCAGGCCGTGGTCAAGTGACTGGCTGGTCTTTAGAAGGAAGAGGCAAGAGGCACAAAAGGCAAGAGAGAAAAGAAAAGGAAAGGAAAAAGAAGAGGAAGAGATTCGGGAGTGTCTTCGGGAGTAGCAGCTTAATTTAGAGACATAAAGAAGGAGAGCAGAAAAACGAGGAGCTCATCCTGCATCTGTGTTTCGGAAAAATGTCAAAAGACTTTTTTGCACATTTCTGATTGGGGAATGAAATAGCCAGATTGCCTGTGACACGTCTGTCTTGATATTTTTTCAAAGCAAGTGTTTCATCCTGAGATACAGCCCAGAGCTACAGCTCCCCTGCGTTACCATGTGACATGAAATGAGTGTGACTACAGGTTTGAGAGCTACAGAGTTAGACTCGTCATCTGCTTTCAGTCTCACAACAAATACAGTGCAGGAGAAGACTTACTTCATTTTAAGCATGTGGTTCAACAGGGAATGCTTTAAATATCCTAAAGACCAACAGAGTTTGTGAACCAACTACATGCAAACCTACAATCAATCATTCCTATAGGATAGGTCAGATCTGCACACCAGCACTTAGATACAATAAATGGTGTTACTGCAGGTGCGACTTTGGCCCCGAAATAGACTAACATTCCTGGGGGGGGGACTTGCAGAGGGATTATGCTCCTCAGTGGCAATGAGTTTAAAGCAACTGTGAGGGTCTTTGCTGTGCATTTAACACAACGTTGTACAATTTAAATCTGTGATACAGTATGTTGCTGTTTGGACAGACTGACTGTCCTGAAAGTATTTTTGGCTTCAGGGGGTAAAGATCAGATTCAGTCCAGAGAAAGGTGCGCGCACAGTGTGTACAGCAGACTTCAGACAAGGCTGTGTGTGTGTGTGTTTTTTTTTTCTAAAAAGGAGCTTACCTGATATTTCAGCCTGAGGGACACTTTCAATAGAGAATCCTTTCCCGCTATAAAACTGCCTGATATCCGAACAACTCCGGGCTTTGCTGATCCCTTTGTCCCCAAAGGCTGGTGCCGTCAGAGAGCACAGTGCCAGAGCCGCTATGATGAAGGAATCCATCCCAGCCCGACCCGCCGTGTTGTATGTGGTCAAGTGCAAATCCGAACCGAAGAGCCGAAGCGACTGTGTCGGAGTCCTGGACGGAGCAGAGAGACTCCCGGTTAGTAGCCGCGTGTCAGACAGGGGCTACTGAGCGCTGCTGTGCGTAAAATATCTTCCACCTTCCTCTCCTCCTTCTGCCCTGTCAGTGCGTCTTGCTGCTCTCCGCGCACTGCTGCAAGGCAACGCACAGGAGCGACTCTTCTTCACAGCGCAGAGGTCCCGTCTGTCCACAGTCCTAACGCAGCCTGGCCGATGTAGACAGGACAACACCTTCAGGTATTAGTATTCTTTCCCCCACCCAAAAAATATATATGGAAAAAAAATAACTGTAGGATTGTCTTCTCAACGCAGGCTCGGGATCAAGTGCAGATTTATATCCACTGTTAGGATTTTTTTTTTTTTTTGTAGGGGGGTTTCACCTAAAGAGGGAGAAGGAAGAGATTAAAGAATCAGGTTAGGTATTTACAGCTGGAATAATCTTTTAAATCATGTCATAAAACAGCAGTGTGCTGCTGCTGTTGCTGTTGCTGCTGCTGATGAAGCTGTGCAGCCTGTTCTGTCGCCACACGCCTACCGGCTATGACGGCCCGGAGGGAGCTGAGAAAAGTGGTGCGCACGGCCAGGCAAAGCTACCGCAGCTCGCTCCCTGCTCTGGGTTTTTCTGAACGATACTTTGCCAACGCTGCCACTCCGTGGAGCGAGGAGGCGGGAGAGGGAGGGAGGGAGGGAGAGAGAGAGAGAGAGACAGAGAGAGAGAAGGGGGGGGGGGGTGCATATGAGGTTTCACGTTCCTCTTGCCATTTCCGTTTCATTCGGTCTCATCTAAATATTATTTGTGGACATGTTTCAGAATGACATTAATGTCTGGTTTGATTCGTGTGTTTGGTTTTAGAAACATCTGCCATTTCCAGTCTGTATAGCAGTGTGTGTGTGTGTGTGTGTGTGTGTGTGTGTGTGTGTGTGTGTGTGTGTGTGTGTGTGTGTGTGTGTGTGTGTGTGATTGTGTGTGTGTGTGTGTGCTGAAAGTGGAGGAATGTGCACGGGCCGTCCTGACAGCTTGATCTCAAGCAGCCAGGTGTCACAGGTGAGCTGTGGGCGTGTCCTCGACCCTCAGCCCCCCCCCCTTCTCCAATCCACACAGAGTTATCTCTCTACACATGCGCCATCACTCCTCAAGGTGCAATTAAAAGGGGCAACAAGTCTCTACCTGCCCCTGTGCCTTTCCCGGTTTACTTGTCACTGGCTGAATGCGTTCATTATCCTACTGTCTGGACGTGTGTGTGTGTGTGTGTGTGTGTGTGTGTGTGTGTGTGTGTGTGTGTGTGTGTGTGTGTGTGTGTGTGTGTGTGTGTGTGTTAGGGTTGTATATCTCCACCACTGAGGCCGATTCTATACGCATCTCGATACGCTGCCACCGATATGATACATTAACGATACACTGAAGTTCCTGTCCATAAGATGCGATACGATTCACTCCTGTGCATGATGCCATTCAAAAGTTATTTGATAATGATGCGACTTAATTACAAAGAGATTTGGTTGGATATGATATATCCAGTTCGATACAGTTGTGATACAAGAGTTTCTTAACCCACATCAGGTTTTTTACCTCAATACCACTATTCTGCCTTACTGTCTGTATCAATTTGAGGGATGTAGCCTATTTGGTTAATTTTTATGGGGCAAACAACTCATATTTGAAAGGTATAGTAGAGGTTTTTGCTCAAAAATAAATGCTAGACTTATACAAATGAAATCCAGCTTAATCATCACCTATGGGCTTCTAGTCCTGTGTGGTGGTAAGTCTGCATTTTGGTCTTTTGCTATGTTTTAATAATAATAACTTTAATTATATAGCACCTTTAAAAACACAAGTTTAAAAAGTGCTTCACAACACAACATAAAAGAGACAAGTCACAGATGTTTTGTTGTGCATGGGACATTTCTGGGTGGAGAGTCTGTTTTCTCAGCTCCGTGCAGCAGACTCAGAGTAGGAGAGCTACTGTACTAGCCCTGTTAGCTCTGTCCATGGATGTATTATATTAACGGCTCTGTCCCGGATGCTTACCGCTAACTAGCGGTTAGCATCCGCGGCTACCACCACTTCCCAGCTCACTACAACCAGAGCCACTACCACGGCCCTCCTCCTAGTTACAGCCAGTGATGGCGCTTCAGATGGGACTGTAAACTTACTTTTCTTGGCGGCTCTGACTACAGCTGCTGCTGCTGCTGCTGCTGCTGCTGTTACCTGTCAGGGGCGGGAGCTAACGGGCGGGAGGCTGCACACGGCTTCAGCGGTGGTGCATTCAGGTTGCCTCGGAAAATGAAACGATCGATTTATTTACCGATGTAGACAGGCTACAGAGATGCATCGCAAATTCAACCATAAATCGGACCACCGATATGAATAGGTGAATCTCCACATCCCTAGTGTGTGTGTGTGTGTGTGTGTGTGTGTGTGTGTGTGTGTGTGTGTGTGTGTGTGTGTGTGTGTGTGTGTGTGTGTGTGTGTTGGGGAATAACACAAGCATGACATGTTTCTGAATAATTTCAGACTTGACCAAACACAGAGAAGAATTCAACTTAAGTATGAAATAAGTGTGTGTGCCCCTGTCTCTTAGCCTGCTCACAATAATCCTATAAATACAGTAGACAGCCAATCCCTGTTTGTTTTTTTTAATTATACTTTTCTTCAGTGTAGCTTTTCCAATATGAAGAGTGTTTCCTGTTTTCCCATTTACATTTCTAAAGGAAATGCTGTGTTTATGAAGTCGGCTACATTTTATGCATGCTTGGAATTTTTCCATTTATTAATTGCTTTTAATGGGAGCCATGGATTTCCAGTTCCCAGGTCCAGATCCAGCAGGCCAGTGCATGGCCAGTGGCAGTAATATGTCCAGAACTAATGCTTCTGTTTATTTGTGGATTTGTTTATGTTTATTTGTATGTGAGAGGAGAAAGTTCACTCAGTTCAGGTTGGATTGGACCCAGGGCCCTTTTCTTATGAGGCGAAAAATAATTGAGTTTAAAAGTCTCATTACACTTATTACACATAGAGAATGGTATTGGCTTCGTGAATGCAGGAGTCACGCATCCTCCCATGAATACAAACATGCAGTGGAGTCAAAAGTTCAAGGTAAGGTAAAGACAGCGTTATGAGTATTATGTGCCATAGTGTATCACAAAACATTCAGCTGATGTTAACTGATTCTCTGGTACGGACCTGGGTCATTGTGTTGCAGCAACAAAAGAGGATGTCTCCGAAGTCACTCTCTCACGGTGTATGAAACTGAATCAGACACTGTCCGATGGTGCTACTGTACAGCAGGAGATGCTTTTTAAAGGATTGTTTTGCTAAGGAAGATGACACTGCACGTTATTGCAGTGACACATGGAAAAACTCCAATGCGGCCCGAAATAACCGGCCGTCACACAGCAGACTGACAAACAAAAGTGAGAAGCGACGAGGGGAACGAGACGACAGAGAGAGCCGCACAGCGAGTACAGTCATCTCCTGCTTCCGAATCATTCTATTTATGAAGACAGACATTGTTTATGAATACATTAGGAAACGTTACTCTATAATTAGTCTGTTCCTCATGACTGGATGAGTCCAAACAAAGAGGACAGCATCTTGCATGTCGCAAGCTGACAAATAACTACACTTGCTTCTTATTATTTCAGCTCTGAAAGGAGCAGGCGAAAATTACACCTTCCTTCAGCAATGTCAAGTGTTCGACTCTGACACTAAAACGCTGCAGTTACCCTGCTAAAGTTGAGACTTGTGTAACTGTGCCACACAGCAGACAGAAACCACTTTCTAATTATGTGTAATACCCTTGCTTCACTGTTCTTGTTGCCAAAGGCGAATACCGAGAGAGTTAAAGCACATGTGGCCAGAGGTTAATAAGTCTGGTGGCCTCAAAGTGTGTGTGTGTGATAACATGTCCGTCTGTATTATATATGGGTTTGTGTATGTATGACCTTTATGTGCATGTGTGTCTGTGCACATGTCTTGTTTGTGCGCGAGAGGCAGTCAGTGTGAGTGTGCAATGCCAGTTTATGTGTCTGACTGTGTCCCATATGTGGCCATAGGTCGGCAGCGCTGCTCGGGAAACTGATTGGCCCTCCACTGTCTGGTATGGAGATCATGTAATTAACGCTCAGTAAAGCCACAGAGAAGCCATGTTTTCTTCAGGCTGCCGCCCATTTGAAGTTTTATTGGCTCTGACCATGAAAGGCCTTCTAATGAGGAGCAGGATGCTGGGGGAAGTTCAGGAGACCGGGGAGCGCTAAAGAGGGGAGGCAGAATGGTAGCAAGGAGAGAGAGAGAGAGAGAGAGAGAGAACGGGGTGAGAGGGTGTGCAACGTAGCAACTGTCAGTTTAGTGTAACATGTGCAGTAATTATGTGGTGAGCAGTGTCTGGGGCGTGATGAGGTTTTCTAGTGAAAATTACATTGCATCCATACAGAAATACTACAGATGTTACACCACGTCTTCTAAGAAAAAACACTCACACTTGATTCAAAGTAGAAACACAGTAGAAAATGTTTTTGTAACACATGCCATTGCCTTTCCCTCTAAATGATTAGCAGACTTGAAAACTCATCTTTTACTGCTGGCACACAGAAACTGAGCATGTTAGACAGAGTTTGTGCTCAGCCGATCCAGCCAACACTGGTGCAACAGTACACATAAACTCACTGTAACGACAATAATTTTACTGTTTCTTTTTCTTTCTTTCTTTCTTTCTTTTTTACCTTGACATGTTTTGACTGTTCTCTGCAGTTTTCTTCAGAAGAGACATCTGACGGCCACATCTGGGATCATCACCTGAAAAAGGACACGTCGCAGCCGTCAGACAACGCTTCTGAAGAAGACTGTCAAGGTAATAAAAAAAAATGATATTTGTGACTAAAAGAGACAGTAAAATTTGTGATAACAAGTAGACAAAATGAACCTACTCAAGCTATCACAGTGACAGCGACCCAAACTTCCCAAGATAACTGCGTCACAATAAAAGCTCTTCCTGCTCTGATTAGATAACTACAACACACCTGCACATGTTCTGGGACCTACAGTAGTTGTTTTTAACAGATTGCACTTCAGCCTCCTATGAGTTTAACATTGCATTACTTATAGAAGTGGACATAGTGAAGGGTAATCTCAAGGGAACCTCTGGGTACAGAATAACATTATATGTAATCCATATGTTCTCCCTCAAACTTGTTGTTTTATAGTATTGGCAGGAAAAATGTACATTACTAATTTAATTTCCGTAATGTATAATTAAGGATAATTCAGCATGAAATTTGTTATAAATCACTGTATTTTGTAATGAAGCAACAGGGAATGTGCGGAAAATGTAATTTCAATTATCATCAGACAACTGCAGATAATTGTTCAGGTTTGAATCAACTAAATCAGGACTGCAAACCCCAAAAGTATCACCGGCTAATTAAGTGCTGATTGCAGAAATTTACTGCTGTCAAACTAGAGACCTCAGTGTTTTCTAACTTCTGTTCCGAGTATTGAAAGCTGAAGCTGTACCAAACATCTGTTCGTGCCAGCTGAACATTTCCTGCAAGCCAATGCAATGTCTTTATTGTGAAGACATGTTAAAGGGCTAGAAACTTGTTGAAAAAGAAAAGAAATATTCGCAATTCGCAAATTTGGAAAATGTAGAGGCACATTTGTTTCCATAACAGTTTTGAATATTCTTGGCGGTGGATGGTGAGAACAGATTCCATCACACAGACACTTTGATGACGTAATCCTGTCAGATAGTGTAGGCATCAGTTGTGCAGGTATCTCACCCATATGGGAATTTGACATTAGGGCATTCTGCCTGCGTTCACAGAGCTACACTCTGTTAACGACATGCGAGTTCTACCGTTATAGGCACACATATATATAGAGAAGCAATCTGATCCATCTTCCGAAGGTCAGCTTATGTAACCATATGAAAAAGGTGCAAAGGAAGATTTCGTAATTTTCATCATTTTCATAGTGTAGCGCTGCAATATAAACACAAAAAAAGCAGAGTGCTCTCCTCACACTCATCAATACAGTTTTATGAAGACATTAATAACTAAAGAGCAGGGTACAGCCAGATCTGATAGACGACACACAAACATACACACACTTGAGTTTCTCCCTAAAAATAAGTGATGCACTGAAGGAGCAGCAGGTTTGGCCGGAGTACAAGGCCCACTGCCAGGCCTCAGCAGGGTTTCTATGTAAATATCAGAGTGCTGTTTCAACAGATGTAATCAGCCTTTAGAGGAAGATCATTGTGTCCTCTCCCTAAAACCAGTCTCATCCTGGGCTCTTACAGATAACATCGATTCTGCCTCTCCGCTGGATTTTTATGTCAACCATTAGCCTGAGTTCAGCACATTCACCGGAGTGCTCGAGTGTGTGCACATTACTCATCAGGTCTATCTCTTCCCTTTCTCGTTCATTGTCTCTTTTTCTTCAGTCCATCTCCTTTCTATTTTCTCTCTTGTACGCGTATTTGCGGCTACTCTGTATTTTCTGCCTCCTCTTTTGAAGTCTCATGAGAACATATGATCGTGCCTTCATCCTCGCCTGTTAAAATGCAGTCGGGCATAAAAATTTAAACTTGTTTTGACGCCTTCCTTCTCTTCTTGCCTTCCCTTTTGCCGTTTTGCAATGCTACATCATCCCTTGATCACATTTACCCAGTGTCGGCCTGTGCAAACACAGACTCCACAAACAGTAGATCTGCATATCTCCTCACACGGGGCCCTCCCCAGTTGCCAGAGACAGATGATGACAGGAAACGGAGAAATTTTGATGGCAAGTGCAAAGGGTCGACAGATTGTATTGTAGAGAAAAATGAGAAATAGCGAAGGAAACTGGGAGGGAGGGAGGGGGTTGAGCTTATGAGGCAAGATAAGGAGGGAGAGAATGTGATGATGGATGATGGGGAGGGGGGATGACAGAGAAGTGAGTTGGGGGAAGAAAAAAAAGTAGCAGGGAGGAGAGGGATTGCACATTCAAAATGTAAAAGATGAAGTGCAGGGCATAGAACAAATACAGTGTTTTCAAAGAGAAAGGAGTGAGCTAGAATTAAGTGAAAACAAGCGTTGGCCAGCACAGTCCAATCTTTTGGATTCTTGGGGTTGTTCTTGTAAACAGGCGCTGTGGTCGATGAGAAATGCCCCCTGTGGTGTGCTGCGTTGTGCTTTTGTATGTCTCTGTGGGCATCCTGGCACTTTTTCTTTCTGCTCAATAATCAGAGCACATTCCAGTCCTTTCCTAGCTTGGACAAAATTCTTGGTGCACCTTGCAAAGTAATGAAATCCAATGTAAAAACACCGCAAACTACTTACTTGGAAATTACGGCAGGATGGAGTGGAGCATATGAAATCTAATTGAGAAACCACTTAAATCTGAATAATAGCCCCTGAGTGCTGTTTTAAAAAAAATAGTATTTTCTCATGTACAGTAGCTTACGTAGTCATCAAGGAGGAAAAGAAAGCACACGTCTCATTTGTGTAGATTCATTAAATGAGATGATGGCGCTGAATCAAGCCTCTCTCATACACAATGGCAGACTGTACCCATCTGGCAGTGGCGTCTCCTCATCTCTCCACCAACTTCATCCAATTACTCTGTTCATTTGCCTGCATGCTGTTCTCATATGAATATTTCACCTCCTCTATTTGTCATATGTCTAACTGGATAAATTAACTACTCTATTCATCTGTCACTTGCTGTGAAATCTCATAAACACACGGGAAGCAATGACGAAATTGAAAAATACCTCAGATGACCTTGTTTGACCAGCTCTCATGCCATAAACTGTTCACTGGGCACAGACTACCTTTATCAATATAGGCTATACTGTATATATTTATATACATGGTAAGTTATGGTAAATTCCATGTTATGTGCTTCAAGAATAACAAGTTTGGTGGGGTGTATTTTCCTGAGAGTGACCTTGACAGTGATCTTACTATCATAACACGAACGGAAACACTGAAACAAGCCACAAGTCTTGACCACGAAATGGTCCAGAGCCAACTAACCTCAACTCCCACCAGGTTTTGTGGCTCTATGGCAGATCTTCATCCAGATTGGCAGCATCTCCCTCCACGTCGGCCTCGGGGACGGTGGGAGGTCGGGTCTCTGTGTGGTTCTCAGCCCCCTATGAGGAGTCCTTCATTATTTTCCCACTGCCACTTTAGAATATCAACACATTCCTTCAACATTATTCAGACCTCCTCCGTACAGAAGCACTTTATCACATTACCCCACCTCACATTGCTCCAATTTGTTTTTAATGAGAAAGACTGCATAAAAATTGGAATGAATCAGTGCTGAGTCAGTTCGATCACTGGCCACAAATACTGTAAGTGACTGTGTAAGTGCTTGTGTTTATCACAGATAAACAGACTTATAAAACAGTCTTTGGCTACATTTTCTTTTCAATTTTCAGTTTTAAACACTTTGAAAGCTGCCCAGCATTGGTACTGGCTTTTGCCTGTTGCCTTTACTCTCACATTCTGTTTTCAGAGCGAAGCTGCTAATGGGCCATTGCCATTTAGACGAATAGTTCTCTCAGCATTCCCTTCATATGGCGTTGTAAACCGGATGGTAAAACAAATCTAGCCTGTAAATCTGTCAGTTTAGAAACAGTCCGCCTTTGGTTGGGTTTCAAATGAAGCTGTAATGCACATTTCCTGCAGCCTTGCGTGCCTCGTCACAGATGTAAAAAGCCCTCTTGCCTGGAGCATGATTTACAGTAGCATATTCAACATGGGTGTGCTTAGCATGTAACGTTGTCAAGGTCACTGATGCATACATGCATGTTTTACAAGGTGCCAACTGTAAACTGAGACCCTTGAATATTGTAGTATGGTATAAAGGGATCAGAAGGGAAAATAACTATTATTATACACACCATTTGTAATTTCCAGGCTTTTTGAAAGTATCATTTGGCAAACACCGGACAGAACTCATAAACGTACTTTTCTTAGTTCTTTTTCATATCATGCTTTTGTGACGAGTGCACACATTTCCAGATTAAATTCAATGTGCAGAGACAATACTTTCTTCCCTATGGCAATATATAGAATCAAAATCAATTTATTTATGTGACAAAAAGAATTGAGACAACATACTGTTTTAGCTGCAATGTGGAAACTTTACAGTGACAGCTTTTACCAATAAACACATCACTTCCAATAGAGGGACCCGAGCAAGTGTAACTTAACAACATTAAGGATGTTTTCACTGCAGTAGCATATCCCTGGCATAAGCAGCCATGCCAGTGCAACTTTTTTTCTTTTCTTTTTTTTTTCAAACCAATGATTCACAGCAGGACAAGCACATGTGCAATTAATAGGCTAATAACCTGCTGCAGGTTTCTGGGCCCTGATACCAAAGACGGTTTACTTCACATAGCTACTGGCTCCCTGGCTAACGGGGACACCTGAACAGATCAGAGTTCTCATTAGTATTATCAGTTAAACCTGCTATGACAGGACACAATCTCTGCTGTGACAAAAGCTTTAATGTACTGAAGCTACCAAGAGCCCAATTATTATAGCCTATTAATTATAATTTAGACAGGATTTAAAAAAAAAAAAAACATTTCCCTGAAATGATTTAGTACATGTTACATAATGTAGTTACTTTTCCAGTAGAGCAGTGGTTGCTCTAATGCTCTGACAATTTAATCCTGAATGTTTGATTGTCCGGATTTTGCTCCAGGTATAGCCTCGTAAACCAGCCGCTCCCGGAAATGCAATTCATTTAATTTCTGAGGGAGAGTCTGGCCTCATCCCCATTGTAAGCGTTTGGCCTGAAACCCTTCAATCAGCGTCGCCGCTGTGATTGACACAGCACGTTGGCCAATCAGGGACCGACTGGTGCAAAACCCCGTCACTACACCAACTTGCTGATTGGCTGAATGGGGTTGTCTGTCAACGCTACTACTCCAGCCCAGCTCCCGCCCACCCCAAACGCTTACAGGGGGAATGAGGCCAGACTCTCCCGAGAAATGAAATGAAATGCATTTCCGCGAGAGGCTCCAGGTAGGCCTCTGGTTATAAAACCATGGCAACTACATTTGAGCCTGTAGGGACACTGTTTTGGATGTAGGCTACTGCTACGAACAAATAGCTACATTGTCCCTTTTGCTTACGTGTGCGGTACAAAATAACAAAGCATGCTCGCCATGATAAGAAGGTTGATGAATGGTTGATATCCGTTTGCCTCGGAGAGATGTTTTTAGCCGTCGAGCTAAGGTTAGCCACTAGCAGGTCCACATTTATCATTTTTGGCAGGTCGACTGTGAGTGAACCTGGTTTTGCGACATCCGCAAAGTGTGACTGTCACGCTGCGTCACTCACCTGCACCTGTGAGGAGGAGTCTCCTGTCATATAAATGCAAATGAGCTGAAAGGAAATCTAATCAATTTAAGAATGAAATGGAGATGGACTTTGAAACACTAACAGGACTGACGAATAAGGAACTAACTGAATGTACCCCATGTTCTAATTATTTATGATTGTCGGACTATGATTTTATTTTTTCTTTTACAAAGCCTTAAATAAAGTTTGGAGAGAGAAAAAAGGAGTCTCGTCATGGAGGCTAACCTACTTTGCTGTTTGCTGCTTGCTAAACTATAACGTCTCCTTTTCTATTTACAAATGCATTTCAATACATAGGCTACTGTGATATGTAGATAATGGGCTCTTGGTTTATTACTGGCACGTTTGAAACAGCTGTGCTTAGGAACATAAGGATGTTATTTATTTGTGAGCTAATTATTATTCACATAAATGTGTCAAGTGACGAACCTAACATTTGTCTCCTGATTATGTCAAAGCATGTATGAAATCAGTCACGTACTGTAGGCCTAGGCTACTATTTAAAAACATGTTGGCTGTTGAGTTGTTTCTACCGCTGTCTAGTTATTTTTTTTAAATGAAATGGAAAAATAAAAACTGTTTGCATGTTAAGACTGAATTCAACAAATTAATGTGCTTTCATTCACATAAGTAGCCTAGTCTAAATATCACATTGTTGAATTGCATGTCTTTTGTGTCACAATATGTGTAAGACTTTTGTCATTCCTCATGATACATAGCCTACTGTTGTTATATTGCCAAGGAGCAACTAAGGCATTAGATAAATATCACATCATAATTTTCTTATTAAAGCCACTACATATGTAGTATTATTGCTGAGGAAGATTAGCGAGGTTGAAATTGAAAAATAGGCCTATGCATTGGGCTTTTGTTTTGTTGTCACAACAGTAGTCATGTCAAGCAGCAATGTGTTTTTAGTGTCATTAATGTAGGCTGATCCATATCCCCTCTAGTGTGAAGCAGGGGGATGTGTGTTGTAAGTATGAGGGTGTACGTGAGTGAAGATCTTGTGGCCCTGCAACATTGATCGCCGCTCTCTCAGGCCCAGCAGAGTTGGACAGCGGCAGGCGTCTCTGAATCTGTAATCAGAGCCAATCAATGATGCTCCTGTCTACCAGCGCGCTCATTCATTCTGGGTCACACACACACACACACACACACACACACACATACACATGTGGTCAGCATGCTCACACACGCTTACGCCAACCAACAAACAACCACGTCAACGTTCACACTCGGCGCTCATTCAAGTCTAATATCACAACACAATGATGTCGGATATTCAGATCATGCAGGTAGAAATAATCCTGACAGGAACAAGGGAAATATAAGATTAGGAGAAAAAACAGAGAGCAACTAATACAATACTCAAAGAGGGTTATATGTGAATTCAGCTCCAGCCTGATAGAGACAGAGAAAGAGGGAGAGAGAGTTAGAAAGGTAGAATGGCACTCAGGGGAGCCATGGTACATTCACACCATAGCTCATCCATCTGTGGGACATGAGTAAGGAGGCTGCCTGTAGCATGCCAAGCAGACCAAGCCTGACAGAGAATCCAACATGAGATGTTGGCCAGCATTGAACATGTGTGATAGACATGCATGCATGCACACACACATTCTCACAAACTCCTTCTTAAACTCCTTAATCACGCCTCACACCACACACACACACATCAGCGCAGACCCCACTGGTCTAATTGGAATGGGAGCTCATGCTAGCGGGGCCACATTTCTCTCCAGCTCGCCATTGTCATGTGGCGACATAGTTAATCTGTTTTTCTAACAGCCAGACTTTCACTTTGACTAATGTTCAGGCCCCTTTTGCACCGCCTTATTAAGACACAATGCATTCTAATGACAACTCGACCTCAGCGAGTTTCTGGTTGGTTTTCTTGGGCCTGTGCATGACTGTTCATGTGCTGTGTGCGTGCTTTGAACTCTTCACATCTGTAAACACAATTTGAAAAGTTTGAAACACATGAAATTGTAGAAATTGAATTATCTTCTTTGTGACAAGAAAACATATGCAGGCAAGTACACTTTGTTATTGGTACAGCGGACATAAAACAGCCCAGTGAGCTTTCGTGACTATTTGAGGTGAAGAGATATTGAGACCTCTCTTCTCATTTAGCGTGCTAATGTGGTATCGTTATAAATTGAAAGATTTAGTGCATTTGTAGCAATGGTTGCTTTAATGTCCTCTCTCTCATCAGCTTGAGACTTATTTTAAAATATGTGTGGGCAGAGCACTACCTGAAGCCCAGAGAACATCTTCACCCTCAGGTGTCCTCAACAAGTAGAGAGGTCCAACACAACAACATGTCCATTGTTGTGACGTGTGGCACTGCAGGCACAATAAATTGGGATTCTCGTGGGATCTGAGATTATAGCACAGATGAATGGCTGTTCTGCATTACTGCCTCCGTCTTCAGCTCTGTTGATACACATCCAGAGGGACTTGCCAGAGGGAACTGTCTGTAAAGTGACTTGTACAACTTGTGCAATCTTGCACAATCTTAAACTTTCACAATTGTCGGTATGCATGAATGTTTTGTACACACATGTTGGGTTTTATATTCCTTCATAAGAGTTGTTCCCACGGTTGGAGAGAAAACGGCAACAACCTCACTGCTGCCAGGAAAATAACACCACCTAATACTGTTTACCTGCCCTCAGCCAGCAGCACACTGCATGATGGGAAACAAACCTGACAAGTGAGGCCAATCAAGGAGAAGGAGGAATCGAGCAAAGGTTCCTGCAGTGCCTGTTGCAGATACGATCTCTGTCAGGGTTGCTGAGATTCTCAACCTAACCCTTACCCTTGATTGCTGTCATGTTGGAAATTTGTTTAATTGGACTCAATTAGACGACTTAAGAGCTCATTGAGCAAAATGCTAAGTGGCCAGCAGAGCAGGGTGACAGAGGGAGAATTGGCAGTGACAGCTTGTGTTGTCCTGTTGTGGGGGCAGAGGCTGCTCTGAACAGAGGGGAATAGATACAGTTGACGGCTGAAACTCAAGGAGAGCTGTGGCCAACAGGAGCCGCAGGTCCCTCTTCGTTTCCCCCTCTACCTCACCCAATTGTCCATCTTTGAAAAGCTATTTCCAGTGCCTCCCTCCTTCCTTTTGCCCCCCTCCTTCTACTTCTAGTTCTTGTCACTCTGATCCCCTGGCTCAAAAGGTAAGACAATCTGGTTGAAGGGGAGAGAGAGAGAGAGGGGGGGGGGGTCTCCGTTGACTTCAGGAAACATCTGGTAGAAGATGCATTTGTGCATCTTAAGGCTCCGTTCACGCTGTGCGACGCAACTGTTCATCTCTGAATGTTCAGAGTAGTGTAAGCTAAGGCAGGAGACAGATTTCAGTGTGTGTGTGTGTGTGTGTGAGGACATTTAGGTGTGGACTTGGCCAAGCCAGTGGGACAGAAGCGCTGATGTGTGCTACCGTTTAAAATAGCCCAGACAGACAGCTGAGCAGCTGTGACCTCAGGTCCCCCGAACTCTCAGTTACACTCACTGACCACACTGCTCTTTGCAATATATGTGTGTGTGTACGTACAGTATAATACACTGCGTTGTCTATACCAATTTTGGAGACATTAAAATGTTTTCTACAAAGTGGACTTTGGTTAGAAAACTCTGCTGAAAGTAATTGTCAGACTAACTCTCTCTCAGTGCCCGAGTTTGCTCCCATTATTGTCCATATTTTAAAGTCATCCATGGCTTTCTGCGTCAGTCAGCGGAGGTTATTAAAGGACGACAGACAGCTTTGGTTTTGTCAGGCAGGGACAATGCAGCCCAATTACAGCTCAGGCAAAGAGGAGGCACGATATCCTTGGAATAGGCACTCGGTCTGCTCTCGTCTGCAGCTATAGCCAGACACTCAGTTTCACAGCAACAAGCATGAAATAGACTCCCAAGGATCAAATACGGTCCGGGTGCGATTGGAAGTGCACGACTGCGGGATATGGCGTGTGAATGAGATCATCAGTGTGGCTTTTTTCTGATGATTTTTGTGTTCATGAAAGTGCACGTCTGTGAGAGTGAGACAAAGAGAGTGAGAAAGAGCTCATGGGCATTATGCGCTTTAGCCAGGAAAGTGCTATTAGGGTATGCGCTCTCAGGCTGATGGCTAAAACAGTGAGAGGTGTGGTAAGACTTGGAGGGCCACTGTCGCCTGATACATTGCCATCAAATGCTTTTATAATTACTGCAGAGGAAAAAGAGACATTTGAAGGTTACTTTTTTAAAAGTTTGCCTCATTCCTATTGTATGCCTGTGTGACTTATTGGGCTTTATTCGGTAATGCTAAAATAATGCATAAAAACACTCCTACAGTATAGCCAAGGTCAACAAACAGTGATGCAAACATTGCAGATGACAGCACAGACTAATTCAGGGCCATTTTAGCTCATGAACACGCAAAGTTTCCAGCCAAAGGGGTCAGGCGAACATCAGCTGAGCGAGCAAACTGTCACTGTCGACGCCGCTGTCATCACAACGGACTGTCTGTCGCGGTCCTTTCCAGCACCATGCCTATTCATGTCCTCTGCGCTCTCACACTCCCTCTGCCTCTATTCCTGGTGCAAACACACAGATATGTTTAACAAGAGGCTTCCTGGATGCAAATAGAGAAGGTCAGACTGAGACGGCTTGCCCTGCCTACGCCCTCATAACTCAGGCCTGCTCTCCTGCTGACCAGCAACAAGTATGGTCGATGAAAGTGATGTCTTTTCAGGGACAAGACGCATGACAGTGCAAATGTAGTCATGTTACTTACACTTTCTGGTTTCAAGATACTTAATCATCCGTGGAAATAGCCTTACTTGCAGAATTAGATGAGCAGGACTATACTGTATCTATTAAGAATGAGGTCGTTAACTTAGTCTGCGTTAACAGCTAGTCTGGCTCACTCCCGTAACACACAACACATCTACAGGCTCCTCCAACGCTCACAAACTTGTTTGTTTAATCCATGCACAATTCATAATTTTAGACTGACAGGGTGTGCCGCTACAGGGAGTTGCATGCTGTACCTGTTTCTTGGCAGGTCACAGTGACTTCCAGGAGTCTTGGATATCAAATTAGATATACCGTAATGTGCTAAGCTTTAGAGGTTTGAACTTTGGTGTGAGCCAAGTTCAGTGTTTCTGCATGTTTGCTTGCCTTTATGCTATGCTAACTGCCTCATGGCTCTGGACCCACATTTAAGACACAAATAACACAGAAGGCTCAGAAAGTATCACTGGAATAAGCCACCTCACTGTCACTCCTTTTATTATATTCTTTTTTTGAGCACAGGGGCAACATGTGCAGTGTCAACATGAAATATTTAAAAGCCTTCTCACCCACACAGGTGTCTTCACCTGTCATGGTTCATTAAACTCTCCCCCAGGTTAAGGTTGGGTGGAGATTTGCTTGCGTAGAATTACATATTTTTAAAAAAAAAGTGATGATAATTAACAGATCAATAGAGAAAACAAAGACGTAGGTTGTCTCCATCTAACAACAGCACAAAGGAAAGGTCAACCAAGCGTGGCCACACAGTCCTGAGAAGAGGATTAATGAGAAATAACAACACCTGTGTGGTGTGGGTGTGTTACTATATGAGTGCACAGGCCCTTTAATAAACACCTTGTCCCAGCAATTCTATGTTTTTAATTAACCAACGTCTGTTGTGACTGGCTAATCTTCAAGGAGAGGCTGTAGAGACGAGCAAAAAAAAGCAGAGCACCTTTAATAGAGCCCAGCTACACCGTATCATACTGATACAAAAGAGAGGAAATGAGACACAAAACAAATGGTAAATGACTTAAAATATGTACATTTATACACATGCGAGGGTATAGGGCTGTAAGTGACCTGTGGGTGTAATGAACGCCAGTCTGGAACAAAACATACATGGAGGAAATCATATGAACTAAACAAATGGTTATAGAACACAACATGTGACACATTTAAACTGGAACCGTTTACATCTGTAGTCATTGTCATTCTCCATTAACTGCAGGCAATTAATGTATAGTTGTATGTGTTTGTGTGTGTAGTTAAGCAGGCCATCCTCTTTGCACTGCCAGGCAGAGTTCAAGGTGAATTACTTCTCATTAACGACAAGAAAAGTCGTTTACAACCAAGGCTTGTTAATGAAAGAGGTATATCACTGCTCATAGACCCATGTCAACCTGTAAGTGTGTAGACCTTTTTTCTTTTTAGCTTAGATACTTTGTCTATGTAGCTTGTACATAGGGCATAGTCAGCTTTAATAACGCATTTGCATAGCAATCATCATACATTCATCATCCTCATCCTCATTCACACAGGTACTCTGCTGTACCAGCATCTGTACGTACAAAATCCTTATCTACACAAGAAAGAAAATTGGTATACAGAGGAAGCCATTGTAGAAGTTGCTTTTTTTCCATTGTTGTTGAAATTTCCTTTTGTTCCATCCCCCATGAGGAATCATCGAAAACAAATAACAATTTTCTCTTTAACTAATGGAATTCCAAGGAATGGTGTGCAGGACTTTGAGCTTATTTTGCTTGTTTGTTTGCTGAATGAAAAAAAAAAAAAGTTCAATACAGGACAAAACACATGATAAAACCCATGACTTATACAATGGCTACCACTGTACCAGATCAAACAATAGATGCACCCATTTGTTAAAATACTCAAGATATTTTTTTTTGCGTTTGTTTTGTGTGTGCAATGTATCCGGGAAAGGTCAAACCTGATGTCATGCCATCAGTGAACCATCATAGGTAAAAGATTCTCGGATATTTGTATTTTATGCTGTCTGAAGAAGGACCTGATCCCATCATAATGACTTTGAGAACCTGGCAGGCGATACATGCATTAATGTGCAATTCAACAAGCAAACACACAAAACTGGATGCATGATAAACATCAAATCATCGTCAAATCAACAACGTACAGACTCGTCCACAATTTGTCCATAGGATTTGGGGTTGAAAACTGATGCACATTCCTGCTTTGTTTCTTATACAAATGACATCTCTCTACATTTTTTGCATTGTTTTCTATGTAGTATGGACAGACAAGCATAGTCCATTCACAGCTGGTTGAAAATGAAAAAAAAAACAACCCATTCAGCTAAATCAGTTAAGAGCTTTTTGCAGAATCAGAACCTAGTACACGCCATCAAATCTTTCCGCCTATATACAGTTACATACTATACACACCTAGTTTGTCTGTGTTCAGCCGTGCAAGTGTGCCCGTGCTCTACCTGTGAACTCATTACGTTCTAATCCCTGCCAAGGTACACAGTCATTAGAGTACATCAAATCTGCTGTTCTGGGCCAGGCACCTGGGATTGATCTATCAATCTATCATGCATTCCTTAATCCTCCAAAAGAAAATGAGTGGAGTTTTTCCTTCTTCTTCTTCTTTTTTTTTTTTTTTTTATTGAGCGTGATTTCTTCTGGCTGGCTGGCAAATGGCTATGATGAGGATTTTTAGCCTGAGAGGATAAGTAAAATCCAGCAGTACAAAAAAACCAAACAAAACAAGATGGCTGCGTTGGTACTGTATATGTAAAAGACATGTAAGTGAGTCTATAAGTGTGTAAGTGGTTTTTAAGTAAAATCAGAAATGATGATGTCCTGCCCTGAACTACAAATCGTGTGTGTTTATGAGTGGAGTTACAGTAGGAGCTGTAGGCCTATATTGGCATTTTGTATACACACACACACGCACACTCATATCTAGTCCCAGAACAGCCGAGTGGAAGCAGCAGGCATAATCTTTGTAGACGAGCGTGCATGGGATCAGCTTGTTCGATCGTCCACATTGGTGATGCTGCAGGACAAGAAATTCCTGCAAGTCCCCCCCCCCCAATCTAC